>NC_140997.1:150924423-152124423 GCF_052327205.1 Somniosus microcephalus
CTGAACCGAGGTGAGTCTCCGCCATCTTGATTCCAAACTTTTCCTTTCTTTTTCCTGCTTTCTGTGTCTTTAAAAAAACGTTGCTTTTAAAACACATATTGTTTTAAAAAAAGTTAATTACTTTCTAAATCTTTTATCTAATCTCATTAATTTTCCTACCTTTCCCCGTTTTTCCAGGTAGGCCTCGAAGCCTCGGCCTCTCCTCCGCACCCACGCCCGAGCTAGGCACCTCCGGGCCCCAGTCAACATGCGGCCCCCGATCGCCGCCATCTTTGTGAAGGCTGGAGGGGCAGGCCTCAGCCGAGCGCCGCTACCTTAGTAAAGGGTGCGCGCGCAGCAGGAGCAGCTGAGACGCGGCGTCTGTCTCTGTTCCCTGCTCGGCTCGGGCGGGGCTCTCGGGATTGCTGATCTCGGGCGGGGCTTGGAAAGCGGGAAGGGTTACCCCGGCAACCAGGCCCGCCGGCCGTCTCTCACAGCCGCAATCGGCGCTCTTCAAGCCATCTCGGGAGGGCGGGGCCATGTCAGTGCGTGGGGCGGCATGGAGCTCCGTGGAGCCATCGCCGGCGCTGGGCTCAGGTCCTTTGTGGCCTGCGACCGAACAGCGGCTGCGGACCTGGAGCTGACCGGGGCGCTGGACTCGGCTGGGCCATGTCTTTGCGGGTGTTCGCCTAGGCCAATGGCATCAGGGTGACGGCCGAGGGAACGCGTTCATCCAGGTGCCGAGGCCCGGGCCCCGGGGCGGAAAGAGGGATTGGAGCGGGGGATGAGGGCTCGGGCAGGGGAGAGGGAGAGCGGGGAGGAGGGGGGGAGGAGGGGGAGAGGGAGGAAGGGGGTAGGGAGGTGGTGAGATGGAGGAGGAGGGGGTAGGGAGGTGGTGAGAGGGAGGAGGAGGGGGAGAGGGAGGAGAGGAGGGGGAGAGGGAGGAAGGGGTAGGGAGGTGGTGAGAGGGAGGAGGAGGGGTAGGGAGGTGGTGAAAGGGAGGAGGAGGGGGAGAGGGAGGGGAGGAGGGGAGAGGGAGGAGAGGAGGGGAGAGGGAGGAGGGGAGAGAGAGAGGGTGGGGGAGGGGAGAGAGAGAGAGAGGGTGGGGGAGGGGAGAGAGAGAGAGGGTGGGGGGAGGGGAGAGAGAGGGAGTGGGGAGGGGAGAGAGGAGAGGGTGGGGAGGGGAGAGAGAGAGAGAGGGTGGGGGAGGGGAGAGAGAGAGAGGGTGGGGGAGGGGAGAGAGAGAGAGGGTGGGGGAGGGGAGAGAGAGAGAGAGGGTGGGGGAGGGGAGAGAGAGGGTGGGGGAGGGGAGAGAGAGCGGGTGGGGGAGGGGAGAGAGAGAGAGAGGGTGGGGGAGGGGAGAGAGAGAGAGGGTGGGGGAGGGGAGAGAGAGAGAGATGGTGGGGGAGGGGGGAGAGAGAGAGAGGGTGGGGGAGGGGAGAGAGAGAGGGTGGGGGAGGGTAGAGAGGGTGGGAGGGTGGGGGAAGGGGAGAGAGGGTGGGGGCGGGGAGAGAGAGAGAGAGAGGGTGGGGGGAGGGGTGAGAGAGAGGGTGGGGGGAGGGGAGAGAGGGTGGGAGGGTGGGGGGAGGGGAGAGAGGGTTGGGGGGTGGGGAGAGAGGGTGGGGGGGCGGGGAGAGAGAGAGAGAGGGTGGGGGGAGGGGAGAGAGAGAGGGTGGGGGGAGGGGAGAGAGGGTGGGGGGAGGGGAGAGAGGGTGGGGGGCGGGGAGAGAGAGGGTGGGGGGAGGGGAGAGTGTGTGGGGGGGCGGGGAGAGCGAGAGGGTGGGGGGGCGGGAAGAGAGAGAGGGTGGGGGGCGGGGAGAGAGAGAGGGTGGGGGAGAGAGAGAGGGTGGGGGGAGGGGAGAGAGATAGGGTGGGGGGAGGGGAGAGAGAGAGGGTGGGGAGGGGAGAGAGAGGGTGGGGGGAGGGGAGAGAGAGAGGGTGGGGGAGGGGAGCGAGAGGGTGTGGGGAGGGGAGCGAGAGAGGGTGGGGGGAAGGGACCGAGAGAGGGTGGGGGGAGGGAAGCGAGAGAGGGTGGGGGAGGGAGAGGGGGAGGAGAGGGGGGGAGGAAGGGAGAGAGAGTAAAGCAGGGAGAGACAGGGGAGGGAGAGAGAGAGGGTGAGGGAGGGAGAACGAGAGGAGAGGGGGAGGGAGAGTAAAGCAGGGAGAGACGGGGGAGGGAGAGAGAGGGTGAGGGAGGGAAAGAGTGAAGGGGTGGGACAGGGAGGGAAAGAGTGAGGGGGTGGGACAGGGAGGGAGAGCTTACCTTCTTCCTTCCTTCGCAGGGGTCCATCGGGCCACCTTCCCCCAGTCGCTCTCTCTCTTCCCCCCAGTCACTCTCTGTCTTCCCCCCAGTCGCTCTCTCTCTTCCCCCCCAGTCGCTCTCTCTCTTCCCCCCCAGTCGCTCTCTCTCTTCCCCCCCAGTCGCTCTCTCTCTTCCCCCCCAGTCGCTCTCTCTCTTATCCCCAGTCGCTCTCTCTCTTCCCCCCCCAGTCGCTCTCTCTCTTCCCCCCAGTCGCTCTCTCTCTTCCCCCCCAGTCGCTCTGTCTTTTCCCCCCCAGTCGCTCTCTCTTCCCCCCAGTCGCTCTCTCTCTTCCCCCCAGTCGCTCTCTCTCTTCCCCCAGTCGCTCTCTCTCTTCCCCCCCCTGTCGCTCTCTCTCTTCCCCCCCCAGTCGCTCTCTCTCTTCCCCCCCAGTCGCTCTCTCTCTTCCCCCCAGTCGCTCTCTCTTCCCCCCAGTCGCTCTCTGTCTTCCCCCCAGTCGCTCTCTCTCTTCTCCCCCAGTCGCTCTCTCTCTTCCCCCAGTCGCTCTCTCTCTTCCCCCCCCAGTCGCTCTCTCTCTTCCCCCCAGTCGCTCTCTCTCTTCCCCCCCAGTCGCTCTCTCTCTTCCCCTCCAGTCGCTCTCTCTCTTCCCCCCCAGTCGCTCTCTCTCTTCCCCCCCAGTCGCTCTCTCTCTTCCCCCCCAGTCGCTCTCTCTCTTCCCCCCCAGTCGCTCTCTCTCTTCCCCCCCCAGTCGCTCTCTATCTTCCCCCCCAGTCGCTCTCTCTCTCTCTTCCAACAACAACATGCCCTCGAAAAAGCCTCGGCACCGCCGGGCACTCCAGCTAGTCTATCTATATATATAAAGCGGTTCCGTACGTTTCATCTGTCCGGTTATACGCTCGAAAGTTATAGGGCGTACCTGCGCGCTGCGTTCCTTCCAAAGAAAGCTTACGGTTCCGGGACGGTCGTCAGTGTATTTACTTTTCGCTCAGACGAAAATTGTTCGCGCCTTATGCAAAAAACCTGCAAAATTAAACTCATTATCTGCTAATTAGCATTGAGTGACTGACGTCAAGGTTCGACCAATCCTGTGCCATCACGATTGACCAATCCTACAGTTCAGTCCCCTGATGGTTGACCAATCGGTGTGTGTGTGTGTGGGCGGGACTAATCATTTTCTTCTCAGGGATCTGGCAGCCATTGCCTGAAGCTAAAAACCCCATTTACTTCCAGCTCAAAATCTGCTAATCCAGCTTCGAAAAAGTTAGTATCTCTTTTAAAAATAACATAAGATTTACCAAAAACGTTTTATAAGTACTTTCACTTTCATCTTGCAAGGTATTAAAAGGTAGAAATGTTGCCCTGCAGCAGATTCAGAGAGGGACACAGAGACAGGGCCCACAACCTGGGACTCGATTTAAAATGTTGCCCGGCAGCACATTCACAAAGGGACAGAGAGACAGGCCCCAAAGCCTGGGACTCGATTTAAACCGCCCGGCCCAACACTTTCATCTTTGAAGTTCTTAAAAGGTAGAAATGTTGCCCAGCAGCAGATTCACAGAAGGACACAGAGACAGGGCCCAAAAGCCTGGGACTCGATTCAAAATTTTGCCCGGCAGCAGATTCACAGAGGGACAGACAGACAGGCCCCAAAGCCTGGGACTCCATTTAAACCGCCCGGCCCAAAACAGCCCTGGCAACAAAGGGACTGAGAGACAGGCCCCAAAGCCTGGGACTCGATTTAAAATGTTGCCCGGCAGCAGATTCACAAAGGGACAGAGAGACAGGCCCCAAAGCCTGGGACTCGATTTAAACCGCCCGGCCCAAAACAGCCCTGGCAAAGCCGGGCTCCCCCAGCTAGTATACGAATAAAACAATATTCATGGGGAAAATGCAGCTTTCAGCCAAAACTTAAAAAGTGATACTTGCCTTTAAGAAGTCTACTCCTACAGGCCAGATCATCCACACAACAACAACAACAACTTGCATTTATATAGCGTCAAATGGAGGCAAAGCATTGCAAGTGAGAAACTGGTGAGAAAGATGTAAGAGCCAACTAGAGGCCTATTTACATCAAATTTGGGCCTAGAAATTCTAGGAGGAGTAGATGTTGGGCGCTAGGCGGGTAGCGCCCGGGCGCAGCGAGAACTGCGCCTCGCCCCAACTTCACTCGAGATTTAGCGCCAGCGCAAAGTCTTTGCGCGCGCTCAGCTGCGCGCGCAGATCATGACATCATTTCCTCGTGCAACGTCCTTTGTGCGCCCCAAACCGGAACTTCAGTGGCAACACCCCATGGTGCGCCTGACACCCCTAGCGACTGTTAAGTGGAACGGTGCTCAGCCGATGCGGGGCGCGGGGGGCGCAAATTAAAGGGCACTCCTCCTGCAATATAAAAGGCTGCCATTTTGCAGCACTCCCTCTTGTGAAACGGATCTTTGGAGAGAGACCAAGGTAGATAGCTTTCTGCTTTGGCCCAACACTCGGACAGGTACTTCTGGCTTCAGGCCACAGATTTCCAGTAGTCTTTGCCTTCATTGACATCTCATTGTTTGCGAGCATATTATGGGGGCTGCAATGGGTGTCAACGCAGGCTTTCTCAATTACATCCAAAGGGCTCACAGACGCCATGAGAGAGTGGCAGCCCTGGCTAGATGGAGAGGGGGCAACAGGCGTCGGCAAAGGAGGCCTTACCCACCCAGGGTATACCACCAGCAGTTCTCCTATCTCAACATGTCTGAGGAGCAGTGTGTTCGGAGGCTGCGATTCAGAAGGGACGTGGTCACAGAGACCTGCCACCTGCTTGGCGGTGATCTGCAGCCACAGCTGAGGAGCAGGACGTCTCTGTCGGTGGCAGTCAAGGTGACGGTGGCTCTCAACTTCTATGCCACCGGCTCCTTCCAAGCCGCTACTGGGGACATTGCCAACATCTCCCAGTTCGCCGTGCATTGCTGCATCCGCCAGGTGACCAATGCCCTTTTCCAAAGGAGACGTCAGTTCATCTGCTTCTCCATGGCCCTTGCCAAGCAGCAACAGCGTGCAATGGGCTTTGCAGCATTCGCGGGCTTCCCCATGGTGCAGGGCACCATTGACTGCACGCATGTGGCTTTGCGGGCACCTCTGGAGAATGCCGAGGATTACCGCAACCGGAAGGGCTACCATTCGCTGAACGTACAGCTGGTGTGTGACCACAGGCAGCTCATCCTAGCTGTCAATGCCCGCTTTCCAGGCAGCAGCCACGATGCCTTCATCCTGCGACAGACTTCTGTGGCAGACATGTTCCAGGCCCAGCGTCACCCACGCGGATGGCTTATCGGGGACAAAGGCTATCATTTGTGTACCTGGCTGATGACCCCGCTCCGTGCGCCCAGCACCCCTGCTGAAGAGAGATACAATGAGAGCCATCAAGCGACCAGGAACATCATCGAACAAACAATCGGCATCCTGAAGCAACGGATCCGCTGTCTCGATCATTCTGGTGGAGCCCTGCAGTATTCGCCGGAGTGAGTCTCCCATTTCGTGGTCGTTTGCTGCATGCTGCACAACCTGGCTATCCGCAGGACTCAGCCACTGCCACCACAGATTGGAGGACCACCTGAGGAGGAGGAGCAGGAGGAGGAGGAGGAGGACCAGCACAGGAGGGAGGCACAAAGTGCAAGGGCCGCCCGTCGCCGGCTTATTGAACATCGGTTCTAGGCCCCCTCTCAGGGACTGGCTTGTGCCAATGTCAGCAGATGAATGTAGCCGCTCCACAAGCCCTCAGCCGAGCAGGGCAACCAGGACTTAACCAAAAAACCATGCACACTGCAATTTAACAACAATAATTTATTGAAAACCACTGCCCTTCCCACATTACATGCTCATGTGGAGAAGCCCCCTCCAAAAACAGAAAACTACCAGTCTCGGCCTTACATAAAGAAAGAAAGACACCAGTCTCGGCCTTACATAAAGAAAGAAAGACACCAGTCTCGGCCTTACATAAAGAAATAAAGACACCAGTCTCGGCCTTACATAAAGAAATAAAGACACCAGTCTCAGCCTTACACAAAAGCAACTGCACCAGTGTCGGCCTTACAACAAGCACCAAGCATTTGTGCATACCTCTACTTTTTGGCCTGCGAGGGCGATGCCTTGCGCATCCTTGCCTGGCCCCTGCCCGCCCTGCTGCTCCTCCTCAATGCGAACCCAGTGGCTGCAGCAAGGCTGGGGGAAGGCTGCTGAGGGGCAGATGGCGAAACGGCGGATGCCCTTGGAGGGCGGCCTGCACCAGCTCTGGCCTTGGAGTGGCCGGCTGCTGACTGCTCCAACTCTGGCTGGGCGGCAGCAGTCTGTCCAGCAGCTCGTGGCAGCTGCAATGGCGGAGTGGCAGTATCGGCTGCAGGAATGGTGGCAACCTGGCAGATCGCAGGTGCTCGCTGGTCGCCTGAGACACTGGCAGTCGCACGGGCCAGCACTGCAGCATGCGCAGCAAACAGCTGAAGGACAGACTGCTGGGCTGCTGCTGCGCAGTGAGTGCCCTTGCGATGCCTGGCTGATCCAGCGAGGGTGGCAGCAGTTAGTGCCCGTGTGGCCCTGGTCTGTGTCCGCATGACACCAGCCAGTGAATGGACGGCACGACTGAGCACTTGGCTAGAAGCCGACTGTGCTGCCGCGAAGTCCTGCAGACTCCTGGCCTGTGCTGCCGCGATGTCCTGCAGACTCCTGGCCTGTGCTGCCGCGATGTCCTGCAGACTCCTGGCCTGTGCTGCATTGAATTGTTCCAGACTCCTGGCCTGTGCTGCACTGAATTGTTGCAGACTCCTGGCCTGTGCTGCCCCGAATTCCTGCACACCCCTTGCCAGTGATTCTATGGAGTCAGGCATCCTTGCCACTGCAGCCATGAGCTCAGTGTGCCTGCGCTCAGCCTGGACGGCCATTTCCTCTAGGAGGCGCACCTCCTCTGCACTGACCGTCGCAGGACTGGAGGCCGCACTCACTCTCTGGGGAGAAGTCCGCCGAGCTTCCCCACCCCTCCCGCATTGCTGCAGGCCGCTGGGCCCCGGAGCTTCACTCTCCTCCGACCCTTCCCCCCGGCTCCCCTCCAGGGAAGACGTGTCCCCTACATCGCCATGGGCTGGCGCGGCTGAGGATGGCACTGATGGGCCGGCTTCCTCTTCCTCCTCCTCGTCTTCCGAAGGGCTGACAGTGGCAGCTTGAAGGCCTGCCTCCTCACCTGGTGATTCACCATCTGAAAGTAGGAAGGCACAAGAGTAGCTTTAGAGTGAGGACAGGGCTGCAGCGAGGGAGGCATGAGTGGTGCCATTCATCGCATTGGTCGGACAGTGGCAAAGGATGCTGATCTGATGCGCAAGTGGAACGAGAGAGGTCCAAAAGGTGATGCTCTTACCATTGGTGCCCAGAACAGGGTCGGCATCTCCACTGGCGACGGGGCCAATCAGCCGGACTCCCATAATGCGCTCCACACGCTGGTCGAGGTTGGCGAGCTCTTTGAGGTCAGGACGGCCTCCGCCGGTGTCAGTGCGGTTGCGCCGGTTGTGCGCAACCTTGGCCTGCAAGAGAAAGGACGGCCTCTAAGTACAGTGTGTAGCCCTGATCTTGTCTGCACTGCCTCCCATGGTCGAATAGCTTGGACAGTGTGTAGCCCTGATCTTGTCTGCACTGCCTCCCATGGTCGAATAGCTTGGACAGTGTGTAGCCCTGATCTTGTCTGCATTGCCTCCCATGGTTGAATAGCTTGGACAGTGTGTAAAGTGCTGAATGTGCAATTGATTTTCATGCCAGTTCCATAGCTGCTGGATGAGGGCTGGCAATTAGGGCTTTCAGGTCCCTTTGCCCATAATGTGAGGTGCACATGCAAGGACGAGGAGGACACTGGAAAGGGTGCTCACCCTGACAACCCGAGTGAGGTCATGGAACTTCTTCCGGCATTGCACAGGAGTCCTGGCAATCACGCTGTTGGAAGAGACCCTTTTGGACACCTCCCTCCAGGCTTTGCGGTAGGCGCTGGGCAGCGGCCTCTTGCCACCTTCTGGGAATAAAACATGGCGCCTGCGCTCCACTCCGCCAACCAGGTCTCCGTCGCTGAAGCGCTGCGCTCTCTCCCTGGCCTTCTCCATAGTCCTGGGCGTTGTACAGGTGAAGCTGAAGTGGTCAGGCCTAGGTTGAGGGCTGCAGTGTGCAGGGCGTGGCAGGCAAACAAATTGACCCTCCCCCTTTAAGAGATGACCGGCGCCAGAGTGTCTGCCGTCAATCAAGAACTCGCCGCACCTGCGCTGCGCCCGGCCTCGGGGGTATCGCTCAGTACCGCCGGCTTAGCGCCTAAAGATAGTCGTGCATCGCCTGTTTTAGCGCAGCAGCAACCTCTTGGGGCGTTGCGACTGAATATCGGTGAAGGGGACGCGACTTTGCGCCAGGCGCAAAATTTAGCGGCCGCCCGACTTTACCGCCCCAAAAGTGGCTACACTGAATTTCTAGGCCTTGGAGTTTAAGTGAGATTCCAGGACAATGCTGGAGGGTTGGAAAACCTACAAAAGCTTGATTCTTTACCTGCACTCCCAGCCAGTGAGGTTCAACATCGCGAGAAGAGCCTTATTAATCAGCCCATAATTGTTTTAAAGTTTGAAATGAAATATATTCATTGTGCTGACTAACAATTGTCGGTAGGGAGATTGGCTTTGGCATCTACAGTAAAACCTACCGTGTGCAGCCTTTATTGTCAGCAAATCCCTCTGTGTTCAGCCTTTCCCCGTATCCCAATTATTCCATAACAGGCAGCTTTTTTCCCGAATTCATCATTTTCAGTGGAGAACAGCTTGTCTACTATGAGAGAGATCACATTACCTGCTTGCTACTGACCTTTCTACTCTAAGGACCCAGGGTTACATCTGCAATCACACTGTGCTGGGGTATAACATGTACAGCAGTCAAGGTAGCTGCATCGCAGTGAAAATGTACAGAGGATGGATTCAGCACTCTCTCTCGGAGTTGAGGGATTTATGCCTTAACATCTACTTTTTTTTGCTTGACTCCAATTTCAGAATAGGATTCGGAACAAGGGATGATTTCCCTAAATCAGCTATCTGAAACACAAATGTAGCTGAATGCAACATTTTTGCTGAAGTCAGCTTAACTTTCCTGCACTAAACTCTTTTATTGTTTTTCTTCTTGTATTTTACCCCCATTTTACATCATTTCTTGACCACAATACCTAGGCTTTTAGATAGGCCTGCCTACTGATTTTACCGCCCTTGGACTTCATTGCCATCATTGGTGAAACTTGTGCAGAGTTCCAATAACACTGTCTAGAATTCATAAGAACTAGGAGCAGGAGTCGGCCATTTGGGCCCTCGAGCCTGCTCTGCCATTCAATAAGATCATGGCTGATCTTTCACCTCAACTCCACTTTCCCGCACTATCTCCATAGCCCTTGATTCCCTTAATATCCAATAATCTATCGATCTCTGTCTTGAATATACTCAACGACTGCGCCTCCACAGCCCTCTGGGGCAGAGAATTCCAAAGATTCACCACCCTCTGAGTGAAGAGGTTTCTCCTCATCTCAGCTCTAAATGGCCGACCCCTTATTCTGAGACTGTGACCCCTGGTTCTAGACTCCCCAGCCAAGTGAAATATCCTCCCTGCATCTACCCTGTCAAGCCCTGTAAGAATTTTTTATGTTTCAATGACATCACTTCTTATTCTTCTAAACGCTCGAGAATATAGGCCTAGTCTACTCAATCTCTCCTCATAGGACAATCCACCCATTACAAGAATCAGTCTGGTGAACCTTCATTGCACTCCCTCTATGGCAAACATATCCTTCCTTAGGTAAGGAGACCAAAACTGTACACAATATTCCAGGTGTGGTCTCACCATGGCCCTATATCATTGCAGGAAGATGTCTTTACTCTTATACTCAAATTCTCTTATAATAAAGGCCAAAAAACCATTTGCTTTCTTAATTGCTTGCTGTACCTGCATATTAACTGTCAGTGATTCGTGTACAAGGACACCCAGGTCCCTCTGAACACCAACATTTCCCAATCTCTCACCATTTAAAAAATATTCTGCTTTTCTATTTTTCCTACCAAAGTGGATAAATTCACATTTCTCCACATTACATTCCCTTTGCCGTGTTCTTGCCCACTCACTTAGCCTGTCTATATCCCCTTGTAGCCTCTTTGCATTCTCCTCACAACTTATATACCCAACTAGCTTTGTATCATCAGCAAACTTGGATATATTACATTTGGTCCACTCATCCAAATCATTGACATAGATTGTGAATAGCTGAGGCCCAAACACTGATCCTTGTGGTACCCCATTAGTTACAGCCTGCCAACCCAAAAATGACCCGCTTATTCCCACTCTCTGTTTTCTGTCCGTCAGCCAATCTTGGATCCATGCTAGTATATTAACCCCAATCCCATGAGCCCTAATTTTGTTTAATAACCTCTTGTGTGGCACCTTATCGAATGCCTTCAAAAAATCCAAATACACCACATCCACTGGTTCCCCCTTATCTATTCTGCTAGTTACCACCTCAAAAACTCTAACAGATTCGCCAAACATGATTTCCCTTGCATAAATCCGTGTTGACTCTGCCCAATCTTATTATTATTTTCTAAGTGCCCTATTACCACATCCTTAATAATAGATTCTAGCATTTTCCCTACTACTGGTGTCATGCTAACTGGTCTGTTGTTTCCCGTTTTCTCTCTCCCTCCTTTCTTAAATAGTGTGGTTACATTTGTTACTGTACAATCTGTGGGAACCATTCTAAAATCTATGGAATTTTGGAAGATGACAACCAATGCATCCACTATCTCTATAGTCACCTCTTTCAAAACCCTAGGATGTAGACCATCAGGTCCAGGGGATTTATTGGCTTTCAGTCCCATTAATTTCTCCAGTGCTATTTTTTTACTAATATTAATTTCTTTCAGTTCCTCATTCTAGCTCGAGCCTTGGTTCTCCATTATTTCCGGGAGGTTTTTTGCGTCTTCTTCCATGAAGACAGACACAAAGGCCGCAATTTTATCATTGGTGGCGGGTTGGGATGGGTCAGGTGGTCGGTGGGTTCCGGTCCCACATCTGCTTTCAGCTGGTCACAAATTGAGATTTTGCCCTAATTGGGCTATTGAGTCCCTGCGTGCACGCTACCCTGGCCAATTAGTGGTTTTGGGTCTGCTGCTCGTCTCTGCTAATGTCTGTCAGCCAGCTGCATTTAAGGGGCCCTTGGAGCCTTCTTTCATTCACTCATTCTTTGATGCTGGATTTCATTCTACCAACTGCTGCCATGACTGCTTCAAGGGCCAAGACCTCACCCCGTTTTGATGATGACTCCCTCCATGCTCTTGTGGAGGGAGTCAGAGGGCGCAAGGAGGTACTATTTCCATCCTCTGGACGGAGGAAGCCTCCACAGCAAAGCAAAGCAGAGTAGCCTGGCTGCAATTTGCTCAGGAGGTCAGCTCCAGATCGCTGTGCACTCGATCCTGGGTGCAGTGTAGGAAAAGGTTTAAATCTGGTACGCTCAGGAAAAGTGAGTATAACATCACACTTGCCCTCAATCTGCTCACCACCTCCTCTCATCACCAACACTCTGCATTGTCAACCTAATCCTGCACTTCCCACTTTACCCTTACATCCCTTGCACTCTGAACCATCCCTCTCTCTCTATGTACACAATCACTTCACTATTCGACTATGCTGCCCTCACACTCACTATCCTGTTATGCAATGCCAACAACTAACAACGCACAGGGAGGGACCTTGGTATTGGCAGCTCACTCCATCTTTGTCTCCTTCTAAGCATCTATGCTATGGATTCTATACACTCACTCCATCATTCTCCCTCATTGCAGGAAAAGAGAATCCACAATAAGAGGGAGTGGGCTGGGACAGGAGGAGGGACATATTCCATTGCCCATTTCACCAATGCTGAGGAGGCGGCCCTCGAAATAATTGGAAGCGATGAGGATCTGGAAGTGGGGGACGGTCAGACAGGTGCAGCAGAGCAAGCTGGTGATAGAATAGATTTGCATCTCTCTCATTTACATTGCATGAGTGACTGATATGGCATCTGATACTCAAACAGATTGACTTATGATCATCTGCAGAAGAGGGCCAGGCATCGGGACACAATAAAGAATAGAGCCTTACACGACTGAGCTGACTCCGAAGGCCACCAACCGAGCCCAGCCACAACAAAACTCAAGGACCAGACCACCACCAGAAGAACAACCATTCTGCAAGGTAAAGTACCCAACAAAGACTTTACTCTTTAAACTGAGGAAAAGGGGATACTTTACTCGGACGACTCCACCGCCGCTCCCTGGGACCACGTGATGACGGAAGGCCCCAAAGGACACAAAGAGCGAACCCCAAAACCACAACCGGCTTAATCGACAGGTTTCGAACTGTCAAGGAAACCCCATTGGTGAGCATAAATCCCTGGCCCCTCTTAGCTCAATCTAGTTAGGTATTGGGGGTGGGACAAGGGTAGGGGGATTATTAACATGATTGTTCCGTCGTTGTGCCGTGTGTTCCCCATTCCCAATTAAGTGTAACTTTATATGCCTGTAATTATTCTAGTGGTTTTTCCAGTATTGTAATATTGTTGAGCCTTTTAATAAAATGACGGTTCTCTTGTACCAAACCAGTTGTCTACTCTATTTCTGTATCGCCGCCTGTACCTAAGTCCGGTGTCTAGAACCCAGGGGTGTGGGAGCGATTCAAATTGCTCAGAGACAGTCAGGGGCAGAACTGTTTGGGCACACGCCACCCCCTACAGAAATGGCGACCGCGGCAGGACACCGGCAACAGGGGTGCGATGCAGTAGACAGTGGTTCGGAAGAGCAAACCATGATGGAGGAAAGGATTTCTGATTAAGTGTTTAGTAAGTTGAATATCACGAAGAAGTGGATCACCAATCTGTTAAAGGCTGGGTGTCCGGTAGATGCCACAGCTAAGTGGACAGTAGGGAAGGAGCACAAGAAATCCCTAGAGAAGGCAGTCTGGCTGATGTGCTTCAAGAAGCAGGCCCAACTTTTGGACAGGCTCATTGCAGCACAGGCAGCCGGGATAAGGGAGTAAGCCCTGGAGGTCCAGGACAAGGATCTAGCAGGGGAGAAGATACTGGTAGCATTGCAGGCCCTAAACCAGGAAAGGGTACAGTTAATGAGGGAACATAAGGCCAGGTTGGATTATCTACAGTGCCAGGCCACTGAGGCCAAGAGCAATGAGCTGAGGTTGCGGGAAAAGAACACCTGCCTTGCGAGACAAGTAAGAGAGCAGGAGGAAAAAGTAAAAGAAGTAAAGGCAGCCTATAAGTTGGCAAGCGAACAGGGGTTTGAAGATGCAGAACATGGCCCCTGCAAGGAACAAATAGAGAATCTGAGCCTGGCCCTAAGGAAGGCAAAGGGTGTGCCTCATAAGCCCGAAGGCAGGCCAGGCGGATTTCACAGGGAACGAGTGGAGAACGGTCAGACACCACAGGTAGTGCCAAAGGACGACCCGGTTGAGGAACAGGAGGTCCCACGACCGCCACCCGGAGCGCCAGGTTTTAGCGAGGCCTGGCAGTAAGGGTGGTGAGGTCAGGGGTAGAAGCGGAGGTGGAATAACCCCCGCAAGTGAGACTGGAACCAGGACCGATGTGCCCAGCCCGGCATCGGAGGTTCAGCCCACCCGTTAATGGCGAGGAAGAGTGACCCCTCCAAAACCAGTTTGTATTACCCTACAGCACTCAACAGGTTAGGTCTATGGTGGGCCATATCCCAAAGCTCACCGAGAAAGCGGATCCCTCGGTCCACTTCAGGGAAGTGGAACAGGCAGCCAGCATCAACGAATGCGATGATGCTGAGCAGGCTAAAATGCTGCTGTTCTCTTTGGAGAGTAAGCTCCTCCAATCCCTCTCTGACGAGTGTAACAGGGGGCAGGGCGGGTATGAGGAGCTTAGGGGTGAAGTTCTGGGGGCCTTGGGGATGAATGAGGGAAGTCCTTTCTCCCGTGTGGAGAAGACAGTGCAGCTCACAGGAGAAATCCCAGTCTTTCGTGCACAGGTTATGGCCGGTGTACAGGAGTGCCTGTCCTGGGCCACCTAACCGGGCATTCCTGAACTGGGATCAGCTGACCCACTGGCTCCGTTGCCTGGTGGTAAACAGCTTGCCACAGGTCCGGGCCAAGGCAGAAGTCCGGTTCGACCCTAGGAATCCCCTGACCACCGAACTTACATTGATCAGACAGTTGACCCTAGCCTATAAGAATGGTAGGGGAACCGATGCACACCCACTAAGGGGAAGATGCATGAGGTAAAACCCGGACAGGGTAGGAAGGAGTGGCATCAGGAAGGGAATATCCCTTTGAGCACAAAGCTCAATTGCTACAGGTGTGGGAAGGATGGACACTGGAGGAAGGAGTGCAAAAACCCTTGGAAAGATACCAAGGGAAAGAATTCCACAGCCACAGCCCAAAAGACAGAGGCAGGAATCCCTCCCGCCGCGGGTGAGTCATTTTTGGACACCATGAGGTCCATATTGACTGGCCAAGGGAGAGTAGCAGCCGCAACCGGTGCTCTGACCCCGTCAGCCCCATCCAACCCACAGCCCTGACTAGAGCCAGCGCAGCCTGTTTACCTGTGTTCCCTGCAGTACGATGTCCGGAAGAGACCCCTCGTGGAGATGGAGGTAGAAAAGGTGAAGGGGACCTATCTGTTGGATACGGGGGCATCATGCACCGTGGTCCATTCAGCTAACCCCACCAACTCACCTCTATCTAGCGGGGTCCCATACAGTCTGGCGAGATTCACAGGCAGGGAACAGGCCTGCTCGTTTTCCATCCTGCTCTCCATTCATTTAGGAACACTCCACTCTAAGTGGACCTGTATCCTAATGTAGTGGGAACAGGAGCGTGGAAAGGGGATCCTGGGAGCCGACTTTATTGTAGGCCACGGGATCCTGGTGGATTTAAGAAATCATTGCCTATGGGGGGCAAGTACAGTAAAGGAAGGCGGAGTAGTAGTCATCCCAGGGAAAGAAGGGAAGAGGACCCTGTGCACCATGAAGCCTAAAGAGTGTTATAACCTTGAGCTCATGGTCAGTAAAATCCCAAAGGAAATCCAGGCATTTGTGCAGGCCCACCTAGCCACATTTGCCACACATAAACACGACTGTGGGAGGGTCAACGGGTTTGAGGTCAGCATAGACGGAGACCCCATGGCCCGACCACAAAAACAGTACAACTTCCCCAGGGAAGCGGAGCCAGACATGGAAGCAGCCATGTCCTCCTTAATACAGCAAGGGGTCCTGAGACCGATAGCCACCCACGTAAACTCTCCACTGTGGCCGGTTAGAAAGCCAGACAATTCCTGGAGGGCCATGGTGGACTATCGGGTTCTCAACAGCAACCAGCCTGTGTGTTGAGTCTGTGTTTTCAAATGTAGTTATGCTGAATAACAGGACACGGACTACAGAAGTAATTAAACAGGCCTTTAGTGATTGAGGGTCAGGGCTGAACTGGGATACACTTTGCTCCACAGGGTTTATATACCGGTGTGGTCACCACCGGTACTACAATGTACAGGAGCCATCAAAAAGTAGTCCATCTCCTTAAGGTATCCTCTTAAGCTGGTACAGGTTACATACACTACAATTCCTCCCCTTTTAGCTTAACAGTGCACACCCCAATTTAAACATTACATGGATAACATATATACAACTTTCACACAAAACTGTTCAAAGGTTCAGTCTCTGAGAAGGCCTCCTGATCCAGCCCGGATAACGCCTTTCAGGGGTCTCTGGTTCTCATTGCTGGGGTGACTCATCCATTTGATCTCCTATGGATTGAACATCATCATGTACGTTCGAGCCTGAGGTAGATGCTACAGGCTCAATAACTTCTTCAACTGGTGTCTCTGCCGTAGACATGGGGTCGACCCTTGTTCTCGATTCCACAAGTTGGTCAGCATGACGTCGTATTACGTTCTCTCCAACGTCTACCGTGTACATCAAGGGTCCTTGTCGGGCATGAATTGTTCCGGATTGCCATTTATCATCCCTATAGTCCCTGGCCAACACTGGTTGTCCTATTTTGAAACTCCGAGTGGCCTTGTTATTTACGTGCTGGAATTGCTTGTTTTCGACTTCCCTTCGCACATTGGGTTTTAACAAATCCAACCGGGACCGCAACCTCCTGTTATAGAACATTATGGCAGGGCTTTGATTTGACACTGCATGCGTGGCGTTTCGATATGCCATCAAGAAATTGTCCACCTTGTGTTGTAGTGGAATATGGTCTTCGCTCATGGCCTTTATCGCCTTTTTGAGCGTTTGTACAAATCTCTCGGCCAACCCATTTGTAGCCAGATGATATGGGGCAGATGTATAGTGTTTCACCCCATTCTTTTTCATGAATTTCTGGAATTCTTCTGACACGAACTGTGGTCCGTTGTCTGAACATATTTGTTCCGGCAACCCATTCCTTGCAAATATGGTTCTTAGAACTGCGATCGTCTTCTCAGAGGTAGTGGTCGACATCTTAATCACTTCTGGCCATTTAGAATGTGCGTCTACTGCTATCAAAAACATGGAATCCATGAATGGACCTGCAAAGTCGATATGCACACATTGCCATGGGGTTGAAGGCCATTCCCACGGATGCAGCGGTGCAATTGGAGGTGCATTTTGAACTTTTTGGCACCCTGAGCGGCTTTTAGTCAGATCCTCTATTTGTTTGTCGATACCTGGCCACTACACATAAGCCCTAGCAAGGCTTTTCATCTTGACTCCCCCCAGATGACCTTCATGCAATTCCTTCAGAACTCTCTCCCTTAATTTAGGAGGAATAGTCACCCTTGTTCCATACATCAATGTTCCTTGACATACGGACAGCTGTTCTTGTCTGGCTGAGAATGCTGGTAACAGTGGGTCGCCATGTGCTGGCCATCCCTTCACTGTCAAGTCGTAGACCTGAGACAGTGTCGGGTCGTTTTGGGTCTCTCTCTCAATACCCGCATCGGTGACTGGTAAGCATTCAATGATGGTCGAGTGAAACATCTCGACAGGGTCAACTGCCGGTGCCTCTTCCGCTGTAGGTAGTGGCTGTCATGACAGCCCATCAGCATTACCATGTTGCTTTGTACCTTTGAATTCGATATCATATTGATGTGCCCCTAGGAAAAGGGACCATCTCTGAAGCCTCTGTGCCATCATTACCGGAACACCCTTCTTCGGGTTGAAAATGGAAACCAACGGCTGGTGATCTGTCAGCACCGTAAACTTTTGACCTTGCAGGTAATGGTTAAATTTCTTAACTCCCCACATGAGGCTGAGAGCCTCCCTATCTATCTGAGCATAGTTGCGCTCTGCGGAGGTCAATGATCTGGATGCGAACGCGACTGGCCTTTCCGAGCCATTTGGAAACTTATGTGAGAGCACTGCCCCGATACCATATGGAGAAGCATCACAAGCTCAGCGAATAGGCAGCGTTGGGTTAAAGTGAGCCAACACTTCCTTAGAGGTGATCAGTGCCTTGCTCTTTTGAAAAGCCCGCTTACAATCATCGCTCCACTTCCATGGTATTCCCATTTGCAAAAGAGTGTTCAGCGGGTGTAACACCGTGGATAAATTTGGAAGAAACTTGTGGTAATAGTTAACCAACACAAGGAACGACCTCAACTGGGATACATTTTCCGGAGCAGGAGCTTTCACAACAGCTTCGATCTTGTCAGGTGACTTATGGAGCCCCTCCTGGTCAATGACGTGGCCGCAGTACGAGATTCGCTTTTGAAAGAATTCACATTTCTGGCGATTAACTCTGAGCCCATGTTCTTTCAATCTGGTGAGCACCTGCTCCAAATTCGCGAGGTGATCCTTATCATCATCTCCTGTAATCAGGATGTCGTCCAGGTAGCATTGTGTGCCTGGAATTCCCTGCAATACCTGCTCCATGGCCCTTTGCCTGATCGCTGGAGCCGATGCCACTCCAAAAACCAGTCTATTATACCAATATAAGCCCTTATGTGTGTTGATCGTGAGATACTGGCGTGACGCTTCATCAACTTCCATCTGTAGGTACGCCTGCGCCAGGTCTATCTTGGTGAAGTGTTTCCCGCCAGACAGCGAAGCGAAGGTATCTTCAATCCGTGGAAGCAGATATTGCACCGTGTGAAGAACCGGATTAACAGTGATCTTGAAATCGCCACAGATACGAACCTTCCCAGGTTCCCCCGGCTTGTTGCTCAATGAACGCTTCATGACAGGAACAATGGGTGTGGCCCATTCGCTTCAGTCCACCTTGGACAGTACCCCTGAACGTTCTAGCCCTTCCAGCTCTGCTTCCACAGCAGGTCGTATCGCATAAGGTACCGGTCTGGCTTTGAAAAATTTTGGGTTTGCATGTTCTTCAACCTTGATGTTTGCCGTAATTCCTTTCAGTGTTCCCAGTCCCTGTTGGAACACCTCCTTAGCATCGTCCAATATTTTGGACAGTCGTTTAGGTTTGACGTCATCCTCTTTACAGGCATCTACAGTCAGTGCTTATATGAATGCCATTCCACATTTATTCTCCGGATCCATTCCCGTCCCAGTAGTGGCGGACCTCCATCAGGTAACACATACAAGTCCATTTTCTGACTTTCTTTACCATTGTAGACCACATTTACTTTTATCTTTCCTTTGGGGTATACTATTTGCCCCGTGTATGTTTTCAATACAATCTCCGTATCCCTCAGGGGAATGTGCGAGAATAACCTTTTGTAATCTTGCTTATTCATGACTGTTAATGCCGATCCCGTGTCCAATTCCATCTTCACTTGGACTCCTGCTATCCGAAGCATGACCCAGATAGTTTGGTGGTCTGCTGTGTTACCCACATTATGTATTTTTAGACAACCCAGTTCCTTACTGCTGGAGTCTGAATCCATCTTCTGTTCATCCGAACTGTTCTCTGTCACCTTGTGTACTTTTTTGTACTTCTCCTGCGGTGACTTTTTGCTGCTGGTCTTCTTTCCTGACCGGCATACTCTCGCTATGTGACCAAGTTTGCCACATTGCCTGCATTCTTTATCTTTGAACTAGCACTGGTTCTGGTCATGCGTTGTCCTTCCGCAACGATAGCACTTTACTGCGCCCAATGCCATTTCATTGGTGCTGAATTCCAATGGCCTTTGCTGTATCTCTGCAGCGCCTCGTGTTGCTGCCTCGTGCAATGCTGCAATGCTGAAAGCTTTGTCCAGCGTAAGATCCTTTTCCTCTAGCTGTCGCTTCTGGGTTCCTTCCCTTAGGAGCCCACACACAAACTTATCTCTCAGTGCGTCTGCTAGTCCTGTACCGAACTGACAGTACTTTGATAACTTGCGCAGTTCGGTTAAGAATTCAGCGTTGCTTTCTTCTTTAAGTTGAATTCTTTTGTAGAATTTAAATCGTTCCGCTATCAGCAGCAGCGTGGGGTTTAAATGCTCTTGCAGGATAGTAACAATATCCATGAAACTCTTTCCTACCGGTTTATCTGGTGTTACAAGGTTCCTTAATAACCCGTACGTCTTCGCACCCATCGAGTTTAATAGGGTTAGTGCTTTCTTATCCTCTGGTACCTCATTCGTTGTACAGTAAACTTCGATGCGTTCCACATAAGTGGCCCAATCTTCCACATCGCTATCAAAAGCAATGATGTTACCCGTTTTTGGCATCCTTGTTGAGTTTCCTTTCCTTCGGATATGATTATTATTTTATTTTATTTATTTATTTATTTATTCAAAATGGCAGCTTCCCGCGCTTGGCGGCTTTTCCTGCGCTTGGTGGCTTTTCCCGCGCTTGTCTTCTTCCCCCACTGACTCAAAATGGTGATTACCACGCTGTTGCCGTTCTCGCCTCCCAGCGGTCCTTTATTTTCCCCTACGCGGCTGCTCTTGTTCCCCGCCGCTCCCGCGGTCCTTGTGGTCATAAACGCTTTTCTGGCTGCTGCGCGTCTCTGCCCCGATTGCAGTCCGGCCCCTGACACCAGCTGCGGTCATGTTCTCCGCCCTTTTTGTTGTTTCCCTCCCCTTCTCTTATTGACAACTCGGCCGACTTCCCCCCCGTGCCGCTCGATCGGGCTTACCCACCGCTGTCGTCGAAGGGATGTTCACTGATGTTTGACTTCGTGGCCAGAAACCAACCCGGGTTCCCGATGGCCTCCCGTGCTATGCAGTGCCCAGCAGGATGTTGAGGGTGGATGTCCTTGTTCGACGCCCGTTTCAGAGGCGAAGCTTCCTTTGATGCAACTGCCGCTAGGTAAGATCAGACTCGTCGCCACTGTTGAGTCTGTGTTTTCAAATGTAGTTATGCTGAATAACAGGACACAGACTACAGAAGTAATTAAACAGGTCTTTAGTGATTGTGGGTCAGGGCTGAACTGGGATACACTTTGCTCCGCAGGGTTTATATACCGGTGTGGTCACCACCGGTACTACAATGTACAGGAGCCATCAAAAAGTAGTCCATCACCTTAAGGTATCCTCTTAAGCTGGTACAGGTTACATACACTACACTGTGCACCCACGGTAGCAGCAGTTGCCGACCTGTTAGGAAGTATCCCAGCACCTGCGACCACTTTCACAGTGCTGGATATTTCCAACGGGTTTTGGTCCATCCCTTTAAGGAGGGAGGACCAGTACAAATTTGCCTTTACGTATAAAGGGCAACAGTGCACCTGGAATTATTTGCCTCAGGGCTTCCAACATAGCACCAGCATCTTCCACCAGTGCATGGCAAACAGTTTGCAGGGCTTCAGCCAGCCCAGGCAGCTGGTACAGTATGTGGATGACCTGCTCCTCTTCACCGATTCGAGAGAGGAGCATGGCCCACTCCTGGCCGAACTGCTGGAGTTGCTCAGGCAGGAGGGTTTTAAAGTAAACCCAAAGAAAGCGCAGATCGGCCAGCAGGAGGCGAAATTCCTGGGCCTGACCGTACGCTGTGGGGAAAGGGCCATAGATAATGCTAGGAGGGAGGCAATACAGGAGGTACCAGTCCTCAACACAGTCATGGGTGTTAGGTCATTTCTAGGGTCTAGGGCTAACCGGGTACTGCAGAGGCTTTAATGACGACTATGCAGCCACAGCAGCCCCTCTGCTCCGACTCCTACACAAGGGAGTGGAGTGGGCGTGGGATGAGGGTTGCCAGGCAGCATTTGTCAGGCTCAAGGAGGATCTGCAGAACGCACCAGCTCTAGGGGCCATAGATGGGGGAAAAGACTTCTTCCTGGAGGTAGCAGCCAGCGGGGACAGCCTGAGTGCTGTGCTGCTACAAGAGCGGCATGGCAGGCTGAGGCCAGTGGTCTACTCCTCCAGGATACTCACTGATGTGGAGAAGAGCTACTCCAATTGTGAGAGGCTCGTCTTGGCCACACATTGGGCTGTGAAAAGATTGCTGATCTTCACAGGCACCTCTCCCATCACCCTCCTCACCCATCACACACCCAGCCAGATGCTCCTGGACGGGAGAATCAAAGATGGGACAGTGAGTAGTGCCCGCATTGCTCGCTGGACCCTGCTTCTCTCACAGATGGACCTAAAAGTAAAAGGGCTCTGCGAGCCAAAGCTCGCAGCCAACTTGGTATATCCTGGAACAGCCCACCGGTGTTCCATAGAATGGGTTTGGGAAGTGGACATAGGTTTACGGGCCGGGATACACCCCACAGGCCACGAAATCCATGTGGACGGCTCCAGCACAGAATCTGCTGGTGAACGACTCACAGGGTGTGGAGTTTATGACCCAGCGGTGAACATTGCCCTAGCAATTAAGCTCCCCAGCACCATGAGCGCCCAGCAGGCTGAGCTGTCCGTGGTAGTGTACGTTGTTACACACCCCAAAATCTTCCCCACCCCGTACATGATTTGCTCGGACAGTATGTTCACGTGCAATTCGTGTACGGAGTACCTGGCCATCTGATCCCATCGTGGATACACCTCCGCCGACGGGAGACCCCTCACAGTAAAACCCCTGCTGGAGAAAATCTTCGCAGCAGTGGGGGAGGAAGGGGAGGTTTTCATCCATAAGGTGAAAGCCCATTCCTCCACGGAACCCCGTAGTCAGGGCAACCAGCAGGCTGACATGTTAGCTAAGGAGGGTGCCCGCACCGGCACTTTCTGGTGTTATGTTCATTAATAACTAGTCGTTTTTATTAAGAACAGCTAGCTTTTGCTAGACACTTTATTGAGCACATGTGGACTAGGTACAGTATCTGTAGAGGCCTCCATCTTGACTGCTGCCTTGTGTGTAGTCTAGTGCATTGTGGGTAGCCCACTCTTATATACATACAGCACCAACTAGTGTACCATTCCAGAATGAGAGGTTACTGATCATTACATCCCCCTTTCTTTGAGGTTAAACAAAATCAGTATCAATCAATATCAATCAATAACAACATAAACATCTTCAACAGTCAATACATTTTCAATGTAGTTTTCTTTGTACTCAATGATTAAGTCTATCAGGCTTTTTTACTTCACGTGTGGATCTTCCCAGGTAAGTCTGATGTGTTTTCATGAGAGCCTGTATGTGTATTTGTGTTAGATTGTTCTGGTGGTGAGTGACAAGATTCAGTTGCGGCATTGTCATCGATTTGCTTTTCGGTAGTCTCTTGTGTTTTTAGGAGGGAATGGCGGTTCCTTCTGAGAATCTGTCCTTCCTCAGTTCTAACAGTGTATGACCTTGGTCCTACTTCCTCAAGAACTGTAGCTTTCCTGTTCCATGCATCTGGATCCTCAATCCTGACAACATCATCCCTTGTCAATGGTTTCAGAGTTTTGGATGACGTGTCATAGTCTGATTTCTGTTTCAGCTTTAACAGTTGAAGTCTCTGTCTCAGTTCCTTACTCTGCTTTTCTTTTGCACAGCAGGTTATCGTGGTACACAACTTGCGACCCATTAGGAGTTCAGCAGGTGAAGAAACAGAGTCTAAAGGTGAGGCTCGGTAGCTCAGCAGGGCGATATAAGGATCAGACTTGATTTCTGTCGCTTTCTTCAGTAGCTGCTTGAGAACTTGAACACCTTTCTCTGCCTTACCATTCGACTAAGCATATAAAGGACTAGATGTGATGTGTTGAAAGTCATAATGTGCTGCAAACTGTTGCCACTCCTTACAGTTGAAGCACGGACCATTGTCGCTAACGGCAATCCTGGGAATTCCATGTCTGGCGAAGATGGATTTCACAAGCATTATGACACTGTTTGCTGTGGTGCTTGAGAGCAGTGCCATCTCAGGATAGTTAGAATAGTAGTCAATCACTATTAGATAGTCTTTACCATTTAAATGAAAAAGGTCCATACCAATATTTGCCATGGTGCTGTTGGTATGTCAGCTATTATCATTGGTTCCTTTGCTTGTTTGTTTTGGTGTTTCTGACATATCTCACATTTGCCTATCATGTTCTCAACGTCCTTATTTATGCCAGGCCAATAAACAGTGTCTCTTGCTCTCCTTTTGCATTTTTCAATTCCGAGGTGTCCCTCATGAATCCTTTTGAGCATGTCTTGACGTAGAGCCTGTGGAATGACTATTCTGTTCTGTTTTAGTAATAGTCCACTTGCGACACTCAATTCTGACCTTATGTCAAAATATTTTGGACAGGAACCTTTTGGCCAACCATGATGAATGTTCTCTATTACTGTTTGTAATACTGTATCTTTTACTGTTTCTTCTGCTTTTTGCTTTGATTTGTGTCTGACACGGGCAACGCAGCAGTGATGATACGCACATGAACATCCACGTCTTCTTCAGTAGAGCTCACATGACTCATTGTGGGTGCTCAGGATAGTGCATCTGCTGACACTATGTATTTGCCTGGTGTGTAGATCAGTTCAAAGTCATATCTTTGCAGCTTCATCATGAGTCGTTGAATTCTTGGAGACATCTCATTCAGGTTCTTTTTTATGATGGCAACCAGTGGGCTGTGGTCTGTCTCAACTATGAAGGTGGGAAGTCCATATATGTAGCCATGAAACTTTTCTAGTCCAACTACCAAGCCTAGTCATTCCTTTTCAATCTGGGCGTATCGACACTCAGTATCAGTCATAGACCTGGAGGCATAGGCAACAGGCTTCCAATCTTCACCCTCTGCTTGTAGCAAGACCGCACCTAGGCCATCTTTTGATGCATCCGTTGACACTTTGATTCTTTTTGTTGGGTCAAAGAAGGTGAGTACACGTGTGGTTGTCAGCACTGTTTTGAGGTTTATCCACTCTTGTTCATGTCTTTCTGTCCATGCGAACTCATTTGTTTTACGTAGCAGGTCTCGCAGACAGGCTGTCTTGGCTGACAAGTTAGGAATGAACTTTCCAATGAAGTTTATCACCCCCATGATGTGTAGCACTCATTTTTTGTCAGTGAGTCGGGGCATTTTGAGTATGGCATTTACTTTTTCCATATCTGGCTCTATTCCTTTACCAGATCGATTATCTCGTAGGAAAGTGACTTCCTGGACGTCAAACTGACACTTGGCTTTGTTGAGCTTCAGTCTATTCCAGCATATGCTCTGTAGCACTTTAGTCAGTCTCTCATTGTGTTCTTTCAGTGTGGAGCCCCAGATGATGATGTCATCAACATAGACCCGAAATCCTTCCAGACCTTCAATTATGTGTTCCATCACTCTATGAAAGATTTCAGATGCAGATATTATCCCAAAAGGCAATCTGAGGTAACAATACCTGCCAAATGGTGTGTTGAAGGTACAGTATTTGTTGCTCTCTTCATCCAGTTTTAGTTGCCAAAATCCTTGTGAGGCATCGAGCTTTGTAAAGTATCTGGCACCTGACATTTCACTGGTGATTTCTTCTCGCTTGGGAATCTGGTAGTGCTCATGTTTTATGTTTGCATTTAAGTCCTTTGGATCCATGCATATTCTTAGATCATTGTTCTTTTTCTTTACACATACCATGGAGTTAACCCAGTCTGTTGGCTCTTCGACTTTCCTGATGACTCCTAGTGTGGTCATTCTGTCCAGTTCATTCTTGAGCCCGTCACGCAGGGGTGCTGGAACTCGTCATGGAGCATGTACCACTGGCTGAGCATCCTCCTTTAGCTGGATCTTGTAAGTGAATGGTAGAACTCCAAATCCTTTGAACACATCCTGGAAATTATTCACTACAGAATCCATCGAGTCATCTGGTCTGCTTATGGCACAGTTTATACGGTAGACTCTCTTGACCAGTTCTAAGTCCTCACAAGCTTTGTCACCCAGTAGTGAATCAAGTCCTTCAGCCACAACAGAAAACATGAGATGATGCACTTTTTCTTTGACTGTCACTTTAAGTCTGCATGCACCTAAGCTATCTATTTTCTGTCCATTATAGTCCTTCAGTAGTACTGACTTTTTCTGTATTTTGGGATTTTCTTTCATATTGTTAATGTCACTCATACTGATTAAGTTTGCTTTTGCCCCAGTGTCTAGTTTCAATGTAACTAATGCTCCATTTCCCTGCAGTGGGATCATCCATTTGTCCTCTTTTACTGCATTAACTTTATGTTCAGCATTGTTAATTCCTGAGGGCTGCACATTTTCTGTATCCTTTTTGATATTTTCACATGACACCATTC
The DNA here is from genome assembly GCF_052327205.1 of Somniosus microcephalus. Taxonomy (NCBI): domain Eukaryota; kingdom Metazoa; phylum Chordata; class Chondrichthyes; order Squaliformes; family Somniosidae; genus Somniosus; species Somniosus microcephalus. Next base: position 150,950,225 of record NC_140997.1, read on the forward strand.
CTACAAAACATGTCTCACTTAAATCAGTGCCCTCAATTACATTAACTCATTGTCCTTTCTTAGTTTTTACTTTTGAAAAGCATTGTTTTGCAAAGTGATTCTTTCCATGACATTTTGTGCACATTTTTTCAAACGCTGGACATTGTTTTAACTGGTGTTTGTAACCACAGTGTTTACAATTAAAAATTCCTTCCTCCGATTGCTTTTCACTTCTGTTCTGCCCATGTTTCTTCCCCTTGTAGGACACAGCACCGACAGCAGCACTTACTGCAATCACATCATCATTGATTTCACTGAAAGTCTTGGCATGCTTTTGAGCTAGCTCGCTAGCTTGGCATATTTTCACAGCAATTTCCAATGTTAGTCTGGTTTCTCTCAACAGACGCTCCCTGACTTTTTTATCATGAATACCAAACACAATCTGGACATGAATCATGGATGCTTTCAGCTCAGAGAAATTACATGTCTGTGCTTTCAGTTTCAGATCAGTCAAAAAGCTATCAAAAGTCTCATTTTGCTGCTGTGTCCGAGAACGGAAGATGTACCTCTCATAGGTTTCATTCTTTTTGGGAGAACAATGTGTATCAAACTTCTTTAGCACATCGTCTAATTTTTCTCTGTTCTCCTCTGGATTAAATACAAATGTATTTAATACCTCTATCACCTGTGGGCCTGCAACCGTAAGCAGCAATGCTATCTTACTTGCGTCTGGCTTCGTACCGAATCTGATGGCTGCAATGTAGAGTTCGAATTGTTGTTTAAGAGTCTGCCAATTGTAGTCGATGTTTCCTGTGAGTTTCAAATGCTCTGGTGGCTTCAAATTCTCCATGTCGCTTTTCACAATTTTCAGCAGATCTTCACCACCCTGGTACCATCTTATGATCAGACACAAACTGTGGTCCATTGTCGGAGCAAATCTGTTCAGGCAGCCCATTCCTGGCGAATATGGTTCGTAAGACGGTGATAGTTTTTTCTGTGGTGGTTGAGGACATTTTTATTACCTCTGGCCACTTTGAATGTGCATCCACTGCAATTAAAAACATCGAGTCCATAAAGGGACCAGCAAAATCAATGTGCACCCTTTGCCATGGAGATAAGGGCCACTCCCATGGATGTAGAGGGGCTTGTGGTGGGGCATTTTGGACCTTCTGGCATCCTGTACAGCTCTTGGTCATCTCTTCGATTTCTCTATCGATTCCCGGCCACCACACAAACGCTCTGGCTAAGTTCTTCATTTTTACCCCTCCCAGATGACCCTCATGAAGCTCATTGAGCACTCTATCCTTCAATTTGGGTGGAATTACTACTCTGGATCCACACATCAAGGTTCCTCGGCACACTGACAGCTGTTCTCTTCTCGGCGAGAATGCTGGCAACAGTGGTTCACCATGTGCTGGCCATCCGTTCACCATTAAATCATAGACCCTGGAGAGTGTCGGGTCATTTCGTGTTTCCTTTTCTATGTTTGCATTCGTCACAGGTAGACATTCGACTATGGTCGAGTGGAATATCTCCACAGGATCCACTGCAGGTGCTTCTTCCACCGTCGGCAACGGTAGGCGCGACAATCCATCAGCATTCCCATGCTGTTTAGTTCCTTTGTACTCGATGTCATATTGGTGTGCCCCTAGGAAAAGGGACCACCTCTGTAGCCGTTGTGCTGTCATTATCGGGACGCCCTTCTTAGGGTTGAAAATGGAGACAAGAGGTTGATGATCAGTTAGTAGAGTAAATTTCTATCCATGCAGGTAATGGTTGAACTTCTTCACACCCCACACCAGGCTGAGGGCCTCTCTGTCAATCTGGGCGTAGTTACGCTCGGCTGCAGTTAATGAGCGTGATGCAAAAGCTATCGGCCTCTCTGAACCATCAAGGGATTTATGTGACAGTACCGCTCCAATGCCGTAGGGAGACGCATCACACGCCAGTCTTATCGGTAGTGATGGGTTGTAGTGAGCCAATACTTCTCTTGAAATGATCAGGCCTTTACACTTCTGAAAGGCCCGCTGACATTCATCGCTCCATTTCCATGCTACTCCAGTTTGTAGCAGGGCGTTCAGTGGGTGCAGAATTGTGGACAAATTCAGCAAAAACTTATGGTAGTAATTCATCAATCCGAGGAATGACCTCAGTTGCGACACATTTTCAGGCGCTGGAGCCTTAACTACCGCTTCAATTTTGTCAGGGGACTTATGTAACCCCTCTTCATCAATCACGTGGCCACAATACAATATTTGTTACTTAAAAAACTCGCACTTGGGGCGATTGGCTCGTAGCCCATGTTCTCTTAGACTAGTGAGCACCTACTCTAGGTTGGCAAGTTGTTCACTGTCATTTTCACCCGTCACTAGGATGTCGTCCAAGTAACACTGAGTCCCCGGAATCCCTTGCAGGACTTGTTCCATCGCTCTTTGCCATATAGCCGGAGCTGATGCAACTCCGAATACCAGTCGATTATACTGGTAAAGACCTTTGTGAGTGTTTATCGTGAGATATTTCCCAGAGTATTCTTCAACCTCCATCTGCAAATATGCTGGCGCTAGGTCAATTTTTGTAAAACGTTTCCCTCCAGATAGTGAGGCGAAAATATCTTCTATCCTCGGAAGAGGATACTGTACTGTGTGAAGGATTGGGTTCACAGTCACCTTGAAGTCCCCACAGATGCGAACCTTCCTTGGCTCCTCAGACTTATTGTTTAATGTTTTCTTCATGACAGGAATGATGGGTGTCGCCTACTCGCTCCAGTCTACCTTAGTTAACATGCCTGCATTCTCCAGATTCTCCAGCTCTGCCTCGACGGCTGGGCGTATTGCATACGGTACCGGTCTTGCTTTGAAAAACTAAGGAATTGCATTCTCTTCTATTTTTATCGCGGCGGTTATGCCTTTAAGAGTTCCCAGTTCTTGTTGAAATACCTCTTTAGCGTTAGCCAAGATTTTTGACAATCGTCCAGGTGTGACGTCGTCATCCTTTTTACCAGCCACCGTCAGTGCCTGAATGGAGTGCCAGTCTAAACTTATCTTTCTGATCCATTCACGTCCCAATAACGGTGGTCCACCGTCTTGCAGTATGTACAGATACAATTTCTGTATTTACTTGCCGTTGTATTCGACAAGCACCCTTATTTTCCCTCTGGGGTATACTTTCTGCCCCGTATATGTCTTCAAGACAATGGTTGTGTCTTTCAAGGGTATGTATGAGAATAGCCGCTCGTAGTCTCGTCGATTCATGACGGTCAGGGCTGATCCTGTATCCAATTCCAATTTGACTTGGGACCCTGCTATCGTGCGGGTGACCCAAATGGTTCGGTGATCCTCTTTTGTGATTACGTTGTGTAGTTTGAGACAGCTTAGTCTCTAGTTCCCGGATTCACTATCGCTCTTCTGGTCTTCGGGACTACTGTCCGTCATCTTTTGTACTTTCCTGTACTTTTCCTTAGTAGTCTTTTTGTTGTCGTTAGTCTTCTTCCCGGACCTGCAAACTCGTGCAATGTGTCCCATCTTTCCGCATTGCCTGCATGTTTTGTCCTTGGACCAGCAGTCCTTCTGGTCATGGGTTGTTCTGCCGCAGCGATAATATTTTTCAAATCCCCGTGTCATTTCATGGGTGCCGTATTCCTGTGGCTTTTGCTGTATTTCCGCAGCTCCCCTTGCTGCTGCTTCGTACGATACTGCCACGCTGAAAGCCTTATCTAGCGTCAGCTCTTTCTCTGAGAGTAACCTCTTCTGGGTTCCTTCACTCAGGAGTCCACAGACAAATTTGTCCCGTAGGGTATCTGCCAGTCCTGCTCCAAACTGGCAGTGCTTTGATAGCTTGCGTAGTTCCGTAAGGTAATCAGCATTGCTCTCATGTTTATGCTGATTTCTCTTGTGGAATTTAAATCTTTCTGCTATCAGCAGCGGTGTAGGATTTAGGTGTTCCTGTGGCATATCAACAATTTCGTTAAAACTCTTCGCTATCAGTTTGACTGGAGTGATCAGGTTCCACAATAGGCCGTACGTTCTTGCGCCCATTATGTTTAGTGGTACCGATGCCTTTTTCTCATCAGCTACTTCATTTGCCTTGCAATATACTTCGACTCTTTCCGCATACGTGGTCCAGTCTTCTATTGCATTATCGAAGGCAGTGATATTGCCAGTCTTCAGCATCTTGGAGATCAAAGATGGCGCCTCCCGCGCTTTGCCTTCATCCCTGATTGAACAAAATGGCGCCTCCCGCGCTTTGCCTTCTTCCCCGCTGGATTAAGATGGCGCCTCCCGTGCTTTCTGTCTTTTCCACTGCTGCTAGCACTGTTGCTGGCGTTTTTATGCCTTGATGGCGATGCCCTATGGTCTTCGCGCACTCCCCCCCTGCGCTGCTGCCAACGCCGCTCTCCGCGGTCCCCGTGGCAAACTGCAGCTCCTCGCGGCTTTCTGCGCTTCTAATTTCTTTTATTTTAATTACTGTTCCCGTCGTCAGAGCAGACCCTATGGGACACTTTCCTCCCTCTTCTCGGGTCTGTACGCTGCCCGGCTTCGTAGCACCGGCCGCGCCCTGTGTGCTCCACCCTCTCTCTCTCTCTCCTCTTCCCGACAACGCTGCTCGGCACCGTTGAAAAGCCACCCGATCGAGCTCTAGCCCGCCGCAGCCCAGGAAGGATCAGTGTACTACTTGCCACCAGCCCGATTAGCTGGAACACCATAGACTGGATAACCAAGCCCAGCTCTCGACAGCCTCTCCTGCAAATCTTCGAATTCGATGAATCAGAGGGCGGTTGCCCACGGTTGACGCCCGTTTCTTCTGTTTGTTAGTTTTTTTCTTTTTGGATTTCTTCCTTCTGGCCTCGACCGCTAACAACTTCGCTTCAGGGATGGATCCCCGTGAGGTGGTGCAGAACTGTAGGTAAGTTCGGATCTGTTCGTTGCCAGTGTTACGTCTGTGTGTAATTGAGACACGGACTGCAGAAGATGGTTATAACAGGTGTTTACTGAATAGAGACAAAACTGGAACTACTGTACAAAGTTGCTATACAGGCTTATATACAGGGGTGGTCACTACTGGTACTGCAGTATACAGGGGCTGCAGAATATAGTTCCTTCTTCAAGGTACATACACTACAAGTACCACAGCAGCACCGGAGGGAATTCCTTCAACTGGCCCATGAGGGTCCAGGAGCAGGGCATCCTGGGCCTGAGACCACCTGGCAGCGGGTGGAACAGGCGGAATGGTGGCCGGGACTCAGAAGATGTCCGCGAGTTCTGCACCGGCTGTCTGGTGTGCACTGCTAATAACCCTGACCCCCACAAAAGGAAGGTACCTATGAGACACATCAGGAAGGTAGAGGGACCATGGCAGTCACAGAATCACAGAATCACAGAAACCCCACAGTGCAGATAGAGGCCATTTCAGCCCATCGAGCCTGCACCGACACAAATCCCACCCGATCCCCGTAACCCCTACACCAACACATATCCCACCCTATCCCCGTAACCCCATGTATTTAATCCCCCTAACACTAAGGGTCAATTTATCATAGCCAATCAACCTAACCCGCACATCTTTGGACTGTGGGAGGAAACCGGAGCACCCGGAGGAAACCCACGCAAACACGGGGAGAATGTGCAAACTCCACACAGACAGTCACCCGAGGCCGGATTCGAACCCGGGTCCCTGGCGCTGTGAGGCAGTCGATACAGGTCAACTACATTGGGCCCCTTCCCACCGCCCAGGGAAGCTATAAGTACTGCCTAGTCCTGGTACAGTAGATGTGTTCATGAAATGGGTAGAGGCCTTCCCCTGCAGAACAGCCACAGCACTGGGTATGGCCAGGACCTGGTCCGCGAAGTGTTCTTGCGATGGGGGCTACCACAGTATGTGGAGTCCGACCAAGTGAGTCACTTCACCAGGCAGGTCATGCAGAATATCCTTATGCTGCTCGGCATCGAAGGGAAGTGGCACGTTGCACACAACCCACAGTCCTCAAAGATTGTGGAGAGAATGAACAGGACCCTGAAGGAAAGGCTTGGAAAGAGACGGTGGACTCACCTAGAAAATGGGCAGAGGTCCTACCGTTGGTCCTGATGGGGATCTGGGCCAGCCAGTCAAAAAGCATGGGGTACTCCCCGCACTAGCTGATGACTGGCAGGGTTATGCGGACCCCCACCCATGTACTAGCCTCGGTGCTCAAGGAGGGTCAGCTCAGAGAGGTAAACCGGGACAGGTTCACCAGGAACCTCTTTGAGCACCTTAAGCAGGTCCACAGGCAGGCGGCTGGGTACATGGGAAAGCAGCATTGGAGTAACCGATTGCTGTTAGAACCCCAAAAACACCACGAGTGGGAGATAGGGGATCAGGTTATGGTGAGGAATTTTGCTCGGGTAGAAAGTCTAGAACAGCTATACATGGGGCCCTACAGCATTGTAGACAAGGCAAGCCCCATGGTATACGCTATAAAGATGCCTCGGCGCGTCAAATGGTTCCATATTAATCAGTGTAAACTGTTTAAGCCCGAGAGGAGAGAACAGCCAGTTGGGATAAGATCTGAGGATAGAAATCCTCAGCCTGCAGTAGGAGCAAGTTCACAGACTGCACAGACAGGCGCTGTGGCTTGCATAAGGGGAGGGGTCATCCCGCCCACCGATTGGGACACTCCCCCACTCTTCTGGGATTTAGATGAGGTGGGACCCGAGGACGGAGACCCCGCCCCTGACCCAGGTTTAGGTGAGGTGGGACCTGAGGGCGGGGACCCTCAGCCTGCAGCACCAGGCTGCGAAGAGTTACCTGCCCCTAGCCCAGGTTCAGGAGAGGTAAAACTGAGGAGGAAGATCCCCAGCCAGCGGTAGTGGAAAGCCCACAGACCGCACCGGAGCAGGCAGTGGCTCGGTTTAAAGAACCACCAGCCAGAAAAACCCCACCCACCAAATTCCCCAGAAGAACCCACAGACACCCCAGCCAAAGAAACCGTTGTCACCGACTCCCCAGTTTAAAAGGGCAGCCTCTCGAGTCAGGGATCGGTCTGAGGGTGGAGGTCCCCAGCCAGCAGCCACAGACCGCGAGGGACCGAAAGTACAGGACAGTGCGATCACACCGAAGGGAGTGGTGTGCCGCAGCAGAACAGGAATTAGGCTGGCCGCCCGGAGACGGGCGACGGATGTACATATTTTACGTAATTTAATTGTGATATTGTTAAGTTTGGGGTTTGTTTAAGTTTAAACGAGTTGATTGGTAGTTTTAAGTAGCAGAAGTATTGTTAAGTGCGTTTGTATTGAGTCGAGGTCGCAAGACTCGACTATGCTTCACCCAAGCCAGAGAATCTCCTCGGGACCTGGCTCTATGCTCTTGTGTCCCTTTGCAGGAGAGGATTTCAGGATGAAGGAGGGCGTACTCCTACTCACCCTGATAGGAATGAGCGTTGGAAAGTGAGGTGATGTGGAGGACTCCCACGTCTATGGGTGCTCAGGAGATAGAGCAGCTATAGTTACCGATGGAGGTGGTGAACGGCATGTGGAGGAGCTCGCCATCTACGTCCATGAGGGAAGGTGGCCAGGGTGGCTGGGGTCCAATTCGACTCAGTACTCCAGCCAGACCGGTTTCACGTACGGGGAGGCCTCCCTCCTGTGCCCCAGGGTACAAGTCGTTGTCACAAGGGTCAGCGTCTCCATAAGGAAACATATATGTTTAACATGCAAGGGACAGATTCCTTTGGATAGGTGGTGGTGGCTCAGAAAACTGAGCAAGGATATGGGAAACCCCGCAGTCGAGTGGGAACGGTTGGGGAACAATACCCATCGGACGATTACAGGGACTCACGGGGGATTGAGTGTGTGCTGGGACAAGTGGTGAGAACTGGATCAGGGATTTATGTCTGTATGTCGGGGTCAGAGAAGGTCTGCTCCACAGGCATATCCATCATTTTCCAGCGGCAATGGCAAGATGCCGGGGAGGGGGTGAAGTGGGATTTCAGCCTGAAAGCGTGTGCGGTCCCATACTCACCGATCCCAGTGAATACCACTGAACTTGTAACCCGCCCCTGAATGCCCCTGCCCACGACCCACGCATCAAGGACATACAGGGAGGGGTGCCCTGCCACCACCAAGAGACCAGGGAATGGGCTGGTACTAGTGCCGATGGATCAGGTGCTATACCAGGGGCTACACTACATGGTAGCCTCCCTGATTTTAAACCTCACTGAGGTACACTTACCGGAGTGGTGCCCCAAAGTTACAGAACAGCTATACCAGGCCCTGTTAAAAGAGATGTTTAGGAAATTCTACGAGTTCGATTTTGCCAATGTAGACAAAACAGAACTGTACACCACACACAATGAGTATTTTGGTAATGCAGGGAGACAAAGAAGGGGAACCTGGAATGATGTTTTCACAGCATTTAACTCAGGATCCTCTGTCATAAACAGCTTAGATGATATAGAATTGCAGACACAGATAAACGGTCTGAAAACACAATCGAGGAAAGTCCTAATGGATGAAAATAAGGTAGTAGGCTCAGAGTTACATGAGGACCAAGCGATGACGGTCCATTTAAAGAAGATAATTGCTAAGCTGGAGAAGCACACAAAGACTGTAAATGCCCTTATTAGAGAGGACAGAAATGCTTCAGATCAGGCTGCACAGAACGAGGTGTGCGTACTGTACTGGGCATGGTTGCTAGGCAAGGGACGGAGTAACCTGGAGGATTTAAAACAGGGTTTAGTCCCCTCCTGGATCAGCAACAAGCACCTCGCAGTCCTCCACCCATTTGACAATGCATTAAGCCCGTGTCAACTCCGGCTAGCTTCTGAGGCCTACCCAGTCCCAGTAGATTGTGGATGTTCAAACCATACTATCATGGGTATAGTAGTAAGGATGCCGGTCATGGGTGGGACAGCCCGACCCGCACTGGTGTACAGGGTAGAGAACATTGGAGTCATTCAAGCGGGTGCACACATCAGTTTCACAGCGGTCCCACCTTATGTCATAAAGTGGGAGCACGCTATGACAGGTACTGCCCTCTCGGGGTGCTGGAGCCGGGGAGCACACATAATACTGTGTCCCCAGCACTTGAACGCCTATTCAAAACCACAGTGCGGGTTTAGAGCTGCTGGCGCAAAACCTATAAATTGTACCATGGAGGTAATGGCACAAGACCATGTTCCCCCACTGGTAGCATATATAGGAGGTGGGACATATTGTGTCACCACAGGTGCGCCCCACTACCAGCATGGACAGCATAGCTGGTTTCCGGTAAGTGACTGCAGTTTCTGCTTTAAACCCGAGGCAGAAGCTCAAGTGGCCCAGGAATGGATTGTCCCCATTCCTGAATCCTCCACTGTTCACCTCACTGTAAAAGAGAATTTCACCAACCTACAAAAGTATGTAGCTAATTTCGGCTATGAAATCCCCCCTCTCCCAGAACACATTACCAAAATACTAAAGGCAGTAACAGTCTCACAGAAACATTTCTGCACTCTGAAGCAGAAGACAGTAGAGATAGGGGCCAACATATTGGATACTGGGGTTCCACCCTGGTGGGACATTTTTGAAAAATAGAGGTCCCTTCATGGATTAGACTGGCTTCCCACCTCCTCAAGGTTTGCCAGCTGGGAATATTATTGTATCTAGTGTGCACTCAGTGCAAGGGAAAAGGCCAAATACTAGAATTCTGAAACCAAAGGACCTGGAAGGAACATTATGTCAAGGTGGAGGGAGACACACCTGTTTGAATTTTTTTTTGTGCTACTGATTAAAGATTGTTTTTTTCTTTGTGTTTTGTTATTTTTAATAAATATTATTGCCGTGTTATTTTTAATAAAGATGTATGTGTACCAAGTGGTGCAGGGGTGTTGGCCCCTCCATGCTTGGATGTGTGTAAATGACTGTATTCTGTCTATGTATGCTTATGTACACTACATTTTAATGAATGGGAAATGCATGTGTCATGGGATCATAGATAGGTAATTACAAGAGAAGATTGACTATGGAGGGTCGGGAATTTTGCTCACCTTGAAAAGTATGATACTTAAAGCAAGTTTAATATCAACAGAGGGGAGTGTAGGGTTCTCAAAATTCCAACATTCCCCAAATGTTATGGAGAAAGGGACCCTGATTTTGGACAAGTTATTAAAAAGGGTACCCAAAAGAAAATGGCTTCTGAAACCTCGTGACCGAGGCACGCAGGATTATAAAAAGCAAGGCCCTGCAAAAGGCAGGCCCATTCAAATCCTGAAACAAAACCTAACATGCATGGATCTGTGTGGAAGACTTTGTCATTTTTCTAAAGCCAGACAGCTAGGTAAACACAGAATATGCATCTTTCATCTCGAAACTATTAACTCAGGATAGACGTAATCTTGAGGCCATTAACTTTTTGCATACATAATCGGTAACCACTCAAAGGAGCCACCAAGCCAGGAAAAGACGATTAAACATTCATAAATGTCAAACAGCCAGGGTATTGAAGCCATTAAACAAGGAGACAACTGCCCCAAAAGCAGTTAAAGTGGATGACTGTAATCACTTTAGACGAGCCCGCCAAAATTAAACAAAGAACTGACCTGATTTGGCGCGCAGATAAGGGAATGGAGAACCTGTATAATGATAGGCCCACCGGTAGCTCAGGACGCTCAGCACGGCAGAAGAGGGCTAGCCTTCGGGGCACGATAAGGAATGAAGCCAAACAGCAAGATCGAGGGGCAGCACGGCAGAAGAGGGTCAGCCATCAGGGCACGATAAAGAATAGAGCCAAATAACAAGATCAAGGTAACAACTGAGGACAATTAGGCCACAACCACAGCCTTACACGACTGAGCCGACCCCGAAGGTCACCAACCGAGCCCAGCCGCAACGAAACTCAAGGACCAGACCACCACCAGAAGAACAACCATTCTGCAAGATAAAGTACCCAACAAAGAATTTACTCTTTAAACTGAGGAAAAGGGGGTACTTTACTCGGACGACTCCACCGCCACGCCCTGAGACCACGTGACGATGACAGGCCCCAAAGGACACAAAGAGTGAACCCCAAAACCACAACCGGCTTAATCGACAGGTTTCGAACTGTCAAGGAAACCCCATTGGTGAGCATAAATCCCTGGCCCCTCTTAGCTCAATCTAGTAAGGTATTGGGGCTGGGTCAAGGGTAGGGGGATTATTAATGTGATTGTTCCCTCGTTCTGCCATGTGTTCCCCATTCCCAATTAAGCGTAACTTTATATGCCTGTAATTATTCTAGTGATTTTTCCAGTATTGTAATATTGTTGAGCCTTTTAATAAAATTACGGTTCTCTTTTACCAAACCAATTGTCTACTCTATTTCTGTATCGCCACCTGCACCTAAGTCCGATGTCTAGAACCCAGGGGTGTGGGAGTGATTAGAACCGCTCAGAGACAGTCAGGGGCAGAGCTGACTGGGCACATGCCACCCCCTACACATCTGAATCACATTTTGAACAAGCCAATCATTTGTTTGATGATGGATCTGGTCGAAATGTGGCTGGCATTGTAGTGCTCCTCAGCTTCGTTCGATGGCCTCCTCAACGGCGCCACTAGTCACATCTTCAGGGGATACCCTTGTCTCCAAGTAGCCATCCGAAAGTTGTCTTGGCAGATTGAAGAGCGGAGGCACACTAGACTGCCGCACGATGAACGAGTCATGGCAACTGCCAGGGTACTCTTTGCAAACATGCATAATGTCCTTCCTGTGGTTACACACCAGCTGGACGTTAAGGGAGTGGAAGCCCTTGCAGTTGACAAAAACAGCTGGGTTGTGATGGGGTGCCCTAATGGCCACATGTGTGCAGTCTACGATCCCCTGCACCCTTAGCAAACCTGCCATATTTGCAAAGCTTACCGCACGCGTGGTTACACTTGTTTGATCCGTGGAGAATTGTATGTAATTGTGCGCCTTTGCAAAGAGGGCATAGGTAACCTGCATGATGCAAGTATGTGCGACCAACTGGGAGGTGCCGCTGATGCCTGCTGATGAGCCCTGGATGACCCTGAAGCAAAAACTTTGAGTGCGGTGGTGACTTTGACAGCCACTGGTAAGAGGTGTCTACCCGTTCCTCTGGGCTCCAGGTGTTGGTGCAGCATTGCGCAGATGTCAGCGACTACCTCTCGCGAAAGTCTCAGCCTACCTTTGGCACTGCTGCTCAGTCATGTTGAGGAAGGTCATCCTCGGCCTTTAAACCCTGTGTTAGTGGTATCTACTGCGGCAACATGCAGGCCTACACTGACGCCCTCTGACCTGTGCAGCATCAGGTGTGTGAGGAGGAGGTTGGCGCTCCTGTCGTTGCTGCTGCTGCTGTGCCTGGTTCTGCTGCTGCCACAGCTGCTCTTCTTCTGAATCTGAGGACCAGGATGAGAGGGTATAAATGGTTCCCATGCTGCTGGTAGATATCTCAGTTGAGGAAGCGCTCAGTCAATGCGGAGAGAGGGTTTTACCAGAAGGTCACAGTGGAGATGGATCTCAGCTTCACCACTTACAAGATCAGTAGACCTGCAAAAAGATTTCCAAGACCTGAAAAAACAAAGTTCTGCCATTTGCAACTGATCCTTGTTGATAGCTCCATTTTTATGCTGAAGCTGCAGCTGTGAAAAAGGCAGCCACTTGAGAACTCGCCACAATCAGCTGGTGTGGTTTGGGAACGGTGTGGAACATAAAGAAAAAATGGGAAAATCAAAAACCGCTGGTAAAATAGACTTATCCAGGCAGTTAGCAAGCTGTTAACTGCCTTAGGGCCTCTCCCACCACTTGGTGGTGGGACTGATTGGGAGTCTGGCAGCATTTGGGAAAGATGCGCAGAGGCGGGTTGACGGCGGGATCGGACCCCGCTGTCAATATATGCAAATTTACACTCAGCCCCGCGTCCAAACCCGTCCTCGGAGTGCCGGCAAAATGCAGCCTCTGTATTTGTTCAATTTCTCTTCCATCTCCTTATTCCCCAATATAATTTCTCCTGTTTCAGCCTGTAAGGGACCCATGTTTACTTTCGCTGATCATTTATTTTTTACATACCTATAGAAGCTTTAACAGTCTGCTTTTATGTCTCTCGCTAGTTTACTCTTGTAAGATCTTAATGATCTCTGTGTTCTTGGACAAGACACCAATAGGCAGCAGCCAGTACGTTTGAGCAATAGATCAAGATTTATTAAGCATACGGCGTAATATACTTAATATTAGGCGATAGTTTTAATGAGTAGCTCGCAGCCTTTAGTCTCTGGAACTTCTCAGACACAGATGACGTCATCTTAAGTCTGTTCATTTGTCCTCGCTGTACGTCTGTGTAAAATTGTTCTTTGAGTATCGAGATTTTACCCATTTTCTTATGAACAGTTCATTTGGCCAGTGTCCATACATGGTCTATAACAAAATCACCTTTTTTAATTGGTTCTAATGGTCAAAATACCATTTTCACTCAGACTAAGGTAGCATCCCGCCTTTCCAGTATTTTTCCACCAACTTTGCCATGTTCAGTGTTATCTTGTTTATAGTTTTTCACCCCATTGGAATTTACTTTATCTCTTTCATTTCTAGCTTCCCTGGTACAAGGCCTTTATACCAAGGGCCCATATCAGCGCTGTTTCACTTGTCTTGAGGTATCCAAACTATCCCACTTTAAACTAACAGATAAATACTTTATCTCCATGATCTCTCTCATTCTATGTCCTTATACTAATTATTTTTTTAAATATCGTTACAATTAGTTTTGTTAAACAAATTCTAAGTTCTATACAGCTTTATAATATGTTATTTAATGATTTAACCTTCATTCGCAGTCTGTGGCTGTTTGTTATCAAAACTTATAGAGCCAATTTAATGGTTGTTAAGGGCCTTAATAGCCTATCCCGCCTCTTGGAGGCTGGACGGAGACGGGACCACTAGACACGAATTATTTAAAATTGTTTGGAGGCGGGATGGAGGCTGTCTTGGGCCCACCCGCCAGTTTATGCAGTTTTAACCCCCCACATGCCTCCAATCCCGCCTCCACGGCCCAATGAAAATCCTGCCCATTGCATTTGTATTGATCCTTTCGCAACCTCAGGAGTGTCCAGAATCGTCGTGGTTTGCTGTGCACGTCACAACATGGCATAGTGTCATGGCTTGCAGATTCCTGAGGATCAAGTGGCTCCTCACTTATCCTCCTCAGATGAGGAGGAGGAGGAGGAAATGAACATCTTGCAGAGGCCCATCAAGCAGCGGCAGCAGTACTCGAGAACATAGCTGCCCGGGATGCAAGGAACGCACTCATCTTTGCCAGATTTGCTTAGCCTAGCCACTCAAGGACTTTTGCCTCGCATCTTCTTACCTGAGCATCGACAATGGCCAAGAACCAGCTGACTCCTAGCAATTTGACCACCATAGTGACAATTCCAAGTAATCCTAAGCCCTCAATGTGAAAGTTCTATTCGCGAAATGATGCATGCCACAACTACAGCAGTAGCCATCAGATTTTTTATTAACATTATTGATCTGATGGCTTTTTCACATAAAACATCAAATTTCACCCAAGTGACTACCCTTGTGAATATTTGTGCAGAATCTTTCTCTTACACGTGCTCCTACATGGTGCTTCCCCTGTGGCTTAAGCAGATGTGGAGGCTCCTTGCTCATTTTCCTGCTGCTCCTGTCTCGACACCTTTGGCGGGCGCCCACTGGGGTTGCGAACCTGTGAGGGCTCGTCAACAGTCTGCTGCGCCTGCAGCTGTGCAGTGGTTGAGACACCGATCTCAGCTGGGTGTGGACTCTGGTGGGGCTCTGACTGAGGGCTTTGCAGTGGCATGGAAGTGTAAGCGCTTGGAGAGGAGCCCCCACTTCCTTGATGTCTGCCACCAACTTCCCTCTCATGGGTCAGGTCCCCCTCAGTGCTTGCAAGTGGCTTGAGAGCACCTTGCTGAACATCAGGGGGGCCATGGGGACCCATATCTGCACTGGCAGTCCTACTCAGAAGGACTTCCATGAAGGTCTGGTTTCTCTGCTCAATAGATGCCCATCGCTCCTCCAGATATTCTATTATGAGCACGCACCATGTTTTCTGCACTCTGGCGACTTATCACCTCCATGGAGGTTGCCATCCTTTCATGGTGATGCGTTCATGCGCCAATGACTCCACAAAGGCACTGCTCATGTTCGCTATGGACTCCTCCATTCGCTCCACACTCGCAGCGACCCTGGAGACAAAACCTGCCAGAGACTCCTGCATCTGTTCCTGGAGTTCCAGCACCGCTGAGCTTGTGGATGGACCAGAGGCAGAGGGTCGACATGCAGCTGAGCCGAGCTGGCAGAGTCCTGCACACTCCGACGAGGACTCTCCACTGCTGTCCCTGTTTCCACAACCTGCGGATGCTCACTTGTGAGCTGTGATACACCAGGTTACACCACTACTCTATGTCCCGAAGGTCCCACCGAGGTGTGAGTGTCTGCGCTGGTGCCGGGTGTGGTGAATTCTGCTGACGCTGTGCCCTCAGAGGTTGCAGCTTCCTCTGAGGAGTCTGGAAGCTCAGGCTCTTCCTCCTGGACAGTGGGGATGGGGGCTCTCGATGGTCCTGTGGGGGGGTAAAGGAAAGAGTTACAGATGTGAGGTCAAGGTTAGATGCACATTGCATATTGCAGATGATCATAAGTCCATCTGTTAGAGCTTCAGAATCATTATCAGCGGCTCATGCAATGTCATTGAGAGAGATGTAAAACTATTCTGTCACCAGCTTGCTGTGATGCACCTGTCTGCCCGGCCCCAACTTGCGCATCATCTTCCATGCCGACGATTTCCAGGACCGCCTCCTCCCAGGGGGTGAGCTGGGCTAATGATGGTGGTTCTCCTCCTGTCCTCGCTCTTTCCCTTTTATTGTGAGCTCTCTTTTCCTGCAATGAGGGAGACAAGTGGAGTTTGAGTGAGAATGAAGGAGTGAGTGTAGAGATTCCATAGCATAGATACTTAGAAGGAGACAAAGATGGAGTGAGGTGGCAAGACCATGGGCCCTCCCTGTGTGTTGTCAGTTGTTTTCATAGCATCGCAGTGATAGGGAGTGTGAGAGCTGCATTGTCAAATAGTTAGTTGAATGTGAGCATAGAGAGAAAAGGAATGGGTAAGGGTGCATGGATGTGAGTGTCAAGTGGGATGTGGAGGAAGAAATTGCTAAAGCTGAGTGTTGGTGAGGAAAGGCAATGGGGATCAGATTGAGGGTGATGGGAAATGCATACTCACTTTTCCAGTACGCACAAGGTCATGAAATCACTTCCTGCACTGTATCCAGGTTCTGCGGGTAACCGTTAAGGAATTGACCTCCTCTGCCATTTGCAGCCCACAGCCTTGGTCTGCTGTGGAGGCTTCTTCCTCCCTGATGAAGGGAAGAGCACCTCCTTATGAGCTCTAGCTCCCTCAACCAGAGCCTGCAGGGCAACATCGTCGAACCTGGGAGCAGCCCTAGGTCTGTCGCTGGCCATTGTGACTCCAGGTCCCTCTAACAGTAAATGCCAAAAGGTTAGCAGCCTGCAGAAGAAGCAAGGCTTGTTGCAGACCTTAAATGCAGCAGCAATGATGACGTCATCGGAAGGGACTTTCAGTCAGGAAAAACTAATTTGCCATGGGTTCCCATACGCTGGAACTCAATTGGACAATTAAGTTAAAATAGCATCAATCTCCCACATCGATTTATATTCATATGGATAATACGAAATGCGGATTTCATGACACCAACCTGCCCGAATGAAAATCCAACCCTTTATCGCCATGATGATTTCTCTCATTTTATGTCCTTATAATAATTATTTTTTATATATCGTTGCAATTAGTTTTGTTAAGCGAATTCTAATTTCTACACAGCATTATAATATGTTATTTAATGATTTAACCTTCACTCGCAGTCTGTGGCTGTTTGTTATCAAAACTTAGTCAAACTGCTTTTGACTGGCTGCAGCTACATTTTGAACAAGTCTTAGCTTTTTTAGTTACTCAGGAGTAATTATGGGTAATA
This sequence comes from Somniosus microcephalus, assembly GCF_052327205.1. NCBI lineage: Eukaryota > Metazoa > Chordata > Chondrichthyes > Squaliformes > Somniosidae > Somniosus > Somniosus microcephalus. The sequence continues at coordinate 150,967,171 of NC_140997.1, forward strand.
TTATTTGGTCAATGGCTACCTTGAAGCTATACATATATGATTCTCATCTGCTAAATATCTTTAAATATCAGCCTTTCATACACTCTCATTCTATTTTCCCTTTCTTTATCAATTTCTTGGTTCCTTTGATGAATTCTAAAATTCTCCCAATCCTCAGGCTTATTATTCTTTTTGGCAACATTATAAGCCTTTTCCTTTGATCTAATACTATCTTTAACTTCTCTTGTTAGCCACGGTTGGACCACTTTTCCTGTGGGGTTTTTGTGCCTTCCAGGAATGTAAATTTGTTGTAAATTAGGTATTAATTCTTTAAATGCTAGCCATTGCTTCTCTATCATCATACCTTTTAACGTAGTTTCCTAATCTACCTTAGTCAACTCGCCCCTGATACCTACGTAGTATGCTTTGTTTAGGTTTAAGACCCTAGTTTTGGATTTAACTAAATCACTTTCAAGCTCAATATAAAATTCTATCATATTATGGTCACTCTTCTCTAAAGGCCCCTTTACTACAAGGTTATTAATTAACCCTTTCTCATTGCACAATACAAGACCTAAAATAGCCTCTTCCTAGTTGGTTCCTCAATGGGTCAGCAATGGGGATGTTCGCTGATGACTGCACAGTGTTCAGCACCATTCAAAACTCCTCAGATAATGAAGCAGTCCATGCCCGCATGCAACAAAACCTGGACGACATTCAGGCTTGGGCTGATAAGTGGCAGGTACCATTCGCGCCGCAGAAGTGCCTTCTTCTTCTTAGGCAGGTAACATTCGCGCCACAGAATTGCCAGGCAATGACTATCTCCAACAAGCGAGAGTCTAACCACATCTCCTGACATTCAATGGCATTACCATCGCCGAATTGCCCACTATCGACATCCTGGGGGGTTGCCATTAACCAGAAACATAACTGGACCAGCCACATAAATACTGTGGCAACAACAGCAGGTCAGAGGCTAGGTATTCTGTGGCGAGTGTCTCACCTCCTGACTCCCCAAAGCCTTACCGCCATCTACAAGGCACAAGTAAGGAGTGTGATGGAATACTCTCTACTTGCCTGGATGAGTGCAGCTCCAACAACACTCAAGAAGCTCGTCACCATCCAGGACAAAGCAGCCCGCTTAATTCGCACCCCATCCACCACCTTTAATATTCACTCCCTCCACCACCGGCATACCGTGGCTGCAGTGTGTACTATCTACAAGATGCACTGTAGCGACTCGCCAAGGCTTCTACGGCAACACCTCCCAAACCCATGACCTCTTCCACCTAGAAGGACAAGGGCAGCAGGCACATGGAAACACCACCACCTCCAAGTTCCCCTCTAAGTCAAACACCATCCTGTCTTAGAAGTATATCGCCGATCCTTCATTGTCACAGGGTCAAAATCCTGGAACTCCCTACCTAATAGTACTGTGGGAGTACCTTCACCACACAGACTGCAGCGGTTCACAAAGGCGGCTCACCACCATCTTCTCAAGGGCAACTCTGGATGAGCACTAAATGTTGGCTTTGCTAGCGACGCCCAGATCCCATAAGTGAATAATAAAAAAAAATACTGATCTAGAAAACTATCTTGTATACATTCCATGAATTCGTCCTCCACACTATTACTGCAAATTTGGTTTGCCCAGTCTATATGTAGATTAAAGCCCCCCATGATCACTGTATTACCCTTATTACATGCACCTCTAATTTCCTGATTTATACTCTGCCCTATATTACAACTACTATTTGGGGGCCTATAAACAACTCCCACCAATGTTTTCTGCCTTTTGCTGTTTCTTAGCTCCTCCCAAACTGATTCAACTTCTTCATTTTCTGAGCTAAGATCCTTTCTTTCCACTGTCTTTATCCCATCATTTATTATCAGGGCTACCCCTCCTCCTTTTCCATTTTGCCTATCTCTTCGAGAAGTTAAGTATCCTGGAAGATTTAGTTCCCAATCTTGATCACTTTGCAACCACGTCTCCATAATGGCTATTAGATCAAACCTATTAATGTCTATCTGAGCTATTAATTCATCTATTTTGTTGCGAATGATTTGCACATTCAGGTATAGTTCCATACGAAGCCCTCTGACAGCAGCTTTTGTCAATGGATGTTGTCTCAGCCATGGCTCAGTAAAAGCACTCTCATCTCTGAGTCAGAGGACTGTGTGGTTCAAATCCCATTCCAGGAATATGAGCAGAAAATCTAGGCTGACACTCTGGTGCAGCACTGAGAGGGTGCTGCACTGTCTGAGATGCCAACTTTCGGAAGAGATGTTAAACCAAGGCCACATCTGCCCTCTTAGGTGGCGCTACTTTGAAGAAGAGCAGGGGAGTTCTCCCTGGTCTCCTAGCCAATATTTATCCCTCAACCAACATCCCATTGTTATTCATGAGACCTTGCTGTGCACAGATTGGCTACTGCGTTTCTTACATTACAACAGTAGCTACGCTTGAAATAGTACTTCATTGGCTGTAAAGTGCTTTGGGACATCCTGAGGTCATGAAAGACACTAAATACAAGTCGTTTCTTTCTTTTGTTTCTGTGCTCTAAACCAATAATTCTTGGTGTTGTGATTGGCAGCAACTAGCGATGCAGAGATGAGCCTCAGATCTGTTTGGAAACGTACTGTAAGCTGCTGGATCTAAACTCGGCTCCAAAAATGAAAATAGCTTCCTAACCTTACCAGTGTGATTTTTTATTTGATAAACCTGGATAATAAATAAAGCTATACCAGAGCCTGAAGCTGACAGAGATTGAGTGGACAGAGTGGCTAAATGTTTATAGCTTTTATCAATTTCAGGTCACCTCATAAGCTATGTATCTTTCTCAGTCTTTCCGCACAATCTGTCCTTTCTTAGTTGCCGGTCTTGTGATACGCTTATCAATTACTTCATAAAAGGTGATGAGTCGAAGAAGAGATGATGAGTCGAAAGAAGAGATGAATAAGGCTTTTATTAGCTAAGAAGAGACCATGCTTCTTCGTGAGTGACTGAACAAGTCTGAACGAAACCCACACAGTGGTGGGTGGAGTCAGCTGAGGCATGCCTCCATACACAGCGCCACCCAGAGGTGGCAATATACAATACAGTGGTTTACCACATTCACCCCTTGTTTAATGTGAAGTCCGGCGGGGTGAAGGGTACTACAAGTTAAGTCTATCAGGAGGCCTTGTCTGACGTCCTGATCGTCGTGGTGGCGGCGGTGGTGTTGCAGCATCCGACGTCGGATCTGGTGTCTGGGTGGTTGGCGAAGATTCCTGGGGCTTTGGCATGCCGTCTGCAGGGGTTGGGTTGGGAGGGGTGGTGGGGGATAACAGTGGTAAGGGGGATAACGGTGGTAAGGGGGATAACGGTGGTAATTCAGGGGTACCCGAGGGTGCGAGATCTCGTATGGAGACCGTGTCCTCCCGCCCGTCTGGGTATGTCACCCAGGCATACTGGGGGTTGGCGTGTAGGAGGTGCACCCGCTCGACCAGGGGGTCCGCTTTATGCGTCCTCACGTGCCTCCGCAGTAGGACGGGCCCAGGAGAAGTCAACCATGCCGGTAGCGAGGTTCCCGATGTAGACTTCCGGGGGAAAACGAACATTTTCTCATGAGGGGTCGCATTAGTGGCAGTACAAAGCAGTGACCGAATGGAGTGAAGCGCTGCAGGGAGGACCTCCTGCCAGCGGGAGGTCGGAAGGCCCATAGATTTTAGTGCTAAGAGGACTGCCTTCCAAACCATCGCGTTCTCCCTTTCCACCTGGCCGTTCCCCCGGGGGTTGTAACTGGTGGTCCTGCTCGTGGCGATACCTCTTGTTAGCAGGTAGTGCCGAAGTTCGTCGCTCATGAACGATGAGCCCCTGTCGCTATGTATATAGCTGGGGAACCCGAACAGAGCGAAGATGTCATTCAGACATTTGATGACCGTGGTACTGGTCATGTCTGGGCAAGGGATGGCAAAGGGGAAACGGGAGTACTCATCAACTATGTTGAGGAAGTACACATTGCGGTCAGCGGAGGGGAGGGGCCCTTTAAAATCGACGCTCAGGCGTTCGAAGGGGCGGGTGGCCTTGATCAGGCTTGCTCTGTCCGGCCTATAGAAGTGCGGTTTGCACTCGGCGCAGATTTGGCAGCTCTTGGTCATGGTCCTGACCTCCTCGATGGAGTAGGGCAGGTTACGGGATTTGATAAAATGGAAAAACCTGGTGACCCCCGGGTGGCAGAGGTCATTGTGGAGGGACTGCAGCCTATCACTCTGCGCGTTGGCGCATGTACCACGTGATAGGGCATCTGGGGGCTCATTGAGTTTCCCTGGCCGATACAAGATATCATAATTGTAGGTGGAGAGTTCGATTCTCCACCTCAAGATCTTGTCGTTCTTGATTTTACCCCTCTGCTTATTATTAAACATAAAAGCTACTGAACGCTGGTCAGTGAGCAGGGTAAATCGTTTCCCGGCCAGGTAATGCCTCCAGTGACGCACCGCTTCTACAATAGCCTGGGCCTCCTTTTCGACGGAGGAGTGTCTCGTCTCGGGGCCCTGGAGGGTCCTTGAGAAAAAGGCCACGGGTCTGCCCGCCTGGTTAAGGGTCGCGGCTAGGGCGAAGTCGGAGGCATCGCTCTCCACTTGGAAGGGGATGGACTCATCCACCGCGTGCATTGCGGCCTTCGCGATATCGTTCTTGATAAGAGTGAAGGCTGCACACGCCTCTGGTGTCAGGGGGAAGGAGGTGGCTTTGATGAGGGGCCTGGCTTTGTCTGCATAGAGGGGCACCCACTGGGCGTAGTAGGAGAAAAACCCCAGGCATCTCTTCAGTGCTTTTTGGCAGTGGGGAAGGGGTAGCTCCATTAGGGGGCGCATTCTGTCGGGGTCGGGCCCGATGACTCCGTTCTCCACCACGCAGCCGAGGATGGCCAGGCGCTTGGTGTGAAACATACATTTTTCCTTATTGTACGTTAGGTTCAGCCGTTGGGCCGTACGGAGGAAATTTGCTAGATTAACGTCGTGGTCCTGCTGGTCGTGGCCGCAGATGGTGACGTTATCCAAATAAGGGAAGGTTGCCCGCAGCGCGTTCTGGTCAACCATTCGGTCCATCTCCCTTTGGAAGACCGAAACCCCGTTGGTGACGCCGAAGGGGACCCTAAGGAAGTGGTAGAGGCGGCCGTTTGCCTCGAAGGCAGTATACTGGCGGTCCTCATGGCGGATGGGCAGCTGGTGGTACGCTGACTTAAGGTCGATGGTGGAGAATACTTTGTATTGCGCAATCTGATTGACCATATCAGATATGCGAGGGAGGGGGTACGCGTCCAGCTGGGTGTACCAGTTTATGGTTTGGCTGTAGTCGATTACCATGCGGCGTTTTGCAGTGGTTTTAACGACTACAACCTGGGCTCGCCAGGGGCTAGTGCTACCTTCGATAATGCCCTCCTTCAAGAGCCGCTCCACCTCAGAGCTGATAAAAGCTCTGTCCCCGGCACTGTACCGCCTGCTTTTGGTAGCGATGGGTTTACAGTTGCGGGTGAGGTTAGCGAACAGGGGAGGGGGGGGGACTTTTAATGTGGAAAGGCTGCAGGTGGTTTGCAGCGGGCGATTTAAAAGTTGTTGGTTGCAGACTGTGAGTGGGGGGAGGGGTCCACCGTATGCTAGTGTGACACTCTTAAGGTGGCACTGAAAATCCAACCCTAGCAGGACGGCAGCGCAAAGACGGGGCAGGACTAGCAGTTTAAATTTTTGATATTCAGTGCCCCCTACTGACAGGGTCACCACACAGTAGCCGCTGATGTCCATTGACTGGGACTTGGACGCCATAGAAATGCGATGGTGCGTTGGCAGAATCATGAGGGAGTGGCTACGTACCGTGTCGGGGTGGACGAAACTCTCTGTGCTCCCGCTGTCGATCAGGCAACTGGTGGCGCGGCCGTTTACCGCGATATCCATCATGGAGCTGGATAGATGGTGAGGGTGGCCTTGATCCAGCGTCACGGAGGCCAGTATGTGGCTTAGTGAGTCACTATAGCCATCCGCCGAGACGGTGGTCGGTTCCGGTGACGAAATGGCGGTTGAGTGCGTTGGATACGATGGCGGCGGATGCCATGCGGCCGGGGGTACACAAAATGGCGGATAAGATGGCTGCTCCCACGGCCCGCATGCTGCGCTGCTGGCTGGCTTCCCCTTGCAGGCGTTAGCGTAATGGCCTTTCTTCCCGCAGCCCGAGCAGGTAGCTGTCTTAGCTGGGCAGTGCGCTCTGGGATGTTTTAACTGGCCACAGAAATAGCATTTTTGGGCCTGGTTACTGGGCATCGAAGCAGTTCTTACCGGAGGCTGCTGTCTCGGTTGGGTCGCTGCAGCGGTTGGTGCCGGGGGCGGCGGTCCCGTGTCCCACGGTTTCGATTGCCATGTCTCGGCGCCGTTACGGGGGTATGCCTCGAGGTTTCGGTGGGCCTCCTCTAACGAGAGCGCAAGGGCAATGGCCGTCTTCAGGTCGGGTTCCTTGCTTTCTAGCAGTCTCTGCCGGGTGTGGTCTGACTGGAGGCCCCTGACGAAGGCATCACAGGCGAGTCCCTGCGCGTGCTCCACAGCCGTTACCGCTTTACAATCGCAGTCTCTGCAGAGTGCCAGTAGCGCCCGTGCAAATGCCCCTACCGATTCTCCCGGTTGCTGCCTGCGGGATCCCAAGAGGTGTCGGGCGTAAATTGTGTTCACTGGGCGCGTATATTGCCCTTTTAGTAGCTCGAGGGCCGCCACGTACATATTAGAGTCCCGGATTAGCATATATACTTGATGGCTCACCTGGGCGGTCAAAATTTTCAGTTTGTGATCCTCCTCTGTAACCTGTGAGATTGCGAGGAAGGATTCAAAGCAGCTCAGCCAGTGTTCAAACTTGGCTGATGCACCCACATCTTGAGGGTCGAGGTCCAGGCGTGGTGGTCTGAGGGCTCTCAGCAATGTCTGCTGTATCCGTTGCTGTTGTTGCTCCTCAGGTGTCGCCATTTAACTTTTAGCTAATAAAATTGATACGCTTATCAATTACTTCATAAAAGGTGATGAGTCGAAGAAGAGATGATGAGTCGAAAGAAGAGATGAATAAGGCTTTTATTAGCTAAGAAGAGACCATGCTTCTTCGTGAGTGACTGAACAAGTCTGAACGAAACCCACACAGTGGTGGGTGGAGTCAGCTGAGGCATGCCTCCATACACAGCGCCACCCAGAGGTGGCAATATACAATACAGTGGTTTACCACATCTTGTAATTTCTATCTGTCTGTACAGAACCTCTCCTCTCTGAACTGTTTGTTTCTTGTCTGTCATCCATGGGTTGGCACTCCTTGTGTTGAGATTTTGCACTTCCCCAGCTCTGTCAACAACAACAACTTGTATTTATATAGCGCCTTTAATATAGTAAAACGTCTCAAGGCACTTCATAGGAGCGTTATCAAACAAAATTGGACACTGAGCAACATAAGGAGATATTAGGACAGATGACTAAAAGTTTGGTTAAAGAGGTAAGTTTTAAGAAGGGTCTTAAAGGAGCAGAGAGCGGTGGAGAGGTGGAGAACATTAGGGTGGGAATTCCAAGCTTAGGGCTCAGACAGCTCAGGGGACAGCCGTCAATGGTAGAGCGAAGGAAGTGGGGATGACCAAGCGGTCTGAGTTGGTGGAACACAGGGTTCTGTAGGGACCTGAAGTAGGACTAGCCGGTGAGGTAAGAGTGACTGCCCTTGATATCAAGGCAGCATTTGACCGAATATGGCATCAAGGAGCCCCAGTAAAACTGAAACCAATGGGAATCAGGAGGAAAACTCCTCACTCGCTGCAGTCATACCTAGCACAAAGGAAGATGGTTGTAGTGGTTGGAGGCCAATCATCACAGCCCCAGGACATCGCTGCAGGAGTTCCTCAGGGAAATGTCTTAGGCCCAACCATCTTCAGCTGCGTCATCAATGATCTTCCCTCCATCATAAGGTCAGAAGCGGGGATGTTCGCTGATGACTGCACAGTGTTCAGTGCCATTCGCAATGCCTCAGATAATGAAGCAGTGCATGCCTGCATGCAGCATGACCTGGACGACATTCAGGCTTGGGCTGATAAGTGGCAGGTAACATGTGTGCCACAGAAGCAGACATTTAACCACTGCCCCTTGACATACAATGGCATTACCATCGCCGAATACCCCACCATCAACATCCTCGGGGTCACCATTGACCAGAAACTTAACTGGGCCAGCCACATGAATACTGTTCCTACAAGAGCAGGTCAGAGGCTGGGTATTCTGCAGCAAGTGTCTCACCTCCTGACTCCCCAAAGCCTTTCCACCATCTACAAGGTACAAGTAAGGAGTATGATGGAATACTCTCCACTTGCGTGGATGAGTGCAGCTCCAACAACACTCAAGAAGCTCGGCACCATCCAAGATAAAGCAGCCTGCTTGATTGGCACCCCATCCACCACCTTAAACATTCACTCCCTCCAACACTGGCATACCGAGGCTGCAGTGTGTACCATCTACAAGATGCAGCAACTTGCCAAGGCTTCTTCGGCAGCACTTCCCAAACCCACGACCTCTACCACCTAGAAGGACAAGGGCAGCAGACGCATGGGAACACCACCACCTTCAAGTTCCCCTCCGAGTCACACACCATCCTGACTTGGAAATATATTGCCACTCCTTCATCGTTGCTGGGTCAAAATCCTGGAACTCCCTCCCTAACAGCACTGTGGGAGTACCTTTACCATATGGACTGCAGCGTTTCTAGAAAGCCGCTCACCACCACCTGCTCAACGGCAACTAGGGATGGGCAATAAATGCTGGCTTTGCCAGTGATGCCCACATCCCTTGAACAAATAAAAACAAATGATAATAATGCTGGCATGAGGTGTATCGATCTCCAGATGAGCACAAGAGGGCACCATCAGATGTCGGTCTAGACCAGGGAGCACACTGGACTTCAAAGATTGGTAATTTTTTATAAATGAAAACAGACATGGATCAACGCCCTTACACAGTCCTGGGAACACCCGCCCCCACCACATGGGCATTCAAGCGCTGGATTTCACGGCTGCTTGGGGGAGGCGGGTGTATGAGCTTCGTCCACAGTGGTGTTGGCGTCTGCTGGTCACACGGGAATGAGGTGCCTTCCCACAGACTCCATGACTCTGATGGGATCAATGGTGGAGGACACCGGCTGGCACGATCAGAGGGTACCGCTGGAATTGGGCCCTGCATCTTTAAGAGGCCTGTCTTTCTAATGTCTCATCTGATTTATCGTGAGCAACACCATGGGAGGCCTGATAATAATATTTTAACATAACATATCAAAGAAAAATTAGACAAAAAAGTAGCTTATATTCAATAGTTTTAATGATTACATTTTTATTTCAGAGTTGCAGATTGTCATTAGAGAGAATTTGGCATGTGATATATAGGGCCCTAAATTCAGTAGTGCCCAAAAGCGGGCGCTATTTGTGTGGCGCACCAGAATTGAGAGTCCCAAAGACTATCCTAAATTGGTCCTCGGGTCTCATCATCATAATAACTGAGAACTGCGATGACTAACCGGGCGCCCCGGTGCAGCTCGCCGGTCCGGGCCCTTTTCATTTTGACCGATTCAGACTCCAGCTGAGGTGCACAAGCGAGCCTGAGGGGGACAAAGGGAGGTGATTGTGGTGGGGGGGGGAGCGTGGGCGGGGAGGGGGGTGGTGGTGGTCTTTTGGCTGGCAGTGGTCGCAGTTTTAATATGGAGGCAGGAAGAACACTTCTGCTGCTCCTGGCTCCACACTGAGGTAAGTTAACTTACCTGTCGGCTTTCTCTGCGGCCTCCAGCGGTCCCTTTAAGGACCGTTGGTTAGGCCGCTGTAGAGGCTGAATAAATAGTTGGAGCTTGTGGCAACACGCGCTCTGACTACTTATTACCAATTTCGGAAACGAGAAAGGAATATTGAAATTTGAAATAACAACAGAAAATGCTGGAAAAACTCAGCAGGTCAGGCAACATCCGTGGAGAGAAATTTCAATATTGAAATCAGGCCTGCAGTTACTACAGGCAGCCACCATGGCCACCTAAAAAAAGGCCCTGCTGAATTTAGCAGTGGTCCGGGCACATTTGCACAAATCGAGCACGGGCTTCCTGCTGCTTAATCTGTTGATATTATGCCTGTTTTACGCTCATAAAATGGATGTAACAATGCTGAATTCAGACCCCATAAGTTGCCATGCTTTCTCACAATGCAATCCTTTGTATAGTTCACGTGCGAGCTGAGCATTTGGTGCTGCCAGTTGAAAAGTTATGACAAGTTTATGCTACAATACACAACTGATTACCGGAGAAGTGCAGAGCCTTTAGGAAACTCTGATTAAAGCTACAAGACGCACTTGGGCAATGGAGGAAGCAGGCACAAACCCTGACTGAATTCCAATGAGTCTGTGTTCCAGTTCACAGACACTGCCAGGTTACTGCTGAAGTCATTATCTTTCTTGTGTATTGAAGTGCTGCACACCAACATTTTGTAGCTAATCATCTCCTCCCTCCAGTGTGAATCTTCAGACTCCTAGTACTTTAGGACACATAATTACAGAATATGTAATAAATATATCTGCTTTTGCATGCTTCCATTAAGAAGCCATGCGTATGGGAAACCCAGATGGATTAGCGAGCTTTGTGGTAAAAAGGAAAGTTACCCCTTTCTGCAATTTTCCTTTCCCATTTAAGGTATTAATAAGGGCTGATTGAAGCAAAGAGAAAGGAATAATAATTATTTGATAAGAAGATAGAGGAGGTGGGAGAGGATGGGACATAATCCAGGATGTGTGCATTCATTTTGGTAAAATGTGTAGGTGTTAGCTATGGCTCAGTGTGTAGCACTCTTACATAAGAACATAAGACGTAGGAGCAGGAGTAGGTCATTTGGCCCCTCGAGCCTGCTCCAACATTCAAGAAGATCATGGCTGGTCTGATCTTGGCCTCAACTCCACTTCCCTGCCCGCTCCCCATAACCCTTGACTCCCTCTCCCTTACCATTCAAAAATCTGTCTATCTCCACCTTAAATATATTCAATGACCGAGCCTCCACTGCTCTCTGGGGAAGAGAATTCCAAAGATTCACCACCCTCTGAGAGAAGAAATTCCTCCTCATTTCTGTTTTAAATGGGTGCCCCCTTATTCTGAAATTATGCCCCCTAGTTCTCAATTCCCCCACGAGGGGAAAATCCTCTCTGCATCTACCTTATCACGCCCTTCAGAATCTTATATGTTTCAATAAGATCCTCTCTCATTCTTCTAAACTCCAATGAGTATAGGCCCAACCTTGATTCTGTGCTAGATGGTATGGGTACATAATCCCACTTCAAAGACTTGAGCACACTCTCCAGTGTGTTGAATTCGCAAAATTAATATTGTACTATAAGGGTCCTCTGGCAGAAGAGGCCTTGATTTAAAAAAAAAGTTTTAAAAGAAGCCCAGAAAAGGGGCACATAAAATGGCTGCCAGACCCCGTGACTAGCTTATTGGGACACTTTAAAATGGTTCCTGCAGTCCCCAGACAGCCTTTGTGGATTCAACCCATAGTAAGTTCTGGAAGCCGTTTCTGAGAAAACGAAACCAGACTTTAACACATACATAAAGATTGGATGCAGATCCAGTCAGATCGGCCTGTAGATAAAGGCTATCTAAATGTTTACCCAGACAAAGGGGAACAGTTCCATATTCATGAAGAACGCATCAAAAACCCGTTAAAGACATCAAGGAGACATTAAAACATTACCAGGTCATTCCAGACCAGAGATGGCCATCACCGGCCATCCCGAAAGCAGCTTTAATATAATAACTGCCCCACTGTGCCATAAGCCCGCCAAAAGTTAAACAAAGACTAACCTTGATTTGGCAGGAGATAAAGGCCTCATCTGAAAAGTATAATTGGAGACACCCGGGGTAGCGAAAAGAAGCTTCATCTTAGATACTGGGAAGAGAGAGGTTCCTTTTTCTTCATCATCTTTGTAGGACCTTCGGCAATAGCCGTTACCTTCGATAGCAGCTGGAGTTCGGAGAAGAAGACGGTTCGAGTCGGCGTCCCGCCCCGGGGTAAAACATCGGGAGATCATCGACCAACCCTGGGCCATTGACGAAACGGGAGGGTAGAAAAACTACCGAAGAAACCTATATGAAAGCCGGCCAGGGGCTTCCAACCGTGGTCAAGCAGATGATCTCCACCGACATCCAGGCCCATCAGTGTCCAGCCTGTCCGTGACCTTCACCTCGAGAGAGAGAGAGAGAGAGAGAGAGAGAGAGAGAGAGAGAGAGGTGTGGCGCAGCCCGCTGTGGCTCCACTGACCATGAGGAAACAGGATGCCTGAGGGGATCAAAACGCAGACCTGTTTCAAAACTCTATACTTTTCCAACTGGATTGGTGAGCATGTTTCTGGCCCTTCATAATCAGATCTAGATAGGGTAAAGGGGGTGGTCATTTTGGATATAATTAACATGAGTTGTTGTCCCTCAATGTTCCGTGTGTTTCCCCATTTCATAATGACTGTTGTAAGGTATAATATGCCTGTATCTATTTTAGCTAGTACTGTATTGTTATGATTTGTTTTTCCCTCCCATGTACCCTCTTATTTGCTTGCATTTGATTTGTTTTTCCTTATGCAATAAAATGTCATTTCGTTTCATCAAACTTGGTCTATAAGAGTCTTCTCTGCATTGTAGTTCCTGCACCTAAGTCCAGTGTCTAGAACCTAAGGGGTGAGTGGGTCGAACCACTCAAGGTTTTACTGTTCAAAGGAGAGAGCGAGGCCTTTGGCGAGAGAAAACTCTGTGATCTCAGAGAGAAAACCCATTACAAGTGCGGTACTGAGGGAGTGCTGCACTGTGGGAGGTGCTGTCTTTCGGATGCAACATTAAACTGAGGCCCCGACTGCCCTCTCATGTGGATGTAAAAGATTACATAACACTACTTCTCAGAAGCACAGAGGAGTTCTCCCGGTGTCCTGGACCGTATTAATTCCTCAACCAACACCATTAAAACAGAAGGTCTGGTCATTATCACATTCCTGTTTGTGGGACCTTGCTGTGATAAAATTGGCTGCTGCGTTTCTTACGTTACAACAGTGGCTCCACTTACCAAAAAAAGTAATTTTTGGGACATCCTGAAGTTGGGAAAGTTCTTTCTTTAATGATTGAATTTTATAATTGAATTTTGGTGCCACTCTATGGAAATAACTTTGCAAGAGCATTTGTTTTAATTTGATGTTGAAAACTAAAAGCTTTTTCTGTTGCTCGCCTCCTCCTGTGCCTCACCTTGGGCTAAGTTTAACACCTGTCCTTTGTTTTGAAGAAGGTTTTGTTGGATGATTGCCACAACTAGTAGAAGTCTGATCTGAATCTGTCACGACCACTTGTGAAGGATCCTGCATCAATGAGACCTCGACATATCCAGAGAGACACAGCAAACCCCAATGCCATGTTCTTCTGCCTTATTCAACACTTCAGGCCACATAACCTACAACACTTCAACCAAAGGTATAAGGTGTTGTGAGAATCAACCCATTTTATTGTTTAACAGTTTCATGCTTGCACGATGAATCCTGGCCAGGTGCTTGTTATTTTTTTCCAAACTTTGGTATCATTCTCGCCTCTGAGCTAGCAAGTTGTGAGTTATAAGCCCCACTCCAGAGACTTGAGCACATAATCTAGGTAGGGTTGCCAAATCTGCTTGGAGGCATGCCAGGAGGTTTGATCACGTGACATTCTGACCATCTGACATCCGACCATGTGATGCCTAATCATGTGTCATTTGATCACATGACTTCTACAAATGTTATTGCATTTACCTTATAAAGGTTGGGTCCCCTGAAGTTGAGTATTTGTGCTTGTGGTTTCATACCAGTAGCTGTTGTGCAACACGTTCCAAGAACCAGGAGGCCACCTGTGAGCAGGGAAGAGGGGAAACCGAGGGCAGGGAATCAGAGGGCGGGGAAGACAGGAAACTGATTGTGACAGGAAAATGGAAAACCAAGGGACCTCTAATTTCAGACGCCACCCCCCATTTCAGATCCACCCCACCCTACCAGCATTTGAGACCACCCATTTAAGAGCCCTGAATGATACCAGGACATATCATAGAAACATAGAAACATAGAAGATAGGAGCAGGAGTAGGCCATTCGGCCCTTCGAGCCTGCTCCACCATTCAATGAGATCATGGCTGATCATCCAAATTCAGTACCCTGTCCCTGCCTTCTCCCCATATCCCTTGATCCCTTTAGCCTTAAGAAATATATCCAACTCTTTCTTGAATATATTTAATGAACTGGCCTCCACCGCCCTCTGTGGCAGAGAATTCCACAGGTTTACCACTCTCTGGGTGAAGAAATTCCTCCTCATTTCAGTCCTAAATGGCTTACCCCTTATCCTTAGACTATGACCCCTGGTTCTGGACTCCCTGACCATCAAAACCATCCTTCCTGCATCTAGTCTGTCCAGGCCTGACAGAATTTTATAGGTTTCGATGAGATCCCCTCTCAATCTTCTAAACTCCAGTGAGTATAAGCCCAATCGACACAATCTCTCCTCATACATCATTCCTGCCATCCCAGGTATCAGCCTGGTGAATCTTCGCTGCACTCCTTCCATGGCAAGAGGATATCACAGGGAGAACCACCAGGACATATCAGGATATCATAGGGAGACCACCAGGACATATCAGGATATCATAGGGAGAATCACCAGGACATATCAGGATATCATAGGGAGAACCGCCAGGACATATCAGGATATCACAGGGAGAACCACCAGGAGCTATCAGGATATCATTGGGAGACCGCCAGGACATATCAGGATATCACATCAAGAGGGGACCCTGTTCATGTCTGAGAACCGCCAGGACATATCAGGATATCACAGGGAGAACCACCAGGACCTATCAGGATATCATAGGGAGACCGCCAGGACATATCAGGATATCACATCAAGAGGGGACCCTGTTCATGTCTGATTTACATTTTAGACAATTCCAAGCAGTGCTTACAAAAATCAGAATGTCCGATCCAAGAGCTGACAGTTGCCAACCCGACCCGAAAGGAGAGTCGGGAGAGCAGAGACTGATGCCTCAATCTCAATGATTTAATCCACACCTGGCAGCCTGCTTTTGCTCTTGCCTTTGATTACAGCTCTATAGTAATGTTGCCTTCACGGGAGTCAGCTGTACAAGTCCCATAAACTCAACAGTGAGTTGACCCTGTGAGTCACACCAAGACTCCCCGACTGCTGAGACGGGATTGCCAACACCGGCGCTTCCTGAGCCCTCCTGATTCTGAACACCCGAGCCCCCCTCCCCAACTGCACTACACTCGGTCCCGACTCTCTGCAGGTGACATCATGGAGCAGTGAGGTGGGGGTTGTGGGGTGGCGCACTGTGGTGGGAGATTTACATTTCTGATCTCCCAGGCTGCTGGAGGCAGGTGAGGAAACCTCAGTTCCGAGTAACTCCCGGTCATTCTGGGAAGGTTGGGAACCCTAAATCCAGGCTGGGGCTTCAGTGGGGTGCTGCCCTAGGGCAAGTCGTAGCTCAAGTCTCACACATGAGATCCTTGAGCCACTTACTAGGGAAGAGTAACTGAGGTGATTTCCCGTTTACTTCCTCGCGGCTTTTATTTTCGAAGTACCTTCTCGAAGATGGGCTGTAACCAAGGCTAAAGAGCCCCACCTACCATTTACAATGGAAGGAGGCCATCTGTACACATCAGATGCAAGAACCCCCACTGGAAATCAGTCCAGTGCTCAGAACCTATGCTCTGTCAGTGTCAGCCATGGCTCAGTGGGTAGCATTCTCGCCTCTGAGTCAGAAGATTGTGGTTTCAAGTCCCACACTAGAGACATGAGCACAAAAATCTGGGCTGACACTCCGAGGTAGTGCTGAGGGAGATCTACACGGTCGGAGGTGCCGTCTTTCAGATGAGACATTAAGCCGAGGCTCTCTCGGGTGCACGTAAAAGATCCCATGACACTATTTCGAAGAAGAGCACTGGAGTTATCCCTGGTGTCCTGGCCACTATTTATCCTTCAATCAACATCACTAAAAAAAACAGATTATCTGCTTATTATCACATTGCTGTTTGTGGGAGTTTTCTGTGTGTAAATTGGCTGGCGCGTTTCCTACTTTACAACAGTGACTACACTTCTAAAGTACTTCATTGGCTGTAAAGCACTTTGGGATGCCTTGAGGTCGTGAAAGGTGCTGTAGAAATGCAAGTCTTTCTTCTATTTTTCCCCGATCTCCGTCACTGGGGTTGTCTGGAGTAGGCCCTGAATACAAATCTTCTGACTCAGAGAGGGGAACACTACCACTGAGCCAGAGGTCACTCACCCATCATAGTATCCTTAAAATAAAGAAAGATGGGCTGTGATGTAGAGAGGTAGCGTCCAATTATGCAAATATCTAGATGTTACCAATGTGTAAAACTGTCTAAGTGCTAGTTACACGTTGGCAGTTGGCAAAATAACAACTTTGTGCATTTTTCCAAAACAATAGTGCTTGCTTTTGTGCACACTTTCTTGACTCCACATGGAATGGGGAAAGTAGGTAAGAGACCATTTAAGACAAACACTACGGGCTCACACCAATGTGCTAGTTAGTGTGCAGCCCTTTCTGTACACCAGTAAAATGATGAACCTTTTTGAAATCTTTGTGTGGAGTATATTCCTGTAGTACTGTAGCTGGTTAATCGGCAATGTTGGTTGAGGTGAACATCAGTGTAGGTCTTTGGGTGGATGCAGTTTATTGGAGAGTGGATGGACTGGGGTAGTTGTTGAACATAATGGGCCAACATTTGCAATCGGAGGCTTCCCGCGGGCGGGCGCCTCCGATCGGCAAAATGCCTACGAAAGTAAATGGTGGCCCAGGAAGAATGCTGGCTTGCGCTCCTGGGCCTCTCCGGGTCTGCGCGGGCAGAGCCCCATGTATCCCAGGGGTGCAGGCGGTTGGTTTGGAGGTGCTCCTGGGATCACATGGGCTGGCCCAACCAATAAAAGATGAGAATCCCCATTCATACTTTTGACGGGACCGTACATAACGAACTGTTAAAAGTATGAATGGGGATCACTTAAAAAATGCACCAACACATTAAATATATTTTTTAAATGCCATTTAATTAAATATTTTAAACAAAAATTCGGTGGGCTGCGCCGCCAGTTAGCGCCTAAAGAGGGCACTCAGTGGCTTTAGCGCCACTGGCCACGCCTCCCGCGATATTTAGCGGGGCGCTAATGGCGGCGTTAGCCTGTAGCGGTGCGCCGCCACCGATGACGTCATCGGTTTGCGCAGCGCCCCGCTACTGCCCCGATTGCGATATTTGGTCGCGCCCCCTGCTGTAACGCCGGTCGCAAATCGCGACCGGTTCATGGGGCCTACCTGTGGCGGTAGTGGCGCAAATTAAGGTGGAGGTGCGGGGGCGGCCATTTTTTTCGGTGGCAGCCTGCCAGCACCTCCTCGCGCCACCGTCTCCGGCCTCCTGATCCCCCCCCCCGGGCAGTGTCGGCTGTGTCCCGAGGGCCCGGCACTTATCCTCGGTGCCGGGCTCTTTTGCCGGCACTCGCGATCGGTCATCGCACTGGTGCAGGCCCCTCCCCCTTAAGAAGGGGAGGAAGGCCTGCAGTACCGCAGCACGCCGTGCCGCAGCGTGTGGCGCTGCGGCATGTTGCGCTGCGATATTCAGTTTCAGTGCCCCAAGAGGGACACGAGGCGCCTCGAGCAGCGCCCTGCGTCCCTCTTGGGGCGCTCAAACTGAATTTCCAGCAGGCGCAAGCGGCTCCGTTCGCAGCGGTAATTCCGGTGCCCAGGCGAGCTTGGCGCCCCAAATGCGCCACCGAATTTCTAGGCCTAAATGTTCTTACAGGGCTTAAAATAAACTTAACTTTTTGCAAAATAATTGAAATTTATAAATGAGTGATAACATTTTATTTTTCTATTTTTTAAAACTCTTATGCTGGTAAAAAGCAGGTCTTAGGCCAAAACAGGCGTAATAATTTGACAGGCCTTCAGCGGGTGGAAGTTGTGCAAATAGTGCAACTCTCCACCCGCAGAGGCACTTTCCTTGGGCATGCGGATGAGAGAATTCTTGACAGATCGCAAGTGCCGGGTTTCAGCGCATGCGCTTCGCATGCCTAAACCCGGCACTTGCGCGGCCCCGACGGATGTGTGCACACCTCGTACGCACCCATGAGGGTCGCAAAATCCGGCCCACTGTATGGAGAGCAGGGATTGTTCAGCTGAAGAGCTCTTTAATAAGCTGCTGCTGAAGAGCCTTTCCGGCTGGGGTGAATCCTTGGCTGCTGAGAGAAGTAAGGGGAGCAATTGCAGAGGTGCTGGCCACAATCTTCCAATCCTTCTTAGATACAGGGGCCAGAGGTCTGGAGGATTGCAAATGTTACACCCTTGTTCAAAAAAGGGAGAAGGACAAATCTGAAATTACAGGCCAGTCAGTTTAACGTTGGTGGTGGGGAAGGGTTTTAGAAACAATAATCTGGGATAAAATTAACAGCAACTTGGACAAGCATAGACGAATAAAGGAGAGCCAGAATGGATTTGTCAAGGGCAAATCATATTTGACTAACTTGATTGAGTTTTTTTGATGAGGTAACGGAGAGGGTGGATGAGGACAGTACAGTTGATGTTGTGTATATGGACTTCCAAATGGCATTTGACTAAGTGAGACTAACTGGATCACTCTTCGAAAGAGCTTGATGGGCTGAATGGCCTCTTTCTGTGCTGTACTATTCTGTGATTCTATGATTCTAATACGTGCTGCCCATGCTAGCGATGCAAACATCCCGAGAATGAAAAAAAAAGACATTCCCCGAGATGTAGCTCAGGTTTTTTCGACTTGATTTGCAACACTGCCTCAGGCAACATATAACCACTGTGGAGATACATACCTGCCTACAGCTTGGAGCGGTGATGATAAGGTGACGTGGAAGATACTGTTTGTGTTATTTATGGTGCAGCAACTTAATGCAGTGACTGTGATCATTAAAAAAGTACTTGAATGTACTCTGCACATGCTCCTCAGTCTGCGATCCACACAGACCAAACCCTGATTATACTATTTGACTGGAACTCTAATTGTAAGTGAGGCGAGAGCTCTGTGCGTGCCTGAGCAGAACACTCTGCCAACAGTTAGAAATGAAAATGTTTAGAGAGTGGGAAGAGGAGATTCCCTGCTCTCCGGGTAATTAAATTGAAGTGAGGTAGGTTTGGAAAGTGAACAGAAGGTCTCTGAGCACGGCAGGTGTGTAACGAGCAGCCAATTCGATGCACCCACTTTGCGCTACTGCCTCGGATGAATTTCTACCCATTGACTTCTGGAATTTTAAAAGGTGCGAATTTCCATGCGGGGTTTCCCAGTCATCCTCCGGGATTCTTGCGGCTCTTCTTCCAAAGTTAAAGCAGAGAGGCAGGAGAACCCGGGCGGAAATTCAACCCATGAGTATTAATGTAGGTTGATAACACTGTGGCGGAGACCACATAGGGACAGTAACACAATTCACTATGTATAGCCAATGTTGTTATCGCTCCAGGTTATGTACGGAACTTGGTTGGGTTATCGGGGCAGGGTCCCTTTAAGAGTCGTCGATTGTGTGATGACGTCATAGCCCTGCGATGAGGCCGAGTCCCTCAGTCCATGCGGAGAGTTAATAAAGCTAACACGCGTTTTTCTTTGCTGCTATGAAAGCCTCGCAGTCTGTTTATTTCCAGCGACTCCTACATTGGTGACCCCGTTTCTCTTTTGGACGTTTCCAAAGGCTTTATCTGAGATGGCGACGAACGCCGTTTCTCTCAAATTACCGGAGTTTTGGGAACGGCAGGCTGCCGCTTGGTTCGCCCAGGCCGAGGCTCAGTTTGCACTCCGGGACATCACCGCGGACGACACGAAGTATTATTACGTCATCTCTGCTCTCGGCAGCTCCACCGTGGCCAGAGTCGTGAGCCTGCTCGAGGACCCCCCCCGGAGCACCACAAATTTGTGACGCTGAGAACGCACCTCCTAGAGACTTTTGGACTAACTGAACCCGAGCGCGCACGCCAGCTTCTCTCTCTACCCGGGCTTGGCGACTCCAAGCCCTCAGAACTGATGGACCACATGTTAACCCTCCTGGGCAAGCACAAGCCGTGCTTTCTCTTCAGAGAACTGTTCCTACAACCGCTGCCAGGGCAGGTACGGTTGGCTTTAACCAACTCTCATATTAGTGATTTCCGTGCCCTGGCCAAGGAGGCCGACAAATTTTTCTCCGCCGGGCAACAGTACTGCGCGGCCATGCGGGACCCTGCCCCCACCGCCACAGCCCAACGGTGGCAGCCCCCAAGCATGTGCTTCTACCACACGCAGTTCGGCCCCAACGCGAAGAAGTGCCGGCCCCTGTGCAGCTTTACCGCGTCGGGAAACGCGAAGGCCCACTCATTAGCTACCATGGCTGTCGGCCGTTCAGGTAGTCTGTTCTTCATTACGGACACTGACTCTGGACGTCGTTTCCTCTGTGACACGGGTGCCCAGGTGAGCATCCTGCCCGTGTCAACCGTAGGCATACAGGTGGGGAACCACGGCTCCGCCCACAAAGCCGCCAACGGCAGTTCCATCCGTACTTTTGAGAAACGGAACGTGGCGCTGTGTTTTGGCGAGCAGCGTTTCGCTTGGGACTTTGTTACAGCGAAAGTGTCCACCCCCCTTCTCGGTGCTGACTTCCTCTGCGCCAATGGCCTTTTGGTGGATGTCAAGAACTGACATCTCGTCAACGCTGAGTCCTTCAGTTCACTCCCGTGTACGCTCAGTGGTTCCGGCACGACGAAGTTGTCCAGCGCACTCTCGGCCTCCGACGAGTTTTCCTGCCTCCTCGCCGGGTTGCCGGACCTCACGAAGCCCATGTTCTCGTCCGCCGCCACCAAGCATGGGGTAGAACACCACATCCCGACCACCGGTCCGCCTGTCTACGCCCGCACTCGGCGCCTCGACCCGGGGAAACTCGCCATCGCTAAAGCTGAGTTCGACAAGATGGAGCGCCTCGGCATCATTCGCTGGTCGAACAGTCCGTGGGCCTCGTCCCTCCACATCGCACCAAAACCAGGCGGCGGTTGGCGCCCATGCGGCGATTACTGGCACCTCAATGACGCTACGACCCCCGACCACTACACAATTCCACACATCCAGGACTTTTCCGCCCACCTGGCCGGGAAAGTTGTTTTCTCTAAAGTGGACCTCGGTCGGGGTTACCACCAGGTCCCCGTTCAGCCGCAGGATGTCCCGAAAACCACGGTGATCACCCCGTTCGGGCTGTTCGAATTCCTCCGCATGCCATTCGGTCTCAAAAACGCCGCTGAGGCTTTTCAACGCCTAATGGACACAGTGAGAGGGCTTTAAGCTAATTAGTGGGGGGGAGGTTTCAAGAGAGCGAAAAATAAAAATGTCAGTGGAGAAGGCAATAGAGCAAAGTAGCAGTGGGGAAATTAAAAACCAGAGCATGTCAGGAAGGGACAGAATATAAAAAGATAAAGGTAAAGTAGTAAAGGGGGTAAAAGCAGGAATAAATTGTCACAAAACATATTTAAAAGTTCTATATCTGAATGCACGCAGCATTCGTAACAAAATAGATGTTTTGACGGTACAAATAACTACACATGTGTATGATCTGGTGGCCATTACAGAAACATGGCTGCGAGGTGACCATGACTGGGAACTAAACATCCAGGGGTATTTGACAATTAGGAAGTACAGACAGGAAGGAAAGGGAGGTGGGGTGGCTATGTTAATAAAGGATGGAATCACTGCAATAGTGAGAAATGATATTGGGGCAAAGGATCAGGACAGTGAAACAGTTTGGGTGGAGATAAGGAATAATAAGGGGAAAAAGTCACGAGTGGACGTAGTCTATAGCCCTCCTAACAGTTGCAACTCTATTGGTCAGAGTATAAATCAGGAAATAGTTGGGGCTTGTAATAAGGGAACATCTATAATCATAGGAGATTTTAACTTTCATATTGACTGCACAAATCAAATTGGGCAGGGCAGCCTTGAGGAAGAGTTCATAGAGTGCATTAGGGATGGGTTCCTTGAGCAGTATGTTACTGAACCAACTAGGGGGCAGGCAATCTTAGATCTGGTCCTGTGTAACGAGACAGGATTAATAAAAAATGTCCTAGTAAAGGATCCCCTTGGAATGAGTGACCATAACATGGTTGAATTCCAAATTCAGTTGGAGGGTGAGAGAGTTGGATCTCAAACCAGCATACTAAGCTTAAATAAAGGAGACTATGAAGGTATGAGAGCAGAGTTGACTAAAGTGGACTGGGAAAGTAGATTAAGGTGTAAGACGGTACATGAGCAGTGGTGTACATTCAAGGAGATATTTCACAACTTTCAAGAAAAATATATTCCACTGAGGAAAAAGGGGCGTAAAAGAAAAGACAGCCATCCGTGGCTAAGTAAAGTAATAAAGGACAGTATCCGACTGAAAACAAGGGCATATAAAGTAGCCAAATCTAGTGGGAGGATAGAAGATTGGGAAGCGTTTAAAAGCCAGCAAACAATAACTAAAAGATTAATTAAGAAAGGGAAGATAGATTATGAAAGTAAACTAGCAAAAAATATAAAAACAGATAGCAAGAGTTTCTATAGTTATATAAAAAGAAGAAGGGTGGTTAAAGTGAATGTTGGTCCCTTAGAGGACAAGAGCGGGAAATTAGTAATGGGGAACATGGAGATGGCAAATACGCTGAACAAATATTTTGTATTAGTCTTTACAGTAGAGGACACTAAAAATATCCCAACACTGGACAAACAGGGGGCTATAGGGGGGGAGGAGCTAAACATGATTTAAATCACTAAGGAGATGGTACTCGGTAAGATAATGGGACTTAAGGCGGATAAATCCCCCGGACCTGATGGCTTACATCCTAGGGTCTTGAGAGAAGTAGCGGTAGGGATTGCGGATGCATTGGTGGTAATTTTCCAAAACTCCCTGGATTCAGGAAAGGTCCCAGCAGATTGGAAAACTGCTAATGTAACGCCCTTATTTAAAAAGGGAGGTAGACAAAAGGCTGGAAACTATAGACCAGTTAGCCTAACATCTGTGGTTGGTAAAATGTTGGAGTCCTTTATTATGGAAGCAGTAACAGGACATTTGGATAAGCATAATTTAATTGGACAGAGTCAGCATGGTTTTATGAAGGGAAAGTCATGTTTGACAAATTTGCTCGAATTCTTTGAGGACGTAACAAACAGGGTGGATAAAGGGGAACCAGTGGGTGTGGTGTATTTGGACTTCCAAAAGGCATTTGACAAGGTGCCATACAAAAGATTACTGCACAAGATAAAAAATCACGGGATTGGGGGTAATATACTGGCATGGGTGGAAGATTGGCTATCTAACAGAAAACAGAGACTGGGGATAAATGGTTCATTCTCGGGTTGGCAATCAGTAACCAGTAACCTGGCCCTTAACATCAAGAAAACCAAAGAAATCATTGTGGACTTCAGGAAGTCTAAAGGCAGAAGTCACACCCCCATCCACATCAATGGGGCTGTGGTGGAAAGGGTGGACAGCTTTAAGTTCCTCGGAGTCCACATCACGGAAGATCTCTCCTGGTCCGTCAATACCTCTCTGGTGAAGAAGGCCCAGCAGTGCCTATATTTCCTAAGGAGGCTGAAGGGATGTAACCTGTCACCCCTGATCCTCTCTAACTTTTACCGCTGCACAATAGAGAGCATCCTGATGAACTGTATCACAGTATGGTATGGCAGCTGTAGCTACTATGACCGGAAAGCCCTGCAGCGGTTAGTCAAAACTGCCCAACGCATTAACGGCACCCGGCTACCGACCATAGAGCACATATACCAGAAACGCTGTTTACGGAGGTCATGGTCCATCATCAAAGACCCTACCCACCCCAGCCACAGTCTGTTCGCCCTCCTGCCATCTGGGAGACGCTACAGATGCATTCACACCCGTACGACCAGATTTAGGAACAGCTTCTTTCCCAGGGCTGTCATCCTACTGAACTCCACAAATAAACTCTAAAGCCTGCACATCTGCCAATGCACTTTATTATGGTTATGTTTATGTTAATGTATTACAAGCCAAATGTATGTTGAATGTTTAAATGTCTTAATCTAAATGTACACTCTCGGGAGCCGCAAGCCTACATTTCGTTGTACTGCACTTGTGCACTAACAATGACAATAAAAGTTGATTTGATTTGATTTGATTTGATTTTGATTTGATAGTGGTGTCTGGCAGGGCTCAGTGCTGGGACCCCAACTCTTTACAATCTATATTAACGATTTGGAGGAGGGGACCAAGTGCAACGTATCCAAGTTTGCCGACGATACAAAGATGGGAGGGAAAGCAGTGAGTGAGGAGGACATAAAAAACTTGCAAAAGGACATAGACAGGCTAAGTGAGTGGGCAGAAATTTGGCAGATGGAATATAATGTTGGAAAGTGTGAGGTTATGCACTTTGGCAGAAAAAATCAAAGAGCAAGTTATTATCTAAATGGAAAGAAACTGCAAAGTGCTACAGTACAAAGGGATCTGGGGGTCCTGGTGCATGAAACACAGAAGGTTAGTATGCAGGTACAGCAGGTGATCAGGAAGGCCAATGGAATCTTGGCTTTTATATAAGGGGGATGGAGTATAAAAGCAGGGAAGTCTTGCTTCAGTTATACAGGGTACTGGTGAGACCACACCTGGAATACTGCGTACAGTTTTGGTTTCCATATTTAAGAAAAGATATACTTGCTCTCGAGGCAGTTCAGAGAAGGTTCACTCGGTTGATTCCGGAGATGAGGGGGTTGACTTATGAGGAAAGGTTGAGTAGGTTGGGCCTCTACTCATTGGAATTCAGAAGAATGAGAGGCGATCTTATCGAAACATATAAGATTGTGAGGGGGCTTGATTGGGCGGATGCAGGGAGGATGTTTCCACTGATGGGTGAGACTAGAACTAGGGGGCATAATCTTAGAATAAGGGGCTGCCGTTTCAAAACTGAGATAAGGAGAAACTTCTTCACTCAGAGGGTAGTAAATCTATGGAATTTGCTACCCCAGAGAGCTGTGGAAGCTGCGACATTAAATAAATTTAAAACGGAGATAGACAGTTTCCTAGCTGATAAGGGAATTTGGGGTTACGGGGACCGGGCAGGGAAGTGGAAGTGAGTCTAGGTTCGGATCAGCCATGATCCTATTGAATGGCGGAGCAGGCCCGAGGGGCCGTATGGCCTACTCCTTCTCCTACTTCTTATGTTCTTATGTTACGGGACCTGCCATTCCTGTTCATCTACCTGGAAGACATTCTCATCACCAGCGCCTCCAGGACGGAGCATGTGTCCCACCTCCGGACTCTCTTCGAACGCCTCAGCCAGCACGGCCTAATCATCAATCCAACCAAGTGCCAGTTCGGGCTGTCCTCGATTGACTTCCTCGGGCACCGCATCACGAAGGACGGGGTGGTGCCACTGCCGTCGAAAGTGGAGGCCGTGAAGGATTTTCCGCGACCCCTCACCATGAGGGCCCTGCAGGAGTTTTTGGGCATGGTGAACTTTCATCATCGCTTCGTTCCCCGGGCAGCCCAGCTTATGCGGCCCCTTTACGAGGCCCTCAAAGGCAAGCCCGCCAAGCTCGCCGTCGACTGGTCCGAGGAGATGGCCAATTTTTTCACGGACACGAAAAGGGCCCTGGCTAACGCGACCATGCTGGCGCATCCGTTGCCCGATGCGCCGATCGCTCTCACCCCTGACGCTTTCGACTATGCTGTTGGTGCCGTCCACAAACAGTGGGTCAATGGCACCTGGCAGCCGCTCGCCTTCTTCAGCCGGCAGCTCCGCCCCAACGAATGGAAGTACAGCACCTTCGATCGCGAGCTTCTCGGCCTCTACCTCGCCGTCCGACACTTCCGTTTCCTGCTGGAGGCCCGCCCGTTCACGACGTTCATGGACCACAAGCCGTTGACCTTCACCATGGCCAAAGTTTCCGAGCCGTGGTCGGCCCAACAGCAGCGCCAGCTTTCCTTCGTCTCCGAGTTCACCACGGACATCAGCATGTGGCTGGGAAAAACAACCCCGTCGCCGACTGTCTCTCCCAGGCCATCGCCAGCGCCGTACACCTCGGCATCGACTACACCCGCATGGCGGCCTACCAGGCCTCCGACCCGGACATCCAGGCCTACAGGACAGCTGTCACGGGCCTTCAGTTAGCGGACATCGCGTTTGATGATGCCGGCACCACGCTCCTGTGCAACGTCTCCGCTGGGCAGCCACGCCCCGTCATGCCTGATGGGTGGAGACGGCAGGTTTTCGACGCCGTCCATAGCCTTTCCCATCCGGGCAGGAAGCCGTCACAGAAGCTGGTGGCGGCTAAGCTCGTCTGGAACTGGCTCAAGAAGGACGTTTGCCACTGGGCCAATACCTACTTGGTATGCCAGCGCTCGAAAGTGCATCACCATACTAAGGCCCTGTTGGCGCCTTTCGCGGTGCCCGAGAGGCGGTTCGACCATGTTAACATGGACCTGGTGGGGCCCCTGCCTGACTCCCGCGGGTTCACCCACCTCCTCACGATGGTCGACAGAACCACCCGATGGCCAGAAGCTGTCCCGCTGTCGTCAACAACGTCCGCCGATGTGGCTCGGGCGTTCATCAACAATTGGGTCGCCCGGTTCGGCGCCCCATCTGACATCTCCGCCGACCGGGGGCCCCAGTTCACGTTGGAGGTCTGGAACGCTGTCGCCCAAGGCCTCGGGTTGAGACTCCACCGCACCACCGCATATCACCCTCAGGCTAACGGGCTGTGCGAAAGGTTTCATCGCTCCATGAAGGCCACGCTCCGGGCCAGCCTCCAGGATGACAGTTGGATCGACAGACTCCCGTGGGTCATGCTGGGACTCAGGGCTGCCCCCAAGGAGGACCTCCAGTCCTCGTCCGCTGAGCTCGTCTACGGGCAGCCGCTGCGGGTTCCCAGGGATTTCGTCCCCAACGCCACAGACCCTTGGTCCGCAGCCCGTCAGCGGTCCGCCCTCCTGGACAACGCCAAGGTTTTCGCGCCGGTGCCCACGTCGTAGCACGGTCTCCCTCAGTCCCACGTTCCGCCCGACATTCGTGCGGCGGAGTACATTTTCGTCCGCCACGATGCGCACCGGGGACCTCTTCACCCACCCTACAACGGACCATTCCACGTCCTGGAAGCCGGGGACAAGGCTTTCGTGGTGGATGTTGGCGGTAAGCCGGACTACATTTCCATGGACCGTCTTAAGGCAGCACACCTGGATCTGGACAGACCCGTTGGGTTGGCTTTGCCCCCGCGGCTGGGCCGACCTCCGGCTTCTGCACCCTCAGTCCACCACTGAGCACCCGGGGACCCACCTGTGACCCCCCCCAGTCCCTGCCCCGGACTTAAGGAGCCGTTTCGGCTAGGTGATCCGGGCCCCTCAACGACTGACATTGCCAGTTCTAGTGAATTCTGGGGGGACGTATTTGGCGGAGACCACATAGGGACAGTAACACAATTCACTATGTATAGCCAATGTTGTTATCGCTCCAGGTTATGTACGGAACTTGGTTGGGTTATCGGGGCAGGGTCCCTTTAATAGTCATTGATTGTGTGATGATGTCATAGCCCTGCGACGAGGCCGAGTCCCTCAGTCCATGCGGAGGGTTAATAAAGCTAACACGCGTTTTACTTTGCTGCTATGAAAGTCTCGCAGTCTGTTTATTTCCAGTGACTCCGACAACACTACCATATAAACTGACACCCACCAAATTCAGAGCCCGCCTAGCCTGCCTTCATCAGCATTGGTCCAGAGCCCTGTCCAACAAACACACCGCTACCAGACAGTCACATGGTCACTAGTGTTCAATCCGATTGGTATAAAATGACATGCAGAGAACAGTCACATGATTGCTACTGGCCAATGAGATTAGCTAAAGGTGACACGAACATTTGGAAAAGTTGTGTGTTCAATATTGGGCAATGAGATTACTAGAAAGTGACACCACAATCATGTGATAACCATGGGCCAATAAGCTGATTTGAAATGACACTCAGCCAGTTTTTTCTAAATATAGAAATTTTTATTAAAAAATCAGGAGATCATTTTCAATCCCAAGCAATTCATTGTGCATGTTCAGGCACACTCACTTAGTCCAAAAAGATCATGTTTGTGCTGACAGGATAATCAAAACGGGTGACTTGTCGAAGGCGCTTGTTTCTTCACAATGAATGCAATTTCTTTACCCTCGAAATGTAATCAGTTCCAGTTGTCCGCGATCAAATGATTTTGGCAATCCAAATTGTCAGCCAGAAGCTAGGTACAGTCAGTAGGTGTGAAATGACAGACAAGAACCGACTAAATGAGCCAAAATAACCACTCAGTGGGAGGCTAATAACTATATTCAATTTAATAACTCACAGTAATTGACAATCATGATATTTTATGCACAAAGCATTGCTCTCCTACAACAGGGCAGTGGTGTAGAGCACACATCCTCAAGGAATACAATCTGACACGCGAGTAATAATTTCATTGTGATTATTCCAAGTAAAATAGAAAGAAAGACTTGCATTTATATAGCGCCTTTCACGACCACCAGATGTCTTTCAAAGTGCTTTACAGTCAATGAAGTACTTTTGAAGTGAAGTCACTGTTGTAATGTGGGAAGCACAGCAGCCAATTTGCACACAGCAATGTCCCACAAAGAGCAATGTGATAATGACCAGATAATCTGTTTTTGTTATGTTGGTTGAGGGATAAATATTGGCCAGGACACCTCCCCTACTCTTCTTCGAAATAGTGCCAAGGGATCATTTACATCCACCTGAGAGAGAGCAGAGAGGGCCTCAGTTTAACGTCTCATCTGAAAAACGGCACCTCTGACAGTGCAGCACTCCCTCAGTACTGCACTGGAGTGTCAGCCGAGCTTTATGTGCTCAAGTCCCTGGAGTGGGACTACGAACCCACAAACTTCTGCCACAGAGGCGAGTATGCTACCAACAGAGCCACAGCTGACACTGGAAGGGTGGCAGTTTATGGAGGTTAGTTCTCATTGTGATTTGAAAGCAAGTCCAATGACAGTTTTATAAATTCGAATTTAACCTGTTGAGATCGAACCGGAGACTTTATGATCATCCGGCACCACGCCGGTCCTGTCGGTGCCAGATAAAAAGAGTTTCCTCTATATGTTGTGGATCAACTCCTGTGGGCCACATTGACAGTTTCTGCAACAGATAGGGCAGAGCAATAAATTAAATGGGATTACATTTTTGGAATTTCTTATCTTATGGTGTCCTATGGATTCTTCAACTTATACTTGTGTTCATCATTAGGGAGGCTTCAAAGGGGACAACTGGAGTGAAAGAAAACACTTTGCGTAGCTAACCATGGCAAATCTGTCATTTGGGAAACATGACTGAAGTAAAAAGGTTGGTACAGGAAACTTCCTTTTAACCGGCACCTATATATCCGGAAATCTCTCTTAACCGGCAAAATTCGGGAGTAGGTTCAGGTAAGTTTTACTATATGAGTGACCATCTAACCAGGGTTCCTGGATCTGTGGCCGTGCAACCGGGGTCCCTACACCTGTAGCCGTGCAACAGGGACTCCTGGATCTGTGGCCGTGTAACCGGGACTCCTG
The DNA here is from genome assembly GCF_052327205.1 of Somniosus microcephalus. NCBI lineage: Eukaryota > Metazoa > Chordata > Chondrichthyes > Squaliformes > Somniosidae > Somniosus > Somniosus microcephalus. Next base: position 150,996,803 of record NC_140997.1, read on the forward strand.
CATCTGTGGCCGTGTATGGGGCTCTCGTACCTTGGTAAGTATACCTCTCTGTAATCTGGACTTTTTGATCATCTGGCACCACGCCAGTCCCGTCTGTGCCGGATAAAAAAGAGTTTCCTGTATATGTTGTGGGTCAACTCCTGTGGGCCACATTGACAATTTCCGCAACAAATAGGGCAGAGCAATAAATTATTACTTAATTAACAGAAGCAGTTCCTTAAATCACAACTTTCCTTTTTATTGGTCGAGGTGGTGTAGTTTTGCTTTTGTTAGTGTCATATTATTGACTCAGTCTACAGGCAATGCAGAACTAACTCTACTCAACCATTAAATAGTGTAGGCAGCAATTTATTTTGTATGGTGATAAGGCCTGGAGTGACAGTATTAATGCTTGTCCGGTTTATTGGAGTCTGTTTGGCCTCTAATCATATGTTTTATTTAGCGGGCGCAATCAAATTGGGAAGGGGGGTACTTCTAAAATTTCTAAGGGGTATTAATAATAATTTCAACATTGTGCAAAGCTTAGTCCAAGATTTTCTGTGCCATATAATCCAGTGTATATGTTACCTTTCCAAATCTGTGCTTATGGCTATTTAATTGTTTTTGTATTGAAAGAGCCACAGTAGAAAAAAGGCAGTGTTGGTGTGAATGATAATCCAAATATTACAATACTGAAAATTGCAACCGTAGAGAATTTTTCTACCTGTAGAAGAGTTCAGTTCTGGAGCTCATTCAACACATGGTGACAAAAAATATGTAGTTTTGTTTAGTTTTATCTGTTGGTAGTCACTGTACATAAGCAGCCAATAAAAAACAACTGCCCTTCATATCCCTGGACCAAGCTTATTACTGTTTAAATTGTATTTATTCAATATTGCTTAACTCTGCTGTTCCTAATTCTAAGAACCAAAATCGCATGGTCACTAAAAAATACTTTTTTGAAATAAATCCCTGTCACCTCAGAACTTAACCCTTCCTGCATTAACACTAACTCTATTCAGCTCTGTTTTAAAACATAGGAACATGGACACAAGGGGCACAATGGACATGATCTTCACCGCGCGTCAACTACAGGAGAAATGCAGGGAACAGCACCAACCGCTGTACATGGCCTTCTTTGACCTCACAAAGGCCTTCGACACCGTCAACCATGAGGGATTATGGAGTGTCCTCCTCAAATTTGGCTGCCCTCAAAAGTTTGTCACCATCTTCTGCCTGTTTCACGATGACATGCAAGCTGTGATCCTGACCAACGGATCCACCAAAAATCCAATTGATGTATGGACTGGGGTCAAGCAAGGCTGAGTCATCGCACCAACGCTCTTCTCAATCTTCCTGCCTGCAATGCTCCATCTCACCCTCAGTAAGCTCCCCGCTGGAGTGGAGCTAATCTACAGAGCAAACGGGAAACTGTTCAACCTCCATCTCCTCCAGTCCAGATCCAAGGTTGTCCCATCCTCTGTCATCGAATTACAGTATGCAGGTGATGCTTGCATCTGCGCACACACTGAGGTCGAACTCCAAACTATCGTCAACACCTTCACCAAAGCGTACGAGAGCATGGGCCTTAAACGAAACATCCGTAAGACAAAGGTCCTCTACCAACCTGCCCCCGCCACACAGCACTGCCCCCCGATTATCAAAATCCACGACAAGGCCTTGGACAACGTGGACCACTTTCCATACCTCGTGAGCCTACTGTCAACAAGGGCAGACGTTGATGATGAAGTCCACCACCTTCAATATGCCAGTGCAGCCTTCGGTCGCCTGAGGAAGAGAGTGTTTGAAGACCAGGACATCAAACCCAGCACCAAGCTCATGGTCTACAGAGCAGTAGTGATATCCACCCTCCTGTATGCTTCAGAGACATGGACCATGTACAGCAGGCACCTCAAAGCACTGGAGAGGTACCACCAATGCTGCCTCCGCAAGATCCTGCAAATCCATGGGCAGGATAGGCGCACCAACATCAGTGTTCTCGTTCAGGCCAACATCCCCAGCATAGAAGCTTTGACCATGCTCGATCAGCTCCGATGGACAGGCCACATCGTCCACATGCCCGATACGAAACTCCCAAAACAAACACTCTACTCAGAGCTCCAACATGGCAAGAGAACCCCAGGTGTGCAGAGGAAACGTTTCAAGGACGCCCTCAAAGCCTCTTTGAAAAAGTGCAACATCCCCACCGAAACCTCGGAATCCCTGGCCCACAACCGCACAAAATGGAGGGGAAGCATCCGGGAAGGCGCCGAACACCTCAAGTCTCTTCGCCGGGAGCAAGCGGAAGCCAAGCGCAAACAGTGGAAGGAACACATGTCAACCCAAGCACCCCACCCACCCGCCCCTTCAACCAACGTCTGCCCCACCTGTGACAGAGACTGTAGGTCCCGCATTGGATTCATCAGCTACCTGAGAACTCATTTTTAGTGTGGAAGCAAGTTATCCTCGATTCCAAGGGACTGCCTAAGAAGAAGAGAGAAAACATAGGAGCAGGAGTAGGCCATTCGACTCCTCGAGCCTGCTCTCGCCATTCATTAAGATCATGGTTGATCTTTTACCTCAACTCCACTTTCCTGCACTATCCCCATATCCCTTGATTCCATTAATATTCAACAATCTATCGATCTCTGTCTTGAATATCCTCAATGACTGAGCCACCACAGTCCTCTGGTGTAGAGAATTCCAAAGATTCACCACCCTCTGAGTGAAGACATTTCTCCTCATCTCAATCCTAAATGGCCGACCCCTTATTCTGAGACTGTGACCCCAGGTTCTAGACTCCCCAGCCAAGGGAAACATCCTCCCTGCATCTACCCTGTCAAGCTCTGTAAGAATTTTGTATGTTTCATTGAGATCACCTCTCATTCTTCTAAACTCTAGAGAATGTGGGCTTTGTCTACTCGTCACCCTCTACGACAGCTCACCCCCCACTTTCATGTTTCCGTTCCCCTCTTTCTCCTCACTCTCAAGCTCTTCTGCAACTTCCCATCTTCCTCCCCGTCAGATACATAACTCACTGAGAGAGTCCTCCTGCTATTGCGGTTTCTCCAACAGTGCCGCTCCCTTTGGCCTCCGCTCTACCGCTGACCCTAGCTCTCCTTTTCTTCTCTCTCTGGTCCAATGGTGCCACTTTCTCTTTCTTGCTCAGTTCTGCCATCTTTGTCTCCCTGCTGCCCCCCTGCTGCCCCTTTAAGGCTCCTGCCTCTTGCCCCCTTTTCCTGTCTTGCCCACTCCTGCTCCCCAAGATGGCAGACCTCTTGTCTTTCTTTTGAGTACTTACACTTTCCCGGCACCCCACTCCCACCGCCACTCCCACTGCGGACACCAGATTCTTTGAGGCTAACCGAGCCGTATTTTTGCCTGACTCTGCCATGAACACGCACTCCCCTTAGCTGTTGTTCTCCTTTATCGCCATGCTTGGGTGTTTCCCACCATCTCCATCCTGTTATCCGCTCCAGCTCCGAACTCTCCTGCCTCTTCCTGCGCTCTTTTCTCCTTCCGTTCCCCGGCTGTGTACTCCACCTGCTCCGCTCCACTCAATTTTCCTGCTTCTTCTCCCAGCTCCACCTCCCTCAAGGGACTTCCTTGTGCTGCACACTCACATAGAAACATAGAAACATAGAAGATAGGAGCAGGAGTAGGCCATTCGGCCCTTCGAGCCTGCTCCGCCATTCAATGAGATCATGGCTGATCATCCAAATTCAGTACCCTGTCCCTGCCTTCTCCCCATATCCCTTGATCCCTTTAGCCTCAAGAAATATATCCAACTCTTTCTTGAATATATTTAATGAACTGGCCTCCACCGCCCTCTGTGGCAGGACCCCATGAAGACTCATGGTATCAGGTCAAACATGGGCAAGGAAACATCCCGGTGATTTCCACCTACTGCCCTCCCTCAGCTGATGAATCAGTACTCCTCCATGTTGAACACCACTTGTAGAAGCACTGAGGGTAGCAAGGGCACAGAATGTACTCTGGGTGGGCGTCTTCAATGTCCATCACCAAGAGTGGCTCGGTAGCACCACTACTGACTGAGCTGGCTGAGTCCTGAAGGACATAGCTGCCAGACTGGGCCTACAGCAGGTGGTGAGAGAACCAACACGAGGGAAAAACCTACTTGACCTCGTCCTCACCAATCCTCCTGTCACAGATGCATCTGTCCATGACAGTATTGGTAGCAGTGACCACCGCACAGTCATTGTGGAGACGAAGTCCTGTCTTCACACTGAGGACACCCTCCATCATGCTGTGTGGCACTACCACCGTGATTAATGGGATAGATTCAGAACAGATCTAGCAGCTCAAAACTGGACATCAATGAGGCACTGTGGGCCTTCAGCAGCAGCAGAATTGTATTCCACCACAATCTGTAACCTCATGGCTCAGCATATCCCTCACTCTACCATTACCATCAAACCAGGCGACCAACCCTGGTTCAATGAGGAGTGTAGAAGAGCATGCCAGGAGCAGCACCAGGCGTACCTAAAAATGAGGTGCCAACCTGAGGAAGCTGCAACACAGGACTACATTCATGCTAAACAATAGAAGCAGCATGTTATAGAGAGAGCCAAATGATCCCACATCCAATGGATCAGATCAAAGCTCTGCAGTCCTGCCACATCCAGTCGTGAATGGTGGTGGACCATTAAACAATGACGGGAGGAGGAGGCTCCATGAACATCTGGGTGGGTGATTATAAAAATCCTCCACCGCTGCCTGATGTAGGGGGTTTTTGGCATGTGCCCAGTCAGCTCTGCCTCTGACTGTCTCTGAACGGTTCGAATCGCTCCACACCCCCTGGGTTCTAGCCACCGGACTTAGGTACAGGCGGCGATGCAGAAAAACGAGTAGACAAGTGCTTCGGTGCAAGAAAACTGTAATTTTTATTAAAGGCAAAACAAGATCACAATACTGAGAATTACTAAGCTGATTACAGGCATATAAAAATAATACACTTATTTGGGAATGGGGAACACATGGCACATCGAGGGAACAAACACATTAAAAATCCCCTTATCCTTATCCCACCCCCTATACCTAACTAGATTAAGCTATGAGTGGCCAGGGATTTATGCTCACCTATTTGAAACCTGTTGAATTTTAACGGTTGTGAGTTTTTGGGGTCTGTTCTTGCTGTCCTTTGGGGTCCTTCATCGCCACGTGGTCACAGGGCGCGGCGGTGGAGTTGCTTATGCGAATCACCCTCCTTTTCCTCAGCTAACGTCGTCGTCGAGTCACGTCTTCGTCGAGTCTTCTTCTTCTTCCTTGGGCGGTTTAGTCGCTGATGGGTTTTTTAAATGGTTGGGGCTCGGTTGGCGGTTTATATTGTTAAACTGATTTGACTACCCATGCTTCGAACGCCAGTTTATTCGTCATGGATGCTGCTATCCATGCTTCAAATGCCAGTTTATTCATCAAACACCAGCTTATAACTAGGCGTCTGTCCCCCAACGCTGCCCTTCTCTGCCTTTACCGGTTTACCGTTTTCTTCATCTCGTCTCGTCTCGTCTGCCCGATTGTGGCCTGTGTGTCCTGTGTGTTTTCGAATTCGGGTCTCGTTCTCCTCCCACGTTCGGCCCTCGGTGTAGTAATGGGCGTCCTTGGTGTTGAGCGGCGCGGGGAGCGAGAAGAGAGCCCGCCACGAGGCCAGGGCACAAGAACGAGAGGCAGGAGGACAAGGGCCAAACGATAAGAGGCAAGAGCAAGAGAGCGATCACTACCGATGGGCCTACAATTATACCCGGTTCTTCATTCCTTATCTGCGCTCCAAATCAGGTCAGTCCTTTGTCTAACTTTTGGTGGGCTCGTTTAAAATGATTACAACCATTTACTTGAACGGCTTCTGGGGTGCTTAATGGCTTCGATGTCCTGGCTGCTTGTTACTTATGAAATTTAATTGTCCTCATCCTGGCTTGATGGCTACTGTGAGCTGTTACCGATTATATATGCAGAAACCTAATGGCCTCAATTAGGCCCATTCTGACCTGATCTGTTCCCAGGTAAATGAATGCATATTCTGTGTTTGCTTAGCTGTCTGGCTCCACACAGTCTTTTCACAGATTCATGCATTTTAGGTTTCGTTTCAGGTTTTGAAAAGTGCCTGCCTTTCTGCAGGGCCTTGCTTTTAAAATCCTGTACTTTTGGTCACAAGGTTGCAGAAGCCATTTTGGGTACCCTTTTTTAACAACTTGTCCATACAGGGTCCCTTTATCCATAACTTTTGGGGAATGTGGGAATTTTGAGAACCCTACACTGAGGTCGAGGTGGCTGGTGTTCATGTCCACCGTCCCTAGGTCACCCTTTAGTACCCTGACCTCAACAGCAGAAAGGGGCCTATGCGTGGTCATGGTGACCATTTCCCCCTTGTCATTAGTGGTTGAGGAGAAGGATTAGATGCCTTCCACCTCCTCTTCAGCCTGGTGCTGAGGTTGACGGGCAGCATTGGCCCGAGTGACCACACACACTGGTATTGCCTTGTTTGCTTTGTTTGCTTCACCATCCTTATCTGGTGGAGACGGAGCAGAGGGAGTGGGGTCCTCAGCTATATTGTCCCAGCAAAGGCCAGGATCTTTTGGTTTGATTTTGGAGACAGCATCCACCACTGCCCGCTGTTGGCCGATTTGTGCCTGAAGCTGGTAGATTTTTTCTAAGCTCGGGTTATGTTCTGCTTCGGGGGAGGCAGTGATTTGGCGCCGGTTTAATTCCCTTAACGCTCCCCTTGCATCGTCTAACTCTTCACACAGTCTGGTGTTTTCTGCCTGTAGTTCAATATTCTGCTCGAGTATTTGATTCAGTTTCTTTTGTGTACTCTGCATTTTGTCATGAATCTTTTGCTCCAAGCACAACTGGTTGTGGAGGGCAGAAAAGTTCTCTCGCCATTCATTTATTTCGTCCCGCATCTGGGTTACAAAGGCCTAAAAATTCGGTTGCTTTGCATCTCCATTTAGTGCCTCGTGGCGCTGCGCCGCCGGCGATGATGCCATCACCATGTGCAGCGCCCCGCTCGCGCCCCGGCCACGATCTTCGGTAGCGCCCCCTGACTTACCGTAGGACGCTATGTCCGACGGGGTCAGGGTAGCCTATCTTCAGCCAGGGCAGCGCCAATTAAAGGCGAGGTGCCGGGCGTCCATTTTTGTTGCTGGTCGCCTGCCAGCACCTGCCCCCGTTGCCATCCCCGGCCCCCTGACCAGCCCCCCCCCCACGGAGTGCCGGCTGCGCTCCATGAGCCCGGCACTTCTCTTGAATGCCGGGCTCTTTTGCCGGCACTGCAATCCCTGATGTTGCAGCTGGGCCTCGGGTCGCATTGCACTAGGCCTCTCCCCTTTAATAAGGGGAGGAAGGCCTGCAGTACCGTGACATATAGTGCCGCGATATTCCCTTGCAGCACCCCCAAGAGGGAGGCGGGGCGCTTCCAGTGGTAGATAAGAGTTGAAAAAAAGAAAAAAAAAATTCTGTCATTTATCATTTTAAAATATTTTTTAAAAGGTAAGTTTATTTTTAGCCCCGTAAGAAACTTTAATTATTTTTTCAAAAAATTAAATTTTTAAAAAAAATATTTAATTTATTGTAATTTCAACTAATTTTTAAAAGGTGCTGGTTTTTTAAAAATGTATTTAATGTTTTACTATGTTTTTGGGGTGATCTCCATTCCTATATTTGACAGGTCTATCTGTCAAGTGTATGAAGGGAGATTCCCTTCTCCTATCGGTTCCCACATGCGGGAAGCCTCCGATCGGAAAATACGGCACTTTATTTTATGTTTGTTTTTCTGTACATCCTCAGAGAGTTTATCAGGGATGTAGTCATAGTCCCCGTTACCGTCTTGTCAGATTTGTGGAGGTCGCAGCGGACGTGCCAACTTTTTCTGTCAGGCTGTCTACTAGCTGTTCTCGATAGTATGCCAATGCCATTGTACCTCTGGTGTTATCTTTACCCCACTCTTTCTCTCTCTCACCTCTTTCAGGGAGTTCCCTACTTAGTCTTAAGCGACGATCACGCGCGGTCAACCAGGTTACTCTGGTCCCCACAACCAGAACATTACAACTCCCAACTCTGTAATTCCACTTCTGACACTGCTGTAAGATTCGGATCACAGGTCACACACAGATTACCCAAAGGGTCTTGGGAGTTGTAACGCATTTTATTAAAGAGCAGCAGTTTAAGTTAAGTGCAACATGCAATCAAGATAGACATAGTAGACATACGACCGTGACAAGCAGCTGGTATTGGTCCCGATCGGACAGGCGGCTGGCGTGCGTGAACAGCTCTTCCCTTCCCTTCACTGTCTGTGCTAAAAGTTCTTTTGATGTCTCTTTTACTCTGTTTTTAGGGGTTGGCCTAGGGTAGAATATCAAAGATACAGTCAACAACCTTTCTAGCACACAAACAGCAGCTAGCTAGTCTGGAAACAAGGTCACCACCATGGTGCAGAATGTTAGAACATCCGCAGGGAACCAAGAACACCAGCAAATTCTAAGCATCTATCCAGTTATTCTAACACCAGTCTGAAGAGACTTTTTTGTCTCAAGTTATTCCTTCCAATTCACGATTTCTTACAACTGGTATCTACTTGACAATGTGGAAAACTGCCCAGGTATGTCTTGACAAAAAACAGGACAAATCCAATCCAGCCAATTACCGCCCCATCAGTCTGCTCTCAACCATCAGCAAAGTGATGGAAGGTGTTGGCGACAGTGCTATCAAGCAGCACTTACTCACCAATAACCTGCTCACTGATGCCCAGTTTGGGTACCGCCAGCACCACTCGGCTCCAAACCTCATTACAGCCTTGGTCCAAACATGGACAAAAGAATTGAATTCCAGAGGTGAGGTGAGAGTGACTGCCCTTGACATCAAGGCAGTGTTTGACTGAGTGTAGCATCAAGGAGCCCTAGTAAAACTGAAGTCAATGGGAATCAGGGGAAAGACTCTCCATTGGCTGAAGTCATACCTAGCACAAAGGAAGATGTTTATGGTTGGTGGAAGCCCATCATCTCAACCCTAGGATATTGCTGCAGGAGTTCCTCAGTGCAGTGTCCTAGGCCCAACCATCTCAGCTGCTTCATCAAAGACCTACCCTCTATCATAAGGTCAGAAGTGGGGATGTTCAGTGATGATTGCACAGTGTTCAGTTCCATTCGTAACTCCTTAGATAATGAAGCAGTCTATTCCCGCATGTGGCAAGACCTGAACAACATTTAGACTTGAGCTGATAAGTGGCAAGTAACATTCGTGCCACACATGTGCCAGACAATGAGCATCTCCAAAAAGAGAGCATCTAACCACCGCCTCTTGACATTCAACAGCATTACCATCACTGAATGCCCCACCATCAACATCCTGGGGGTCACCATTGACCAGAAACTTAACTGGACCAGCCACATAAATACTGTGGCTACAAGAACAGGTCAGAGGCTGGGTATTCTATGGCGAGTGTCTCACCTCCTGACTCCCCAAAGCCTTTCCACCATCTACAAGGCACAAGTAAGGTGCGTGATGGAATATTCTCCACTTGTCTGGATGAGTGCAGCTCCAACACACTCAAGAAGCTCAACACCATCCAGGACAAAGCAGCCCACTTGATTGGTACCCCATCCACCACCTTAAACATTCACTCCCTCCACCACCGGCATACTGTGGCTGCAGTGTGCGCTATCTAGAAGATGCACTGCAGCAACTCACCAAGGCTTCTACGACAGCACCTCCCAAACCCATGACCTCTACCACCTAGAAGAACAAGGGCAGCAGGCGCATGGGAACACCACCACCTCCAAGTTCCCCTCCAAGTCACACACCATCCTGACTTGGAAATATATTGCAGATCCTTCATCGTCGCTGAGTCAAAATCCTGGAACTCCCTCCCTAACAGCACTGTGGGAGTAACCTCACCACATGCACTGCAGCAGTTCAAGAAGGCAGCTCACCACCACCTTCTCAAGGGCAATTAGGGATGGGCAATGAATGCTGGCCTTTCCAGCGATGGCCACATCCCAGGAACAAATTTAAAAAAAATCAAGAAATGGCTGAGTGCACTTGATACAGCAAAGGCTATGGACCCCGACAACATCTCAGCTGTAGTGCTGAGGCCTTGTGCTCCAGAACTTGCCACGCCTCTAGCTAAGCTGTTCCAGTACAACTACAACAGTGCCATCTATCCGACAATGTGGAAAACTGCCCAGGTATGCCCTGTCCACAAAAAGCAGGGCAGATCCAAACCAGCCAGTATACTCTGAATCCTCAACAAAGTGATGGAAGTGTAATCTACAGTGCTATCAAGTGGCATTAACTCTCCAATAACCTGCTCGCCGATGCTCAGTTTGGATTCCGCCAGGACAGCTTGGATCCAGACCTCATTACCGCCTTGATCCAAACATGGACAAAAGAGCTGAATTCCAGAGGTGAGGTGTGAGTGACTGCCCTTGACATCAAGGCAACATTTCACCATGTGTGGCACCAAGGGCCCTAGTAAAACTGAAGTCAATGCGAATCAGGGGGAAAAATTTTCGCTGGCTATAGTCATACCTAGCAGAAAGGAAGTTTGTTGTGGTTGTAGGAAGCCAATCATCTCAGCCACAGGATATTGCTGCCAGAGTTCTCAGGGCAGTGTCCGAGGCCCAACCATCTTTAGCTGCTTCATCAATGACCTTCCCTCCATCATAAGGTCCGAAGTGGGATTGTTCACTGACGATGGCACATGTTCAGTACCATTCGCAATTCCTCAGACAATGAAGCACTCCATGCCCACATGCAGCGAAACTTGGACAACATCCAGCCTTGGGCTGATAAGTGGCAAGTAACACTTGCACCACAAACATGCAGGCAATGACTATCTCCAACAAAAGAGGGTCTAACCACCGCCTCATGACATTCAATGGCTTTACCATCATCAAATCCCTCACCATCAGCATCCTGGGGTTATCATTGACCAGAAACTTAACTGGACCAGCAACATAAATACTGTGGCTACAAGAGCAGGTCAGAGGCTAGGTATTCTGCGGTGACTGTCTCACCTCCTGACTCCCCAAATCTTTTCACCACCTACAAACCACAAGTCAAGAGTGTGATGGAATACTCTCCACTTGCCTGGATGAGTGCAGCTCCAACAACACTCAAGAAGCTCGGCACCATCCAGGACAAAGCAGCCTGCTTGATTGGTACCCCATCCACCACCTTAAACATTCACTACCTCCAACACCATCGCACCGTGGCTACAGTGCATACCATCTACAAGATACGCTGCAGCAACTCACCAAGGCTTCTTCAATAGCACCTGCGACCTCTACCAACTAGAAGGACAAGGGCAGCAGGCGCATGGGAACTCCACCACCTCCAAGTTTACCTCCAAGTCACACACCATCCATATTGCTGCTCCTTCATCATTGCTGGGTCAATATCCTGGAACTCCCTCCCTAACAGCACTGTGGGAGTACCTTCACCACACGGACTACAGCGGTTCAAGAAGGCGGCTTACCACCACCTTCTCAAGGGAAATTAGGGATTGGGCAATTAGGAATGCCAGTGACGCCCACATCCCATGAAGGAATACATTTTTTTAAATGTAAGAAAGAAACATATATTACCCCGTTCTTTCCTCAGGTAGATGTAAGTAACCTCATGGATCCATATTCTTTGCCTCTACACTCCTAAGCTGTTTAAACAACTTTCTTATAATGGTCTTAGAAGTTACCATGAATTGTTTCCCACCACTGCCTGTAACTTAACTTGTTTACCCAAGACCCTTGAAGGTGTAGGCCTCCCTTATCAGTGTCTGAACTTCCTCAGTGCCTGCTTCTCAAACTTGAAACAGACTGCTGTAAAAAGGTTTAGAAGCATTCTTTGTTAGACTTATCACGCTGCCTTATGGGTAGTTTAACTTGACCATTCCTGTCTTTTTAGCTGTTTATGTGTTAATGCTGTAAGGGGTGGTGTGTGTAGTCAGCTTCACCTCTGACTCCCTGAGCGTTTCGAATCGCTCCCACTCCCTTGGTTCTGGACTTTGGACTTATTTGGAGGTTGTAATGAAATTGCAACAGACAACTGATTTGGTGAAAAGAATTTAGATTTTATTTTGAGACAGAAAAATATACAATACAATAATCTTATTACTCTAAAAGGGGGAACACTTCGGAATATGCAAGGGAGAAGGACAATAGACAAAATACCTTACCCCTCCCAATCCCACTATACTAACTAGGTTGGATTCCAGAGGACCAGGAAAATGCTCACCAAACGACTTTCTTGACAGTTGTAGAGGCTCGCAATTTCGGGGTTCTCTTTAGTTGTGGCGGTTGGGGCCTGCCGTACCCCAGACGTGGTGGAAGACTTCACCTGCGTTGGGTTTTCACTATTCGCGTGTCCGCTGATGCGATCAGTTGCGTATTTGGATTTAACTGGTAAGTACCCAGTTTCCTTTGGATAGGTATAGATTTTAGAGTCTTTTGCATTAAATCTTAACCAGGGGTAAGTCAGGCTAGCTTGTAGAGTGGAAACAAACTTGCGAATCTTCGGTTTCTTCCAGGTTGGTTTCTTGTTGGTCGCGGTGGCCCAATATTACCTAGTTGTTGGTAATATTGTTAGTTGTTGGTTTCTTGGGGCCTTTGGTTGCCGCTATTCCTTTCTCCTTTCATTTCATTCTTCTTTCCTCAAGTCTCCGATTCTCCGACTGTGTGCGGTGATGATGATGATGAGTTGTACCCTTCTGAACCAAACTGAACTGAACTCCACTCCTTCTGAACCATACTTTCTGAACTGCTCTCCTTTCAACTACTGTTTCTGTGTGAAAGCAGTCCTTAATTATACTGTTTTGAGGCCTTGCTTATCTGCCCACCAAATCTCCTCTGGCCCATTGTTAATTTTGGCAGGCTCATTAACTTTAATAGTTTTAAAATTCTTATCGAGTTTCGGGCTGGTCCCATCTATTTTTAATTGACTTTTAACTAGTTTCGGGATTGCTTCAAAATCAGTTTAAGTGTGTGAAGTGGTTTTGGATGTTTCTCTGGGTGGTTAATCTGTTGTTCGATTGTCTTCTCCTGCTGGGGCCAAGGTCTCTTTTGTTGATTAGTGGCATGTACTGTATTATTCATGTACTTGATGGCCCTGTAGTTTTTGGCGGGAACGGTCCTTCCGTAGGCCTATTGTCTTTATGTGGAATGACTGAGACGGTCCAGAACATTCCCAGACAAACTGGCCTTTGCCAATACTCAAACTGTTTGTATTTCAGGGGCCCATCCCAACTCCTTTTGTCACAGACTTCCACAGGCCCGGACATGCCTTTTTAAATAGCCAAGAATCCTGGGGTTTTGATTTTAAGCCACTTTTGGCCCAATATTCTTTTAAAACAGTCCAAAATCTCTTTTTTTCTTAGTTTGGGGGCATCTGTAGAATTTTGCGAGCCTTACACACACCCCTGTGATACTTTCTAACTATAGTATCATCCTGTGTGAGCAAAATTTCTGATCCCCAGGAGCCAACCTTCCCCTGTATTATCTAAAGTAAAGCCCAAAACAAAACACTCTCCCATTCCCTTTTAGGTGTAGTGTTTAACAGATATATACAAGGTATGAAAAATTCAATTACATTACACATCCAAGCATGGAGGGAGTCCAACACCGCTGCACCACTTGGAAAAAATTACATACACATAGGAAAAAAAATACCTGACACACACACTCATCAAACTTTATTTTAATAATGGTCAAGGTTTGTTTTATACCTGATCATAGACTTTATTTTTGTCCCATGCTCCCTCATGTTGAGAGCGGAGAATCCGGTCCCTTCCCTTGCACTTTGTGCACAACAAGTAGAAAACTATACCGAGCCGGCAGACCACTAAAAGATGTGAAGCCAGTCGAACCCAAGAAGGGACCTCTATATTTTCAAAAATATCCCACCAGGGTGGAACTACAATATCCAAGATCTTGGCCCCTATCTCGATTGTCTCCTGTTGTAAAGTATAGAAATGTTTCTGTGAGATGACCACTGCTTTTATTAGGGCAGTAAGATGTTCTGGTAGAGGGGGAATTTCATTGCCGAAATGTGTTATGTAATTCTGCAGGTTGGTAATGTTTTCCCTGAGCGTAAGGTGAACAGTTGAGGGATCAGGGATGGGTACAATCTGTTCCTGGGCCACTTGAACTTCTGCCTCTGTTTAAAACAGGTTTAAAACAGAAACTGCTGTCACTCACCGGACACCAGATGTGCTGTCCATGCCGATAGTGGGGCGTACTTGTGGTGACACAATATGTCCCACCCCCTATGAATGCTGCCTGTGGGGAAACATGGCCTTGTGCCATTACCTCCATGGTACAGTTCACAGGTTGTGCGCCAACAGGTTTAAACCCACACTGTCATCACGAATAGGCATTCAAGTGCTAGGGACACAGTATTATGTGTGCTCCCCTGCTCCGGCACCCGGAGAGGTCTGTACCTGTCATAGCATGCTCCCACTTTATGACATAAGGTTGGGCCACTATGAAACGGACGTGTGCACCCCGGTGAATGATCCCAATGTTCTCCACCCTGTATACTGGTGTGGGTCGGGCTGTCCCACCCATGACCGGCATCCTCACTACTATCCCCATGATAGTGTGATTGGAACATCCACAATCTACTAGGACAGGGTAGGCTTCAGAGGCTAGGCGGAGCTGACACAGGCTCAGCGAATTACTAAATGGGTGGAGGGCTGCGAGGTGCTTGTTGCTAATCCAGGAGGGGACTAAACCTTGTTTTAAATCCTCCAGCTTTCTGCGGCCCTCGCCCAGCAACCATGCCCCGTATAGCACGCACACCTCATTCTGTGCAGCTTGATCCGAAGCATCCCTGTCCTCCTGTATAAGTGCATTTACTGTTCTAGCGTGTCTCTCCAGCTCAGCTATTATTTCTTTTAAATGGACCGTCATAGCCTGGTCCTCATGCAGCTCTGAGCCAACCAATGTGTTCTCCTCTGTTAGGATTTTTCTTTCAACCATTTATCTGAGTTTGTAACTCTATATCGTCTAGGCTGTTTATGACAGAGGATCCTGTACTATAGGCAGTGAAAATGCCATTCCAGGTTCCCCTCCTCTGTCTCCCCGCGCCCATATTATGCTCAGGATTTAAAATGTACAGTTTTGCTTTGTCTACACTGGCAAAGTCGAATTCATAAAA
The DNA here is from genome assembly GCF_052327205.1 of Somniosus microcephalus. Classification (NCBI taxonomy): domain Eukaryota; kingdom Metazoa; phylum Chordata; class Chondrichthyes; order Squaliformes; family Somniosidae; genus Somniosus; species Somniosus microcephalus. The sequence goes on from NC_140997.1 coordinate 151,011,947, forward strand.
TTTTCTAAACATTTCCTTCAGCAGGGCTTGGTACAACTGTTCTGTCTCCTTAGGACACCATTCAGGTAAGTGCCCCTTGGTCAGGTTCAGGATCACTGAGGCCACTGCAAAGTGTACCCCCTGGTACAGCAACTTATTGGTTGGCACTAGGACTAATCCATTCCTTGGTACCTTGGTGGTGGTAGGACACCTCTGTACTATAGTCCGTGATGTCGTGGTCATGGGCAGGGGCTTCCGGGGACGGGTTACGAGTTTGGTGGCATTGACTGGGATCGGGAAGTGTGGGACCGCGCACGTATGCAGGCTAGAATCCCACCCCATCCCCTCCCCGGCATCTTGCCATTGCCTGTGGAATATGATGGATATGCCTGCGGGGCAGACTTTCTCTGACCCCCACATACAAACATAAATCCCCTGATCTGGCTCCCACCACTTGTCCCAGCACACACTCACTCCCACTCGGGTCCCTGTAATCGTCCGATGGGTATTGTTCCCCAATCATTCCCAATCGACTGCGGGGTTTCCTATATCCTTGCTCAGATTTCTGAGCCACCACCACCTATCCTGGGGAATCTGTCCTTTACATGTCAAACACACACGTTTCCCCTCAGTGACGCTGACGCTTGTGGCAACGATCTGTACCCTGGGGCACGGGATGGAGGCCTCCCCGTACATGAACTCGGTCTGGCTGGCGTACTGAGTCGAGTTAGACCCCAGCCACCCTGGCCACCTTCCCTCGTGGAAGTATATACCGAGCTCCTCCACACCCCATTCGCCACCCCTTGTGGTAACGATCGGTGCTCTCTCTCCAGAGCACCCATAGATGTGGGAGTCCTCCACGTCTCCTCGGTCACCGATGCTCTCTCCTACCAGGGCGAGCAGGAGCAGAACCTTCCTCATGCTGATTTCCTGTCTGTAGGGACACACAAACAAAATAGCCATGTCCCGAGAAGGTTCTCTGGCCTGACACAGTTATCCAAATTTCCAAAACTTAACTTTTTAATAAACTAAAATTAGACTACTAAAATTCCAAAACATAAACTGTAAAAACATTCTTAAAATACTTCAGAAAGCTATATACATCCGCTGCCCGTCTCTGGACGGTCAGGCTAATTCCTGTTAGGTATTTGCCTTCTGTGGAATCTGGGCAGCTTGTACGCCTGGGCGTAAGGTGACCTGTGCCCTCGGACCCGGAGAGTCCTTCTTAAAAGAACTGGGAGTTTTTTTGTTTCCCAACTGACCGGAGGAGTGTGCCCTCCTAAGCTGCAGCACACTGCCCCTTTCTGTGTGGCTGCCGAGTCCTTACCCTGTCCTGTGGGTTCCGCGCAGCCTTATGCCGCAGGCTGGGGACCCTTGTCTCTCTCTCTGCCCAACACTACCTCTCCTGTGAGTCCCTCACCTTTGGAGGTGGCAGGCTGGGGATCTGTGTCCTTAGACTGGTCCCTTACCTTGGGCATTCCCTTTTGGATTGTGGCCCTCCCAAGTCTGGACCGTTTGAACTGATACACAGGTGACCACGGTAGTTTAGGCTGTGGTATGCGAAGAGACCTCCTCAGGGCTCTGGTTACTGGGGGCGTGTCCCAAATAATTGGTGGGAGGACCCCTCCCATAACATAAGCCACTGCCCCCACCAGTGCAGTCTGTGAGTCTGCTACAGCTGCTGGCTGAGGATCTCTATTTTTAGGGCGGTTCACCTTTGCTGGCCATTCCCCTTTCTCGGGTTTAAACAGTTTACACTGGTTAATGTAACCAGCAGCCTGCCAGTGAACCTATTTTAATGTCTCGTCCGTTGCCCCGAACGGGCCTTCTATGGACTCCCCATTCCCTCTCTTTACCAGGACGGCCTTAAGGACGGAATCCTGGGCTTGGACCTGCTTTAAGTCCGGGGCCAAAGCTACCCACCGTGTGCCTCCCTTGTCCTGGATTGCGGCTACCGGTCCTGCTCTACAGGGATCCCAGAACTCCCCTTCCCTGGCCCCCTGCTTGTCCACCTCATCGGTCTTTTGGTTACCCTCCCATGTGGTATGGAGGGATCCTAAATCTATGGCCAAAGGTTTGGACATTTCCCCAGCCTGATTGTTCCTTGTGAATCCCATTAGGCTAAATGGGACCTTGTTAGACCTGGGTGAATTGGTCGGGTCTTCCGAATGGACCACTGTGCTGGAAGCTCCAGTGTCCACCAAATGTCTCCCCTGTGTAGTGATCAATAACATGTCATTCTATAGTGGACACTAGGTGGAGCCGTAGAGCTGTATATAGCTGTATGTATAAGACTACACTACCCAGCTGTAGATATATTAAGACTACTTTACCCATGAGGCACTAGGCTACCCACAAGGCAGCAGTCAAGATGGAAGCCTCTACCATAATGTACCTAGTCCACATGTGCTCAATAAAAGGTCTAGCAAAAGCTAGCTGTGTTCATAATAAGAATGTCTAGTTATTAATGAACATAACATGGTACCAGGGTGGTGAAGATCTGCTGAAAATTGTGAAAAGCGACATGGAGAATTTGAAGCCACCAGAGCGTTTGAATCTCACAGAAAAAATCAACTACAATTGGCAGACTTTTAAACAGCAATTCGAACTCTACATTGCAGCCATCAGATTCGGTACGAAGCCAGACGCAAGGAAGATAGTGTTGCTGCTTACGGTTGCAGGCCCACAGGCGATAGAGGTATTTAATACATTTGTATTTAATCCAGTGGAGAACAGAGAAAAATTAGAAGATGTGCTAAAAAAAATTGTTGCATATTGCTCTCCCAAAAAGAATGAGACGTATGAAAGATACATCTTCCGTTCTCGGACACAGCAACAAAATGAGACTTTTGATAGCTTTATAACTGATCTGAAACTGAAAGCACAGACATGTAATTTCTCTGAGCTCAAAGTATCCATGATTCGTGCCCAGATTGTGTTTGGTATTCATGATAAAAAAAGTCAGGGAACGTCTGTTGAGAGAAATCGAACTAAATTTGGAAAAAGCAGTGAAAATTTGCCAAGCCAGTGAGCTAGCTCAAAAGCATGCAAAGACTTTCAGTGAAATCAATAATGATGCGATTTTAGTAAGTGCTGCTGTCGGTGCTGTGTCCTACAAAGGGAAGAAACATGGGCAGGACAGAAATGCAAAGAAATCGGAGGAAGGCATTTTTAATTGTAAACGCTGTGGTTACAAACACCAGTCAAGACAATGCCCAGCATTTGGAAAAATGTGCACAAAGTGTAATGGAAAGAATCACTTTGCCAAACAATGCTTTTCAAAAGTAAAAACAACGAAAGGGCAACAAGTTAATGCGATTGAGGACACTGATTTAAGTGAGACATTTTTTGTAGGAATGGTGTCATGTGACGATATCAAAAAAGATACAGAAAATGTGCAGCCCTCAGAAATGGACAATGCTGAACATAAAGTCAATGCAGTAAAAGTGGACAAATGGATGATCCCACTGCAGATAAATGGAGCATTAGTTACATTGAAACTGGACACTGGGGCAAAAGCAAACTTAATCAGTATGAGTGACATAAAAAATATGAAAGAAAAGCCCAAAATACAGAAAAAGTCAGTACTACTGAAGGACTATAATGGACAGAAAATAGATAGCTTAGGTGTATGCAGACTTAAAGTGACAGTCAAAGACAAAGTGCATCATCTCATGTTCTCTGTTGTGGCTGAAAGACTTGATTCGATACTAGGAGACAAAGCTTGTGAGGACTTAGAACTGGTCAAAAAAGTCTACCGTATAAACTGTGCCATAAGCAGACCAGATGACTCAGGTGATGAAGCAGAGAGCCCATCAAGGATGAAAAGGCCAAAGGGTATCCATGTCTTCAAAAAGCCTAGTTTCTCCAAGAAGAAAGAAAAAGACTTTAAGGTCAAAGAGAAGCCAAAGGAAGAAAAGCACAAAGAGGAAAAACACAAGGAGAAAAAGTCCAAAGATATAAGCGCAGCAGATGTTGTTAAGCAGTGGAAAGAGAAAAAGAAAAAGAAGAAGCCTGCACCAGAGCAGGAAGCAGTTCCGGTGGATACTCCTTCTTCCCTCAGGTCAATCATTGGTGTTCCATTAGCCGAGGCTGCTGAGAGGACTATGCTGTATGATGGGATCCAGCTGCCAGCAGTTTTTCGAGAGTGCATTGAATACATTGAGAGTTATGGCATGAAGAGTGAATGAAACACTGAAACCCTCTCCAAGCAAAGATCGCAAGGAGACCTCGATCTATACAAGAGCAGATTGATGACAATGCCGCAACTGCATCTTGTCATTCACCGCCAGAACAATCTCATGAAGGCACATCAGACTTACCCGTGTTGAGAAGATCCACACGTGAAGTAAAAGAGCCTGATAGACTTAGGGCTAAAAATTCAGTTTGGGGCGCCAAGCTTGCCTGGGCGCCGGAATTACCGCTGCGCGCGGAGCCACTTGCGCCATCGGGATATTCAGTTTCTGCGCCCCAAATGGAAGCGGGCCGCTAAACGAGGCTTCCCGCGCCCCGCTTGGGGCGCTGAAACTGAATATTGGCACGCAAACTGCCGCAGCGCCACCCGCTGCGGCACGGCATGCTGCGGTACTGCAGGCCTTCCTCCCACTGTTAAGGGGGAGGTGCCTGCAACAGCACGATCCCCGCTCGCGAGTGCCGGCAAATGAGCCCGGCACCAAGGAGAAGTGCCGGGCTCTCGGGAAACAGCCGGCAATGCCGTGGGGGGGGGGGGGTGTAGGAGGCCGGGGATGGAGGTGCGGGCAGGCGGCCGCCGAAAAAGCGGCCGGCCGCACCTCCACCTTAACTAGCGCCACTACCGCCACAGGTTGGCCCCTGTGTACCGGTCGCTATTTGCGGCCGGCGCGGAAGAGGCGGGCGCGACCTAATATGGTGTTCGGGGCAGTAGCGGGGCGCTGCGCACACCGATGATGTCATCGGTGGCGGCGCAGCGCTACAGGCTAGCGCCGCCATTAGCGCCCCGCTAAATATCGCGGTGGTTGTGGCCAGTGGCGCTAAAGCCTCTGAGTGGCTTCTTTGGGCGCAAACTGGTGGCGCAAGCAGCTGAATTTCTAGGCCTTAATCTTTGCGTACAATGTAAAGCTTTGAAAATGTGTTGACTGTTTTGAAAATGTTTATGTTTATAGAGCACTAACAGAAGTGTTGCTGATATTGTCTTTGTTGTTTTCTTGAAAGTTGATTGATATTGATTTTGTTGAACCTCGGAGAAAGGGGGATGTACTGATCAATAACATGTCATTCTATAGTGGACACTAGGTGGAGCCATAGAGCTGTATATAGCTGTATGTATAAGACTACACTACCCAGCTGTAGATATATTAAGACTACATTACCCATGAGGCACTAGGCTACCCACAAGGCAGCAGTCAAGATGGAAGCCTCTACCATACTGTACCTAGTCCACATGTGCTCAATAAAAGGCCTAGCAAAAGCTAGCTGTGTTCATAATAAGAATGCCTAGTTATTAATGAACATAACACACTGTACTGTCTCCACCCCCATTTAACACAGGGCCTGCCCCCCTCATCGTATTCAAGGGGACAAATGTCGACAGGCTGCGCTGGTTCTAGTCATAGGTCTGTGTTGAGTGGGGCAGATGGAGTTATAGCACCCGTGGCTGTGGCTACCCTCCCTGGGCCAGCCAACAAAACTTGAAGGGCAGCTACTAATGAATCAACTGTGGGGGGAGAGGTCGGTGCTTCTGTCTTTGGGGTGGGAGCTGGGGAGTTTTTCCCAACACTATCCTTCCAGGGATTTCTACAGTCCCTTCTCCAATGCCCACTTTTCCCACACCCGAAGCAGTTATGCTTCGTATCGGAAGGGTTACCCACTTCCTGGTGCCATTCCTTCTTGCTTTGGCTTGGTTTTAACTCGTGAACCTTTCCTTTTGTTTGTGGTTCCTCTACCCCTCTACCGTTGCAGTAAGCTGTTGTGTATGTGCCTTTAAGGGAAGAACTGATTCTATACTGCAGTACCGGCAGCGACCACCCCTGTATATAAAGCCATAGCAGGCTTCTGTATTTCAGTCTTGAATTACTCCCTGTTCAGTAAATACCTGTTTTATTGTTCTCCTGCAGTCTGAGTATTATTGATCCTCGGACACTACACTGGCGACGGGCAGGTTTGAACTCACCTGCAGTACTGCATCACCTCACGGGGATCTTTTCCCTGAAGAGAAGCTTCATGGAGGTCGAAGTCAGAACAGCGGGCATCGCATGCGGGCAACCGCCCAGGGATCCATCGGAGAGTTGCAGGGGAGGCTGTGGAGAGCTGGGCCTGGCTCCCCAGTTGAGGTGTTCCAGCAAGTTGTGCTGGTAGCAGGAAGTGCGCTGACCCTTCCGGACTGCGGCGGGCTTGGGCTCGATCGAACAGCTCTGCAAAGGGGCCGTGCAGCGTCATCGGGAGGAAAAGAGAGAGAGAGAGGGTGGAGCGCACAGGGCGCTGTTGGTGCTCAAGAACCGGGCAGTGTGGAGAGGATAGAATGAGGGGCAGGAAAAGTGATACGTGCCGAAGCCGGGGGTCGCCGCCATTACCCTGTAGAATGCTAGGAGCAGCGTGGCAGCAAGGGGAAGAAGGAAAAGCGCGGGAGGCGCCATTTTATTCCATTGGGGAAGAAGGAAAAGTGCGGGAGGCGCCATTTTAATTCATTGGTGAAGAAGAAAAAGAGCGGGAGGCACCATTTTAAATCACACAAGATGCTGAAAAGTGGCAGTATCATGGCTTTCGACAACAAGGTAGAAGACTGGACCACGTATTTGGAAAGAATTGAAGTGTACTGCGAGGCAAATGAGGTGGCCGATGGAAAGAAGGCGTCGGTATTATTAAATTTGATGGGCGCGAGAACATATGGCCTTTTGCGGAATTTAATTACCCCAGCTAAACCAATGGAGAAAAGTTTTGAGGAGATTGTTAATATCTTACAGGAACACCTAAACCCTACACCGCTGCTGATAGCAGAAAGATTCAAGTTCCATAAAAGAAACCAGCACAAAGAATAGAGCAATGCTGACTATCTTACGGAACTACGCAAGTTATCGAAGCACTGCCAGTTCGGAGCAGGACTGGCAGACATCTTGCGGGATAAGTTTGTCTGCGGGCTCCAGAGTGAAGGAACCCAGAAACAACTACTTTCGGAAAAGGACCTGACGCTAGAACAGGGTTTCAGCGTGGCAGTATCCTAGGAAGCAGCAGCACGGGGAGCTGTCGAAATACAACAGAAACCATAGGAATACAGTGCAAATGAAATGGCGTATGGAGCAGAAAAGTGCTATCGCTGCGGCAGAACAACCCATGAGCAGAAGGATTGATGGGTTAAGGACAAAGTATGCAGACAATGTGGGAAAATGGGACACATAGCAAGAGTCTGCAGGTCAGGAAAGAAAACCAACACTACAAGAACTACTAAGGAAAAGTACAAGAAAGCACAGAAATTGACAGACAGTAGTTCGGAAGATCAGGAGAGTGATAAGGACTCCGGGAGCAGGAGACTAAGTTGTCTAAAGTTATACAACGTGATCGCAAAGGAGGATCACCGAACCATTTGGGTCACCCTCATGATAGCAGGGTCCCCAGTAAAGATGGAATTGGACACAGGATCAGCCCTAACTGTCATGAATCGACAAGACTATGAGCGGCTATTCTCACACATACCCTTGAAGGACACGTCCATTGTATTGAAGACATACACGGGGCAAAAAGTCTACCCCAGAGGAAAAATAAGGATGCCAGTTGAATACAATGGCAAGGAAACACAGAAACTGTATCTATATATACTACCAGATGGAGGACCACCATTATTGGGACGTGAATGGATCCGAAAAATACAATTGGATTGGCATTCCATTCAGGTGCTAACTGTGACTGATAAAAAGGATGATGACGTCACACCTGGACGACTGTCAAAAATTCTAACTGACGTGAAAGAGGTGTTCCAACAAGGACTTGGGACTCTAAAAGGAGTAACGGCAACGATAAAAATTGAAGATAATGCAAACTCAACATTTTTTAAGGCCAGACCGGTACCTTACGCGATCCGCCCAGCCGTTGAAGCACAGCTGGAGAGTCTGGAGCATTCGGGTGTGCTGTCCAAGGTGGACTGGAGCGAGTGGGCCACACCCATCGTTCTTGTAATGAAGAAATCATTGAGCAGCACGCCTGGGGAACCGAAGAAGGTTCGCATCTGTGGGGACTTCAAGGTAACTGTGAACCCAGTCCTGCACACAGTACAATATCCACTTCCACGGATAGAAGATATTTTCGCCTCACTATCTGGAGGGAAATGCTTTACAAAGATTGATCTGGCCCAAGCGTATCTACAAATGGAGGTGGAAGAAGGATCTAGGAAATACCTCATGATAAACACTCGCAAAGGCATTTACCAGTACAATCGACTGGTATTCGGGGTAGCAGCAGCCCCAGCTATTTGGCAGAGGGCGATGGAACAAGTCCTGCAAGGGATCCCGGGGACCCAGTGTTATTTGGACGATATCCTGGTTACGGGCGAAAATGACAGTGAACACCTTGCCAACCTGGAGCAGGTGCTCACGAGATTACAGGAATATGGGCTAAGAGCCAACCGCCCCAAATGCGAGTTCTTCAGGAGACATATTTCGTATTGCGGCCACATGATTGATGAGGAAGGGTTGCATAAGTCGCCGGACAAGATTGAGGCTGTAGTCAAGGCTCCAGCACCGGAAAATGTGTCGCAACTGAGGTCATTCCTCGGGTTGGTGAACTACTACCATACGTTCTTGCCGAATTTATCTACAATTCTGCACCCACTGAACGCCCTACTACAAACTGGAGTAACATGGAAATGGAGTGATGAGTGTAAGCGTGCCTTTCAGAAATGTAAATGCCTAATCACTTCAAAAGAAGTATTGGCCCACTACAATCCAACACTACCGATTCGGTTAGCATGTGATGCGTCTCCCTATGGCATCGGAGCGGTGCTGTCACACAAATTCCCTGATGGTTCAGAGAGGCCAATAGCCTTTGCGTCACGCTCGTTAAACTCAGCCAAGCGTAACTACGCCCAGATTGACAGGGAGGCCCTCAGCCTGGTGTGGGGGGTAAAGAAGTTCAATCACTATCTGCACGGGCAGAAATTTACCGTAGTGACTGATCATCAGCCCCTGGTCTCCATTTTTAACCCAAAGAAGGGCGTTCCGGTGATGACGGCACAACGGCTGCAAAGATGGTCACTTTTTCTAGGGGCACATCAGTACGGCATAGAGTACAAGGGTACGAAACAGCATGGAAACGCTGATGGGCTGTCGCGCCTACCGTTGCCTACGGTAGAGGAAGCACCTGCAGTGGACCCTGTTGAGATATTCCATGCGACCATATTCGAATGTCTACCTGTTACAAACTCAAGTATAGAGAAGGAAACCCGAAATGACCCGACACTCTCTCGGGTCTATGATTTGACGGTGAAGGAATGGCCAGCACATGGCTACTCACTGTTGCCAGCATTCTCGCCAAGGAGAGAACAGCTGTCAGTGTGCCGGTGGACCTTGATGTGTGGATCCCGAGTGGTAATTCCACCCAAGTTGAGAGATAGAGTGCTCAATGAGCTTCATGAGGGTCATCTGGGAGGGTTAAAAATGAAGAGCCTAGCCAGGGCTTTTGTGTGGTGGCCGGGAATCGATAAAGAAATCGAGGATATGACCAAGAGATGCACAGGATGCCAGGAGGTCCAAAACGCTCCACCACAGGCCCCGCTACATCCATGGGAGTGGCCCTCATCTCCATGGCAACGGGTACACATTGATTTTGCTGGTCCATTTATGGACTCAATGTTCCTAATCGCTGTTGACGCCCATTCGAAATGGCCAGATGTCATCAAAATGTCCTCCACCACCACGGAGAAAACTATTGCAGTACTACGGACCATCTTCGCCAGGAATGGCTTGCAAAAACAGATTTGCTCCGACAATGGGCCACAGTTTGTGTCAGAGGATTTCCGGAGGTTTCTGAGGAATAATTGGGTGAAGCATTACACATCTGCCCCATATCATCCAGCCACAAATGGATTGGCTGAGAGGTTTGTTCAGACCTTTAAAAAGGCCATAAAGGCAATGCATAATGACGACATACCATTACAACACAAGATGGATAATTTCTTGTTTGCTTACCGGAATGCGACACATGCAGTCACCAACCAAGCTCCAGCCATAATGTTCTTCAACCGAAGGCTAAGATGTCGCCTGGATTTGCTCAAACCAAACATAAGACGAGATGTTGAGGATAAGCAATTCCAGCACATAAATGAGAAGCCAACCAGGAGCTTCAAGATAGGGCAACCAGTCTTGGCCCACGACTACCGAACAGAAAAATGGCAGCCAGGAACGATATGCACACAGCAGGGACCACTAATGTACACAGTGGATGTTGGAGAGAGCATCGTGAGACGCCATGCTGACCAGATTCTAGAGTCACAGGAACAAGCCAAAGCCATACCACGAGCAGGTGCACCTGGTAATCAACCCAAAGTACAGATTGCGTCTACCTCAGAAGCAGTGCTATTGGAAGCTGACGAACCAACCAATGACAATGAGCCAGAATCAACTCCGCCGCAAGAACAGGATACTCGAGAAAGGCGCTATCCAGTCAGAATCAGGAAGTCTCCTCAAAGACTGAACTTATAAATGATTATTTCAGTTGATGTATATAGTACAGAGAAAATTGTAATTGTAATTAGTTTTTATTTAGTTGTTAAATGAATGTTATGTACTGTTTGTCTAAAAGGGGAGGAATTGTTTTGTATGTGCCTTTAAGAGAAGAACTGATTCTATACTGCAGTACCGGCAGTGACCACCCCTGTATATAAAGCCATAGCAGGCTTCTATATTTCAGTCTTGAATTACTCCCTGTTCAGTAAATACCTGTTTTATTGTTCTCCTGCAGTCTGAGTATTATTGATCCTCTGTTGCCTCACAGTGCCAGGGACCCGGGTTCAAATCCGGCCTCGGGTGACTGTCTGTGTGGAGTTTGCACATCCTCCCCGTGTTTGTGTGGGTTTTCTCCGGGTGCTCCGGTTTCCTCCCACAGTCCAAAGATGTGCGGGTTAGGTTGATTGGCTATGATAAATTGACCCTTAGTGTTAGGGGGATTAAATACGTCGGGTTACGGGGATAGGGTGGGATATGTGTTGGTGTAGGGGTTACCGGGATCGGGTGGGATATGTGTCGGTGCAGGCTCGATGGGCCGAAATGGCCTCTATCTGCACTGTGGGGTTTCTGTGATTCTGTGATTCTGTGAAGCCAGGGTCAGTTGTCTGACCACTGTCTCCTCAGTGACTTAAGGGCCCTTTGGGTCGAACCACAGCTCGGCCTTGGCTCTGATCTGTGGCAAGCTGTTTGCCACCAGAATTCAGACCCGGTGGGCCAGCTCATCCTGGTTCAAATTAGTCTGATTGCGATCCCCATTACAGGCACTCCTGTACACAGGCCACAGCCTGTCTGCGAAAGCCTGTGGGGTCTCTCCTGCTAACTGGGTAGTGTTGTAGGGGGGCATCTTTTAACTGGTTTAAGGTAATTTACCTGGTCTTGCAGCCTTTGCCTGAACTCTGACCAATTCCAATATTTTACCCGGTTTACGGTAATTCACCTGGTCAGGCAGCCTGCTGCTACACTGTAAACCAATTTCCAATAAACCAATTTTCAAACAGTGGTTTCGAATCGCTACCCCACCTTCCAGTTCTGACTGAAGGACTTATAATTAATGATATTAAAATGGACACATGGTTTGGATGAGAGAAAAAATCAAGTTTTATTAACTAAATGAACTACAATCAAATTATAAACTATACCACACGAACACAGTAATTACAGTAAAATTGCTTAAATGGGGGAATGCAGATGGTAAAAACGAGGGATTAAATGGCTACAATGTTAATGAAACAATCTTAGCAATATCCCCTTAATTTACCATCCCCTAACTCCTTACTAGGTTGCTTTGCTGAGGAGTCAGAAACTCTGCTCACATGTGATCCAGCGGAGTGAGAGAGAGAGAGAGAGAGAGGCTCACCTGTGGTCCCAGGAAGTAAAAAATGAGTGATAGCTTCTCAGGAGCTATCTTATATACCTGGTGAGCCCCCTGCTGTTTGCCTGACTGGAAAACTTGCGCCCCAAAAGTTCAAATACACAAAAGAAACGCTGTGATTGGCTAATTCAAAGTGTTTGGAATGGGTTAATGTGTCTGCACTGTGGGCCCGAAATGTTCCCGCCCACATCCGGAGCTCACCTGGGCTAAAACAAAAGGGAATCCAACTGCCGTGTTGTCCAATAATGGGTTATTCAAAAACCCATTCATTGCTTAAACTGTTACATATCAAATCCGTTCCATGGTTTCAGTCTATCATTGTCTGTGAGTGCTTTGAATGGCTGTGTAAACAGAAGCAGTTTCAATCGATTGTCCTGCGATTATTCTCAAGTGGGCTAATCTCTTAAATAAATAAGCAACTTCAAGTGCTTCTGAAGGGAACCTCGCTTTGATTGGCAGGTCTTTGACTGCCACTATCCTCCCACTTTTTCACACAGACAACTTGAGCTGCTTTTTTCAAGCCCCATTCTTCATAGCCAATGCTTTCTGTGGCCATTTTAAAACCTTTTGTGATTGCCCAAACTCCAGGGAACAATTTTATTTATAAAAGTACTGTCTTAAGGTGTGTGAATATTTTCCACAGAGCTCCTCGACTCCCATGTTGTCCACGTTCTTTCCATCTCAGGGCAGTCTTTTGCAGTTCTAGGCACATTTTAAAACATTGTAGACAAGTCACATCACCCAATTCTTTGTCCACGATGTGGAACAGTATTTTCAATCTTCAGGGAAAAATAGGGGAATTTTGCAAAACCCCTACATTCCCGCCTTTTGATACTCCCTTATTGATTGAAGTATCAACTCGAAGGAGTCAGCAAAATTTTCAGACCCCCTCACAATCAACCATCCACTGTATTTACCTAATAGCTATCTGCCACTGATCCCCCAACTGTCTATTCCCCTAAAATTCGAGAAAAACCGTGGTACAGCAGGAATCTTACAGATACATCAGTTTTCAATAAGGGGTCTCATACCCCTACACGCTTGTAAAATTATACAATGTAATCCAAATTTACAAACTTTTTACATTATAACTTGTTACAAAATGTTGCAATCTTAGTTACACAATGTAATCAAAATGATCCCAAGCACGGAGAGGGTCCTACGCCTCTGCTCATCTTGGAGTCGTCACAAAATGTTCCCAAGCACGGAGAGGATCCTACGCTTCTGCTCAACTTGGGGCTGTAACACAAAAAGATCCCAAGCACGGAGAGGATCCTACGCCTCTGCTCAACTTGGGGCTGCAACACAAAATACAAATAAACTTGAACAACATGCTTAAACAAACCCTGACCATCATGTGCCAATGATGGGTCGCAAAATTCGAGTGTGTTGTGTCCGTGTGTAATAGAGACACTGAAGACAGGAGTTGGTTTCACAGGTGTTTACTGAACAAAGTCTGGAGGGGAACTAACTGATACAACACAAGATACAGGCTTATATAGCCTGAGTGGCCATTACCGGCACTACAGTACACAGGGGGCTCTTAAAGGCACATACACTACAATTCCCCCCCTTTTAGCCAACCAGTACATAATATTTTAAGTAATCATTAATTACATGTTACAAGAAAAATAATCTACATATTGCTGCAGTTAATCAATTATAAGTCAGTCTCTCTGGAGGCTTCCTGACTCGGTCTGGATAACGCCTCGGTGGTGTAGTAGTTTCTGGTGGTGTATTAGGTTCTTTTGGCAAGGCTGATTCGGCTTGAATGCCAGTGTCGGGTTCATCGGGTTCCAGTATCACTGGATCGGAGGTAGATACTATGGGTCTCTACTTCATCATTAGGCGTATAGAGTTGTGGTGTAGGTTGTCCCTTTTCGGATGACTCTATGATTTGGTCAGCATGGCACCTTATTATGCTTTCTCTGATGTCCACGGTATACATCAGCGGTCCTAGTCGTGTGCAGATAGTTCCAGGCTGCCATTTCTCGGTACGGTAGTCCCGGGCCAAAACTTGTTGACCTATCTGGAAGGTTCTAGTTGGCCTTTCATTCATGCCTTGAAATTGCCGGTTCTCCACGTCCCTTCGGATGTTTGGCTTGATCAAATCCAGCCGGCATCTTAGGCTTCTATTGAAGAACATCATGGCGGGAGTTTGGTTTGTAACCATATGTGTTGCATTCCTGTATGCAAACAAGAAGTTATCCACCTTATACTGAAGTTTTATGTCTTCATTACCCATGGCCTTTATGGCCTTCTTGAAGGTCTGGACAAACCTTTCAGCCAATCCATTGGTGGCGGGATGGTATGGGGTGGACGTGTAGTGCTTAACCCCATTGTTTTTTAAGAACTTCCTGAATTCTTCGGACACAAATTGCGGTCCATTATCAGAACAGATCTGTTCCGGCAGCCCATTCCTGGCAAATATGGTCCTTAATACTGTGATGGTTTTTTCCGTGGTGGTGGAGGACATCTTTATTACCTCCAGCCACTTGGAGTGTGCATCAACCGCGATTAAGAACATTGAGTCCATAAATGGACCAGCAAAGTCGATGTGTACCCTTTGCCAGGGAGATGAGGGCCACTCCCATGGATGTAGAGGGGCTTGTGGTGGAGCGTTTTGGACCTTCTGGCATCCTAGGAAGCTCTTGGTCATTTCTTCGATGTCTCCATCAATACCTGGCCACCATACAAATGCCCTGGCTAGGTTCTTCATTTTCACTCCACCCAGATGCCCTTCGTGAAGCTCCTTTAGAACTTTATCCTGGAGTTTGGGCGGAATCACCACTCTGGATCCACACATCAAGGTTCCTCGGCACACTGACAGCTGTTCTCTGCTTTGCGAGAATGCTGGCAACAGTGGTTCGCCATGTGCTGGCCATTCCTTCACTGTTAAATCGTAGACTCGTGAGAGAGTCGGGTCATTTCTAGTTTCCCTTTCAATGGCAGAATTTGTTACTGGTAGACATTCGACTATGGTAGAGTGGAAAATCTTCACAGGGTCTACGGTAGGTGATTCTTCTACCGTTGGCAACGGTAGGTGCGATAAACCGTCAGCATTCCCATGCTGTTTTGATCCTTTGTATTCTATGTTATATTGGTGTGCCCCTAGAAAAAGGGACCACCTCTGTAGCCTTTGCGCTGTCATAATGGGAACACCCTTTTTAGGGTTAAATATGGAGATGAGGGGTTGATGGTCAGTCAACAAGGTAAATTTTTGTCCGTGTAGGTAATGGTTGAATTTCTTCACTCCCCATACCAGGCTGAGTGCTTCCCTGTCGATTTCATAGAGTCATAGAGTCATAGAGTTTTACAGCACAGAAAGAGGCCCTTCGGCCCATCGTGTCTGCGCCGCCCATCCATCCCTGTCCAGTCTAATCCCATTTTCCAGCATTTGGTCCATAGCCTTGTATGCAATGGCATTTCAAGTGCTCATCCAAATGCTTCTTGAATGTTGTGAGGGTTCCTGCCTCTACCACCCTTTCAGGCATTGAGTTCCACATTCCAACCACCCTCTGGGTGAAAAAGTTCCTCCTCAAATCCCCTCTAAATCTCCTGCCCCTTACCCTGAATCTATGCCCCTTTGTTATTGACCCCCCTACTAAGGGGAAAAGTTCCTCTTTATCTACCCTATCTATGCCCCTCATCATTTTGTACACCTCAATCAGGTCCCCCCTCAGCCTTCTTTGCTCCAAGGAAAACAACCCCAGCCTGTCCAGCCTCTCTTCATAGCTGAGGCGCTCCATCCCAGGTAACATCCTGGTGAATCTTCTCTGCACCCTCTCCAAAGCAATCACATCCTTCCTATAGTGAGGTGACCAGAACTGCACACAGTACTCCAGCTGTGGCCTCACCAGCGTTTTGTACAGCTCCATCATAACCTCCCTGCTCTTATATTCTATGCCTCGGCTAATGAAGGCAAGTATCCCATATGCCTTTTTAACCACCTTATCTACCTGTTCCGCTGCCTTCAGGGATCTATGTACATGTACACCAAGGTCCCTCTGACCCTCTGTACTTCCTAGGGTCCTACCACTCATTGTGTATTCCCTTGCCTTATTTGTCCGTCCAAAATGCATCACCTCGCACTTTTCAGGGTTAAATTCCATTTGCCACTTTTCCGCCCATCTGACCAACCCGTTTATATCATCCTGTAGCCTGAGGCTTTCCTCCTCACAATTTACCACCCCACCAATTTTCGTGTCATCTGCGAACTTACTGATCATACCTTTTACATTCTCATCCAAATCATTTATGTAGATCACAAACAACAAGGGACCCAGCACCGATCCCTGAGGTACCCCGCTGGACACAGGCTTCCAGTCACAAAAGCAACCTTCGACCATCACCCTCTGCCTCCTGCCACTCAGCCAGTTTAGGATCCAACGCGCCAAGGCACCCTGGATCCCATGGGCTCTTACCTTCTTGACCAGTCTCCTATGCGGGACTTTGTCAAAAGCTTTACTGAAGTCCATGTAAACCACATCCACAGCATTTCCCTCATCCACCCCCCTAGTCACCCCCTCGAAAAATTCAATCAGATTTGTCAGACATGATTTACCCTTGACAAAGCCATGCTGACTATTCCCGATTAATCCTTGCCTCTCCAAGTGGAGACTAATTTTGTCCCTCAGAATTTTTTCCAATAATTTCCCTACCACAGGTGTTAGGCTCACTGGCCTGTAATTCCCTGGTTTATCCCTGCTACACTTCTTGAATAATGGTACTACGTTAGCTGTTCTCCAGTCCTCTGGTACATCCCCTGTGGCCAGAGAGGTTCTGAAAATTTGTGTCAGAGCCCCTGCAATCTCCTCCTTTGCCTCCCACAGCAGCCTGGGATACATCTCGTCCGGGCCTGGGGATTTATCCACTTTTTGGCCTTCTAAAACCGCTAGCACCTCCTCCCTCTCGATGCTAATATGTTCAAGTATGTCACAGCCCCCTTGCCCGATTTCTATGTCTGCATCATCTTTCTCCATAGTGAACACAGATGCAAAACATTCATTTAAAACCCCGCCTACATCATCTGGCTCTACACACAGATTGCCACTTTGGTCCCTAATGGGCCCTACCCTTTCCCTGGTTATCCTCTTGCCCTTAATATACTTATAAAACATCTTAGGATTTTCCTTTATTTTGCTCGCCAGTGTTATTTCATGGCCCCTCCTCGCCCTCCTAATTTCTTTTTTAAGTATGCCCCTGCATTTTTTATACTCCTCTAGGGCTTCTTCCGTCTTTAGTCTTTTGTAACTGCCAAAAGCCCCCCTTTTATTTCTAATGCATTTTTGTATATCCCTTGTCATCCAAGGTTCCCTTTGCTTGTTGGTCCCACCCTTGACCTTTACAGGAACATGTTGGCGTTGTACTCTCTCTATTTCCCTTCTGAAAGTCTCCCACTGTTTTGATGCGGATTTTCCTATAAGTAGCTGCTCCCAGTCCAATTTGGCCAGATCCTGCCTTATCATATTAAAATCGGCCTTCCCCCAATTTAGAACCCTTATTTCCGGGCCGTCTTTGTCTTTTTCCATGACCACCTTAAATCTCACCGAATTGTGGTCACTGTCGCCAAAATGCTCTCCTACTGACACTTCCACCAGTTGCCCGGCTACATTCCCCAGAATTAGGTCCAGTACCGCCCCCTCTCTTGTAGGACTTTCTACATGTTGGCTCAAAAAGCTCTCCTGGATGCACTTTAAGAATTCTGCACCCTCTAAGCCTTTCACACTCTGACTATCCCAATTTATATTGGGGAAGTTGAAATCCCCCACTATTATTACCCTATTATTTTCGCACTTTTCTGAGATTTGCCTACATATCTGTTCCTCTATCTCCCCCTGACTGTTTGGGGGCCTATAGTACACTCCCAGCAAAGTGCTTGCCCCCTTTTTGTTTTTAAGTTCTACCCATATGGCCTCATTAGAGGAACCCGCTAATATATCATCCCTCCTTACAGCAGTAATTGACTCCTTAATTAATATTGCAACACCCCCTCCCCTTTTACACCCCCCTCTGTCTCACCTGAAGATTCTATACCCCGGAATATTGAGCTGCCAGTCCTGACCCTCCCTCAACCATGTCTCCGTGATAGCAACAATATCGTACTCCCATGTGTTCAACAACAACTTCAGTTCATCCACCTTATTTGCAAGACTCCTTGCATTAAAATAAATGCCTTCCAGCCCTGCCATATTCTCTTTTGCCTTCACATATTTGCTTTGCCTTCCCAGCTGACTTGCTTTTCCCTCTGTATTTGGCTGTAAATCACCCCCTACTATAGCTCCACTCTGTACCCCATCCCCCTGCCAAGTTAGTTTAAACCCCCCCCAGCAGTGCTAGCAAACCTCCCCGCAAGGATATTGGTTCCCCTCTGGTTCAGGTGTAAACCGTCCGACTTGTACAAGTCCCACCTTTCCCAGAAGCAGACCCAGTGATCCAGGAAACTAAAGCCCTCCCCCCTGCACCATCCCTTTAGCCACGCATTCATCTGTTCTATCTTCCTATTCCTATACTTACTAGCACATGGCACCGGGAGTAATCCAGAGATTACAACCCTTGAGGTCCTGCTCTTTAATCCTTCACCTAGCTCCCTAAATTCTTGCTGCAGGACCTGGGCATAGTTACGCTCAGCTGAGTTCAATGAGCGTGATGCAAAAGCTATCGGCCGTTCCGAGCCATCAGGGAATTTATGCGATAATACTGCTCCTACGCCGTAGGGGGTGCATCGCATGCCAGTCTGATTGGCAGTGATGGGTTGTAATGAGCCAAAACTTCTTCGGGTGTGATTAATTCTTTGCATTTATGGAAGGCACGTTTAAAGTCTTTGCTCCATTTCCAAATTACTCCTGTTTGTTGCAGTTCATTAAGAGAGTGTAGAAGAGTTGATAAGTTCGGTAAAAATTTATGATAGTAATTTATTAATCCCAGGAACGACCTTAATTGTGAAACATTTTCAGGTGCTGGGGCTTTTATGACCGCTTCAATTTTTTCAGGTGACTTATGCAACCCTTCCTTATTAATTATGTGGCCACAATATGATATTTGATTCTGGAAAAATTCGCACTTGGGGCGATTTGCTCGTAGGCCCCGTTCTCTCAGCCTAGTGAGCACCTGCTCCAAATTGGCAAGGTGCTCGTTGTCGTTTTCTCCTGTTACAAGGATGTCGTCTAGGTAGCATTGAGTCCCCAGAATCCCTTGGAGCACTTGCTCCATAGCTGTTTGCCAGATAGCTGGAGCGGATGCTACTCCGAAAACCAGTCGATTGTACTGGAACAGGCCTTTGTGTGTATTTATCGTGATATATTTTTTAGAGGCCTCTTCAACCTCCATCTGTAGATATGCCTGTGCCAAATCAATTTTGGTGAAACGTTTCCCTCCGGATAGTGAGGCGAAAATATCTTCTATCCTCAGAAGAGGATACTGTACCATGTGAAGGACCGGGTTTACAGTCACCTTGAAGTCTCCACAGATGTGAATTTTTCTCTGTTCTTCAGATTTTTCATTATTCAACGTTTTCTTCATGACTGGGACGATGGGTGTTGCCCATTCGCTCCAATCTATTTTGGATAATAGGCCTGCCTTTTCCAAATTCTCCAGCTCTGCCTCGACTGCTGGACGAATTGCGTATGGCACCGGTCTTGCCTTAAAAAACTTGGGAATTGCCGCATCTTCCACTTTTATTGAGGCGGTGATGCCTTTCAAGGTTCCTAGCTTCTCTTGAAACACTTCTTTGGCGTTGGCCAAGATGTCTTTTAATCATTCAGATATGACGTCATCATCGTTTTTTTCACTACTGGTCACCGTCAGTGCCTGAATGGAGTGCCAGTCTAAACTTATTTTTCTGATCCATTCACATCCCAACAGTGGTGGACCACCATCTTGTAGAATGTATAAATACAACTTTTGTATTTCCTTGCCGTTGTATACAACAGGCACCCTTATTTTTCCTTTGGGGTATACTTTCTGCCCCGTATATGTTTTCAAGATAATGGATGTGTCTTTTAAAGGTATATGCGGAAATAGCCGCTCGTAATCCCGTCGATTTATGACGGTCAGAGCTGATCCTGTATCTAGCTCCATTTTAACTGGGGACCCTGCTATCGTGAGGGCAACCCAAATGGTCTGGTAATCTTCTTTGGCAATTACATTATGTAATTTGAGACAGCTTAGTCTCTTGTTTTCGGAGTCGCTATCGCTCTTCTGGTCTTCGGAGCTACTGTCCGTCATCATTTGTACCTTTCTGTACTTTTCTTTATTGATTTTTTTTTTCCTGTCCATGAATTTTGTTTGTCCAGATCGGCATACCCGTGCTATGTGTCCAATCTTTCCGCATTGCCTGCATGATTTGTCCTTGAACCAGCAGTCCCTCTGGTCATGGGTGGATCTGCCACAGCGATAACATCTCTCGAAACCCTGTGTCATTTCATGGGTGCCGAAGTCCTGTATCTTTTGTTGTATCTCTGCAGCTCCTCTTGTGGCTGCTTCGTATGATACAGCCATACTGAAAGCCTTGTACAGTGTTAAATCTTTCTCAGAAAGCAGTCTTTTCTGTGTTCCTTCACTTAGGAGACCGCAGACGAATTTGTCTCGAAGATAATCTGCTAGTCCTGCCCCGAATTGGCAGTGCTTTGATAGCTTTCTTAATTCGGTGAGGTAATCAGCATTACTTTCATTCTGTGTTGATTTCTCTTGAAGAATTTGAATCGTTCCGCTATCAGCAGCGGTGTTGGTTTTAAGTGCTCCTGTAGGGTATCAACAATTTCTTTAAAATTCTTGTCCTTTGGTTTGGCTGGAGTGATTAAATTTTGTAACAGCCCGTATGTCTTTGCGCCCATTAGATTTAGAGGTACTGATGCTTTTTTTTCATTTTCTATTCCATTTGCGGTGCAATATACCTCCACTCTTTCCACATATGTGGCCCAATCCTCTATATCATTATCAAAAGCATCAATATTGCCAGACTTAGGTATCCTGGAAAAAAAATGGCGCTTCCCGCGCTTTTCTTTCTTTTCTGCAGAAAAGATATGGCGCTTCCCGCGCTTCCCCGCCGCTGCTGCCGTTGACAATGCTGTTTTCCGCGGGTTTCCCTTCTTTTTATTTATTTATTTACAGGTGGAGACTCATTCCCGCCAGACTCTCTCTGCTAGGTCTGAACGTCGACCTGCTTGCAGTGCCGGCCGTCTCCCGAGTGCTCCCTCCCCGTCTGTTACTGCTTGCCTCCGCCTTCGCTGCTTGGCCTAGCTGCAGAGCAAGCTGCTGGAGCCCCAGCCCGATGCCCAGGAAGGATTATTGCAGTACCTGCCACCAGCTCGGCTAGCTGGTGAAACCACAGCTTTTTCTTTTTCTTTGGACGCAAGAGGAATCGACGTCCTTGAGGTGCTGCCGAATTGCAGGTAAGTCCATTTCCAATTCGTCGCCACTGTTGTGTCCGTGTGTAATAGAGACACTGAAGTCAGGAGTTGGTTTCACAGGTGTTGACTGAGCAAAGTCTGGAGGGAACTAACTGATACAACACAATATACAGGCTTATATAGCCCGAGTGGCCATTACCGGCATTACAGTACACAGGGGGCTCTTAAAGGCACATACACTACAGAGTGGGTATTGCTCGTCCCACCCAGGCAGTAAATGTACCTTCCACCCCCCTTTGATCATCTTAAACTTTAAAACAGACAGAATGGATTTACAGACCAGCCTGCACCACCAGCCCCGAGCCGTTCCCTTGTCCCTTTTGTGGAGGCGGGGTACCCCTCATGTTTAAGATTACCTTGGCACAGACCGAGACCGGGGAGTAAGGGATCGCGATTCCCAGCCCCTCCCCCTCCCATCTACCCTTGGCTGGCTGCAGAAAATGATGGGTGCCTGTGTGGCGGCTCTCCCTGGCCCCACACTGAAACATGGATCCCAGATCCGGCCACCCACTCATCCTTCCCAGCCACACTTACACTAACTTTGCCCGTGGGCCCCCGGGTGAGTTCCTCCCTCCCCCGAACGCACCCACGCAACTCTAGGGTCTCCCCCTCCTCTTTACAATCTTTCCCGGGCCATCACCACCCACTCCTGGGGAATGCGTCCCTATCTGACAAGGCGCCCGCGCTTCCCCACCATGACTCCTCAACAGCGAGGTCTCCCGCAAGTGAACTTCGGTCAGGAATAGTGCTGGGTTGGGGGCCGTGCCCCACCCAGCTGGGGCCATCTCTTCCACATAGGGGGAGTAGGCAAGTTCCTCCGGACCCTGTCCGGTTTCTCCCGAAGGCCGCTGTGGGTTTTCCCTCTGGATTCGTCTGGTGGCGAGGTGATCCCCAACATTCTGTATCCATAACTTCATTCGATGCCCAGCTCGGGCTGGGCGAACATGGCTGCTTCATGGTCCAATCTCCTGCACAACTTAAAAGGACATGCAGCCAGGTCTCACTGACCTGCTGCCTTAGGTGGAGACCTGGTCGGGTCCCTCGAACTCGGACCAAAATACAAACATTTGGCACACATGTAAACTTAAATTTATACTAACTTAAAATTACCAGTTAATTCTAAGCTTACAATTTACACCTTAAAAGCAAGCTATATACACACACATAGCTATAATGCAAATGCCGCCCGTCTCTGGATGGCCAGGCTAATCTCTGGCATGGTCGCAGATTGCTGCTGGCTGCAGCGAAGCTGGACTGCCTCCTGTCTCTGGTCCCTCGCAGCTTATGGCCGCTGGTTGGGGACCTCTGTTCTTTGGCTTCTCCCTGGTTCTGGAGTCCACCTTACTCCACCGTAATGTGGGTGACCATCTTGTCTCGGGCTTGTGGACCCGCTGAGACCTTCTGAGGGGCATCTCTGTGGGGGAAACTTTGGCTGACAGACCCTGAGCCAGGGTCGCAGCCCTAGCTGGCTGGGAGCCTTCTCCCCCTGGTGCCAACAGCCTGCACTGCATAAGATACCGGGCAGCCTGCTGGTACAAATCTCCCTCTCCCGATCCAAAACCTGGTGTCAGCTCCCTCCCTGTGTCTCCTGCAAGAGGGATTGCCATCCCTGCCTCCCCAGGGTCCCACATCATGGGGGGGACCACTCTGGAATCGGGCTGGGAAGCTGGTCCCTTTAAACAAGTGACTGCGCCTGCGCGGATCTCCTCCCCGGAGTCCTGCGGCAGAGTCTGTGAAATCCCTGCCTTTAAACAAGCAGGTGCGCCTGTGTGAAAAAGCTGAGGAAGAGTCGCTGTGGTCCCGCCGGCAACTGCACCTCTGCAAACCTCCTTTCCTGAGTTCCCCGGCAGAGACTGTGAAGACTCTGGCTTCATACAGGTGATTGCGCCTGCACAGGAAAAAGTTAGAAAGAGCCGCTGGGGTCCCGCAGGCAACTGCGCCTGCGTGAACAATCTCTTTAAAGGGCTGCGGAACTGCTACACTCTCACAGGCAACCGCGCCTGCACGTTCAATTTGTTTAAAAAGGGTTGGCAGAACCGTTGAGTCTTCCAAGCAGGCCGCTGCACCTGCGGGTACGGTTTGGGAAGCGGGGATCTTTAAACGGCTGACTGCGCCTGCGCGCTCAGCCTCAAACTGAGCAAGAGCCGCTGGGGGTTCCGGGTCCGCGACTGCGCCTGCGCGAACCCGGAGTTGAGGAACCTTTTCCCTCGGGCGCGCGGCTGTGCCTGCGCGAACCTCCTGTTGGCAAAACTCTCCCCTCAGGTGCGCGACCGCGCCTGCGTGGGAAAACTGAGAACGAGCCGCTTGGGGTACGGGCTGGGGAACCACACCTGCGTGAGCAGTTTCTGTGAATGGATTGGCAGCAGCCTGCTGATTTCTAATCCCAGGCTGCTGTTTCTCCATTTCTAAGCCACATAACCTTTTCAAAATTAAACTTTGGTTTGAATTTAAGCTTTGGCCAAAATTTAGGTCCCACTGGGCCTGGAAGTGTCCGAATTTTTGGGCTGGACCAATTTTCCCTGGGAACAAGCCACAGTGCCTGTCTTTACTTTCTGTGAACTTGCACTGGACTTGTACAATTTTTCTGAATTTCTCTGTGTCCCATCCCTGCCTGTAATCACTGCCACTGGCCCGGACCCATATGGTTCCCAGAAAGTGCCTGCACGTGCACCCTCCTTGGCCAGCATACTGGCCAGTCATTGTGGGGAGGCAGAGGTGGGCGAGGGTGCTGCAGCACCACTGATGGCTGCTACCTTTCCCTGGTTGGTCAGGAGAGACCGCATTGCCTCCAGTAGTGACTTGACTGAGGCGGGGGAAATTCCTGTCTCTGCCCTTTGGACTGGGGCTGTGGGATTCTTTCCCTTGCTATCCTTCCAGAGATTCTTACAGTCTTTTCTCCAGTGACCATCTTTCCCACACCCATAGCAATTTAACGTAGCCTAGGAGGGACTGTTCCACTCCTGCTGCCACTCTTTCTTATTCTGAGCCCCAGGTTTAACCTCGTGGACTTTACACTTTTGCTGGGGGCTCTCACTATTCCTCCCATTCCTAAATGCTACCGTGAGCAGCCAGATTACAGTCTCTTCGGTTGCTAGGGGGTCTCGGGAGTCAAACCAGGTATCAGCTTTTACCTTTATTTGGGGCAGGCAATTGGACACCAGGCAATGAAGCCATTGGGTCTGCTGCTGCTGGTTCAGTTGTGCCCTATCTTGTCCCCCTGCACAGGCACGATTGTAGACTGGCCACAGCCTGTCTGCAAATGCCTGTGGGGTCTCCCCTTCCTTCTGCAGGGTTCTCCCTACATGATCGAACGGATTGCCGTCGTTCGCACCCATGGCTTCCAGTATTTCCTCCTTCAGGTCCTCAAAACGCTTCTCTCCTCTCTTGGCCTCAGTGACTTCCTGCACCAGGCACTCTATAAATGCCTGGTATTTTTCAAACTGGGACTCCCGATTCTTGGCCTCCTTAACTTCCTCCTGCTCCCTCATCTCATCCTTCCTAAACCAGCCACCTATACCCCGATAGGTCAGCCTACACACTGCCGCTAAAATTCGCAGGGCTACCCACATACTGAAAATGAGAGAAACAAGAGCCGGTACTTTCTCCAGATCCAGACCACCTATCAAATCAAAAACGGCCTCCAGTCCTGCCATGGTCGCCATTTTGTAGGGGGCATATTTTAACTGGTTTAAGGTAATTTAACTGGTCTTGCAGCCTTTGCCTGCACTCTGACCAATTCCAATCATTTACCCGATTTACGGTAATTCACCTGGCCAGGCAGCCTGCTGCTACACTGTAAACCAATTTCCAATAAACCAATTTTCAAACAGCGGTTTCGAATCGCTACCCCACCTTCCAGTTCTGACTGAAGGACTTATAATTAATGATATTAAAATGGACACGTGGTTTGGATGAGAGAAAAAATCAAGTTATATTAACTAAATGAACTACAATCAAATTATAAACTATACCACACGAACACAGTAATTACAGTAAAATTGCTTAAATGGGGGAATGCAGATGGTAAAAACGAGGTATTAAATGGCTACAATGTTAATTAAACAATCTTAGCAATATCCCTTTAATTCACCATCCCCTCACTCCTTACTAGGTTGCTTTGCTGAGGAGTCAGAAACTCTGCTCACATGTGGTCCAGCGGAGTGAGAGAGAGAGACGAGAGAGAAACTCACCTGTGGTCCCAGGAAGTAAAAAAAGAGTGATAGCTTCTCAGGAGCTATCTTATATACCTGGTGAGCCCCCTGCTGTTTGCCTGTCTGGAAAATTTGCACCCAAAAAGTTCCAATACACAAAAGAAACACTGTGATTGGCTAAATCAAACTGGTTGGAATGGGTTAATGTGTCTGCATTGTGGGGCTGAAATGTTCCCGCCCACATCTGGAGCTCACCTGGGCTAAAACAAAAGGGAGTCCAACTGCCGTTTTGTCCAATAATGGGTGATTCAAAAACCCAGTCATTGCTTAAACTGTTACATATCAAAATCCATTCCATGGTTTCAGTCTATCATTGCCTGTGAGTGCTTTGAATGGCTGTGTAAACAGAAGCAGTTTCAATCAATTGTCCTGCGGTTACTCTCAAGTGGGCTAATCTCTTAAGTAAATAAGCAACTTCAAGTGCTTCTGAAGGGAACCTCCCTTTGATTGGCAGGTCTTTGACTGCCACTGTATCCCCCCACTTTTTCACACAGACAACTTGAGCTGCTTTTTTCAAGCCCCATTCTTCATGGCCAATGCTTTCTGTGGCCATTTTAAAACCTTTTGTGATTGCCCAAACTCCAGGGAACAATTTTATTAATAAAAGTACTGTCTTAAGGTGTGTGAATATTTTCCACAGAGCTCCTCGACTCCCGTGTTGTCCACGTTCTTTCCACCTCAGAGCAGTCTTTAGTGGTTCTAGGCACATTTTAAAACATTGTAGACAAGGCACATCACCCAATTCTTCGTCCACGATGTGGAACAGTATTTTCAATCTTCAGGGAAAAATAGGGGAATTTTGCAAAACCCCTACAGTGTTCTCCACCCGGGAGAAAGGACTACCATCATTCATCCCCATCGCCTCCAGAACTTGCTCCCAGATGGCAGCATACCCGCCCTGTCACTTCTTGCTCTCAGCAGAGAGGGACTGGTACAGCTTGCCATCCAAGGTGAACAAAAGCATCTTGGCCATTTCTGAGTCATCACACTCATTAATGCCTGCTGCTTGTTCCATTTCCATGAAGTGGACTGAGGGGTCTCCCTTTTGGGTGAGTTTGTTCAGGTGGCTTACCATAGCCCTAAGCTTTTGGGTACCGTGGGGAATCACGAATTGGCTTTCAAGGGGCCCCTGGCCCCTACCAGCCCTGGGTGGGCCCAGCTTCTGCTGCCAAGCCGGGCACATCGCCCCGGCCCTGACCTTTCCTGCATTTGTTTGCCCATTTCACCCTGCTGCCAAACCGAGTTAAAACCCGGCGCCACAGGTGGTGGTGGTGTGCACTCCTCCCTGCCCTCCCGACAGATTGCTTATCCCTCCTGCTGCCCAACCGGGTCATTCCCCGGTGCCACAGGTGACGTCTGAACAGTTTCTACTTCTACTTCCAGGTCTACCCGGGCCGCACCCGGGCTCACGAGGCATACCATGCCTTTTGCCCTGGCCAGAGCAAGTTTTAAACTGTCGATCTGCTTTTGGCAGGGGCCGTGATCTCCCGCTTCAAAACCCCTAGTGCTTGCTACTTTATAAGCTGCCTTCACATCTCTGAACTTTTCCTCCTGTTCTTTTAACTGTCTGATTAGGTGAGCGTTCTCCTCTTTCAACACTAACTCATTGCTTTTAGCCTCGGTGACTTGACACCGAAAATACTCATGTCTGCTCCTGTGTTTCACCGCTAGCTATAATTTCTCCTGACTTTGGGCCTGTAATTCCTGCAATAATCCTTCCCCTGCTTTTGCTCCTGCTTGAGACAGTTTGGCTGCCTCCTGCAGCTCTTCTGTTAACACTTTAATGTGTTGATCTAAAAGTTGGATCTGTCGTAGGGTGCAGACCAACCAGATGTCCTTTCTCCCGACATCTTATGATCTTTGCTCTCAGTCCATTTGGCTGCAGCGTTCATGGGACGCCCAGCGTGCAACAGACTGGTCATCCATTTCTTGGTGATATTCAACTTCTCAAAAATGTAAGAGGAAATCCTCTCTTCCATCTTCGTTCTTTCGTCAAACACAGGGTCTATTGCATTACATCACTTTTGCCGAAGCCCTGCCGCGGTCGCCATTTTCTGTAAGGGGTGGTGTGTGTGGTCAGCTTCACCTCTGACTCCCTGAGTGGTTCGAATCACTCCTACTCCCTTGGTTCTAGACGTTGGACTTATTTGGGGGTTGTAATGAAATTGCAACTGACAACTGAATTGTTGAAAATAATTTAGATTTTATTTTGAGACAGGAAAATATACAGTACAATAATCTTATTACTCTAAAAGGGGGAACACTTCGGAATATGCGAGGGAGAATGTCAATAGACAAAATACCTTACCTCTCCCAATCCCACTATACTAGCTAGGTTGGATTCCAGAGGACCAGGGAAATGCTCACCAATCGACTTTCTTGACAGTTGTAGAGGTTCGCGATTTTGGGATTCTCTTTAGTTGTGGTGGTTGTGGCCTGCCATACCCCAGACGTGGTGGAAGACTTCACCTGCATTTGGTTTTCAGTCTTCGCATGTCCGCTGATGCGGTCAGGTGCATATTTGGATTTATCTGGTAAGTACCCAGTTTCCTTTGGTTAGGTATAGGTTTTAGAGTCTTTTGCATTAAATCTTACCGAGGCTTGTAGAGTGGAAACAAACTTGTGAATCTTCGGTTTCTTCCAGGTTGGTTTCTTGTTGGTCACGGTGGCCCAATATTACCAATTATTGGTAATATTGTTAGTTGTTGGTTTCTTGGGGCCTTTGGTTGCCACAATTCCGTTCTCCTTTTGTTTCATTCTTCTTTCCTCAAGTCTCCGATTCTCTGACTGTGTGCAGTGATGATGATGATGAGTAGTACTCTTCTGAACCGAACTGAACTGAACTCCACTCCTTCTGAACTGTACTTTCTGAACTGCTCTCCTTTCAACTACTGTTTCTGTGTAAAAGCAGTCCTTAATTATACTGTTTTGAGGCCTTGCTTATCTGCCCACCAAATCTCCTCTGGCCCATTGTTAATTTTGGCAGGCTCATTAACTTTAATAGTTTTAAAATTTTTATCGAGTTTCGGGCTGGTCCCATCTATTTTTAATTGACTTTTAACTAGTTTTGGGATTGCTTCGAAATCAGTTTAAGTTTGTGAAGTGGGTTTTGGATGTGTCTCTGAGTGGTTAATCTGTTGTTCGATTGTCTTCTCCTGCTGGGGCCAGGGTCTCTTTTGTTGATTAGTGGCATGTACTGTATTATTCATGTAATTGATGGCCCTGTAGTTTTTGGTGGGAACTGTCCTTACGTAGGCCTGTTGTCTTTATGTGGAATGACTGAGACGGTCCAGAACATTCCCAGACAAATTGGCCTTTGCCAATACTCAAACTGTTTGTATTTCGGGGGCCCATCCCAACTCCTTTTGTCGCAGCCTTCCACAGGCCTGGACATGCCTTTTAAAATAGCCAAAAATCCTGGGGTTTTGATTTTAAGCCCCTTTTGGCCCAATATTCTTTTAAAACAGTCCAAAATCTCTTCTTTTCTTAGTTTGGGGAAATCTGTAGAATTATGCGAGCCTTACACAGCGTAATCTCATTTCTACAAGCCGGAGCTAGTAGAATGCCTAACCTAAAAGTGAGCGGTTTATATGTTTCATATATTAAAAATGCCTAAGCTGTGCAAATCGCTCAGAAGAGGAAGATACATGGACAATAGCTTTCCTCACAGGCGCTGCATCCCTCAGATGCCCTGTGTCTGTCAGGCACCCAACAGGTGAAGAAAATCTACCATTCTACTTTCAAAGCTATCAGCTTGATCAGGTGGCCTGATGAGACTATCAGTAAAAAAATTGGAATCTATCAGTCACCAGATACATATGGTAAAATATCTGCTTCTAGACTTTCAACCTGCGCTCTTAAAATAAAGAAAGCTGATACAGGGGAAAACAGAAAAACCACCAGTAACGTTATAACATTCAGGGTTATGAACAGTTCAATAGAATGCGCTCCCCTTTAAAGTAGTAAGGTTTAAAGTAAAGTAGTGAGTGCATAACTTACTGAGAGCTTAACTGTTCCATGCAATACCTTAAATAGCACTCACCATGAAATAACATTTAAGTGACTTTCCGACCTCGAGTTGTTCTGTGAAGGATAATTGGTTTTTTGAAGCAAACCGCTGGAATCTAGCTTTGTTGTTTCGATATAAAATATTAAAAACACAACCTCAAGAGCCATTGCAAAAATATGAATAATGAAAATACGTTCAGAAACATTTTATGTTGCAATTTTGCAATTGGTAGAAGCTTCCCTATGTGTTAATGGGAGGAAATGATACATTTTTCTAATAAGGCTAAATATTATAAAGTAGTATTTCTGTAATTGAACTCTGAACAAACATTCCATTCCACATTAACTGCCAAGGAATGAATTTCTTTGCAAATGGAAACAAAATGGGACACGGTTACTTAGAAATTAATAAATAGGCTGACTGGCTTGGCCATTCATTATGCAGTTTATTACGTTTCAGTCATGACGTTGAGCTTTGGACAAATATCTCGTCTTAATTACGGAAGAAGACTAGTGTTATGCTGACAACCTTTGTGATGCTCTGGCAAAGCCCTTGATGTTACCATGGAAACAGCAGGAAAAAGTCAGCAAGTCAGGAAGTAATGTGAAGTTCAGAAAGCCCAAAAGAAAACTTTGCAGCAATTTGAAGCTGCATGAACAAAATGATCTGCATTAGTCTGTTTCAATTTCAATTAATTAAGCGTTTGTATGAGGGAGTAACAATCTCCCCATGGAGCAGAGCGCCGCATGCCACATCAGGGATTGGCAGTTGAGAGTCCGCAGTGTATGATGAATAAAGCCAGTCATTGGACTGATGGCTGACATGTTTCAAACACTTAAGTCTCACTTGGCCGCACCATTGAAAGCACTGCAAACAGTATTGACAATTCTCCTAAATGCACCATGCAGGGAAGTAAAGGCAATTTATTTTGTCAGATGTCTTAATGGAGATGTCGGTTGAATAGTTGTGAAGCACCTGATGGCTAGCGGTGCAAGTCCCAAGGGCTGTCTACTCATCTGCCTGATGATTGCTTCATAGCTGCAGAAATGCCAGGGCACTTTGATTATATGGCGACTGAGATTCTGTTGTACAGTCACAGTACTGCACTGTATTCTGAGAAATGCTATTTCAAAGCTGGAAAGCAGATCAAACTTTCAAAAACCCCGAGGTAACCTCCCCGACATCGTTCAACCCTGAGATTATTCAGGTTTGCACCAGTTCTCTGCCATTCCTGGGAGTTTTCTGGGTACCTTGTAAGGGGAGGGGCATACAAGGCAAATGGCAGCCAAGCGGTGGAGTCAGGGGCGGGGTCTCCCGAAGGTGGGGGTTCCTGCTTCTGACCCTCAGTCGGGCCTAGCAGTGGTAGCCGGTACACCGAGTGATTTGTGGATGTGGGATCAGAAGCTCAATGTTGGGGTTGAACAGGGTACTGAAGTACAGTCTGGTTCAGCCTGACACAGTGGCTGGGGAGGGGGATAAATTTGGTGGCAAGGGTACGGATTTTATGGCAGCGGCCCAAGATGATCACTTCGCTCATACCAATGTTTAGTTGGAGGACATTGCAGCTCATCCAAGACCGAATGTGGGACAGCCAGTCTGGCAGCAGAAAGTCAATGGAGGGGTTGAGAGAAGTGGTGGAGTGGCAGAACTGGGTGAAATCTCTACCTCTCCTGTAGCGTTAGATCAGTCGGAAATGCTCAAAACATTAGGAGGGGAAAGATGTTTTTCCATTTGTTAATATTACCAGAATAGTAGAGATGAGTATGAAGCAGTGTTCTCTGTTTTTTTTTAACACTCATCTTTTTAAATAAAATTAGAAAAAATATATCCCAGATCATTTGTTTTATAATGTAGGTTTTTAATTGGCATTTCCAGACACACAGCAGGTTCTGAGTCAGTAAACAGCCTGAGACAGGTCATTTATTATATTGCTTTTAATTTTACGGAGAGGGCATGTTGCACAATCATTCTCATTATTTGAGGGTGTCAATGTGCAGTAGTCGTCCTGCTGAAATAACTCCAAACTCACAAAGATTTAAAAGTATTCCCTGTGAAGATATTCATAATTCCATCCATTTTATCCCCAGATACTCCCCAGTTTGTAACTATTTAGCATCCTCTCTAGTTTGCTTTCACTGTGTCCTGTCTCATTTTCTTTCATTGCATCCTTTTTCCCGATAGCCCCATCTAATGCTGGGAGCTGGCGGCCCACAAATTACCAAGGGCTTAGGAGACCCATTCAGTATTCAGCTTTTTGAACAGCAAATTTGAGGAAGAGCAAGAGTGGGAAAGATGTAGCACAAAGATCAACTAAAACCAAAGAGAGGAGAGATATAGGCATAGGGCTGGATTTTCTCAATGGAGATGAGTTGGAGGCGGGACTGCTGCTTGTCGTGCCAATGTCCCGCCTCCATCATCATCTGACTAACCAGAAGGATTTTACTCTGCATGACCTTGTTAAGCCTGCCCTGCGGGCTCAGCAGGCCAATTAGGGAGGAAGTCACTGACAGAGCACGTCAACATCAGATGTGCTATCTGTCAAGACCCCTTGAAAGAAGAAATGTCAACGTTTGACAGCTCTGTGAAGCTGTCAAACACTGATATTCTCTGTAGTTTGATGAGTCCTTGTGTTTAGGACTCCTCAAACCTTTCAACTTTGTTGATTTCAGCTGGTTGTTGGTTCTGAGGATCCAACAGACAGTCTGTGAAATCGCCAAGAGGATGTCGGGTCTCCCAATCCAGGGTGGATGAAAGCTGTAGGAAGAAAACAAGTTAAGTGAACATTTTTTAACACTTATCACTCACCTTACATATTAACCACTCCACACTTGCACCCATCACTCACCTCTACATCTTACTTCCAGGCGCCTCCAACCGCCGCAGAGCTCCTGCACATCTCCTCCAACCCAACGGGATTCTCCGAGGTCAGGAAGCCTTCACCTGTGAAGGTAAAATGGCACTAATCCTTTTTAAAAAGGATTTAATCCCTTTCCCGCCTCCAGGAGACAGGACCCGAAGCAGCACATCTTCCCGCCTCCTGGCAAAAGGGCACGGAGGCGGGATGGGGGTGGCTTTGCCATCTGCCCCCACTTTCTGCTACTTTACCAGCTGTCCCGCCTCCATGGCCGCCTCCTCGGGGCTGAGAAAATCCAGTCCATAGAGTGAGCTGTCATATTGGGAAGAAAGTGACAGCAAGCACAACAAGAAGTAGGTAATTCCCAGAAAAGAGGAAGAAGGCTATAGAATGTAATCCATTGAGCAATGAACCAAATACCAACACAATAAAACAGGGTGCTCAGCAGAGAGAGGAGAGGGCTGAGGATTTGCTTGATGGAGGATGGTAGCAAGCGCTACATGGTGTAAGAGAATGTAGAAAAATAATGGACAGGGATTCAGGACATGCAACATTGGAGAGGACAGTAAGTATCTCAAGAAGCAATAGGGATTCAGCAGGAAGGGGGCTTACAGTAGCAGAAAGGGGAGATGAAAGAAAAAGGCCCAGGAATTACTGGAGCAAGAGCAAGAATGTCAGAAAAGAGAGAAACAGTTCAGGAAGAAGCAATGAAATGGAGCAAGAACATAAGAACATAAGAAATAGGAGCAGGAGTAGGCCATACAACCCCTCAAGCCTGCTCCGACATTCAACAAGATCATGGCTGATCTCCTACCTCAACTCTACCTTCCCGCGCTACCCCCATTTCCCTTAATTACCTTCGTCCCCAAAAATCCATCGACCTCTGGCTTGAATATACTCAATGACTGAGCATCCAGAGTCCTCTGGGGTAGAGAATTCCAAAGATTCACAACCCTTTGAGTGAAGAAATTTCTTCTCATCTCAGTCATAAATGGCCGACCCCTTATTCTGTGACTGTGACTCCGTGTTCTAGATTCCCCAGCCAGGGAAACATTTTCCCAGCATTAACCCTGTCAAGCCCCTTAAGAATTCTATGTTTCAATTAGATCACCTCTCATTCTTCTAAACTCTAGGGAATATAGGCATAGTCTACTCAATCTCTCCTCATAGGGCCCCTCATCCCAGGAACCAGCCTAGTGAACCTTCGCTGCATTCCCTCAAAGGCAAGTATGTCTTTCCTTAGGTAAGGAGACCAGAATTTTACACAATACTCAAGGTGTGGCCTCAACAATGCCCTGTATAATTGAAGTAAGACTTCTTTACTCTGATACTCTAATCCCTTTGTAACAAAAGCTAACATACCATTTGCTTTCCTAATTGCTTGCTGTACCTGCATGTTAACTTCCTGTGATTTATGTACAAGGACACCCAGGTCCCTCTGAGTGCAAACATTTCCCAGTCTCTCACCATTCAAAAAATATTCTGCTTCTTTGTTTTTCCTACCAAAGTGAATAACTTCACACTTCCCCACATTGTATTCCATTTGCCATGTTCTTGCCCACTCAGTCAACCTGACTATATCTCTCTGCAGCCTCTTTATGTCCTCCTCGCTTATTTTCCCACCTAACTTTGTATCATCAGCAAACTTGGATATGTTA
The DNA here is from genome assembly GCF_052327205.1 of Somniosus microcephalus. Taxonomy (NCBI): domain Eukaryota; kingdom Metazoa; phylum Chordata; class Chondrichthyes; order Squaliformes; family Somniosidae; genus Somniosus; species Somniosus microcephalus. Next base: position 151,046,128 of record NC_140997.1, read on the forward strand.
CACTCAGTCCCTTCATCTAAGTCATTAATATAGATTGTAAATAGCTGAGGCCCAAGCACTGATCCTTGCGGTACTCCGCTAGTTACAGCCTGCCAACCTGAAAAGGTCCCGTTTATTCCTCCTCTCTGTTTTCTGTCCATTAACCAATCCTCAATCCATGTTAATATATTACCACCAATCCCATGAGTCCTAATTTTGTGTAATAACCTCTTGTGTGGCACCTTATCGAATGCTTTTTGAAAATCCAAATGCACCACATCCACTGGTTCCACCTTATCCATCCTATTAGACACATCTTCAAAAAACTCTAACAGATTTGTCAAACATGATTTCCCTTTCATAAAACCATGTTGACTCTGCCTAATCATATTATGATTTTCTAAGTGCCCTGTTACCACGCCCCTAATAATAGATTCTAGCATTTTGCCTACTACTAATGTCAGGCTAACTGGCCTATAGTGCCCCGTTTTTTCTCTTCCTCCTTTCTTAAATAGCAGGGTTGTGTTTGTTACCTTCCAATCCTTGGGGACTGTTCTCAAATCTAGGGAATTCTGGAAGATTAATACCAATGCATCCATTATCTCTGCATCTATCTATTTTAAAACCCTAGGATGCAGGTCGTCAGGTCCAGGGGATTTGTCGCCACTTAGTCCCATTAATTTCTCCAGCACTATGTCTTTACTTATACTGATTTCTTTTAAGTTCCTCAAACTCTCTAGACCCTTGGTTCCCCACTATTTCTGGAATGTTTTTTGTGTCTTCTACCATGAAGACAGATACAAAGGGTAGGATTTTCATTGGGCCGTGGAGGCAGGATTGGAGGCATGTGGGGGGTTAAAATCCCGAAATCGGGGGGCACAAACCCATCCCGCCCCCAACCCGCCTCCATGCCAGTTTCAAAGGAGGCAGTTACCCGTCCCGCACGGGGACCCACCTCCCCAAGGCGGGAAGGGGATTAGTGCCAATGAACTGCCTGTTAACAGGTAGTTAACAGGCAGTTTTTAGCCTAATCCCTATTATTAATGTTGAAGTGTGGGATTCCCGATGGCTCCAATCCACGCCAAGTTAAAGTAGACGGACGGTCGGGATGATGGGCTTGGAGGGGTCAAGATGTCCGGTGTTCAGGTGAGTGATGGGTGCATGAGTACAAAGGTAAGTGTGTTTGGTGTGTGTAAAGTGTTTAAAGAAGTTTTACATACCTTTACTTACCTTTACAGCCTTCCTTCCTTCAGGTCTCGGGAGTCCCTCATCTCACCAGCACAGAAAGCAGAATGGCTGCGAGCTGTCAAAAATTGCAGCATTCAGCTTTCTGTTCCAGAGAGATCTCTAAATCATCCTGAGAGGAAGGAATTAACTTAGAATACAGGTTGTCAGTGTTTGACAGCTGCAAACAGCTGTGAAACGCTGATATTCCATCTGTCAAAAGGTCTTGACAGATGAAATATCAATCTGACATCACCTGTTGCCGGGTGGCCCTTAATTGGCCTGCTGAGCCCGCTGGGCGGGCTCAACAAGGTCAATCAAGTCAAAATTGCGTGGGTTGGCTAGAACTCGATCGAGGCGGGACTACAATGCTGAAATTTGTAGTCCCGACTCCTCAATGAAAATCCAGCCCAATATATTTGTTTAATGTCTCTGCCATTTCCTTATTGCCCATTATAATTTCTCCTGTCTCTGCCTCTAATGTGCTCATATTTACTTTCACTAATCTCTTCCTATTTACATACCTATAGAAACATTTACAATCTGTTTTTATGTCTCTTGCTATTCTTTTTTCTCTTTCCTTATCAATTTCTTGGTCCTCCTTTGCTGAATTCTAAAATCCTCCCAATCCTCAGGCTTACTACTCTTTTTGGCAAAATTATAAGCCTCTTCCTTTGATCTATTTAACTTCTCTTGTTAGCCATGGTTGGATCACTTTTCCTGTGGGGCTTCTGTGACTTAAAGGAATGTATATTTGTTGTAAATTATGTATTAATTATTTAAATGCTAACCATTGCTTGTCTACCATCATGCCTTTTAATGTAGTTTCCCAAACTACCTTAGGCAACTCACTGCTCATCTATATATATAAAAGGATACTTCTGTCTGTCATTCCGTCTGTCTGTCTGTCTTTCTGTCTGTCTGTCTTGAATTAACTCGAAAGTTATAGAGCGTACCTACACGTGCGTTACGTCGAAAGAAAGCTGACGATTCCAGAACCATCCTAAGCGTATGTACATTTCAGCTGGACAAAAATTGCGCCCGCGGTATCCAAAAAACGTTCAACATTCCGCTCATTATCCGCTCATTAGCATCGAGGGACGTCGAGGTCGACCAATCGTATGGCGGGTTCCTGGCGCGTGCGGCCGGGCCCTCCTACGGTTGAGTGACGGGACGATTGACCAATCCTACGCTTTGGTGACCTGACGGTCCACCAATCGGTGCCTGTGTGGGTGGGCCTTATCGTTCTGAACCGAGGTGAGTCGCCGCCATCTTGATTCCAAACTTTTCATTTCTTTTTCCCGCTTTCTGCGTCTTTAAAAAAAAAAGTTCCTTTTAAAACAGAAATTCTTTTAAAAAAAAGTTAATTACTTTCAGAAATTGTTTTTAAAAAAAGTTAATTACTTTCTAAATCTTTTATCTAATCTCATTAATTTTCCTACCGTTCCCCATTTTTGCAGGTAGGCCTCTAAGCCTGGGCGTCTGTTGCCAGCCATGCTGGACCCTAGGCAATTGTTTTGTGGCAAGCTCCTCACACCCCTCACCCCCCCTTCGGTCTCCCCCAACACGTGATGGTTGACCAATTCTATGGCGTGTGTGGGCGGCGCCTGATGCTTAATAAGACAGAATAAAAAAAGTTACTTTAGTCTTCGCGAGCACTGGAGTGACTGCAGCAACTATTGCAACGTAAGTGAAGAGATAGAGAATAAATAATTTAGTTTTTATATCTTTCAACTTTATATCTTCTTTCCTTAAAAACTTTCGGCTTTTGTATATCTTCTAACTTTATATCTTCTTTCCTTAAAAACTTTCAGTTTTCAAAAGGCGAAAGTTTTTTAAGGAAAGAAGATATAAAGTTAGAAGATATACAAAAGGCGAAAGTTTATTCACGAAAGAAGATATAGGCCTAGAAATTCACTTGGGCGCGGGCAGCTCGCTCGCGCCCAAAAGTTAGCGCTGGGCGGGGAGGCATTAGCGCACGCCGTATATTCATCTTCTGCACCCCAATTCGGAAGCGGGCACTATACCAGGGTGTGCCCGCCTCCGTTTGGGGCGCTGCAACTGAATATCGGCGCGCTAGTTGCCGCAGCGCCACCCGATGTGGTGCGGCAGGCTGCGGCACTGCAGGCCTCCTCCTTCTCTTAAGGGGGAGGTGCCTGCAACGGCTGGAGCCCCGATCGCGAGTGCCGGCAAAAGAGCCCGGCACAACGGAGAAGTGCCGGGCTCCACGGAAACCAGCCGGCAATGCCGCGGGGGGGGTGGAGGAGGCCGGGGAAGGAGGTGCAGGCAGGCGGCCGCCAAAAAAGCGGCCGGCCGCACCTTCCGCTTTAAAGCGCCCCACTATGGCAGCAGGACGGCCCCGTTTTCTGGTCGCTTTTGAACCCGCTTCGGAGGAGGCGGCCGCAAATAAATATGGGGATCGGCGCGTTTTCGGGGCGTTACGGGCCACCGCGCACACTGATGACGTCATCGGTCCCGGCGCAGCGCTAACGGCTCCCGCCGCCAATACCGCTGCACTCAATTTCCGCGCTACCACCCCGCCGGCGCAAAAGACCTCTTTAGGCGCTAAGTGGGCGCAAGGCCCACTGAATTTCTAGGCCATAAAGTTAGAAGATATGCAAAAGCCGAAAGTTTTTAAGGAAAGAACATATAAAGTTAGAAGATTTCTGATTTTGTACCTTGCAGCTACTTTTTTTAAAAGTAATGAAATTTTGCAGTTTTTAATTAAGAATTTTTTTTTTTCCGTGCTTCCAACCGACATGAGAAAATGGCCGCCGGCTTCTTCACACACCTTCAAGGCTGGCCGCACCCGCCCTGAAGGCTGGCAGACAGCTTTTTTTTCTTTCTGCCCCCGCCCCCTATCCCCTCTCCCCCCCCCCCCTCAAGGGTTAGCCCGGCAACCGGCTCTGGAGATCGGGAGGGGAGGAGTGTTACACCAGCAACTGGGTCCGGCCATCTTTCATCCTGGCAGCAGTTCAATGCAGCGACACCACAGCGCCATATTTGATCCAGGCAGCACGACAATTTCATCGTGACGCCATCTTTGATCATGGCGGAACTTCAATGTGGGCCCGAACAGCGACATCTTTAGTCTGGGCTGCCCGGTTTCTTCCTCCTTCCCTCTCTCCTTCCCCCTCCCTCCCTCTCTCTCCCCCCTCCCTCTCTCTCCCCCCCCTCTCTCCCCTCCCTCTCCCTCCCCCCCTCTCTCCCTGCCCCCCTCTTCCCTGCCCCCCTCCCCCTCCCTCCCTCTCTCCCTCCCTCCCCCCTCTCCCTCCCTCCCCCCTCTCTCCCTCCCTCCCCCCTCTCTCCCTCCCTCCCCCTCACTCCCTCCCTCCCCCCTCTCTCCCTCCCTCCCCACACTACCCCCTCCCTCCCTCCCCCCTCCCCTCCCCTCCCACCTACCCTCCCCTCTCCCCTCCCCTCCCCCTCCCCCTCTCCCTCCTACCTCCCCCCTCCCCCCCTCTCCTCTCCCTCCTCCCTCCCCCTCCCCCACCCCCTCTCCCGCCTCCCCCCCTCTCCCTCCCTCCCTCCCCCTCTCCCTCCCTCCCTCCCTCCCCCTCTCCCTCCCTCCCTCCCTCCCCCCTCTCCCTCTCCCTCCCCCTCTCCCCCCTCTACCTCCCCCTCTCCCCCCTCCTCCTCCCCCCCTTCCCCCCTCCTCCTCCTCCCCTTCCCCCCTCCTCCTCCCCCCTCTCCCCTCCCCCCCTTCCCCCCTCCCTCCCCCCTCCCCCTTCTTCCCCCTCCCTCCCCCCTCTTCCCCCTCCCTCCCCCCCTCCCTCCCCCCTCTTCCCCCCTCCCTCCCCCTCCCTCCCCCCTTCTCCCCCTCTTCCCCCTCCCACCCCCTCCCCTCTTCCCCCTCCCTCCCCCTCCCCTCTTCCCCCCTCCCTCCCCCCCTCTTCCCCCCTCCCTCCCCCCTCTTCCCCCTCCCTCCCCTCACCTCCCCCCCTCCCTCTCCCTCCCCCCTCCTCCTCCGCCTCTCCCCCCTCCTCCTCCCCTTCCCCCCCTCCTCCTCCCCCCTCCCCCCTTCCCCCCTCCCCCCTCCCTCCCCCTCCCCCCTTCTTCCCCCCTCCCTCCCCCCTCTTCCCCCTCCCCCCTGCCCCCCCTCTTCCCCCTCCCTCCCCTCTTCCCCCCTCCCTTCCCCCCTCCCCCCTCTTCCCCCTCCCTCCCCCCCTCTTCCCCCCTCTTCCCCCCTCCCTCCCCCCCTTCCCCCCGTCACTCTCTCTCTTCCCCCCAGTCACTCTCTCTCTCTCCCCCCCCCCAGTTGCTCTCTCTCTTCCAACAACAACATGCCCTCGAGAATGCCTCAGCACCGCCGGGCACTCCAGCTAATACCTACATCATTTGCTTTGTTTAGATTTAAGACCCTAGTTTTGGATTTAACTAAGTCACTTTCAAACTCAATATAAAATTCTATCATATTATGGTCACTCTTCCCTAAAGGCCCCTTTACTGCAAGGTTAATAATTAACCCTTTCTCGTTGCACAATACTAAATCTAAAATAGCCTGTTCTTAGTTGGTTCCTCAATATACTGATCTAGAAACCTATCTTGTAAACATTCCATGAATTCGTCCTCCACACTATTACTGCAAATTTGGTTTGCCCAGTCTATATGTAGATTAAAGTTCCCCATGAGTACTGTATTACCCTTGCTACATGTACCTCTAATTTCCAGATTTATACTCTGCCCTACATTACAACTATTCTTTGGGGGCCTATGTTTTCTGCCCCTTGCTGTTTCTTAGCTCCACCCAAACTGATTCTACTTCTTGATTTTCGGAGCTAAGATCCTTTCTCTCTACAGTCTTTATCCCATCCTTTATTATCAGGGCTACCCCATCTCCCTTTCCATTTTGCCTATCTCTTCTAAAAGTTAAATATCCTGCAATATTTAGCTGTTAACCTTGGTGACTTTGCAACCATGCCACCATAATGGCTATTAGATCAAACCTATTAATTTCTATCTGCGCTATTCATCTATTTTGTTGTGAATGCTTGTTGCATTGAGATATAATGCCTTTAGCGTTGACTTTTTTCTGTTTTTCCCTGATGTCACCTTAATCACTGATGCCCTATTACCTTTGTTACTCTCACTGTCCCTTCCTGAACCACTCTGCTTATTTTTATCCAAAACTGTGCCTTGACAATTCTCTTGCTGCTTTTAAATTTACTCTTTCCTGAATCCTCCCCCCCCTCTTCATTAGCAAGAAAACAGGACAAGAAGGAGACATCCCAGGGTAACTGCTATAGGTTAGTATATGATTTAACTCTTAATTGTTCAGGTTTGAGGAATACATTTGACACCCAGCAGAAGTCAGATGGCTGTGACAAACTTGTTTATTAGGAATTGTAAACTTTAGCTCATTCTATGCTGTGGAGAGAGAAGGGCCGAGAAAAGGAATGATTGAGGCAAAGGGTAGGGGTGCTGGGTTTGTAAAGAAAGCTCTGAACCACAGACTCAGCCGTCACAGGCACTTTCAGGGAACAACAAAGCTGTGAATGACCAAAGTGCTCTTTTCAGCTGCAACATCATTGTTGGTCGCTGGCCCAGGAATAATGAGAAAAGTGGTCCGAGCAGCTTGAGTTTTAACATGACAGCAAGCCACAAATAAAATAAAAACAGCTACTTTAAAATTCAGTGTCAAAGGAAGTTGCAATATCCACAAACTTCCCAAATGCCATTTTTTTTTGACAGATTGGGCTCGATTTTGCCAGGCCTGAGGAGGCGGGATTGCAGATGTGAGGTGTTAAAATCGCAAAAAATGGTGGGCGGGCCTGATCCGCCTCCATCCCACCTCTGAGCAATTTTCCCAAATGCGTGTTTTCTGACCCACTTTCCATCCTGCCTCCAAGAGGCGGGATAGACCCTTAAGGCCCTTAACAACCACTTAATTGCCTCTATAACCCCATTTTGAGAGGCCTTTCTGATTTAAACACTTTTCCCATGGGCAGCACGTCTCCTCTGGAACATGCCGGTGAATCCTGGTGGCATCACTAGTGGATTGCTTACTAACAGCTGCAGCTCCACCATTAAAAAGGAGATTTCAGCAATCTTCATTTGCAGGTGGCAGAACTTGTTGTCTCAGGTCTGGGGGAACTTTGAACAGGCCTACTCATTGGTGTGGCAGTTTGGAGCCTGACACCCATCTCCAGTGTGACCTCCTGGGAAACCCCTCTCCCCACCTTGAATGAGCGCTTCCTCAACTGAGGTATAGACCTGAAGAATGGGAAACATTTATTTCCTTTCCTCCTGGACATCAGATTCAGATGAAGACCAGCCGTGGCAGCAGCAGAACCCTGAACAACAGCAGCACCAACTGCAGGAGCAACAGCAGGAGCTCCAAGCAGCTGCTCACCCACCTGAAGCTGCACAGGCCAGAAGGCGCCAGCGCATGGAAGCACGTCGGTGCAGGAGATACACCCAAAACAGGGTCTACAGACAGAGGATGAGCTACCTCAACATGACTGAGCTGCTGTGCCAAAGGAGGCTCAGACTTTCACGAGAGGTAGTGGGTGACATCTGCGCAATGCTGCAGCAAGACCTGGAGCCCAGAGGAGTGGGTGGACACCCCTTACCAGTGGCCATCAAAGTCACCACTGCAATCAAATTTTGCTTCAGGCTCCTTCCAGGGATCAACAGCAGACATCAGTGGCATCTCCCAGGCGGCCGCACAAACTTGCATCACGCAGGTAACCGATGCCCCCTTTGCCATCGTGCGCAATTACATCAATTTCTCCAAGGATAAAGCCAGCCTAACAGTTGGGTTTGACAATCTGGCAGGCTTTCCAAGGGTGCAGGGTGTCGTAGACTGCACACATGTGGCCCTTAAGGCACCCCATCATAATCCAGGTATTTTTGTCAACTGCAAGGGCTTCCACTCCCTCAAAGTACAGCTGGTGTGTGACCACAAGAAGGAAATTTTGCATGTTTGTGACAAGTACCCTGGCAGTTGCCATGTCTTTCATCCTGCGCCAGCCTAGTGTGCCTCCGCTATTCAATCCAACAGACCAACTTTTCGGATGGCTAGTTGGAGACAAGGGCTATCCCCAGAAGACATGGCTAATGACACCATTGAGGAGCCCATCCAACGAAGCTGAGGAGTGCTACAACTCCAGCCACATTTCCACCAGATCCAAAAGTGAGCAAACCATCAGCTTGCTGAAGATGCGCTTCAGATGCCTTGATAGATCAGGTGGAGCCCTGCAGTACTCAGCAGCCAGGGTCTCCAGAATGGGCGTGGTCTGCTGTGCACTTAACAACATGGCACAGCATCGTGGCTTGCAGATGCTGAGGAACAAGTGGCTCATCACATAGCCTCCTCAGATGAGGAGGAGGAGGAAGAGAGCGAAAATGAATAGCTTGCAGAGGTGCATCAACCAGCGGCAGCAGCATGCGAGCACATTGCTGCCCGGGATGCAAGGGACGCACTCTTCTTGGCCAGATTTGCTTAGCCTAGCCATTCAAGCACTTTTGTCTTGCAGCTTCTTACCAGAACACCGACAATGGCCAAGAACCTGTGGATTCCTATCACTCTGACCACCTTACTGACAATTGCAAGTCACCCTAAGCCCTCAATGTGGAAGTCCCATTTGCAAAATGACACAGGCCACAACTTCAACAGTTTGCCAGCAGAAATTTTTATCACAACAAGCAACTGATAACTTTTCAAAAATAAACACAACATGACACCCAAGTGACTACCCTTGTGACTATTTGTGCATTATCTGGGCTACTGAGGGTTGTCCTCCTCCTGTCATGGCTCTTCCTCTCTTATTGTGGGCTCTTTTTTACTACAATGAGGGACACAAGTGGAGTTTGAGTGAGAATGAAGGAGTGAGTGTAGAGAATGTTACAAATCTCATCATCCATCAAGAAACTACTCATGAAATAACGCTGGATGGCCAGCTGGTGGCACCGTCCAAGGAGTATAAATATTCGGGCATGGGCCAAGCTTTCCAGGGACATTTTGTAAGACAAGGAACTAGTGAAGTACAACTAGACCTCCATGTTCTGAAACAAGTTTATTGAAGCCTTGCTTTATGCTCAAACCAAGTGCATAGTGAGTTTTATTACGTCAGAGAATCCATAGCAAAGATACTTAGAAGGATACAAAGGTCCATCCCTGTGTGTTGAAAGTTGTTGTTGTCATGGCCTCACAGTGATAGGGAATGTGCGGGCTGCATGGTCAAATAGTTAAGTGAATGTGACCTTAGAGAGAGAGGGAATGGGTAAGGATACAGGCATGTAAGTATCAAGTGGGATGTGGAGGAAGAGGTTGGCAAAGCAGAGTGCTGGTGAGGAGAGGTGATGGGGATCAGATTGAGTGTGATGGGAAAGTCATACTCACTTTTCCTGTGTAGAGAAGCTCATGAAACCTCTTCCTGCATTGTAGGCTGTAGGGGGTGGCGCGTGGGCCCAGTCAGTTATGCCTCTGGCTGCCCGTGAGCGGTTCGAATCGCTCCCACGCCCCTGAGATTCTCGACACCGGACTTAGTTACAGGTAGCGATACAGAAAAGACTCGAGTAGACAGGTGGTTTGGATGTAAGCAAAACTCAGGGATTTTATTAAACAGGAAAAGTTAATACAGATACAGTCTTAAGAGAAGTTACCAGTATATAAAATTACAGGCAAATGCAAATAACTATACTTATACAGGGAATGGGGAACACACGGCACATCGAGGGAAAACAACTATCTTAACCATCCCCTTATCCTTATCCCACCCCCTATTCCTAATTAGATTAAGCTATGAGGGGCCAGAATTTATGTTCACCAATCAAAAGGGTTTGTTGGACTCAAAACAGCGTTGGGGTTCGGGGTTCACTCTTGGTGCTCTCTGGAGCCTGCCATCAGCACATGGTCTCCGGGCGCTGCAAGGGGCATTGTCCAGGTTCGAGTACCCCAAAGTTAAAGTCTCTGTTTGGGTACTTTACCTTGCAGTGATGATTCTTCTTCTTCAGCCGACAGTTTGAGTTTATATGAAGATAGTCGCAGGTTTGCTGAGGCTAAAGGCCCGATGATTTGAAGCCTACCCTCAGTTGGTCTCCTCAGTTGATCTTCCTCAGTTGGTCTTCATCAGTTGGTATTCCCTCCTCTCCTCGTCGCGTACCTCCTCGCCTGGCCTGAATTGTCCGTGTCCGCCCGATGCAGTGGCGGGGCGATTTCCAGATGGAGTGGCAAAAGGCATGGGAAAAGGCCAGGGGGTAAGCGCAGGATGGGGAAAGAGCAACAGCCACGAGGGCAAGGGGCAGAAGAGCCGAGCAGAGCAGAGAGAGGAGAGATTGCTACCCGGGCCTTCAATTATACTCTTTTCGAAAACCCTTATCTGCACGCCAAATCAGGTTATTTTTTGTCTTAATCTTGGCGGGCTATTTTAAATAATGGTAGCAATCCATACTAACTGTTTTTAGATGGCCGGTATAGTAATCTGGGATGTAATGTTTAAGTTATCCACCAGATGGAGCCAAAGAGTAAGGTTTCACATTCACCAGTATTTAAGGTAATGGGTCATGTACTCAATGTCCTGGTACACCAGTTATTAAGGTAATGTGGCATTACATTATGGGTATGACTCAGAGGTGAATCCTCCATCTTGCCATCGTGCAGTAAGAAATTGTGTGCTTTGCTTCCAGCCTGTAAGAGCTATGTCTCTCTGCTACACTGTGTAATAAACAGTTGGGTTTTGTTCCTTATATCTCGCTTCTCTCAGTTTCTGACCTTACCACTCGGATATCACAGCCGGTAATCGCATCTACCGGCCCGATAATTGACTTTTTTTGTCATGAATGTTCCTTGATGGGCCTGTCCAGCCTCAATGGCTTTCTTAATCTGTTTCGGATTATATATGTAAACTGCTTGATGGCCTTAACTATAGGCCTAACTGAATTTAGATTTGTCTCCAATTCGGTCTAATACATAATTCAAAGTCCTGCCTGGTTTCAAAATACAAACTCTCTCTTCACAGAAACTGCAGCTTTGGTTTCAATCCACAAGCTGTCTGCATTGCAGAGTCCATTTTAAAATCTCACAGGCTTTCTGCCACGAGGCACGGACGCCATCTTGGGTACCATTTTTGATTTAAAATGTCCACGCAGGGTTCCATTTATTAATAACAACCTTTGGGGAAATGTAGAAATTTTGCAAATCTTACACTCCGCCCTGTGATACTAAAACTTGCTTGAAATATCATACTTTGAAGGTGAGCAAAATTTTTCTGACCCTCCATAGTCAACCTTCCCCTGTAATTACCTATCTAATATACCCACGACAGATGCACTTCTCATTCCGCAAAAATGTAGTGTACATCAGCATACAGAGAGTAAAATTACAGACTTTACACACACATCCAAGCATGGAGGGATCCAACACCCCTGCACCACTTGGTACACATATCTTTATTAAACCGTGTTGCAAAAAAACAAAAGAAAAACCTTTATTAAAAATAACAAACACAAAGAAATGATCCTTTAATCAAAATACAGGGAAAAAGACTTAAACCGGCGTATCTCCCTCCACCTTTACATAATGTTCCTTCAAAATCCTCTGGTTTCGGGACTCTGACCACCGACCTTTTCCCTTACACTGGATACAAACTAAATACAACACTATCCCTAACTGGCAAACCACGAGAATGTGGGAAGCCAGTCTGATCCACGAAGGGACCTCTATATTATTGAAAATGTTCCACCAGGGTGGAGTCACAATATCCAATATCTTAGTCCCTATCTCTACTGTTTTCTGTTCGAGATTGTAAAAATGTTTCTGCAAAACTATAACGGCTTTGAGTATTTTGGTAAGGTGTTCAGGGAGAGGGGGAATTCCATAGCCAGAGTGCGCTACGTACTTTTGCAAATTGGTAAAATTCTCCTTCACAGTGAGGTGAACAGTGGAGGGTTCAGGAATGGGGACAATTCGCTCCTGGGCCACTTGAACTTCTGCCTCGGGTTTAAAACAGAAACTGCTATCACTAACCGGACACCAGCTATGCTGTCCATGCTGGTATTGGGACACGCCGGTGGTGACACAATATGTCCCACCTCCTATATATGCTACCTGCGGGGGAACATGGCCTTGTGCCATTGCCTCCATGGTACAATTTATAGGCTTCGCGCCAGCAGCTCTGAACCCACACTGTGATTTCAAATAGGCATGCAAGTGCTGGGGACACAGGATTATGCGTGCTCCCTGGCTCTGGCACCCTGAGAGATCAGTACCTGTCATAGCGTGCTCCCACTTAATGACGTAAGGCGGGACCGCTGCGAAACGAATGTGTGCACCCCCTTGAATGACTCCAATGTTCTCAACCCTGTATACTGGGGTGGGTCGGGCTGTCCAACACATGACCGGCATCCTAACTACTACTCCCATGATTGTGTGGTTGGACCGTCCACAATCCATGGGGACTGGATAGGCTTCGGAGGCTAGCCGGAGTTGGCACGGGCTCAATGCATTCTCAAAAGGGTGGAGGGCTGCGAGGTGCTTCTTGCTAATCCAGGAGGGGAACAAACCCTCTTTTAAATCCTCCAGATTACTGCGGCCCTCGCCCAGTAACAACGCCCCGTATAACATGCACACCTCATTCTGCGCAGCCTGGTCAGAAGCATTTCTGTCCTCCCTTATGAGAGCATTTACCGCCTTTGCGTGCTTTTCCAACTCGGCTATGATCTCCTTTAAATGGATCGTCATGGCCTGGTCCTCATGCAACTCCGAGCCCACTACCTTGTTCTCATCCAGTAATATCCTTTTTAACTGTGTTTTTAAACTGTTTATCTGGGTCTGCAGCTCTATGTCATCCAAGCTGTTGATGACAGAGGACCCAGTTTAAACACAGTAAAAATATCACAGAATCACAGAATCAGAGAAACCCCACAGTGCAGATAGAGGCCATTTCGGCCCATCGAGCCTGCACCGACACATATCCCACCCGATCCCCATAACCCCAACACATATCCCACACTATCCCTGTAACCCCACCTATTTAATCCCCCTAACACTAAGGGTCAATTTATCATAGCCAATCAACCTAACCCGCATTCCATACTCCCCTTCTTTGTCTCCCTGCATTACCCAAAAATTCTCGGTGTGTGGTACACAGTTCGGTCTTGTCCACGTGGGCGAAATCGAACTTGTACAACTTTTTGAACATGTTCTTTAATAGGACCTGGTATAGCTGCTCTGTTTCGTTGGGGCACCACTCCGGAAAATGTACCTCGGTGAGATTTAAAATCACGGAGGCCACCGCGTAGTGTACACCCTGGTACAGCATCTGATCGGTGGGGACTAATACCAACCCATTCCCTGGTCCCTTGGTGGCGGTGGGGCAACCTTCCCTGGATAACCTCGCCGCCTGCGCCGTGGGCAGGATCTTACGGGGGCGGGTTACCAGCTCAGTGGCATTGACTGGGATCAGGGAGAATGGGACTGCGCATGCCTTCAGGCTGGTATCCCACCTCATCCCATCCCCGGCTTCTTGCCACTGTCGGTGGAAAATAATGGATATGCCTGCGGGGCAGACCATCTCTGACCCCCACATACAGATCTAAATCCCTTGATCCGGTTCCCACCACTTGTCCCAACACACGCTTAGTCCTCCAAGAGTCCCGGTAATCGTCCAATGGGTGTTGTTTCCTAACCGTTCCCACTCGACTTCAGGGTTCCTCATGTCCTTGCTCAACTTTCTGAGCCTCCACCACCTATCCAGTGGAATGCATCCTTTGCACGTCAAACATATTCGCTTTCCAACGGTGACGCTGACCCTCGTGGTAACGACTCATACCCTGGGGCACAGGAGGGAGGCTTCCCCGTACGTGTATCTGGTTTGGCTGGAGTACTGAGATGAATTGGACCCCAACCATCCTGGCCACCTTCCCTCATGGAAGTAAATGGCGGTTTCCTCTGCATCCCGTTCACCGTTCCCATCGATCACTAGGGGCGCTCTGTCTCCAAACACCCGTAGATGTGGGAGTCCTGGACATCGCCCCTCCTCTCCTTACTCATCCCGATCAGGGCGAATAGGATCACGATCCATTCCATCCCGAAAGTCTTTCTGCAAAAAGATGTAAAAGAACATGCAGCCAGGTCCCCAAGAGATTCTCTGGCTTGGTGAAGCATGGTCAGGTCCTGCAACCTCGAGCCAAAGATACAATCTTAACAGACTACTTAACTCAAAACTACCCATCACCTTATTTAACTTAAATTATAAACACGCAAACATAAGCTAAATAATTGCACTTTGCTTAAAACTTAACTTAAACTAAAACTATATACATGTGCCGCCCGTCCCCGGGCGGCCAGGCTAATCCCTGGTCGGACTGCGGCTCGCCGCTACCCCCGGCGTGACCGCGCCATCCTTGACTATTGGTCCCGCGCAGCCCGTGGCTACTGGCTGAGGACCTGTGCCCTTGGACCTCTCCCTGACTCGAGGGGCGGCCCTTGGTAACTGGAAGGCTGGTGACCATGGCTTTCTCAGCTGGGGCATCTGTGGGGACTTTCTAGGGGCTTTGACGGGTGGGGCTGTCTTGGCCGATGGGCCTGTTACCCGAACCGTTGCTCCCCCAGGCTTGACCCCTCCCAAACCTGGGCTGGGGGCAGGTAACTTTTCGCAGCCTGCTGCTGCGAGCTGAGAGACTCCGCCCCCAGGTCCCATGGCTGGGTTCAGGGCGGGGTTTTCGACCTCAGGTCCCTCCCTCTCTACACCTGGGTTAGGGGCGGGGTTTTCGCCCTCAGTCCCTCTCCCTCGTCTGGATCCCAGAAGAGCGGGGGAGTGTCCTAATCGATGGGCGTGATGGCCCCTCCCTTCAAGCAAGCCACAGCGCCTGCCTGTGCAGTCTATGAACTCGCTCCTGCTGCAGGCTGAGGATCTTTATCCTCGGAGCTTTCCCCAACTGGCTGCTTTCCCCTTTCAGGTGTAAACAGCTTACACTGGTTGATTTGGAACCATTTTGTACGCCGGGGCATCTTCACGGCGTAAACCATGGGGCTGAGTTTATCTACAATACTGTAGGGCCCCATGTACAATGTCTCCAAACTCCCTACACGGGCATAATTTCTTACCATATCTGATCTCCTACCTCCCACTCATGGTGCTTTTTCGATTTGAGCAGCAATCGGTTACTCCGATGCTGCCTTCCCATGTTCCCAGCCACCTGCTCATGGAACTGCTTCAGGTGCTCAAAGAGGTTTCGGGCAAACCTGTCCCGGTTTACCTCCCTGAGCTGACCCTCCATGAGCACCGGGGTTAGTACATGGGTGGGGGTCCGCATAAACCTGCCAGTCATCAGCTTGTACGGGGAATACCCCGTGCTTTTAGACTGGCTGGCCCGGATCCCCATCAAAACCAACGGTAGGACTTCTGTCCATTTATGGGGTGAGTCCACTGTTTCCTTTCTTAACCTTTCTTTCAGGGTCTGATTCATGCGTTCTATGATCCCAGATGACTTGAGGTTGTGGGCTACGTGCCATTTCCCCTCAATGCCAAACAGCATAAGGGTGTTCTGCATCACTTGTCCGATGAAGTGACTCCCTTGGTCGGACTCCACAAACTGTGGTAGTCCCCACCTCAAGAACACTTCCCGGACTAGGATCCTGGCAGTACCCAGAGCTGTGGCAGGTCTACAGGGATAGGCCTCTACCCACTTGGTGAAAATGTCCACCAGGACTAGGCAGTACTTATAGCCTCCCTGGGCGGTGGGCAGGGGCCCGATGTAGTCGACTTGTATTGACTGCCATGGTCGCTCTACCCTCCTGACGTGTCCCATAGGGACCTCCTTTTGTGGGGGTCAGGGTTGTTCGCAGCGCACACAAAGCAGCCTGCACAGAACTCGCGGACATCGTCCCTGAGTCCCGGCCACCATCCCGCCTGTTCCACCCATTGCCAGGTGGTCTCAGGCCCGGGTTGTCCCGCTCCTGGACCCTCATGGGCCAGTTGAAGGAATTCCCTCCAGTGCTGCTGCGGCACAACCCACTGTTACCCCCGGAACAGTATGCCCTCTTTGACGGAGAGGGCCGCTGTGCCGTACGGACCTTCTACTCCTTTTCCCTCAGCTACAGCGCTGAGGACTGCTTTGAGGACGGGGTCTTGGGCTTGGACCGTCTTATGGTCCGGGGCATTTGCTACTCCTACACTCCCTTGGGTCCAGTCCCTACCTCTGACCGCCGTCATGGGTCTGGACCCAAATGGGTCCCAGAAAGTGCCTGTGCGGGCACCCTCCTTGGCGAGCAAGTCAGCCTGCTGGTTGCCTTGGCTGCGGGGTTCTGTGGAGGAATGGGCCTTCACCTTGTGGATGATAACCTCCCCTACCTCCCCCACTGCTGCCAGGATCTTTTCCAGCAGGGGTTTTACTGTGAGGGGTCTCCCGTCAACGGAGGTATATCAACGGCGGGACCAGATGGCCAGGTACTCCGTACACGAATTGCACGTAAACATGCTGTCCGAGCAAATCGTGTAGGGGGTGGGGAAGATTTTGGGGTGTGTAACGACGTACACCACAGCCATCAGTTCAGCCTGCTGGGTGCTCATGGTGCTGGGGAGCCTAATCACCAGGGCAATGTTTGCCTCTGGGTCATAAACTCCACACCCCATGAGATGCTCGCCAGCAGATACCGTGCTGGAACAGTCTACATAGATTTTGCGGCCTGTGGGATGTATCCCAGCCCGTAAACCTATGTTTACTTCCCAAACCCCTTCAATGGAACACCAATGGGCTGTTCCAGGATATACCATGTTGGCTGCAAGCTTTGGCTCACAGAGACCCTTCACCCTCAGATCCATCTGTTAGAGGAGCAAGGTCCAGCGGGCAATGCGGTCACTGCTCACTGTCCCATCCTTGATCCTCCCGTCCAGAAGCATCTGGGTGGGTGTGTGATGGGTGAGGAGGGTGATGGGAGAGGTGCCTGTGAAGATCAATGATCTTTTCACAGCCCAATGTGTGGCCAAAAGATGCCGCTCACAATTGGAATAGCTCCTTTCCACATCTGTGAGAATCCTGGAGGAGTAGACCACCGGCCGCAGCCGGCTGTGCCGCTCTTGGAGCAGCACTGAGACTGTTCCCGCTGGCTGCTACCTCCAGGAAAAACTCTTTCCCCCCATCTATGGCCCCTAAAACTGGCGCAATCTGCAAGTCTTCCTTGAGCCTGACAAATGCTGCCTGGCAACCCTCATCAAAAAGCCACTCCACTCCCTTGCATAGGAGTTGAAGCAGAGGGACTGCAGTGGCTGCATAGTCCTCAATGCAGTCTCTACAGTACCCAGTTAGCCCTAGGATAGACCTCACACCCGTTACTGTGTTAGGGACCGGTAGTTCTTGTACTGCCTCCCTCCTAGCCTTATCTATGGCCCTTTCTCCAGCGCGCATGGTCAGACCAAGGAATTTCACCTCCTGCTGGCTGATCTGCGCCTTCTTGGGATATACCTTGAAACACTTCTGTCCTAACAGCTCCAGCAGTTTGGCCAATAGCGGGCCATGCTCCACTTTCGAATCAGTGAACAGGAGCAGGTCTTCCACATATTCAACCAACTCTCTGGGCTGGCTAAAATCCTTCAAACTGTTGGCCATGCACTGATGGAAAATGGTGGGGCTGTTGTGGAAGCCCAGTGGCAAACAGTTCCACGTGTACTCTTGCCCTTTAAATGTAAAGGCAACCTTGTACTGATCCTCCCTCCTTACAGGGATGGACCAAAACCCATTTGAAATATCCAGCACCATGAAAGTGGTCGTGGATGCTGGAATACTCCCGATGAGGTCGGCAACTGCTGCTACTGTGGGTGCGCAGGCTGGGATGTTACTATTGAGCACCCGATAGTCCACCGTGGCCCTCCAGGAATTGTCCGGCTTTCTGACCGGCCATAAAGGAGAATTCACGGTAGCTATCGGTCTCAGAACTCCCTGCTGCACTAACGAGGACATGGCTGCTTCCATGTGCGGCTCTGCTTCCCTGGAGAAGTTATACTGTTTCTGTGGTCAGGTCATGGGGTCCCCGTCTATGCTGAGCTCAAACCCTGTGACCCTCCCGCAGTCGTGTTTGTGAGTGGCAAATGTGGCCAGGTGGGCCTGCACAATTGCCTGGAACTCTGGTGGGGTGTTGCTGACCATGAGCCCAAGGTTATAATCCTCTTTGGGCTTCATGGTGCAGAGCGACCCCTTCCCTTCCTTTCCCGGGATTACTACTTCCTCTCCGTTCTTTACTCTACCTGCCCCCCAAAAGCATTGATTCCTCAAATCCACTAGGATCCCGTGACTTACGTTAAAGTCGGCCGCCAGGACCACTCTTCCACCCTCCACGTCCCATTTCATCAGGACACTCGTCCACTTGGAGCGGAGGGGTCCTATCGGAATGGTTTGCGGGATGTAAAACGAGCCGGGCTGTTCCCTACCCGTGAACCCCGATAGACTGTACGGGACTCTGCTGGAGAGAGGTGAGGCAATGGGGTTAGCTGAGTAGACCACGGTGCATGATGCCCCCGTGTCTAACAGATAGGTCCTTGTCACCTTTTCCACCTCCATCTCCAAAAGGGGTCTCTTCCACTCATCATATCAGAGCAAACACAGATAACGCAGATCTGCACTGGCTCTAGTCACTGTAAGGAATTAGCACACACTAACGGGGTTGGGGTTATTTGTCTCTGGCCAGTCAGAAGCCTCTGAACTGCTCCAGGGATCCCCTTGTGGTTTCGAAGCGCTCCCCTATTCCTGAGTTCTGACCACCAGACTTACTCGGTAGCGATGTAGACAGAAGAAAACGTGACTCGTGGTTTGGGTGCAAACCAGACCAGCATTTATTGAAAACAAAAGAATAATACAACTTAAAATAATCGATATAGCTCTTATGTCTGGTACAGCACTTTTGCTTAACGCAGTACCCTCAGTGTCCACTAGAGCACTCCCTGCTCAGTGCAACACTCCTTTATTTTAAATCCAGCACTTTTAATATAAAAACCCCTTTGAATACAGTTTTAAATACAGTACTTTAAAACAGCTACACAGTGTTTACCACAGCACTTCTCTGCTAGGTACAACACTCCTTTATTAAAATACACAGCACTTTTAAAATACAGCCACTCAGTGACCACTGGAGCACTTCTCTACTCAGTGCAACACTCCTTTATTAATACAGTTTAAATATAGAAACACCTTGCTCACTACAGCACCTTTGCTTAGTGGCTTTTACTTAAAATAGCACATTGATACAGCTACTTTCGGTGTTCACTGAAGCACTTTTCTGCTAGTGCAACACTGTCTTACTTAAAGGGGGGGGAGAAATGGACACAACGAGGGAAGATCGACTAAAATCACATTTCTGAGAAAATTCCCAATTAATTCCCACCCCTATACCTATTCTAAGTTGCCTTGTGAAAGGCCAGAAAAATATATGCTCACCAATGAAAATGCCTCCTCCGTGCCCTGCGATCTTTGATCTTCACTGCCCCGAAGTAAAAAACACCCCAGTATTTTAAAAGTAAACTGCTGATGTTCCACTTCTTCAGGCAAGCGCCCACATTGTAGAGGGCACAGAGGCAAGGCCAGAGAGAGAGAGATCTTCTGGGAAGCTATCTTTTATACCCCCATTTGGGGCCCGCCCAGATACGGATGTTTCTGGGCTAAAACAAAAGGGATCCAACTGCCCCATTGTCCAGTAATGGGTTTGGATGATTCACCCATTCATTTTAAACTGTTCCTTTTCTCAGTTTAAATGTCTCTTCAAATTGTCTGTGCTGAGCTTTGAATGTATTTTCCATTCATGATGGGTTTTGAATGGAGCTGTCCTGGTTTGAAAAAAACATGTCTTTTTGTGTTTACTATGTAAACAGCTTGGGAGGCTAGTGTAAACAGAAGCCATTGTTAGTCATTGTTCTTGTGGTCAGGCTGAAACCGCAGTCAAGTGGTTAATCCTTTGTGCAAACATCTTGTAGCAGTTTCTGTAAACATATTGATTATCTGCTGCAGGGGGATAGGGACTCCCCTTTGATTGGCAGCTCCATTGAACCTTTCCTCCACAGACACAGAAAGCTGTTTTCCAAGTCTTTTGTCTTCAGCCATGTGGTCTGATGGCCATTTTAATCCCTGTAATTTTAAAGGCATTATAACACAGGGATTCTTTAATCAAAAAAATTAATCTTCCCCCATCGGATACTAAAACTTGCTTGTAGTATCCTTGCCAAAAGTGACCAATAATTTATGACCCCCCCCACAAACAACCTACCCTTATACTTAACTAAATCTATCTTTGATCCCCCGACACCTCCATCTCCCCTGCCCAGAGAGAATTGTAGTACGGCAGGCATCTATTGACAGAAAACCAAACATTAATTAAATAATCAATACAAGGAGGGGTCCAATGCCCCTGCACCACTTATATTCACAATAAGTCAAGCATGGAGGGGGTCCTGTGCCCCTGCACCACTTATATTCATATTAAGTCAAGCATAGAGGGTGTCCTATGCCCCTACACCGCTTCCACCATAATTTTAAAATCTTTAAAGGGATTGTCATCCAGCCAACATGTCTGCTAAAAAAAGATGGAAGACAAACGAGCTTCCCTTAACTCCAAACAAGCAGTGAAATATTAACCAGTTCTGTAAATTCTTAGTCTTAAATTGTATTTACAGCAGCAGTTTTTAAATGTTGTGGGCATCTGTTTCCTGCAGACCCCTTCCTTCGTGGACTAGGGGTGCTTCCTCTCTCGAATCCCATGACGTGTTGGTCCCCTGCGCATTCCGGAACTCTGAAAAAGACAAAGAAAACATCTCGCCAGGTCCCCTGGCTTTGGCGAGTGTAATCAGGTCCCATGACCTTGATCCTCAATACAATTCTGGAACCATGCCACACTCAAACCTTATACACTAATATTAATTTCAATATAAAAACAAAAATTAACACGTTCTACCTTAACAAAGCTATGTACAAGCGCCACCCATCTCCGGGCGGCCAGCTTATTTCCTGGTTGGGCTGCCACAGGCTGCTCCCTGTGGCATGGCTGGACTGATTCCAGCTTCCGGTCCCTCGCAGCTTATGGCTGCTGGTTGGGAACCTCTGCTTTTTGGCCTCTCCCTGACTCGGGAGGCCGCCCTACTTCACTGGAAAGTGGGTGACCATACTTTCTTGGGCTGGGGTACCCAAAGAGATCTCCTACGGAGTGTCGCCAGTGGGGCTACCCTGGTGAGCCGACCCTTAGCTCGGGTCACACTCCCTGCTGGTTGGGGACCTCCGCCTTTGGGTCCCCCCCCTTCCCAAACCTGGGCTGGGGACAGGCAATCCCTTGCCACCGGCTGCCGGTGGCTGAGAGCCTTCCCCTTCAGATCTAAGACTGGTTCAGGCTCCTCCCCGGAGTCCCACAAGAGAGGGGGAATTGCTTGGGCCAAGTGCTTGGGAGCTTCTATAATCCCAGCTGCCTGTTCCCCTGCCCCCTGCATAAACAAACTGCATTGTTTCATATAACTGGCTGCCTGCCAGTAATCCTGTTCAAAATCATGAATGGCTCCTCCCCTAACGCAAGCCACAGTGCCTGCCTGTGAACTTGGACCTGCTGTGGGTTGGGGATTACTATTCTCAGGTTCACTCCCAGCTGCCTGTTTCCCTGTGGGTCCCATTAAGCTAAATGGGACCTTGTTAGACCGGGGTGAATGGGTCAGGTCCTCCGAGTGGACCACTGTGCTGGAGGCTCCAGTCTCCACCGAATAGCTCCCCTGCACCATCTCATCCCCCATCTTAACATAGGGCCTGCTCCCCTCAGCATTTTCGCAGGGACACAGGTCAACAGGCTGCACTGGCTCTAGCCATTGCTGGGCGTGGGATGGGGCAGACAGGGTCACTACGCTCCCCTGGCCAGTCAGAAGAGACCACACTGACTCCAATAGTGACTCGACCCGCGGGGGGGAAATTCCTGTCTCTACCACCTCATCCTCCACCCCCCCTTTGCTGCCAGACCTCCTGAAAGCTCGGACCTGCCTTTGGGCTGATCAGACATATCATCCGCTTGGCCCTCCTTAAAGCCATCTTCAGGCTTTCTATCTCTGCCCTACAGGGGCCATGATCTGATTCCTCAAACCCTTGCTCACAGGCCAGCTTATATGCTGCTTTTGCTTCCCTAACATTCTCCTCCTGCTCTTTTCTTTCTTTTATGAGGCGAGCATTCTCCTCCCGCACCCTCATCTCATTGTTCTTGGCCTCTGCAAATAGAGACTTCAGGTACTCTGACTCATGCCTCATGTGGCTTTTGCCCTCACTAAACTGAACTACCATGCGCTCTACCTTGGCCTGGTATTCTTCAACCTCCCTTTCCCTATCCCAACTCTCTGCTCTGGCTTCCCTAAGCCTACGGGTGACTTCCCCAAGCCTGCGGGAACCTAACCACAAACAAACCAGTGGGATAAAAAGAAACCCAATAACTGCTGCTATTTCCAGACTCAAACCACTGTCTGCCACATTGCACACCATTGCTGATGGTCCTGCCGCAGTCGCCGTTTTGTAAGGAATTAGCACACGCTAACGGGGTTGGGGTTATTTGTCTCTGGCCAGTCAGAAGCTTCTGAGCTGCTCCAGGGAACCCCTTGTGGTTTTGAAGCGCTCCCCTATTCCTGAGTTCTGACCGCCGGACTTATTCGGTAGCGATGCAGACAGAAAAAAACATGACTCGTGGTTTGGGTGCAAAACAGACCACCATTTTTTGAAAACAAAGGAAAGAAACAACTTAAAATAATGAATATAGCTCTTATGCCTGGTACAGCACGTTTGCTTAACGCTGTACCCTCAGTGTCCACTAGAGCGCTCCCTGCTCAGTGCAACACTCCTTTATTTAATACACGCAGTACACTCAGTGTCCACTAGAGTGCTCCCTGCTCAGTGCAACACTCCTTTATTTTAAATCCAGCATTTTTAATGTAGAAACCCCTGTGAATAAAGTTTTAAACACAGTACTTTAAAACAGCTGCACAGTGTTCACCACAGCACTTCTCTGCTAGGTACAACACTCCTTTATTAAAATACAGCACTTGTAAAATACAGCCACTCAGTGTACACTGGAGCACTTCTCTACTCAGTGCAACACTCCTTTATTAATACAGTTTAAATATAGAAACATCTTGCTCACTACAGCACCTTTGCTTAGTGGCTTTTAATTAAAACAGCGCTTTAATACAGCTACTTTCGGTGTTCACTGAAGCACTTTTCTACTGGCGCAACACCATCTTACATAAATAGGGGGGTGAAATGGACACAATGAGGGAAGATTGACTAAAATCACAGTTCTGACAAAATTCCCAATTAATTCCCACCCCTATACCTATTTTAAGTTGCCTTGTGAAAGGCCAGAAAAATATATGCTCTCCAATGAAAATGTCTCCTCCGTGCCCTGCGATCTTTGATCTTCACTGCCCCGAAGTAAAAAACACCCCAGTATTTTAAAAGTAAACTGCTGGTGTTCCACTTCTTCAGGCAGGCTCCCACGTTGTAGAGGGCACGGAGGCGAGGCCAGAGAGAGAGAGATCTTCTGGGAAGCTATCTTTTATACCCCCATTTGGGGCCCGCCCAGATCTGGATGTTTCTGGGCTAAAACAAAAGTGATCCAACTGCCCCATTGTCCAGTAATGGGTTTGGATGAATCACCCATTCATTTTAAACTATTCCTTTTCTCAGTTTAAATGTATCTTCAAATTGTCTGTGCTGAGCTTTGAATGTATTTTCCATTCATGATGGGTTTTGAATGGAGCTGTCCTTGTTTGAAAAAAACATGTCTTTCTGTGTATACTATGTAAACAGCTTGGGAGGCTAGTGTAAACAGAAGCCATTGTTAGCCATTGTTCTTAAAGTCAGGCTAAAACCGCAGTCAAATGGTTAATCCTTTGTGCAAACGTCTTGTAGCAGTTTCTCTAAACATATCGATTATCTGCTGCAGGGGGTGGGGACACCCCTTTGATTGGCAGCTCCATTGAACCTTTCTTCCACAGAAACAGAAAGCTGTTTTCCAAGTCCTTTTTTCTTTGGCCATGTGGTCTGATGGCTATTTTGATCCCTGGAATTTTAAAGGCATATCACCCAGGGATTTCTTAATCAAAAAAATTAATCTTGGGAGCTGAAAATTTTTGCAAAATCTTACAGTCCCCCATCAGATACTAAAACTTGCGTGTAGTATCCTTGCCAAAAGTGAGCAATAATTTCTGGCCACCCGACAAACAGCCTTCCCTTATACTTAACTATATCGATCTTTGATTCCCCGACACCTCCATCTCCCCTGCCCAGAGAGAATCGTAGTACGGCAGGCATCTATTGACAGAAAACCAAAAATTATTTAAATAACCAATACACGGAGGGGACCAATGCTCCTGTACCACTTATATTCACAATAAGTCAAGCATGGAGGGGGTCCTTTGCCCCTGCACCACTTATATTCATAATAAGTCAAGCATGGAGGGTGTCCTACGCCCCTGCACTGCTTGTACCATAATTTTAAAATCTTTAAAGGGATTGTCATCCAGCCAACATGTCTGCTAAAAAAAGATGGAAGACAAACGAGCTTCCCTTAACTCCAAACAAGCAGTGAAATATTAACACGTTCTGTAAATTCTTAGTCTTAAATTGTATTTCCAGCAGCAGTTTTTAAATGTTGTGGGCATCTGTTTCCTGCAGACCCATTCCTTTGTGGACTAGGGGTGCTTCCTCTCTCGAATCCCATGACTCGTTGGTCCCCTGCGCATTCCGGAACTCTGAAAAAGTCAAAGAAAACATCTCGCCAGGTCCCCTGGCTTTGGGGAGTGTAGTCAGGTCCCGTGACCTTGATCCGCAATATAATTCGGGAACCATGCCACACTCAAACCTTATACACTGAAATTAATTTCAATATAAAAACAAAAATGAACACGTTCTACCTTAACACACGTTCTACCTTAACAAAGCTATATACAAGCTCCGCCCATCTCCGGACGGCCAGCTTAATCCCTGGTTGGGCTGCCACAGGCTGCTCCCTATGGTATGGCTGGACTGATTCCAGCTTCCGGTCCCTCGCAGCTTATGGCTGCTGGTTGGGAACCTCTGCTTTTTGGCCTCTCCCTGACTTGGGAGGCCGCCCTGCTCCACTGGAAAGTGGGTGACCATACTTTCTTGGGCTGGGGTACCCGAAGAAATCTCCTAGGGAGTGTTGCCAGTGTGGCTACCCTGGCGAGCAGACCCTTAGCTCGGGTCACACACTCTGCTGGCTGGGGACCTCCTCCTTCGGGTCCCTCCCTTCCCAAACCTGGGCTGGGGACAGGCAATCCCTTGCCACCGGCTGCCGGTGGCTGAGAGCCTTCCCCTTCAGCTCTATAACCTGGTTCAGGCTCCTCCCCGGAGTCCCACAAGAGAGGGGGAATTGCTCGGGCCAAGTGCTGGGGAGCTTCTATAATCCCAGCTGCCTGTTCCCCTGCCCCCTGCTTAAACAAACCACATTGTTTCATATAACTGGCTGCCTGCCAGTAATCCTGTTCAAAATCATGAATGGCTCCTCCCCTAACGCAAGCCACAGCGCCTGCCTGTGAACTTGGACCTGCTGTGGGCTGGGGATTACTATTCTCAGGTTCACTGCCAGCCGCCTGTTTCCCTGTGGGTCCCATTAAGCTAAATGGGACCTTGTTAGACTGGGGTGAATGGGTCAGGTCCTCCGAGTGGACCACCATGCTGGAGGCTCCAGTCTCCGCCGAATATCTCCCATGCACCATCTCCGCCACCATCTTAACATAGGGTCTGCTCCCCTCAGCATTTTCGCGGGGACACAGGTCAACAGACTGCACTGGCTCTAGCTGTTGCTGGGAGTGGGATGGGGCAGATTGAGTCACTACTCTCCCATGGCCAGGCAGAAGAGACTGCACTGCCTCCAATAGTGACTCGACCCCGGGGGGTGGGGAATTTCCTGTCTCTACCACCTCATCCTCCACCCCCCTTTGCTGCCAGACCTCCTGAAAGCTCGGACCTGCCTTCGGGCTGATCAGACATATCATTCCCTTGGCCCTCCTTAAAGCCATCTTCAGGCTTTCTGTCTCTGCCCGACAGGGGCCATGATCTGCTTCCTCAAACCCTTGCTCACAGGCCAGCTTATATGCTGCCTTTACTTCCCTAACCTTCTCCTCCTGCTCTTTTATTTCTTTTATGAGGCGAGCGTTCTCCTCCCACACCCTCATCTCATTGGTCTTGCCCTCTGCAACTAGGCACTTCAGGTACTCTGACTCGTGCCTCGTGTGGCTTTTGCGCTCACTAAACTGAACACCAGGCACTCTACCTTGGCCTGGTATTCTTCGACCTCCCATTCCCTATCCCAACTCTCTGCGCTGGCTTCCCTAAACCTGCAGGTGACTTCCCCAAGCCTGCGGGAACCTAACCACAAACAAACCAGTGGGATAAAAAGAAACCCAATTACTGCTGCTATCTCCAGACTCAAACCACTGTCTGCCACATCGCACACCGTTGCCGACGGTCCTACTGTGTTCGCCATTTTGTAAGGAATTATCACACGCTAACGGGATTGGGGTTATTTGTCCCTGGCCAGTCAGAAGCCTCTGAGCTGCTCCAGGGACCCCCTTGCGGTTTTGAAGTGCTCCCCTATTCCTGAGTTCTGACCGCCAGAATTATTCGGTAGCGATGTAGACAGAAAAAAACGTGACTCATGGTTTGGGTGCAAAACAGACCAGCATTTATTGAAAACAAAAGAAAGAAATAACTTAAAATAATCAATATAGCTCTTATGCCTGGTACAGCACTTTTGCTTAACGCATTACCCTCAGTGTCCACTAGAGCACTCCCTGCTCAGTGCAAAACTCCTTTATTTTAATATACACGCAGCACAATCAGTGTCCACTAGAGCACTCCCTGCTCAGTGCAACTCTCCTTTATTTTAAATCCAGCATTTTTAATGTAGAAACCCCTTTGAATACAGTTTTAAACACAGTACTTTAAAACAGCTACACAGTGTTCACCACAGCTCTTCAGCTTGATGCAACACCTCTTTTAATACAGTTTTAAATACAGTTCTTTAAAACAGCTACACAGTGTTTAACACAGCACTTCTCTGCTAGGTACAACACTCCTTTATTAAAATATACAGCACTTTTAAAATACAGCCACTCAGTGTCCACTGGAGCACTTCTCTACTCAGTGCAACACTCCTTTATTAATACAGTTTAAATATAGAAACACCTTGCTCACTACAGCACCTTTGCTTAGTGGCTTTTACTTAAAACAGCACTTTAATACAGCTACTTTCGGTGTTCACTGAAGCACTTTTCTGCTAGTGCAGTACCGTCTTACTTAAATGGGGGGGGAGAAACGGACACAACAAGGGAAGATCGACTAAAATCACATTTCTGACAGAATTCCCACTTAATTCCCACCCCTATTCCTATTCTAAGTTGCCTTGTGAAAGTCCAGAAAAATATATGCTCACCAATGAAAATGCCCCCTCCATGCCCTGTGATCTTTGATCTTCACTGCCCCGAAGAAAAGAACACCCCAGTATTTTAAAAGTAAACTGCTGGCGTTCCATTTCTTCAGGCAGGCTCCCACATTGTAGAGAGCACGGAGGCGAGGCCAGAGAGAGAGAGAGTTTCTGGGAAGCTATCTTTTATACCCCCATTTGGGGCCCGCCCAGATCCGGATGTTTCTGGGCTAAAACAAAAGGGATCCAACTGCCCCATTGTCCAGTAATGGGTTTGGATGATTCACCCATTCATTTTAAACTGTTCCTTTTCTCAGTTTAAATGTTTCTTCAAATTGGCTGTGCTGAGCTTTGAATGTATTTTCCATTCGTGATGGGTTTTGAATGGAGCTGTCCTGGTTTGAAAAAAAGCATGTCTTTCTGTGTTTACTATGTAAACAGCTTGGGAGGCTAGTGTAAACATAAGCCATTGTTAGCCATTCTTCTTGAGGTCAGGCTGAAACTGCAGTCAAGTGGTTAATCCTTTGTGCAAACATCTTGTAGCATTTTCTGTAAACATTTCGATTACCTGCTGCAGGGGGGTGGGGACTCCCCTTTGATTGGCAGCTCCATTGAACCTTTCTTCCACAGACACAGAAAGCTGTTTTCCAAGTCCTTTTGTCTTCAGCCATGTGGTCTGATGGCCATTTAGATCCCTGGAATTTTAACTGCTTATCACCCAGGTATTCTTTAATCAAAAAAATTAATCTTCGGAGTTGTAAATTATGGCGAAATCTTACATCACGGCTGTGGGTTGGATGGGGCTGACGGGGTGAGAGCACTGGCCAGTCAGTAAGGACCTCATGGTGTCCAAAAGTGAATCGACCTCTGCGGAATGGGTTCCTACCCCCGCCTTTTGGGCTGGGGCTGTGGGCTGCTTTCCCTTGTTATCCTTCCAATGGTTTTTGCAATCCTTCCGCCAGTGACCATCCTTCCCACACCCGTAACAATTGTCTTTGTGATGGGGGTGTTACCCCCTTCCTGGTGCCACTCTTTCCTACCCAGTCCAGGTTTTATCTCATGCACCTTCCCCTTGGGTGGGTGTGCATCAGCTCCCCTACCATTTTTGTAAGCCGGAGTGAGCTGCCTAATTACCGTGAGTTCTGTGGTCTGGGGCTCTTTGGGGTCAAACCAGGCTTCTGCCTTGGCCCGGAACTGTGGCAAGCTGTTCGCCACCAGGCAACAGAGCCAATGCGTGAGGGAATCCCCGTTCAGGAACACCCGGCCCGGTGTCCCCGGGCAAGCATTCCGGTACACCAGCCACAGCTGGTCCACAAAAGCCTGTGGGGTTTACCTAGAAACCGCGATCGTCTTCTCCACGCGGGAGAATGGTCTTCCCGCATTCATCCCCATGGCCTCTAGAACCGCATCTCTAAGCTCCTCATACCCGCTCTGCCCCCTTTTACACTCGTCAGAGAGGGATTGGAGGAGATTACTCTCCAGGGAGAATAGCAGCATCTTGGCCTTCTCAGCATCATCACAGTCATTGACGCTGGTGGTCTGCTCTATTTCCCTGAAGTGGATCGAGGTGTCTCCCTTTGTGGAAAGCTTCGGGATATGGTTGACCATAACCCTGAGCTGTTGGGTGTTAAAGTGTAATACGAACTGGTTTTGGAGGGGTCCCTCGTTGTCGCCATTGGTGGGTGGGACGAACCTCCGAAGCCGCACTGGGCACATCAGTCCCGGCTCCGGCCTCTCGGGCGAGGTTTGCTCTACCTCCACCTCCACCTCCACCTCTGGCTCCACTTCGGGTTCCTCCCCTGATTCCACCCCCCCTTGCTGCCAAAGCTCACTGAAACTTGGCGCTACGGGTAGTGGTTGTGAGATCTCCTCTCTCTCAGCCGGGTCATCCCTGGTCGCCACCGGTGACATTGGAACTGTCCTCCCCTCATTCCCCATAAAATCTGCCTGGCCTGCCTTTGGGCTTATGAGGCATACCATGCCTTTTGCCTTCCAGAAGTCCCGGCTCAGATTTTCTATCCTTTCTCTACAGGGGCCGTGATCTGCCTCCTCAAACCCCTGTTTACTTGTTAGCTTGTAAGCGGCCTTTACCTCCTGCACTCTCTTTCCCTGTTCCCTAATCTGCCTTGCCAAGCGGGCGTTTTTCTCCAGCAACCTTAACTCATTTCCCTTGGCCTCGGTGACTTGGCACCGTAGGTATTCCAATTGGGCCTTGTGTTCTCCCACTAAATGCACTCTTTCTTGGTTCAAAGCCTGCAAAGCTACCAATAACTTTTCCCCTGCGAGAGCCGTATCCTGGATCTCCAGGGCTGACTCCCTTAACTCGACTGCCTGTGCTGCAACGAGCCTGTCCAAAAGCTGGACCTGCTTTTTAAAGCACATCAGCCAAACTGCCTTCTCTAAGGACTTCTTGTGTTCCTTTCCCTCTGTCCACTTAGCTGCTGCATCTACCGGATGCCCAGCCTTTAACAGAGTGGTGATCCACTTCTTAGTGATATTCACCTTGCTAAACACATAATCAGAAATCCTTTCCTCCATCATGGTTCACTCATCCAAAACCTTGTCTACTGTATCACAACCCTGTTGCCGGTGTCCTGCCGTGGTCGCCATTCTGTAGGGGGTGGCATGTGGGCCCAGTCAGTTATGCCTCTGACTTCCCATGAGTGGTTCGAATTGCTCCCATGCCCCTGAGATTCTCGACACCAGACTTAGGTACAGGTAGCAATAGAGAAAAGACTCGAGTAGACAGGTGGTTTGGATGTAAGCAAAACTCAGGATTTTATTAAACAGGAAAAGTTAATACAGTCTTAAGAGAAGTTACCAGTATATAAAATTACAGGCAAATGCAAATAACTATACTTATACAGGGAATGGGGAACACACGGCACATTGAGGGAAAACAACTATCTTAACAATCCCCTTACCCTTATCCCACACCCTATACCTAATTAGATTAAGCTATGAGAGGCCAGAATTTATGCTCACCAATCAAAAGGGTTTGTTGGACTCAAAACTGCGGTGGGGTTCGGGGTTCGCTCTTGGTGCTCGCTGGAGCCTGCCATCATCACGTGGTCTCCGGGCACTGCAAGGGGCGTTGTCCAGGTTCGAGTACCCCAAAGTTAAAGTCTCTGTTTGGGTACTTTACCTTGCAGGGATGATTCTTCTTCTTCGGCTGACAGTTTGAGTTTATATGAAGATAGTCACAGGTTTGCTGAGGCTGAAGGTCCGATGATTCGAAGCCTACCCTCAGTTGGTCTCCTCAGTTGGTCTTCCTCAGTTGGTCTTCCTCAGATAGTCTTCCCTCCTCCCCTCGTTGCGTCCCTCCTCGCCTGGCCTGAATTGTCCGTGTCCACCCGATGCAGTGCCAGGGTGATTTCCAGATGGAGTGGCAAAAGGCACGGGCAAAGGCCAGGGGGTAAGCGCAGGATGGGGAAAGAGCAACAGCCATGAAGGTGAGAGGCAGAAGAGCCGAGCAGAGCAGAGAGAGAAGAGAGAGATTGCTACCTGGGGCCTTCAATTATACTCTTTTCGAAAACCCTTATCTGCACGCCAAATCAGGTTAGTTCTTTGTCTTAATCTTGGCAGGCTATTTTAAATAATGGTAGCAATCCATACTAACTGTTTTTAGATGGCCGGTAATCACATCTACCGGCCCGATAATTGACTTAGAACATAAGAAATAGGAGCAGGAGTAGGCCAATCGGCCCCTCGAGCCTGCTCCACCAGTCAATAAGATCATGGCTGATCTGATCCTAACCTCAAATCTTCTATCACTCTGCATCCACCCGAACCCATGTGATCTCCCGGGAGAGGCGAAAAACCAGATAAAGACCCAATGGCCAATTTGGGAGAAAAAAATCTGGGCAATTCCTCTCCGACCCATCTAGGCGATCGAAATTCTTTCAGGAGATCACTCTGTCCCTATATTTTCTACAGTACTTACCTTCTGTAAAGGCGATCTCCACCCCAGCCAGGAACAGGAATAAAACCATCTCCTGAAATCTAACACAGAATTAGAACACAGTAGGTGCAGAACAAGGCTACATGGCCCCTGGGCCCACTCCACTGCCCACAGGGCCATGACCATTCCGAACCTAGACTCATGTCCAATTTCCTGCCCGCTCCCCGTAACCCTTAATTCCCTTTACTTCTAGGAAACTATCTATTTCTGTTTTAAATTTATTTAATGATGTAGCTTCCACAGCTTTCTGGGGCAGCAAATTCCACAAACCTACCACCCTCTGAGTGAAGAAGTTTCTCCTCATTTCAGTTTTGAATGAGCAGCCCCTTATTTTAAGATACTTGTTTTGTCATGAATGTTCCTTGATGGGCCTGTCCAGCCTCATTGGCTTTCTTAATCTGTTTCAAATTATATATGTAAACTGCTTGATGGCCTTACCTATAGGCCTAACTGAATTTAGATTTCTCTCCAATTCGGTCTAATACATAATTCAAAGTCCTGTCTGGTTTCAAAATACAAAGTCTCTCTTCACAGAAGCTGCAGCTTTGGTTTCAATCCACAAGCTGTCTGCATTGCAGAGTCCATTTTAAAATCTCACAGGCTTTCTGCCACGAGGCACAGATGCCATCTTGGGTACCCTTTTTGATTTAAAATGTCCACGCAGGGTCCCATTTATTAATAACAACCTTTGGGGAAATGTAGAAATTTTGCAAATCTTACAAGCCAGGTTCTGCGGCTTAGCGAAATGGAGTTGACCTCCTGGGCCACTTTTGGCCACAGAGCTTTTGTCTGCTGGGGTGGCTTTTTTCTCCCTGAGGAAGAAAACAGCACCTCCTTATTACAGCTGGCTCCTTGCACCAGAGCTTGGAGGGAGGGAATTGAGGAGCACACTTTTGCTTGATCGTGGACATTGTCGGGAAATCAACTCCCCCTTCAAACAATTTGCAGAGCCTTTGCAGTCTCTAGAAGAAGCAAGGCTGCTTGCAGGTCTGAAATCCAGCAGCATTGATGACGTCATCGGAGGCGACTTTATGTATGAAAAGACTCAATGGGCCAGGGGTTCCCACATGCAGGAAATCAATTGCCCAATTAGGGGAAAATCGCACTTTTTCAGCACTTCACTTAGTCGGGGTCCTGACACGATTTCCAACTGACACGCCCCAGCCCGCCCACACTGACAAAATCCAGCCCATTGTGGCAATTTCTATTAGTGAAATTGATATGGTCGCTCTGCATGCTGTTCGCAAGTGTGTCTTCTCCTGCTCACTGTGCTGTTAATGCCTGGCTATGTGACTGAACGAAAGAAGAAAGACTTGCATTTATATTGTGCCTTTAATGACCTCAGGATGTCCCAAAATGTTTTACAGCCAATGAAGTGCTTTTGAAATGCAGTCACTGTTGTAATGTAGGGAAGCGCCAATTTGATCAGGCGAGGACAAGCACCGTAGAGCAGAATAATTCGTAAACACTGTGCATGACTCAGGATCTCGAGCTTATTAAGAAGCATAGCACACCTGGGGGGTGTATTGATGGAGCAATACAGCTCTACAGTCTGAGCATTATAATTTGACAATTTTTGAGCTGATATGTGCGAAACATTTATTGCAGAGAATTTAAAATAAATATATTGAACAATACAAAAATTGAATTATTTTCTGAGGCAATGCAAGTACCAGTCATATAGTTTAAGGTTTAACAAGAAATTGTCTATTTGAAAATGATCTCTTACAGACTATGGGATATCAGTGCACAGCTCAATCTGGTGGCACAACAGTAGCACTTCACTAAAAGTTGACGCAGAGGTGGTAAATCAACTTTGCTATTGAAAACGTGGCTGTGAGAACCATTCTTTCCAATGTAAATTCACTTTTTTGGGGTGAGCCAAGAGTTAACAATAGCATAGGAACATTAAAAACAGGAGTAGGCCATTCAGCCCCTCGATTTGCTCCTCCATTCAATTAGATCATGGCTGATCTGCACCTGAACTCCATTTACCTGCCTTTGCTCCATATCCCTTCCTACCCTTATCTAACGAAAATCTGTCGATCTCAGTTTTAAATGCTCCAATTGTCCCAGCATCCACAGCTTTTTGGGGAGAGAGTTCAAGATTTCCACTGCCCTTTAAGATTTGTCTCCCGAACGGCCGATCTCTAATTTTAAGATTACGTCCCCTTGTTGTCGATTCTCCCACCAGAGGAAATAGTTTTTCTGTATCTACCCTATCAAATCCTTTTAGCATTTTAAACACCTCGATCAGATCAGCCCTCAATCTTCTATACTCGAGGGAAAACAAGCCAAGTTTATGCAAGCTGTCCTCACAATTTAACCCTCTAAGCCCGGGCATCATTCTGGTGAATCTGTGCAGGACCCCCTCCAATTCCAATGTATCTTTCCTGAGGTTCAGTGTCCAAAAGCTGAAGGCATTACTTCAGCAAGAGTCTGGCCACGGCTCTGTGCAGACGAAGCATAACTTCCTCCCCTTTGTATTCCAGCCCCCTTGAGACAAAGGCCCACATTCCATGAGCCGTTTGGATTATTTTTTGTACCTGTTCATTTGCTTTTAATGATTTGTTCACTTGGACTCCCAAATCTCTTTGCTCCTCTACAGTTCCTAATTTCTCGTGATTTGGACTCCCAATATCAGGCAAAATGTTCCCAGTTACACTAATGCTTTTGTGT
Organism: Somniosus microcephalus; assembly: GCF_052327205.1. Classification (NCBI taxonomy): domain Eukaryota; kingdom Metazoa; phylum Chordata; class Chondrichthyes; order Squaliformes; family Somniosidae; genus Somniosus; species Somniosus microcephalus. The sequence goes on from NC_140997.1 coordinate 151,080,360, forward strand.
CAAGGTGCATTGAAAGCCACTTTAGATTGATGAAAAGAAAAGTACGGTAACTGGCCCATTAAAGGCATCATTCAGCACTGGCAGTAATGCTTTGAATTTGTCGATGTCTATCGGTGTCTCCTTTGATGCCTTGTCCCTTGAGTGAACCAAAATTCTGATTTATTCTGATTGCGTAATTCCAGAAAATGCTTTGCAGAATGCCAATGAGTGAGTCATTTGCTTGCTGTGATAGGTATCAATGGAGCTGTCTCAGTCAAATGCTTTGTGGGAAAATTTGGCTTCTGAGGATTCTTTCTGTATTTGGGTTTAGTGCCAGGGACACAATACAGCATATTGAGAACATGTCATTAGGGTTATGGTGGTTCCCTTATAGAATCATAGAAATTTACAGCACAGAAGGAGGCCATTTGGGCCCATCGTGTCCGCGGCGGCTGGTAAGAGCTATCCAGACTAATCCCACTTCCCAGCTCTTGGTCCGTAGCCCTTGTAGGTTACGGCACTTCAAATGCACATCCAAGTAATTTTTCAATGTGGTGAGGGTTCCTGCCTCTACCACCCTTCCAGGCAGTGAGTTCCAGACCCCCACAACCCTCTGGGTGATGAAATTTCCCCTCAAATCCCCTCTAAACCTTTCACCAATTACTTTAAATCTGTGCCCCCTGGTTGTTGACCCCTCTGCAAAGGGAAATAGGTCTGGGTGAAAAAATGGCCAAAGGCATATTTGTTTGCTCAGATTGGAACGTGAAGGTGTCATTCAATTTGCACTCCTGTGAATTACCACCTTTGATTTTCACGTGAAATATCGATATTTAAGTTAGCAATGCACTCGGAGTAAAACATGTTTTACATATGAAGGAGGAAGTTAGAAGAGAGGTTTTCACAAAGAGGGTTATGGAACATAGAATCCATTATCACAAGGGACATGTGAGGCAGAGAATATAACATCAATTAAAAGGAATTTGGATAAGTACTTGAAAAGAAAAAATATATCAAATAATCTGAATCAACAGAAGTGAGCTAATCTTTTATTGTTTCATTTGCACAGGATGAGGCAGAACAGCAGCAGTAACTGACAATGATGCTCCAGAGGGTCTTTATGGTGGTTTGTCACTGGAGAATTGATGCAAGATTTGTCTGTTTATATTTGTACTAAGCGGTGATGCACACTCACTTATTTATATATACTGCATTGCTACTCTAGGAAGTAGGGCACAGTGCTTTAGTTGTTATTGTACTGAACTAATAACCCAGAGGTCATCATTCCAATAACAACAGCAACCACTTGTATTTATTTATCATCTTTAATGTAGAAAGGTGCCCCAAAGTGCCGCATAGAGGCACCATTGAAAAAATGAACCTTAAAACAAAGAAGGAGATATTGGGAGGAGTGACCAAAGATTAGTCAAAAATTTGGCTTTTAAGGAGGGTCATAAAAAAGGAGTGGGCGATAGAGAGGTTTAGGGAGGGAATTTCAAAGCAGAAGGCACAGCTCCCAATGGTGGGAGATGTACAAGGGACCAAGTTGGAGAAGCATAAAATTCTTGGAGGGTTGTAGGGCCAGAGAAGATTACAGAGATAGGGAGGGTTGAGGTTCTTGAAAGAGTTTAAATACGAGGATGCAAATTTTAAATTTGAGGCACTGGGTCATTGTAGGTCAGTGGGTAGAAGAGTAATAGGTAACTGGACTTGCTGCGAGATATAATACGGGCAGCAGAGTTTTGGATGAGCTGAAGTTCAAATTGAAAACAAAGGCATACAATGTTGCGAAGATTAATGGTAGGCCAGAGGATTTGGAAATTTTTAGAAAAGAGGGAGAAGATAGATTGAGTGTAAACTAGCAAGAAATATAAAAACAGACAGTAAGAGCTTCTACAGGTATATAAAAAGGAAGAGAGCAGATAAACTAAACATTGGTCCCTTAGAGGATGAGACAGGGGAATTGGTAATGGGAAACAGGGAAATGGCAGAGACTTTGAACAAATATTTTGTATCGGTCTTCATGGCAGAAGACACTAAAAACATCCCAATAATAATAGATAATCAAGGGGCTATAGGGAGGGAGGAACTTAAAACAATCACTATCACTAGCGAAAAAGTACTAGGCAGACTAATGGGACTAAAGGTGGACAAGTCCTCTGGATTCTAGGGTCTTAAAAGAAGTGACTGCAGAGATAGTGGATGCATTGGTTGTAATCTACCAAAATTCCCTGGATTCTGGAACCAGTAGATATAGTGTATTTGGATTTCCAGAAGGCATTTGATAAGGTGCCACGTAAAAGGTTACTGCACAAGATAAGAGCTCACGGGGTTGGGGGTAATATATTAGCATGGATAGAGGATTGGCTAACTAACAAAAAAAAGAGAGTCAGGATAAATGGGTCATTTTCAGGTTGGCAAACTGTAACTAGTGGGGTGCCACAGGGATCAGTGCTGGGGCCCCAACTATTTACAATCTATATTAATGACTTGTTTGAAGCGATTGAGTGTAATGTAGCCAAATTTGCTGATGATACAAAGATAGGTGGGAAAGCAAGTTGTGAGGAGGAATCAAAGAATCTGCAAAGCGATATAGATAGGTTAAGTGAGTGGGCAAAAATTTGGCAGATGGAGTATAATGTGGGAAAATGTGAGGTTATCCACTTTGGTAGGAAGAATAAAAAAATGAATTACTATTTAAATGGAGAGAGACTACAAAATGCTGCAGTACAGAAGGATCTGGGGGTCCTTGTACATGAAACACAAAATGTTAGCATGCAAGTACAGCAAGTAATTAGGAAGGCAAATGGAATATTGGCCTTTATTGCAAGGGGGGTGAAGTATAAAAGTAGGGAAGTCTCGCTACAACTGTACAGGGCGTTGGTGAGACCATACCTGGAGTGCTGTGTACAGTTTTGGTCTCCTTATTTAATGAGGGATATACTTGCATTGGAGGCAGTTCAGAGAAGGTTCACTAGGTTGATTCCTGAGATGAGAGGGTTGTCTTATGACGAAAGGCTGAGCAGGTTGAGCCTATACTCATTGGCGTTTAGAAGAATGAGAGGTGATCTCATTGAAACATATAAGATTCAGAGAGGATGTTTCCCCTCGTGGGGGAATCTAGAACAAGGGGCATAGTTTCAGAATAAGGGGTCGCCCATTTAAAATGGAGATGAAGAGGAATTTCTTCTCTCAGAGGGCTGTGAATCTTTGGAATTCTCTACCCCATTGAGCTGTGGAGGCTGGGTCATTGAATATATTTAAGTTGGAGATAGACAGATTTTTAAACTATAGGGGAGTCAAAGGTTATGGGGAGTGGGCAGGAAAGTGGAGTTGAGGCCAAGATCAGATCCACCATGATCTTATTGAATGGCGGAGCAGGCTCGAGGGGCCAAATGGCCTACTCCTGCTCCTACATCTTATGTTCTTACGAAGTTGATGGAGGATGCAAGTTGGGAGGCCGGACGGGAGAGCATTGGAATAGCTGAATCTGGAGGTGACAAAAGCGTGGAGCAAGGCTCCGGCAGTAGATGCGCTGGGGCAGGGGCAGAGACAGGCTCTGCTACAGAGGTGGAAGTAAGCGGTCTTTGTGATGGAGAGAGTATGGGCTCAAAAGCTCAGCTTGAGGTCAAGTAAGACGTGAAGGTTGGGAGCAGTCTGATTCGATCTGAGACATGGCCGGGGAGGGGGATGGAATTAGAAACAATAGTACTGTGTTTGTGATGGGGGTTGAAGATGCTGGCTTTGATCTTCCCATTGTTTAACTGGAGGAAACAATCCATGAGTCCATAGAAGTTTTACATGCTCTGCGTGATTTCTATTCTCTTGTGCTCGGTGATTCATTACCATGTGGAGCTGCAGGTTTTTCTGTATTTGTGCTGGTGCCTGGCACATTAAAGAAATAAAGAAAGAATTTACATTTCTATAGAGCCTATTACAACATTAAGACATCCTAAAAGTGCTTAACAGCCAATAAAGCATGCTACAGTAATAATGGTTTTATAAGCGACTTGGTCTGTGGTGTCATAGTGCTCTGTATCCAGCTTGTGAAAAGGAAAATATAAAGTATACATGAATGGGTTAATGGTTTCTGTGGTGTCCTATTAAGCCATTCGGTACAAGAAGGTTCTTGATAGTTGCTCAGTTCACTGATATCTGCCAGAGCAATGCTGAGGCACTAAGCTGGTTCAAAAGGGGGCAGTGGCTGGGGGGAGCGGGGTGGGGGGGGGGGGGGAGATGGGGTGAGGGGGGGCGGAATCAGCTCAGGATCCTGCTGTTAATTGCTATCCCCCCATGCACACAAATTAGCTGCAACCAGTCAATGGTGGCCTGGCTTTTGAATGCGGCAACCTGACTTCTTAGAGGATAGACTGTACATAATGTTATTTTAGGTTGTTTTAAGGCTGTGGCTCCAGACACTTTAAAGTACAGTCTCTTGATGGCCTAATGGACTAAGCCATCACTCAGACGGCCCTGGGCTCCATTCCTGCTCGGCATTTAGTTAACTTGTCTCAGTTGTGGCAGCAGTTGTGGGCCTGAAATTGGGTCTTGGGGGAAATCCTGTCCCTGATTGTTAACCAGTGACCTCTGCTGAAAAGTAAGAGAGTGTGGCCGTCGAATTGGATTCATCTGTAATATCCCCCACAGTTGGAGAACCTTCCAATGCTCACTATCTAAACTTGTTCAGGAAGCACGGTCTGCGTGTGTGCGTTTTGGGGGTGGGAGTGAGGAGGGGGGTGAAGGTCACTTAGTAGGACAAGGCAGCACAATATTTAACCACCCTTAGTTTGGATAATTTATCTCGGTTCATGGATTCAAAGAGTAATGCAATTGCACATAGATTCTCCATTAAACAATTTAATTAAAATTGTTCTTTTCAATTTTTGTAGATTGGATTTATTACAATTTTGCCTTTTTCTTGTACAATTTCTGCCGTAAGTTATCGTTCAGTGGTGAGCCCAAGTGTACATTCCATTAGTGCACCTGAACGTGTCCCAGCTTCCACAAAAAAAGTTTACTTGCAAATAAATTATCTTTACCTAACTCCAGACAAGGTGAAATAACTCATCACAGTCTACATTATCAAGTCCCTTTACAATCCTAAAAACAGTCTCATGCCAATATAAATCTTGGCCTTGCTGTCGTTCTGCAAGTGCTCCCAGGACAGAGCTCAGGTTCAGGAGATGCAACACATGCTCTTATACCTCCCCCCTTTCAACTGTCCAGGGCCCCAAACACCCCTTCCAGGTGAAACAGCGATTTACTTGTACTTCTTGCAATTTAGTACACCGTATTCGCTGCTCACGATGTGGTCTCCTCTACATTGGGGAGACCAAACGCAGATTGGGTGACCACTTTGTGGAACACCTCCGTTCAGTCCGTAAGGGGGACCCCGAGCTTTCGGTCGCTTATCACTTTAATTCTTCGCACCACTCCCACTCAGACCTCACCGTCCTCGGCCTCTTGCATTGTTCCATGGAAGCTCAGCGTAAGCTCGAGGAACAGCACCTCATCTTTCGATTAGGCACTTTACAGCCCTCTGGACTCAACATAGAGTTCAACAATTTCAGATCATAACCTCGGCCCCTATCACATATATATATCTTTTATCCACACTTTTTGTTTGTGCCTTTTGTTCTTCTCTCCCACATGGCAGCTGTCTTTCATTCTGCCAGCGCATTTTACACTTCATCTAGAGCCATCCTTTATTTCTTAACCTGTCCCATTACCATCTCCTTTTGCCTTGAATATCTCTTAATGTCGCTTTCATTCTCCTGCCTTTTATCCTATCACAGACCTTCCCTTTTGTTCTTTCATCCCCTTCCCCATTTCCCAGCCCCTAAACCTGCTTTAAAATCTGTTCCATTTCCTGCTTTTTTCCAGTTCTGACAAAAGGTCATCGACCTGAAACGCTAACTCTCTTTCTCTCTTCACAGATGCTGCCTGACCTGCTGAGTGTCTCCAGCATTTTCTGTTTTTATTTCAGAGCTCAGGTTGTTCAGTTTTCTAAGAGGTTTTTGATTTGGGATTCATTTCAGTGAAAAATGTAAAATTCCAAGGCAGGCTCCGTGACCACACAATCATGGAATTCAAGAAATCCCGGCCAGAGCTGGTATATTCTGAAGTGAATTTGAGTTTTTATTAGGTCTTTTAAAATCTTCATTTCATCAAGGATCGTTGTTCACGCCTACATGCTGCAATTCTGCATCAGCGGTTTTAATTCTTAAAAGGCTGAACAAGTTCATTACAATTTTACAGAAGGGAAAAGGAAGCAGAAGAACTTGGCATTATGTAGAAGCAACCAGGGGAATTATGTTACTTGAGCTCATCCAAAACTCTGTTGCCTGTATCCTAACTCACACCAAGCCCTGTTCACCCATCACCCCTGTGCTTGTTGACCTACATTTGCTCCCAGTCAGGCAATGACTCCATTTAAAAATTCTCATCCTTGTTTTCAAATCCCTCCATGGCCTTGCCCCTCCCTATCTCTGTAACTTCCTCCAGATTTACAACCCTCCGAGATCTCTGCACTCCTCCAATTCTGGCCTTTTGCACATCCCTGATTTCCTTCACTCCACCATTGGTGGACTTGCCTTCAGCTGCCTGGGCCCCAAGCTCTGGAATTCCCACCTTAAACCATTCGCCTCTCTTTCCTCCTTTAAGTCACTCTTTAAAACTAACCTCTTGGACCAAGCTTTTGGTCACCTGCCCTAACATCTCCTTATGTGGCTCGGTGTCAAATTTTGTCTGATAACACTCCTGTGAAGCGCCTTGGGATGTTTTACTATGTTAAAGGCGCTATACAACTGCAAGGTGTTGTTATGTTGACAAATAGAATTTGGACTGATGACAATAGCTCTATAACATCGCTTTCACCCGATGTTACTCTACTATCTTTGAACGTGCTACTTTTTGTTACCTATCCCATTTTGAGAGATCATAGTTCTCGGATCACAAATACTTGAGGGACTGGGATTTCAATTCATGATTTTAACACTGTATAGTAGTTTCTATTTTACATTTTTAACAAATATGGCTTAATTAGAGCAGGATGTGACATGCTCCTGCTCAATATAAATCTACGAAAGAAAGACTTGCATTTATATAACATCTTTCATTACCTCAGAATGTTCCAAAGTGCTATACAGCCAAGAAAACACTTTTTAAATGTAGCCACTGTTGTAATGTAGGAAACGCAGCAGCCTATTTGCGCACAGCGAGGTCCCACAGCCAGCAATGTGATAATGACCAAATACAGGAAACTCTCGTTTAAACGGCAACTAAATATCCAGAATTCTCTATTAACCGGCAAAATTAACACTCAGAAAACAACACCTCAATAACCGGAAATGTTGCCGAGTCTGAGTCCGAATCTCCCGCGGTGGCCAAGTTAGTCAGCGGGGGTACTTTTCCAAACTGCCACTACTCGGCTTCTTGGTGCTGTCGGAAGTCCGAACACCTCAATAACAGAAGTCTGGCTCTCCCGCGCTGCCGGTAGTCTCTTCCGATCCGCCATTCTCCAGCTTTATCGTGAATTATCTCCCCCATCTTGCAGTATGGAATTCCCAAAAGTTGGTCCAAGCAAAGGGACTTGGAATAAGTGTACAGTCAACTACAGTACTGTATACAGTCGTTTACTGTATACATTTTGTTTTACTGTTAAGTAATTAAAGAGTTATGGATTACCCTCAACTGGCAGTACTGTACTTTACCAAGCATCTTCCACCATCTATTTAACACAACATTCTGTAGGTGAGTACCCAATTACTGTATACTGCACATTTCTTGATTTTTTTAATTTTTGTTTGTTAAAAATAGCCTCGGTAGTTAACCCTCTCCGCCATCTGGAATTTTTAATCAACCGGCACCATCCCGGCCCCGTCGGTGCCGGATACCAAAGAGTTTCCTGTAATCAGGTTTTTTTTTGGTGTTGGCTATGGGATAAATGTCGACTAGGATGATGGGAGAATTTCCCTGCTCTTCTTTGAATGGTGTCGTGGGACCTTTTACTATCTCTGCCTGAGAGGACAGATGGGGCCTCGGTTTAACGTCTCAACCAAAAGACGGCTCCTCTGACAGTGCGGCACTCCCTCATTCCTGACTGCAATGGCAACCTGGATAATGCACTCAAGTCTCTGGAGTGGGACTATGGCCTTATGACTCAGAGACAAGAGTTCAACCCACTGAGGCAATGCTGAGCCTCAGCCATCTACCCCACAGAGTCACAGAAGATGAGTGGATGGCCAAGATTCCCCACATGAGTTTCCGTTGTGTGTAGTGCCAACTTAGGGAGGCACAAAACAGAGGCGCAATACTTGCCCACATGGAGGGAAGAAAACTGATTGGAAAGGACTGCCCGACCCATAGATTTTACACTCCACCTAGTGGCTAGGTCCAGTGCTGCAATGCAGGAGCAGTCGCCATCTTCTCCAAATGATTACATAGCATTACATTGAATGAATTTGATTTTACAGCACAGAAACAAGCATTTCGATCCAAGAGATCCATGCTGGCATTTATGCTCCACACGAGCCTCCTCCCACCTTACATCATCTAACCCCAGCAACATAATCTTCTATTTCTTTCTCCCTCATGTGTTTTCCAGCTTCCCCTTAAAGGCATCTATGCGAATCGCCTCAACTGCTCCTTGTGGTAGCGAGTTCCACATTCAAACCAGAGTGTTCCACATATCCCACGAAAAGGCAGGCATAACTAGGACCCATGTGGGTTTCCTTCCCTTCCCCTCCCCCCTTTCCCTGCCTCTGCACCTGCTTAAGAATCTGTTATATTGTGGCGGAGCCACCAAAGGACTCAGATCGTTTGTATATAATTCCTTTAACAACATGTTAGCTACAGCCTGAGTCTGTATCTTTATTTATGCTGTTTAACTCTACAGAGCGTGGTTACTTTAACAGTGCGGCTAAAAGGTGATGACATCACGCCGTTCATCACGTGATTCCCCACTGGCAGGAAAACATGATGACGTCATGACGTCAGCCATGGGACTGCAGGGGCAGTCCTCGTGGAGCCTCCAGAGAGAGCAGGCCTACATTCGAAGTTATCCTGCAGTTTCTTGTTAAAACCTGTTTGTTTCATTAAAGTTCATTTTGTTTGATCGCCTGAGTAGAACTCAGTCTTTTAGTTAGGAACCCGCGTTCCTACATTGGTGACCCCGACATTCGTGAATGGTTTTCATGGAACATCTTCAGCATGGAAACGAACACCGTGACTCTGAAACTGCCACAGTTCTGGGAGCAACAACCAGCTGCGTGGTTTATCCAGGCTGAAGCCCAGTTCGCCATCAGGAACATCGTTGCGGATCAGACCCGTTATTACTACGTGGTCTCCGCCCTCGGTAGCGCCACTGCCTCACGGATCATCAGCCTCCTCAGTAGTCCTCCTACTGACCGCAAGTATGACACGTTAAAGGCGCGGTTGCTACATGTCTTCAGCCTCTCAAAGTCAGAACGCGCTCGCCGGCTCCTCGCTATGCCCGGCCTCGGGGACTCCAAACCGCCCGAGCTCATGAGCCAAATGCTCACGCTCTTAGGTGCCGAACTGGAATGCTTCCTCTTCCGGGAGCTATTCCTCTGCCAACTGCCGGAGCAGGTGCAGGCTGCCCTAGCCAGGTCCGGCGTCACAGACTGCGCTGAGCTTGCTGCCGAAGCAGATAAAATTTTCACAGTAACCCAGCAGTGCTGCGTGGCCATGATGCGCCCATCCCCCACAGACGCAGCTCCAGCTCCTCTTGCAGCGGGATGGTGCTCCTACCACGCCCGTTTTGGCGCGAAAGCACGACGCTGCCGCTCTCCCTGCAGCTTTTCGCCCCCCAAAAAAACAAAGCTCCTGCAGCGTTCCTGGCGAAGGAGGACCAGGCCTAACGGGCGCTCCGTGGCTGCGATGGCCATCGGATCTTCAGGGAAACTTCTTTACATCACCGATTCCCTATCGGGTCGACGTTTCCTTGGTGACACCAGGGCGCAGTGTAGCATCCTACCTGCGTCGAATCTCGATATGCAAGCTGGGGACCACGGTTTTTCCCTCGTGGTGGCTAATGGCGCAGCCATTCAAACTTTCCGAAAGCGGCGGGTCCAAGTGTGTTTCGGCGGTCAGCGCTTCCATTGGGAATTCATCACAGTCTCGCAGGCCATCCTAGGGGCGGATTTTCTGTGTGCCAACGGCCTCCTCGTCGATGTCCGGCACCGCCGGTTGATCAACGTGGCCACCTTCCACTCGATTCCGTGCCACCATGGTACCACCATGGCGCGCTCTATCGCCTGCACGTTCCCATCTCTGGATTACTTCACTCGGCTCCTCGGAGAGTTCCCAGAGCTGACCAGGCCCACTTTCTCCTCCTCGGCCATGAAGCATGGTGTTGAACATTATATCACCACTACTGGCTCCCCAGTTTATGCACAGGCTAGAAGGCTTGAACCCGGCAAGCTCGCGGCTGCAAAAGCGGAGTTCGACACGATGGAGCGGCTGGGGATTATTCGCCGGTCGAATAGTCCCTGGTCTTTGCCTCTCCACATTGTTCCAAAACCGGGCCACGGCTGGCAGCCATGCGGTGACTACCGACGCCTGAATGACGCCACTACTCCTGATCGGTACCCGATCCCGCATATTCAGGATTTGTAGGGCCCATTTGGCGGGAAATTCTATCTTTTCTAAAGTTGACCTCATCCGGGGTTAACACCACGTTCCCGTGCACACGCAAGACGTCCCAAAAACCGCAGTCATCACCCCTTTTGGCCTTTTTGAGTTCCTGCGGATGCCATTAGGCTTGAAGAACGCAGCACAGTCTTTCCAGCACTTAATGGACTCCGTGCTCCAAGACCTAAACTTCATCTTCGTCTACCTCAACGACATTCTCATCGCCAGCGCTAGCAAGGAAGAGCACATCTGCCATTAGCGTACCCTCTTTACACGCCTCAGTCAGCACGGTTTGATCATCAACCCGGCCAAGTGCCAGTTCGGCCTGCAGCGGATTGATTTCTTGGGACACCGCATAACATCAGACGGTGTCGGCCCCTTACTGACGAAGGTGGAAGCTGTTACCTCTTTCCCGCGCCCGCCAACCATCAAGGCCCTGCAAGAGTTCCTGGGGATGGTCAATTTCTATCACCGATTCGTCCCTAAGGCGGCTCAGCTTATGCAGCCTTTGTACAGGGCCCTCAAGGGCAAGTCCAGTAAGGATCCAATCAGCTGGACATCCGAGATGGACCAGGCATTCGTCAACACCAAGAGCGCTTTGGCCAACGCAACCATGCTGATGCACCCACTTCCAGGTGCCACCATCGCCCTTACCACAGACGCGTCAGACTGCACCATCGGCACAGTGCAGGAGCAGTGGGTGAACGGCACGTGGCAACTGCTGGCGTTTTTCAGCCGTCAACTACGGAGAAATGAAAGAAAATACAACATTTTCGATCGGGAGTTGCTGGCCCTTTTTCTAGCCATTCACCATTTCCGGTTCTTATTAGAAGGATGTCCTTTCACGGCTTTTGTCGACCACAAGCCTGTAATGTTCGCCAAGGCCAAGACTGCCGAACCGTGGTCAGCTCCTCAACAACGTCACCTGACATTTATTTCTGAATTCACCACGGACATTCAACATGTGTCTGGTAAAGACAACCTGGTGGCGGATTGCCTCTCCCGCGTGACGGTCCATGCGGTTCACCTGGGGATTGACTACACCCTTGTGGTTGCAGATCAGGCCTCGGACCCAGAGGTCCAATCATACAGAACCGTCCCCTCTAGTTTCCAAGTGACAGACGTCAGTTTCCAGGCCGCAGGCACCACGCTCCTTTGTGACGTCTCCATGGGCGTTCCCCGACCTATTGTACCAGTTGCATGGCGCCGGAAGGTGTTTGATGCCATACACGGTTTGTCGCACCCTGGTATGAAGGCTTCACAATGGTTAATGTCGGCGAAGTTCGTCTGGAAGGGTATGCACCTCGATGTCTGTGACTGGGCCAACACCTGCGTGGTCTGCCAGAAGGCCAAGATCCAGCGTCATGTAAAAGCTCCGGTGGCTACGTTCGCTGTTCCGGAGCATCATTTCGACCACATGCATGTGGGCCTTGTGGGGCCACTTCCGCCTTCCCATGGTTATACGCATCTCCTCACCATGGTGGACCGCACCACTAGGTGGCCAGAGGCAATTCCTTTGGTTTCCACCACTTCGGCAGACGTCACGAGAGCTTTCCTCTGCTGTTGGGTTGCTCGTTTCGGGGTACCGGTGGACATCTCCTCCGATCGTGGGCCACAATTTTCCTCGGAGCACTGGAACGCTGTAGCTCAGGGGCTCGACACCAAACTTCATCGCACCACCACCTATCATCCACAGGCGAATGGCCTGTGCGAGCAATTCCACAGGTCGCTTAAAGCCGCCTTACGGGCCAGTCTTCAAGGTGCGGGATGGGTGGACAGACTCCTATGGGTCCTTTTTGGTCTTCGTACGGCGCCCAAAGATGACCTGCAATCGAACTCGTTTATAGCCAGCCGCTCCGAGTACCAGGGGATTTCCTCCCTTCTCCCACAGAGCCGTGGTCTGCCTCCCAGCAACTCATCAGCCACCAGGAAGCGGCCAGATGCTTCGCTCTGGTGCCTACATCAAATAACGGCCTACAGAGCTCCCACCTGCCAGCTGAGCTGAAGAACGCCGAGTACGTATTTACCCGCCACGACGCTCATCGGGATCCGCTAAAGCCCCCTTAAACTGGCCCTTTCCGCGTCATCGAATCAGGAGACAAATCCTTTTTGGTCGACATCGGAGGAAAGCCGGATCACATTTCGGTGGACCGGTTGAAGCCGGCTCATTTGGACCTGGACCACCCCGTCGTCATCGTCAGCCGCCGAAACGTGGCCGACCGCCCGCAGCTGCCGTGCCAGATCAACGACAGCCGCCCGCCAGCTCGACCACACTCGCCACGCCAGCTCAACCACAACCGCCTCCCAGCTCGACCACCGTCCATCAGCTTCCTCTGCAAGGTTACCGAAGTCGCTCGGACAGACTTGTCAGGCCGTTCATCACGTAATTCCCCACTGGCAGGAATACGTGATGATGTCATGACGTCAGCCACGGGACTGCATGGGCAGTCCTCGTGGAGCCTCCAGAGAGAGCAGACCTACATTCGATGTTATCCTGCAGTTTCTTGTTAAAACCTGTTTGTTTCATTAAAGTTCATTTTGTTTGATCGCCTGAGTAGAACTCAGTCTTTTAGTTAGGAATCCGCGTTCCTACAATATCTCTAACTTTTTCCAGTTCTGATGAAGGGTCACAAACCTGAAACGTTAACTCTGTTTTTCTCTCTCCACGGATGACCTGCTGTGTGTTTCCAGCATTTTCTGTTGTTATTTCAGATTTCAATCATCCTCAGTATTTTGCTGTTGCTTTTAAGAAATGACTGCTTTATAGTGTTCAAAGAATGAGGGCATTCTTAATTAAAACTGATAACGGCAGACTGATCATTTTGTTCAAAGACTGGAAACTAATTGATGTTGATACATTAGCCCATTCTGTTTAAAGCAGCGTGGTTGTTTCCAAGTGATAAGAGGCTGAGGTGGAGACTGCTCGCTGCAGATTGCTGCCTTTTGATGAAGCCCTTTTATTATGTGTGTCTCTGGCCGCTTCCAATTACCTCTCTGCTGCTCATCTTTGGCCATCTCGCCAGTGTAAACATTATTGAAACCATACCTTTGCGTCTGAAATCTTGGCGATAATTGTTACTTACTGCACAGATATTTTTTTTCTCTGTCCGCAATTCAATCTTGTGCACTGTCCAGTTAATCAAGGGCTTGATAGGGTAGACATAGAGGAGATGTTCCCACTTGTGAGAGAGTCCAAAACTGAGAGCCATGAATATAAGATAGTCACCAATAAATCCAACAGGAAATTAGAAATAAACCTTCTTTACTCAGAGAGTGGTTAGAATGTGGAACTTGCTACCACAAGGAACAGTTGAGGCGAATAGCATAGATGCATTTAAGGGGAAGCTAGATAAACACATGAGGGAGAAAGGAATAGAAGGTTAAGCAGATTGAGTTAGATGAAGAGGGCTGGGAGGAGGCCCGTGTGGAGCACGAACACCAGCATTGACCAGTTGGGCAAAATGGCCTGTTTCTGTGCTGTACATTCTATGTAATTCTATGTAATTATGTAATATTATCGATCAAAGATATAGCCATAGAATGGGATGTTGTGATCACAATTAATATTTTACATTACCTATCAATTGCATTAGGCATGTGGATGTTTAACTTTTAATTCTCATTATCAGAAAGTACTTTTAAGATGAAATGGGCATTTGTTAAAAACAGGCCATTTCTCATGCAAAATTAATGCCCTCAAGATAAGTACATTGGGAAACGGGAACAGAACCTATAGCCCCGTGCGCAGCAAGCTTACCTTATCAGACACCCTTTAATCAATACCAGCCTCGATCCAGACTGAGAACTCCAAACTGGAGCAGTTATTCGTTCAGATTTTAAACTTTAGCATTATGGCTTAATGCATGTCAAACATAATCTTTTGGAGTTTTGGTATGTAGTATTTCTCGAGAGCAAAAGAACACTTTAAGGATGGTGCCTTGACAATATACACACACCTTTTATAACTGAAACCATAACTAAAAGATTTTCTGTCAGTTTCGACCATCAAACTTCAGGTTGCCGTGTGCACACTAATGAATTGTTAATGGTATGTCTGTTAGTATAATTGCTGATGAATTCATCACTAGTGCTATTCTAGTGCTATTTTGTACCTATTTATGGACTGCTCCATTAGCTAGTTTTCTGCTGTTTTATGTCTGTAATATTTCTAAAATTATTTAAAAAGAAACATTTACAACATATAATTAACAATCATATTTTTGTCTTCACTGCCTCTTTCTATTTTGAAGGTATTCTCATTTAAACGTTGAATGCGAATGACATTTTATTCTTGTATATTTGGTGACATCACCGAACGCAGCCTAAGGCTTCGCCCTGTTTTCTTCCAGGTCACAAGGTTTTTTTTCAAATTACCAGGCTTGTAACTTACCAATTATAACAATTGCTCCAATTTTGTCAAACCCTGTTCACTCACGGGTGGAATCCTGAGTGTCCAAACATTCAGTTCCATACACGTTTATTGCTAGGTCACAGTTCAAGTTTATGATAAAATTAATTTGCATAATCACAAATGCAAAATCTTCCATGAACCAGTGCAATCAGGTAGTGTAATAGAACATAATTGATTCTTTTTTTCTTTCCATTAATAAGTATAGCTCGATGTATTTAAGAGTGCTAACCTGGTGCAGTTTTAGTAATACAGGGGGAAAATGTCTTTATCACGCATTTTTAATCAGGCTGTCTAATCCTCCTGTGAGTAACCTGATGTACAATCACTGAAAATTATTTAAAACAAACAATACCGAAGCATTTAATAGTTCCATTGGGATACACTAGTCAGGTTCTTAGTAAATTAACTATTTTGTGATTTGAATTTTTTTTAAAGCATACGCCTAAGAAAATGAGCCCAATTTGAAGAACTTTCCCGAGCCAGCGCAATCAGTGGAATCTCGCAATTTTGACCTGGAGGGGCGTGGCCAGTTTTGTGGGCGGAGCCTGATCCGGTGAATTCAACCTTGAACCAGTGCAAAGCATTGCGGAAAACACGGGTTACACTGACTTATGGCTTAAATTCCCCGATCTTTTTCGCTGGTTCAGCTGATTCCACTCAGATTGCGATGGAATCTGGGTGCTAAAAACAAATGGAAACAAGCGGAAACTTCACCCCCCTTGTTTCTGCTCTTTCAGATGCCCTGCTGTGTACTTCTAGCATTTTCTGTTTTTATTTGGTGAGGCACAAACAGTTACTTCAATCCAAAGAGTTCAGTAACTGCCAGGCTGAGAGAAGTCCGGTTTAGTTATCAGCGTTAATATTTCGGTATGGAACTGGTTGCATCAGGTAATGACCAATTGAATTTCCTTGTCTCCTCAAGTACTTGTCTTCACAATGATTTAAGACTTAAGGATGACAGTGAAAAGGCAAAATTAAATTTCTGGAAGTTATATAAAAAAGAACGCATACAAAATTTTGGAGAAGGATGAAAAATTGATCTGATTTGCGGCTAGTGGTTTCAGATCTGGCACAGAATTAAGGCCTTTATGGCAGCCGGTGAAAAATGTTATCAAAAAGAAACACTTTCATTAAATCATGTGTCCATTTTTGTTGGCTCACTTAACGGGATTTTCAGAAATGATGATTGTATCATGTAAAACGTTTGCAGAACAAACCAAACTTTCAAAACCACATTCAGATACTCTGCTGTTTCAAAATGGCATACCTGAAACCTTCAGTTGCTACCTTTATATCTGTATATACTTTATATAAAACATCCTACTAACGCCTTTTATTATTTCATTATAAACTCCTCAGAATCGGTGAGACTGCAAGAGAAACACTAAAGTATCTGTCTCCTGATAAACACTTTTGAGCTGAATTCTGATCCAGATGTTGAATTTTGGAATGATGATTTTTTGGTTAATATTGATGTTCTGTACAATGCATGCTTCAATTAATCTAATACTCTGAGTAAATAACAAACTGTAAACATATGTTTTAATATAAAGAAAGACTTGCATTTATATAATGCTTTCATGATCTCAGGATGTCCCAAAGTGGTTTACAGACAATAAAGTACTTTTGAAGAGTAGT
Source organism: Somniosus microcephalus (assembly GCF_052327205.1). Taxonomy (NCBI): domain Eukaryota; kingdom Metazoa; phylum Chordata; class Chondrichthyes; order Squaliformes; family Somniosidae; genus Somniosus; species Somniosus microcephalus. The sequence goes on from NC_140997.1 coordinate 151,097,038, forward strand.
CATTGTTGTATGATCCTGCAACATGTATAATGCACGTGCATATATGCACTTAACTCTCTCCTGTTAGGAAAAGTCCCAGGCCAGGGTTCAGCTAGGAGAGCAGCTTTAGAATGGAGAGCCACAGAAAGAAAGAAAGACTTGCATTTATATCGCACTTTTCACAACTTCAGGACATGCTAAATCTCTTCGCAGCCAATTAAGTACTTTTGAAGTAACAACAGAAAATGCTGGAAAATCTCAGCAGGCCAGGCAACATCCGTGGAGAGAAATTGGAGTTGACGTTTCGGGTCGAAACCCTTTTTCAAAACTGGAAAGGAAATCAAATAGATCGAAGGCAAGGCTGCGATAGAACAAAAGAAGTAAAGGGACATTAAGAGGTATTCAAAACCAGACGAGATGGTAATGGGACAGTGGAGACAAAAGGCGGCTCAGATTAGGTGTGAAGTGTACTGGCAGGATGAGAGACAGCTGCCATGTGGGAGAGAGAAAAAAAAGGAAACTGGGGGGGAAGGGAAGACCCAAAACAAAGGGGTGGAAAAAAAATGTAAGTAAAAATGTAATAGGGGCCGAGGTTATGATCTGAAATTGTTGAACTCGATAGTGAGTCTGGAAGGCTGCAACGTGCCTAATCGGAAGATGAGGTGCTGCTCCTCGAGTTTACGTTGAGCTTCCGTGGAACAATGCAAGAGGCCAAGGACGGTGAGGCCCGAGTGAGAATGGAACGGTGAATTAAAATGACAGGCGACCAGAAGCTCGGGGTCACCCTTACGGACTGAACGGAGGTGTTCCGCAAAGCGGTCACCCAATCTGCGTTTGGTCTCCCCAATGTAGAGGACACCGCAACATGAGCAGCGAATACAGTATACAAGATTGCAAGAAGTACAAGTAAATCACTGTTTCACCTGGAAGGGGTGTTTGGGGCCCTGGACAGTGGGAAGGGGGGTGGTATAGGGGCAGGTGTTACATCTCCTGCGCTTGCACAGGAAGGTGCCAGGCAAAGGGGAAGGGCTGTTGGGGGTGATAGAAGAGTGGACCAGGGTGTCTCGGAGGGAGCGGTCCCTTTGGAATGCTGAAAGGGGAGGGGAGGGGAAGATGCGTTTGGTGGTGGGATCACTTTGGCGGTAGCGGAAATGGAGGAGGATGATCCGTTGAATGTGAAGGCTGGTGGGGTGAAAGGTGAAGACAAGGGGAACCCTATCGTGGTTCCAGGAGGGAGGGGCAGGGGTGAGGGCAGAAGTGCGGGCGATAGAATGGACACGGTCGAGGGCCGTGTCAACACTTTTGAAGTGTAGTTACTGTTGTAATGTAGGAAACCCAGCGGCCAATTTGCACACAGCTAGACCCTACAAACAGCAATGTGATAATGATCAAATAATCTGTTTTAGTGATGCTGGTGAAAGGATAAATATTAGCCAGGACACCAGGGACAGTTCCCTTGCTCTTCTTTGAATAGTGCCATGGGATCTTTTATGTCCACTTGAGAGGCAGACACAGAATGGGCCTGATATATTCATCCATGCGGTTAATTAACTTTCACAAGAAAATATTAAGTGGGAACAATTACATAAATTAGAACATGGGGCAGTATCTATTATTACAGTTTATAAAGAGCTATAAAAGACTACTAAAATATATTGTTTGTTAATGATGATTCAGCTTTACTTTCTGATTTTTTTTTGTAAATGTAGGTGAAGGGAGTGTAAAAAGGCATACCACAATTTGAAAAAGATATAAAGGGTAACTGGGTAGTACAATGGTTTACTTGCAATGCTGTAACTTGTTTTTCTTTAATGCAGCGAGTTGAATGCACTGCCTGAAAAGATGGTGGATGCAGATTCAATAGTAACTTTTAAAAGGGAATTGGATAAATACTTGAAAAAGAACAATTTGCAGGGCTATGGGGAAAGAGCAGGGGAGTGGGACTAATTGGATAGCACTTTCAAAGAGCCGGTACAGGCAAGATGGGCCGAATGGCCTCCTTCTGTGCTGTATCATTCTACGATTGTATTTGGCTCTAGATTGAGTTGGATCAAGGATTGGCCAGTTGCACAAAACTGCTCCCATTTTGGCACAAAATTGGCAATCTTGTTCCAAGAGAACTGAAAGCTGATTGTTGTAGGTCGAGAAAAGTTTACATTGGGGCAGGAAATGTTGTTCTTCCGAGTTGCACCTAAGGCCCATTGGTGGGGAAGAGCAATGGGTACTTTATTCCATCATTGCCTTTGTTGTACATAGTTTAGGAGTGCTTGATGCTTATAGTGGGTAAAAATATTGAAAGCAGATTCCCCTTCCCCAGCACTGGCATCCTTCAACTTGAGTAGAAATTCACTCTCTCTGTAGGGTTCTCAAAATTACCATATTCCCCAAAAGTTATGGCTAAAGGGGCCCTGTATGGACAAGTTGTTAAAAAAAGGATACCCAAAATGGCTTCTACAACCTCGTGACCAAAAGTACAGGATTTTAAAAGCAAGGCCCTGCAAAAAGGCGGGCACTTTTCAAAACCTGAAACAAAACCTAAAATGCATGAATCTGTGAAAAGACTTTGTGGAGCCAGACAGCTAAGCAAACACAGAATATGCATTCATTCACCTTGGAACAATTAAATTTCATAAATAAAAACAGCCAGGACATCGAAGCCATTAAACACGGAGACAACCACCCCAGTAGCTGTTAAAGTAAATGGCTGTAAACATTTTAAATGAGCCTGCCAAAAGTTAGACAAAGGACTGACCTGATTTGGCGCGCAGATAAGGAATGAAGAACTGGGTATAATTGTAAGCCCGTCGGTAGTGATCGTTCTCTTGCTCTTGCCCTTATCTCTTGGCCTTCGCCTCCTGCCTCTCGTTCTCGCTTCATGCCCATTACTACACCGAGGGCCAAATGCGGGAGGAGAATGAGACCCGAATTCGAAAACACACAGGACACACAGGCCACAAACAGGCAGACGAGACGAGACGAAGAAAACGGTAAATCGGTAAAGGCAGAGAAGGGCAGCGGAAAGACACATTGGGGGACAGACGCCTAGTTATAAGCTGGCATTTGACGAATAAGTTGGCGTTCGAAGCATGGATAGCAGCGTCCATGACGAATGAATTGGCGTTCGAAGCATGGGTAGTAAAATCAGTTTGCCAGTATAAACCGCCAATCGAGCCCCAACCGTTATAAAACCCGTCAGCGAATAAACCGCCCGAGGAAGAAGAAGAAGACCCATCGCGACTCAACGAAGATGCGACTCAACGACAACGTTAGCTGAGGAAAAGGAGGGTGATTCACATAAACAACTCCACCGCCGTGCCCTGTGACCCAAAGGACAGCAAGAGCGGACCCCAAAACTCAAACCCGTTAAAAGTCAACAGGTTTCGAATTGGTGAGCATAAATCCCTGGCCCCTCATCGCTTAATCTAGTTAGGTATAGAGGGTGGGATAAGGATAAGGGGATTTTAATGTGTTTGTTCCCTCGATGTGCCGTGTGTTCCCCATTCCCAAATAAGTGTATTATTTTTATATGCCTGTAATTATCTTAGTAATTCTCAGTATTGTGACCTTGTCTTGCATTTAATAAAAATTACGGTTTTCTTGCACCGAACCACTTGTCTACTCGTTTTTCTGTATCGCCGCCTGTACCTAAGTCCGGTGTCTAGAACCCAGGGAGTGTGGAGCGATTCGAACCGCTCAGAGACAGTCAGGGGCAGAGCTGACCGGGCACACGCCAAAAACCCCCTACAGAAATGGCGACCGCAGCAGGACACTGGCAACAGGGGTGTGATACAGTAGACAATGGTTTGGAAGAGCAAACCATGATGGAGGAAAGGATTTCTGATTATGTGTTTAGTAAGGGGAATACCACAAAGAAGTGGATCACCACTCTGTTAAAGGCTGGGCCTCCGGTAGTTGCCGCAGCCAAGTGGACAGAAGGGAAGGAGCACAAGAAACCCCTAGAGAAGGCAGTCTGGCTGATGTGCTTCAAAAGGCAGGTCCAGCTTTTGGACAGGCTCGTTGCAGCACAGGCAGCCAAGATAAAAGAGTCAGCCCTGGAAATCCAGGACAAGGCTCTAGCAGGGGAGAAGTTCCTGGTAGCATTGCAGGCCCTGAATCAGGAAAGGGTTCAGTTAATGGGAGAACATAAGGCCAGGTTGGAATACCTACAGTGCCAAGTCACCGAATCCAAGGGTAACGAGTTGAGGTTACGGGAAAAGAACGCCCGCCTAGTGAGACAATTAAGGGAGCAGGAGGAGAAAGTAAAGGAAGTGAAAGCAGCTTATAAGTTAGCGAGCGAACAGGGGTTTGAAGACGCAGATCATGGCCCCTGCAAGGAACAGATAGAAAGTCTGAGCCTGGCCCTAAGGAAGGCAAAGGGCATGGCGTGCCTCATAAGCCCGAAGGCAGGCCAGGTGGATTTCACAGGGAACAAGGGGAGAACAGTTCAAACACCGCAGGTAGTGCAAAGGGGCAACCCGGTTGAGGAACAGGAGGTCCCGCGACCACCACCCTTAGCGCCAGGTTTTAGCGAGGTCTGGCAGCAAGGGGGGTGCAGTCAGGGGTAGAAACGGAGGTGGAACAACCCTCGTGGGAGAGGCTAGAACCAGGACCGATGTGCCCAGCCCAGCATCGGAGGTTCGGCCCACTCGTAGATGGCGAGGAAGAGGGACCCCTCCAAAACCAGTTCGTATTACCCTATAGCACCCAACAGCGTAGGGCTATGGTGAGCCATATCCCAAGGCTCACCGAGAAAGGAGACCCCTCGGTCCACTTCAGGGAAGTGGAACAGGCAGCCAGCATCAACGATTGTGATGATGCTGAGCGGGCTAAAATGCTGCTGTTCTCTTTAGAGAGTAAGCTCCTCCAATCCCTCTCTGACGAGTGTAAGAGGGGGCAGGGAGGGTATGAGGCGCTCAGGGATGAAGTTCTGGAGGCCATGGGGATGAATGAGGGAAGTCCTTTCTCCCATGCGGAGAAGACAGTGCAGCTCGCAGGGGAAACCCCGCAGGCTTTCGCGGACAGGTTATGGCCGGTGTATAGGAGTGCCTGTCCTGGGGCACCTAACCGGGCACTCCTGAAATGGGATCAGATGGCCCACTGGCTCCGTTGCCTGGTGGCAAACAGCTTGCCACAGGTCCGGGCCAAGGCGGAAGTCTGGTTCGACCGTAGGAATCCCCTGATCACCGAACTTACGGTGATCAGACAGTTGACCCTAGCCTATAAGAACGGTAGGGAAACCGATGCACACCCACCTAAGGGGAAGGTGCATGAGGTAAAACCCGGACAGGGTAGGAAGGAGTGGCATCAGGAAGGGGATAACCCTTCTAGCACAAGCTCAATTATTACGGGTGTGGAAAGGATGGACACTGGAGGAAAGAGTGCAAAAACCCTTGGAAGGATAACAAGGGAAAGAATTCCTCAGCCCAGCCCAAAAGTCAGAGTTAGGGATCCCTCCCACCATGGTCGAGTCATTTTTGGACGTGATGAGGACCCTTTTGACTGGCCCAGGGAGGGTAGCAGCCACCACTAGTGCTCTGACCCCATCCGCCCCACCCAACCCACGGCCCTGACTAGAACCAGCGCAGCCTGTCAACCTGTGTCCCTTTGCAAACGACGAGGGGAGCAGGCCCTGTGTTAAGATGTGGGTGGAGACAGTGCCGGGGAGATATTCGGTGGACACTGGAGCTTCCAGCATGGTGGTCCAGTCGGAAGACCCGACTAATCCACCCAGGTCTAACAAGGTCCCATTTAGCCTAATGGGACTTACAGGGAACGAGCAGGCTGGGGGAATGGCCAAACCTTTGGCTATAGATTTGGGATCCCTCACTACCACGTGGGAGGGTAACCAAAGGACCAACAAGGTGACCAAGCAGTGGGCCAGGGATGGAGAGCTCTGGGATCCCTGTAGAGCAGGCCTGGTAGCTACAGTCCGGGACAAGGGAGGCACACAGGGGGTAGTTTTGGCCCTGGACCTAAAGCAGTTCCAAGCCCAAGATCCCATCTGTAAGGCCGTCCCTGTAAGGAAAGAGGATGGGGAGTCCATAGAAGGCCCATTTGGGGCAGTGGACGAGACTTTGAAACAGGCTGCTAGTTGCATTAATCAATGTAAACTGTTTAAGCCCGAGAAGAGAGAACAGTCAGTTAGGGTAAGGTCTGAGGATAGAAATCCTCAGCCTGCAGCGGGAACATGTTCACAGACAGCACAGGCAGGTGCTGTGGCTTGCTTAAGGGGAGGGGCCATCCCGCCCTCCGATTGGGACACTCCCCCACTCTTCTGGGATTCAGATGAGGAGGGACCCAAGGGTGAAGACGCCACCCCTGACCCAGGTTTAGAGTAGGAGGGACCCGAGGGCGAAAAACCCGCCCCTGACCCAGGTTTAGAGGAGGAGGGACCCGAGGGCAAAGACCCCGCCCCTGGCCCAGGTTTAGAGGAGGAGGGACCCGAGGGCGACGACCCTGCCCCTGACCCAGCTTTAGAGGAGGAGGGACACGAGGGCGAAGAACCCGCCCCTGACCCAGATTTGGGACCTGGGGGTGGAGACCCTCAGCCTGTAGCACCAGGCTGCGAAGAGTTACCTGCCCCTAGCCCAGGTTCTGGAGAGGTAAAGCCTGAAGAAGAAGATCCCCAGCCAGCGGTATTGGTAAGTCCACACACCGCACTGGAGGGGGCAGCGGCTCGGGTTAAAGGCCCACCAGCCAGAAAAACCCCACCCGCCAAGGTCCCTAGAAGGTCCCCACGGACACCACAGCCAAGGAAACCGTGGTCACCGGCTCCCCAGTTAAGAAGGGCCGCCCCTCGAGTGAGGGATCGGTCCGAAGGCAGAGGTCCCCAGCCAGCAGCAACAGGCTGTGAGGAACCGAAAGTGCAGGACAGTGCGGTCACACCGAAGGGAGCAGTGTGCCACAGCCCAAACAGGAATTAGGCTGGCCGCCCAGAAATGGGTGGCGGATGTATATAGTTTAGGTAAATTTAAGTTTAGGTATTATTAAGTTTGGGTGTTCGGTTTTAAGTTTAAACAAGGTGATGGGTAGTTTTAAATAAGTAGTTTTTCTAAGAGTGTGTGTGGCCAGGGTGGTTGGGGTTCAATTCGTCTCACTACTCCAGCCAGACCGGGTTCACTTACGGGGAGGCCTCCCTCCTGTGCCCCAGGGTACAGGTCATTACAACAAGGGTCAGCGTCACCGTCACCGTCGGGAAACGTGTATGTTTAACATGCAAGGGACAGATTCCTTTGGATAGGTGGGGGTGGCTCCGTAAGCTGAGCAAGGAAAGGAGAAACCCCGCAGTCGAGTGGGAATGGTTGGGAAACAATACCCATCGGACGATTACAGGGACTCACAGGTGATTAAGTGTGTGCTGGGACAAGTGGTGGGAACCGGATCAAGGGATTTATGTCTACATGTGGAGGTCAGAGAACGTCTGCCCCACAGGCATATCCATAATTTTCCACCGGCAGTGGCAAGAAGCCGGGGAGGGGATAAAGTGGGATACCAGCCTGAAGGCGTGCGCGGTCCCAAAATCCCCGATCCCAGTGAATGCCACTGAGCTTGTGACACGCCCCCGAAAGCCCCTGCCCATGACTCAGGCAGCGAGGACACACAGGGAAGAGTGCCCCGCCACCACCAAGGGACCAGGGAATGGGCTGGTGCTAGTGCCTACCGATCAGGTGCTGTTCCAGGGGGTACACTAGGCGGTAGCCTCCGTGATTTTAAACCTCACCGAGGTACACTTACCGGAATGGTGCCCCAAAGAGACAGAGCAGCTCTACCAGGCCCTATTAAATGAGATGTTTAGAAAATTTTACGAGTTCAATTTCGCCAATGTCGACAAACCCGAACTGTACACCACACACCATGAGTTTTTGGGTAATACGGGGAGGCAAAGAAGGGGAGCATGGAATGCTGTTTTTACTGTGTTTAACACAGGGTCCTCTGTCATCAACAGTTTGGATGACATAGAATTGCAGACCCAGATAAACGGTTTAAAAACAGAGTTAAAGAAAATCTTGATGGATGAGAACAAAGTAGTGGGCTCGGAGTTACATGAGGCCCAGGCCATGATGGTCCATTTAAAAGAAATTATAGCCGAGCTGGAGAAGCATGCAAAGACCGTAAACGCCCTCATAAGAGAGGACAGAAATGCTTCGCATCAGGCTGCGCAGAACGAGGTGTGCGTGCTGTACGGGGCATGGTTGCTGGGCGAGGACCGCAGTAATCTGGAGGATTTAAACAGGGTTTAGTCCCCTCCTGGATCAGCAACAAGCACCTCGCAGCCCTCCATCCATCTGAGAATGCATTAAGCCCATGCCAACTCCGGCTAGCTTCTGAGGCCTACCCAGTCCCAGTAGATTGTGGATGGTCAAACCATACGATCATGGGTATAGTAGTTAGGATGCCGGTCATGGGTGGGACAGCACGACCCACGCCAGTATATAGGGTAGTGAACATTGGAGTCATTCAAGGGGGTGCACACATCCGTTTCGCAGCGGTCCCACCTTTTGTCATAACGTGGGAGCACGCTATGACAAGTACTGACCTCTCGGGGTGCCAGAGCCGAGGAGCACACATAATACTGTGTCCCCAGCACTTGAACGCCTATTCAAAACCACAGTGCGGGTTCAGAGCTGCTGGCGCAAAACCTATAAATTGTACCATGGAGGCAATGGCACAAGGCCATCTTCCCTCACAGGTAGCATATATAGGAGGTGGGACATATTGTGTCACCACAGGAGCGCCCCACTACCAGCATGAACAGCATAGCTGGTGTCCGGTAAGTGACAGCAGTTTCTGCTTTAAACCCGAGGCAGAAGTTCAAGTGGCCCAGGAACGAATTGTCCCCATTCCTGAACCCTCCATTGTTCACCTCACTGTAAAAGAGAATTTTACCAATCTACAAAAGTATGTAGCGCATTTCGGCTATGATATCCCCCCTCTCCCAGTACATCTTACCAAAATACTCAAAGCAGTAATAGTCTCACAGAAACATTTCTACACACTGGAGCAGAAAACAGTAGAGATAGGGGCCAAGATACTGGACATTTGTAGTTCCACCCTCGTGGGTTATTTTGGGGAATATAGAGGCTCCTTCGTGGATTAGGCTGGCTTCCCACATCCTTGTGGTTTGCCAGCTGGGAATGGTATTGTACCTAGTATGCACTCAGTGCAAGGGAAAAGGTCAAATACTAGAATTCCAAAACCAAAGGACGTGGAAAGAACATTATATTAAGGTGGAGGGAGATACACCTGTTTGAATTTTGTCGTTGGTGTTTCTGAATAAAGATTGTTGTTTTTTTGTGCTCTTTTGCTATTTTTAATAAAGACTTTTTGATTTGTTGTTTTTAATAAAAATGTATGTATACCAAGTGGTGCAGGGGTGTTGGATCCCTCCATGCTTGGATGTGTGTAAATGCCTGTAATCTGTCTATGTATGCTTATGTACATTACATTTTTACAGAATGGGAAATGCATGTGTCGTGGGATCATAGATGGGTAACTACAGGGGAAGATTGACTATGGAGGATCGGGAATTTTGCTCACCTTGTCAGGATGATACTTAAAGCAAGTTTAGTATCAACAGGTAGAGTGTAGGGTTCTCAAAATTCCCACATTCCCCAAAAGTTATGGATAAAGGGACCCTGTATGGACAAGTTGTTAAAAAAAGGTAACCAAAATGGCTTCTGCAAACTCGTGACCAAAAGTACAGGATTTTAAAAGCAAGGCCCTGCAAAAAGGCAGGCACTTTTCAAAACCTGAAACGAAACCTAAAATGCATGAATCTGTGAAAAGACTTTGTGGAGCCAGACAGCTAAGCAAACACAGAATATGCATTCATTCACCTTGGAACAGATCAGGTCAGAATGGGCCTAATCGGGGCCATTAGATTTCTGCATATTTAATCGGCAACAGCTAAGAGTAGCCATCAAGCCAGGATGAGGACAATTAATTTTCATAAATAACAAACAGCCAGGACATCAAAGCCATTAAGCACGGAGACAACCACCCCAGTAGCCATTAAAGTAAATGGCTGTAATCATTTTAAATGAGCCCGCCAAAAGTTAGACAAAGGACTGACCTGATTTGGCGTGCAGATAAGGAATGAAGAACCGGGTATAATTGTAGGCTCTCTTGCTCTTGCCCTTATCTCTTGGCCTTCGCCTCCTGCCTCTCATTCTCGCTTCGTGCCTCGTGGCGGGCTCTCTTCTCGCTCCCCGCGCCGCTCAACACCAAGGACACCCATTACTACACCGAGGGCTGAACGCGGGAGGAGAACGAGACCCGAATTCGAAAACACACAGGACACACTAGCCACAAACGGGCAGACGAGACGAGACGAGACAAAGAAAATGGTAAACCGGTAAAGGCAGAGAAGGGCAGCGGAAAGACGCATTGGGGGACAGACGCCTAGTTTTAAGCTGGCATTTGACGAATATGTTGGTGTTCGAAGCATGGATAACAGCGTCCATGATGAATAAACTAGCATTCAAAGCATGGGTAGTAAAATCAGTTTGACATTATAAACCGCCAACCGAGCCCCAACCGTTATAAAACCCATCAGCGACTAAACTGCCCGAGGAAGAAGAAGAAGACTCATCGCGACTCAACGAAGATGCGACTCGACGACGACGTTAGCTGAGGAAAAGGAGGCTGAATCGCATAAACAACTACACTGCCTGTGACCACGTGGCGACGAAGTACCCCAAAGGACAGCAAGAGCGGACCCCAAAACTCAAACCCATGAAAAGCCAACAGGTTTCGAATTGGTGAGCATAAATCCCTGGCCCCTCATAGCTTAATCTAGTTAGGTATAGGGGGTGGGATAAGGATAAGGGGATTTTAATATGTTTGTTCCCTCGATGTGCCGTGTGTTCCCCATTCCCAAATAAGTATATTATTTTTATATGCCTGTAATTATCTTAGTAATTCTCAGTATTGTGATCTTGTCTTGCCTTCAGTAAAAATTACGGTTTTCTTGCACCGAACCACTTGTCTACTCGTTTTTCTGTATCGCCGCCTGTACTTAAGTCCAGTGTCTAGAACCCAGGGGGTGTGGAGCGATTCAAACCACTCAGAGACAGTCAGGGGCAGGGCTGACTGGGCACATGCCAAAAAACCCCTACATCTCCATCTTGAGAAAGAAAAAGACATAAGAGCTTAAAAAAATCTGGAACTTTTTTTTCTTTCCTTATGTCAACAGCTGGTACCACAAGGAAAGAAAAGTATTTCAAAGGAATGTTACTGAACACAAGGGCCTAGGAATTGGACAAGGCCCGAAAATGGGCGCGTGGTTGTGATACGTGATCAACTGGCACCGTTCCTTCCAATGCAGGCAGCACTCAAATTTTGTGCTGCCTGCTAATTTAAATAATTGTAATGTACAGCCCAGCGCTGAATGCGCTGCTGAGTGGCTGCACATTCGGCAGGGGGCCCAGGTTCGTGCAAGGCGAGCAACACTTAAAGCTAGCCTGCACTACTTAAAGGCAGCTTGCACCTCTTAAAGGGGAGGTGCATACTGGAGGCAGCAGGTGCTGGAAGTGGCTGGGGAACAGAGTCTGAGCAGGAACAACATGGAGTAATGGTGCAACAGGGCAGAGAGCGTGCTCCAAGTTTCACTGACACTGCACTGGAGGAGGAGTTGGACAGGAGGAGAAAGACTCTGCATCCACAGGGGACCAGGAGGCCCTCCAGACAAACTCTGAGAAGGCAATGGGAGCAGCTAGCCATCATGGTCAGTGCTAGCAGTGTAGCCCCGAGGACCTGGATGCAGTGCCGCAAGAAGTTTAATGACCTCACATGAGTGGTCAAGGTCAGTGAATTCATCTTCAAATGCCATATTCTTACAACTGAACCACTAGGCTCAGAAACCGCTCAATTCACCCCCCCTTCACTTACCTACCAACAATCTCTATCAATCACAATTCATACCTCATATTCATAGCTTCACCTCACCCTTGTAGGATTCGCAAAATTGGACTTTGTATTAATAAGGGTCAAATGGCAGAAGAGGCCATGATTTTAAAGACTGTTTTAAAAGAAGCCCAGAAAAAGGGGCATACAAAATGGCCACCACACCATGTGACCAGCTTATTGGGACACTTTAAAATGGTTCCTGCGCAACCTCAGACAGCTTTGTGGATTCAACCTACAGCAAGTTCTGGAAGCCGTTTCTGAGAGAACGAAACCAGACCCACAGGTATGCATATGGATTAGATGCAGATCTATTCAAGATCGGCCTGGAGACAGAGGCCATCAAAATGTTGCCCCAGACAAAAGGGGACAATTTCATATTCATGAGAACAGCACCCAGGACTAGATAACGAGATCAGCAGGACATTAAAAACAATGAAGGTAATTCCAGGCCAGAGATGGGCCTTTACCAGCCATTTAAGACATTTTAAAATATAATAACTGCCCCGCTGTGCTCCCAGCCCGCCAAAAGTAAAACAAAGACTAACCTGATTTTGGACGGGAGACGGAAGTTTCTGGAAGAAAGTATATCTGGAAGACTTTTCGGCAGTTGGACACACAGTTTGAATCCGGACAGCCAGAAGAAGAAGCAGGCACTCGCAGGAGGAAGAAGAAAGCCAACATCGAGAAGGCCGTCTGGAAGCCGGCGTCCCGCCCCGGGGAAACACATCGGGAGATCATCGACCATCCCCGGGCCATTGCCGGAACGAGAGGCCATCGACCCAACTTGGGAGAAGAAACAATGAAATAAAGGTCCCAAGAGAAGAAACCTTCCAGCCACCCCGGCTCGGGAGAAGAGAGAAAAGAAAACTGAAGAAGCGATGGGAGCCAGCCCAAGGCTCCTCTAACCAGGGTGGAGCCAACGATCCTCGACCCCGCCGACATCCAGGCCCGCTGGTGTCCAGCCGCCCCGACCCCCACCTCAGGAGAGAGGTGTGGCGCAGCTCGCAGGGGCTCCACGATCCACGTGGAGACGAAACGCCTGAAAGGACCAAACACAGACTCGATTTCTAAACCTTGCACTTCCTAGTGGGATTGGTGAGCATGTTTCTGGCCCTTCACAATCAGATCTAGATAGGTTTAATAAGGGGGTGGATTTAAGGGTACAGTTAACATGAGTTGTTGTCCCTCGATGTTCCGTGTGTTTCCTTATTTCATAATGATTTTTTGTAGAGTATAAGATGCCTGTATTTGCCTTAGTTAGTACTGTGTCGTTATGATTTGTTTGTGTGTTTTTCCCTCCCATGTACTCCCTTATCTACTTGCATTTGATTTGATATTTTTCCTTATGCAATAAAATTTCATTTTGCTTCATCAAACTTGGTCTACAAGAGTTTTCTCGACATTGTAGTTCCTGCACCTAAGTCCAGAGTATAGAATCTAAGGGGCGAGTGGGTCGAACCACTCAAGGTTTTACTGTGCAAGAGAGAGAGGCCTCTAGAGAGAGAAACCACAGGGAAATCCCTCACACCCTCACACACTTAACATTGCTGCAAGCCTCACACAAACTTCTCACAGCTTACGCACACTGCCAGTTATTCAACCGTGACAGCCACATCACCCAAACACATTGCAGAATTCTTAAAATGCATTCAGGAGAAATTTTGCCAGTACGTAACAAATCCAACAAGAGAGGGGGCAGTTCTGGACTTAGATTTAGGGAATAAAGCTGGGCAGGTGGAAGGGGTATCAGTCAGAGAGCATAATTCAGTTAGATTTAGCATAGTTATGGAAAAGGCCAAAGATAGACCAGGTGTAAAAGTTCTTGATTGGGGAAAGGCCAATTTTACTAAACTGAGATGTGATTTAGCAAAAGTGGACTGGAAACAGCTACTTGAAGGTAAATCAGTGTCAGCAGTGGGAGGCATTCAAGGAGCAGATAGTGAGGGTCCAGATCAAATATGTTCCCACAAAGAAAAAGGGTGCGACTCCCAAATCTAGAGCCCCCAGATGTCAAGAGGCATACGGGATAGGATAAGGCAAAAAAGGGAAGCTTTTGTCTGAGAGCTAAATATTGCAGAAAGCCGAGATGCGTAGAGAAAGTGCAGGGGTGAAAGTAAAAAGGAAATTAGGAAAGCAAAGAGAGGGCATGAAAAAAATATTGGCAAGTAAAATCAAGGACAACCAAAAGATGTTTTACAAATACATAAAGAGCAAGGGAATAACTAAAGAAAGATTAGGGTCTGTTAGGAACCAAGGTAACCTGTGTGTGGAGGCGGAAGACATGGGTATCGTTCTTAATGAATACTTTACAAAAGAGAGGGACAATGCAGACATTGTAGTTAAGGAGGAGGAATGTGAAATATTAGATGAGATAAACATAGAGAGAGAGGAAGTATTAAAAGGTTTAGCATCTTTGAAAGTTGATAAATTGCCAGGCCCAGATGAAATGTGTCCCAGGCTGTTAAGAGAAGCAAGGGAGGAAATAAAGGGAGGCTCTGACCATCATTTTCCAATCCTCTCTGGCTACAGGTGTGGGCCGGAGGACTGGAGGTTTGCTAATGTACCATTGTTTAAAAAGGGAGAAAGGGATAGACCGAGTAATTACAGGCCAGTCAGCCTAACCTCGCTGGTGGGAAAATGATTAGAAAAATTTCTGAGGAACAGGCTAAATCATCATTTAGAAAGTCATGGATTAATCAGGGACAGTCAGCATGGATTTGTTAAGGGGAGGCTGTGTCTGACTAACTTGATTGAATTTTTTGAGGAGGTAACAAGGAGTGTTGATGAGGGTAATGCATTTGATATAGTCTACATGGATTTTAGCAAGGCTTTTGACAAGATCCCGCATGACAGGTTGGTCAAAAAAGTAAAAGCCCATGGGATCGAAGGGAAAGTGGCAAGTTGGATCCAAAATTGGCACAGTGGCAGGGAGCAAAGGGTAATGGTCGATGGGTGTATTTGTGACTTGAAAGCTGTTTCCAGTGGGGTTCCACAGGGCTCAGTACTAGGTCCCTTGCTTTTTGTGGTATACATCAATGATTTATACTTCAATGTAGGGGGCATGATTAAGAAATTTGCAGATGATACAAAAATTGGCCATGTGGTTGATAGCGAGGATGAAAGTTGTAGACTGCAGGAAGATATCAGTGGACTGGTCAGGTGGGCAGAAAAGTGGCAAGTGGAATTCAATCCAGAGAAGTAATAAGGTAATGCATTTGGGGAGGGCTAACAAGGCAAGGGAATACACAATAAATGGTAGGATACTGAGAAATGTAGAGGAACAGAGGGGCCTTGGAGCGCATGTCCACAGATCCCTGAAGGTGGATGGAGGTGGACACAGGCGCGGCTGTGTCCCTTGTTTCAGACATTGTCTATAACAAAATGCTAAAGCATCTTACCCTTCAGCCAACAAACATTGTGCTAAAGACGTATACCAGCGAACCTGTGGCCATGAGAGGCGCCATTGAGTTGACAGTTAAATTGAATGGACAGACTGCGAAACTGCCACTATATGTGGTAAAGGGAAATTACCCATCGCTGCTGGGACATGCGTGGCTAGAGAAAATCATGCTGGACTGGCCTGCAGTCCGCATGATGTCAAAAGGGGAGTCAGGTCTGACTGCAGTGTTAAACAAACATGCAGAACTCTTTAATGGGGGACTTGGGAGCATGAAAAAGATCAGCATGAGACTGGACATTAAACCTGACAGCAAGCCGAAGTTTCACAAAGCCCGACCTGTACCCTATACAATTAGGCCAAAAGTTGAGGCTAACTTGGAGGCCTTAGTCGAGAATGGAGTCCTGGAGCCTGTGAGAATGAGTAAATGGGCCACACCCATTGTTCCTGTCCTGTTTGAATCTGCGGGGATTTTAAAGTGACTATTAACCCGGTGCTGTCTGCGGAACAGTACCCTCTTCCCCTCCTTGATGATCTTTTTACGGGCCTGGCCGGAGGGCAAAAGTTCAGCAAAATAGACTTATGCCAGGCTTTTCTACAAATGCATGTCGATGACAAATCAAAGGAGCTGCTGACAATTGTGACACACAAGGGGCTATACAGGTACTGCCGCCTTCCGTTTGGAATTACGTCGGCCCCTGCTCTATTCCAAAGGGCAATGGATCCAATTTTGAGTGGACTGCCAGGAGTCCAGTGCTACCTGGACGATATCCTTGTCACTGGGACAAATGAGGAGGATCATCTTCTGAACTTGGATGCGACACTACAACGACTGAAAGAGTACGGACTCAGAGTTCGTAAAGACAAATGTGAATTCTTTCAGTCTTCAGTTGAGTACCTGGGGCATGTGATTGACGCTACTGGCCTGCATAAGGCACCGTCAAAGGTCAAGGCGATCATGGAGGCCCCAGCATCCCAGAATGTGAGCCAGTTACATTCATTTCTGGGGCTACTTAACTACTAGGGGAAGTTTATTCCAGACTTAGCAACATTGCTGAAGCCGTTACATCAGTTGCTATGTCAAGGCAAAACATGGAAATGGACTGAACTGTGCAACGAAGCTTTCGCACAAGCAAAGAAAGCATTGCTGAAATCGAAGGTCCTGACACACTTCGACCCAAAGCTACCCGTGCAGCTAGCATGTGATATGGTGTGGGAGCAGTCATATCCCACATCATGCCTTCTGGTGAAGAGAAACCTATCGCCTTCGCATCATGCACCTTGAACAAGGCCGAGAGTAACTATGCGCAGATTGAGCGCGAGGCCTTGGGAATCGTTTTTGGAATTCGAAAATTTCATCAGTACCTCTTTGGGAGAAGGTTCACACTCCTGACAGACCACCATCCATTGACTTCAATCTTCGGGCCCCACACCGGAATTCCGTCTCTTGCTGCAAGCAGGATGCAAAGGTGGGCTTTACTGTTGTCAGGACACACATATGACATCAAATATCGCAAATCAGACTTGCACGGCAACACAGACGGTTTCTCGAGGCTACCCTTGCCTGTTACTCCCCCAGAGCCTCGTCAGATAGACATCTTCTACTTTAGACAAGTGGAGGGAGCACCTGTCATGGCAGTTCAGGTGCGAAGGTACAACCGCAATGATCCAGCCCTGTCTAAGTTAAAGGACGATTTCATTCGAGGGAGAGCTATAGGAGATTCTCCTAGTTTGAAACCTTACGTTACAAAAATAAATGAGCTCTCCGTCCAGGCAGGTTGTCTTCTTTGGGGACGCCGTGTCATCATTCCGTCACCTCTGAGGGAACCTATACTGCAACAACTCCATACAGGCCACAGTGGGATGGTTCGGATGAAGGAAATGGCAAGAAGCTACTTCTGGTGGCCAGGTCTCGATGGAAATATTGAGGAGAAAGCCAAAACATGTTCCCCATGTCAAAGGGTCCGGAATGTTCCACAGCTGGCAACCCTACACCCCTGGGATTGGCCTGCAGAAGCGTGGCAGCGAGTACATGTGGACTTCGCCGGTCCTTTCGAAGAGAAGATGTTTATGGTGGTTGTGGACGCTCATAGCAAGTGGCCGGAGGTCGCTGTGATGAGGTCTACCACAGCAGAGAAAACAATTGAGAAACTTGGTGAGATGTTCAGCCGTTATGGCTCACCGGAACAACTCGTAAGTGACAACGGTCCACAATTTGTATCACAGGAGTTTGCAACCTTCCTGCATGTGAATGGTGTCCAACACATCAGGTCTGCACCCTATCATCCCTCTACTAACGGCCTGGCAGAAAGGTTCGTGCAAACTTTGAAGCAGGCCTCGAAGGCATCGCAAGGTCAGGGCTCAATCCACCAATGTCTGAACAGCTTCCTGTTGTCCTACAGGAACGAGCCGCATGCCACAACCAAAACTTCCCCCACCTCGCTCATGATGAAGAGGCAGTTGCGGACAAGTTTTGACTTACTCAAACCTCCAAGGGCAGAACAGTTTGTCCATTGTCAACAACAAGCTCAAGTTGAAAAGAGAGAGAAAAGAGCCAAGGAGAGACGGTTTCACCCTGGAGAGCACGTCCTAGCTCGAAACTACAACACTGGACCGAAATGGGTTCCTGCTATGGTGACCGCGCAGACGGGCCCTGTGTCTTACATGGTTGAGACTGCCGAGGACGTCGTCTGGTGAAGACACACAGATCAACTGTTGCTAGGAGCAGAGACAGCCACAGAGGCTCCAACGGCTGGTTGGCCTGAACTGTTTCCAGATGATACCGCAAACCAGCATCCTTTGCCACAGTGCTCTTCTCCAACACAGGAAGTCATAGAAACTGTTCCACCTGTGCAAACTCCTGACGTTCGACTGACACAGGCACCTTCTCCATCCAGGCCTGTGTCAATGCCTACTGCTGTGGAAGCCAGCGATGACCGCCGGTATCCTGTCAGAGAGTGGCGGCCTGCAAGACGCTTGGATCTGTAGACTTAGTGACTTACCCACAAGACTGGGGCAGAATAAACCCCAGGGTAAAGTTAGGGTTTGAGGCAGTCTACCTCTACCCTTGGTTAGTTGAGTGCATTGAAAGTAACTTACCTGTTGAGGAATAATGTGGACCTTTCATTTAAGAGGGGAGGAATATGTTATGTATTGTGTGTTCTCCTCCACCTGTGGTGGCACTGTCACAGCAGATAAATGGTTGGGTGTTCTCTTGGTTAAGTTTAGCTCTCTTTGTTCGGAACTCTCCAGAACTTTCCTTTCCTTCCTGAATAAAGCACCTCATGTTTGAATCTCTGGGTTCTGAGTTCTAATTGTGTCTAGGTAGAAAGGTACCGACACAACAGTGCTGATTTAACCAACATCTAATTTGTGTCCGTAAAGTGTATCAGCATGTTTTTAAAAGCAAGATAAAAAAAAGAATGATGACTTGAATCTTCAAATTGGATGAATCCCCAACCCCCCTCCAACCCCCATCTATCTACAACAGTTTCTCAGTGTTCCCTATAAGGAAAAGTACCTCTGATACGATTGATACCTAAATGTATTGTCCCTTAATTTACTTTACATTTTTGGAAAAATAGGAAGACAGCTTTGTGAGAGCGTCTCATTAAAATTGGGCTTAGACTGCCTGATATGTGGTCCTCTTCTGACCCAGACAATCAATGGGGAAATAGTTGCTTTCTTTCATCTAACGTGTCAAGGGCTTTAGAGGTTAAAAAAAACCAGCAAAATAAATTGCTGCTCAATCACTTCATAATCCCCAAACCAATTAATTACATGAAATGATGGCTACATTCATTAAACGAATAAGTGGAGTGTGAAAAATAAGACAACTGACTGCAGTTGCCTGTTTCTCGCAGTTTATTAAACTTTAGAAGATGAATGGCAATAGTTAGGCCTCATAATTTAAGCATGTAGATGCAATGTATTATCACACAGTTTGGTATGAGCATGCTCTGTTTGCTCTGGCTTAAAAACGCAAGCACATGGACTAGCAACTCATCGGGGGTGATTTTAACTCAGGTGCGGGCTGGTGTTGTGTTATCCGAATTTCGTGTTTTCCACATGAACCTAAATGGATGTGGGAGATTGATGCAATTTTAACTCAATTGGCCAATTGATTTCCAACGTGTGGGAAGCCTTTGCAAATGGTTTTTTCATGACTGAAAGTACCCTCCGATGACATCATCATTGCTGCTGCATTTAAGGTCCACAGCAAGCTTTGCTTCTTCTGCAGACTGCCAAGCTTCTTGACTGTGCAGTGTGAGGGGCTGCAGCAAATATGACAAGCAGGAGGACCAGATCAGCTCCTCGCTTTGACGAGGTAGCACTGCAGGCATTAGTCGATGGGGCTAGGCCCAACAGGGAGGTGCTCTTCCCTTCAGCAGGGCGGAAGAGGCCTCCCACTCAGACCAAGGCAGTGTGGATGCAGGTGGCTAAGGAGGTCAACTCCTTGGGAGTCACCCGCAGAACCTGGATACAGTGCAGGAAAAGATTTCATGACCTTCAGTGCACTGGAAAAGTGAGTATGAATTTCCCATCACCCTCAATCTGATCCCCATTGCCTTTCCTCACCAACACTCAGCTTTAGCAATCTCTTCCTCCACATCCCACTTGAAACTGACATCCATGCACCCTTACCCATTCCCTCTCTCTCTATGCTCACATTCACATAACTATTCGACCATGCAGCCCTCACACTCCCTATCACTCTGATGCTTTGAACGCAACTGACAACACACAGGGAGGGCCCTTGGTCTTGCAACCTCACTCCATCTTTGTCTCCTTCTAAGTATCTATGCTACGCAATCTCTCCACTCACTCCTTCATTCTCACTCAAACTCCACTTGTCTCCCTCATTGCAGGAAAAGAGAGCTCACAACAAAAGAGAGCGAGCCAGGACAGGAGGAGGGACAGCCTCAATAGCCCACCTGACCCCCTGAGAGGAGGCCATCCTGGAAATTATGGGAATAGAGGATGATTCGCGCATGGGAGACAGACAGGCGGGTGTAACACAGCAAGCTGGTGACAGAAAAGCTTTCCATCTTTCTCTGAGTCGCTGATAATGATTGTGAAGCTGTAACAGATGGACTTATGAGAATCTGCAATATGCAATGTGCATGGAGCCTTTGCATCACATCTGTAACTCTTTCCTTTACTCCCCCACAGGAACATCATAAGCATCCGTCCCCCCTAGCCAGGAAGATGAGGCTGATCAGTCAGACTCCTCAGAGGAAGCTGCAACCTCTGAGGGCGCAGCGTCAGCAGAATTCAGCGAACCCAGCACCAGCGCAGGCACTCACACCTCGGTGGGACTTTCGGGACATAGAGTAGTGTTGTCACCTGGTGTATCACAGCTCACAAGTTAGCATCAGCAGATTGTGGAGACAGGGACAGCAGTGGATTGTTCTAGTCGGAGGGCGCAGGACTCTGCCAGCTCGGCTCAGCAGCATGTCGAACCTCTGCCTCTGGGTTCATCCAGAAAATCAGAGGTGATGGAACTCCAGGCACAGATGCAGGAGTCTCTGGCAGGTTTTGTCTTTAGGGTCGCTGCGAGTGTGGAGCGAATGGAGGAGCCCATAGCAAACATGAGCAGCGCCTTTGTGGTGTCATTGGCGCATGAACGCATCACCACGGAAAGGATGGCAACCTCCGTGGACAGGATGGCTACCGTAGAGGAGAGGATGGCTACGGTAGAGGAGAGGATGGCTACGGCCGTGGAGTAGCTTAGTCGCCAAGGTATGGAAAACATGGTCATTGTTCAGAATAGAATGACATCTCTTGAGGAGCGATGGGCACCTATTGAACAGAGAAACCAGACCTTCATGGAAGTCCTTCTGAGTAGGACTGCCTTTGCAGATACGGGTCCCCATGGCCCCCCTGATGTGCAGCAAGATGCTCTCCAGCCACTTCCAGGCACTGGCCCCTTCTGGCCTGTGCAGCTTCAGGTGGGTGAGCAGCAGCCTCGCGCTCCTGCTGCTGCTGCTGTTGCTGGTGCTGCTGTTGTTCCTGGTTCTGCTGCTGCCGCGGCTGGTGCTCGAGCTCCTCTAATGCCCAGATGGGAAGCAAATAAATGGCTCCCATGCTTCTGGTATATGCAGCCGTTGAGGAAGCGCTGAATGAATGTGGCGAGAGTGGTTTCCCAGGAGGTCACACTGGAGATGGGTGTGAGGCTCCAACCTTCTACATGTGTGGTTAAGCCTTCTAAAAGTTGCCCCAGACCTGAGACCACTAAGTCCTGCCACCTGCAAATCATGGCTGATCAAATCTCCTCTTAATGGTTGACCTGCAGTTGATAGGCAGCAATTCAATAGTGCTCCCGCCAGGTTTCACATTCGTGTTTCTCACCAGGTGTGTTTCATGTGGGAAAAGGGTTAAAATCACAAGGGCCTTTCAAAATAGGATTATAGAGGCCATTTAGTGGTTGTTAAGGGCCTGAACGACCAGTCCCGCCTGTTGGATGCGGGATGGAGTCGTGACCATCAGACACGACTGATTTAAAATTGCTCGGAGTCAGGAACCAGGCGGGGGTGGGGTGGTTCCGCCCGCCAGTTTTTGTGATTTTAACCCCCTGCACACCTCCAAGCCCGCCTCCATGGCTCAATGAAAATCGAGCCCTTCATGTCTCTGTCCTTCATTTGTTTTACCCAAGTATATTACATTTTGGTGATAAGGATTGGATCCCAAATCCATTTTTAGCGATCATGGAAGGACACAGTGCTCAACCTTCGAGTGGACATGTTTAAGGTGAATTTGTGACACCTAAACTGAATTTTTGCGATGTTTTACTGTTAATGCTCCTGCAGAATCGTCTGTACTTCACCTTCACGTGTATGTGTACACAGCCACAGTGGTGCTGATTCTCAGAGGTATACAGGTAGAGTGCTGAGTCACTGTTCGACGGGATCGGGACAATCATGGCCGTACCTATGGGATTCATCGGAAGCCTCGGCATGCATGACCGAGCCCACGAGCCATTCAGTTCTTACATTGAGCGGATGGAAATGTTTTATAGGGTCAATAACATTATAGAGACCGAAGGTGCAGATGAGAATGTTCAAGCTCAAAATGAAGTAATTTGTGAATGGAAGAAAGACATTTTTCTAACAGAGATCAGGCCAGATGTCTACAGAACGTTGACAAACCTTCTCATGCCAGGGAAAGTGAAGGATGTGTCATTTGAAGACATTGTCAAGAAACTCGAGGACCATTTCGATCCAAAGTCATTAGAAATAGCAGAGAACTATAAGTTTGGTACCAGAAAGCAAAAACAAAGTGAAACCATCAGTGAGTACATTGTAGCTCTTAAGAACCTGTCTTTGCATTGTAACTCCGGCACATTTTTGGACCATGCGTTGTGAGATAGGTTTGTGTGTAGACTGGTGGATGAGTGCACACAGTCCAAGTTACTGAACACTCCAAACCAAACATTTGACATTTAAGATTCGCAAAATTGAATATTGTATTATAAGGGTCGAATGGCAGAAGAGGCCATGATTTTAAAGACTGTTTTAAAAGAAGCCCAGAAAAAGGGGCATTCAAAATGGCCACCAGATCCTGTGACCAACTTATTGGGACATTTTAAAATGGTTCTTGCAGTCCTCAGACAGCTTTGTGGATTCAACCCACAGTAAGTTCTGGAAGCCGTTTCTGAGAAAACAAAACCAGACATGAACACATATACATATAGATTGGATGCAGATCCAACCAGATCGGCCTATAGATAAAGGCCATCTAAATGTTTACCCAGACAAAGGAAAACAGCTACACATTCATGAGAAGAGCATCAAGGACCCATTAAGGACATCAACAGGACATTAAAAACAATGAAGGTCATTCCAGACCAGAGATGGCCCTTTACTGGCCATCCCGAATGTACTTTAAATATAATAACTACCCCGTTGTGCAACCAGCCCGCCAAAATTAAAACAAAAGACTAACCTGATTTAGCGGGAGATAAGGTCTCGATTGAGAAGTATAACTGGGAGACACCCAGGGTTGAGAAAAAGGAAAAGAGAGAAAGCAGAAACGTAGCTTCTTGAACTTGACAGAGAGGTGCTGCTTTGAAGAGATCAGCGTAGCTCCATCATCGGAGCGGAAGAAGAAGAAAACAAGGCAGCCATCAAGAAGGTATTCCGGATCCTGGCCTGGGGTAATCGTCGGGAGGTCATCGATCAACCCCGGACCATTGAAGAGACAATAAAAACCTACAGAAGAAACCTTTTGAAATGGGGGCCAGCCCGTGGCTCCTCTAACTGGGGTCGAGCAGACGATCCCCGACCCCGCCGACATCCAGGTCAGCCGGCGTCCAGCCGTCTCCGACCTCCACCTCAGGAGAGAGGTGTGGCGCAGCTCACTGGGGCTCCATGAACCATGTGGAGACAGGACGCCTGAAAGGATCAAAACGCAAGACTTCAAAACTCTATATGTTTCCAATTGGGCTGGTGAGCATGTTTCTGGCCCTTCACAATCAGATCTAGATAGGATTAAGGGGGTGAGCATTTTGGGTATAATTAGCATGAGTTGTTGTCCCTCGATGTTCCGTGTGTTTCCCCATTTCTTGATGACTCTTGTAAAGTATAAAATGCCTGTATCCATTGTAGCTAGTACTGTATTGTTATGATTTGTTTTTCCCTCCCATGTACCCTCTTATTTGCTTGCATTTGATTTGTTTTTCCTTATGCAATAAAATATCATTTTGTTTTTATTAAACCTGGTCTATAAGAGTATTCTCTACATTGTAGTTGCTGCACCTAAGTCCAGTGTCTAGAATCTAAGGGGCGAGTGGGTCGAAGCACTCAAGGTTTTACTGTGCAAAAGCGAGAGCGAGAGAGAGAGAGAGAGGCCTCTGAGAGAGAGAAACCTCTGCGATCTGCAAAACTCTAGAGAGAGAAAACCCCTTACAGAAAATGGCGACCGTGACAGGACACTGGCAGCAGGATTGCAATGGTTTAGACCCAGGTTTGAATGGGTGAAATGTTATGGATGAGAGGATATTGGATTATGTCTTTGGCAAGGTAAATTTCACTAAGCAGTGGATTTCCGATCTCTTACTGGATGGACGTCCGGTGGATGCAGCCATCAGGTGGACAGAGAGCAAAGAGCATAAAAAGTCAGTGGAGAAGGCAGTGTGGCTGATGTGTTACAAGAAACAAGTCCAGATTCTGGACAGAGTCGTTGCAGCACTGGCAGCCAGGATCAGAACCCAGGCAGTACAGATAGAGGAAAAGGCCATGGGTGGGGAAAAACTTATCACAGCGCTTCACGCGCTGAATCAGGAATGCCAAGTTGTAACCAGCCAACATCAGGCTAGAATAGAGTACCTGGAATGTCAGGTTACTGAGGCAAAGATCAATGAAGCGAGAATACGGGAGAAAAACGCCTGCCTCACACAGCAGCTAAGAGCGCAGGAGGAGAGAGTAGTAGAAGTGAAGGCAGCTTACAAGCTGGCCCTCGAGCACTGGTTTGAGAGCACGGACCATGGCCCCTGCCAAAGAACCATAGAGGACCTGAGAATGGCCCTGGTTAAGTCAAAAGGCATGGTCTGCCTCGTAAGCCCAAAAACCGGTCACATGGACTTTTTACAGGAATCCCCAAAACCGATTCCATACGAAGCAGTTGTAGCACCAGCCATCGATCCCTCAGCACTGCCGAGCTATAGCAAGGCTTGGCCCGAAAAAGGTGGGGTGGTAAATGAGGAGGTAGCCGAGGTGGAACAGGAGGAGGAACAGCCCCTGGTAGCAAAGCCGGAGCCGGCACCAATGTGTCCTGCTCGGCACCAGAGGTTCGGTCCCAACGCCGACAATGGCAATGCAGGACCCCACCTGAACCAGCTCGTGGTGCCCTACGGTGCCCAACAATTAAGATCCATGGTGAGCCACCTCCCAAGACTCACAGTAAAGGGAGATCCGTCAGTTCATTTCAGGGAGATAGAGGAGACAGCCGCCATCAATGATTGTGATGATCTTGAACAGGCAAAGAATCTGCTCTTCTCCTTGGATAGCACAATCCTTCAGTGCCTCTCAGACAATAGTAAGAGGGGACGGAAAGGGTATACGGATCTCAGGGATGAAGTCTTGGAAGTTATGGGAGTGGACGACGGTAATCCGTTCCAACGGGTGGAAGGGACTGTGCAGCTAACTGGAGAACCCCCACGGGTTTTCGCAGAAAGGCTGTGGCCAGTGTATCGGCGCAGCTGTCCGGGCATGCCGGAACGGGTCGCAATGAACGATACCCAGCGGGTTCATTGGCTCCATTGCTTGGTTGCTAAAAGCTTGCCAGAGATACGGGCCCAAGCCAAATCCTGGTTTGACCCACAAGGTCCCGTTACCATGGAGGAGACAGTGCTCCGCCAGCTTACTGTTGTGTACAAAAACTGCAAAGGTCAGGAGACACCTCCCTCTAAGGGAAAGGTGCATGAGGCAAAACCCGCAGCCCCAAGTAAGAAGGAGTGGCGTCAGGAGGGGAATCGCCCTGCCCAAGCCAAGCTCAATTGCTACGGGTGTGGGAAGGATGGGCATTGGCGCAAGGACTGTAAAAATCCGTGGAAGGATAATATAGGGAAATCTCCCACAGCCCAAGCCCAAGCCCAGACCGCCGCCTCAGCACCAGCCCAAACTCAAGCCGCAGCTCCTGTCCCAGCAAAGGGAGCTGGTGCAGCTATGGATCCCGCTGCGGTAGAGTTGATTTTAGAGACAATGCGGTCTCTTATGTTCGCGCAGGAGAAGATAGCTGCCACCACTGGTCTTGTCGCTCCCGCAGCCCCAACCGCTGCACCCAAATGACTAGAGCCAGCGCAGCCCATTTACTTGTGTGCGCTGCGATATGATGTATGGAGGCGACCCCTCGTGGAGATGGAGGTGGAAGAGGTGAAGGGGATCTATCTGTTGGATACGGGGGCATCAAGCACCGTGATCCACGCAGACAACCCCGCCACCTCACCTCTATCCACCGGGGTTCCATATATTCTGTCGGGCTTCACAGGCAAGGAACAGGCTGGCGCACATTCCATTCCCCTCTTCATTCATTTAGGACCACTCCGCACCAAGTGGAGGTGTATACTGATGAAGTGGGAGGTGGAGGGTGGAAAGGGGATCCTCGGGTCCGATTTCTTGGCCGGAAACGGGATCCTTGTCGACCTAAGAAATCATTGTCTTTGTGGAGCGAGTAAGGGTAAACCGGGCGAAGTAGTCGTCATCACCGGGAAGGGAGAAAGAGGGACCCTGTGTACTGTGAAGCCAAAAGAGGGCTACGATCTTGAGCTCATGGTCACAAGCGTCCCACAAGATCTGCAGGCATTCGTGTCAGACCACCTGACCACGTTTGCCACTCACAAGCAAGATTGCGGGAGGGTCACCGGGTTTGAGGTCAGATTAGACGGAGACCCCATGGCCCGACCCCAAAAACAGTACAACTTCCCCAAGGAAGCGAAGCCCAACATGGAGACAGCAATGTCTTCACTGGTGCAGCAGGGCGTGTTGAGACCGATAGCCACCCATGTAAACTCTCCTTTATGGCCGGTGAGGAAGCCGGACGATTCATGGAGAGCCACGGTGGACTACAGAGTCCTCAATAGTAACATCCCAGCCTGCGCGCCGACAGTAGCAGCAGTTGCAGACCTGATGGGGAGTATCCCAGCCTCCGTGACCACGTTCACGGTGCTGGATATTTCCAACGGGTTTTGGTCCATCCCTTTAAGGAGGGAGGACCAGTACAAGTTTGCCTTTACCTTTAAAGGGCAACAGTACACCTGGAACTGCTTGCCACAGGGTTTCCACAACAGCCCCAGCATTTTCCATCAGTGCATGGCAGGGAGTTTAAAAGAGTTCAGCCAGCTCAATCAGCTAGTGCAGTACGTGGACGACCTGCTCCTGTTCACAGATTCCAGAGAGGAGCACGGCCCACTATTAGCCGAGTTATTGGAGCTGTTAGGCAGAAAGGGTTTTAAGGTAAACCCAAAGAAGGCACGGATCGGCCAGCAGGAAGTAAAATTCCTGGGTCTGACCATCCGCGCTGGCGAGAGAGCCATAGACAAAGCCAGACGGGAATCAGTGCAAGATCTACCGGTCCCCACCACCGTGGCACAGGAGTGGGAAATTGGAGACAAGGTCATGGTGGGGAGCTGCGACTAAGAGGGGAACCTAGAACCGCTGTACGTGGGGCCCTACAGAATTGTAGACAAAGCCAGCCCCATGGTATACGCAGTGAAGTTGCCCCGGCGCACTAAATGGTTTCACATCAATCTGTGCAAACTGTTTAAGCAGGGAGCAAAACAACCAGCAACTGAAGCCAGGTCTGAGGGTGAAAATCCTCAGCCTAAGGCGTGCAACAAGTCACAGACCACGCAGGCTGGTACCGCAGCCTGCTTGAACGGAGAAGCTGTCCCGCCCACCTGGGAGGTTTCCCCTATGGCCTGGGACTCGGACGAGGAGGAGCCCGAAGATCAGGGCCCTCCCCCTTATCTGAATGCCATCGGGGGGGGAACCCGAACAGGAGGGGGAGCCCGAACAGCTAGACCCCACCCTTGGTACGATTCTGGAGGAGCTGGAGTCAGAGGACGGAGATCCCGCCCTCAACTCAAGCTTAGGGGAGGTAGAAATTGGGGGCGGAGATCCTCCACCTGTAAGGACAGGTGAGGAGGAGTCATCTGCCACAGACCCAAATCCCAAAGGGGCGGAGCCTGAGGGGAGGGAGCCGAAGCCCACAGTCGTGGAAGAGCCACGGGCTGTGAGAGCTGAAGTCCCACCCAAAGGTCCACTCGCCAAGGGAGCCTACCCAAATCCCAAAGGGGCGGAGCCTGAGGGAAGGGAGCCGAAGCCAGCAGCCGTGGAAGTGCCACGGGCTGTGAGGGCTAAAGTCCCAACCGAAGGTCTGCTCGCTAAGGGAGCCACGCCCAAAGTACCTCTTCGCAGGTCGGCTCGTATGCCTCAGCCGGTAAAACCTTGGCCCGATTCCCCCGTTCTCAGGAAACGCCGACTTGGGAAATCCCTGACCAAAGGCAGTCCCCAATTGACAGCAAAAGGCTGCGGGGAACCCAAGCCACAGGTCACTACAGCCCCGCCACAGGGAGCGGCGAGCTGCAGCCCAAACTGGAATTAGGCAAGCTGCCCGGGGACGGGCGGTGCTGTACATAATTTTAGTTAAGTTTAAGTTTAATTAAGTTTAAGGTGTGTACATATTAAAGTAATTCATGTTATGAGTAGTTTTGGAATCTGCCCAGTATGTGTGATGTTTGGGATCGAGGTTGAAAGACCCGATCATGCCTTCACCCAAGCCAGAATCTCTCGGGAGCCTGGCTATATCGTTTAATTTTGTTACAGGAACAGGAGAAATGAGAGGACTTCTTGTCACATTCGTGGTGATCGGGTGGAGCTGGGCCTATCGGGGCCGCACTTAGGACTCCACCATTTACGGGAGCTCCGGTAACACAGGACCCATCGCGATCGATGGAACCGGCCCACGGGATGTTGAAGAAACTGCCACCTACTTCCATGAAGGGAGATGGCCAGGATGGCTGGGATCGAACTCGACAGAGTACTCCAGCCAGACGGGGTTCGCATATAGAGAAACGTCTCTGATGTGCCCCAGGGTGAGGATCATCGCACCCAGAATCAGCGTCACCGTTGGGAAAAAGATTTGCTTGAACTGCATGGGACATGTACTTTTGAATCGTTGGTGGTAGCTGCGCAAGTTGAGCAGAACCATGAAGAACTCCATGGTTGAGTGGGAGAGACTGGGTAACAATACCCATCGGACTATTACGGGGACTCAAGGGGGGGTTAAGTGTCTATTGGGCCAAATGGTGGGAACCAGATGAGGGAATCTACATCTGTATGTGGGGTTCAGAACGCGCTTGCCCCACAGGCGTCTCCATCTTTTTCCAAAGGCAGTGGCAAGATGCTGGGAAAGGAATGAGGTGGGACGTCAGCACACGGGCGTGCGGAGTCCCATACTCTCAGATCCCAGTCAACGCCACTGAGCTCATCACCCGCCCCCCCGCAAGCCCCTGCCCATGTTTCCGGTAGCCAAAGCCCGCAAGGAAGGGTGACCCACCACTACCAAGGGACCTGGGAACGGATTGGTATTAGTACTCAGGTCAGCTGCTGTACCAAGGGGTGCACCACGCGGTAGCTTTGGTGATTTTAAACCTCACCGAGGTGCGATTGCCAGAGTGGTGCCCCAAGGAAACGGAGCAATTGTACCAGGTCCTGTTAACAAACATGTTCAGACAATTTTATGAATTCGACTTTGCCGATGTCGATAGAGCCGAATTGTACACCACCCCACATGAGGTCTTGGACAGGATAGGGAGACAAAGAAGGGGTGCAGTAAATGATATTTTTACCACTTTTAACACAGGGACTTCCGTCATCAACACTCTGGATGACGTGGAGCTGCAGACCCAGATTAATGGTTTAAAAACATAGTTAAGAAAGATACTGACTGATGAGAATAAGGTAGTGGGTTCTGAGTTACATGAGGACCAGGCCATGACACTACACTTAAAAGAAATAATAGCTGAGCTGGAGAAACACGCTAAAACGGTAAATGCTCTCATCAGGGAGGATCGGAATGAGTCCGATCAGGCTGCGCAGAATGAAGCGTGTGTGCTGTACGGGGCGTGGTTACTGGGCGAGGGCCGCAGTAATCTGGAGGATTTAAAACAAGGTTTAGTTCCCTCCTGGATCAGCAACAAGCACCTCGCAGCCCTCCACCCTTTTGAGAATGCATTGAGTCCGTGCCAGCTCAGACTAGCTTCAGAGGCCTACCCAGTCCCAGTGGACTGTGGATGGTCTAATCACGCCATTATGGGTATAGTGGTAAAAATGCTGGTTATGGGTAGGACAGCTAAACCCGCCCCAGTATACAGGGTGGAGCACATTGGAGTCATTCAGGGGGGGTGCACACATTCGCTGCACAGCGGTCCCACCTTACGTCATTCGATGGGAGCATGCAATGACGGGTACTGACCTCTTGGGGTGCCGGAGCCGGGGAGCACACATCATCCTGTGTCCCCAGCACTTGAATGCCTATTCAAAACCACAGTGCGGGTTCAGAACTGCTAGCGCAAAGCCTATAAATTGCACCATGGAGGCAATGGCACAAGGCCATGTGCCCCCACAGGTGGCATATATAGGAGGTGGGACATACTGTGTCAACACTGCAGCGCCCCACTACCAACATGGACAGCATGGCTGGTGTCCGGTGAGTGACAGCAGTTTCTGCTTCAAGCCCAAGGCAGAAGTTCAAGTGGCCCAAGAGCGAATTGTCCCCATTCCTGAACCTTCCACTGTTCACATCACTGTTAAAGAGAATTTCACCGATCTGGAATGATTCGTTGCACATTTTGGATATCTCATTCCCCCCTCTCCCTGAACACCTCACCAAGATATTAAAAGCCGTTGTCGTTTCACAGAAACAGTTTACACACTGGAGCAGAAGACTTTAGAGACAGGGGCAAGCATACTGGATATAGTGACCCCACCGTGGTGGGACCTGTTCACTAATATAGAAGTCCCTTCTTGGATTAGGATAGCCTCTCACATCCTAGTAGTGTGTCAAATTTTTATCGTGATTTATTTACTGTTTGTACACTGTAAAAAGGTAAAACATTCACAGAAGTGCGAGAACAGGGGAGAATGGAGGGAGCATTATGTGCGGGTAGAAGAAGAGACACCCATGTAGATTGATGCTGCTATGTATAAGGTTAAAGATTTTCCCTCCCTCCTCTATGTTGATTAATATTTGTGTGCAATTTTGTGTAACTTGCTCTTTATTGTTGAAGTTTATTAAGTAAGTTGTGATTATTAAAGATAATAAGGTGTATGAACCAGGTGGTGAAGGGGTATTAGGACCCCCTCCACGCCTGGAAGAATGTGTTTCAAATTTTAAACCCAATGTATTGCCACCCATAGATGCTTTATGTACACTGTAGGTTTTCTGAAATGGGAAATGCATGTGTCGTGGGATCATGGATATGTAAATGCAGGGGATGGTTTGATTATGGAGAGTCAGAAAATTTTGCTCACCCAGAATTATGATACTTCAAGCAAGTTATAGTATCATCAGGGGGGACTGTAAGATTCGCAAAATTGAATATTGTATTACAAGGGTCGAATGGCAGAAGAGGCCATGATTTTAAAGATTGTTTTAAAAGAAGCCCAGAAAAAGGGGCATTCAAAATGGCCGCCAGACCCCGTGACCAACTTATTGGGACATTTTAAAATGGTTCCTGCAGTCCTCAGACAGCTTTGTGGGTTCAACCCACAGTAAGTTCTGGAAGCTGTTTCTGAGAAAACGAAACCAGACATGAACACATATACATATAGATTGGATGCAGATCCAACCAGATCAGCCTGTAGATAAAGGCCATTAAATGTTTACCCAGACAAAGGAAAACAGCTACATATTCATGAGAAGAGCATCAAGGACCCATTAAGGACATCAACAGGACATTAAAAACAATGAAGGTCATTCCAGACCAGAGATGGCCCTTTACCGGCCATCCCGAATGCACTTTAAATATAATAACTACCCCGTTGTGCAACCAGCCCGCCAAAATTAAAACAAAAGACTAACCTGATTTAGCGGGAGATAAGGTCTTGATTGAGCAGTATAACTGGGAGACACCCAGGGTTGAGAAAAAGGAAAAGAGAGAAAGCAGAAACATAGCTTCTTGAACTTGACAGAGAGGTGCTGCTTTGAAGAGATCAGTGTGGCTCCATCATCGGAGAGGAAGAAGAAGAAAACAAGGTGGCCATCATGAAGGTAGTCCGGATCCTGGCCTGGGGTAATCGTCGGGAGGTCATCGATCAACCCCGGACCGTTGAAGAGACAATAAAAACCTACAGGAGAAACCTTTTGAAATGGGGGCCAGCCCGAGGCTCTTCTAACCGGGGTCGAGCAGATGGTCCCCGACCCTGCCGACATCCAGGCCAGCTGGTGTCCAGCCGTCCCCGACCTCCACCTCAGGAGAGAGGTGTGGCGCAGCTTGCTGGGGCTCCATGAACCACGTGGAGACAGGACGCCTGAAAGGATCAAAATGCAAGACTTCAAAACTCTATATGTTTCCAATTGGGCTGGTGATCATGTTTCTGGCCCTTCACAATCAGATCTAGATAGGATTAAGAGGGTGGGCATTTTGGGTATAATTAACATGAGTTGTTGTCCCTTGATGTTCTGTGTGTTTCCCCATTTCTTGATGACTCTTGTAAAGTATAAAATGCCTGTATCCATTGTAGCTAGTACTGTATTGTTATGATTTGTTTTTCCCTCCCATGTACCCTCTTATTTGCTTGCATTTGATTTGTTTTTCCATATGCAATAAAATATCATTTCGTTTTCATTAAACCTGGTCTATAAGAGTATTCTCTACATTGTAGTTGCTGCACCTAAGTCCAGTGTCTAGAATCTAAGGGGCGAGTGGGTCGAACCACTCAAGGTTTTACTGTGCAAAAGTGAGAGAGAGAGAGAGGCCTCTGAGAGAGAGAAACCTCTGCAATCTGCGAATCTCTAGACAGAGAAAACCCCTGACAGACATAACATGCAAAATTGCCCTATCTATGGAGATGGCATCTAAGAATGTTAGGGAGCCCCGTCCAGCTCAAGTGACGAGTGCAGCTGAGGTCTACAGTCACAAAACCACCCACTGCCAAATTTAAAGTTGTGAGACCAAGTCAAAAGCATATCGGTGAGAGCAGTTCAGTGAATTGTTATCGCTACAATGGAAATCACTCACCAAAGTCCTGCCAATACAGAAATGCGAAGTGTTTTCACTGCCAGAAGCAAGGCCATACTTCAACAGTTTGCAGAGCTAGACCTAAAGCAGGAAGTAAGAACCATTCTAGTGGCAATGCAAAGCAGTGACAACAAAAGAGAGGAGTTCACAATATTGAAGTGAACACACCTGATGTTGAAAAACTAGGCATCTGCAGTATCTATGCCACTAGCGGCAACACTAGCAGTCGTGAGGAAGACTTCTGTACAAAACTTTTGATCAATGACCAATATATTGATATGTGTATCGCCACGGTGGCGGACTGCTCTATCATGAGTGAGAACACATATGAGAGTAAGTTTAATCTAGTACCACTTACAAAGAGTACCGTAGAGTTAAAAACCTAGTCCAGAGAAATCCTAGAGATGTGTGGACAAATGGAATGTACAGTTCAACACAACAACCAGTCAGTAAAACTGCCTATTATTGTGAGCTTAAACAACAGGCCAGCAACACCCACCTGCAATGATACTGTAAGACCAACAACATATTGAGTCTGCATGTTACAGTACATTAGCATTTAGCAGCTCGTCAGTCTAGTTTGGCAGTTCGATAGCCTGTATGGCGTGTTGTAAGGGGCTAAATTCTTTGAAAAGTATGCACATATGTTTTTTTTTTCATTTATAAAGGAGCAGATTAGCAATAGGAGTAATTCTCTTTGTTTCTCTCTCTCTCTCACTCTCTCTCTCTTTGCAAGCCCTTTAGAGAGGCTGAGGCCTCTAAGGAAAAACTTTAATAAAGATACTGAAGGGTACAAAATGGGTAATCATGTTGTTGAGAAATGTACAATATTTTTATGATGGAGAGGAAAGGAAGGTTGGAGATGGTGCAGTGGTTTGCAAGGACAGAGGGTTGAGGGTGGATCTTTTAAGGAGAGGATGATGATTGTAGATTTGAAAGAAAGGGGGGCAGTGCTTGAGGAGAGACAATCATTTACAATATTAGTAAAAAAGGAGATGTTTGGTTGTCAACGATTTAGTGAGAATGAAGTTCTCTCAAGGTGGGACTCTTGGATGAGATGAGCTCAGAGAGGGCATGGAGGGAGGTGGGAAGAAAACTACATGGAGGGAGACGGGAGGACAACTGGAGTAAGCTGGGTGTTCACGGTTAAGGTGGAGGAGAGGACTGGATAGGTTTGGCTGGAGCTCATCCAAAACTCTGCTGCCCATGTCTTAACTCGCACCAAGTCCCGATTGCCCATCACCCCTGTGCTCACTGAACTACAATGGCTGCTGGTCCAGCAAAGCCTCGATTTTAAAATTCTCATCCTTGTTTTCAAATCCCTCCTGTAAGGGGTTTTAGATCACAGAGGTTTCTCTCTCTAGAGGCCTCTCTCTCTTGCACAGTAAAACCTTGAGTGGTTCGACCCACTCGCCCCTTAGGTTCTAGACACTGGACTTTGAGGCAGGAACTACGTAGAGAATACTCTATAGGCCAGGTTTAATGGGAACAAAATGACATTTTATTACATGGAGAAAAACAAGTCAAATGCAAGCCAATAAAAGGTACATGGGAGGGAAAAACAAATCAAAACACAGTGCTAACTAAGGTACTTACAGGCATGTTATACTTCACAAAGGTCATCACGAAATGGGGAAACACACGGAACATCGAGGGACAACAACTCATTGTTAAATTATACCCAAAATTCCCACCCCCTTAAACCTATCTAGATCCGATTATGAAGGGCCAGAAACGTGCTCACCAATCCAGTCAAAAGTATAAGGTTTTGAAAGGTCTGAGTTTTGATCCTCTCAGGTGTCCTGTCTCCACGTGGTCAGTGGACCGTAGGTGCAGTGGGCTGCCCAGGCTGATGGTGTCTCTCTCTTCAGCAAGACGTGCTGACCATCATCTCGCTCACAGCTCGTTTTTCTCCGTGCTCCTACACATGAGGTGGTAGGGCGTTCCAACTTCTCTTCTTCTCGTCAACGGCCCGGTGTTTCTCGCCGAGGATGGTTGCCCCAGGGTGGGACGCAGACTCGGGTCACCTTCTTGACTGATCCAAACGTGAAGAGCTTAAGCTCAAGCTCAGGGCTAACGGCTAATCGATCATCTCGCAGGCTCACCAAGGCGGAAGGCGGAAGCTACCGGTTCCAAAAGCTAAAGGCCTAAAAAGCTTCCGATCGCTATCCCAGGTCTCCAATTATACTTCTCAAAGAGGCCTTTATCTCCCGCCAGATCAGGTTAGTCTATTGTTTAAATTTTGGCGGGCTGGTAGCACAGCGAGGTAGTTATTATATTTAAACTGCTTTCGGGATGGCCGGTGATGGCCGGTGATGGCCATCTCTGGTCTGGAATGACCCTGCATTGTTTTGAATGTCTTCTTGATGTCTTTATCGGGTCTTTGATGCTCCCCCTATGAATATGAAACTGATTCCCTTTGTCTGGGTAAACATTTAGATGGCCTTTATCTACAGGCCAATCTGATCGGATATGCATCCAATCTATATGTATGGGGTCCTGTCTGGTTTCGTTTTCTCTGAAACTGCCTTCCAGAACTTATTGTGGGCTGAATCCACAAAGGCTGTCTGAGGGCTGCAGGAACCATTTTAAAGTGTCCAAAAGCTGGTCACGGGGCCTGGCGGCCATTTTATATGCCCCTTTTCCTGGGCTTCTTTTAAAACAGTCTATAAAATCACGGTCTCTTCTGCCCATAGACCCCTATATAACAATGTTTAATTTTGTGAATCTTACACTCCATGGCCTCACCCCTCCCAATCTCTGTAAACTCCTTCAGCCCCACAACCCTCTGAGATCTCTGCACTCCTCTTGCGAACCCCCAATTTTAATTGTTTCAACATTGGCGGCCGTGCCTTCTGTTGCCTTGGCCCAAAGATCTGGAAATCCCTCCCTAAACCTCTCCACTTCTCTACCACTCTCTGCTCCTTTAAGACACTCCTTAAAACCTACCTCTTTGACCAAGCTCTTGATTATCTGCCCTAAAATCTCCTTATGTGGTTCCATGTCAAATTTTGTTTGATAATCGCTCCTCTGAAGTGCCTTGGGATGTTTTACTACCTTAAAGGCTTTATATAAATACAAGTTGTTGTTGTTGAAGAGGAAGTGGGGCAAACAGCAGAGGCAGCTGAACAGATGGTCGGTAGCTTGGTGACAAAGAAGTCTATGAGCTCCTTGAACTTGTTGTTAAAGGTGAGGGTGGAGGGAAGAGGTGAAAGGAGTTTAAGGAGAGGATCAGGTTGCTAGGCTGGCAAGTACATGGACGGACAGCAAGAATGACTCCAGGTTATTGGGACAAACCTTTTTAAAAATATATAACTTTGTGGGTTTGGGAGAAGAAACCATTGCTGGAGATGCTGTGGCTATGGACAGCTCGGCAATAGTGGAACCAAGTGAGGATAATTTCATCAACCTGGACAATGAAGGAAAGATGTTGGAGGAGGAGAGGTGTTGACTTTGGTTAGGTGGGACACATAGTCAGATAGGAAGGCTTCAGTAAAGGTTAAAGAATTGCCAGCCATGAGCCAAATTTCAGTTAAAGCCAAAATGTCAATACTATATGCTACAATAAGGTTGTGGATGATGAGGGCCTTGTTTACATATGAGCAATATTCTGGAGAGAAATGCGAGGAGGAGCAGTGATTATTGATCCACTGACCAAGTCCAAGGGAGCAGTGCTGGGTGCGATGAATTGGACGGGTAGGAAGTTAGTGAGGTTAGCTCCTTGTGGGAACACTGGGTGAGAAGGTTACCAAGAGAGGGGGATAGGCCAGTTGGTGTTGCTGCTCATAAGGAGGCAATGACATGTGCCCTGAAGAGCTCCCCAGAGAATCTCAAGAGAAGCACAGAGAGTAACCAAGGGATTATTCAAGGGGGAATTCAAGCATGGGACAGCGGCCATAGAGTAGGAAGGCAGAAGAGGAGCGATGGATTGGGAGTGGTGTGGGGGGAGGGGGGCAAAGTACCTGAGAGGGGAGAAATGAAGGGATGACATGGCTAGGTAGCAGGGAGGGGAGGATAGAAGAGAGAGGAGAGAAGGGCTTGTGAGGGGATGAGGAAAAAAAAAGGAGGTATAAGTAATGAGCTTGGGTCCAGAATGGCAGCCAAAATGTGCACGTGAATGGACAGAGGGAATTCTGGTACATAAGCTTGGCAGAGATTAGGAGAGGCATATCCTGGTCATAAATAGAGGACAGGAAGGAGATGATATGAAACAGTCCAAAGTTTGAGGCACTGTGTTGGGATGAAGTCGACTTATGGACAGCGTTAAGTCAGCTTGGAGCAAGCATAAACTGTTGGAGGATGTCCAATGGAATCAGAGGGCCAACAGGGAGTGGCAAGTTGGCCATGAGCCAGCAGAGCTTGGCCCTGGGGTCCAGTAGATGTGCATAGTGGCCTGAGATGTTAGCAGTGTGTATCAGCAGAGCTGGTGGGCAGCAGAGGAGTGAGGAGCAGTAGGAGTGAAACCGGAGGACCAAGTGCAATGAAGACCGGGGAGCCAGGGGAGGTCGAAGGGTAAATCAACAAGATCAGTGCAGATGAGGGAGCTGATCTGAGGAGGAGGTGAGGATTATGTAAGATCAGGAGCAGGAGCAGGAGCTTAAGGAACCAGTCCATGCTAGACCGGTGAAGGGTGATGGAGGAGCTCTGAAGGATGAGTGGGGAAGAGCAGAGTCAGCAGCTATGGGAAACAGCAGAAAGCAACAAAACCGCGAGCATGGGAGCAGAATCTGGAGTAGGATGGGAACTAGCAGGAATTGATCAGAACTAGCCTAACGGAGAGTAAAAAATCCCATTTAAGGAGCAGAAACTGAACCTGCAGGAGTAGGCCAGGAAATGCAATAGAGACAGTCCAGCAGGGAATGCAGTCTCAGTAGAAAGCAGCGGCAAAGGTGGAGGCCACAGTAAAGCCCAGAAGCAAGCTGAGAAAAGGAATTGGGCCCAGGAGGGAGCAGATTTCTGCCCAGGACCCAATACAGCAGCAGAGTAACGCTGAGAAGCCAGCAGTGCACTAGAGTACTATCCTGACCTACAGCAGGTAATAGCAGCAGCAGGTGGTGGATGAGCCATGTAGACTGGAACAGGTTACCTTAACCTTGAAGACATTGAGTGGCCTACAGTGCAGTCCAACAAAGCAGCACAGTCCTGATGGTGGATTAGTCCCAGAGTCCAATCCTTATGGGTGGAGATTCTAATCCTGCATAGGAGACCTGTTGCGTTTCATTACCCAGTGACTCCTCTGGAATGGGCATGCAAGTGGTCATTCGGCGGGCTCAGGATCAAGAGTAGCTGTGATGTCCTTCAAGTTGAAAAGCCTGCCAACGCTCACAGTCTAGGTTCACACACAAAGAGTGCCCATTTGGGAGATGTACTAGGTGAGGTGGGGGGAGGCAGCAGAGAAGGGGACTATTGTCAATCATGGATGCTTAAGCTGAAAAGGAGAGGAGGAGCTGAAAATAGTTGAAGTAATGGCAAAGCATTTTTTAGCTTATGATAGAACAAATAGGACAGTTGCAGGGTGACTCGAGCAGAATTATAAGTAATGACAAGGGCATGGGAGAAGTTGAACAGAGAATTTGCATCTGGCCCTTGTACAGCACATAAAACTAAAAGTCAACTGGGTAGCTTGCACATCTCTTGGGAAATGGTGCAGGCAGGTTTAAAAGGTCTCAAGGTGGAAAAGGAAACAGGGACAGATTTAATTTATTCTAGGGTACTGAAGGAAATGGCAAAGGTTGTGAGTGATGCACAAGTCATTATTTTTGATTGTTCACTGCGAACAGGGGAAGTGCCAGATGCTTGGAGGAAGGGGCGTGCAGTGCCCTTATTTAAAAAAAAGGATTCGAATCACAAATTCAAAACTATAGATCTGTAAGTTTACCCTCTGTGGTAAGAAAATATATAGAAAATAACATTAGCAATGTTTTAATAATCATCTAGAATGCTTGGGCAGATGAGGGATTCCCAACATGGCGTCAGAAAACAGAGGTCATGTTCGACAAACCTGATCCAGTTTATTTGAAGAAATCATGAGAATGGTGGATCGGGGAGATCCAATAGACATCAACTACTTGAATTTATAAAAAGGTTTTGATAAAGTGCCACATGACGGATGGTGTTCTAAGGTGAAGTCCCATGGTGCCAAGCAGGATATGATGAGATGGATGCAAATTTGCAAAATGACTGCAGGCAAAAAGGGTTGCTTAGTGGGGTGTCCCAAGGTTCAGTGCTGGTCCTCCTGATCCCACAAGGAAAGATTAAACAAAATAAAAATGTAACTTTAACTGGGCCCAGTCTGGCCACGATCCTGTTCCCGGCTGGTTTGGCCTGTGGATAATATTGTAGTCAGGCCATATGATGATATTGAAGGCCAATTTGCATACTTAAAGAAGGACTTCATCTGCAAGAAAGAAAAGGTTAATATCGGGAGCCACAGATAGGCAGGGGGGTTGGAGGGGTAAGTCGCACGGGGCATTTTAACTGCCCACCCGCCTGATTTTCAACAGACAAGGGGTTAAAATGACCCCATTTGTAGAAACGAAATCTTAGGACCTTGTCCAATGCATTAATTTCATTATGAAGTGTTTTAGCTTTGCCATCTGGTGTTTTTCAGTACAGCACGTTGGAAGAGGAAATTGTAGGAATGTCTAGTTCCTATCCAAAGATTGAGGTCCACTCAGGCGATCAAACAAAACAAAGTTTAATGGAAACTAACAGGTTTAAACAAGTAACTACAGGAGAACATCGAGTGTAGCTCTGCTCAGTTCAGAGGCTCCATGAGGACTGCTCCGGCGGTCCCGTGGTTAACGTCATGACGTCATCACGTTCTTCCCGCCAGTGGGGGATCACGTGATGAACAGCGTGACGTCATTGCATTTACCCGCGCTGTTAAAGTAATCACGCTCTGTACAAGTAAACAGTATAACTAAAGATACAGACTCAGGCTGTAGCTAACATGTTGTTAAAGGGAATTATATACAAATGATCTGAGTCCTTCAGTGGCTCCGCCACATGCGCCCCCCCAGAATTGTCTTTAACAGCAAAAGTGAGACGGTGAAGAGGCCTGACAAGCCTGTCCGAGCGACTTCTGTAACCCTGAATTGGAAGCTGATGGACGGTGGTCAAGCTAGCGGGCGGTTGTGGTGGATCTGGCACGGCGACTGTGGGTGGTCGGCCATGTTTTGGCGGCTGAGCGATCTCGACTGGGCGGTCCAGGTCTAAGTGTGCCGGCTTCAACCGGTCAACCGAAATGTGGTCCGGTTTACCTCCGATATCGACCGAAAAGGTTTTGTCTCCCGGCTCTATGACGCGGAAGAGACCAGTGTAAGGGGGCTTGAGTGGATCCCGGTGAGCGTCGTGGCGGATAAACATGTACTCGGCGCTCTTCAGCTCAGCTGGGACATGGGAGCTCTGTAAGCCGTGATGCGACGTAGGCACTGGAGTGAAATATCTGGCTGCCTCCTGGTGGCTGACGAGTTGCTGGGATGCGGACCATGGCTCTG
The DNA here is from genome assembly GCF_052327205.1 of Somniosus microcephalus. Lineage (NCBI taxonomy): Eukaryota > Metazoa > Chordata > Chondrichthyes > Squaliformes > Somniosidae > Somniosus > Somniosus microcephalus. The sequence goes on from NC_140997.1 coordinate 151,137,560, forward strand.
TTGGAGATGGAATGAAATCCCCTGGTACTCGTAGTGGCTGGCCATATACGAGTTCTGCCAAGGACGATTGCAAATCTTCTTTGGGCACCGTACGAAGACCCAAAAGGACCCATGGAAGTCTGTCCACCCATCCCGGGACTTGAAGACTGGCCCGCAGAGCGGCTTTGAGCAACCTGTGGAATCGTTCGCACAGGCCGTTCGCCTGTGGATGATAGGCGGTGGTGCAATGTAGTTTGGTGCCGAGCCCCTGAGCCACAGCTTTCCAGAGCTCAGAGGAAAACTGCGGTCCACGATCAGAAGAGATGTCCGCCAGTACCCCGAAACAAGCAACCCAAGAGGAGATGAAAGCTCGGGTTACGTCTGCTGAAGTGGTGGAAACCAAAGGAACTGCCTCTGGCCATCTAGTGGTGCAGTCTACCATTGTGAGGATGTGTGTGAAACCTTGAGAAGGTGGAAGCGGCCCCATGAGGTCCACATTCCCGTAGTCGAACCGACGCTCCGGAACGAAAGTGGCCAATGGAGCTTTTACATGACGCTGTACCTTGGCCTTTTGGCAGACCACGCAGGTGTTGGCCCAGTCGCGGACATCCATGTGCATACCTCTCCAGATGAATTTTGACGACATCAGCCTTTGCGAGGCCTTCATGCCAGGGTGTGACAACTCGTGTATGGCGTCGAACAGTTTTCGGCGCCAGGCGACTGGTACGATAAGGCGGGGAACTCCCATGGAGACATCGCAAAGTAGCATGGTGCCTGCGGCATGGAATTTGACGTCGGCCACTTGGAAGCTAGAGGGGCTGGTTCTGTATGATTGGACCTCTGGGTCCGAGGCTTGATCCGCAGCCATTAGGGCATAGTCGATTCAGAGTTGGACTGCGTGAATAGTCGCGCGGGAGAGGCAATCCGCCACCAGGTTGCCCTTACCGGACAAATGCTGAATGTCCGTGGTGAATTCTGAAATGAATGTCAGGTGACGTTGTTGCCGAGCTGACAACGGTTCGGCGGTCTTGGCCATAGCGAACATTAGTGGCCTGTGGTCTACAAAAGCCGTGAACGGACGTCCCTCTAGTAAGAACCGGAAATGGCGGATGGCTAGAAAAAGGGCCAGCAACTCCCGGTCGAAAGTGCTGTACTTTCTTTCATTTCGCCGTAGTTGACGGCTGAAAAATGCCAGCGGTTGCCACGTCCCATTCACCCACTGCTCCTGCACTGCGCCGATTGCGTAGTCCGATGCATCAGTGGTAAGGGCGATGGTGGCACCTGGAAGCAAGTGCGCCAGCATGGTTGCATTGGCCAAGGCGCCTTGGGTGTCGACGAACGCCCGGTCCATCTCGGCCGTCCAGCTGATCGGATCCTTACCGGACTTGGCCTTGAGGGCCTCATACAAGGGCTGCATAAGCAGGGCCGCCTTAGGGACGAACCAGTGATAAAAATTGACCATCCCGAGGAACTCTTGTAGGGCCTTGATGGTCTGCGGGCGCGGGAAAGATGTAACCGCCTCGACCTTCCTCTGTAAGGGAATTGCGCCATCTGATGTGATGCGGTGGCCCAAGAAATCAATCCGCTGCAGGCCGAACTGGCACTTGGCCGGGTTGATAATCAAACCGTGTTGACTGAGGCGTGTAAAGAGGGTGTGCAAATGGCAGAAGTGCTCCTCTTTGCTAGGGCTGGCGATGAGGATGTCATCGAGGTAGACGAAGAGGAATTTTAGGTCCCGAAGCACGGAGTCCATCAGGCGCTGGAAAGCCTGTGCAGCGTTCTTCAAGCCAAACGGCATCCGCAGAAATTCAAACAGGCCGAATGGGGTGATGACTGCGGTCTTCGGGATGTCTTGCGGGTGCACGGGGACCTGGTGGTAACCACGGACGAGGTCAACTTTTGAAAAAAAAGTATTTCCCGCCAAATGGGCCGAGAAATCTTGAATATGCGGGATCGGGTACCGATCAGGAGTAGTGGCGTCGTTCAGGCGTCGGTAGTCGCTGCATGACCGCCATCTGCCACCGGGTTTCGGAACAACGTGGAGAGGCGAAGACCAGGGACTATTCGACCGGCGAATAATCCCCAGCCGCTCCATCGTGTCGAACTCTGCTTTCGCAGCCGCGAGCTTGCCGGGTTCGAGTCGTCAGGCCCTTGCTAAACCGGGGGGGCCAGTAGTGGTGAGGTGTTGTTCTACACCATGTTTCGTGGCCGAGGAGGAGAAATTGGGCCTGGTCAGATCTGGGAACTCTCCGAGGAGGCAAGTGAAGTCATCTGGAGGTGGGAACGCACAGGAGGCAGTGCGCGGCACGGCGTTACCGTGGTGGCATGGGGTGGAGTGGAACGTGGCCGCATTGATCAACCGGCGGTGCCTGACTTCGACCAGGAGGCCGCTGGCGCAGAAAAAATCCACCCCGAGGATGGCCTGCGAGACTTTGGCCGTGATGAATTCCCAGTGGAAGCACTGGCCGCCGAAACACACCTGAACCCGTCGCCTTCCGAAGGTCCGAATGTCCGCGGCATTAGCCACCACGAGGGAGGGGCCGTGGCCCCCAGCTTGTATATCGAGATTTGACGCAGGTAGGATGCTACACTGCGCCCCGGTGTCAGAAAAGAAACGTCGACCAGATAGGGAGTCGGTGATGAAGAGAAGCTTTCCCGAATCTCCGATGGCCATCGCAGCCGCGGGGCACTCGTTAGACCTGGTCCTCTTTCGCCAGGGTTGCTGTAGATGTTTATTTTTTTTTGAGTGAAAAGCTGCAGGGAGGGAGGCAGCATCTTGCTTTTGCGCCAAAACGGGTGTGGTAGAAGCACAACCCCGCTGATTGAGGAGCTGGAGCAGCGTCTGTGGGGGATGGGCGCCTCGTGGCAGTGCAGTTCTGCTGCGTCACCGCGAAAATCTTGTCTGCTTCGGCAGCAAGCTCCGCGCAGTCTGTGACTTCGGACCTGGCTAGGGCAGCCTGAACTTGCTCCGGTAGTTAGCTGAGGAATAGCTCCCTGAAGAGGAAGCATTCCAGTTCGGAACCGAGGAGCGTGAGCATTTGGCTCATGAGCTCGGACGGCTTGGAGTCCCCAAGGCCGGGCATAGCGAGCAGCCGGCGGGTGCGCTCCGACTTCGTGAGGCCGAAAACCTGTAGCAACCGCGCCTTTAACGTGTCATACTTGTGATCAGTAGGCTGACTACCAAGTAGGCTGACGATCCGCAAGGCTGTGGTGCTGTCGAGGGCGGAGACCACGTAATAATAACGGGTCTGATCCGCAACGATGTCCCTGATGGCGAACTGGGCTTCAGCCTGGATGAACCACATGGCTGGTTGTTGCTCCCAGAACTGCGGTAGCTTCAAAGGTAACGGCGTTCGTTTCCATGTTGAGTATGTTCTGCGAAAACCGTTCGCAAAAGTCGGGGTCACCAATGTAGGAATGTTTAGTTCCTATCCAAAGACTGAGGTCCATTCAGGCGACCAAACAAAACGAAGTTTAATGGAAACTAACAGGTTTAAACAAGTAACTACAGGAGAACATCGAGTGTAGGTCTGCTCAGTTCGGAGGCTCCATGAAGACTGCTCCGGCGGTCCCGTGGTTGACGTCATGATGTCATCACGTTCTTCCCGCCAGTGGGGGATCACATGATGAACGGCGTGATGTCATCGTGTTTACCCGCGCTGTTAAAGTAATCACGCTCTGTACAAGTAAACAGTATAAATAAAGATACAGGCCCAGAAAATCTTGTCAGGGGCTTCCCGCGGGTGCAAGCCCCTGACCAACACTTACCTAGCGCGCCGGCAGTTGAGGCCTGGGCCTGCATGGATTTCCTCTCTGCGGCGTAGTTAGTGCGATGCGTCCGCTGGGATCACGTGAGCCATGGGCAACCAATCGGAGGAGGCCCATTCATGAGATTGACAGAAAGAACTGTCAAACTAATGAAAACTCCGGCCCCCAAAACAGTACTTACCCTTCAAATAAATATTTAAAAAATCACACTTTTTAAATAAACTATAAATAACATTAAATAACTATTTTAAACAATAATTTACATTTTTGAAAAAAATAATTTTATAAAAAAACGGGGCTAAAAATACACTTCCCTTACTCTAAAGTATTTAAAAATAATAAACCTGTGAAAAAAAATTATAATTTTAATTAATTGACCACTTACCTTTTAAAATGAAGTCCTTACGCCTGGTTTTTAAATGTGTAAAATGTAGAGACCTTCACGCACGGAAAAACCTGTAAAAAAAAGGAAGTTCAACGCGCACGCGCAGACTCCCGCGCGCACGTGTTCGACCTCCGAACCCCTTCGTTCAGAGGATCGGAAATGCCAGTTTCCCGCGCATGCGTAGTGCATGCAAGAAACCGGCACTTCCATCGGGTCCACGAGTGAGTACTCCGTGCTCACTCACGCGTTGGGACCCAAATTTCATACAGACTCAGGCTGTAGCTAACATGTTGTTAAAGGGAATTATATACAAACGATCTGAGTCCTTTAGTGGCTCCGCCACAAAATCATATATTTAAGGATTCAGCTGAAGGCGTGCTTTCTCCCTCATTGCCATTGGTTGCAGTTGTCACTTTAATCAACCTATAACTTTGGTTTATACAGAGGCTCAGGCCTCACCATCCATGGCCTCAGTTCTGCCTCCTCCTATAGCTGTTCTACGATGAGGCATCTAGCAGCGGTGCCACAGCAGCCCCTGCTCCACTCTAGCAGAGTGATTGAGGAATCTCCTGTGGCTTCTCAGCTTTCCCTGTTCTTCTGAAATGTTGCTGCAGACAAATAGCTGATGTGATTGAATCTTTTTCGTTCCAAAAATCCCAGGACATTACACAGCCCCTATTGATTGGAAAGATGTTCCACTGCACTGAGCACTGTCCCAGTTGATGTTGTGTTACACCAATTAATTTAAACAAACAGGGCAATGACTTGCTTGCTGGTTGTTGGACTTTTCCCGTGTGTTTCCACATTGAATCTCCAGCTGACTTAGCCCCCCTTCCCCAGAGCTGTGAAGTTATACTGAGGGTCTCAAATCTCGTGACTTTGAAGCCCTCTCTGACAATGACAAGACAAGGGACTATTCAAGCGCTCTTTATGCTTGTAGTAATGTCCGTTCAAGCTAAACAATCAATAAAAGCTTAATTATTTTAATGTAGTTATTCTGTTTATTAACTTTAGTTGAGTGGGCTCTAACTTTTGCCCATGCTTGCTAAAATTCCTCCTGGGACTGAACGTGTAATGCTTATGAACATGCTAACCCGGCATTAACATTTTCTCTAGCTTGTTAGAGAGTAATTAATAGGCAACATGCAAATGTACTTGATTCACACGTCAGGTTCATTTCGCACAATTGGAACTGGCATAAAGTTCCAGAGGGAGCAGGCAGAGTTTGAAGGGCGAGCAGAGCAGGAGATTGATTACGTGAACGAAGCCATTCTTTCAGTAAACTGTGCGGTATGAGTGTCGTATCATGCATCTGAATGCTAGATATATTGGAGGAGGACAAGGTCAGGAGGCTCAAGGCACGAGAGGACAAAGTTTTGTGATTTGCTAATACCCACATATCACTTACTTGGACTTGAGTGAGCAACAGTACCTAAGGAAGCTGCGCTTGACGGGAAACAATCCCAACTAGAACCAGGCCTGCAGCCCAGGAATGGCATCTGGATGGGGCTCTCTAAAAGTAACCACTGCACTAAAGGTCAACATGCACCTACAGGAGGCAATTGTTTCCTACATGAATTTTCCACATAGATTATTGACTTCAAATTGTATGGTTCAAACATCTGCCTTTATTAATGCAGGGGCACATATATGCAATTTGTTTTCTGTGCTGTTCAATGTCCCTTTGTTGCCATTTGAACGAGTACAATGTGTTCTATCTGATGTACTGCTCATTTGTACTGCGCTCTTGGAAGGATTTCTAAGAGAGCTCCTGAGAACCTGCTTGTGATTACGCTGGCTGCCTATCCGTACATATTTCAGATCTACATGGTCATGCCTGTTTGTAAAGAACAGCTTGTCCTATTCTGGTTGGTGGCGCCTGCATTTGGGGCTTATCTCTCATTTGCCCAGTGGCAGGTTCTGGTGAGGCCCTGCTGAACCTCCCAGCCTATGACCCTCCTAGAAGGCAAAGAGCTTTATTTGCTTTGTGCCACCCCCAGTCCAAGCATGATTGCCCTTGTAAAAAGCTATTTTAGTCTGCAAAAATAAAATGAGCATTGCTTCAGAAGTAACTTTGTGGAGAGAATTGTAGGGTGCACAACAGGAGCTATATTGGCAGCTCTAATAGAATGAAATCTGAAATAGCAAAAGCAGAGCAAACACTAAAGTGTAGTTAGTTTTCTATACATGGATAGTTGGGAAACAATCTTTTCCAGCTGCTAGTTGTTGTGTATGTAATATGTGTGCTACTTTGAACCTATGGACAGGACTGCACTACTTGTTGGGCGTAGTGATACGCAGTACCACTCCTGGCCATAGGGGTATAAATAGTACTGTGGGTACTGATCTCCCCTCAGTTCCCGCCTGTGGGCATGAAGTAAAGACCTATGTATAGTCCCTACCTCCAACCAGTAAAGACCTGTTTGAGTTATACGTTTAAGTCTTTGTGTTAATTGTTCAATACAATACACATACTTAACACTGGCGACGAGTCTGATTCGGACCCTGCGGCAGTCACTCCACGGCAGCTTCGTCCACAGCCAGGACGTTGCAGAGAGGTTTCCACCCTCTCCACCCCACTGGAAGACATCCTGACCTCGGAGCCTCCATCGGCGACCGTCAGCTTCTTCTCCAGCTTGGTGGTGGGTAAGCCGTTGTCTGAGCCGGGCAGCGACGCGACAGGCAGTCGACCGCGTTGGCCGCACGAACGGGGCTGGGGGAGCTGGAGGAATAGGGCGCGAGAGCCGCTTCGAGCGGGAGGCGTTTCAACAGAGCGATCGCATCTCCTGATAAGAGCCGAGAGCCGCTTCGCGATCCAGCGATCGCATCCGCTGATAAGGGCCGCACTCGGGCGATCGCGGCGAAGATAAGGGCCGCACTCGGGGGCTGAAGGGAGACAGCGTCGGGGGACGGGTGAAGACCGCCAAGTGCGGGAAAACCGCCATTTTGTGGGCGGAGGACGACGGCAAGAGCGGGAAGCCGCCATCTTTGATAACAAGTAAAGAAAAGAAAATCTGAGAAATTGCAAATCTACAATGCCTAAACACGGGAATATTGGCACCTTTGATAGTGACCTCGAAGATTGGGCCATATATGTTGAAAGAGTAAAAAATTATTGTAAGGCCAATAAAATTCGTGACCAAGATAAAGCTCTAACATTATTAAATTTAATGGGTGCGAAGACATACGGGCAATTGAAACACCTGTTATCACCAGATGAACCGGCGGATAAGATGTTCGATGAGATTGTTACTGTCCTGAAAGATCATCTAAACCCCACGCCGCTGATGCTAGCGGAACGATTTAAATTTTACGACAGAAGGCAGCTACAGCATGAAAGCAATGCTGATTATTTGCTGGAATTGCGTAAATTAGCGAAATATTGCCAGTTTGGAACGGGACTGACAGAGGCACTTCGAGACAAATTTGTGTGTGGTTTATTTAAACAGGATACACAAAAGCGACTGCTAGAGGAGAATGAGCTGACGCTTGAGAAGGCGGTCACTATGGCAGCAGCACACGAAGCCGCAGCGAGAGGCACGGCAGTAATGCAGCTACGGTCACCGGAGCTCAGTGCACACAAATTGGGTGTGAGTTCTGGCAAATGTTATCGTTGTGGAAAGACAACGCATGATCAGAACCAGTGTTGGTTTAAAAACCAAGAATGTAGAACTTGTGGTAGGCTTGGACATATAGCTAGAGTATGCAGGTCAAGGAAGAAGACCAGCAACAAGAAGTCACCGCAAGGAAAATACGCAAAGGTACACAAGGTGACCGAACAGGAGTCCGATTCAGACGCTAGCAGTAATGAACTGGCTAGCTTAAGAGTACTCAACGCTGGTAAGGGTGCAGACCTCCAGACAATTTGGGTCACTCTTCAGATAGAAGGAGTCCAAGTAAAACTGGAATTGGACACTGGATCGGCATTGACGGTCATAAATAAGAAAGATTACGGAAAGTTATTCCAACATATTCCCCTACAGGATACGGGGATTATATTGAAAACATACACGGGGCAAAGAGTGTACCCCATCGGGAAAATAGAGGTTGCAGTGGTCCACAAGGGCGAAGACAGTCAAATAATGGACTTATATGTGATATCTGAAGGAGGTTCTCCACTACTAGGACGGGAGTGGATTAGGAAAATGAATATGGACTGGCATTTCCTACAAACAATAACGAGTGAGAACTCGGTGAAGATAGTCGGCCCAGACTCTGGAACGGATGATGGTAAGCCCAACTCAGGTGCAAAAGACAAAGTTTCAGCACAGAATTCCACTGAGCAACAACAACATAGTTTAACTGTGGATTCTGAGTCTGGCAAGTCTACTGATGTGCCCATTTCTGAGGGACACCGGGCTCGAACTCAACTCCATTTCAAACTACAACAGCAATTAGAACAAATGCTTCGCCGTTGTGAGCAAGAGTTGAATGCAACGAAAGAGTTCTTTGATATAGAGTTGGAGAATCTGGAAAGACAACAGAAGCAGCTGATGGAGAAAATGGAGCAGGAGCACACAAAACGTCTGATGTCAGAGGAGTTAACGGTCAGCCAACTCCTGCATATGCTGAAGGACAGGACTCTGAAATGGGAAAAACTTGAACACGAACTTCAATATTCAAACGAAAGGGGTTCGGAGCTCTCAAAGGTTATTGGAAGAGCTGAGGTGGCAACACAGACTGAGATGACTGCAACAGAGCAGCCCTTGGATGCCAAAAGTACGCTGACTCACGTCAACGTAGAACAACAGACCGCTGAAACAGCTGCTCCGGTAGAGGGATTGAATAGTCCGATCAATCAATCTCCAAAAGAAGTTGAAGTAGTAAAATCTCAAATGAGGTCATTAGTAAACGACTTGCTGAAAGCCCAGAAAAAGCTGGATGAAGAGGTACGCATGAAGAAGTCTCTTCAGGAAAGATGTCTGGACTTGGAACAAAAGCTGGCTAACGCCCAGCTGGGTATGGAGGAAATAGAAGACCCTCTCGCTGGCCTAGATCAGGACGACACCGAATATTACTATGTCCTGTCCTGCCCAACTTGTAACTTCGACTCCCACCATACAGAAATCATGGAGGAGCACCGAAAGTCTACGGAACATCGGGAGAAGGTGGCTCTACTACGGAAAAAGGAGGGAGAGAAGGAGGAACTGCGCATGCAGCTGGCAGCTGACAGTGGAGCCCAGAGAGTCTCCAAGAAGTAGAAAAGGAAAAGTCGAAACAGAAGATGACCCATCTGAACCATTATTACCTCTACCAGATCACACACGTGGTCCCTCCGAACGGAGCCAATTCAGTTCGGAAGTTCAAACTGTTAAATCCATGGAAGGACTATTGAATGAGTCACTCCAGCAACGTGAACCGACTCCACCACAGAGATTGAATCTGTGAACTGTTTTCCGCAGAGACTGAATCTGTGATCTGTTTTGACATGAAGTTATCTATGTATCTATGTTATTCTGTTATGTAAACCTGAAGTTATATATGTATATATGTTATTACGTTATGTTAAATGGGGAGATGACTGTAAAGCTAGGAAGGGAGGAATGTTGTGTATGTAATATGTGTGCTACTTTGAACCTATGGACAGGACTGCACTACTTGTTGGGCGTAGTGATACGCAGTACCACTCCTGGCCATAGGGGTATAAATAGTACTGTGGGTACTGATCTCCCCTCAGTTCCCGCCTGTGGGCATGAAGTAAAGACCTATGTATAGTCCCTACCTCCAACCAGTAAAGACCTGTTTGAGTTATACGTTTAAGTCTTTGTGTTAATTGTTCAATACAATACACATACTTAACACTAGTAAGCATGTTAGACTCTTCTAGCCTGTTGTAATATTTCTGAAATATCCTCATTCTTTCTCTTATGTGCTCCACTTACAGCAACGTACTAACTAAATTCAGATTAAAATGCCCTTCTGTGAAACTACTCAAGCAACATGGCTAACACCTGCTAAATCCTTGCATTTGTATTCCTACCAATGTATGATAATGTGGAACTCATACCTATATATAGTAATGTCATCGACAATCGTTACAGTAATGTGAGATAATTGCTAGTTATCCTCACTGCTTACTGTGATCCCTTCTTCAGCACATCCTCAGATGCATGGGATATGGGAGTTGTTGACACCTCACTGACCTCTGGTCTGATCACTTCCCATGCCTGCTGGTCCCTGTTTTGTCACGGATTGCCTCACTGTGAAGTTGAAGCCTCCATTCACCATCTATTCACTTTGACACTCCGCAGTTGGACTGAGCTTTAGTTATAGTGCCTAAATTTCTATTAAGGGAATTAGTGGGTAACACTGCACCATTGTAGCTGGTTGTTTTTCTTTCTGATTGCTTTGTACAATGCATTAGTTGTACCAGACCCTGGGGCTGAGAGTCCATGGTTCACGATCCCGGTGGTTACACGGATTTCTGGTGCCAACCCTGTAATGTATGTACCTTTAAGGGGGAGAACTACTTTTTACAGCTCCTGTATCCTGTAGTACCGGCAGTGACCACACCTGTATATAAACCCTGAGTAGTGATCTGTACAGTCAGTTGCAGTTTCAACCCTCATTCAGTAAACACCTGTTGATCGTTCCCTGCAGTCTGTTGTCTGATTATTGAAGGACACAACATTAAGATACACGGATGTAACAAACCCCACCGGAGTTTGCAAAGTCAATGGGGCCCAGTGAGTGTCCACGTCTCTAGAGGTTGCATCTTGGCTGCCTGTTTATCCCAAGCTACCAGATATCTGTGCCCTGCATGGAGACCCCATACTGTTCCACCTTCAGCCCCTTGTGTAAGGGAGTTGATACTAGTTTTGTGTTTAAAAGAGAAAGGGGGAAAAATTCAGTTCCTTAGCACCTCCCGTTAGTGCCAGCAGATGGTAGTAACGGGGCACTGATGCAGTAGTGCCGGGGTGAAGCGAATCCAGTGCTGCATGGCAAATCCAGTCCCCCATTGTGCCACTGGTACGAGGTACTGCAGGGGACTTCAATGCCAAGCAGACCGTGACATCAGAGCATGCAACGCTCACTGGCCACCAGATCTGGAAAACTCATTGTCACCATATACCTTAGCATCTCAACCAGACAGTGACAGGGAGAGTTGGTGTGCAGCTCTAGGAAGCCGGCTCCAGCGACGTTATTTAAAGGCATCAGCATTAATCACTCCCAGCTGTCAGGGCAGGTTAGTTTCAGTGGTTTGTTGTGAGTTCCACCCACTGAACAGTTCCTATGAGTAATTTCAAGCTTCTTTTGTATCAGCAGTCTTCTGGCAACTACAAAGTAGCTACTTTTATTGTTCAACAATTCAAACTGCTACACCTGGCAACGTTAATGGGGGCTGTACTGGCATACCATCTCGCCCTCCAGGATGTATGGTGGAGGGAGCGGAGGCAGCGAGAAATACAGGAACATGTGCGCAGAGAGATGAGGAGGGACATCAGGGCTCACACCAGGAGTCCTTACCTTCTGAGGGTATTCCGACAGCACTGCTCCTACTTTCAATTAAGTGAGGAGCAGTATATTATATGGCTCTGCAAGGTGGTGGTCACAGAACTCTGCCACCTCCTCCAAACAGACTTCCAGCCTCACACCAGGATGACTTAAACCCCAGATTCCTTTTGCTCACCACATCCCCATCATAGCATCTCTGCCCTGTCACAGCATCCTCCTGGGTGCAAAGGTGAAATGAGAGATGTAAAGTCCGCGCCTCAATAATACATGGACTTCGGGAGAACAGTTTAACAGGTACTTTACTGAACAAGAGGCAGCTTGAAACTGAAACTACAGAAGCCTGCTAGGGCCTTTTATACAGGGGTGGTCACTGCCGGTACTGCAGTCTAAGACCAGTTATTCCCTTAAAGGTACATACACAACAAGAGAGACCACAAAATATTGCAAACTATATTAATAAATTTATGCATAAACATATCACACACATCACATTCATTCTAATAAATAATGACCCTTGTAGGATTCGCAAAATTTCCACATTCCCCCAAGATTATTAATAAAAGGGACCCTATGGACAATTTAAAAAGGGTACCCAAAGTTGGCCTCCGCACCTCGTGACCAAAAGCCTGTAAGATTTTACAAGCTTGGACTCTGCAGCACAGAACAAGCTGCTTTGGGAAATCGAAACTTAAAATGCATTTCTGTGAAAAGGACTTTTGTGTTTGAAGGGCCAGACAGCTAAACAAACATTGAATATGCATTTCGTCAAATTGGAACAGATCAACCCAGTTAGGCCTAAGCATAAGGCCATTAGTTTGTCCGCATATATAATCAGAAACAGCTTAAGGATGCCATCAAGGCTGGATAGGCTGATTAAAATGCATTAATGACAATACAGCCCGGACATCGGGCCATCAGGTGCGATAAACGGCCATCTAAAACTAGTTAGTTTAAATTGGTACAATCATTTAACAGAGCCCGCTAAAAGTTAAACAATGGACTGACCTGATTTGGCGCGCAGATAGGAGATGAAGGAATGGGTATAATTATAGGCCCTCTGTAGCAATCTCTCTCTCTTGCCCCTTACTCCTGCTCTGCTCTTGTGGCTCCAGCCTCTTGGGCAGCTGCCGTTCATGCTCGTGTCCTGGCCTTGTGGCGGGTTCTCTTCTCGCTCCCGCATTAAGTTGCAAACAAGGACATCCATACCAAGCACGGAGAGGGGAACGAGACCCGAGTCCAAAGTTATACAGGACACATGGGCCACCAAAAGAGGTAGACGAAATGAGATGAGATAAGGTGAGGCAAAGAAGAAGGTAAAGACCCGACAAGAGCAGGGAAGGGCAGCAGAAGACGCATTAATTAAGAACGAGCACCTAGTTATAAGCTGGTGCTTGTGGGAAGAAAATATATGGACAGTGAGACTAAGTTGGCTAGTTGAACACGCAAATGAGCTGGCGTTAAACGCAGGTGTCCACGCCATAATGAATATGCTGGCGTTTGATGCTTGGGTAATAAATTCTAAGCAGTGAAGACTGCCAAAAATCTCGCTGACGCAACATTACCGCCGACGACCACCCAAGGGAGAAGAAGAAGAGAACCCATCGTGACGAGATGACGACCCCAAAGGACAGGAGACCAGACCTCAAAACTCGCAATTGCTAAAACAACAGGCTTGGCTTTGGATTGGTGAGCATGAATTCCTGGCCCCTCATAGCTTAATCTAGTTAGGTATAGGGGTGGGATAAGGATAAGGGGGTTGTTAAAGTAGTTGTTTTCCCTCAATGTGCCGTGTGTTCCCCATTCCCTGTATAAGTATAATTATTGTTATATGCCTGTAATTTTTCTACCAGTAATTTCTCATAAGACTGTGTTTTCGTTTCTGTTTTAATAAAATCTTGGTATTCTTACACCAAACCACCTGTCTACTCGAATTTTCCATATCGCCGCCTGGAACTAAATCCGGTGTCTGGAACCCAGGGGCATCGGGGTGATTCGAACTGCTCACAGGCAGTCAGGGGCAAAACTGACTGGGAGCACGCACCACCTGCCACCCCCCACAGAAAATGGTAACCACGGCAGGACACCGGCAACTGGGTTGCAATACAGTAGACAATGGTTAGGATGAGCAAACCATGATGGAGGAAAGGATTTCTGATTATGTGTTTAGCAAGGTGAATATCACTAAGAAGTGGATCACCACTCTGTTAAGGGCTGGGCATCTGGTAGATGCATCAGCTAAGTGGACAGAGGGTAAGGAACACAAGAAGTCCTTAGAGAAGGCAGTTTGGCTGATGTGTTTCAAAAAGCAGGTCCAGTTTTTGGACAGGCTCATTGCAGCACAGGCAATCGAGTTAAGGGAGTCAGCCCTGGAGATCCAGGATAAGGCTCTAGCAGAGGAGAATTTATTGGTAGCATTGCAGGCCTTGAATCAGGAGAGAGTGCATTTAATGGGAGAACACAAGGCCCAGTTGGAATACCTACGGTGCCAAGTCACCGAGGCCAAGGGAAATGAGTTAAGGTTGCGGGAGAAGAACGCCCGCTTGGCAAGGAAAATTAGGGAACAAGAAGAGAAAGAACAGGAGGTAAAGGCAGCTTACAAGCTAGCGAGCGAACAGGGGTTTGAGGAGGCAGACCACGGCCCCTGTAAAGAGCGGATAGAAAATCTGAGCCTGGCCCTCCGGAAGGCAAAAGGCATGGTATGCCTCTTAAGCCCAAAGGCAGGTCAGGTGGATTTTATGGGGAACGAGGGGAGGACAGTTCCAACATCACCGGTTTTGCCCAGGGACGACCCAGTTGAGGGACAGGAAAGCTCATGACCACCACACGTAGCGCCAAGTTTCAGTGAGGTTTGGCAGCAAGGGGGGTTGGAGCCAGAGGTGGAAGCGGAGGTGGAGCAACACCCGCCAGAGAGGTCGGAGCCGGGACCGATGTGTCCAGCACGGCATCGGAGGTTCGGCCCACCCGTCAATGGTGACGATGAGGGACCCCTCCTGTTAAGTCTGTGTGTTATATTGAGAATTACTACACAGACCACAAGAGTAAACTTTAACAGGTCTTTACTGGTTGAAAGTCAGGGCGGAACTGCCCAATAAATCATTACACAGCACCATGGTCAAGAAGGTAAGAGCCCATGGAATCCAGGGTGCCTTGGCACATTGGATACAAAACTGGCTTAGTGGCAGAAGGCAGAGGGTGATGGTCGAAGGTTGTTTTTGTGACTGGAAGCCTGTGGCCAGTGGGGTACCACAGGGATCGGTGCTGGGTCCCTTGCTGTTTGTGGTCTACATTAATGACTTGGATATGAATGTAAAGGGTATGATCAGTAAGTTCGCGGATGATACAAAAATTGGTAGGGTGGTAAATAGCGAGGAGGGTAGCCTCAGTCTGCAGGACGATATAGATGGGTTGGTCAGATGGGCGGAACAGTGGCAAATGGAATTTAACCCGGAAAAGTGCGAGGTGATGCACTTTGGGGGGACTAACAAGGCAAAGGAATACACAATGAATGGAAAGACCCTAGGCAAGACGGTGGGTCAGAGGGATCTGGGCGTGCAAGTACACAGATCCCTGAAGGTGGCGGAACAGGTGGATAAGGTGGTAAAAAAGGCATATGGGATACTTGCCTTCATTAGCCAAGGCATTGAATATAAGAGCAAGGAGGTTATGATGGAGCTGTATAAAACACTGGTTAGGCCACAGCTGGAATACTGTGTGCAGTTCTGGTCGCCACACTACAGGAAGGATGTGATCGCTTTAGAGAGGGTGCAGAGGAGGTTCACCAGGATGTTACCAGGGCTGGAGCGCTTCAGCTATGAAGAGAGACTGGGCAGATTGGGTTTGTTTTCCTTGGAGCAGAGGAGGCTGAGGGGGGACATGATTGAGGAGTACAAAATTATGAGGGGCATAGATAGGATGGATGCTGAGGAGCTTTTTCCCTTAGTAGAGGGGTCAATAACTAGGGGGCATAGATTCAAGGTAAAGGGCGGGAGGTTTAGAGGGGATTTGAGAAAGAACTTTTTCACCCAGAGGGTGGTTGGAGTCTGGAACTCACTGCCTGAAAGGATTGTGGAGGCAGAAACCCTCACAACATTTAAGAAGCATTTGGATGTGCACTTGAAATGCCATAGCATACAAGGCTACGGGCCAAATGCTGGAATATGGGATTAGATTAGGCAGGGCTTGATGGCCTGCACAGACACGATGGGCCGAAGGGCCTCTATCCGTGCTGTATTACTCTATGACTCTATGACTTATATACCGGTGTGGTCACCGCCGGTATTACAGTATACAGCAGCCAAGATAAAGTAGTGCAACCCTTAAAATAGTTCTCTTAAAGGTGGAACGGTTACAAAATAGTTCTCTTAAAGGTGGAACGGTTACATACACTACAATCCTCCCTTTTTAGCTTAAACGTATATATTCCCCATTAAATATAATATCATAACATATATACACGACTTCATGTAAAAACAGTTCACAGATTCAGTCTCTGAGGCGGTGCCTCCTGCGCCTCCTGACTCGGTCCGGATAACGCCTCGGTGGTGTAGTAGTTTCTTGTTGCTGGGGTGACTCATCTAATAGTCCTTCACTGGACTTAACAGCTTGAACTTTCGTAACTGCAGAACCAGTATCGCTGACTTCTAAAGGCTCGAGTACCTTGGGAAGTTTTTCTACTTCCAGCCTGATTTGGCTCAGTTCGGAGGGACCACGTGCGTAACAGCTCAAGGTAGCAGACTGCTTCTCTTCCACTGTAATGTTCTGTAGTTCCTTGACTACCTTTGACGGAGGCTCTTTAATAGTCAGCCTCGCCTCAGATTTTGATTTCCCTGCGATAAACTGCAGCAAGCCGATCATCTTACAAGTTGTTTGTTTCAGAGTGAGACGATGAATAGTGCCACGATGCTCAATGTCCACATCTTCAGAAGCATGAAGAATTTCACCATTTAGTATCCATTTTGGAGGCTTCACGTCCGCAACTGAAAGCTCACACTCAAGAATGGCGTCACTTGGCTCAGTCACTTCCACATCACATATGGGTTTAACGATGGCAATTGATTGCTCTTCTACATATAACTTTGCTGTGCTTTGGTCATCTATGGCATCGCACATGTAGTTGCCTTCATCTTCAAAAGCGACATTATTAATAACGAGCTTCCTGTACACATCTTCACTCACAATCTCATATTTATTACTGGGATGAATCTCTTTGTCTTTGTAATACCACTTGACAGCAGCATTTGGCCTGGAAACCTTGCATTCGAAAATGACACGATGTTTCTCCATGCCAATCTTCTCTCTTAAGGGTTTCACAATTTTAACTGGCAATTTTTTAATTCGAAGCAAAGCTCTGGAAGTAGCGCTTTCAGCAACAAACTTGATCTCTGCAGCATCTTCAGTTTTTGCCTCTGCCACCACTTCCCTGAGTGGCTTATTACTGCTGACACTGCTCACAAAAGGGTACTCTTTCTTCTTAGCTTTCAACTGATCGATGAATTTGACATATTCCCTTTCTTGCTCAGCTTTGATTCGTTTGGCCTCATCGCGCAGGCGGTTTGTGTGTTCCTGTTCCATTTTCTCAATCAGCTGCTTCTGTTGTCTTTCCAGATTCTCCCACTCTGTGTCAAAGAACTTTTTCTTTGCATTCATCTCTTGCTCAAAACGGCGAATCATTTGTTCTACTTGCTGTTGTAATTTGAAATTGAGTTGAGTTCGAGCCCGGTGTTCCTCAGAAATGTGCCTGTCTGTAGACTGGACAGACTCAGAATTCTCTGTCAAACTATGTTGTTGTTGTTCAGTGGAATTCTGTTCTGATACTTTGTTCTCTCTTGAAGCATTTATGCTCTCCTTCGTTTTTCCATCATTAGACTGCAAGTCCATTTTAGACTTGTCTTTTGCACCTGGGCTGGTCTTACCATCATCAGTTCCAGAGTCTGAGCTGACCCTGGGTAGGCGGCAATCTTCCTCGCCGTCAAAGAAACTGCACGGCTCGAGTCTTCGCTCGCGATCGGACGTGATGACAGTTCTGGTGAAGTTGTAGTAGTATTCCATATCCTCGTCAGAAGACGTGCTTGGATCATCGGCTCCGTCTACCTGCCGTTGAGTTGATTGCTCTCCTCTTTTCTTCCCCGAAAGATCTCAGGAGAATGGAAAATCCTCTTCACCATATGACTTGCCACCATAAAAGGGAGTCAACCCGAAAAATGTAGTTGAGTGGGCCCGGGCACTGCGTCGGGGGTACCTCCTTTTGTTTGAATCATTATCCTGGGCTTTGTTCCCGTCACCATCCTCCTGTGAAGTCTGGTTTCCGCACTGCAGCACGTGCTTCTGAAACAGGTTTTTCACCCTTTGTTTGTAGACTTTGTTGCACGTTGGACACCTCAGGACTTCCCGCTCATTTTCTGGACTTTCCGTCATTGCTTTTAGGGGGTGCCAGTCCATATTTATTTTCCTGATCCACTCCCGTCCCAGAAGTGGTGGACCTCCCTCAGGTAGTACATATAAGTCCATTCCTTGGTGCTCTTTGCCCTTGTGTCTCACCTTGACTTTTATCCTTCCGATGGGGCATACTCTTTGCCCCGTGTATGTCTTTAATACTATCTTCGTATTCCGTAGGGGAATATGTGTGAATAACCTTTTGTAATCTTGCTTATTCATGACCGTCAACGCCGATCCGGTGTCCACTTCCATCTTCACCTCGACCCTTGCTATCTGAAGTGTGACCCAGATAGTTTGTCGGTCAGCTTCCTTACTCACATTGTGAATTCTCAGACTACCCAGTTCCTTGCTGTTGGAGTCTGAATCTGAATTCTGTTCATCCGAACTCTTCTCAGCCACCTTGTGTACCTTGCTGCACGTTTCCTGCGGTGACTTTTTGTTGCTGGTCTTCTTTCCTGACCGGCATACTTTAGCTATGTGACCAAGCTTGCCACATTTTCTACATTCCTGGTTTTTAAACCAGCATTGGTTCTGATCGTGTGTTGTCTTCCCACAACGATAACATTTCGTTGTACCCAAAGCCATTTGATCTACGCTGAGTACCGCTGCCTTCAGCTGCATTTCCGCAGTGCCTCTCACTGCGGCTTCGTGCGATGCTGCAATAGAGTCAGCCTTATCAATTGTAAGATCATTCTCTTCAAGTAGCCGCTTTTGTGTTCCTTCTTTCGACAATCCACACATGAATTTGTCTCTCAGTGCCTCTGTCAGTCCTTCCCCAAACTGACAGTATTTCGCTAGCTTACGCAGTTCAATTAAGTACTCCGCGTTGCTTTCCTCTTTCAGTTGCGTTCTCGCATAAAATTTAAATCGTTCCGCTAACATCAGCGGTGTGGGGTTCAAATGATCCTTCAGGACAGCAACAATATTAGCGAAAGTCTGATCCGCCGGTTTAGCTGGTGATAGAAGATGCTTCAATAGCCCGTATGTCTTCGCACCCATTGAGTTTAGTAAGGTTAATGCTTTATCTTCATTTGATATTTTATTTGCCTTTCAATATATCTCTATGCATTCTACATACGTGGCCCAATCTTCAACATCGGGATCGAAATCGTTGATGTTACCACGCTTAGGCATCTTCGCAACCTTCTTGAGAAACAAAATAATTTTTTTTTTTTTTTACAAAATGGCGGTTTCCCGCGCTCGTCTTCTTCCCCCGCCTCCGAAAATGGTGGCTTCCCGCGTTTGCCTTTCTCCCCCGCTGGCTGTAATGGCGATTGCCGTATTGCTGCATTCGCCCTCCCCCCAGCGGTTTTCAAATCGTGCCTTCCAGCCCCTCTTGCAGTCCGGTCCTTTCCCCCCCGGCTGCGGCTGAGTTCTCCGCGTTTTTTTTATTTTCTCCCGCACTTACGCTGTCCCGGTCGCTGCGCCTTGCGGCCTCAGTAGCTGCCCGGCCCCTTTCACCGGTCGCGGTCGAGCTCTCTCTCGACGCTGTTGCGTCTCCCAGCCCACTATTTTCTCCCGCACCTTACGCCGTCCCGGTCGCTGCGCCTCGCGGCCTCGGTAGCTGCCCGGCCTTTTTCACCGGTCGCGGTCGAGCTCTCTCTCGACGCTGTTGCGTCTCCCAGCCCGCTTGTAGCCCGGTCTCTCACACCGGCTGCGTTCCCGCTTGTAGCCCGTCTCTCACACCGGCTGCGTTCGCATTCACCGCGGCTTCCATGCTTTACGCTGCCCCAGTCTCAGCGCCTCTGGCCCCGACTTCTGTCCGGCTCTTTTCCCCGGCCGTGTCGAGTTCTCCGCCCTTATCTCCTCCGTTCTTCCCTCCCCTATTTCACAGCCAACGTGGCCGCCTTGCTGCTCGTCGCTGATCGGCTTACCCACCACCGTGATAGAAGGGATGATCACTGCCTGTTGCTGATGGAAGGCTTCGTGTCCGAATTCTTCCTATGCTCTGCAGACCCAAGTCGTCTCTCAGCAGAATGATGAGGGCGGATGCCTCTTCTCGACGCCCGTTAAGTGCCTTGGATGTATCTCTGCCGCAGGGTAAGATCGTAATCGTCGCCACTGTTAAGTCTGTGTGTTATAATGAGAATTACTACACAGACCACAAGAGTAAACTTTAACAGGTCTTTACTGGTTGAAGGTCAGGGCGGAACTGCCCAATAAATCCTTACACAGCACTTATATACCGGTGTGGTCACCGCCGGTATTACAGTATACAGCAGCCAAGATAAAGTAGTGCAACCCTTAAAATAGTTCTCTTAAAGGTGGAACGGTTACAAAATAGTTCTCTTAAAAGTGGAACGGTTACATACACTACACCTCCAAAGCCAGTTCGTATTACCCAATAGCACCCAACAGCTTAGGGCTATGGTCTACCATATCCTGAAGCTGTACGAAAAGGGACACCCCTCGATCCACTTCAGGGACATAGAGCAGGCAGCCAGCGTCAACGACTGCGATGGTGCTGAGCAGTCCAAGATGCTGCTATTCTCCCTGGAGAGTAGTCTCCTCCAATCCCTCTCTGATGAGTGTAAGAGGGGGCAGAGTGGGTATGAGGAGCTCAGGGATGCAGTTCTGGAGGCCATGGGGATGAATTAGGGAAGTCCTTTCTCCTGTGTGGAGAAGACGGTCCAGCTCGCAGGGGAAACCCCGTAGGCTTTCGCGGACCGGTTATGGCCGGTGTACCGGAGGGCCTGTCCGGGGGCGCCGAACCGGGGGTTCCTGAACGGGGATTCCCCTGGCCCGTTGGCTCCGTTGCCTGGTGGTGAACAGCTTGCCACAGGTCCGGGCCAAGGCAGAAGTCTGGTTCGACCCCAAAAACCCCCAGACCACCGAACTTACGGTGATCAGGCAGTTGACTCTAGCCTATAAAAATGGTAGGGGAACCGATGCACACCCACCTAAGGGAAAGGTGCACGAGGTAAAACCCGGACCGGGTAGGAAAGAGTGGCACCAGGAAGGGAATAACCCCCCCAACACAAAGATGAATTGTTACGGGTGCGGGAAGGATGGTCACTGGCGGAAGGAGTGCAAAAACCCTTGGAACGATAACAAAGGAAAGAATTCCACAGACCCAGCACAAAAGGCGGGGGCAGGAATCTCTCCCGCAGCGGTCGAGTCACTTTTAGACACCATGAGGTCCTTATTGACTGGCCAGGGGAGAGTGGCAGCCGCTGCCGGTGCTCTGACCCCATCAGCCCCATCCAACCCACAGCCATGACTAGAGCCAGCTCAGCCTGCTTACCTGTGTTCTCTCCGGTATGATGGATGGAAAAGACCCCTCTTGGAGATGGAGGCAGAAAAGGTGACTGGGACCTATCTGTTGGACACAGGGGCATCATGCACCGTGGTCTACTCAGCTAACCCCACCACCTCGCCTCTATTTAATGGGGTCCCATACAGTCTGTCGGGGTTCACAGGCAAAGAACAGGCTGGCTCGTTTTCCATCCCGCTCGCCATTCGGTTAGGACCGCTCCGCTCCAAGTGGACTTGTGTCCTGATTAAATGGGAAGTGGAGGGTGGAAGAGGCGTCCTGGGGGCCGACTTTATTGTAGGCCACGGGATCCTAGTAGATTTGAGAAATCATTGCCTATGGGGGGCAGGTAAAGGAAAGAACAGTGAGATAGCAGTGATCCCAGGAAAGGAAGGGAAGGGGACCCTATGCACCATGAAGCCCAAAGAGGGTAATAACCTCGAGCTTATGGTCAGTAACACCCCACAGGAGTTCCAGGCATTTGTGCAGGCCCACCTGGCCACATTTGCCAAACACAAACACAACTGCGGGAGGGTCAACGGGTTTGAGGTCAGCGTAGACGGGGACCCCATGGCCCAACCACAGAAACAGTATAACTTCCCCAGGGAAGCAGAGCCAGACATGGAAGCAGCCAAGTCCTCGTTCGTACAGCAGGAGTTCTGAGGCCAATAGCCACCCACGTGAACTCTCCATTGTGGCCGGTTAGAAAGCCGGAAAATTCCTGGAGGGCCACAGTGGACTATCGAGCGCTCAATAGTAACATCCCAGCCTGTGCGCTCATGGTATCAGCAGTTGCCGACCTGATAGGAAGTATTCCAGCATCTGCGACAACTTTCATGGTGCTGAATATTTCCAACGGGTTTTGGTCCATCTCTTTAAGGAGGAAGGATCAGTACAAGTTTGCCTTTACGTTTAAAGGGCAACACTGCACGTGGAACTGATTGCCGCAGGGCTTCCACAACAGCCCCAGCATTATCCATCAGTGCATGGCAAACAGTTTAAAGGATTTCAGTCAGCCCAGACAGTTAGTGCAACATGTGGATGACCTGCTTCTCTTCACTGATTCAAGAGAGGAGCATGGCCCACTATTGGCCGAACTGCTGGAGCTGATTGGGCAAAAGGGTTTTAAGGTGAACCCAAAGAAAGTGCAGATCGGCCAGCAGGAGGTAAAATTCCTGGGTCTGGCCGTCCGCGCTGGAGAAAGGGCCATAGATAAGGCTAGGAGGGAAGCGGTACAAGAGTTACCAGTCCCCAACACAGTAACGGGTGTGAGGTCGTTTCTAGGGCTAACCGGGTACTGCAGAGACTTTATTGATGACTATGCAGCCACGGCAGCCCCTCTGCTCTGACTCCTACACAAGGGAGTGGAGTGGCTTTGGGATGAGGGTTGCCAGGCAGCATTCGTCAGGCTCAAAAGGGACTTGCAGACCACACCAGCTCTAGGGGCCATAGATGGGGGGTGTTGTGTATGTACCTTTAAGAGAAGAACTGATTCTATACTACAGTACCGGCAGTGACTACCCCTGTATATAAAGCCATAACAGGCTTCTGTGTTTCAGTCTTGAGTTCCCCTCTGTTCAGTAAATACCTGTTTTATTGTTCTCCTGCAGTCCGAGTATTATTGATACCTGGACACTACATTGGCGTTGGGCAGGTTCGAACTCACCTGCAGTACTGCATCACCTCACGGGGATCTTTTCCCTGAAGAGAAGCTTCTTGGAAGTCGAAGTCAGAACGGCGGGCGTCGACCGCGGGCAACCGCCCAGGGATCCAACGGAGAGTTGCAGGGGAGGCTGTGGAGAGCTGGGCCTGGCTCCCCAGTCGAGGTGTTCCAGCAAGTCGTGCTGGTAGCAGGTAGTGTGCTGACCCTTCCGGACTGCGGCTGGCTCGGGCTCGATCGAGCGGCTCTGCAAAGGGGCCGTGCAGCGTCGTTGGGAGGAAGAGAGAGAGAGAGGGTGGAGCGCACAGGGCGCGGTCGGTGCTCAAGAACCGGGCAGCGTGGAGAGGATAGAACGAGGGGAAGGAAAACTGAGACGCGCCAAAGCCGCGGGTCGCCGACATTACCCTGTAGAACGCTAGGAGCAGCGTGGCAGCAAGGGGAAGAAGGAAAAGCGCGGGAGGCGGCATTTTATTCCATTGGGGAAGAAGGAAAAGCGCGGGAGGCGGCATTTTATTCCATTGGGGAAGAAGAAAAAGCGCGGGAGGCGCCATTTTAAATCACTCAAGATGCCGAAGAGTGGCAGTATCACTGCTTTCGACAACAAGGTAGAAGACTGGACCACGTATGTGGAAAGAATTGAAGTGTACTGCGAGGCAAATGAGGTGGCCGATGGAAAGAAGGCGTCGGTATTATTAAATTTGATGGGCGCGAGAACATACGGCCTATTGCGGAATTTAATTACCCCAGCTAAACCAATGGAGAAAAGTTTTGAAGAGATTGTTAATATCTTACAGGAACACCTAAACCCTACAACGCTGCTGATAGCAGAAAGATTCAAGTTCCATAAAAGAAACCAGCACAAAGATGAGATCAATGCTGACTATCTTATGGAACTACGCAAGTTATCAAAGCACTGCCAGTTCGGAGCAGGACTGGCAGACACCTTACGGGATAAGTTTGTCTGCGGGCTCCAGAGTGAAGGAACCCCGAAACGACTACTTTCGGAAAAGGACCTGACGCTGGAACAGGCTTTCAGTGTGGCAGTATCCTACGAAGCAGCAGCACGGGGAGCTGAGGAAATACAACAGAAACCACATGAATACAGCACTAATGAAATGGCGTATGGAGCAGAAAAGTGCTATCGCTGCGGCAGAACAACCCATGACCAGAAGGACTGCTGGTTTAAGGACAAATTATGCAGGCAATGTGGGAAAATGGGACACATAGCAAGAGTCTGCAGGTCGGGAAAGAAAACCAACACTACAAGAACTACTAAGGAAAAGTACAAGAAAGTAAAGAAATTGACAGACAGTAGTTCGGAAGATCAGGAGAGTGATAAGGACTCCGGGAGCAGGAGACTAAGTTGTCTAAAGTTACACAACGTGATCGCAAAGGAGGATCACCGAACCATTTGGGTCACCCTCATGATAGCAGGGTCCCCAGTAAAGATGGAATTGGACACAGGATCAGCCCTAACTGTCATGAATCGACGAGACTATGAGCGGCTATTCTCACACATACCCTTGAAGGACACATCCATTGTATTGAAGACATACACAGGGCAAAAAGTCTACCCCAGAGGAAAAATAAGGGTGCCAGTTGAATACAACGGCAAGGAAACACAGAAACTGTATCTATATATACTACCAGATGGAGGACCACCATTATTGGGACGTGAATGGATCCGAAAAATACAATTGGATTGGCATTCCATTCAGGCGCTAACTGTGACTGATAAAAAGGATGATGACGTTATACCTGGACGACTGTCAAAAATTCTAACTGACGCGAAAGAGGTGTTGCAACAAGGAATTGGGACTCTAAAAGGAATAACGGCAACAATAAAAATCAAAGATAACGCAAACCCAAAATTTTTTAAGTACCTTACGCGATCCGCCCAGCCGTTGAAGCAGGGCTGGAGAGCCTGGAGCATTCGGGTGTGCTGTCCAAGGTGGACTGGAGCGAGTGGGCCACACCCATCGTTCCTGTAATGAAGAAATCATTGAGCAGCACGCATGGGGAACTGAAGAAGGTTCGCATCTGTGGGGACTTCAAGGTAACTGTGAACACAGTCCTGCACACAGTACAATATCCACTTCCACGGATAGAAGATATTTTCGCCTCACTATCTGGAGGGAAGCGCTTTACAAAGATTGATCTGGTCCAAGCATATCTACAAATGGAGGTGGAAGAAGTGTCTAGGAAATACCTCACGATAAACACTCACAAAGGCCATTACCAGTACAATCGACTGGTGTTCGGGGTAGCATCAGCCCCGGCTATTTGGCAGAGGGCGATGGAACAAGTCCTGCGAGGGATCCCGGGGACCCAGTGTTATTTGGCCGACATCCTGGTTACGGGCAGAAATGACAGTGAACACCTTGCCAACCTGGAGCAGGTGCTCACGAGATTACAGGAATATGGGCTATGAGCCAACCGCCCCAAATGCGAGTTCTTCAGGAGACAAATCTCGTATTGTGGCCACATGATTGATGAGGAAGGGTTGCATAAGTCGCCGGACAAGATTGAGGCTGTAGTCAAGGCTCCAGCACCGAAAGATGTGTCGCAGCTGAGGTCGTTCCTCGGGTTGGTGAACTACTACCATGAGTTCTTGCTGAATTTATCTACAATTCTGCACCCACTGAACGCCCTACTGCAAACTGGAGTAACATGGAAATGGAGTGATGAGTGTAAGCGTGCCTTTCAGAAATGTAAATGCCTAATCACTTCAAAAGAAGTATTGGCCAAATACAATCCAACACTACCGATTCGGTTAGCATGTGATGCGTCTCCCTATGACATCGGAGCGGCGCTGTCACACAAATTCCCTGATGGTTCAGAGAGGCCAATAGCCTTTGCGTCGCGCTCGTTAAATTCAGCCGAGTGTAACTACGCCCAGATTGACAGGGAGGCCCTCAGCCTGGTGTGGGGGGTGAAGAAGTTCAATCACTATCTGCACGGGCAGAAATTTACCGTACTGACTGATCATCAGCCCCTGGTCTCCATTTTTAACCCAAAGAAGGGCGTTCCGGTGATGACGGCGCAACGGCTGCAAAGATGGTCACTTTTTCTAGGGGCACATCAGTACGACATAGAGTACAAGGGTACAAAACAGCATGGAAAAGCTGGTGGGATGTCGCGCCTACCGTTGCCTATGGTAGAGGAAGCACCTGCAGTGGACCCTGTTGAGATATTCCATGCGACCATAGTCGAATGTCTACCTCTAACAAACTCAAGTATAGAGAAGGAAACCCGAAATGACCCGACACTCTCTCAGGTCTATGATTTGACGGTGAAGGGATGGCCAGCACATGGCGACTCACTGTTGCCAGCATTCTCACCAAGGAGAGAACAGCTTTCAGTGTGCCGGGGACCTTGATGTGTGGATCCCGAGTGGTAATTCCACCCAAGTTGAGAGATAGAGTGCTCAATGAGCATTATGAGGGCCATCTGGGAGGGGTAAAAATGAAGAGCCTAGCCAGGGCGTTTGTGTGGTGGCCGGGAATCGATAAAGAAATCGAGGATATGACCAAGAGATGTACAGGATGCCAGAAGGTCCAAAATGCTCCACCACAGGCCCCGCTACATCCATGGGAGTGGCCCTCATCTCCATGGCAACGGGTACACATTGATATTGCTGGTCCATTTATGGACTCAATGGCCTAGAAATTCATTAAGGCGCTGCCAGCTTTGCGCCCAGTTAACGCCTAAAGGGTGATTTTGCGCCAAAAATGAGTTTGCGCAGATATTCAGCGCAGCGGTATTGGCGGCGGTAGCCGTTAGCGCTGCGCCGGCACCTATGACATCATCGGTGTGCGCAGTGCCCCGGTTCCGCCCCGAAACCGCGCCGATCCCCATATTTAGTTGCGGCCGCCTCCTCCGAAGCGGCCGCAAACAGCGACCAGAAAACGGGGCCGTCCTGCTGCCTTAGTGGGGCGCTTTAAAGCGGAAGGTGCGGCTGGCCGCTTTTGCGGCGGCCGCCTGCCCGCACCTCCTTCCCCGGCCTCCTCCACCCCCCCCCCCCGCGGCATTGCCGGCTGCTTTCCGCGAGCCCGGCACGTCTCCGTGGTGCCGGGCTCATTTGCCGGCACTATCCAGCGACGATCTCCTCATTGCAGGCAGCTCCCCCTTAAGAGAAGGAGGAGGCCTGCAGTACCGCAGCCTGCCGCTGCACAGCGCCTGGCGCAGCGGCGCCAAGAGCGCTGATATTCAGTGTCAGCGCACCAAGCCGAGGCGGGCACACCCTGGTATAGCGCCCGCTTCTGAATTGGGGCGCTAACAATGAATATCTGACGATCGCTATAGGCTTCCCGCCCAGCGCTAACTTTTGGGCGCTAGCCAGCTGGCGGGGCCATAGTGAATTTCTAGGCCAATGTTCCTAATCTCTGTGGACGCCCATTTGAAATGACCTCCACCACCACGGAGAAAACTATTGCAGTCCTATGGACCATCTTCGCCAGGAATGGCTTGCCAGAACAGATTTGCTCCGACAATGGGCCACAGTTTTATAAGTATATTAAGGGCAAGAGGATAACCAGGGAAAGGGTAGGGCCCATTAGGGACCAAAGTGGCAATCTGTGTGTAGAGCCAGATGATGTAGGCGGGGTTTTAAATGAATTTTTTGCATCTGTGTTCACTATGGAGAAAGACGATGCAGACATAGAAATCGGGCAAGGGGGCTGTGACATACTTGAACATATTAGCATCGAGAGGGAGGAGGTGCTAGCGGTTTTAGCAGGCCAAAAAGTGGATAAATCCCCAGGCCCAGACGAGATGTATCCCAGGCTGCTGTGGGAGGCAAAGGAGGAGATTGCAGGGGCTCTGACACAAATTTTCAGAACCTCTCTGGCCACAGGGGATGTACCAGAGGACTGGAGAACAGCTAACGTAGTACCATTATTCAAGAAGGGTAGCAGGGATAAACCAGGGAATTACAGGCCAGTGAGCCTAACATCTGTGGTAGGGAAATTATTGGAAAAAATTCTGAGGGACAAAATTAGTCTCCACTTGGAGAGGCAAGGATTAATCGGGGATAGTCAGCATGGCTTTGTCAAGGGTAAATCATGTCTGACAAATCTGATTGAATTTTTCGAGGGGGTGACTAGGGGGGTGGATGAGGGAAATGCTGTGGATGTGGTCTACATGGACTTCAGTAAAGCTTTTGACAAAGTCCCGCATAGGAGACTGGTCAAGAAGGTAAGAGCCCATGGGATCCAGGGTGCCTTGGCGCGTTGGATCCTAAACTGGCTGAGTGGCAGGAGGCAGAGGGTGATGGTCGAAGGTTGCTTTTGTGACTGGAAGCCTGTGTCCAGTGGGGTACCTCAGGGATCGGTGCTGGGTCCCTTGTTGTTTGTGATCTACATAAATGATTTGGATGAGAATGTAAAAGGTATGATCAGTAAGTTCGCAGATGACACGAAAATTGGTGGGGTGGTAAATTGTGAGGAGGAAAGCCTCAGGCTACAGGACGATATAAACGGGTTGGTCAGATGGGCGGAAAAGTGGCAAATGGAATTTAACCCTGAAAAGTGCGAGGTGATGCATTTTGGACGGACAAATAAGGCAAGGGAATACACAATGAGTGGTAGGACCCTAGGAAGTACAGAGGGTCAGAGGGACCTTGGTGTACATGTACATAGATCCCTGAAGGCAGCGGAACAGGTAGATAAGGTGGTTAAAAAGGCATATGGGATACTTGCCTTCATTAGCCGAGGCATAGAATATAAGAGCAGGGAGGTTATGATGGAACTGTACAAAACGCTGGTGAGGCCACAGCTGGAGTACTGTGTGCAGTTCTGGTCGCCTCACTATAGGAAGGATGTGATTGCTTTGGAGAGGGTGCAGAGAAGATTCACCAGGATGTTACCTGGGATGGAGCGCCTCAGCTATGAAGAGAGGCTGGACAGGCTGGGGTTGTTTTCCTTGGAGCAAAGAAGGCTGAGGGGGGACCTGATTGAGGTGTACAAAATGATGAGGGGCATAGATAGGGTAGACAAAGAGGAACTTTTCCCCTTAGTAGGGGGGTCAATAACAAGGGGGCATAGATTCAGGGTAAGGGGCAGGAGATTTAGAGGGGATTTGAGGAGGAACTTTTTCACCCAGAGGGTGGTTGGAATGTGGAACTCAATGCCTGAAAGGGTGGTAGAGGCAGGAACCCTCACAACATTCAAGAAGCATTTGGATGAGCACTTGAAATGCCATTGCATACAAGGCTATGGACCAAATGCTGGAAAATGGGATTAGACTGGACAGGGATGGATGGGCGGCGCAGACACGATGGGCCGAAGGGCCTCTTTCTGTGCTGTAAAACTCTATGACTCTATGACTCTATGAGTTTGTGTCAGAGGATTTCCGGAGGTTTCTGAGGAATAATGGGGTGAAGCATTATACATCTGCCCCATATCATCCAGCCACAAATGGATTGGCTGAGAGGTTTGTTCAGACCTTTAAAAAGGCCATAAAGGCAATGCATAATGACGACATACCACTACAACACAAGATGGATAATTTCTTGTTTGCTTACCGGAATGCGACACATGCAGTCACCAACCAAGCTCCAGCCATAATGTTCTTCAACCGAAGGCTAAGATGTCGCCTGGATTTGTTCAAACCAAACATAAGACGAGATGTTGAGGATAAGCAATTCCAGCACATAAATGAGAAGCCAACCAGGAGCTTCAAGATAGGGCAACCAGTCTTGGCCCGCGACTACCGAACAGAAAAATGGCAGCCAGGAACAATATGCACACAGCAGGGACCACTAATGTACACAGTGGACGTTGGAGAGAGCATCGTGAGATGCCATGCTGACCAGATTCTAGAGTCACAGGAACAAGCCAAAGCCATACCACGAGCAGGTGCACCTGGTAATCAACCCGAAGTACAGATTGCATCTACCTCAGAAGCAGTGGTATTGGAAGCTGACGAACCAACCAATGACAATGAGCCAGAATCAACTCCGCCGCAAGAACAGGATACTCGAGAAAGGCGCTATCCAGTCAGGATCAGGAAGCCTCCTCAAAGACTGAACTTATAAATGATTATTTCAGTTGATGTATATAGTACAGAGAAAATTGTTATTGTAATGAGTTATTATTTAGTTGTTAAATGAATGTTATGTACTGTTTATCTAAAAGGGGAGGAATTGTTGTGTATGTACCTTTAAGAGAAGAACTGATTCTATATTGCAGAACCGGCAGTGACCACCCCTGTATATAAAGCCATAGCAGGCTTCTGTATTTCAGTCTTGAGTTCCCCTCTGTTCAGTAAATACCTGTTTTATTTTTCTCCTGCAGTCCGAGTATTATTGATACCCGGACACAACAGGGGGAAAGAGTTTTTCCTATAGATAGCAGCCAGCGGGGATAGCCTGAGTGCTGTGCTGCTCCAAGAGCTGCACGGCCGGCTGAGGCCGGTGGTCTACTCCTCCCGGATACTCACGGATGTGGAGAGGAGTTATTCCAACTGTGAGCGGCACCTCTTGGCCACACATTGGGCTGTGAAAAGATCACTGATCTTCACAGGCACCTCTCCCATCACCCTCCTCACCCATCACACACCCACCCAGATGCTTCTGGATGGGAGGATCAAGGATGGAACTGTGAGCAGTGCCCGCATTGCCCACTGGATCTTGCTCCTCTCACAGATGGATCTTAGAGTGAAGGGTCTCTGCGAGCCAAAGCTCGCAGTCAACCTGGTATATCCTGGAACAGCCCACCGGTGTTCCATTGAAGGGGTTTGGGTAGTGAACATAGGTTTACGGACCCGGATACATCCTACGGGCCGCGAGATCCATGTAGACGGTTCCAGCACGGTATCTGCTGGTGAGCGTCTCATGGGGTGCGGAATTTATGACCCAGCGGTGAACATTGCCCTGGCGATTAAGCTCCCCAGCACAATGAGCGCCCAGCAGGCTGAACTGTCCGCGGTGGTGCATGTAATGCATATATACCTTAAGGGAGAGAACTACTTTTTACAGCTCCTGTATACTGTAGTACCGGCAGTGACCACACCTGTATATAAACCCTGAGTAGTGATCTGTACAGTTAGTTCTAGAGTAACCCTCATTCAGTAAACACCTGTTGATCGTTCCCTGCAGTCTGTTGTCTGATTATTGAAGGACACAACATTAAGATACACGGATATAACATTGGCGACGACGCAGATTCGAACCTACCTGCAACTCTGCATCACCTCCCAAGGATTCGCTCCTGGAGAACAGTGGAAGGAGGTCAAGTCCAGAAGCACAGGCATCGACCACGGGCAACCGCCCAGTCATCCAGCGGAGATTTGAGCATCGCAGGGGAGGCTGTCGAGAGCCAGGCTTGGCTTTCCAGTCACGGTGGTCCAGCGAAACGGGCTGGCAACAGGTACTGCGTAGACCCTTCCCGGACAGCGGCAGCTAGAGCCGACCGAGCTGCACAGAAAAAGGCCGAGCAGCGTCGACGGGGGAGAGAGAGAGGGCAGAGCGCACAGGGCGCAGCCGGTGTTCAGGATCGAGCGGCATCAACGGGGAGAGAGACGAGAGAGAGCAGAGCGCAGCTGGTGTTCAAGGGCCGAGCAGCGTCAACGGGGGAGAGAGGCGCGCAGGAAAACGCGAGGCACTGCCATTGCCATGAGGACCGCAGAGAGCGGCATTGGCAGCAGCGCAGGAGCAGCGCATGAAACCCACAGGGCATCGCAATTTGCCACGAGGACCGCCGAGAGCGGCGTTGGCAGCAGCGTGGGAGACGCCATTTTAAGCTGCAGCGGGGAAGAAAGGAAAGCGCGGGAGATGCCATTTTAAGCCAGTCTAACCACACCCTAAAATGCCGACGAGTGGCAGTATCACAGCGTTCGACAATGAAGTCGAAGATTGGACGACATATGTCGAACGCATAGAAGTATACTGCAAGGCAAATGAAGTGCCAGATGACAAGAAAGCGCTGGTGTTGTTGAATTCAATGGGTGCAAAAACGTATGGCTTACTACGAAACCTAGAAACCACAGAGAAGCCAGTAGAAAAGGATTTTGAAAACATAGTGTCAATCCTACAGGACCACTTAAACCCCACGCCGCTGTTGATTGCAGAAAGATTTAAGTTTCACAAAAGGAACCTGCACAAAGATGAAAGTAATGCTGAGTATTTAACGGAACTGCGCAATCTATCAAAACACTGCCAGTTTGGAATGGGACTAGCAGATACTTTAAGGGACAAGTTTGTGTGTGGGCTTCAAAGTGAAGGAACCCAGAAACGGTTTCTATCAGAAAAGAATCTTACGCTGGACAAGGCTTTCAGCATTGCAGTATCACATGAAGCAGCAGCATGGGGCGCTGCAGAGATACAACAGAGACCGCAAGAATATGGCACAAATGAAATGTCACACGGAACAGTGAAGTGCTATCGCTGCGGCAGAACAACACACAACCATAATGATTGCTGGTTCAAGGACAAAGTGTGCAGGCAGTGTGGAAAAGTAGGACACATAGCAAGAGTCTGCAGGTCGGGAAACCAAACCAGCAGCAAGAAATCTCCACAGGAGCAGTACAAGAAGGTACATAAGGTGACGGAGAGTAGTTCAGACGAACAGAAGAGTGATACAGACTCCGGAAGCATGGAGCTGGGTTGTCTGAAACTACATAATGTGATCAAAACAGAGGATCACCAAACTATCTGGGTCACGCTCAAGATAGCAGGAGTCCAAGTGAAAATGGAATTGGACACAGGATCAGCTCTAACAGTCATAAACCGAAGGGACTACAAGCGGCTTTTCTCACATAAACCCTTGAGAGATACAAAGATTGTCTTGAAGACGTACATGGGGCAAAAAGTCTACCCCAAAGGAAAAATAAGGGTGAACGTTATATATAACGGCAAGGAAACATGAAAAATGGACCTATATGTATTGCCAGATGGAGGACCACCACTACTAGGATGTGAATGGATCCGGAAGATACAGCTAGATTGGCATTCCATACAAGCACTGACTGTAGATGCCAAAAAGGATGACGATGTCACACCTGGCCGACTGTCAAAAATGCTAACTGATGCACAAGAAGTGTTCCAGCAGGGACTCGGAACACTAAAAGGCATAACAGCGATGATCAAAATAGAGGAAAATGCAAGCCCAAAGTTTTTTAAGGTCAGACCGATACTTTATGTGATACGCCCAGCCGTCGAAGCAGAGCTGGAAGGTTTGCAACGTTCAGGAGTACTGTCCAAAGTGGACTGGAGCGAGTGGGCTACACCCATCATTCCTGTAATGAAGAGGTCGTTGAGTAATACGCCTGGGGAACAAAAGAAGGTTCGCATCTGTGGGGACTTTAAGGTGACAGTGAACCCAGTCCTTCACACTGTACAATATCCGCTTCCACGGATTTAAGATATTTTCGCCTCGCTATCTGGAGGAAAACGCTTCACTAAGATTGATCTGGCCCAGGTGTACCTGCAAATGGAGGTAGAAGAAGCCTCGAAACAGTACCTCACGATCAACACTCATAAAGGTCTCTGCCAATACAACCGGCTGGTGTTCGGGGTAGCATCAGTTCCGGCTATTTGGCAAAGGGCAATGGAACAAGTCCTGCAAGGGATTCCAGGGACTCAGTGTTATTTGGACGACATCCTGGTCACGGGCGAAAATGACAGTGATCACCTCGCCAACCTGGAGCAGGTGCTCACTAGATTGAAGGAATATGGGCTCCAAGCTAATCATCACAAATGCGAGTTTTTCCAGAAGCAGATCTCGTATTGTGGCCACGTTATTGATAAAGAGGGCTTACATAAGTCCCCTGAAAAGATTGAGGCAGTAGTCAAGGCTCCAGCACCGGAAAATGTTTCACAACTGAGGTCGTTCCTCGGGCTGGTGAACTACTACCATAAGTTCTTGCCAAATTTGTCTACCGTACTACACCCACTGAACACTCTACTGCAAACAGGGGTACCATGGAAGTGGAGTGACGAATGTAAACGAGCTTTCCAGAAGAGCAAAGCATTGATCACATCAAAAGAGGTGTTGGCTCATTTCAACCCAGCACTACCAATTTGGTTGGCGTGTGATGCATCACCCTATGGTATTGGAGCGGTGCTGTCACACAAATTCCCGGACGGCTCGGAGAGGCCAGTAGCCTTTGCGTCCGGTCACTAACCTGAGCCGAGCGTAACTACGCCCAGATTGACAGGGAGGCCCTCAGCCTAGTGTGGGGAGTGAAAAAGTTCAATCACTATCTGCACGGGCAGAAGTTCGCCTTGCTGACTGACCACCAACCACTTGTCTCCATCTCTAATCCAAAGAAGGGCATTCCGGTGATTACTGCACAACGGCTACAAAGATGGTCCCTTTTTCTAGGGGTGCACCAATATGAAATCGAGTATAAGGGGACGAAACAGCATGGAAACGCTGATGGGCTATCATGCCTGCCACTGCCTACTGCGGAGGAAGCACCAGTAGTGGATCCTATTGAAATATTTCATTCGACTATAATTGAATACTTGCCAGTAACTGACGCTGGTATAGAGAAGGAGACCCGAAATGACCCGACACTGTCTCGGGTATATGATTTGACGGTGATGCGATGGCCAGCACATGGCGACTCACTGTTGCCAGCATTCTCATCCAGAAGAGAACAGCTGTCAGTATGCCAGGGGACCTTGATGTGTGGATCCCGAGTGGTAATTCCACCCAAGTTAAGGGAGAGAGCGCTCAATGAGCTTCACGAACATCATCTGGGAGGGGTGAAAATGAAAAGCCTTGCTAGGGCTTATGTGTGGTGGCCGGGGATCGATCAGCAAATCGAGGACCTGACAAAGAGCTGCTCAGGATGCCAGAAGGTCCAAAATGCACCACCACATGCCCCTCTACACCCATGGGAGTGTACCTCATCTACATGGCAACGGGTGCATATTGATTTTACTGGTCCATTCATGGACTCAATGTTTTTAATAGCCGTGGATGCGCACTCGAAATGGCCTGAGGTGATCAAAATGTCCTCCACCACCACGGAGGAATCTATTGCAGTCCTACAGACCATTTTTGCCAGGAACGGCTTGCCAGAGCAGATTTGCTCTGATAACGGACCACAGTTTGTGTCCGAAGATTTTCGAAGATTTATGAAAAGGAATGAGGTAAGGCATTACACATCCGCCCTGTATCATCCAGCCACAAATGGATTGTCTGAGAGATTCGTACAAACCTTTAAAAAAGCAGTAAAGGCCATGTGCGTTGACAACATTCCACTGCAGCATAAGGTGGACAATTTCCTGTAAGCCTACAGAAATGCGACACACGCAGTCACCAACCAGGCCCCGGCCATGATGTTCTTTAACCGAAGGTTGAGATCTCGTCTGGATTTGCTCAGACCAAATGTACGAAGAGATGTTGAGAGTAAGCAATTCCAGCACATCAATGAGAAGCCGACAAGGAGCTTCAATGTAGGGCAACCAGTCTTGGCCCGTGACTACCGAACAGAGAAATGGCAACCAGGAACGATATGCACACGGCAGGGGCCACTAATATACACAGTGGATGTTGGGGAGAACATTGTGAGACGCCATGCTGACCAGATCCTAGAGTCACAGGAACGAGTCAACCCCATGTCCCGGCCATACGTACCAGGTGAGGAACCCGACGTACAGGTCGCATCTACCTCAGAAACAATAGCATTGGAAGCTGATGAATCAACTGACGACAGGGTGCTAGAATCGCCTCCGCACCAAGAGCGAGACACTTGGGAAAGGCGTTATCCAGAAAGAATCAGGAAGCCTCCCCAGAGACTGAATATATGAATGGACTATTTTCGTATAACAATGTATAATTAAAAATGTTAATTGTTAAATGAGTATTATGGTACTGTTAATCTAAAAGGGGAGGAATTGTAATGCGTGTAATGTATATATACCTTAAGGGAGAGAACTATTTTTTACAGCTCCTGTATACTGTAGTACCGGCAGTGACCACACCTGTATATAAACCCTGAGTAGTGATCTGTACAGTTAGATCTAGCATAACCCTCATTCAGTAAACACCTCTTGATCGTTCCCTGCAGTCTGTTGTCTGATTATTGAAGGACACAACATTAAGATACACGGATATAATAATGTACGTTGTTACACATCCCAAAATCTTCTCCACCCCCTACACGAATTGCTCGGACAGCATGTTCACGTGCAATTCGTGTACGGAGTACCTGGCCATCTGGTCCAGCCGCGGATAAACCTCCGCTGATGGGAGACCCCTCACAGTAAAACCCCTGCTGGAATAGATCCAGGCAGCCATGGGGGAGGAAGAGGAAGTTTTCATCCACAAGGTGAAAGCCCATTCCTCCACAGAACCCCGCGGCTAGGGCAACCAGTAGGCTGACATGCTCGCCAAGGAGGGTGCCCGCATAGGCACTTTCTGGGACCCCTACGGGTCCAGACCCATAGTGGCCTTCAGAGGTAGGGATGGGACCCAAGGGAGTGCAGGGGTAGCGTTAGCCCTGGAACTTAAGACGGTCCAAGCCCAAGACCCAGTCCTCAAGGCAGTCCTCAGTGCAGTGACTGAGGGAAAAAGTGTAGAGGGTCCGTACGGCACAGCAACCCTCTCCATAAAAGTGGGCATGCTGTTCCAGGGGGAACAGTGGGTTGTGCCACAGCAGCACTGATGGGATTCCTTCAACTGGCCCACGAGGGTCCAGGAGCGGGACACCCCAGGCCTGAGACCACCTGCCAGTGGGTGGAACAGATGAGATGGTGGCCGGTCTTATGTTCATTAACAAATAAACATTCTTATTATGAACACAGCTAGCTTTTGCTAGTTACTTTATTGAGTACATGTGGACTAGGTACAGTATCTGTAGAGGCTTCCATCTTGATTGCTGCCTTGTGGGTAGCCTAGTGCCTCATGTGTAATGTAGTCTTAATATACATACAGCTGGGTAGTGTAGTCTTATACATACAGCTATATACAGCTCTACACAGCTCTACGGCTCCACCTAGTGTCCACTATAGAATGACATGTTATTGATTATTACATCCCCCTTTCTTTGAGGTTTAACAAAATCAATATCAATCAACTTTCAAGAAAACAATAAAGATAATATCAGTAACAATTTTGTTAGTGCTCTATAAACATAAACATTTTCAAAACAGTCAACACATTTTCAAAGCTTTACATTGTACTCAAAGATTAAGTCTATCAGGCTCTTTTACTTCACGTGTGGATCTTCTCAACACGGGTAAGTCTGATGTGTCTTCATGAGATTGTTCTGGCGGTGAATGACAAGATGCAGTTGCGGCATTGCCATCAATCTGCTCTTGTATAGATCGAGGTCTCCTTGCGATCTTTGCTTGGAGAGGGTTTCAGTGTTTCCTTCACTCTTCATGCCATAACTCTCAATGTAGTCAATGCACTCTCAAAAAACTGCTGGCAGCTGGATCCCATCATACAGCATAGTCCTCTCAGCAGCCTCGGCTAATGGAACACCAAAGATTGGCCTAAGGGAAGAAGGAGTATCCACCGGAACTGCTTCCTGCTCTGGTGCAGGCTTCTTCTTTTTCTTTTTCTCTTTCCACTGCTTAACAACATCTGCTGCGGTTATATCTTTGGACTTTTTCTCCTTGTGTTTTTCCTCTTTGTGCTTTTCTTCCTTTGGCTTCTCTTTGACCTTAAAGTCTTTTTCTTTCTTCTTGGCGAAACTAGGCTTTTTGAAGACATGGATACCCTTTGGCCTTTTCATCTTGATGGGCTCTCTGCTTCATCACCTGAGTCATCTGGTCTGCTTATGGCACAGTTTATACGGTAGACTCTCTTGACCAGTTCTAAGTCTTCACAAGCTTTGTCACCTAGTATCGAATCAAGTCTTTCAGCCACAACAGAAAACATGAGATGATGCACTTTGTCTTTGACTGTCACTTTATGTCTGCATACACCTAAGCTATCTATTTTCTGTCCATTGTAGCTCTTCAGTAGTACTAACTTTTTCTGTATTTTGGGCTTTTCTTTCATATTGTTAATGTCACTCATACTGATTAAGTTTGCTTTTGCCCCAGTGTCTAGTTTCAATGTAACTAATGCTCCATTTATCTGCAGTGGGATCATCCATTTGTCCACTTTTATTGCATTGACTCTATGTTCAGCATTGTCCATTTCTGAGGGCTGCACATTTTCTGTATCATTTTTGACATTGTCACATGACACCATTCGTACAAAAAATGTCTCACTTAAATCAGTGTCCTCAATCACATTAACTCATTGCCCATTCTTCGTTTTCACTTTTGAAAAGCATTGTTTGGCAAAGTGATTCTTTCCATTAGACTTTGTGCACATTTTTCCAAACGCTGGGCATTGTCTTAACTGGTGTTTGTAACCACAGCGTTTACAATTAAAAATTTCATCCTCCGATTGCTTTTCATTTCTGTTCTGCCGACGTTTCTTCCCCTTGTAGGACACAGCACCGACAGCAGCATTATCACTCATTACAATCGCATCATTATTGATTTCACTGAAAGTCTTCGCGTGCTTTCGAGCTAGCTCGCTGGCTTGGCATATTTTCACCGCATTTTCCAAATTTAGTTCGGTTTCTCTCAACAGACGTTCCCTGA
The DNA here is from genome assembly GCF_052327205.1 of Somniosus microcephalus. Lineage (NCBI taxonomy): Eukaryota > Metazoa > Chordata > Chondrichthyes > Squaliformes > Somniosidae > Somniosus > Somniosus microcephalus. Next base: position 151,176,051 of record NC_140997.1, read on the forward strand.
CTTTTTTATCATGAATACCAAACACAATCTGGTCACAAATCATGGATTCTTTCAGCTCAGAGAAATTACATGTCTGTGCTTTCAGTTTCAGATCAGTTATAAAGCTATCAAAAGTCTCATTTTGCTGCTGTGTCCGAGAACAGAAGATGTATCTTTCATAGGTCTCATTCTTTTTGGGAGAGCAATGTGCATCAAATTTTTTTAGCACATCTTCTAATTTTTCTCTGTTCTCCTCTGGATTAAATACAAATGTATTAAATACCTCTATTGCCTGTGGGCCTGCAACCGTAAGCAGCAATGCTATCTTCCTTGCATCTGGCTTTGTACCGAATCCGATGGCTGCAATGTAGAGTTCGAATTTTTGTTTAAAAGACTGCCAATTGTAGTCGATTTTTTCTGTGAGTTTCAAACGCTCTGGTGGCTTCAAATTCTCCATGTCGCTTTTCACAATTTTTAGCAGATCTTCACCATCCTGGTACCATCTTATGTTCATTAATAAATAGACATTCTTATTATGAACACAGCTAGCTTTTGCTAGTTACTTTATTGAGCACATGTGGACTAGGTACAGTATCTGTAGAGGCTTCCATCTTGACTGCTGCCTTGTGGGTAGCCTAATGCCTCATAGGTAATGTAGTCTTAATATGCATACAGCTGGGTAGTGTAGTCTTATACATACAGCTATATACAGCTCTACACAGCTCTACGGCACCACCAATGCCCACTATAGAATGACATGTTATTGATCATTACAGCCGGGACTCAGGGAAGATGTCCGCGAGTTCTGTGCAGGCTGTCTTGTGTGCGCTGTGAATAACCCCAACCCCCACATAAGGATGGTACCTATGGGACACATCAGGAAGGTAGAGGGACCATGGCAGTCGATACATGTCAACTACATCGGGCCCCTGCCCACCACCCAGGGAGGCTATAAATACTGCCTAGTCCTGGTGGATGTGTTCACCAAATGGTTAGAGGCCTTCCCCTGCAGAACAGCCACAGCTCTGGGTACTGCCAGGATCCTAGTACGGGAAGTATTCTCGCGGTGGAGACTACCACAGTATGTGGAGTCCGACCAAGGGAGTCACTTCACCGGACAGGTGATGCAGATTGCCCTTATGCTGCTAGGCATCGAGAGGAAATGGCACATGGCCCACAACCTGCAGTCATCAGGGATTGTGGAAAGAATGAATAGCACCCTAAAGGAAAGATTGAGGAAGGAGACGGTGGACTCGCCCCGTAAGTGGGCTGAGGTCCTACCATTGGTTCTGATGGGGATCCGGGCCAGCCAGTTGAAAAGCATGGGGTACTCCCCATACGAGCTGATGACTGGCAGGGTTATCCGGACCCCCACCCATGTACTAGCCCCGGTGCTCATGGAGGGTCAGCTCAGGGAGGTGAACCGGGACAGGTTCACCAGAAATCTCTTTGAGCACCTTAAACAGATCCATGAGCAGGTGGCTGGGAACATGGGCAGGCAGCATCGGAGCAACTGATTGCTGCTCGAACCCCGAAAGCACCAAGAGTGGGAGGTAGGAGATCAGGTCATGGTGAGGAACTATGCCCGAGTAGGAAGTTTCGAACCATTGTACATGGGGCCCTACAGCATTCTGGATAAAGCCAGCCACATGGTATACGTCGTTAAGATGCCCCGGCGTACCAAATGGTTTCATATCAACCAGTACAAACTGTTTCAATCTGAAAGGCGAAAACAGCCAGCTGGGGTAAGGTCTGAAGATAAAAATCCTCAGCCTGCAGCAGGAGCGAGTTCACAGACAGCGCAGGCAGGCGCTGTGGCTTGCTTAAAGGGAGAGGCCATCCCACCCATCGATTGGGACACTCCACCACTCTTCTGGGATCCAGACGAGGAGGGACCTGAGGGTGAAGGCCCCGCCCCTAACCCAGGTGTAGAGGAGGAGGGACCTGAGGGTGAAGACCCCACCCCGGACCCAGTTTTGGGACCTGGGGGCGGAGATTCTCAGCCTACAGCAACAGGCTGCGAAGAGTTACCTGCCCCTAGCCCAGGTTCGGGAGAGGTCAAGCCTAAGGAAGAAGATCCCTGGCCAGCATGTAGGCAGCCATCCTTTACCTGGTTTATGGTAATTTACCTGGTCAGGCAGCCTTTGCCACTGCCCTGTGACCAATTCCAATCAGCGGTTTCAAATCGCTAAACACCCCCGCCTCCAGTTCTGACTGGAGGAACATATAATTAATGATATACTAAAAACGGACAAATGGCCTGGACGCAAGAAAGTCAAGTTTTATTAAAACTAAAGAAACTACACCACACGACCAAAGTAATCACGGTAAAATTGCTTAACAGGGGAAGGCAGACGGCAAAAACGAGAGATAAATGGCTACAATGTTAACCTTACAATCTTAGCAACATTTCCCTTAAATTACCACCCCTTTACTTCTCACTAGATTGACTTGCAAGTGGGTCAGAAGCCTTGCTCACCTGCAGTCCAAAGAGTAAAAGAGACAAAAAGGGGGCCGAGGACATCCTGGGCTTAATCTTCATAACCTGGGAGTCCCTGCTGTTTTAGCGCCAAAAAGCTCCGTGTGCAATTTCGCGCCGAAAAGTCCGAATACACAAGAGAAGGGCTTATATTCCTCCATTCATACATGGAGACATCACGTAGTAGAGTCAATTTCAGTGAATGGATGTGTGTAAACAACCCATTGTGCTTGCTGTCCGATGATTAGCTGATTCAGATGGGCCACTCCCTGTGGTAAACCACTTTTATCATTCACTATCGTTACACTATGGTTATCACTGTTTATATCGTTACACTATGGTTATCATTGTTTACACTGTTGTATCACTACACAAGGTCACCTCTTGTCACGCTGTTATACCTGGGCTGACCACAGCTGACTCCGCCCATGACTCCGCCTGCTTGCCCAGGTATAAAGGTGGTCGACTGGCTGGTATTCCTCCTTGTTGGACCCGGTCACCCACGAGGGTGGGCTCTGTTATTTAGCCAATAAAAACCTATAGTTACTATCTTAACTCGTCGCTTTTCATGGAATGAATTGATAGGTATATCAATTTTATTGGCTAAATTTTGAAATGAGTGGATCGGAGCAGCCAAACGACCAGCCAAACGGCCAGCTACAACAGCCACAGCAGCCGGCCTGGCTGCGAGCCCTCCGACCGCCGTACCTGGATCTAAACCCACAGGCAGCGAACTCAGCCCTCGACTTCAAACACTGGCTGAGCTGTTTCGAATCCTACCTGGGAGAATCCGGCGTGCCTCCGGGATCCAAACTAAGAGTTCTGACCGCCCAAGTGAGCCTTAAAGTATTTGCACTCATCCAGGACTTTACTACATACGAGGACGCCCTCAACCTGCTGAAAGAGCAGTACCGGAGCCCGGTAAACTCTATGTATGCCAGACATCTCCTAAGATCCCGCTCGCAACAGCCAGGAGAGTCTGTAGATGAATTTTTACGGGCACTACAAACACTCGGCAGGGACTGTGACTTTAAAGCTGTAACGGCTGCAGAAAATACTGAAGGGAAGATCCGCGATGCCTTCGTGAAAGGCCTTCGGTCCGACTACTCACGGCAAAGACTGCTCGAATCAAAGGACCTCGACCTGAATACAACTGCAGCCCTCGCTCGCTCTCTGGAAGTGGCCCATCGGGACCTCGAAGCGTATTCCAGGTACTGTGCTGCGCGACCCTGGGACTCCGGCCCGACCCCGGCCGCAATACCCCTCGCACCGCCGCCTCTGGGACCTACCTCAGCGTCAGCGTCCCAGAACCGATCGGGACCGCCACCCCCGGTACCGGCTGCAACATCGGAGCCACGCGTTCGGGCCGCCGGCTGCTTCTTCTGTGGCCAGGCGAAACACCCGAGGACGCGCTGCCCTGCAAGAAACGCGACTTGCTCCGATTGCCACAAGAAAGGCCACTTCGCTAAGGCCTGCAGGGGGAGAGCCACAGACGCCAGCAGTGCCTCATGCGAGTTGTGGGGGCGGCCATCTTTCATCAAGGCCACAGATGCCAGTATCCCCTTGTGTGAGTCGTGGGGCGGCCATCTTTGATCAAGGCCACTGACGCCAGCAGTGCCCCATGTGAGTTGTGGGGGCGGCCATCTCCTCCGCCAGTTTATTCAACCTCATGGGCACCGCCATTTTGTCCACCACACTCGACCGCCACCTTGTCTCTAGACCCGACCACCGCCTCACCCGCAGACTACAGCAGCTCGCTCAGCCATACACTAGCCTCCGTCACACTGGACCAAGCTCGCCCGCATCACCTGTCCAAGTCCATGATGGACATCAAAGTAAACGGCCACGCCACGACCTGCCTGTTCGACAGCGGAAGCACAGAGGGTTTCATCCATCCAGACACGGTGAGCCACTACTCCCTCACTGTCCGGCCAACGCGCAACCGGATCTCGATGGCGTCGAGGTCCCATTCAACAGACATCAGCGGCTACTGTGTTGTGACCCTGTCGGTTAGGGGCACGGAGTATAAAAATTTTAAACTCCTCGTCCTGCCCCAGCTCTGCGCTGCCGTCCTACTAGGGCTGGACTTCCAATCCCACCTTCAAAGTGTCACTTTGGCATACGGTGGACCCCTCCCCCCACTCACAGTCGACAACCAGCAGCCTTTAAACTGCCCACCGCATACCACCTGCGGCCTATCCACCCTCAAGGTCCCGCCCCCCTCCCTGTTCGCTAACTTCACCCGCGACTGTAAACCCATCACCACCAAGAGCAGGCGGTACAGCGCCGGGGACAGAGCTTTTATTAGCTCTGAGGTGCAGCGTCTCCTGAAGGAGGGCATCATCGAGAGGAGCAACAGCCCCTGGCGTGCCCAGGTCGTAGTCGTTAAGACCGGCAATAAAAACCGCCTGGTCATCGACTACAGCCAAACCATAAACCGGTACACCCAGCTGGACGCATACCCCCTTCCCCGCATATCTGATATGGTCAATCAGATTGCACAGTACCGGGTATTCTCCACCATCGACCTTAAGTCGGCCTATCACCAACTCCCTATCTGCCCTGAGGACCGCCAGTATACCGCCTTCGAGGCGAATGGCCGCCTCTACCACTTCCTTAGGGTTCCCTTCGGCGTCACCAACGGGGTTTCGGTCTTCCAAAGGGAGATGGACCGGATGGTTGACCAGAACGGGCTGCAGGCCACGTTCCCTTATCTAGATAACGTCACCATCTGCGGCCGCGGCCGGCAGGACCGTGATGTTAATCTGGAGAAATTCCTCCGTACGGCCGAACGGCTGAACCTCACTTACAATAAGGAGAAATGTGTGTTTAACACCTCGCGTCTCGCCATCCTCGGCTGCGTAGTAGAGAACGGGGTCATCGGCCCCGACCCCGAAAGAATGCGCCCCCTCATGGAGCTACCCCTCCCCCACTGTCCAAAGGCGCTGAAGAGAACCCTGGGGCTCTTCGCCTACTATGCCCAATGGGTGCCGAATTATGCGGACAAAGCCAGACCCCTCATGAAGTCCACCTCCTTCCCCCTGACGGCAGAAGCGTGCGCAGCCTTCTCCCTCATAAAGGGAGACATTGCTAAGGCCACGATGCACGCGGTGGATGAGTCTATCCCTTTCCAAGTGGAGAGCGATGCATCCGACTTCGCCCAAGCAGCAACCCTTAACCAGGCGGGGAGACCTGTGGCCTTCTTCTCAAGGACCCTCCAGGGCCCTGAGATCCGACACTCTTCGGTCGAGAAGGAAGCCCAGGCGATCGTGGAGGCAGTACGACGCTGGAGGCATTACCTGGCAGGCAAACGATTTACCCTCCTCACCGACCAGCGTTCGGTCGCTTTTATGTTTAATAACAAGCTGAGGGGCAAAATCAAGAACGACAAGATCTTGAGGTGGAGAATCGAGCTCTCCACCTATGATTATGATATCTTGTAAACTGAACGAACCCCCAGATGCTCTATCATGAAGTACATGTGCCAACGCGCAAATTGATAGACTGCAGACCCTCCACAACGACCTCTGCCACCCCGGGGTCACCAGACTTTACCACTTCATTAAGGCCCGCAACCTGCCCTACTCCATCGAGGAGGTCAGGACCATGACCAGGAACTGCCAAACCTGCGCCGAATGCAAACCGCATTTCTTTAGGCCGGACAGAGCAAGCCTGATCAAGGCCACCCGCCCCTTCGAGCGCTTGAGCATCGATTTTAAGGGGCCCCTCCTGTCCTCTGACCGTAATGTGTACTTCCTCAACATCATTGATGAGTACTCCCGTTTCCCCTTTGCCTTCCACTGCCCAGACATGACCAGTACCACGGTCATCAAATGCCTGAACGACCTCTTCGCCTTGTTCGGGTTCCCGAACTATATACATAGCGACCGGGGCTCATCCTTCATGAGCGAGGAACTTCGCCAGTTCCTACTAGCGAGAGGCATTGCTGCAAGCAGGACCACCAGCTACAACCCCCGAGGGAACGGCCAGGTGGAAAGAGAGAACGCGACTGTCTGGAAGGCCGTTCTCTTAGCCTTGAAGTCTAAGGGCCTGCCAACCTCTCGCTGGCAGGAAGTCCTCCCGGCAGCGCTGCATTCCATCCGGTCACTGCTTTGCACGGCCATTAACGCCACCCCCCATGAACGAATGTTTGTTTTCCCCAGGAAGTCGACTACGGGAACCTCGCTACCAACATGGCTGACTTCTCCGGGGCCCGTCTTGCTGCGAAAGCACGTGAGGGCCCATAAAACGGACCCCTGGTCGAGAGGGTGGACCTCCTGCACGCCAACCCCCAGTACGCCTATGTGGCATACCCAGATGGGCGGGAGGACACAGTCTCCTTACAAGACCTTGCACCCTCGGGCACCCCTGAGACACCACCGTTACCCCCCACCACCCCCCCAAATCCACCCCAGGTAGACGGCATGCCGGAACCCCACGAGCCTTCGCCGACCACGCAGACACCAGCATTAACATCGGATACTGCATCACCGCCGCCGCTGCTGCGCCGATCGGAGAGACTTACGAGGCCTCCGGACAGACTGACATACCCGAACTGGTAGTACACTTCACCCCGTCGGACTCAAATCTAAACAAGGGGTGAATGTGGTAAACCACTTTTATCGTTCACTATCGTTACACTATGGTTATCACTGTTTATATCGTTACACTATGGTTATCACTGTTTACACTGTTGTATCACTACACAAGGTCACCTCTTGCCACGCTGTTATACCTGGGCTGACCACAGCTGACTCCGCCCATGACTCCGCCTGCTTGCCCAGGTATAAAGGTGGTCGACTGGCTGGTATTCCTCCTTGTTGGACCCGATCACCCACGAGGGTGGGCTCTGTTATTTAGCCAATAAAAACCTATAGTTACTATCTTAACTCGTCGCTTTTCATTGGATGAATTGATAGGTATATCACTCCCCAGTGTAAATAAGCAGCTTGTAGGTTACCGGACCCGCCCAATACCACAGGGTGACTGACAGCGCGGGCTCCATTCAAACTTACTACTGGGCAGCGCTGAGCTTTTCATATGCTAACAGCCTGTCTGTCCTTTTCTGCTGCCTTTTAAAATTCTGTTTCCATGAGGTCTGTTCAGCCATTTTTATGCCCTGGGCAATTTAAACAGTCCAAAACTCAAGACCTAGCAACTCAAAACTGGGCATCCATGAGGCGCTGTGGACCATCAGCAGCAGCAGAATTATATTCAACCACAATCTGTAACCTCATGGCCCGGCATATCCCTCACTCTACCATTACCATCAAGCCAGGAGATCAACCCTGGTTTAACGAAGAGTGCAGGAGAGCATGCCGGGAACAGCACCAGGCATACCAAAAAATGAGCTGCCAACCTGGTGAGGCTACAACACAGGACTACTTGCATGCCAAACAACGTAAGCAACATGCGATAGACAGAGCTAAGCTATCTCACAACCATCAGATCAAATCAAAGCTCTGCAGTCCTGTCACATCCAGTCGTGAGTGGTGGTGGACAATTAAACAGTTAACTGGAGGAGGAGGCTCCAAAAATATTCCCATCCTCAATGATGGTGGAGCCCAGCACGTGAGTGCAAAAGACATGGCTGAAGCATTTGCAACTATCTTCAGCTAGAAGTGCCGAGTGGATGGTCCATCTCGGCCTCCTCCTGAGGTCCCCAGCATCACAGATGCCAGTCTTCAGCCCATTCAATTCATTCCACGTGATGTCAAGAAACGGCTGAAGACACTGGATACTGCAAAGGCTATGGGCCCTGACAACATTCCGGCAATAGTACTGAAGACTTGTGCTCCAGAACTAGCTGCGCCCCTAGCCAAGCTGTTCCAGTATAGCTACAACACTGGCATCTACCCGGCAATGTGGAAAATTGCCCAAGTATGTCCTGTCTACAAAAAGCAGGACAAATCCGACCCGGCCAATTACCGTCCCATCAGTCTACTCTCAATCATCAGCAAAGTGATGGAAGGTGTCGTCGACAGTGCTATCAAGTGGCACTTACTCAGCAATAACCGACTAACTGACGGTGAGGTGAGAGTGACTGCCCTTGACATAAAGGCAGCATTTGATCGAGTGTGGCATCAAGGAGCCCTAGCAAAACTGAAGTCAATGGGAATCAAGGGGAAAACTCTCCATTGGTTGGAATCATACCTAGCACAAAGGAAGTTGGCTGTGGTTGTTGGAGGTCATTCATCTCAATCACATGACATCACTGCAGGAGTTCCTCAGGGAAGTGTCCTAGGCCCAAACATCTTCAGCTGTTTCATCAATGACCTTCCCTCCATCATAAGGTCAGCAGTGGGGATGTTCGCTGATGATTGCACACTGTTCAGCACCATTCGAGACTCGTCAGATACTGACGCAGTCTGTGTCCATATGCAGCAAGACCTGGACAACATTCAGACTTGGGCTGACAAGTGGCAAGTAACATTCGCACCACACAAGTGCCAGGCAATGACCATCTCCAACAAGCGAGACTCTAACCATCTCCCCTTGACATTCAATGGCATTACCATCGCTGAATCCCCCACTATCAACATCCTGGGGGTTACCATTGATCAGAAACTGAACCGGACCAGCCATATAAATACAGTGGCTACGAGAGCAGGCCAGAGGCTGGGAATTCTGCGGCGAGTGTCTCACTTCCTGACTCCCCAAAGCCTTTCTACCATCTACAGGGCACAAGTCAGGAATGTGATGGAATACTCTCCACTTGCCTGGATGAGTGCAGCTCCAACAACACTCAAGAAGCTCGACACCATTCAGGATAAAGCTGCCCACTTGATTGGCACTCCATCCACCACCTTCAACATTCACTCCCTCTACCACCGGCGCACTGTGGCTGCAGTGTGTACCATCTACAAGATGCACTGCAGCAACTCGCCAAAGCTCCTTCAACAGCACCTTCCAAACCCGCGACCTCTACCACTTAGAAGGAGAAGGGCAGCAGATGCATGGGAACATCACCACCTACAAGTTCCCCTCCAAGCCACACACCATCCTGACTTGGACCTGTATCGCTGTTCCTTCACTGTCGCTGAGCCAAAATCCTGGAACTCCCTTCCTAACAGCATCGTGGGTGTACCTACACCATATGGACTGCAGCGGCTCAAGAAGGCGGCTCACCACCATCTTCTCAAGGGCAATTAGGGATGGGCACTAATTGCAGGCCTAGCCAGCGACGCCCACATCCCATCAATGAATTAAAAAAAAGATTACGGGGGAGAAATTCGGTTGTTAGCGCCACCGATTAATGCCTAAAGATGCCGACAAGTGGGGTGCTAGCCAATTTCCGGGTGGGTGCAGGGCGCCTAGCGCCTCACCCCATATTGAGCATGCATTTAGCGCCGGCGCTAAATCTTAGCGCCCGCTCATGGGCGCAGGCTGATTATGACGTCATTTGAGTGTGCAACGCCTTTTGGGCGCCCCGGACTGGAAATTCAGTGGCGCCCCCCTCCATAGCGCCTGGCGCTAATAGTGACAGCTTACCTGGACCTTACCAAGTTGCTCTCGGGCTGGAGGAGCATTATTTTAAGGGGACTGGTGTGTTTAAAAGCGGCAGCCATTTTTGGAGCACAACTTCCTCGAGAGCTACAAAGAGTTGCTGAGCTGCACACTGAGAGCCATTTGACCACTGAGCCAGTGCAGGCAGGCGATCTTCAGCCTTCTGACCATCACCTTGCTGTTGGTGAGCCTTGACAATGGGGAACCTTCCTGTGGGCACTTATTATGGGGGTAGCATTGGAGGGGAACGACCTGCTGCTGAATCATCTGGAAAGGGCACTGAGACGCTGGGAGAGGGGGGCGTGCATGGCCAGATGGAGGAGGGCCAGCAGACGTCGCCACAGCAGAACTTACGCTGGCAGGGTTTTCCGACAGCAGTTTTCCTACATGAACGTGCCGGAGGAGCAGTGTGTCAGAAGGCTGCGATTTAGAAATGAGGTGGTGACTGAGCTGCGCCAGCTGCTTCAGCCAGACCTGAAGCCTCAGATAAGGTGCAGGATATCTCTGTCGGTGGCTGAGAAGATGCCTGCTGGCCTGAACTTCTACGCGAGCGGCTCTTCTCAGGCTGCGTGTCAGAGGCTGATCAGAAGTAACTTCTAGGCCCCTCTCACGGAATGCTTGCTGCCATTGCAAGACCAGGAATGGAACCGGTCTGATACCCCCAAGACTGTGAAGGGCAAGATGCATGTAAATAGCAGGCATGGCCATTGTAAATGAAGAAAGTGTTTCATTACACAAAATGTGGTTCCTTCAAACATGAGAAAGCTATGGCAACAGAAAGCAAAACTAATACACTGACACATAACTGACTCTCACACCCGGGAGACTGTCCAAAACATAAATCACATTCTGACCATCTTCCTTGGCCTTGATTCCACTGCGCCAACCAAAGCATCCAATGCCCCATCAGTGAGGCATTCCGCCCTCTGCCTCACCCTTTCCATGGCTTGCTAGGCTGGTGCGACACAGGTAGGCTCCCACCGCTTTGAAGGCCTATAAGGCAGTGAGTGTGTCTGGTGATGCCAATTGACCTGCCCCTTTAAGAGCTGGCCGGCACCAGTGTGTCTCAGGGAAAGTGATTATTGACAGCACCCTCGCTGCGCCCCGCTACCACGAAATTGGTTTGCGCCGCCGGGTTAGCGCCTTAAGAGTAGCATGCAGCGCCTGATTTAGCGCCGCAATCACCTTTAGGGGTGCTGCAACCCAATATCGCGCTAGGTGGTGCTAAATTGCGCCTGGCGCTAAACTTTGCGCATCGCCAGGACTAGCGCCCCAAACGCGGCTATACCGAATTTCTAGGTTTACATCTTTTAATAAAATGTACAATCTTAAAGTGTGCGATTTTCACAAAGTTCTTTGATTCCAGTGTCCAAGTGCTGCCTAGCTTACGAGCTTTTTAACGCAGCCTTTTGCGGTTCTGGGTATGTTTTAAAACATTGTCCAACCCAGAGACAATTTAAATCACACAAGTCTTCATCCACGATGTGGATTAATATTTCCCGATCTTCGGGGGCTATGGGGATTTTGCGACCCCCTACAAGTGGCAGTGGTTAGCCCACAGGCCGCACCGGAGGGGACAGCGGTCCGGGTTAAAGGCCCATCGGCCAAGAAATCCCCACCTACCAAAGTCCCTAGAAGGTCCCCACGGATGCCCCAGCTGAGAAATCCATGGTTACCAGCTCCCCAGTTTAAAGGGACAGCCTTCCGAGTCAGCGGGAAGTCAAAGGGCAGAGGTCTTCAGCTAGTCGCCGCAGGCGGTGAGGGACCAACATTGCAGGACGGTGCGGCCACGCTGGAGGAAGCGGTGTGCCGCAGTCCAAACAGGAATTAGTCTGGCTGCCCGGAGACGGGCGGCAGATGTACGTAGTTTAGATAAGGTAAGTTTGTATTGTTAAGTTTAAGTATTTAGCTTAAGTTTGGGTGTTTTAGCTTAAGTTAAATAAGGTGATGGGTAGTTCTAGATTAAGTAGTAATCTGCTAAGAGTGTGTATTTTGGGTCGGGCTCGCGAAACCCGACCTTGCTTCACCCAAGCCAGAGAATCTCTTGTGGACCTGGCTGTCTGTTTTTGTATCTGTTACAGAAAGACTGTCGGGATGAAGGGGATCGTAATCCTACTCACCCTGATAGGACTGAGCCTGGGCAAGAGGGGCGATGTAGAAGACTCCCACATCTACGGGTGTTCGGGAGATAGAGCACCTATAGGGACCAACGGAAGCGGTGAACGGAATGCAGAGGAGACCGCCGTCTACGTCCACAAGGGAAAGTGGCCAGGATGGCTGGAGTCCAATTCATCTCAGTACTCCAGCCAAACCGGATTCATGTACAGGGAGGCCTCCCTCCTGTGCCCCAGGGTACGGGTCGTTACCACAAGGGTCAGCGTCACCGCAGGAAAACCCATATGTCTAACATGCAAGGGACACATTCCTCTGGATAGGTGGTGGTGGCTCAGGAAGCTGAGCAAAGATGTGAGAAATCCCGTAGTCGAGTGGGAACGGTTGGGGAATAACACCCGCTGGACGATTACAGGGACTCACGGAGGATTAAGTGTGTGTTGGGACAAGTGGTGGGAACCGGACCAAGGGATTTACATCTGTATGTGGGGGTCAGAGAGGGTCTGCCCCGCAGGCATAGCCATCATTTTCCATCGGCAGTGGCAAGACGTCGGGGAGGGGATGAAGTGGGATACCAGCTTGAAGGCGTGCGCAGTCCCATTCTCCCCGATCCCGGTCAATGCCACTGAGCTTGTAACCCGCCCCCGTAATCCCTCTCCCACAGCAATGGCAGCGAGGTTAACCAGGGAAGGGTGCCCCACCACCACCAAGGGACCAGGGAATGGGCTGGTACTAGTACCTACAGATCAGGTGCTGTACCAAGGGGTACACTACGCGGTAGCCTCCGTGATTTTAAATCTCACCAAGGTACATTTACCGGAGTGGTGCCCCAAAGAAACAGAGCAGCTATACCAGGCCCTATTGAAGGACATGTTCAGGAAGTTTTATGAGTTCGAATTCGCCAATGTGGACAAAACCAAAATATACACCACGCACCGCGAGTTTTTGGGTAATGCAGGGAGACAACGAAGGGGAGTATGGAATGATGTTTTATTGCATTTTACACTGGGTCCTCTGTCATCAACAGTTTAGATGACATAGAGCTGCAGACCCAGATAAATGGTTTAAAAACACAGTTAAGGAAGATATTAATGGATGAGTACAAAGTAGTGGGCTCAGAGTTGCATGAGGACCAGGCCATGATGGTCCATTTAAAGGAGATTATTGCGGAGTTGGAGAAGCACGCAAAGACGGTAAATGCCCTCATAAGGGAGGACAGAAATGCTTCTGACCAGGCTGCGCAGAACAGGGTGTGCATGCTATACGGGGCATGGTTGCTGGGCGAGGGCCACAGTAATCTGGAGGATCTAAAACAGGGTTTAGTCCCCTCCTGGATCAGCAACAAACACCTCGCAGCACTCCATCCATTTGAGAATGCATTAAGCCCGTGCCAACTCTGGCTAGCTTCCGAAGCCGACCCAGTCCCAGTGGATTGTGGACGGTCCAACCACACCATCATGGGAGTAGCAGATAGGATGCCGGTCATGTGTAGGACAGCCCGACCCGTGCCGGTATACAGGGTTGAGAACATTGGAGTAATTCAAGGGGGTGCACACATTCGTTTCACAGTGGTCCCACCTTACGTCATAAAGTGGGAGCACGCTATGACAGGTACTGACCTCTCAGGGTGCCGGAGCCAGGGAGCACACATAATTCTGTGTCCCCAGCACTTGAACGCCTATTCAAAACCACAGTGCAGGTTCAGAGCTGTTGGCGCGAAACATATAAATTGTACCATGGAGGCAATGGCACAAGGCCATGTTCCCGCACAGGTAGCATATATAGGAGGTGGGACATATTGTGTCACCACCGGAGTGTCCCACTACCAGCAGGGACAGCATAGCTGGTGTCCGGTTAGTGACAGCAGTTTCTGTTTTAAACCTGAGGCAGAAGTTCAAGTGGCCCAGGAGCAAATTGTCCCCATTCCTGAACCCTCCACTGTTCACCTCACTGTGAAACAGAATTTTACCAATTTGCAGAAGTATGTAGCGCATTTTGGCTGTGAAATTCCCCCTCTCCCTGAACACCTTACCAAAATACTAAAGGCCGTTATAGTTTCACAGAAACATTTGTACACTCTAGAGCAGAAAACAGTAGAGATAGGGACTAAGATATTGGGTATTGTGATTCCACCCTGGTGGGACATTTTCAATAACATAGACTTCCCTTCGTGGATCAGACTGGCTTCCCACATTCTCGTGGTTTGCCAGTTAGGGATAGTGTTGTATCTGATCTGCATCCAGTGCAAGGGAAAAGGTCAGTTGTTAGTGTTCTGAAACCAGAAGATCTGGAAGGAACATTATGTGAAGGTGGAGGGAGATACACCTGTTTGAGTTTTTCCTTGTGTTTTTGATTAAAGATTGCTGTTTTTTTGTGTTTGTTGTTTTTAATAACAATTTTGCAATGTGTTGTTAATACAGATGTACCAAGTGGTGCAGGGGTGTTGGACCCCCTCCATGCTTGGATGTGTGTAAAAGACTGTAATTATTCTATGTATCCTTATGTACACTACATTTTTGCGGAATGGGAAGTGCATGTGTCATGGGTATATTAGATAGGTAATTACAGGAGGAGGTTGACTATGGAGGGTCAGAAAATTTTGCTCACCTTTTAAGGATGATACTTCAAGCAAGTTTTAGTATCACAGGGGGGAGTGTAGGATTTGCAAAATTTCCAAATTCCCCAAGGTTATTAATAAAAGGGACCCTTTGGACAATTTAAAAAGGGTACCCAAAAATGGCGTCTGCACCTCGTGACCAAAAGCCTGTAAGATTTTACAAGCTTGGAGTCTGCAGCACAGAGCAAGCTGCTTTGGGAAATCAAAACTTAAAATGCATTTCTGTGAAAAGGACTTTTGTGTTTGAAGGGCCAGACAGCTAAGCAAACATTGAATATGCATTTTGTCAAATTGCAACAGATCAACCCAGTTAGGCCTAAGCATGAGGCCATTAGTTTGTCCGCATATATAATTGGAAACAGCTTAAGGATGCCATCAAGGCTGGACAGGCCGTTTAAAATGCATTAATGACAATACAGCCTGGACATCGGTCCATCAGGTGCGATAAACGGCCATCTAAAACTAGTTAGTTTAGTTTGGTACATTCATTTAACACAGCCCGCCAAAAGTTAAACAATGGACTGAGCTGATTTGGAGATGAAGGAACGGGTATAATTATAGGCCTTCTGCAGCAATCTCTCCCTCTTGCCCCTTACTCCTGCTCTGCTCTCGTGGCTCCAGCCTCTTGGCCGGCTGCCACTCGTGCTCGTGCCCTGGCCTCGTGGCGGGTTCTCTTCTCGCTCCCGCATTAAGTTGCAAACAAGGACATCCATACCAAGCGCGGAGAGGGGAATGAGACCCAAGTCCAAAATTATACAGGACACACGGGCCACCAAAAGGGGCAGACGAAACGAGATGAGATAAGGTGAGGCAAAGAAAAAGGTAAAGACCCGACAAGGGCAGAGAAGGGCAGCAGAAGACGCATTAATTAAGACCGAGCACTTAGTTATAAGCTGGCACTTGGGGGAAGAAAATATATGGACAGTGAGACTAAGTTGGCTAGTTGAACACTGCAAATGAGCTGGCGTTAAACGCAGGTGTCCATGCCAAACCAAATAAACTGGCGTTTGACACTTGGGTAATAAAATCTAAGTAGTGAAGACTGCCAACCGTCTCGCTGACACAACATTACCGCTGACGACCGTCCGAGGGAGAAGAAGAAGAGAACCCATCGCGATGAGGCGATGAAGGTAGCTGAGCAGAAGAATGGTGTGTCGCAGCAACAGCTCCAGCACCTCTCCCTGAGACCACATGGTGACGGGGTACCCGAAAGGACAGGAGACCAGGCCTCAAAACTCACAATTGCTAAAACAACAGGCTTTGCTTTGGATTGGTGAGCATGAATTCCTGGCCCCTCATAGCTTAATCTAGTTAGGTATAAGGGTGGGATAAGGATAAGTGGATTGTTAAAGTAGTTGTTTTTCCCTCGATGTGCCGTGTGTTCCCCATTCCCTGTATAAGTATAATTATTGTTATATGCCTGTAATTTTTCTACCAGTAATTTCTCATAAGACTGTGTTTTCGTTTCTATTTTAATATAATCTTGGTTTTCTTACACCAAACCACCTGTCTACTCGAGTTTTCTGTATTGCCGCCTGTACCTAACTCCGGTGTCTAGAACCCAGGGGCGTGGGAGTGATTCGAACCGCTCACAGGCAGTCAGGGGCATAGCTGACTGGGCGCATGTGCCACCCGCCACCCCCTACACCCTTGTGCCTGCCTTAGTTGAATAGCTGTCATTGTGTGCAAAGCGTGAGATGTGGGTGTGAGTGTTGTTAGTTAGAGATTGTTGGTTGTTGAGCGCTGGGGGTGTGGTGCTTTGGGCCGTGTGTGAAGCTTGTGGTATAGATGATTGTATGTAGCATTTGGTGAAGAACCCTGAACACCCGAAATAGGTGGATCTGCCATGAGCACATCTGCTTCAGTCCTCCGGCTCCTTCTCCTTGTTGTGCTTCTCCTTGCTGAGGCAGCTGCACAGCCAGCAATGCTGAGAATGAGGTGCTGCAGTTTCAATGAACTTTCCCTTTACATACTGGGAAAAGCCGGTGGCAATGATGAGTTGTGATTAGACTACACCCAATATTAGTCCAACCTTTAAGTGTAACGCCAATGAACTAGGCCTTTAAGATTTAAATTAGCACTCCAATCATTTCTTTGATCAATGAGAATGAATTTTGTGTACAGTCTAAATCATTAGACCCCTATAGATGGGAAACTTTGGTCTATAATGAATTTCTAGCCCAAAGTTTCCCATCTATAGGGGTCCAGGCTGCGTCCCTGGTTTGTCAGCCCACTCTCATCCCAGTTGTTATGTTCACTAATAACTAGACATTCTTATTATGAACACAGCTAGCTTCTAGCTAGTCATTTATTCAGTACACGTTCTCTAGGTACAGCATCTGTAGAGATTCAACATGTGTGCTTCTGTGTGCAGGCAGCCATCTTTACTGCTGCCTTGTAGGTAGCCTCGTGCATCCTGGGTAGCCCACTCTTATATACATACAGCACCACCTAGTGTAACATTCCAGAATGACAGGTTACTGATCATTACATCCCCCTTTCTTTGAGGTTAAACAAAATCAGTATCAATCAATATCAATCAATAACAACATAAACATCTTCAGCAGTCAGTACATTTTCAATGTAGTTTTCTTTGTACTCAAAGATTAAGTCTATCAGGCTTTTTTACTTCACGTGTGGATCTTCTCAGCACACGTAAGCCTGATGTGTTTTCATGAGAGCCTGTATGTGTATTTGTGTTAGATTGTTCTGGTGGTGAGTGACAAGATTCAGTTGCGGCATTGTCATCGATTTGCTCTTCGATAGTCTCTTGTGTTTTTAGGAGGGAATGGCGGTTCCTCCTGAGAATCTGTCCTTCCTCAGTTCTAACAGTGTATGACCTTGGTCCTACTTCCTCAAGAACTATAGCTTTCCTGTTCCATGCATCTGGATCCTCAATCCTGACAACATCATCCCTTGTCAATGGTTTCAGAGTTTTGGATGACTTGTCATAGAATGATTTCTGTTTCAGCTTTAACAGTTGAAGTCTCTGTCTCAGTTCCTTACTCTGCTTTTCTTTTGCACAGCAGGGTAATGTGGTACGCAACTTGCGACCCATTAGGAGTTCAGCAGGTGAAGAACCAGAGTCTAAAGGTGAGGCTCGGTAGCTCAGCAGGGCGAGATAAGGATCAGACTTGCTTTCTGTCGCTTTCTTCAGTAGCTGCTTGAGAACTTGAACACCTTTCTCTGCCTTACCATTCGACTGAGCATACAAAGGACTGGATGTGATGTGTTGAAAGTCATAATGTGCTGCAAACTGTTGCCACTCCTTACAGTTGAAGCACGGACCATTGTCGCTAACGGCAATCCTGGGAATTCCATGTCTGGCGAAGATGGATTTCACATGCATTATGACATTGCTTGCTGTGGTGCTTGAGAGCAGCGCCATCTCAGGGTAGTTAGAATAGTAGTCAATCACTATTAGATAGTCTTTACCATTTAAATGAAAAAGGTCCATACCAACCTTTTGCCATGGTGCAGTTGGTATGTCAGCTACTATCATTGGTTCCTTTGCTTGTTTGTTTTGGTGTTTCTGACATATCTCACATTTGCCTACCATGTTCTCAATGTCCTTATTTATGCCAGGCCAATAAACAGTATCTCTTGCTCTCCTTTTGCATTTTTCAATTCTGAGGTGTCCCTCATGAATCCTTTTGAGCATGTCTTGAGGTAGAGCCTGTGGAATGACTATTCTGTTCTGTTTTACTAATAGTCTACTTGCGACACTCAATTCTGACCTTATGTGAAAATATTTTGGACAGGAACCTTTTGGCCAACCATGATGAATGTTCTCTATTACTGTTTGTAATACTGTATTTTTTTCTGTTTCTTCTGCTATTTGCTTTGATTTTGTGTCTGACACGGGCAGCGCAGCAGTGACCATATTCACATGAACATCCACGTCTACTTCAGTAGAGCTCACATGACTCATTGTGGGTGCTCGGGATAGTGCATCTGCTAACACTATGTATTTGCCCGGTGTGTAGATCAGTTCAAAGTCATATCTTTGCAGCTTCATCATGAGTCGTTGAATCCTTGGAGACATCTCATTCAGGTTCTTTTTTATGAAGGCAACCAGTGGGCTGTGGTCTGTCTCAACTGTGAAGGTGGGAAGTCCATATATGTAGCCATGAAACTTTTGTAGTCCAACTACCAAGCCTAGACATTCCTTTTCAATCTGGGCGTATCGACACTCAGTATCAGTCACAGACCTGGAGGCATAGGCAACAGGCTTCCAATCTTCACCCTCTGCTTGTAGCAAGACCGCACCTAAGCCATCTTTTGATGCATCCGTTGACACTTTGATTCTTTTTGTTGGGTCAAAGAAGGTGAGTACAGGTGTGGTTGTCAGCACTGTTTTGAGGTTGATCCACTCTTGTTCATGTCTTTCTGTCCATGCGAACTCATTTGTTTTACATAGCCGGTCTCGCAGACAGGCTGCCTTGGCTGACAAGTTAGGAATGAACTTTCCAATGAAGTTTATCATCCCCATGATGCGTAGCACTGCTTTTTTGTCAGTGGGTCGGGGCATTTTGAGTATGGCATTTACTTTTTCCATATCTGGCTCTATTCCTTTACCAGATAGATTATCTCCTAGGAAAGTGACTTCCTGGACGCCAAACTGACACTTGGCTTTGTTGAGTTTCAGTCCATTCCGGCGTATGCTCTGTAGCACTTTAGTCAGTCTCTCATTGTGTTCTTTCAGTGTGGAGCCCCAGATGATGATGTCATCAACATAGACCCGAACTCTTTCCAGACCTTCAATTATGTGTTCCATCAAACTAAGAAAGATTTCAGATGCAGATATTATCCCGAATGGCATTCTGAGGAAACAATACCTGCCAAATGGTGTGTTGAAGCTACAGTATTTGGTGCTCTCTTCATCCAGTTTTAGTTGCCAAAATCCTTGTGAGGCATCGAGCTTTGTGAAGTATCTGGCACCTGACATTTCACTGGTGATTTCTTCTCGCTTGGGAATCTGGTAGTGTTCACATTTTATGTTTGCATTTAAGTCCTTTGGATCCATGTATATTCTTAGATCATTGTTCTTTTTCTTTACACATACCATGGAGTTAACCCAGTCTGTTGGCTCTTCGATTTTCCTGATGACTCCTAGTGTGGTCATTCAGTCCAGTTCATTCTTGAGCCAGTCACACAGGGGTGCTGGAACTCTTCGTGGAGCATGTACCACTGGCTGAGCATACTCCTTTAGCTGGAACTTGTAAGTGAATGGTAGAACTCCAAATCCTTTGAACACATCCTGGAAATTATTCACTACAGAATCCATCGAGTCATCTGGTCTGTTTATGGCACAGTTTATATGGTAGACTCTCTTGACCAGTTCTAAGTCCTCACAAGCTTTGTCACCCAGTAGTGAATCAAGTCCTTCAGCCACAACAGAAAACATGAGATGATGCACTTTGTCTTTGACTGTCACTTTAAGTCTGCATACACCTAAGCTATCAATTTTCTGTCCATTATAGTCCTTCAGTAGTACTGACTTTTTCTGTATTTTGGGCTTTTCTTTCATGTTGTTGTAGGGGGTTTCTCTTGCTCTTTCTGGTCTCCTGCCAGGCTTCGTGCAATAATTACCCTTGAGTGGTTTGACCCACTCCCCCTACGGTTCTAGACCTTGGACTTAGGTGCAGAGAACAGTAGTGCAGAGAAAGAACTCAATAGACCAGGTTGAATAGCACGAAATGGATGCTTTTATTTTTAAACAGTTTGAAGCATTACAAAATACATGTCATAGGCACAGATTAAAGTTACTACAATCATGCACAAATTTATGAACTTGACTCTATGGAAATGGGGAACACACGGCACATCGAAAAAGGGGAAACACATTACGATTTCCCTTAACTCCCTCCCCTATACCTAAACTAAGTTTCGACCTGGGGAACTTGGGATCATGCTCACCACTCTCGAAATCGCGAGAAAGGGGGTTCGCAGCCTTTTTGGCACCGCTTTCCGTCGTCACGTGGATTTGGAAACTTCTGGCGCAGTCGATATTCTCTCCTCCCTCGAGGCGGTGGGGTAGACCCAGCCTCGATGAGCGCTCGTTAAGGTTGAGATCCACAATCGTGGGTTTTTGTTCATGGAGCAGACCTAGATGCAGGTTATGCACATGGGAGAATCTTGTGGCATCGATCGCCGGTTCTCCAGAGGGTTTCTTCTCCGTCGGCCTGGGTCGTCGATGATCTCCCGACCCCAGTACCCGGGCCACCCTTGTCGTCTTCTCGTCGTGGCCGAGCCTTGTTTGGCTGAACACCGACCACGTTGTCCTCTTACCGAAACCGTCCGTCTTTAAAAAGACGAAAACGTTTTCATCGATCTGCCGAAGTGGAAGAGGCGCCGATCCGGGCACCGTCCGCCCTTCGCTCGTTCCTCGTAGAAGAAAGTTCTTGAAGAAATGGAAGCCTGAAATCGCCCAACAAGAAGCCGTGGCAGTGAAGAAGAAGTTGTTCAAGTAACCCGAAGTCCGAAGTAACTTAGATGGACTTTCAATCCATAGTTATACTCTTTTGGGACAGTCTTATCTCCCGCCAAATCATAGTCCTGTCTTTGTATTAATTTTGGCGGGCAGAAATCTCTGCAGGGGCGCTTTGTCTTGTAACGGAGCCGGTGATAACTTAAACTGGCCTTCCTGGCCGATAATGTCTTTCAATGTCTTTTGCATTGTCACCGTGGCTCGGTTCGCATATTGATCGGTCCGGACATTTTCCTTGATGGCTGCTAAACGGTTTTTCCTTTGTACGATAAATGGGTATAAGTGTTTTTACATTGTCCGCCCATATCTTGATGGGCCCCATCCTGTACTTATAATCCATTGAATATGTATGCTGTTGCTCTGAGTTTCGGTTCCCAGAGACTGGCTTTCGTGGGCTCACTGTCTTCAATCCACAAGCCTGTCTGGCTTGCAGTAACAGAAATAAAATGGTTCATAAACTGATCACGGGGCCTGGCGGCCATTTTGTATGCCCTTTTATCAAAGGTTTTTCTGTGCAAGCTTACTTTGGTCAATAAACAGTCTTATTTTATCCAGTTTTCTTGCGTGATTTTTGCTGAAAATTGCGAATCTTACATTGTTAATGTCACTCATACTGATTAAGTTTGCTTTTGCACCAGTGTCTAGTTTCAATGTAACTAATGCTCCATTTACCTGCAGTGGCATCATCCACTTGTCCTCTTTTACTGCATTAACTTCATGTTCAGCATTGTTAATTCCTGAGGGCTGCACATTTTCTGTATCCTTTTTGATATTGTCAATGACACCATTCCTACAAAACATGTCTCACTTAAATCAGTGTCCTCAATTACATTAACTCGTTGCCCTTTCTTAGTTTTTACTTTTGAAAAGCATTGTTTGGCAAAGTGATTATTTCCATGACATTTTGTGCACATTTTTCCAAACGCTGGACATTGTTTTAACTGGTGTTTGTAACCACAGCGTTTACAATTAAAAATTCCTTCCTCTGATTGCTTTTCACTTCTGTTCTGGCCATGTTTCTTCCCCTTGTAGGACACAGCACCGACAGCAGCACTTACTGCAATCGCATCATCATTGATTTCACTGAAAGTCTTGGCATGCTTTTGAGCTAGCTCGCTAGCTTGGCATATTTTCACACCAATTTCCAATGTTAGTTCGGTTTCTCTCAACAGACGTTCCCTGACTTTTTTTATCATGAATATCAAACACAATCTGGTCACGAATCATGGATGCTTTCAGCTCAGAGAAATTACATGTCTGTGCTTTCAGTTTCAGATCAGTCAAAAAGCTATCAAATGTCTCATTTTGCTGCTGTGTCCGAGAACAGAAGATGTACCTCTCATAGGTTTCATTCTTTTTTGGGAGAACAGTGTGTATCAAACTTCTTTAGCACATCGTCTAATTTTTCTCTGTTCTCCTCTGGATTAAATACAAATGTATTAAATACCTCTATTACCTGTGGGCCTGCAACCATGAGCAGCTACGTTATTTTCCTTGCATCTGGCTTCGTAGCATACCCGATGGCAGCAATGTAGAGTTCGAATTGTTGTTTAAAAGTCTGCCAATTGTAGTCGACATTTCCTGTGAGTTTCAAACGCTCTGGTGGCTTCAAATTCTCCATGTCACGTTGCACAATATTCAGCAGATCTTACCAATCCTGGTACCATGTTATGTTCACTAATAACTAGACACTCTTATTATGAACACAGCTAGCTTCTAGCTAGTCATTTATTCAGTACACGTTCTCTAGGTACAGCATCTGTAGAGATTCAACATTTGTGCTTCTGCTTGCAGGCAGCCATCTTTACTGCTGCCTTGTGGGTAGCCTCGTGCATCCTGGGTAGCCCACTCTTATATACATACAGCACCACCTAGTGTACCATTCCAGAATGACAGGTTACTGATCATTACACCAGTGAGGCTCACTTCCTCCATTCTGGAGGCTGATATGTCTCATCTGATTCAGTGTACCTGTCTCCAGTCTTACAGCGGTTACCTTATAGGGGTCCCACCCTCCTCTGAAATGCTTGGCCTTGTAAGGATTAGGCAAAGGCTCTGCCACTTCCACAGCCACGTGGAATTTCCCAGATGAGGTTGGGGTCGGATGTATCCAGACTGAGCTTATCAGGTGTCCAGCAGAGCGGCCGAGGAAATTCGGCCCCAGTGAATCTGAAAAAGAAAAGGAGAGCTCTAGTTTAATACACAATCAGTGCTCTTAAAAGTTCATTAAACATCTCTCCACAGTTGTATAAACAAAATGGACACCAGTGGAGTGCCAGCTTGGCTGGCATAGTGGCATCAGAAGGTTGTGACTTTGAGCCCAGGCTAGGACTTGAGCTCGTAATGTAGGCCGACATTCCAACGCAGCACCGAGGGAGCACTTTGCTGTTAGAGAGGCCTTCCTTCAAATGAGATGTTAAGCCAATGTTCCTGCTTTCCCATGTAGGTGGATCTCATGGGAAGTTAGTAAGGCTGGTGTTCTGAAAATGTGAGATAAGATGGGTCAAAAGAACTTCCTCATCCAAACTGATAGGTACGTATTTGTTAACAAAGCGTATCTACAGTGACAGTATAATATGCACAGCCAATGTTGTATCAAGTATTTCCTCTGTTTATAAATTCTTTAAAACTTTTTAGCTCAATGGCTGCATCATTTAGTGTGACCACTCAGTTATAGTGTGAACTAATCAGGAGCGCGATAAGTTGATAATACTGTTGCTTCCATCTCTTGAATTAGCATCAAGACCTCTCCCACCAGACCCTCCAAGCTCAGTGCACATTCAAATTATTTTCAAGTACAATCTGAATTAGTTTATCCACACTTAAGATAAACTTGATCTGTTAATTTACGTGTAGAAACAGCTGCCTGCATTAGTCAAGGAATTCTCTAATTGTCTAATTTATGCTAATACACACATTCATAAATTGTTAGTAACCTAATGAAAATGAAGTAGATCTAAATGATCCACAGTCTCTGTCCTGTAAGGGGAGAATTGCACATTGCTGTTGGTGATGGCAGAGAAATAAGAAATACAAACAACTTCTTCAAAGCCAGGGAGGGTAAGAATTCCTTGGCTTCCTATTTCTCACAACATAATAAGGTTTTGCTAATAAAGAAAGGCTTATATCTATACAGCACCTTTCACAACCTCAGGATGCACCAAAGCGCTTTACAGCCAATGAAGTACTTCTGAAGTGTAGTCACTGTTGCAATGTAGGAAATGCAGCAGCTAATTTGCCCACAACAAGCTCCACAAAGAGCAATGTAATAATGACCAGATCATATTTTTTCGTGGTGCAGACAATGGGTTAAATATTCGCCAGGGTACTGAGAGAACTCCCCTGCTCTTCTTCAAACTAGCGCCATGGGATCTTTTACATCCACCTGAGAGGGCAGATGGAGCCTCTGTTTAACATCTTATCTGAAAGACAGCACCTCCGGCAGTGCAGCACTTTTTAAAAATTTGTTTATGGGATGTGGGCATTGCTGGCAAGGCCAGCATTTATTGCCCATCCCTAATTGCCCTTGAGAAGGTGTTGGTGAGCCGCCTTCTTGAACCGCTACAGTCTGTGTGGTGAAGGTACTCCCATCGTGCCATTAGGGAGGGAGTTCCAGGATTTTGACCCAGCGACAATGAAGGAACAGCAATATACTTCCTCAGTACTGCACTGGAGTGTCAGCATAGATTTGTGCTCAAGGCTGTGGAGAGGAATTTGAATCCATGACCAACATTCCCTCTAAGCGTCATGGTCGTGCAGCTGTCTGCCGATTCCACGCAGCCCGAGACCAGCTTTTTCAATGGTCAATGTGCACCCAAAAAAATGAGGGGAACATTGCCTATTACCCTCTGACTCAGAGGCAAGTGTGCTCGTGTGCTACCCACTGAGCCAAGACTGACGCCATAAGTTGTTATGGTAATTGTTGATGGTGTTTTGGTCCATGGTATTTCAATCCAAACTCAGAGACATTCTTTTTTGAGCGTACTCGCAGCTTTGCTACAAGTACCGAGAAGAGGAAATCTTCATGAACACATTATCCATGTTACTACACATTTTGACTGGAGCAATTCATTTCCCCCTCCCTGGACCACCTTTATTTACCGCAGTTAGAGATAAAAAGAAGAAAAGAAAACTGGAAATCTGAGCTAAAAGCAGAAACCACTCAGAATATACAGCAGGTCTGTCAGTGCCTGAAAAGAGAAAGCCTTGCCCTGCACTTGCAATGTTAACCTGCCTTTCCTCTTCTCAGATTCTAATGGGTCCACTCTGTATTCCCAGCATTTTCTGTTTACGTTGCACATCTTCCCAGGGTGCGTCTGGGGCTGCAATATGAATGGTGTTCGAGAGATTAAATATATATACACCCTTATGGGCCAGTTAGCATAATGAGCATCACATTTTCAACCACAGCTAATAGTGACCTGATTTATACAGCATTCTGGGAGAGTCGGAATCCAAGAAATGAACGATAACCATAATTCCTTCTCTGCTTCCTGAAGGATCGCTTCTTTCATGGCCAGTTATTTCTGCGTGTTTCACCCAGTGACATTTCATTTGCATGATTTCCCATGAGGAAAGAGTTGGAGACTGATAGTTTTGTCGCAAAGGAAAATGTCACAAACCCACAGACGGATTAAAGTTATACTACCTTGGAGTTTTCTATCACCTCCTGAGATTGAGGTTCAAGGAGTCAAAAAACTGATCTCAAAATACTTGAATAAAATATATGCTAGTCGGTCTTTAGAGGAGGGGGAAAAAAACTTGGAAAAGGTCAGACAAATCCAGTTTTCGTGCTGCAATGCAATTTGGTTTCAGGACGTGCAGCACACAGATAGCAGAAGGATGTGGCCTCATTTTCAGTTTGTGTTGATACTCTGACTACCAGCTTGAGACCGGTATTTATAGAATCAAATTACAGCGAGCAACCCTTGCTTATACTGCTTGGCTGTGAATCAAAGTTATCCTTCAGTTGTACAGAGCCTTGGTCAGACCCCGTCTGGAGGAATGTGCTCTGTTCTGGGCACCGCACCTCATGCAGGATGTATTGGCCTTGGAGTGTGTGCAGCACAAATTCACCAGAATGATAACGGGGCTAAAAGGATTAAATTATGAGAGCAAGTGGCATAAACTTGGCTTGTATTCCCTTGAGTATATGAGATTGAGGGGTGATCTGATCAAGGTGTTTAAAATGTTAAAGGATTCAATAGGTTAGATACAGAAAAACTATTTCCTTTGGTGGGAGATTCAAGAACAAGGGGATAGGATCTTAAAATTAGAGCTACACCATTTAGGAGCAAAATCAGGAAACACTGTTTCCCACAAAGGGTAGTAGAAATCTGGAACTCGTGTCCCCAAAAGGATCTGGATGCTGAGACAATTGGAGCATTCGAGACTGAGATCAATAGATTTTTCTTTGACAACGGTATGAAGGGATATGGAGCAAATGTGGGTAAATGGATTGAGGTGCAGATCAACCATGATCTAATTGAATGGCAGAACAGGCTCGAGGGGCTCAATGGCCTATTCCTGTTTCTAATGTGCCTATGAACTAAGTTCCCTTTAAGCTGTGCGGCTGTGCAGCACTCTGGAGCTCCCACACAGCCACCTCACCGGCTTTTAAAGGGGAAAAACCACCCATGCATGGTATTTTGAGTGGGCCGCACACACACACAAAAAAAATTAAAGGGTGCATTGCCTATGAACTGTCGCAGCCAGAAAAGGAGCTGTGCGCGTTTGTGCTTTTCCACTTGTGTGGAGCTGTGCACTTTGCTGGTCACTCTTAAATGTTTGCAATCAAGGGCAGAGCATCCACTTGCTGAACACATTTATAAATAAAATGCCGCTTAATGTTATAAAGTGCCTATGAGGTCCAAGGGATTTCCTGACTACATTTGAAACCCAGGTTTGATACCACACTTCAGTGCTAAGCCCAGGCAGTGTGAGACAACCTTCCCCTAAGGGTCTCACACCACTTCCGCTCCAGAGTCAGACTGGGACCTGATTCTGCACTTGTGCTGTGTCAGTGTGGTGCGGTCGATAGCACACTCACCTCTGAGGTAGGAGGTTGTGAGTCCGAGCCTCACTCTAGGACTTGAATACACAATCTAAACTGACACTAGTGCCACAAAGTGGGAGGGGGTGTCTGCTCATGGAGTATTAAAGTGGAGCCCTAACTCACTGTTCAGGTGGTTCATGGGGCTATTGAAAATCTCATGGCACTGTCAATAGAGCAGGTTGGTGTGCTTGGGCAACACTCCTCCCTCAAACAACACCACCAAACAGATTAACTGATCATTCATCTCATTGCTGCTGGTCAGATTTTGCCACACACAAAATGGCAGCCATATTTTCCCACATCACATCGTTGCAACAGTTACTGCGCAATTCAAAGTAATTCATTTTGTGTGACATGGTTTGAGATGTTTTTGAAAGATGTGATAAACAACAACAACAACTTGCATTTATATAGCGTCTTTAACACAGTAAAATGTCCCAAGGTGCTTCATGGGAAGCGTAATCAGACAAAAATTGACACCGAGCCTAAAATTGACAGGTGACCAAAAGCTTGGTCAAAGAGGTAGGTTTTAAAAGAGGGTCATAAAGGATGAGAGAGTGGTAGAGAGGCAGAGTGGTTTAGGGAGGGAATTCCAGAGCTTAGGGCCCGGACAGCTGATGGCACGGCCGCCAATGGTGGGCTGAAGTAATACAGGATTGCACGAGAGGCCAGAGTTGGAGGAATGTAGAATTCTCAGAGGGTTTGTAGGCAATGTGCCCTTCAAAATTTTGCGCATGCATGGTTTTTCTATTGAAAAGCCGGCTTACCGGCTGCACGTAACTTGCTGAGAATCTGCGCAGCTTCTCTGGGCAAACCTATCGGGAATATTGGTTGTAGGGCCGAAGGAGGTTACAGAGAGGGAAGGGGCGAGGCCATGGGAGATTAAAGGACTGTGTAAATGCAAGCATTTTTGCTAGACAAAAGTGGGAGTTTAAAAAACTTTCACTATTAACAGTAAAAGGAGATACCACTTCACTATGGCACAACTGTAATCCCTGTGCTCACCATAACTTACATGTATAAAAAATACATACATGGAAGCTACAACACAGAAACATGTGAACCAAACAGCTATGGGGCATTTGCCAGCCAAAGTGCACAATGTATTGCCTCCACTTAGAATGGGGAAAGTGCTAAGCAGGTTATTAAGAGCCAAACAAAGCCAAGGACATCCATGGTCAAGGGGAATAAATAGTAGGGAGTCAAAGGCTTTACTTTCTGAGCCCTCTTCCCATTTGAGTCTGTTGTGTAAGCAGGGAAGTACTCTTGATATATCATACTTTCAAGGAGCACATACAGTGAGAGACAGGTACCCAACCTGCAGTCCTCCTTGTGCATCAATAACTGATCGGATATGGTGTAGCTAGGGTGTGCTACAATTAGCTTTTTTTAATTATTCGGCCTTGGGGTGAGGGTGACTCTGGCAAGGCCACTTTTATAGCCCATCCCTAGCTGCCTGGAAAATATGTGGTGGACCTATTTCTTGAACCACTGCAGTGCTTGTGCTTCCACAATGCTATGTGAAGCCTTTGTATGTTGTCAGTGTGACAAGAGTTTCAGTAGTAAGTTGTAGCTTCGATGTGGGCCAGCAGTAAATATATCGCAGATTGGCCACCAACACTTTGCAGCATGCATCCTTGGGCCGTCCATCCGCTATGTGTACTGTTGTGTGCCCGCCTTAGTAGCTTTCTTAAGGTGTGCCATCGTCTGCAAAGGCTGCAGACTCTAAGGGCACTGTCCACAGTGTAAATCTAGGCTGCCATCTCCTGCCAGGCATGCTGGACTGCTGTCCTCCTGGTGAGGTGCCCCTGGAGTGCCAAATAGGACACCTTTCGTTGCAGCCACCTCATGAAGCAGCCTCCTCCACATTACTATCCATCAGGCAGTGGATTGTATGGCTTCAGTGCTCCTCCACTTGCTTTGCCACCCATTCGTTTTTGGCAGCCACTTCCGTTTGCCCACACAACATTTGGAGAGGCTGCCAAAAAGTTTTTCCCACTCCCTTTCACGAGCTCCATTTGAAAGAAGAGGCCATAGCTAGGCTGGCAGCTTGCTGTGCATATCAAGTTAGGGCAGACTGCAGAAGATTTGTCTGGGTAGGGTGTTCCTATTACTGGGAGAGTGCAAATCTCACAGGGTATTGGTTCCACAGCCTAAGCATCAGGACTGGAAAATCTACTCTTGTATCTTTAGTAAGGGGCTGATTACATGTATTATTATACAATGAAGTGTTTGATTTGATACGATGTTGGAGCTTTATTTAACTAAAACTCTGTGGCTGCTGCAATAATCCTTATTTGTGATCCTGTGATCTGTCTGTATTTGGATAAGACTAAGAACTGATGAAGAACTTTATATTTGTAATTAGCAGGCTTTGTTATTTAAGGTGGAATGATTTACAGCTCTGGGGAATGTCCTCAGAAATTGCTGGAATATGGTCAGCATTATTTTCAGAAGAGCTTGTGGTTAGATTATGTGCCGGTATTATATTGTAGTAATAGGATAGAGGAGAGGGAGATGTAGCTCAATATTGAATAACATGATAGAGGAGCTGTAGCTTTATAACAGGCTAATGGTATGAATAACTAATACCTCTGCAGTCTATTATGAATATAACAAGACAAATAAGAATGTAGGTTTTAGCTATTCTGGTAAAATATGACACAGGACAGCCAGCCATAACACTTCAGAGGCATAGCATCAACCTTAATAACATTTACAAGCCACTTTATTCCCACTGGAGTTACTATCTGCTTGACTGCTCAAGTGTGAAATGAAAAGACTGTAAGCCTATGATATACGTTCTCTAATGTCTCTCAATTTCTTCGTGAAGAGTGGAGCCAACCTTGACATGATACACAATGTCTTTCTCGCTTGTGCTTTTATAACCAGACTGCATGCTAATTCTGCATGATCCTGCAACATGTATAATGCATGTGCATATATGCACGTATCGCACTTAACTCTCTCCTGTTAGGAAAAGTCCCAGTCCAGGGTTCAGCTAGGAGAGTAGCTTTAGAATGGAGAGCTAAAGAAAGAAAGACTTGCATTTATATAGTGCCTTTCACAACCTCAGGGCATCCAAAAACTCTTCACAGCCAATGGAGTACTTTTGAAGTGTAGTTACTGTTGTAATGTAGGAAATGCAGCATTCAATTTACGCACAGCAAGGTCCCACAAACCGCAATGCGATAGTAACCAGATAATCTGTTTTAGTGGTGTTGGTTGAGGGAAAAATATTGGCTAGGACACTGGGGAAAACTAGCGTCTCCTTCTTTGAATAGTGCCATGGTATCTTTTAGGCCCACCTGAGAGAGTAGGCACAGAATGGGCCTGATACATTCAGCAATGGGGTTAACTCACTTTTACTGATGTTGGCAGTGTTTCCGAGAATTTTGAAGCTAAGCTGAAGTGTTTCTACTTCACTGATACTCAGCTCAATCTCATCATACCACCGTTTTTCTCAATTGCAATAGTAACCAGTTCTTGACTTCAACCCTTGTCTCCATTAGCTCTTTCACTGAAATCACAGCTCTCATGCCTCTTACTTGCACTTATTTAGCAAAATGGACATTTTAACAAAATTGAAATGCTAATGTATACAATAAACAAACATATAAGTCTGAATTGCAATATTAATTCAAAATGATACTATTGTGCATGATAAATCACTGTGTTTAGACATTAATACTTCAAAGGGTTTTCTTATGTGTAGTCAAGCTAATGTGCTTGAATAGTTTATCAATAGTTCTTTTGTGATTTTATGGCAGATGGAAAGTGTTCCCTTCCAGGTGATAAATGAATACAGACCAATAGATTTTAGGCCACAAACTATGCACAGCAGAAAGACAGTTAGAGCTTCAATGTAATGTGAAAAAATATTGTGATCAGGGTCAATGTTCACACATTCATACATGATGCGCATGAAAAGCCTTTACTGTCCCAAATAAATACAAACAGGGCTCACTCCACAGAGTTTTTTCTCACAACATCTGTACGATATCCAGTACCAAACAAAACAATGCACTAAAGAGTATTA
The DNA here is from genome assembly GCF_052327205.1 of Somniosus microcephalus. Lineage (NCBI taxonomy): Eukaryota > Metazoa > Chordata > Chondrichthyes > Squaliformes > Somniosidae > Somniosus > Somniosus microcephalus. The sequence goes on from NC_140997.1 coordinate 151,207,328, forward strand.
CAAAGAACATTGCGAATGTAGGTGTTGTTGAATTTCAGCACAGGTCAATGTTTATTTTAGAATTTAGGCACTGCACAGTCAGAGTTATTGGGTTTCAGCACTGGACAGTAACTGTTATTGAGTTTCAGCACTGGACAGTGCCATCCAAAATCTGCTGCCCATATCCTAACTCGCACCAAGCCCCGTTCACCCACCACCCCATGTGCTCGCTGACCTATGTGAGCTCCTAGTCCGGCAACGCCTCAATTTTTAAATTCACATCATTGTTTTCAAATCGCTCCATGGCCTCACACTTGCCTATCTCTGTAGCCTTACAACCAATGTTCCCGATAATTTCTTTTGGGTGCGCGGCCCATTCACAGTGAAATTTAACATTGCAAAAGCTGGTCCCGGGCTGCATGGGGCCAGCAGAGAGCTGCGCGGCTGCACAGCTTATAAGGAACATTGCCTACAACCCTCTGAAATCTCTGCGTTCCTCCAATTCTGGCACCTTGCACATCCCTGATTTTAATTGCTCCACCACTGACGGACTTGCCTTCAGCTGCCTTGGCCCTAAGCTTTGGAATTCCTTCCCTAAGCCTCTCCGTCTCTCTACCTCGCTCTCCTCCTTTAAGACGTTCCTTAAAACCTACCTTTTTGACCAAGTTTTTGGTCATCTGTCCCAATATCTCCTTATGTGTCTCGGTGTCAAATTTTATTTGATAACGCTCCTATAAAGCACCTTGGCAGTGGCAGTACAGCACTGTTGCAATTTTGCAACTATTATGGGGGCTCCCGTTTGGCGACAGGGATCCCGCTGGGCGCCCGCCATGGTTGTCCAATGGCCCACCACCCAGGGAAATTTAGTCAATGTCTGGGCAGATGTGGAGGGGCAGTGAAGGCCTTTGCACAGACAGCAGTGAGAATGTGGAGCTCACTGCCACACGGAGTGGTTGAAGCATATAACATTGACACATTTAAGGGGAGGAAAGATAAGAGCGATAATGGAGTCCAGGTCAGGAAAGGTCATTAAAGTGGGAGGAGGCTCATGTATAAAGACCAGCATAGACCAGTTTGGTCAAATAGCTAGTTTCCGTGGGTTTTTAAAATTTGTTTATGGGATGTGGGCATCGCTGGCAAGGCCAGCATTTATTGCCCATCCCTAGTTGCCCTCCAGAAGGTGGTGGTGAGCCCCCTTCTTGAGCCGCTGCAGTCGGTGTGGTGAAGGTACTCCCACAGTGCTGTTAGGAAGTGAGTTCCAGGATTTTGGCCCAGCGGCGATGAAGAATCGGTGATATACTTCTAAGTCAGGATGGTGTGTGACTTGGAGGGGAACTTGGAGGTGGTGGTGTTCCCATGCGCCTGCTGCCCTTGTCCTTCTAGGTGGAAGAGGTCGTGGGTTTGGGAGGTGCTGCCGAAGAAGCCTTGGCGAGTTGCTGCAGTGTTGTAGATTCTATATAGTTTAAACTAATACTTCACCCCATGAAGAGAATCCCGCCCAATGTGTTTTGCATCAGATAAAGGAAGAAATGGAAGGCTAGTATATAAACACACACTGCCTTTGGTATTCACTTGGGTTCAGTGCGGTGGTAACTCCTGTAAGTGGACCCCAAGTCTCACTCGTAACGCTCAATATCTAATTATATAATAACATAAGAAGGAACTTGCACTTATATAGTGCCTTGCATGACCTCAGAACATCCCAAAGTGCTTTACGGCCAATTAAGTACTTTTGAAGTGTAGTCGTTGTTGCAATGTATGAAACGTGGTAGTCAATTTGCACACAGCAAGTTCCCACAACAGCAATGTAATAATGACCAGATAACCTGTTTTAGTGATGTTGGTTGAGGGATATATATTGGCCAGGACACTGCTGCTCTTCTTCAAGAAAAGGCCATGTGTTCTTTTACGTCCACCTCTGAGGGAAGACGGGGCCTTAGTTTAATGTCTCATCCAAAAGACAGCACCTCCGACAGTACTACACTCCCTCAACTTTGCACTGGTCAGCCTAGATTATGTGCTCAAGTCCCTGGAGTGGGACTTGAACCCGAGACCTGACTCAGAGGTGAGAGCGCTACCATTTTTTAAATTTGGATTTATTCAACATTAAAAACATTTACAACATTGTGATCATTCCATTGTATCATATAAATCCATTCCGCCACTCTGCACAGCCATTCCTCCACCACTTATTAACATCAAAAACTGAAGTTTAATGTGTCTCCTGTGACATATACCATTGAGCCGCTGCTGACACCCTAAGCAAGGGGTGTAACAATAGCAACCCCGTGTGAGCTGAAATGTATATTGTGTCCTACGCATATACCCTCATAGTTGCTTCTCCAATCTTTTAGTAAGCGGAGTGATTAACTCCAGCCGCCACATACAAATCATTGAGCTGCTTTATTTTACAGATAGCAACAGAATTTGGAGTTGCTCCTGCTGCTATCTCACATCAGAAAACAAGCAATATAATGTGAAAGCCTAGATTATGTGTATGTTGTTAATGTGCTGGAGAAAAAGCTATCAATTATTTAAAATTAATAATCCCAAAGCCTAATACCTACTATGAATTATTTCAAGCTAATTAGAGGTACAAAGAAACAAAGAAAAACTGCGAAAGCTGAAAATCTGAAGTGAAATTGATTGAACTGTACAGTGGATCTGATGGGAGGGGGGTCTCTATCTGAACATAGAAACACAGGCCGCGATTTCGCCATCGGAGGTGGGATCGTGGCAGGAGAGGTCGTTGGCGGGTCCCGGTCCCACTCCCGGCTCCAGCCGCAAAATAATTTTCCCCTAATTGGCCTTGTTAAGCCCGCCCTGCGAGGTTCCTGGCCAATTAACAGCAAGCAGGTCTGGTGATGTCATTTGATGACACGTCATCAGCCGGTTTCCTTAAGGAGACCACGGCCACATTCATTTTGACAGTTGTTCTGTCAGTGCTCTACAACATTGAGGTGCTGCAAACTCTGACAATGATTGCACAAGGTGCACGGCTACACCCAGGCTCTCCCATTACTCCCTCCATATGCTTATGGAGGGAGTCACAGCATGCAGGGAGGTTCTCTTCCCTTCCAATGGGTGGAAGAGACCTCCCCAGAAGACCTTTTTCCCTTGGTAGAGGGGTCAATAACAAGGGGGCATAGATTCAAGGTAAGGGGCAGGAGGTTTAGAGGGGATTTGAGGAAGAACTTTTTCACCCAGAGGGTGGTTGGAATCTGGAACTCACTGCCTGAAAGTGTGGTAGAGGCAGGAACCCTCACAACATTCAAGAAGCATTTGGGTGAGCACTTGAAGTGCCATAGCATACAAGGCTATGGACCAAATGCTGGAAAATGGGATTAGATTAGACAGGGCTTGATGGCCGGCGCAGACGCGATGAGCCGAAGGGCCTCTTTCTGTGCTGTATAACTCTATGACTCTATGACTATGACCAATGCAGCCTGGTTGCATATTGCACAGGAGGGCACAGGATGTTGTCAGGAGGACCAGGCTGCAGTGGCACAAGCCTTTCAATGATCTCAGTAGATTACGAAACATAACTGCAAAGCCACACTCAACCTCATCCTGCTGTGCCACTCATCACATCCACATCACTCTGCCTTCCCTACCCTACCTCTGCACATCTTTACTCACACAACTTACCTTGCACCTCCACCCATCCCTCTCTATCTACATTATCACTTCCCCATCTCACTAGCCACCCTTCACACTCACCCTCATCCTAGTGCAACCATACCAATTAACAACACATGAGGGTAGGCACTTGGGTGTTTTATGCAATGTTCATGTAAATTTTATGTTAATGTGTTGTCAAATATTGAAATCTATATTTTCAGTACTTTACCTTATTGGACAGATCTGTGCTCATCTTTGGAAGTGTCTTACAGAGTTCCAGTGCATGTTGAGACATAACTTCCCCCTCGCCCACAATTGTGATGAGTGTGAAAGGAATGGCTTGGACATTGTAGGGATGCTTTATGGTGTTGGTGTGGGGTGGGGTGAACCTGGTGCATCATGTGGCAGCCAGGGTGTGCAGCGTTAAGTGAAGTAAATGGTGAGGCCATCACTGGCCTCCCGGGCAGCAATGTTGTTGAGTGCTGATGCCCTGTGTCCTGTGCAGCATCAGGTGATTGCGGAGAAGGTTGGTGTTGTTGTTGGTGATGTTGGTGTGCCTGGTGATGTTGGTGTTAGGGCTGATCATAGTGGGATTCAGATAAATTTTTTCAAGGGCACTGATGTTGCTGGAATAGATGGCAGCTGAAGATGAGATGACAGAAGCAATTTGTCAATGGTGAGAGAGCTTGCTCCAAGGAGGTGACAGTGGATAGGGAGTTTACACCAAACACTTCCAAGCTGCATACAGCTCAAAGGTGTCTTCCAAGTCGTGAAGGTTCAAGCTTCTGACATTGGAAAGGAACCAGCTGTGAAATGGTAGATTTCATACCACTTTTGCAGCTGTCACCTATTTACAGCAATAGGGAGACATAGGGCCAGAATTTCAGGTCGGAGGCTTCCCGCGGCTGCAAGCCCCCGACCTGCACTTACCTAGCGCGCCAGCCGTTATGCTGTGGGCCCGTGTGGGATTCCGATCCTAGGCCTGCTCCAACTGCCGACGCGCTGTGCTTGCGTATCCCAGGGGCACAGTTAGTTCGAAGAGTCCTCTGGGATCACATTGGCCATGGAGAGCCAATCGTAGCAGGGAATTTGTATTCATAGATTTGACAGGAAGACCTGTCAAATCTATGAAGTGTTCGGCCCCAAAACATAAATAAATCTTCAAATATTTTTTTTTTAAATCACATTTTAAAAATAACTATAAATTACATAAAATAACTATTTTAAACAATAATTTAAATTTTTGAAAAAATTAATTACAGTTTCTAATGGGGCTAAAAATAAACTTACCTTTCTTTAAAGTATTTAAAAATAATAAACCTGTGGAAAAAAGTTTTAATTTTACTTAATTCACCATGTACCTTGTTAAAAGCAGGCCTTGCGACTGCTTTTTAAAAGCATAGCTGCTGGAGACTTACCCTCCCGGAGAAACCTGTAAAAAAAACGGAAGTTCCAGGCATACGCACTGCCTCTCCGGCGCATGCGTTTCACCTGTGTACCCCTTCCTTTAAGGGAACGGAAGTTCTGGTTTCCCATGCATGCACAATGCATGCACAAAACCAGCACTTTTGTTGGCCCTATGCGTGAGTATCCAGCGCGTACTCACCCGTGGGGACCCGAATTTCTGGCCCATAGAGAACCCGACCTACTTACCTGATGTGATCTCCGAAAGACGTGAACCTCGTTAAAAAAGTGGTAAAATAGAAATAGGCTGGCAAAATAGCATTTAACAAGCATTTAACCATCTTAAATGCCTCCCCCGCTGCTTGGTGTCGGGTCTGTTCTGAATTTGCAGACCCGACACTTTAGAAACTTACATGGAGGTGGGTTCAGAGCAGGCTCACAAACTGCTGTCAATCATTTCGATTTTGACAGCGGACCCGCCTCCAAACCCGCACTCTGAGCGCCAGCAAAATTCAGCCCTCTGTGTCTGTCATTCAGTTTCAGCTCTGGACAGTGTCTACTATTCAGCCCATTCAGCCCTTTGAGCCTGTTGCAACATTAAATTAGATCATGGCTGATCTGTACCTTAACGCCATCTACCTGCCTTTGTTCCGTAACCCTTAATACCCTTACTTAACAAAAGTTTATCAATCTCAGTTTTGAAATTTTCAATTGACCCCCAGCCTATAGGGGGTGGCGGGTTTGGCACGTGCACCCAGTCAGTTATGCCCCTGACTGTCTGTGAGGGGTTCGAATCGCTCCCACACCCCTGGGTTCTAGACATCGGATTTAGGTACAGGCGGCGATACAGAAAACTCGAGTAGACAAGTGGTTTGGTGTAAGAAAACCAAGATTTTATTAAAACAGAAATTAAAACAGTCTTATGAGAGGTCACTAGTATAAAATACAGGCAAATACAAAATAACTATACTTATACAGGGAATGGGGAACACACGGCACATCAAGGGAAAAACAACTACATTAACAATCCCCTTATCCTTATCCCACCCCCTATACCTAACTAGATTAAGCTATGAGGGGCCAGAATTCATGCTCACCAATCCAAAGCAAAGCCAGCTGTTTTGAACGGATGCGGGTTTTGAGGTTTGGTCTTCTGTCCTCTTAGGTAACCCGTCGCCATGTGGTCTCAGGGGCGCGGTGCTGGAGCTGCTGCTGCGACATACCTTTGTTCTCCTCAGCTACCGTCGTCGTCTCGTCACAAAGGTGTTCTCCTCTTCTTCTCCCTCTGGCGGTCGTCGGCGGTAACGTTGTGCCTATAGGGCAGTTGGCAGTCTTCACTGCCTAGATTTTCCTACCCAAGCGTCAAACGCCAGTATATTCATTGTGGCGTGAACGCCTGCGTTTATTCGCAGCGTTCAACGAGATTCCTCCCTCCCCAAGCGCCAGCTTATAACTGGCGCTTGGCCTTTTTCGATACGTTTTTCGCTGCCCTGCTCTGCTCTTATCGAGTTGTTACCCTTTTCTTTGTCTCTATTTGTCTCGTCTCGTTCGCCTCGTTTCCTCTGCTCTCTCTCGTGGCTCGGGTGTTCTGGGTGACTTTGGACTCGGGTCTCGGTCCCCTCCCCTGCACTTTGTATGGATGTCCTTGACTGTTGAAAATTTACTGTGGGGAGCGAGGAGAGAACCCGCCACGAGGCCAGGGCACGAGTACAGGCGGCGGCAGCCCAAGGCCCGACAAGAGGTCAGAGTCGAGAGAGCAGAGAGCAGAGTCAAGAGAGCGATTGCTACTCGGGGCCTACAGTTATACTCCTTTCGAATGGCCCTTATCTGCGCGCCAAATCAGGTTAGTTCATTGTTTCAATTTTGGCGGGCTGTTTTAAATGATTATAGCAATCTAAGATAACTGGTTTTAGATGGCCGTTCATCGCACCTGATGGCATTAATGTCCGGGCTGTATTGTCATTAATGCATTCTAATTGGCCTGTCCAGCCTCAATGGCTCCCATAAGCTGTTTCCGATTATTTATGTGGACAAACTAATGGCCTCACGTATATAGGCCTAACTGGTTTTGATCTGTCTACGATCTGGCGTAATGCATATTCAGTGTTTGCTGTCTGCTTTTCAAAACACAAAGTCCTTTTTCACAGAAACTGCATTTTAAGTTTCGATTTCCCAAAGCTGCTTGTGCTGCCACAAAGTCCAAGCTTTTAAAATCTTGCAGGCTTTTGGTCACGAGGTGCGGCGCCATCTTTTGGGTACCCTTTTTTTAAAATGTCCATGCAGGGTCCCTTTTATTAATAACCTTGGGGGAAATGTGGGAATTTTGCGAATCTTACAAGCCTCAACAGCTTTTACTTTTTCGAAGCCGATGGGACATTATGTACTTCCATCAGTTTCTGTTTTTATTTCATAATTAGTCGATGAAATTAGTCGGAAGCTGGAGTGCTGCAGATGTTAAATGGTTGTTATTTTCTTTCTAAACTATCTATAATTGGAAAGAATGCTATTTTGCTCCCAGATGGCAATTTGTAAACGGGAAAGACATGATACCAAGGGAGAAAATTTGAAGATGGGGCATGTGAAATTCGAGGCAAAAGGTTTTTTAGGGATATCTCTGAGATTTTGTTTTGTACTACCTTCTTAATATTCAGCAGGGGGAGCTACTGTTCTTCCAAGAGAGATGTATCAAGGATGTATAACAGATGTGCTAATGGTTTTGTTAGTGAGAATGATCCAGTGTTTTTGATCACACAACATTAAAAGATAGGTGAAAAAAATGATCTGTACAGTAGCTCTGAATGACTAACAGACTGTGTAAGGATAAAACAGGAAAAGATGGCTAGCAGCTGTTTAGATCAGGTTTATCCGGATGATTTGTGCTCTTAGCTCAGAACATCTGTGTAATTTTACCATACGTTGAATCTACAATGTCCATCTTCTAAACAAAATGTTGCTTTCACAAGCATTTGAGTTAAATTATTTTTCAGTCCAATTTCAGGCAAGGGTATATTTTATTTTACTTGACCGACACAATATAAAAATTTAAGGCATCACATTATTCAGTTTTTACTATGATATTAATGGTCTAATATAATTGATCAACATTGAAATTGGGTTTAATTGCTTTAAAGATATGCAAGTTCAGCAAAGAAGCAGAAATCAACTTGGCTGACTAAAGAACATAAAATCTGAATTCTTTTTCAGCTAGAAAAACCTCAAAGATCCTCACTTGTTTTAAAAAAAATTGCTTCCAAGTGGCTTTTCACCGGAAAGAAATATCAGGCATGAGTTGGTCACAAAACAGGAATAATGGAACGCTCTCCAAACAACAAATTGGTACAGCAGACTGTCATCGCACCGACTGGTCAGAAACCTGAATTCACGTGGGTTCAGGCCATCACAGCCCCTCTGAAGAGTTGAATGCTGGTATTGGCTGATTGCCTAGGTTCAGTATAGGTTGTGTTGTAGCACTGGCCTAAAAGCAAGGGATGTTAGTCAGACAAAACTAAAACGGCAGCTGTTCTCCATGTTAAACCTTGATATGAAAAGGCCCCGTCACCAGCTTGGCAATAATACAAGTCCAAGATCAACTGTATATGCACTTTCTCAGACAGCCTTCAAGGCCAGTGAGAGGCGGTCAAATTTATTTCTTGCATTAGACTCAAATCCAGTACTCCTCTTCACAGAAGGATAGAGTCACGTACTGCATCTCTAAGGCTGAGTTATGAAACGCCAATTTTATTTAAAAGCCATCTGAAATCCAAGGCCAGGTTCCAGAAGTTTTGTTGAAGAATGGCCACCCAATTAGCAGAGTCAAGGCTACAGCAGAAAACATATTAACACCTCCTTTGAAAGTTTAATCACAGGAAAGCTGCTGGCCCTGAAAGCAGGAGCACTTGTGGTTACAAACTCCACTGATCTATTAGCTGCCTCCGTGGCTCATTTATTTCAACTACCCCTGTCATTAGAGTAGAGAGGATTGTGTCTATCCGCCAGAAGGGACACAATTCAGACCCTGGTAACTGCAGACGAGTGAAAACGACCCCAAAGACCTAGCCGCTTAAGACAGTGAAAAGCTGAGTGACACAGACCAGACCAATCTCGTTCTGATCCCTGTTGTGTGCTGAGCGAGCTGATTTCAGACAGGATGGCAGGGGGATGTGCTGCAGAAAATGACCTCAGTACCTCTGGGAATTGGAAGGGAAACCCTCCAGCTTCCGTATTCCTGTCCAGTGACCGCCTGCCCAAAGTGCACATGCGTGGAGGTCAGAAGAGGATAGGATCAGGTTCCATTGTGATACTCCATGATTGCATATCCTATTGACATCACTGTCTTGGTTCACAACAACAACAACAACAGTAGCACGTTAATGTAATAAAAATGTCGCAAGGCGCTTCACAGGAGCATTATCAGGCAAAATTTGACACTGAGCCACATAAAGAGATATTAGAACAGGCGACCAAAATTTGGTCAAAGAGGTAGGTTGTAAAGAGCGACTTAAAGGAAGAGATAGAGGTACAGAAGCAGAGAGGTTTAGGGAGGGAATTCCAGAGCTTAGGGCCCTTGCAGCTGAAGGCACAGCTGCCAATGGTGGAGCGATGGAAAGGCCAGAATTGGAGATCTCGGAGGGTTGCAGGACTGGAGGAGGGGTTACAGAGATATAAAAAATAAACTCTTAAGAGATACTGGAGAGTGCTCAACATCCATGGAACTGTACACCAGGAGTCAAAGCCTTCAGGAGATGAAAGGAAGTGAAATCAATGGAAAAATAAAGAAGGAAAAAAGAATCCAAAAACTATAGACTGTAATCCCCAATATGTCAAAGCTCATGGGAACCATAGTGAATAAGATGCTCTAGCAATATCAGAATTAAAATTACTTGCTATCTGGTTGCCAATTTGTTTTCAAAATTTGGGTAAAGGTGCAATGCTTATTGTCCAGAAATGGAGTGACCTTTATTGCCAGAACAGAGTTAAATCAGTAGCCCTTGATGTTTCTAGAACTTTCTATAAGCATAATGGATTCATGGAGCTGTTGGGCGCTTGTGATATATCTCATGAAGTGTTGAACTGGATACACAACGCTCTGACTCATTGGTCTAGGAAATCTGATCGCACCTGGAATTGGGTGCAGAGGGAACAGGCGGTAGGCACTGCACGCACCTGTTGCAGGTCACGGAAGCGGCACGTGTTATTCGGGCTGGCCAATAATTAACATTACCCAGGCATGCAGCCAGCGCCACCCGAGCTGCTTATTGGTTGCACACCTTTAAAGGGATTGGGGGCATATTTAAGGACACAGATTTAAGGTAATTTGGAAAATAACCGGGGGTGGGGGGGAGATGAGAATAATATTTTTTAAAAAGTGATTTATTATGACCTGCAATGCACTGCCTGAAAGGGTGGTGGAAGCAGATTTGATAGTAACTTTTAAAAGGGCATTGGATATATACTGGAAAAGGAAACACTTGGGGAAAGAGCAGGGGAGTGGGACTAATTGGATAGCTCTGTGAAGGAATATACTATATAACCTTTTTAGAAAATCTTATTATATAGCCTTTTTAGAAAAATACCCTATCTTATGAAAGAATTCTGGTCTTGTTGAGATAAGACAGTGGTTGATCCTGAAGAGTAGCTTATAAGGAACTCTTCCTGATAAATTCTTTAAAACATGACAAACTGGGTTTGGAAATTTAGAAACCTAACTATGAAATAGCTATGAAAGAATTCATGCTATTGAAACAGGGCAAGTTGTTGAACCTGAATAAATAACGTTATTGAAACAGTAGAATGGGATGGCTCCAAGTGGCTGACCTTTTGGGAACAAAACAATGGTCAACCCTGGATAAGTGATATAAATTAAACTTCGTAAAGGTGGCACATAAGATAAGGAACATCTGCCCTCGTAAAGATGACACATGAAATAAGGGACATCTGCCTTTCTACCTATATGGTAAAAGCTCCTAATCACTATTGCCAATGTAGCAGTAAGAATTACAAGAGGTCAGCAGGAAGATGAACAGTGATAATTAACTTGGATCAGCAGAAACCTTATGGGATACAAATGAAAAAGGGTATAAATATTGAAGTCTCAAATGGGATATCAGACTTGCTTTAATCGGGCAAAGCAATTCTCGACTACAGAGGCGGCTCTGTAGTCCTTGACTCTTTGTACCTTGGGGATCAAAGGTAATTTGATATTGATGGATTCCTGTATAGAAAATTTTAAGAACTGTAATACTGTAGCGAAGTTAAGATTTAAAAGTAAGATTCTCTGTTAAAAAGATCGTATTTCTTCTCTTTTTAGAACTCTTAATGTTGCGATTGACTGATTCACCAACTGCAAATTGCATGTTGGTTCTTATAATAAATCTCAGGTGGTGATTTTCATTCAGAAGTCGGGAAGGAGGCGGGACTACAACTTTTGGAGTTGTAGTCCTGCCTCCATCGAGATGTGGCCAATCCATGTGATTTAACTTGATTGACCTTGTTGAGCCCGCTGGGCGGGCTCAGCAGGCCAATTAATGACCACACGGCAACAGGTGGCGTCACAGACTGAAATTTCATCTGTCAAGACATTTTGACAGATGAAATATCAGTGTTTCACAGCTGTTTGAAGCTGTCAAACACTGACAGTCTTACTTCTAACCTGAGTCCTTCTACACAGACTCAGTTAGAAATCTCACCGGCACAGAAAGCTGCAGGCTGTCACTTTTGACAGATCGCAGCCATTCTGCTTTCTGTGCCAGTTAGATGATGGACTCCCGAAAACTAGAGGAAGGAAGGCTGAACATAGAAACATAGAAACATAGAAGATAGGAGCAGGAGTAGGCCATTTGGCCACTCGAGCCTGCTCCGCCATTCAATGAGATCATGGCTGATCGTCCAAATTCAGTACCCTGTCCCTGCTTTCTCCCCATATCCCTTGATCCCTTTAGCCTTAAGAAATATATCTAACTCCATCTTGAATATATTTAATGCATTGGCCTCTACTGCCTTCTGTGGTAGAGAATTCCACAGGTTCACCACTCTCTGGGTGAAGAAATTCCTCCTCAACTCTGTCCTAAATGGCTTACCCCTTATCCTTAGACTGTGACCCCTGGTTCTGGACTCCCCGACCATCAGGAACATCCTTCCTGCATCTAGTCTGTCTAGTCCTGTTAGAATTTTATAATTTTCAATGAGATCCCCTCTCATTCTTCTAAACTCCAGTGAGTACAAGCCCAATCGACCCAATCTCTCCTCATACGTCATTCCTGCCATCCTAGGTATCAGCCTGGTGAATCTTCGCTGCACTCCTTCCATGGCAAGAACATTCTTCCTCAGATAAGGCGACCAAAACTGCACACAATACTCAAGATGTGGTCTCACCAAGGCCCTGTACAACTGCAGCAAGACATCCTTGTTCCTGTACTCGAACCCTCTCGCTACAAAGGCCAACATACCATTTGCCTTCTTAACCGCCTGCTGCACCTGCATGCTTACTTTCAGCGACTGGTGCACAAGGATGCCCAGGTCGCATTGCACTTCCCCTTCTCCCAATCTATTGCCATTCAAGTAATAAGTCGTGGTTCACATTGGTACCAACGACATAGGTAGAAAGAGGGATGAGGTCCTGCAACAAGAATTTAGGGAGTTACATAGCAGATTAAAAAGCAGGACCTCAAAGGTTGTAATCTCTGGATTACTCCCGATGCCATGTGCTAGTGAGTATAGGAATAGGAGGATACAGCAGATGAATGCATGGTTAAAGAGTTAGTTTCCTGGATCACTGGGTCTGTTTCTGGGGAAGGTGGGACCTGTACAAGTCGGAAGGTTTGCAACTGAACCAGAACAGGACCAGCATCCTTGCAGGGAGGTTTGCTAGTGCTGTTGGTGGGGGGGGGTTTAAACTAACTTGGCAGCGGGGTGAGATACGGAGTGGAGCTATAGTAGGGGGTGATGCACAGCTAAATATAGAGGAAAAAGCAAGTCAGTCTGGAAGGCAGAGCAAATATGTAGAATATATATAAATAGACAGCAAATATATAAATAGACAGAGGGGGTGTAAAATAGATGGGGATGTCGCAATATTAATCAAAGAGTCAATTACTGCTGTAAGGAGGGATGATATCTTAGCAGATTCCTCTAATGAGGCCACATGTGTAGAACTTAAAAACAAAACAGGGGCAAGATCTTTGCTGGGAGTGTACTATAGGTCCCCAAACAGTCAGGGGGAGATAGAGGAACAGATATGTAGGCAAATCTCAGAGAAGTGCAGAAATAATAAGGTAATAATAGTAGGGGATTTCAACTTCCCCACTATTAACTGGGATAGTCAGAATGTGAAAGGCTTAGAGGGTGCGGAATTCTTAAAGTGCATCCAAGAGAGCTTTTTGATCCAGCATGTAGAAAGTCCTACAAGAGAGGGGATGGTACTGGACCTAATTCTAGGGAATGTAGCTGGGCAAGTGGTAGATGTGTCAGTAGGAGAGCATTTTGGTGACAGTGACCATAATTCTGTGAGATTTAAGGTAGTCATGGAAAAGGACAAAGTTGGACCGGAAATAAAGGTTCTAAATTGGGGGAAGGCCGAATTTAATATTATAAGGCAGGATCTGGCCAAAGTGGACTGGGATCAGCTACTTGTAGGACAATCCACATCAGAGCAGTGTGAGTCATTCAGAAAGGAAATAGAGAGAGTACAGCACCAACATGTTCCCATGAAGGACAAGATGGGACCAACAAGTCCAGGGAACCTTGGATGTCAAGGGATATACAAGAATGGATTAGGAAAAAAAGGGTGGCTTTTGGCAGATATAATGGAATAAAAACAGTGGAAGCCCTAGAGGAGTATAGAAAGTGCAGGGGGGTACTAAAAAAATAAATTAGGAGAGCAAAGAGGGGGCATGAAAAAACACTGGTGGGCAAAATAAAGGAAAATCCCAAGGTGTTTTATAAGTATATTAAGGGCAAGAGGGTAACCAGGGAAAGAGTAGCGCCCATTAGGGACCAAAGTGGCAATCTGTGCATAGAGCCGTAAGATGTAGGTGAGGTTTTAAATTAATATTTTGCATCTGTGTTCATTATGGAGAAGGACGATATAGGCATAGAAATCAGGCAGGGGGATTGTGATATACTTGAACAAATTAGCATTGAGAGGGAGGAGGTACGAACGGTTTTAGTGGGCTTAAAAGTGGATAAATCCCCAGACCCAGTATCCCAGGCTGCTGAGGCAAGGGAGGAAATTGCAGGCGCTTTGGCACAAATTTTGAGAACTTCTCTGGTCACAGGGGAGGTGCCAAAGGACTGGAGGAGAGCTAACATAGTATCATTATTCAAGAAGGGTAGTAGGGATAAACCAGGGAATTACATGCCAGTGAGCCTAACATCAGTGGTAGGGAAATTATTGGAAGAAATTCTGAGGGACAGAATTAGTGTCCACTTGGAGAGGCAAGGATAAATCATGGCTAGTCAGCATGGCTTTGTCAGGGGGAGATCATGTCTAACCAATTTGATTGAATTTTTCGAGGGGGTGACTAGGTGTGTGGATGAGGGTAGTGCAGTTGATGTAGTCTACATGGACTTCTGTAAGGCTTTTGACAAAGTCCCGCATGGGAGACTGGTCAAGAAGGTAAGAGCCCATGGGATCCAGGGCAATTTGCCACATTGGATCCATAATTGGCTTAGTGGCAGGAGGCAGAGGGTGATGGTCGAAGGTTGTTTTTGTGACTGGAAGCCTGTGTCCAGTAGTGTACCGCAGGGATTGGTGCTGGGTCCCTTGCTGTTTGTAGTGTACATTAATGATTTAGATATGAATGTAGGAGGTATCATCAGTAAGTTTGCAGATGACACAAAAATTGGTGGAGTGGTAAATAGCGAGGAGGGAAGCCTCAGTCTAAACGACGATATAGACGGGTTGGTCAGATTGGCAGAATAGTGGCAAATGGAATTTGACCCTGAAAAGTGTGAGGTGATGCATTTTGTGAGGACTAACACGGCAAAGGAATACACACTGAATGATAGGACCCTAGGAAGGACGGAGAATCAGAGGGACCTTGGTGTGCATGTACATAGATCCCTGAAGGCAGCAGGACAGGTAGAAAAGGTGGTTAAAAAGGCATATGGGATACTTGCCTTCATTAGACGAGGCATAGAATATAAGAGCAGGGAGGTTATGATGGAGCTTTACAAAACGCTAGTTAGGCCACAGCTGGAACACTGTGTGCAGGTCTGGGCACCACACTATAGGAAGGATGTGATTGCATTAGAGAGAGTGCACAGGAGATTCACCACAATGTTACCTGGGCTGGAGCGTGTAGGGGGTTTTGCTACTTGCTTTGGCCAGTCGGTTATGTCTCCGGCTGCCTTATCTCTGAGCGGTTCGGATCGCTCACCCCTTAGTTCTGATCCCCGGACTTATTGGCAGATAGCAACATAGACAAACGAGCAGACCGGTGGTTTGGTACAAAGAAAACCAAAATTTATTATCAGAGAAAAATAAGATGACAATACTATACAAAAAGATGATATGAATGCAGTACACCTACACTTAACAGGGGAGGAGAAAACGGCACATCGAGGGAAAATGGCTAAAATGACAATTCAGCAATCCCCTTAACTCCCACCCTCTACACCTAGCTGGATTATCTTGCGATGGGTCAGAAATATAATGCTCACCGGTCTGAGATGTTGAAAGAAAGCCTTGCTCCTTTGCCCTGTTGCCTGCCGATGTCACATGGTCCCGCTGTTGCACAGACTTCACCGTCCAGGTAGAGATACCCCAGTAATTAAAAGGTCTCTGACAGGGTATCCTACCTCTCTGGACGGGCTCTCCTTCGATGGTCTTCTTCCTTGGTTGATGGCGAGGCTGGGCGCAGGAGGCGAGGCGAGAGAGAGAGCGAGCATGGCTTCCTGAGGGGCTATATTTATACTACTCTCGGTGGCCCTTATCTGCTCGGCAAATCAGTACAGTCCTTTGTATGATTTGGGTGAGCTCGTTTAAAACAAAAGGTATCGATCTTGGCCCATCGACTTGGATGGCCGGTAATCGGTTCCTGCCGGTTCTGCAACTGCTCTCCTTTGTCCAACAGGTTCTTTGATGGGGGCCAGCCCCGTCTCGATGGCCCCGCTGATTATTTTGATTGTTTGAGCAAACACCTTGATGGCCTTTATGCGTAGATCTGATTGTAATTGGGTTTGTCCCCAATGCATATGCAAAAGTCTTGTCTGGTTTCGAGATCTCCTTGCTGCAGACATTGAAATACACAAGCTGTTAGCTTGCCAGGGTCCGAATTGAAACTGACAGGCTTTCGGTCACGAGGTTTGACCGCAGCCATTTTTTTGTGCCCTGGATTTTAAAACTCAGTCTGACCAGGGTTTCTTTTAAAAAACAAATGAACCTTGGGGGGGGGGGTGGGGGGGGAGAGATGTATGAAATTTTTGAATCCTTCAAGCGTTTCAGCTATGAAGAGAGACTGGACAGGCTGGTGTTACAAAGGCATATGGGATACTTACCTTCATTAGCCGAGGCATAGAATATAAGAGCAGGGAGGTTATGATGGAGCTGTACAAAATTCTAATTAGGCCACAGCTGGAATACTGTGTGCAGTTCTGGTCACCACACTATAGGAAGGATGTGATTGCATTGGAGGTGGTGCAGAGGAGAATCACCAGGATGTTACCTGGGCTGGAGCACATCAGCTATGAAGAGAGACTGGACAGACTGGGGTTGTTTTCCTTAGAGCAGAGAAGGCTGAGGGGGGACCTGATTGAGGTGTACAAAATTATGAGGGGTGTAGATAGGGTAGATAGAAAGGAACTTTTCCCCTTAGTAGAGGGGTCAATAACCAGGAGGCATAGTTTTAAGGTAAGGGGCAGGAGAGTCAGAGGGGATTTGAGGAAAAACTTTTTCACCCAGAGAGTGGTTGGAATCTGGAACTCACTGCCTGAAAGGGTGGTAGAGGCAGGAATCCTCACAACATTCAAGAAGCATTTAGATGAGCACTTGAAATGCCATACCATACAAGGCTACGGACCAAGTGCTGGAAAATGGGATTAGAATAGTTCGGGCTTGATGGCCAGTGCAGACACGATGGGCCGAAGAGCCTCTTTCTGTGCTGTATAACTCTATGACTCTATGACTCTAAGTGCAGGAGATGCAGCACTTGCCCTTATACCTTCCCCCTTCCCACTGACAGGGCCCCAAACACCACTTCCAGGTGAAACAGCGAATTACTTGTACTTCTTGCAATTTATTATACTGTATTCACTGCTCACGATGTGGTCTCCTCTACATTGGGGAGACCAAATGCAGATTGGTTGACTGCTTTGCGGAACACCTCCGTTCAGTCCGTAAGGGTAACCCTGAGCTTCCGATCACCTGTCACTTTAATTCTCCGCTCCACTCCCACTCTGACCTCTCCGTCCTTGGCCTCCTACACTGTTCCAATGAAGCTCAACGTAAGCTCGAGGAACAGCACCTCATCTTTCAATTAGGCTCTTTACAGCCTTCTGGACTCAACATTGAGTTCAACAATTTGAGACCATAACCTCTGCCCCCTTCCTTTTTTTTCCATTTATTTTTTTCTCCCTCCCACATGGCAGCTGTCTCTCCTTCTGCCAGTGCCATTTACACTTCATCTAGAGCCATCTTTTGCTTCTTAACTTGTCCCATTACCATCTCCTTTTGCCTTGCACCACCTCTTATTGGCCCAGAAATTCGGGTCGGGGGCTTCCCGAGGGTGCAAGCCCCCGACCTGCACTTACCTAGCGCGCCGGCAGTTGAGCTGTAGGGCCCCGTGGAATTCCGCTCCGGGGCCTGGCCCAGCTGCCTGCGCGCTGTGCTTGCGTGTCCCAGGGGCGTAGTTAGTGCGATGCGTCCCCTGGGATCACGTGAGCCATGGGCAGCCAATCGGAGGAGGGAAAAGCCCATTCATAAGATTGACAGGAAGACCTGTCAAAACTTATAAATACTATGGGCCCCAAAATAGCAGTAAACCTTCAAATACATTTTTTTTTAAATCACACTTTTTAAATGAACTATAAATTACATTAAATAACTATTTTAAACAATAATTTAAATTTTTGAAAAAAATAATTTTATATTCTAATGGGGCTAAAAATAAACTTACCTTGCTTTAAAGTATTTAAAAATAATAAACCTGTGGAAAAAATGTTTTAATTTTAATTAATTGACCACTTACCTTGCAAAAAGCAGGCCTTATGCCTGCTTTTTAAATGTGTAAATTCTGCAGGCTTACCCTCCCGGGAAAACCTGCAAAAGAAACCTAAGTTCAAAGCGCACACGCAGCCTCCTCTGCGCGTGCGTTCGACCTCTGAACCCCTTCGTTCAGAGGATCGGAAGTGCTGGTTTCCCGTGCATGCGCAGTGCATGCAGAAAACCGGCACTTCCATTCGGCCTACGGGTGAGCACCCCATGCGTACTCACCCGGGGACACCCGAATTTCTGAATGTCTCTTAATCCTGCCTTCCATCTCGAGCCTTCTTCTGTTTCTTAACTTGTCCCATTACCATCTCCTTTTGCCTTGCACCACCTCTTAATGTTTCTTAATCTCTCCTGCCTTCCATCCTATCACAGACCTTCCCTTTTGTTCCTTCCTCCCCTCCCCCCTTTCCTGGCCCCTGCACTTGCATAAAAACCTGTTCGATCTCCAGCATTTTCCAGTTCTGATGAAGGGTCACTGACCTGAAACGTTAACTCTGTTTCTCTCTCCACAGATGCTGCCTGACCTGCTGAGTGTTTCCAGCATTTTCTGTTTTTATCTGAGAAATACATCTGATCCGGGATGGCCCCAAAGGGGCTAGGACTAGTAAATATCCCTTCAGCTCTTTCAAAGAGTCAGTGCAGGCATGTTGGGCCAAATGGCTGTCTTCTGTGCTGTATCATTCTATAATCTTCCATATATATTATATATAGTTGTCCCCTGTAATGTTACGCATGAGGAATGAAGACTAAGCGTAGTGTGCAAGTGAAGCAGGATTAGAAATTATTGGACCAAGGCTCAGCCCCCATTTTAAAGTTCTTTTTTTTAATTCATTCATGGGATGTGGGGGTCGCTGGCAAGGCCAGCATTTATTGCCCATCCCTAATTGCCCTTGAGAAGGTGGTGATGAGCCCCCTTCTTGAACCCCTGCAGTCTGTGTGGTGAATGTACTCCCACAGTGCTGCTAGGTAGGGAGTGCCAGTATTTTGACCCAGCGATGATGAAGGATCAGTGATATACTTTGTAGGGGGTGACGGGTGTGGTGCATGCGCCCAGTCAGTTATGCCCCTGACTGGTGGTGAGCGGTTCGAATCGCTCCCACGCCCCTGGGTTCTAGACACCGGATTTAGGTACAGGTGGCGATGCAGAAAAACCCGAGTAGACAAGTGGTTTGGATGGAAGAAACCAAGATTTTATTAAAACAGAAAATAAAACAGTCTTATGAGAAGTCACTAGTATAAATTACAGGCAAAATACAAAATAACTATACTTATACAGGGAATGGGGAACACACGGCACATCGAGGGAAAACAAACTACATTATCAATCCCCTTATCCTTATCCCACCTCCTATACCTAACTAGATTAAGCTATGAGGGGCCAGAATTCATGCTCACCAATCAAAGCAAAGCCAACTGTTTTAACGGATGCAAAATTTTGGGGTCTGGTCTTCTGTCCTCTTAGGTATCCCGTCGCCACGTGGTCTTCAGGGTCGCGGTGCTGGAGCTACTGCTGCGACACACCTTCTTCTCCTCCGCTACCGTCATCATCTCGTCGCGATGGGTTCTCCTCTTCTTCTCCCTCGGGCGGTCGTCGGAGGTAACGTTGTGCCTATAGGGCAGTTGGCAGTCTTAACTGCCTAGATTTTCCTACCTAAGCATTAAAATGCCAATATATTCGTTGTGGCATGGACACCTGCGTTTTCACAGAGCTCAACAAGAATGTTCGTCTCACCAAGCGCCAGCTTATAACTAGACGCTTGGCCTAATCAATACGTTTTTCACTGCCCTGCTCTGCTCTTATCGAGTTATTACCTTCTTCTTCGTCTCGATTCATCTCGTCTCGTTCGGTTACTATACAAGTCCTGGACTGCCTACTCACTTTCGTCTCGCCCCTTTTTGCGGCCTGGGCGTCCTGGATGGCTATGGACTCGGGTCTCGTTCCCCTCCCCTGTAATTGGTATGGTGTCCTTAGCTGATGAAACTCTGCTACGGGGAGCGAGAAGAGAACCCGTCACAAGGCCAGGGCACGAGTACGAGCGGCGGCAGCCCAAGACCAGACGAGAGTTCAGAGTCAAGAGTCAAGAGTCCAGAGCTAAGAGAGCAGAGAGTGATTGCTACTGAGGGCCTACAGTTATACTCCTTTCGAATGGCCCTTATCTGCGCGCCAAATCAGGTTAGTTCATTGTTTCAATTTTGGCGGGCTGTTTTAAATAATTACAGCAATCTAAACTAACTGTTTTTAAATGGCTGTATTGTCATTAACGCATTCTAATCGGCCTGTACAGCCTTGACGGTTCCCTGAAGCTGTTTCCGATTATTTATGCAAACAACTCAATGGCCCCAAGTATAGGCCTAACTGGTTTTGATCTGTCTATGATCTGACTTAATGCATATTCAATGTTTGCTGTCTGATTCTCAAAACACAAAGTCCTTTTTCACAGAAACTGCATTTTAAGTTTCGATTTCCCCAAAAGCTGCTTGTGCTGCCACAGAGTCCAAGCTTTTAAAATGTTGCAGGCTTTTGGTCACGAGGTGCGGACGCCATCTTTTGGGTACCCTTTTTAAAATGTCCATGCAGGGTCCCTGTATTAATAACTTTGGGGGAATGTGGGAATTTTGCGAATCTTGCAACTTCTAAGTCAGGATGGTGTGTGACTTGGAGGGGAACTTGGAGGTGGTTGTGTTCCCATGCGCCTGCTGCCCTTGTCCTTCTAGGTGAAAGAGTTTGTGGGTTGGGGAGGTGCTGCCAAAGAAGCCTTGGCAAGTTGCTGCAGTGCATCTTGTTGATGGTATACACTGCAGGCACGGTACGCCGCTGGTGGAGGGAGTGAATGTTTAAGGTGGTGGATGGGATGCCAATCAAGCGGGCTGCTTTGTCCTGGATGGTGTCGAGCTTCTTGAGTGTTGTTGGAGCTGCACTCATCAAGGCAAGTGGAGAATATTCCATCACACTCCTTACTTGTTCCTTGTAGATGGTGGAAAGGCTTTGGGGAGTCAGGAGGTGAGACAGTCACCGCAGAAAACCTAGCCTCTGACCTGCTCTTATTGCCACTATATTTATGTGGCTGGTCCAGTTAAGTTTCTTGTCAATGGTGTCCCCCAGGATGCTGATGGTGGGGGATTCAGTGATGATAATACCGTTGAATGTCAAGGGGAGGTGGTTAGACTCTCGCTTGTTGGAGATAGTCATTGCTTGGCACTTCTGTGGTGCAAATATTACCTGCCACTTATCAGACCAAACCTTAACACCATCCAGGTCTTGTTGCATGCGGGCATGGACTGCTTCATTATCTGAGGAAATAACAACAGAAAATGCTGGAAAAACTCAGCAGGTCAGGCAACATCCATGGAGAGAAATTTGAGTTGACGTTTCGGGTCGAAACTCTTCTTCAAAACTGGAAAGAAAAGAAAATAGATCGAAGGCAAGGCTGCGATTGAACAAAAGAGACAATAAAAGGTATTCGAAGCCAGACGAGATGGTAATAGGCCCGTGGAGACAAAAGGCAGCTGAGATTAGGTGTGAAGTGTACTGGCAGGTAAGAGACAGCTGCCAGGTGAGAGAGAGAAACAAAAGGAAAGGAGGGGGTGGGGGGGAAAGGAGGACCCAAAACACGGGGGTGGAAAAAATTAAAAGTAAAAAAGTAATAGGGGCTGAGGTTATGATCTGAAATTGTTGAACTCGATATTGAGTCTGGAAGGCTGCAAAGTGCCTAGTCAGAAGATGAGTTGCTGTTCCTCGAGTTTACGTTGAGCTTCCGTGGAACAATACAAGAGGCCAAGGACGGTGAGGTCCGAGTGGGAATGGAGCGGTGAATTTAAATGACAGGCGACCGGAAGCTCGGGGTCACCCTTATGGACTGAATGGAGGTATTCCGCAAAGTGGTCACCCAATCTGCATTTGGTCTCCCCAATGTAGAGGAGACCGCATCGTGAGCAGCGAATACAGTATACTAGATTGCAAGAAGTACAAGTACATCGCTGTTTCACCTGGAAGGGGTGTTTGGGGCACTGGACAGTGGGAAGGAGGGAGGTATAGGGGCAGGTGTTACATCTCCTGCGCTTGCACGGGAAGGTGCCAGGCGAAGGGGAAGGGTTGTTTGGGGTGATAGAGGAGTGGACTATGGTGTCTCGGAGGGAGCAGTCCCTACGGAATGCTGAAAGGGGAGGAGAGGGGAAGATGTGTTTGGTGGTGGGATCACTTTGGAGGTAGCGGAAATGGCGGAGGATGATCCGTTGAATGTGGAGGCTGGTGGGGTGAAAGGTGAGGACAAGGGGAGCCCTATTGTGGTTCCAGGAGGGAGGGGCAGGGGTGAGGGCAGAAGTGCGGGAGATAGAACGGACACAGTCGAGGGCCGTGTCAACCACGGTAGAGGGGAATCCTCGGTTGCGGAAAAAGGAAGACATGTCGGAAGCACTGGTGTGGAAGGTGGCATCGTCGGAGCAGATACAGCGGAGACAGAGAAACTGGGAGAATGGAATAGAGTCCTTATGGAAGGCGGGGTGGGAGAAAGTGTAGTCCAGGTAGCTGTGTGAGTCAGTGGGCTTGTAGTGAATATTGGTCGATAATCTATCCCCAGAGATGGAGACGGAGAAGTCGAGGAAGGGAAGGGAAGAGTCAGAGATGGACCATGTGAAGGTGAGGGAAGGGTGGAAATTGGAGGCAAAGTGAATAAAATTGTCTAGTTCGGGGCGAGAGCAGGAAACGTCACTGATACAGTCATCAATGTACCGGAAAAAGAGGTGAGGGAGGGGACCTGAGTAGGACTGGAACAAAGATTGTTCCACATAGCCCACGAAAAGGCAGGCATAGCTAGGACCCATGCGGGTATCGATAGTAACACCTTTGATTTGGAGGAAATGAGTGGAGTTAAAGGAGAAGTTGTTCAATGTGAGAACAAGTTCAGCCAGGCGGAGGAGGGTGGTGGTGGATGGGAACTGGACGGGCCTCTGTTCAAGGAAGAAGTGGAGTGCCCTCAGGCCATCCTGGTGTGGGATGGAGGTGTAGAGGGATTGTACGTCCATGGTGAAAAGGAAGCGGTTGGGGCCAGGAAACTGGAAACTGTTAAAGTGGCGGAGGGCATCCGAAGAGTCGTGGATGTAGGTGGGAAGAGACTGGACAAGGGGAGAAAAGATAGAGTCGAGGTAGGAAGAGATAAGTTCCATGGGGCAAGAACAGGCTGAAACGATGGGTCTGCCAGGGCAGTCCTGTTTGTGGACCTTGGGAAGGAGGTAGAAGCGGGCTGTGCGGGGTTGGGGAACTATGAGGTTTGTGGCAGCGGGGGGAAGATCTCCAGAGGAGATGAGGTCAGTGAAAGTCTTGGAAATGGTGGTTTGATGTTCGGTAGTGGGGTTATGGTCCAGGTGGAGGTAGGAGGAGGTGTCGGAGAGTTGGCGTTCAGCTTCCGCTAGGTAGAAGTCTGCACGCCAAACAACAACAGCACCACCCTTGTCAGCAGGTTTAATGACAATGTCAGGGTTGGATCTAAGAGAATGGCGTGCTGCAAGTTCAGAGGGAGGTAGGTTGGAGTGAGTGAGGGGAGCAGAGAAATGGAGACAGCCGATGTCACAGCGGCAGTTAGCGATGAAAAGATCTAGAGAGGGTAAGAGGCCAGGGGGAGGGGTCCAGGTAGAACGGGAATTCTGCAAGCGGGAGAAAGGGTCAGTCGTGTGGGGGGAAGACTCCTGGCCAAAGAAGTGGGCACGGAGCCGAAGGCGGCGGAAAAAGAGCTCAACATCGTGCCGAGCTCGAAATTCATTGTGGTGGGGGCGTAAGGGGATGAAGCTCAGGCCTTTGCTGAGGACTGATCGTTCGGGGTCAGAGAGTGGAAGGTCAGAGGGGATGGGGAAAACGTGGCAGGGGGTGAGATTGGGAGAAGGGGGGTCAGAGGAAAGTGAAGGGGAAGAAGGTTCCGGAGAGGCGTTGGTGTCCAAGAGTTGATGAAGCTTGCGATCCTTGACATCGGAAAGGAAGAGAAAAAGTTTTTTGTTGAAGCGTTGGATGAGTCGAAGGATGAAATGGAACTGTGGACCCGGACAGCTTTGAGATAGAGTGCGCCGGTGTTGCTGAAGAGAGAGGTCAAGAGTGTTCATGTGGCAACGCATGGCATTCAGCGTGGATCTCAGGATGCGGCGAGAGCAGTCGTTCGAGGAACGATGAATATCTTGGAGATATTTGTAATCCTGGGTGGATCCGAAACATGAAGGGTGGAAGTTGAATTGGAATCCACGTGGAATAATTCGGAACCGGAGACAGTTGCTGAGGAAAATTATGTGGCTGTGAAACCCAGTCTTGGCAGATACCTGATCAAACACGAGAAGGAAGACTGAAAGTAATGAAGAAGAACAAGGTTGAAGAGCCAAACGGAGATCCCATCGAAGAGAAGAGCAGAACTTCTTCAAGGTAGGCATTCCTAGAAGAGGTGTGGCAGTGAACCAAACACTAGTACGATAGCAAAATACTGCAGATGCTGGAAATCCGAAATAACAAAAGAAAATTATCTGAGGAGTTGTGATTGGCACTGAACACTGTGCAGTCATCAGAGAACATCCCTATTTCTGACCTTATGTTGGAGGAAAGGTCATTGATGAAGCAGCTGAAGATGGTTGGGCCTAGGGCACTGCCCTGTGGAACACCTGCAGCGATGTCCTGGGTTTGTGATGATTGACCTTCAACCACCACAACCATCTTCCTTTGTGCTAGGCATGACTCCAGCCAGTAGAGCGTTTCCCCCCCACCCCCCCACGATTCCCATTGATTCCGTTTTACTAAGGCTCCTGGATGCCACACTCGGTCAAATGCTGCCTTGATGTCAAGGGCAGTCACTCTCACCTCACCTCTGGAATTCAGCTCTTTTGTCCATGTTTGGACCAAGGCTGTAATGAGGTTGGGAGCTGAGTGGTCTTGGTGGAACCCAAACTGGGCTTCAGTGAGCAGGTTTTTGGTGAGTGAATGCTGTTTGATAGCACTGTCGATGAAAACTTCCATCACTTTGCTGATGATTGAGAGTAGTCTGATGGAGCAGTAATTGGCAAGGTTGGATTTGTCCTGCGTTTTGTGGACATGACATACTTGGGCAGTTTTCCACATTGTCAGATAAATGCCAGTGTTGTAGCTGTACTGGAATAGCTTGGCTAGAGACGTGGCTAGTTCTGGAGCACAAGTCCTCAGCATGATAGCCGGGATGTTGTCAGGGCCCATAGCCTTTGCTGTATCCAGAGAGCTCAGCTGTTTCTTGCTATCACATGGAGTGAATCAAATTGGCTGAAGAATTGCTTCTGTGATGGTGGGAACCTCAGGAGTAGGCCGATATGGATCATCACTTCTGGCTGAAGATAGTTGCAAATGCTTCAGCCTTGTCCTTTGTAAGATTTGCAAAATTTGTGCATCTCCCCGAAGGTTATTATTAATAAAAGGGACCCTGCATGGACATTTTTAAATTGAAAAGGGTACCCAAGATGACGTCCGTGCCTCGTGGCAGAAAGCCTGTGGGGTTTCAAAATGGATTCTGCAGCGCAGGCAGCTTGGGAGAAATCGAAACTAAGGCTGCAGACTTTCTGTGAAGAGAAACTTTGTATTTTGGAACAAGACAGGACTTTGAATTATGTATTAGACCGAATTGGGGACAGATCTAAATTCAGTAAGGTCTATAGTTAAAGCCATCAAACAGTCTGCATACATAATCGGAAACAGATTAAACACAGTCATCGAGGCTGGACAAACCCATCAAAGAACTCTCAGGACAATACAAGTCAATTATTGGACAGGTAGATGTGATTACCGGCCATCTAAAAACCGTCAGTATAGATTGCTACCATTGTTTAAACTAGCCCGCCAAGTTTAAGACAAAGAACTAACCTGATTTGGCGCGAAGATAAGGATTTTTCGAAAAGGTATAACTGAAGACCCCGGGTAGCAATCTCTCTCTTGCTTTCTTGCTCTTGCCCTTGACCCTGCTCTCGTGGCTCCGGCCTCTTGGGCTGCCGCTCGTACTCATGCCCTGGCATCGTGGCGGGTTCTCTCCCCGGAGCAGATTTTCAGTAGCCAAAAACACCATACCAACTGCTAGGAAGGGGAACGAGGCCCAAGTCCACAGCCATCCAGGACGCCCAGGCCGCAAAAAGGGGTGAGACGAAGTTGAGTAGGTAGCCCAGGACTCGTATAGTAGTCCGATGAGACGAGACGAGTGGAGACGAAGAAGACGGTAATAACTCGATAAGGGCAGAGCAGGGCAGCGAAAAACGTATCGAAAATTAAACCAAGCGCCTAGTTGTAAGCTGACATTTGGGGAAGAAAGTCCTTAAGGACGGTGAAGACAAGTATCTTGTTGAAAACTGCAAATAAATGCAGGTGTCCACGCCATAACGAATATGCTAGCGTTCGAAGGATGGGTAGTAAAATCTAAGCAGTAAAAACTGCTAATCGTCTCATCGACGTAACATTACCACCGATGACCGCCCGAGGGAGAAGAAGAGGAGAACCCATCGAGCCGAGACGACGACGGTAGCGGAGGGGAGAGGGTGTGTCGCAGTAGCCGACCCAGTACCACACCCCTGAGGGCCACGTGGCGATGAGGTACCTAGAAGGACCAAAACCCAGACTTCAAATCTCGCACTCGTTAACAGTTGGCTTTTATCTTTGGCTTGGGGAGCATGAATTCTGACCCCTCATAGCTTAATCTAGTTAGGTATAGGGGTGGGATAAGGATAAGGGGGTTGTTAAGATAGTTGTTTTCCCTCGATGTGCCGTGTGTTCCCCATTCCCTGCATAAGTGTAGTTATTGGTATTTGCCTGTAATGTTATAATGCTAACTTCCTTTTAAGACTGTATTAATTTTTCTGTTCAATAAAATCTTGGTTTTTGCTTGCATCCAAACCACCTGTCTACTCAAGTTTTTCTGTATCGCTGCCTGTACCTAAGTCCGGTGTCTAGAACCCAGGGGTGTGGGAGCGATTCGAACCGCTCACAAAAAACAGTCAGGGGCATAACTGACTGGGCGCACGCGCCACCCCACACCACCCCCTACAGAACTGGCGACCGCGGCAGAACACCGGCATCAGGGTTGCGATATGGTAGACAATGGTTCGGATGAGCGAACCGTTATGGAGGAGAGGAATTCTGATTATGTGTTTAGCAAGGTGAATATCACTAAGAAGTGGATCACCACTCTGTTAAAGGCTGGGCGTCTGGTAGATGCAGCAGCCAAGTGGACAGAGGGAACGGAACACAAGAAGTCCTTAGAGAAGGCAGTTTGGCTGATGTGCTTTAAAAAGCAGATCCAGCTTCTGGACGGGCTCGTTGCCGCACAGGCAATCGAGTTAAGGTAGTCAGCCCTGGAGATCCAGGATAAGGCTCTTGCAGGGGAAAAGTTGTTAGTAGCTTTGCAGGCTTTGAACCAAGAAAGAGTGCATCTAGTGAGAGAGCACAAGGCCCAGTTGGAATACTTATGGTGCCAAGTCACCGAGGCCAAGGGAAATGAGTCAAGGCAGGTTAGGGAACAGGAAGAGAATGTGCAGGAGGTAAAAGCCGCTTACAAGCTAGCAAATGAACAGGGGTTTGAGGAGGCAGATCACGGCCCCGGTGAAGAGAGGATAGAAAATCTGAGCCGGGCCCTCCGGAAGGCAAAAGGCATGGTATGCCTCATAAGCCCAAAGGCAGGTCAGGCAGATTTTATGGGGAACGAGGGGAGAACAGTTCCAATGTCACCGGTAGTGCCTAGGGACAACCCAGTTGAGAGGGAGGAGACCTCACGTCCACCACCCATAACGCCAAGTTTCAGCGAGGTTTGGCAGCAAGAGGGGGTGGAACCCAGATTGGAGCCAGAGGTGGAGGCGGAGGTAGAGCAACCCCCGCCTGAAAAGTCAGAACTGGAAACGATGTGCCAGCACGGCATCGGAGGTTCTGCCCACCCACCAATGGCGAAGATGAGGGACCCCTCCAAAACCAGTTCTTATTACCCTTTAACACCCAGCAGCTTAGGGTTATGGTCAACCATGTCCCGAAGCTTTCCTCCAAGGGAGACCCCTCGATCCACTTCAGGGAATTAGAGCAGGCTGCCAGCGTCAACGACTGCGATGACGCTGAGAAGGCTAAGATGCTGCTAATCTCCCTGGAGAGTAATCTCCTCCAATCCCTCTCTGAAGAGTGTAAGAGGGGACAGAGCGGGTATGAGGAGCTTAGAGACGCGGTTCTGGAGGCCATGGGGATAGATGAGGGAAGTCCTTTCTCCCGCGTGGAGAAGACGATACAGCTCTCAGGGGAGACCCCGCAGGCTTTTGCGGACCGGTTGTGGCTGGTGTACCGGAAAGCCTGCCCGTGGACGCGGGACCGGAGATTCCTCAACGGGGATTCTCTGATGCATTGGCTCTGTTGTCTAGTGACGAACAGCTTGCCACAGGTCCGGGCCAAGGCAGAAGCCTGGTTCGACCTCAAAGATCCCCAGACCACAGAGATCACGGTAATTAGGCAGCTCACTCTGGCCTACAAAAACGGTAGGGGAGCCGATGCACACACACCCAAGGGTAAGCTGCATGAGGTAAAACCCGGACCGGGTAGGAAAGAGTGGCACCAGGAAGTGAGTAACCCCCCCATCACAAAGACCAATTGTTACGGGTGTGGGAAGGATGGTCACTGGCGGAAGGAGTGTAAGAACCCTTGGAAGGATAACAAGGGAAAGCATCCCACAGCCCCAGCCCAAAAGGCGGGGATAGGGACCCCTTCCGCAGAGGTCGAGTCACTTTTGGATGCCATGAGCTCCTTACTGACTGGCCAGGGGAGAGTAGCAGCCGCCACCGGTGCTCTCACCCCGTCAGCCCCATCCCACCCACAACAGTGACTAGAGCCGGTGCAGCCTTTGTATCTGTATTCGCTCCGATATGATGAGTGGAGGAGACCCATGTTGGAGATGGAGGTGGGAAAGTTAGCGGGGACCTATCTGTTGGACACGGGGGCATCACGCACCATGATCAACTCAGCTAACCCCACCACCTCACCTCTCTCCAGTGGGGTCCCATACAGTCTATCGGGGTTCACGGGTAAGGAACAGGCTGGCTCGGTCTCCATCCCGCTCGCCATTCGGATAGGACCACTCTGCTCCAAGTGGATGTGTGTCCTGATGAATTGGGAAGTGGAGGGTGGAAGAGGGGTCCTGGGGGCCAACTTTATCATAGGTCACGGGATCCTGGTGGATTTGAGGAATCACTGCCACTGGGGGGCAGGAAAAGTAAAGAACGATGAGATCATAGTTATCCCGGGTAAGGAAGGGAAGAGGACCCTCTGCACCATGAAGCCCAAAGAGGATTATAACCTTGGGCTCATGGTCAGCAACACCCCATCAGAGTTCCAGGCATTTGTGCAGGCCCACCTGGTCACATTTGCCACGCACAAACACAACTGCGGGAGGGTCACATGGTTTGAGGTCAGAGTAGACGGGGACCCCATGGCCCGACCACAGAAACAGTATAACTTCCCCAGGGAAGCAGTGCCAGACATGGAAGCAGCCATGTCCTCGTTAGTACAGCAGGGAGTTCTGAGGCCGATGGCCACCCATGTAAACTCTCCGTTGTGGCCGGTTAGAAAACCGGACAATTCCTGGAGGGCCACGGTGGACTATCGGGTGCTCAATAATAACATCCCAGCCTGTGCACCCACAGTGGCAGCAGTTGCCGACCTGATAGGGAGTATTCCAGCATCCGCGACCACTATCACGGTGCTGGATATTTCCAATCGGTTTTGGTCCATCCCTGTAAGGAGGGAGGATCAGTACAAGTTTGCCTTTACGTTTAAAGGGCAACAGTACACGTGGAACTGCTTGCCTCAGGTCTTCCATAATAGCCCCAGCATCTTCCATCAGTGCATGGCAGACAGTTTGAAGGACTTTAGTCAGCCCGGACAGTTGGCACAATATGTGGATGACTTGCTCCTGTTCACTGATTCGAAAGAGGAGCATGGCCCACTATTGGCCGAACTACTGGAGTTGTTAGGACAGAAGGGTTTCAAAGTGAATCCCAAGAAGGCGCAGATCGGCCAGCAGGAGGTGAAATTCCTCGGTCTGACTGTGCGCGCCGGAGAAAGGGCCGGAAGTAAGACCGTCCCGGTGAGAAAGGAGAAAAGACAGCCACTAGAAGGTCCATCCGGGGCAGCGGGCGAGCCTTCAGCACAGGGTTTAAAACAGGCCGCTGGTTATATCAGCCAGTGCAAGCTGTTTCAGCCTGAAAGGGGAAAACAGCCAGTTGGGGTAAGGCCTGAGGATAAAGATCCTCAGCCTGCAGCACGAGCGAGTTCACAGACCACACGAGCAGGCGCTGTGGCTTGCTTGAAGGGAGGGGCCATCCAGCCCAGCGATTGGGACACGCCCCCACACTTCTGGGATCCAGACGAGAGGGAGGGACTTGAGGGTGAAAACCCCACCCCTAACCCAGGTGTAGCGAGGGAGGGACCTGAGATCGAACACCCTGCCCCGGACCCAGCCATGGGACCCGAGGGCAGAGACTCTCAGCTCGCAGCAGTAGGCTGCGAAAAGTTACCTGCCCCCAACCCAGGTTCGGGAGGGGTCAAGCCTGGGGGAGCAGCGGCTCGGGTAAAAGGCCCAGCAGCCAAGACAGCCCCACCCGCCAAAGCCCCCAGAAAGTTCCCGCGGACGCCCCAGCCGAGAAAGCCATGGTCACCAGCCCTCCAGTCCCCAAGGGCCGCCCTTCGAGCCAGGGAGAGGTCCAAGGACAGAGGTCCTCAGCCAGCATCCTTGGGCTGCGAGGGACCAACAGTGAAGGACGGTGCATTTACGCCAGGGGTAGTGGCGAGCTGCAGTCTGACCAGGGATAAGCCTGGCCGCCCGGAGATGGGCGGCGGTTATATATAGTATAGTTTAAGTTTAAGTTTTAAGTAGGTGTTGTGGCGACACGCCACCACTGGACATAATCCGCTTACGGCGGCACGGACAGTTTAAGCAGACGCCCCCAGCCGGAGGCCCTTTCCTCCAGCAACTTGTTTCCCGCAGGGACAGACTGCCGGGAGCACTTCCTGTCTGGGGAGTATTTAAGTGGATGCGCGGGCTTTTCCAGTTCCTCTTTGCCATGAGGTTGAATAAAGCAGTTTTGTTTTACTAACTCTGGTCTCGACTCCCACGTTTGCCGCGGTATCTCAACACTGGTGACCCCGATGCTCAGGACGAATCCTAAGCTAGCATGGCGGATACAAACGCAGTCACGGTTAAACTACCAGACTTTTGGGAGAACCTGGCCGAAGCCTGGTTTGTTCAAGCTGAGTCCAGGTGCCGGCTGAAACACATTACAGTCGACGCCACAAAGTACGACTACCTCGTCTCCTCTCTCACCTACGCCACAGTCCCCAAGGTTTGGGCAGCGCTGCAGGATCCACCAGTGGAAGGCAAGCACGAACATCTGAAGGCTGCACTCCTTAAAAAATTTCAAACGTCCTCTTACCAGCGCAACTGCCAACTCCTTGACCTCCCCGGCCTTGGTGATGCTACACCGTCGGATCTGCTTTCTCACATGCTGTCCCTCTTGGACGACAAAAACACCGGCGCCCTCTTTCGCACGCTTTTCATTCGTCAGCTCCCCGCCAGCATCTGCCCGCTTATTGTGGAGTCTGGCTCCACGGACCTGAATGACATAGCCGAAAAGGCTGACCGGCTGCTCTCTGCGCAGTCCGCTCGCGACGTCGCGCCTGACCTCACGGCAACGACCACACGGACTTCCCGGCCCAGTAGGCCCGACCGCCCTACCGCTCCGGGTCACTGCTACTACCACACCCGTTTTGGCACTAGGGCCCAATGCTGCACGCCACCGTGCACTTTCAAACCCCCCCCCGCACCGGCCCCCGCGATGGCCGCGGGGCAAAAGGGGCCTCTACTGTACGTCACCGACGACAGAACCAACCGCCGATTTCTGTGCGACACAGGGGCCCAGCACAGCATCACCCCCGCCTCCACCCTCGAAATCCAACTCGGCGCACGGGGTATCATGCTGGCCGCAGCCAATGGCTCTGACATCCACACATATGGCACCCGCATGGTCACGCTCGACCTCGCAGGCCGCCGCTACCGCTGGGAGTTCCTCACAGCCAGGGTCCTCTGCCCACTCATCGGCGCCGACTTCCTACGCGCCCACGGCCTCCTTGTCGACATTCCGAGGCACCGCCTCGTCGACATCAACACTATGGCCCCCATCCCCGGCGCATTCACCCCGGCCTGTTCGGCCGGCCTGACGACCTACTGCCTCGCCAGAGCCACGGACGACTACTCGGCACTTCTAGCCGAGTTTCCCGCCCTCACTAACCCGACCTTTTCGGCCAAAGCCGCCAAACACGGTGTGGAGCACTATATCCCCACCACCGGCCCCCCAGTTTCTGCCCACACCCGCAGACTCAACCCGGCCAAGCTGGAAATCGCGCGGGCCGAGTTCACCTCCATGGAACAACTCGGCATCATCCGCCGCTCCAGTAGCCCTTGGGCCTTGCCCCTCCACATCGCCCCCAAGCCCGGCGGAGGCTGGCGCCCTTGCGGGGACTACCGCCGCCTCAACGACGCCACCACCCCCGACCGATACCCGGTACCACATATCCAGGACTTCTCGGCCCGACTGGCCGGACGAACCGTCTTTTCCAAGGTCGACCTGGTGCGCGGTTACCACCAAGTCCCCGTACACCCCGCGGACATCCCCAAAACGGCCGTCATCACCCCATTCGGCCTGTTCGAGTTCCTGAGGATGCCCTTCGGCCTCAAGAATGCAGCCCAGGCTTTCCAGCGCCTTATGGACTCAGTCCTCCGGGACCTGAACTTCCTATTCGTCTATCTAGACGACATTCTCGTGGCCAGCTCCTCTAAACAGGAACACCTCGAACACCTTCGCATCCTGTTCGGGCGCCTAGCCCAACACGGGCTCATCCTCAGCCCGGCAAAGTGCCAATTCGGCCTAACCGAGATCGATTTTCTCAGTCACCACATCA
The DNA here is from genome assembly GCF_052327205.1 of Somniosus microcephalus. Classification (NCBI taxonomy): domain Eukaryota; kingdom Metazoa; phylum Chordata; class Chondrichthyes; order Squaliformes; family Somniosidae; genus Somniosus; species Somniosus microcephalus. The sequence goes on from NC_140997.1 coordinate 151,240,501, forward strand.
CCCCTGCTGGGGCCATCCCCCTGCCCAACAAGATGCAGGCCGTCCAGCAATTCCCCCGCCCCAAAACCATCAAGGGCCTCCAGGAGTTCCTCGGGATGGTGAACTTCTACAACAGGTTCATCCCCAGAGCTGCAGCCCTCATGAAGCCCCTATACGACTCCCTCCGAGGTAAATCCGGCAAGATGGATGTAGCCTGGACCACTGACACGTCAGCCGCCTTCGACGCCACCAAAAACGTGCTCGCCGACACCACCCTGCTCGCGCACCCGAGGGCCGATGCCCGGGTCGCGCTCACTACCGACGCCTCCGACCACGCGGTCGGAGCCGTGTTCGAGCAGTGGGTCAATGGCGCGTGGCAGCCACTTGCCTTCTACAGCCGCCAACTTTGCCCCCCGGAGGTCAAATACTCTACTTTCGACCGCGAGCTTCTCGCCCTCCACCTGTCGGTCTGCCATTTCAGGTTCCTCCTGGAAGGCCGCCCCTTCACCGTGTACGTGGACCACAAGCCGCTCACATACGCGATGGCCAAACACACCGAACCCTGGTCCGCTAGGCAGTAACGCCAGCTCGCGGCCGTGTCCGAGTTTACTACGGACATCCAGCACGTCTCCGGTAGAGACAACGTTGTCGCCGACTGCCTTTCCCATCCCGCCATCTGCGCGAATCACCTCGCGGTCGACTACGCGCAACTAGCAGCGGCCCAGCTCACGGACCCAGACCTCCTCTCGGCGGCTACCAGCCTGCCAGGGCTACGCCTAGCCAAGGTCGCGCACGGGCCCGAAGCCACGGCAGTCACTTGCGACGTCTCACTCGGCCAACCCAGGCCGGTGGTCCCTGCAACCTGGCGCCGCCGCATCTTCGACGCGCTACACGCGCTCTCCCATCCGGGTGCCCACGCATCCGTCAAACTCCTCTCCCAGCGTTTCGTCTGGCGCGGCCTCAGCAAAGATGTTCGGACTTGGGCCACCTCCTGCCTCACCTGCCAATGGGCTAAGGTACAGCTACACGCAAAAGCACCCCTGGGAGACTTCGAGGTACCCAGCCGCCACTTCGACCACGTACACGTCGACATCGCCGGTCCTCTGCAGCCATCGCAAGGCCAAACTTATCTCCTCACGATGGTCGACCGCTACACACGCTGGCCTGAGGCAGTGACGCTGCCCTCCACCACTACAGCCAACATCGCCAGGGCGTTCGTTAACACCTGGGTCGCAAGGTTCGGCGTTCCAGCCGACATAACCTCCGACAGAGGCGCCCAGTTCACCTCCGAACTCTGGATGGCCACAGCACGCAACCTCGGGGTGATGCTCCACCAAACCACGGCGTACCACCTGCAGGCCAATGGGCTGTGTGAACGCTTCCACAGGTCACTCAAGGCCTCACTCTGCGCCGGCCTGCAGGACAGTACCTGGACTGACCGCCTACTGTGGGTGCTACTAGGCCTACGCACCGCGGTCAAGGAAGACCTCCAGTCCTCGGCAGCGGAGTTAGTCTACGGACAACCGCTGCGCGTCCCAGGCAAATTCCTTCCGGAGGCTACCACGCCTTGGTTGGCCGAACAGCAGCGGCTCAACTCTTTCTCTTCCGCTCAGCAGTTCGCCCCACTTTCGGTCAACCAACACGGCGAACTCTCACCTCACGTCCCGCCAAATTTACAGCAGGCGTGCTTCGTCTTCGTGCTACACGATGCGCAACGCGGGCCCCTGCGACCCCCGTATGACGGACCATACGAGGTACTACAAACCGGGGACAATGTCTTCAAGCTGCGACTCGGTGACAGCTTCGACACAGTCTCCATCGACCGGCTCAAACCATCACACACAGAACCAGGGGAACAGGTCCCCATGGCCCGGCCTCCAACTAGAGGCCGTCCCGCCAGCAAGCCAGCACAGCCGGCGGTGAACCGCCCGGCCCCACCAACTAGACGGGCGACCACTCAGAGCCACTCCGGCAGAACCATCAGACCACCGTCACGACTCGTCCACTCCTCCTAAGCGGATTCTGGGGGGAGCTCTGTGGCGACACACCACCACTGGACATAATCCGCTCACGGCGGCACGGACAGTTTAAGCAGATGCCCCCAGCCGGAGGCCCTTTCCTTCAGCAACTTGTTTCCTGCAGGGACAGACTGCTGGGAGCACTTCCTGACTGGGGAGTATTTAAGTGGATGCGCGGGCTTTTCCAGTTCCTCTTTGCCATGAGGTTGAATAAAGCAGTTGTGTTTTACTAACTCTGGTCTCGACTCCCACGTTTGCCGCGGTATCTCAACAGTGTATTTATTTAGCTTAAGTCTGGGTGTTTAGCTTAGGTTAAATAAGGTGATGGGTAGTTTGAATAAGAAATCTGCCGAGAGTGTATATTTGGGTCGAGGTCGCGGGACCCGACCATGCCTCACCAAGCCAGATAATCTCTTTGGGACCTGGCTGCATGTTTTTACATCTTTTTGCAGAAAGATCTTCGGGATGGAATGGATCGTGATCCTATCGCCCTGATCGGGATGAGTAAAGAGAGGAGGGGCGACGTCCAGGACTCCCACATCTACGGGTGTTCGGGAGACACGGCGCCCCTGGCGATCGACGGGAACGGCGAACGGGATGTGGAGGAGACCGCCATCTACTTCCACGAGGGAACGTGGCCAGGATGGTTGGGGTCCAGTTCGTTTCAGTACTCCAGCCAAACCAGATTAACGTACGGGGAAGCCTCCCTCCTGCGCCCCCGGGTGCGAGTCATTACCACGAGCGTCAGCGCCACCGTTGGAAAGCGAATATGTTTGACGTGTAAAGGACACATTCCACTGGATAGATGGTGGTGGCTCAGGAAGTTGAGCAAGGACATGAGGAACCCTGAAGTTGAATGGGAGCGTTTGGGTAATAACACCCATCGGACAATTACCGGGACTCATGGACAACTGAGTGTATGTTGGGACAAATGGTGGGAACCGGACCAAGGGATTTACATCTGTATTTGGGGGTCAGAGACGGTCTGCCCCGCGGGCATATCCATCATGTTCCACCGGCAGTGGCACGACACCGGGAAGGGGATAAGGTGCGATGCCAGCCAGAATGTGTGTGCGGCTCCATGCTCCCAGATCCCAGTCAATGCCACTGAGCTGGTAACCCGCCCCTGTAAGCCGCTACCCACGGCGCAGGCAGCGACGTTATCCAGGAAAGATTGCCCCACCACCACCAAGGGACCAGGGAATGGGTTGGTACTAGTCCCCATCGATCAGATGCTGTACCAGGGGGTACACTATGCGGTAGCCTCCATGATTTTAAATCTCACGGAGGTACATTTGCCGGAGTGGTGCCCCAAAGAAACAGAGCAGTTATACCAGGCCCTATTAAAGGACATGTTCAAGAAGTTTTACGAGTTCAATTTTGCCCACGTGGACAAGACCGATGTGGTGTATGTGCCTTTAAGAGCCCCCTGTGTACTGTAATGCCGGTAATGGCCACTCGGGCTATATAAGCCTGTATATTGTCTTGTATCTGTTAGTTCACCTCCAGACTTTGTTCAGTAAACACCTGTGAAGCCAACTCCTGCCTTCTGTGTCTCTATTAACACATGGATACAACAACCGAACTCTACACCACACACCGATAATTTTTGGGTAACCCAGGGAGACAAAGAAGGGGTGTATGGAATGATGTTTTTACTGCGTTTAATACTGGGTCCTTTGTCATCAACAGCTTGGATGACATAGAGCTGCAGACCCAGATAAACGGTTTAAAAAAGCAATTAAAAAGGATATTACTGGATGAGAACAAGGTAGTGGGCTCGGAGTTGCATGACGACCAGGCCATGACGGTCCATTTAAAGGAGATCATAGCCGAGTTGGAAAAGCACGCAAAGACGGTAAATGCTCTCATAAGGCAGGACAGAAATGCTTCTGACCAGGCTGCGCAGAATGAGGTGTGCGTGTTATACGGGGCGTGGTTACTGGGCAAGGGCCGCAGTAACCTGGAGGATTTAAAACAAGGTTTGGTCCCCTCCTGGATTAGCAACCAGCACCTTGCAGCCCTCCATCCTTTTGAGAATGCATTGAGCCCGTGCCAACTCCGGCTAGCCTCCGAAGCCTATCCAGTCCCCGTGGATTGTGGGCGGTCCAACCACACAATCATGGGAGTAGTAGTCAGGATGCCGGTCATGGGTAGGACAGCCCGACCCACACCGGTATACAGGGTTGAGAACATCAGAGTCATTCAGGGGGGTGCACACTTTGGTTCACAGCGGTCCCACCTTACGTCATTAAGTGGGAGCACGCTATGACAGGTACTGACCTCTCAGGGTGCCGGAGCCAGGGGGCACACATAACCCTGTGTCCCCAGCACTTGAATGCCTTTTCAAGACCGCAGTGTGGGTTCAGAGCTGCTGACGCGAAGCCTATAAATTGTACCATGGAGGCAATGGCACAAGGCCATATTCCCCCGCATGTAGCATATATAGGGGGTGAGAAATATTGTGTCACCACCGACATGTCCCACTACCAGCATGGACAGCATAGCTGGTTTCTGGTCAGTGACAGCAGTTTCTGTTTTAAACCCGAGGCAGAAGTTCAAGTGGCCCAGGAACGAATTGTCCCCATTCCTGAACCCTCCACTCTTCACCTCACTGTGAAGGAGAATTTTACGAACTTGCAAAAGTACGTAGCGCACTTTGGCTACGAAATTCCCCATCTCCCTGGACACTTGACCAAAATTCTAAAAGCCGTTATAGTTTCGCAGAAACATTTTTACACTTTCGAGCGGAGAACAGCAGAGATAAGGACTAAGATATTGGATATTGTGACTCCACCCTGGTGGAACCTTTTCAGTAATATAGAAGTCCCTTCGTGGGTCAGACTGGCTTCCCACATTCTCGTGGTTTGCCAGTTAGGGATAGTGCTGTATTTAGTTTGCATTCAGTGTAAGGGAATAGGTCGGTGGTCAGAATTCCGAAACCAGAGCTTTTGGAAAGAACATTATGTAAAGGTGCAGGAAGATACACCGGTTAAGTTTTTTCCCCTGTATTTCGATTAAAGAAGTGTTGTTTCTTTGTGTTGTTTTTTTAATTAAAGGTTTTTCTTTTGTTGTTTGTGTTGCGACATGGTTTAATAAAGATACGTGTACCAAGTGGTGCAGGGGTGTTAGACCCCCTCCATGCTTGGATGTGTGTATAAAGTCTGTAATTTTACTCTCTGTATGCTGATGTACACTCCATTTTCACGGAATGGGAAGTGCATGTGTCATGGGTATGTTAGATAGATAATTACAGGGGAAGGTTGAATATGGAGGGTCAGAAAAATTTTGCTCATTTTAAAGTATGATACTTCAAGCAAGTATTAGTATCACAGGGGGAGTGTAAGATTTGCAAACTTTCTCCATCTCCCCGAAGGTTATTATTAATAAAGGGGACCCTGCATGGACATTTTTAAATTGAAAGGGGTACCCAAGATGGCATCCGTGCCTCGTGGCAGAAATCCTGTGGGGTTCCAAAATGGTTTCTGCAGCGCAGACAGCTTGGGAGAAATCGAAAATAAGGCTGCAGGCTTTCTGTGAAGAGAAACTTTGTATTTTGGAACGAGACATGACTTTGAATTATGTATCAGACCGAATTGGGGACAGATCTAAATTCAGTGAGGCCTATAGTTAAAGCCATCAAACAGTCTGCATACATAATCGGAAACAGATTAAACACAGCCATCGAGGCTGGGCAAGCCCATCAAGGAACTCTCAGGACAATACAAGTCAATTATTGGACCGGTAGATGCGATTACCGGCCATCTAAAACCCGTCAGTATAGATTGCTACCATTGTTTAAACTAGCCCGCCAAGTTTAAGACAAAGAACTAACCTGATTTGGCGCGAAGATAAGGAATTTTCAAAAAGGTATAACTGAAGGCCCTGGCTAGCAATCTCTTTCTTGCTCTCTTGCTCTTCACCCTTGAACCTGCTCTCGTGGCTCCAGCCTCTTGGGCTGCCGCTCGTACTCGTGCCCTGGCCTCGTGGCGGGTTCTCTCCCCAGAGCAGATTTTCAGTAGCCAAAAACACCATACCAACTGCTAGGAAGGGGAGCAAGGCCCAAGTCCACAGCCATCCAGGATGCCCAGGCCACAAAAAGGGGCGAGACAAATTTGAGCTGGTAGCCCAGGACTCATATAGTAGTCTGACGAGACGAAACGAGTGGAGACGAAGAAGACGGTAATAACTCGATAAGGGCAGAGCAGGGCAGCGAAAAACGTATCGACAATTAAACCAAGCGCCTAGTTATAAGCTGATGCTTGGGGAAGAAAGTCCTTAAGGACGGTGAAGACAAGTATCTTGTTGAACACTGCAAATAAACGCATGTGTCCACGCCATAATGAATATGCTGGCGTTCAAAGGATGGGTAGTAAAATCTAAGCAGTAAAAACTGCTAATCGTCTCATCGACGTAACGTTAGCGCCGACGACTGCCCGAGGGAGTAAAAGAGGAGAACCCATCGAGACGAGATGACGACGATAGCGAAGGGGAGAGGGTGTGTCGCAGTAGCCGACCCAGTACCACACCCCTGAGGACCACGTGGCGATGAGGTACCTAGAAGGACCAAAACCCAGACTTCAAAACTCGCAGTCGTTAACAGTTGGCTTTTATCTTTGGATTGGTGAGCATGAATTCTGACCCCTCATAGCTTAATCTAGTTAGTTATAGGTGTTATATCTGTGTATCTTAATGTTGTGTCCTTCAATAATCAGACAAAGACTGCAGGGAATGATCAACAGGTGTTTACTGAATGAGGGTTCAAACTGCAACTGACTGTACAGATCACTACTCAGGGTTTATATACAGGTGTGGTCACTGCCGGTACAACAGGATACAGGAGCTGTAAAAAGTAGTTCTCCCCCTTAAAGGTACATACATTACAATTCCTCCCCTTTTAGATTAACAGTACCATAACACTCATTTAAGAATTAAATATCAACTAATTACAATTAACACTTTTAACATGCAACATTAACTGAAAATAGTCTATTTATAAATTCAGTCTTTGGGGAGGCTTCCTGATTCTTTCTGGATAACGCCTTTCCCGAGTGTCTCGCTCTTGGTGCGGAGGCGATTCTAACACCCTGTCGTCAGTTGATTCATCAGCTTCCAATGCTATTGTTTCTGAGGTAGATGCGACCTGTACGTCGGGTTCCTCACCAGGTACGTATGGCCGAGACATGGGGTTGACTCGTTCCTGGATCTGTTCAGCATGGCGTCTCACAATGTTCTCCCCAACATCCACTGTGTACATTAGTGGCCCCTGCCGTGTGCATATCATTCCTGGTTGCCATTTCTCTGTTCAGTAGTCACGGGCCAAGACTGGTTGCCCTACATTGAAGCTCCTTGTCGGCTTCTCATTGATGTGCTGGAATTGCTTACTCTCAACATCTCTTCGTAAATTTGGTCTGAGCAAATCCAGACGAGATCTCAACCTTCGGTTAAAGAACATCATGGCCGGGGCCTGGTTGGTGACTGCATGTGTCGCATTGCTGTAGGCTAACAGGAAATTGTCCACCTTATGCTGCAGTGGAATGTCGTCATCGCACATGGCCTTTACTGCTTTTTTAAAGGTTTGTACGAACCTCTCAGCCAATCCATTTGTGGCTGGATGATACGGGATGGATGTGTAATGCCTTACCCCATTCCTTTTCATAAATCTTCGAAACTCTTTGGACACAAACTGTGGTCCGTTATCAGAGCAAATCTGCTCTGGCAAGCCGTTCCTGGCAAAAATGATCCGTAGGACTGCAATAGTTTTCTCCGTGGTGGTGGAGGATATTTTGATCACCTCAGGCCATTTCGAGTACGCATCCACGGCTATTAAAAACATTGAGTCCATGAATTGACCAGCAAAATCAATATGCACCCGTTGCCAGAGATGACGGCCACTCCCATGGGTGTAGAGGGGCATGTGGTGGTGCATTTTGGACTTTCTGGCATCCTGAGCAGCTCTTTGTCAGGTCCTCGATTTGCTGATCGATCCCCGGCCACCACACATAAGCCCGAGCAAGGCTTTTCATTTTCACCCCTCCCAGATGACCTTTGTGAAGCTCATTGAGCACTCTCTCCCTTAACTTGGGTGGAATTACCACTCGGGATCCACACATCAAGGTCCCCTGGCATACTGACAGCTGTTCTCTTCTGGATGAGAATGCTGGCAACAGTGAGTCGTCATGTGCTGGCCATCCCTTCACCGTCAAATCATATACCCGAGACAGTGTCGGGACATTTTGTGTCTCCTTCTCTATACCAGCGTTAGTTACTGGCAAGCATTCAATTATAGTCGAATGAAATATTCCGACAGTATCCACTGCTGGTGCTTCCTCCGCAGTAGGCAGTGGCAGGCGTGATAGCCCATCAGCGTTTCTATGCTTTTTCGTGCCCTTATACTCGATTTCATATTGGTGCGCCCCTAGAAAAAGGGACAATCTTTGTAGCCGTTGCGCTGTCATCACCAGAACGCCCTTCTTTGGATAAAAGATGGAGACAAGTGGTTGGTGGCCAGTCAGCAAGGTGAACTTCTGCCCGTGCAGATAGTGATTGAACTTTTTCACTCCCCACACTAGGCTGAGGGCCTCCCTGTAAATCTGGGCGTAGTTACGCTCAGCTGAGGTTAGTGACCGAGACACAAAGACTACTGGCCTCTCCGAGCCGTCCGGGAATTTGTGCGACAGCACCGCTCCAATGCCATACGGTGATGCATCACACGCCAACCGAATTGGTAGTGCTGGGTTGAAATGAGCCAACACCACTTTAGATGTGATCAATGCTTTGCTCTTCTGGAAAGCTCGTTTACATTCGTCACTCCACTTCCATGGTACCCCCGTTTGCAGTAGGGTGTTCAGTGGGTGTAGTACGGTAGACAAATTCAGCAAGAACCTATGGTAGTAGTTCACCAGCCCGAGGAACGACCTCAGTTGTGACACATTTTCCGGTGCTGGAGCTTTGAGTACTGCCTCAATCTTTTCAGGGGACTTATGTAACCCCTCTTTTTCAATAACATGGCCACAATACGAGATCTGCTTCTGGAAAAACTCGCATTTGTGGCGATTAGCTCGGAGCCCATATTCCTTCAATCTAGTGAGCACCTGCTCCAGGTTGGCGAGTTGATCACTGTCATTTTCGCCCGTGACCAGGATGTCGTCCAAATAACATTGGGTCCCTGGAATCCCTTGCAGGACTTGTTCCATTGCCCTTTGCCAAATAGCCGGAGCTGGTGCTACCCCGAACACCAGCCGGTTGTATTGGTAGAGACCTTAATGAGTGTTGATCGTGAGGTACTGTTTCGAGGCTTCTTCTACCTCCATTTGTAGGTACGCCTGGGCTAGATCAATCTTAGTGAAGCGTTTCCCTCCAGATAGCGAGGCGAAAATATCTTCAATCCGCGGAAGCGGATATTGTACAGTGTGAAGGACTGGGTTAACTGTCACCTTAACGTCCCCACAGATGCGAACTTTCTTTGGTTCCCCAGGCGTATTACTCAACGACCTCTTCATTACAGGAATGATGGGTGTAGCCCAGTCACTCCAGTCCACTTTGGACATTACTCCTGAACGTTCCAAAACTTCCAGCTCTGCTTCGTGTGATACTGCAATGCTGAAAGCCTTGTCCAGCGTAAGATCCTTTTCTGATAGAAGCCGTTTCTGGGTTCCTTCACTTTGAAGCCCACACACAAACTTGTCCCAAAAAGTATCTGCTAGTCCCGTTCCAAACTGGCAGTGTTTCGATAGCTTGCACGGTTCTGTTAAATACTCAGCATTACTTTCATCTTTATGCTGGTTCCTTTTGTGAAACTTAAATCTTTCTGCTATCAGCAGCGGTGTGGGGTTAAAGTGGTCCTGTAGGATTGACACTATGTTTTCAAAATCCTTTTCTACTGGCTTCTCTGGGGTTACTAGGTTTCGTAGTAAGCCATACGTTTTTGCACCCATTGAATTCAACAATACCAGCGCTTTCTTGTCATCTGGCACTTCATTCGCCTTGCAGTATACTTCTATGCGTTCGACATATGTCGTCCAATCTTCGACTTCATTGTCGAACGCTGTGATACTGCCACTCATCAGCATTTTTGGGTGTGGTTAGACTGGCTTAAAAATGGCGTCTCCCGCGCTTTCCTTTCTTCCCCGCTGCGGCTTAAAATGGTGTCTCCCGCGCTTTCCTATCTTCCCCGCTGCGGCTTAAAATGGCGTCTCCCGCGCTGCTGCCAACGCCGCTCTCGGCGGTCCTCGTGGTAAATGGCGATGCCCTGTGGGTTTCTTGCGCTGCTGCCAATGCCGCTCTCTGCGGTCCTCGTGGCAATGGCAGCGCCTCGCGTTTTCCTGCGTGCCTCTCTCCCCCGTTGACGCTGCTCAGCCCTTGAACACTGGCTGCGCTCTGCTCTCTCTCGTCTCTGTCCCCGTTGACGCTGCTCAGTCCTGAACACTGGCTGCGCCCTGTGTGCTCTGCCCTCTCTCTCTCCCCCGTCGACGCTGCTCGGCCTTTTTCTGTGCCTCTCGGTCGGCTCTAGCCGCCGCTGTCCGGGAAGGGTCTGCGCAGTACCTGTTGTCAGCCCGTTTCGCTGGACCACCATGGCTGGAAAGCCAAGCCTGGCTCTCGACTGCCTCCCCTGCGATGCTCAAATCTCCGCTGGATGACTGGGCGGTTGCCCGTGGTCGACGCCCGTGCTTCTGGACTCGACCTCCTTCCACTGTTCTCCAGGAGCGAATCCCTGGGAGGTGATGCAGAGTTGCAGGTAGGTTCGAATCTGCGTCGTCGCCAATGTTATATGCGTGTATCTTAATGTTGTGTCCTTCAATAATCAGACAAGACTGCAGGGAACGATCAACAGGTGTTTACTGAATGAGGTTTCAAACTGCAACTGACTGTACAGACCACTACTCAGGGTTTATATACAGGTGTGGTCACTGCCGGTACTACAGGATACAGGAGCTGTAAAAAGTAGTTCTCCCCCTTAAAGTTACATACATTACAATAGGGGTGGGATAAGGATAAAGGGATTCTTAAGATAGTTGTTTTCCCTCAATGTGCCGTGTGTTCCCCATTCCCTGCATAAGTGTAGTTATTGGTATTTGCCTGTAATGTTATAATGCTAACTTCCTTTTAAGACTGTATTAATTTTTCTGTTCAATAAAATCTTGGTTTTTGCTTGCATCCAAACAACCTGTCTACTCGAGTTTTTCTGTAATGCTGCCTGTACCTAAGTCCGGTGTCTAGAACCCAGGGGCGTGGGAGCGATTCGAACCGCTCACAAAAAACAGTCAGGGGCATAACTGACTGGGCGCATGCGCCACCCCACACCACCCACTACACTTTTGTACTCACGTGCTGGGCTCCACCATCATTGAGGATGGGGATATTCATGGAGACTCCTCCTTCCATTATTTGTTTAATGGTCCACCACCATTCACAACTGGATGTGGCAGGACTGCAGAGCTTTGATCTGATCCATTGATCCGCTGATCGCTTAGCCCTCTCTATATCATGCTGCTTCTGCTTTTTTAGCATACATGTAGTCCTGTGTTGCAGCTTCCCCAGGTTGGCACCTCAATTTTAGTTACACCTGGTACTGCTCCTGGCATGCTCTTCTACACTCCTTATTGAACCAGGGTTGGTCCCCTGGCTTGGTGGTAATGGTAGCGTGAGAGATATGCTGGGCCATGAGGTTACAGATTGTGGTGGAATACAATTCTGCTGCTGCTGATGGCCCACAGTGCCTCATGGATGCCCAGTTATGAGCTGCTATACCTGTTCTGAATCTACCCCATTTAGCATGGCGGTAGTGCCATATAACATGATGGAGGGTGCTCTCAGTGTGAAGACGGGACTTCATCTCCATAATGACTGTGCAGTGGTCACTGCTACCAATAATATCATGGACAGATGCATCTGTGACAGGTAGATTGGTGAGAACGAGGTCAAGTAGGTTTTTCCCTCGTGTTGGTTCTCTCAGCATCTGTCGCAGGCCCAGACTGGCAGATATATCCTTCAGGACTTGGTCACCTTAGTCAGTAGTGGTGCTACCGAGCCACTCTTGGTGATGGACATTGAAGTCCCCCACCCAGAGTACATTCTATGCCCGTGCTACTCTCAGTACTTCTTCCAAGCGGTGTTCAACATGGAGGAGTACTGATTCATCAGCTAAGGGAGGGCGGTAGGTGGTAATCAGCAGGAGGTTTCCTTGTACATGCTTGACCTGAAGCCATGAGACTTCATGGGGTCCGGAGTCAACACTGAGGACCCCCAGGGCCACTCCTTCCCAACTGTATACCACTGTGCCACCACCCCTGGTGGGCCTGTCCTGCTGGTGGGACATGACATACCCAGGGATGGTGATGGAGGAGTTTGGGACATTGGCTGAAATGTATGATTTTGTGAGTATGACTATGTCAGGCTGTTGCTTAACTAGTCTGTGGAACAGCTCTCCCAATTTTGGCACAAGTCCCCAGATGTAGGTGAGGAGGACTTTACAGGGTCGACTGGGCTGGGTGTGCCATTGCCGTGTCCGTAGCCGGTGCCGAGTTCAATGGTTTTGTTGTTAATTCTGGATGAGAATTTTCCTCCCTTCCTCTCAAAAAGAGAAAAACACCAAGAAACATCTTGAAGGAAGCTATGAAAAAGGGTTTTTAAATCCACCCATAAGTTTAACAATAGCTCATTTGTAACTTTGGAGCCTGTGAGTTACCTCAGCAGCGTGGACTGGTGGAAATGAAAATTGCATTTCTCAGCTGCCAATGGACACATCTTCTACTTTTTACTGATGCATGTCATTTGGTGTGTTCTGTTTCATAGGTTCAGCAACGGCATTATTAGCACAAATAATGGAGCATTGCAGATTTTGTCGAAGAACATTTGATACTGCCCTTAGCGAGGTTTCTTTTCTTTACACAATTCACACGGCAAGAATAATGAACCACAGGCCACTTTCAAAGATCAAGGACAGAACGCGACAGTAACCTGATTGAATACTAACTGGAAATAAGCCAGTTCTATTGCAGACATCCTCAGGCAGGAGCGTGCTTCTGGTCTTTGCAAAGTATGTACATGATTGGCAATACAAACTGTACTGATATGATATTGATCTGTTGTCAGATGTTGGAAAAATTCTTTGGAGTGCATTCCAGGAAAGATAACTATAGATGTGCAAATGTTGAGGTTACAAATTTTCTCATGCCTTCATTAATCATGAATCCACTCATGCTATAAACCTCACAGAAACATTGTTGGAGTGCATTCATAGCCTTTGTGCTTGAAAAATTTCCTAATCTCACTTGCCAAGGTGAAACAAGAACTTTGGTGCCAGATACACACTACAGCAACAACTGACTGAACATAGAGTTTAACTTCGTGGAACGTTCTCGGCGATAAGTATTATTAGCCCTCCCTTTGCTGACTTAGTTTGAATTGTGGGGAAGCCCTTCAACAATTTACAAATGCTACCTTAGTGTGACTCTATCTGTCCATATATATATTTGTGTATATATATATGTATGTATTCCAGTTATCTAACAATATGATTGAATCAATGGTAAGTTAAAAAAGATTTTGCCAGAAACCTGGGCCGTGATTTACCCGACCTCGGGAGGCGACGTCGGTGGCGGGCCCTGACCCTGCTGCTGGTTCCAGCCCACTCTGTAGAGTGACTTTACATTGATGGGGCTTGTTAAGATCACCCAGCGCATTTGCCGGCCAATTGAAGGAAGCGGGTCTGATGACGTCATTTGATGACATGTATTCAGCTGGTTTTCTTAAAGGGACCATGTGCAAATTGATTTTGACATTTGTGCTGTCAGTGTTCTACAGCATTGAGGTGCTGCAAACACTGACAAGCACTGCACAGAGGAACAGGGCTGCACCCAGGCTTTCCCATGACTCACTCCATATGCTTATGGAGGGAGTCACAGCATGCAGGGAGGTTCTCTTCCCTTCACATGGGTGGAAGAGACCACCCCAGGAGATCAACACAGCCTGGTTGCACATTGCACAGGAGGACACAAATAGGGATTTGGTCAGGAGGACCAGGCTGCAGTGGTGCAAACCTTTCAATGATCTCAGTAGATCACGAAATGTTACTGCAAAGCCACACTCAAACCCCTCCTGCTGTGCCACTCATCACATCTCCATCACTCTGCCTTCCCTACCCTACTTCTGCATATCCTTACTCACACAACTTACCTTGCACCTCCACCCATCCCTCTCTATCTACATTATCACTTCCCCATCTCACTAGCCACCCCTCACACTCACCCTCATCCTAGAGTAATCATACCAACTAACAAAACGCAAGGCTAGGCACTTGACTGTTTTAGCCAATGTTCATGTAAAGCTTATGTTAATATGCTGTCAAACATTGAAATAATCATTTTTGGCAGTTAACAAAATGTGCAAGTTCCAAAAGACATTCAGCACTCAAAAGAGTTCCCGACCTGCTGTCAGAAAAAAAAAATTCTGACCCGACCCGCCACCAAATGTGCTCGCTGAGCCCCTGAAAACTCCCCCCCACAAAGACAAATTTACTGCAATCAAGATTTCTTGTTGAACAATAGTCAGCCTGAACAAGTTACCATTGTACACACTATATCTTAAAATAGGCCAATTAATTGGCTAAAATGCTTTCATGTAATCCAAGAAACATTATGGATGACTATTGCAATTAACATATACACAGGTAACAACACAGCACAGAAACAGGCCATTCGGCCCAAGTGGTCTATGCCAGCGGTTATGCTCCACACGAGCCTTCTTCAACCCCTTTTCATCGAACCCTAGCAGCATATCCTTCTATTCCTTTCAAACCCTTCCACCATCCTAAAGACCTCCATCAGGTCACCCCTCAGTCTTCTCTTTTCTAGAGAAAAGAACCCAAGCCTGTTCAGCCTTTCCTGATAAGTATATCCTCTCAGTTCTGGTAGGTGGAAGGGCCAAAAGGGGTTAACATTGATCCCTAGAACATTGTACATTCAAATCGCTGGGACATTGTGAACTTAAAACAAAATGACAGCCTGTGCAGAAATTGACCCATAATCGGTGGGTTAACCAAGAGATTACCATAACTGGTGCATTAACCAGGAGAGCACTATATTGGGTGGGTTAACGAAGCGAGTACTGTACCATGATTGGTAAGGAGAAACCTAACAACTAAATAAAAGTTAGATATAACAGAGGGTTAGATGGCAGAAACAATATGGGTTCAAATTAGTGAAGTGTAAAGGGTAGTTCTTAATTATTAGGATTACACAATTGTACAAAAATGCTGTTTTTATTCGCCCATATCCTCCCTTAAGTCTTGCTGTAATACCTTATCTGTAATGATATCCCTGAGTTTTGCCCCCCCTCTATTTGTGCTTAACTTCTATTCTGCTGCTCTCCTGCCGTTTTTTGCTCCTTCTCACATTGACATTGTAACAAGGTAATGTAATATACTGAAGCAGCCAGCAGATAGTTTATATTTAGATTCCTAGAACAAATCTATCTGATGTACAGGCTAAGCAATTACCTGTACCTGTGTATACGTGGTTATAGAGCCATCCATTCCCTAAGCTTGGAGCAATGGATGAGTCAGCAAGCAGTGATGGGGAAAATAAAGTGTTCATGTTTTGAAATACAACTGCAACACTTTGGAACTTCACTGATTTAAAGAACAGGACTGAAAAACATGGTTTCAGAAATTGTGATTCTGTAAAAAATGGAAAGCAAAAAGGTAAGAAAGGTTAGAAGATTGAAAAGAGGAATCTGTGCTGCTTCAGTGATTTTCCTTGCCTCACAGATGCAGAAAACACTGGAAAATTTGGTCAGAACTTATTTTTCAACCACAGAAGTGCAGCAAAATCCGTTTGCAATAAATACAATGGCCTAGAAATTCAGTGGGCTGTGCCACCCGTTAGCGCCCAAAGAGGGCACTTAGTGGGTTTTATGCCACTGGCCACGCCTCCCGCTAAATTTAGCAGGACGCTAATGGCGGCGCTAGCCATTAGCGCTGCACCGCTACCGATGCCGTCATCAGTGTGTGCAGCGCCCCGCTACCGCCCCGATCACAACATTTGGTAGCACCCCCTGCTTTAACGCTGGTCGCAATTTGCGACCGGTTCAGGGGGGCATACCTGCGGCGGTAGAGGCACGGAGGTGCGGGGTGGCCACTTTTTTTGCTGGCCGCCTGCCAGCACCTCTTTGCGCCGCCGTCCCCAGCCTCCTGAGCACCCCCCCACCCCCCCCCCCGTGTTGTGCCGGCTGTGTCCCAGGAGCCCGGCACTTCTCCTCGGTGCCGGGCTCTTTTGCCGGCACTTGCGATCGCTGATCGTGCTGCAACAGGCCCCTCCCCTTTAAGAAGGGGAGGAAGGCCTGCAGTACCACAGCACGCTGTGCCGCAGCATGTGGCGCTGCGGCATGTTGCGCTGCGATTTTCAGCTGCAGCACCCCAAGAGGGATGCGGGGCGCCTCGAGTAGCGCTGCGCTTCCGTCTGGGGGCGCTGAAACTGAATTTCCGGCGGGCGTTCGCGACTCCTTCCGGGGCGGTACTTCCGGCGCCCTGGCGAGACTGGTGCCCCAAACGGGGGCGCCAGTGAATTTCTAGGCCAATGAAATTACTGGAAGCCTGCAATGATGGAAGAGTGAAAACCACCCCAATAACCCAGAGGTTGTTTCCACTGGCTGGAGAGTCTAGAACTAGGGGATATAGTCTCAGGATAAGGGGTCGGCCATATAAGACTGAGATGAGGAGGAATTTCTTAACTAAGAGGGTTGCAAATCTTTGGAATTCTTTACCCCAAAGGGCTGTGGATGCTGAATCATTGAGTATATTCAAGGCTGAGATAGATAGATTTTTGGACTCTCGGGGAATCAGGGGAATTGGGGATCGGGCGGGAAAGTGGAGTTGCGGTCAAATATCAGCCAGGATCTTATTGAATGGCAGAGCAGGCTGGAGGGCCCATATGGCCGACTCCTGCTCCTAATTCTTATGTTCAACAGTTATTCTGTGTCAACCCCCACCCTCCTTCTTAATCTTTGCCATTAGTACTTCCCTATTTTTTTTAAATTCTCAATCACCTAATCCTTTCACCATGAGACACTGGAATATCACAAATAGTAAATCATAGTTAAAATCTCATAAAGAAATTAAACTTCCGTTCTTCACCTTCATAGGTAAGCATTGCTCAAGAGAAAGATGCATCTCACAATGGAGTTGTGGACATCAACTGATATGATTGTTTTGTTTTAAAGTTGGATTAAATATCAAAAATAATGAAAAAAATCATCCTTCAAGCGCACATTAGATACCTCCCAATTTTTGAATGTTTACTTGAACAATTTAATATTTATCTCTTTGTATCTTTGCCCAATAGCAATTAGCAATTATTAGTTTATAGTTCATTGTGCAGGTGCAGAAATAAATGACTAATTGTTTAAGCAAATGAGATGCAGCAGTGAATCGTAATATGATTTTAATGGGGCATTTCCCTGTTCGCTGTGAGCCGTGGTTCAGTGGGGGTATCACTCTCGCCTCTGAATCATAAAGGTTGTGAGTTCAAGTCCCAATTCAGAGACCTGACCACAAAATCTAGACTGGCACTCCAGTGCAGTACTGAGGAAGTGCTGCAATGTCGTAGGTGCCATCTTTTGGATGAGACATTAAACCGAGGCTCTGTCTGCCCTCTTGGATGGATGTAAAAGATCCCAAGTCACTGTTTCAAAGAAGAGCAGGGGAGCTCTCCCCAGTGTCCTGGCAAATATTTATCCCTCAACCAACATCACTAGAACAGATTATCTGCTCATTGTCACATTGCTGTTTGTGGGACCTTGCTGTATGCAAATTGGCTGACGCCTTTCCTTCATTACGACAGCAATCCACATTTCAAAAGTACTTAATTGGGTGTAAAGCACTTTGGGATGTCCTGAGATCATGAAAGGCACTATAGAAATACAAATCCTTCTTTTGAAGGCATACTGCACAAGTTAGAGACAACCAAAATGGAAAAGTGACAGTACAGGCAACTTTGCATATAGGTATTATAAATGACTTTTTTTTACAGAGCATTTGAAGCAGGGCACCAGGCCAGAAACTGCATTAAATGTTGTAGTTACAAGTTCATTAGACATTATTAGCAAAGAAAAAACCCGATGGAAGACTTGGAACAAAAGCCGGTCTGAACAAATCACCTCTAGGGTGAGCACCGTACATAGTAAAATCTGAGATTGTGATTAAGTGCAATTTCGGTAAAAATACCATGGTGACCAGTAAATCCTGAGTGACATATATTAATTGATATCATCAATAAACATCTTCCTTTATATAAATCATGTGGAAAATTGCCAGATCGATCTGAGCTGCAGCAGGTATATATAACCGATGCACATCAGTAAGTCGTGTCATATGAAGCAACTGGGAGCTTTACATTTCAATGAGACACTTGACACAGATCAGCTATATCCTAGAATACTAAAAGGAAATGATTGAGGGAATAGCTAACAGTGACAATATTTGAAGGTGCTTCATAAATATAAACTGTGTGCCTGAGGGCTAGAACATATGATTCTGCCATTCAAAAATGGAGCAAGACGTAAATCAGGTAATTATAGATCAGTTAGTCAAATGTTGAGAGGCAGATCCATTGGAATGCTATTCAATTCTCATCTATAAAGTGTATGGGTATAACGGTCACTCAGTCTTATTTAAGGGATAATGGAGGGAAAACTCAGTTGGTTTGCGCCTCCCATTAGCGCCTTAAGAGGGCACCAATGGGAAGCAAAGCAACTAGTGCCCGGGCACGGCGATGTTTGCGCCGCTTGCGAAATTGTCCAGACATTTTGTGGCGGCGCTAAACACTACCGCCATGATCTCCTGCGCCAGCAGATCATGACGTCAGTCATAGAGTCATAGGGCAGGATTTTCATTCAGGAGTCGGGTTGGAGGCAGGACTACAACTTTCGGGGTTGTAGTCCCGCCTCCATCGAGATGCAGCCAATTCACGCAATTTTAACTTAATTGACCTTGTTGAGCCCACCCAGCGGGCTCAGCAGGCCAATTAAGGGCCACCCGGCAACAGGTGACATCACAGACTGAAATTTCACCTGTCAAGATGTATTGACAGATGAAATATCAGTGTTTGAAAGCTGTTTGAAGCTGTCAAGCACTGACAGTCTTACTTCTGACCTGAATCCTTCTCCACAGACTCAGTTAGAAATCACTTTTGCACAGAAAGCTGCAGGCTGTCACTTTTGACAGTTCGCAGCCGTTCTGCTTTCTGTGCCGGTGAGATGAGGAACTCCCGAGACCTAAAGGAAGGAAGGCTGAAAAGGTAAGAAAAGGTCATTTAAACTTCTTTAATCACTTTAGACACACCAAACACACTTACCTTTGCACTCATGCACACATCACTCACCTGAACACCGACATCTCGACCCCTCCAAGTCCTTCAACCTGAAGGCCCGCCTCCTCTAACTTGGCGTGGTTTGGAGCCATTGGGAATCACATATTTCAACCTTAAAAATAGGGATTAGGCTAACAACTGCCTGTTAGCTACCTGTTAACAGGCAGTTAATTGGCAGTAATCCCCTTCCCGCCTTGGGTAGGCAGGTCCCAGTGCAGGGTGGGTACCCGTCTCCTTTGAAACTGGCATGGAGGCGGGTTTGGGTGCAGGATGGTGTCAGGACCCCTGATTTCAGGATTTTAACCCCCCCATGCCTCCAATCCTGACTCCACGGCCCAATGAAAATCCTGCCCATAGAGTCATAGAGCTCGAATTTCCGAGCCCCGAGGAGGCGGGTTTGGAGGCAGGAGTGGTGGGAAAATTGCAGAATCGGGGGGCAGGAACCCATCCCGCCTCCGTCCCAATGTCCCAGGAGGTGGGTACCCGACCTGTGCTGGGAGCCGCCTCCCCGAGGCAGGAAGGGGATTAATGCCAATTAACTGCCTGTTAACAGGTAGTTAACAGGCAGTTTTTTGTCTAATCCCTATTTTTAGCCCTGAAGTGTGGGCTGTCCAAAGGCTCCAAACCATGCCAAGTTAGCGAAGCGGACCGTCGGTCTGCAGGGGTTGGAGGGGTCGAGATGCCCATTGTGCAGGTGAGTGATGGGTGCATGTGTGCAGAGTTAAGTGTGTGAGGTAAGTGTAAAGTGTTTTAATAAATTTTACTTACCTTTACTTTCTTCTGCAGGTTTCCTTCCTTCAGTTCTTGGGAGTCACTCAGCTCACCGGCACAGAAAGCAGAATGGCCGCTGAACTGTCAAAAGCTGCAGCCTCTGCTTTCTGGTCTGGAGAGCTCCCTAACTGAGTCTGAGTAGAAGGTCTCAAGTTAGACGACAGATTGTCAGTGTTTGACAGCTTCACAGAGCTGTCAAACGCTGATTTTTCATCTGTCAAAAGCTCTTGACAGAAGAAATGTCAATCACTGACGTCACCAGTAACCAGGTGTCCCTTAATTGGCTTGGTGAGCCCGCTGGGTGGGCTTAACAAGGTCAATCAAGGGAAAATAGCGTGGGTTGGCCACAAGTCAATGGAGGCAGGACTAAAACCCAAAAAGTGGGAGTCCCGCCTCCAAAAGCTCCCCATTGACAAAATCGAGCCCATAGAGTTATACAGCTCAGAAAAGCCCTTCGGCCCACCCTGTCTATGCCGGCCATCAAGCTCTGTCTATTCTAATCCCATTTTCCAGCACTTGGTCCGTAGCCTTGTATGCTATGGCATTTCAAGTGCTCATCTAAATGCTTCTTGAATGTTGTGAGGATTCCTGCCTCTACCACTCTTTCAGGCAGTGAGTTCCAGATTCCAACCACCCTCTGGGTGAAAAAGTTTTTCCTCAAATCCCCTCTAAACCTCCTGCCCCTTACCTTGAAACTATGCCCCTGGTTATTGACCCCTCTACTAAGGGGAAAAGTTCCTTTCTATCTACCCTATCTACACCCCTCACAATTTTGTACACCTCAATCAGGTCCCCCCTCACCCTTCTCTGCTCTAAGGAAAACAACCCCAGTCTGTCCAGTCTCTCTTCATAGCTGATGTGCTCCAGCGCAGGTAACATCCTGGTGATTCTCCTCTGCACCACCTCCAATGCAATCACATCCTTCCTATAGTGTGGTGACCAGAACTGCACACAGTATTCCAGCTGTGGCCTAATTAGAATTTTGTACAGCTCCATCATAACCTCCCTGCTCTTATATTCTATGCCTCGGCTAATGAAGGTAAGTATCCCATATGCCTTTGTAACCACCTTATCTACCTGTCCTGCTGCCTTCAGGGATCTGTGTACATGCACACCAAGGTCCCTCTGATTCTCTGTCCTTCCTAGGGTCCTACCATTCATTGTGTATTTCCTTGCCTTGTTAGTCCTCCCAAAAGGCATCACCTCACACTTTTCAGGGTCAAATTCCATTTGCCACTGTTCTGCCCATCCAACCATTCCGTCTATATCATCTTGTAGCCTGAGGCTTCCCTCCTCGCTATTTACAACTCCACCAATTTTTGTTTCATCTGCGAACTTACTGATCATACCTCCTACATTCATATCTAAATCATTAATGTACACTACAAACAGCAAAGGACCCAACACCGATCCCTGTGGTACACCACTGGACACAGGCTTCCAGTCACAAAAACAACCTTCGACCATTACCCTCTGCCTCCTGCCACTAAGGCAATTTTGGATCCAATGTGCCAAATTGCCCTGGATCCCATGGGCTCTTACCTTCTTGACCAGTCTCCCATGTGAGACTTTGTCAAAAGCCTTACTGAAGTCCATGTAGACTACATCAACTGCATTACCCTCATCTACACACCTAGTCACCCCCTCGAAAAATTCAATCAAATTGGTCAGACATGATCTCCCCCTGACAAAGCCATGCTGACTACCCCTGATTAATCCCTGCCTCTCCAAGTGGAGACTAATTCTATCCCTCAGAATTTTTTCCTATTATTTCCCTACCACTGATGTTAGGCTCACTGGCCTGAATTCCGTGGTTTATCCCTACTACCCTTCTTGATCAATTGTGCTACATTAGCTGTTCTCCAGTCCTCTGGCACCTCCCCTGTGGCCAGAGAGGTTCTGAAAATTTGTGCCTGAGCCCCTGCAATCTCCTTCCTTGCCTCACACAGCAGCCTGGGATACATCCCATCAGGGCATGGGGATTTAACTATTTTAAGCCCACTAAAACCGATAGTACCTCCTACCTCTCATACTAATTTGTTCAAGTATATCACAATCCCCCTGCCTGATTTCTTTGCCGACATCGTCCTGCTCCATAGTGAACACATGCAAAATATTAATTTAAAACTTCACCTACATCTTCCGGATCTACACACAGATTGCCACTTTGATCCCTATTGGGCCCTACTCTTTCCCTGGTTATCGTCTTGTCCTTAATATACTTATAAATCACCTTGGGATTTTCCTTTATTTTGCCCCCTTTTCCCTCTCCTAATTTCTTTTTTAAGTATCCCCCTGCACTTTCTATACTCCTCTAGGGCTTTCACTGTTTTTAGTCCTTTGTATCTGCCAAAAGCCTCCCTTTTTTTTCTAATCCATTCTTGTTATCCCTTGACATCCAGGGTTCCCTGGGTTTGTTGGTTCCACCCTTGACCTTTATGGGAACATGTTGGTGTTGTACTCTCTCTATTTCCTTTCTGAAAGACTCCCACTGCTCTGATGTGGATTTCCCTACAAGCAGCTGATCCCAGTCCACTTTGGCCAGATCCTGCCTTATCATATTAAAATCAGACTTTCCCCAATTTAGAATGTTTATTTCCAGTCCATCTTTATCCTTTTCCATGACTACCTTAAATCTCACTGAATTATGGTCACTGTCACCAAAATGCTCTCCTACTGACACTTCTACCACTTGCCTGGCTACATTCCCTAGAATTAGGTCCAGTACCGCCCCCTCTCTTGTAGGACTTTTTACTTGCTGGCTAAAAAAGCTCTCTTGGATGCACTTTAAGAATTCTGCATCCTCTAATCCTTTCACACTCTGACTATCCCAGTTAATATTGGGGAAGTTGAAATCCCCTACTATTATTACCCTATTCTTTCTACACTTCTCTGAGATTTGCCTACATAACTGTTCCTCTACCTCCCTCTGACTGTTTGGGGGCCTATAGTACACTCCCAGCAAAGTGCTTGCCCTCTTTTTGTTTTTAAGTTCTACCCATATGGCCTCATTAGAGGAACCTGCTAAGATATCATCCCTTCTTACAGCAGTAATTGACTCCTTGATTAATATTGCAACACCCCCTCCTCTTTTACACCCACCGCTGTCTTGCCTGAAGATTCTATACCCCGGAATATTGAGCTGCCATTCCTGCCGCTCCCTCAACCATGTCTCTGTGATAGCAACAATATCATACTCCCATGTGTTCATCAACACCTTTAATTCATCTGCCTTACTCGCAAGACTCCTTGCATGAAAATCAATACCATCCAGCCTTGCCATACTCCCTTTTGCCATTGCATATTTGCTCTGTTTTTTCCTCTATATTTGTCTCTGCATCAGCCTCTACTATAGTTCCACTCTGTGTCCCATCCTGCCAAGTTATTTTAAACCCCCCCCCCCAACAGTACTAGCAAACCTCCCCACAAGGATGTTCATCCCATTCCGGTCCAGGTGCAACCCGTCCGACTCGTACAGGTCCCACCTTCCCCAGAAACAGAGCCAGTGATCCAGGGAACTAACGCCCTCCCTCCTGCACCAACTCTTTAGCCACACATTCATCTGCTCTATCCTTTTATTTCAATACTCACTAGCATTTGGCACCAGGAGTAATCCAGAGATCACAACCTTTGAGGTCCTGCATTTTAATCTGTTACCTAGCTCCCTAAATTCTTGTTGCAGGACCTCATCCCTCTTCCTACCCATGTCGTTGGTACCAATGTGAACCATGACCTCTGACTGTTCACCCTCCCCCTACAGAAGGCCCTGCAGCTGTTCAGTGACATCCTTGACCCTGGCACCAGGGAGGCAACATACCATCCTAGAGTCACGTCTGCGGCCACAGAAACGTCTATCTGTTCCCCTTATGATAGAATCCCCTATCACTATTGCTCTCCCACTCTTCTTCCTCCCCTCCTGTGCAGCTGAGCCAGTCATAGTGCTACAGACTTGGCTCTTGCTGCATTCCCCTGGGAAACGATCTCCCCCATCAATATCCAAAATGGAAAATCTGTGGGAGAGGGAGATGGACCCAGGGGACTCCTGCACTACCTTCCTAGTTCTTTTACTTTGTCTGGTGGTCACCCATTTCCTGTCTGCCTGTGCACTCTTTACCTGCGGTGTGACAGTAGGGGGCATCTTTTCCGTGGTTTACGTTAATTTACCTTCCTTTACTTGGTTTATGGTAATTCACCTGGTCAGGTAGCCTTTTGCTACTACACTCTGACCAATCCCAAACAGCAGTTTCGAATCGCTAAACCCACCCTTCCGGTTCTGACTGGAGGACTTATAATTAATGATATATATAAAACGGACAACTGGTCTGGATGTGAGAAAATCACCTTTTATGAAACTGAAGAAAACTACACCACACGATTTTAGTAATCACTGTAGAATTGCTTAAATGGGGGAAGACAGATGGCAAAATGAGGGATAAATGGCTACAATGTTAATTAAACAATCTTAGCAATTTCCCTTAAATTACCACCCCCCCCCCTTTAACTACTTACTAGATTGTCTTGCTGAGGAGTCAGAAACCTGCTCACCTGTGGTCCAAGGAAATAAGAGAGAGATAGCTTCTCAGGAGCTATCTTTATATCCTGCGAGCTCCTGCTGTTTGGCGCTGACAGGGTCTGTGTGCAAAATTTGCGCCAAAAAGTTTGAATACACAAGAGAAAGGCTGTGATTGGCTGATTCAAATAAAGCTTGGAGTGGTTTGAATGTGTCTACATTCTGGGACCGAAGTGTTCCCGCCTACATCCAGAGTTTCTGGGCTAACCAAAGGGGACACACCTGAATAATGGGCGATTCAAAACCCATTCATTCCAAACTGTTCTCTTTCAAAAGTCCTTTTCCAGAGTTTTGATGTGTCTCATTGTGTGTAAGGGGTTCTTAATGGAGTTGACTTGCTAGGCAAACAGAAGCCTATTGGCCTGCGGTCAGCATAACCACAACCTAAGTGGATAATCCCTTATGTCAATAAACAAGCATCGATTGCTTCTGTAGAGAAGGGAAACTCCCTTTGATTGGCAGGTCTTTCTCATAGACACACTACAAGCTATACAAGCTGCTTTTCCAAGCCCCATTGTCTCAGCCATGCTTTTCTGACGGCCATTTTTAAACCCCTTTGAAATTACCAAACTCCAGGGAACAATTATTAATAAAATGTACTGTCTTGAAGCGTGCAAATTTTTCCATGAAGTTCCTCGATTCCGGTGTTGTCCACGCACCGCAACGCAGCGGTTCTGGGCACATTTTAAAACATTGTCCAACCCAGAGGCAATTTAAAGTCACGCACAGTCTCCGTCCACGATGTAGATTAATACCTCCAGTATCTTTGGGGCTGAGGGGATTTTTTGCAAACCCCTACATTCCTCCCTTTGGATACTTCCAACTTGCTTGTAGTATCCACTCGAAGAAGTGAGCAAAATTTTCTGACCCCCGACAAACAACCATCCCCTGTATTTACCTAATAGCTACCTACCACTGATACCCCGACCCATCTATTCCCCTCAAATTTGAGAAAAAACCATGGTACAATAGGCATCTACAGATACATCAATTTACGCTAAGGGGTCTCATACCCCTGCATCACTCGTTACATTATAACATATTACAAAATGTTGCAATCTTGGTTATACAATGTAAGCACAATGATCCCAAGCACGGAGAGGGTCCTACGCCTCTGCTAAGCTTGGAGTTGTCACAAAATGATCCCAAGCATGGAGAGGGTCCTACACCTCTGCTCAGCTTGGAGCTGTAACAAAATACAAAAAAAATCTTGTTCAACAACATGCTTAAATAAACCCCGACCATCACGTGACAATGATGGGTCGTGAAATTCAAGTGGGTATTTCTCCTCCCACCTGGGCAGTAAATGTTCCTTCCACCCCACCTTGAATGGTCTTAAACCTTTTAAAAACAGATAAATGGATTTTACAGAACAGTCTGCTCCACCAGCCCCGAGCCGTTCCCTTGTCCCTTTGTGGAGGTGGGGTAGCCCTCCTGTTTCATAGACTGAGACCAGAGAGTATGTGATCGTGACTCCCAGTCCCTCCCCCTCCCGTCTTCCCTCGACTGGCTGCAGAAAATGATGGGTGCCTGTGTCGCGGCTCTCCCTGGCCCCACACTCAAACTTGGATCCCAGATCCGGCCACCCACTCATCCTCCCCAGCCACACTTACACTCTAACTTTGCCCGTGGGCGCCGGGTGAGTTCCTCCCTTCCCCGAACACACCCACGCAACTCTTGGGTCTCCCCCTCCCCTTTACAATCTTTCCCGGGCTGTCACCACCCACTCCCGGGGAACGCGTCCCTATCTGACAAGGCGCCCGCGCCTCCCCACCATGACTCCTCAACAGTGAGGTCTCCCACAAGTGAAATTCGGTCAGGATAGTGCTGGGTTGGGGGCCGTGCCCCACCCAGCTGGGGCCATCTCTTCCGCGTAGGAGGAGTAGGCAAGTTCCTCCGGAACCTGTCTGGTTCCTCCCGAAGGTCGCTGTGGGGTCTCCTCCTGGATTCGTCCAGTGGTGAGGTGATCCCCAACATTCTGCATCCATATCTTCATTTGATGTCCAGCTCGGGCTGGGCAAACAGGGCTGCTCCTTGGTCCATTCTACTGTAAAAACTTAAAAGGACATGCAGCCAGGTCTCTCACTGACCTGCTGCCTTAGGTGGAGACATGGTCGGGTCCCTCGACCTCGGACCAAAATAAAAGCATTTGGCACACTTGTAAACTTAAACTTTAAACTTAAACTCAAAACTACAAAATGTTAATTCTAAACTTAAAAATTCACCCTAAAAGCACGCTATATTCAAAATGATAATCAAACCAAAGCTATACTACAAATGCCGCCCGTCTCCGGACGGCCAGGCTAATCTCTGGCACTGTCGCAGGTTACTGCTGCCTGCAGCGAAGCTGGACTGCCTTCTGCTTCTGGTCCCTTGCAGCTTATGGCTGCTGATTGGGGACCCCTGTGTTTGGTTTCCCCCCGGGCTCAGGAGATTGCTCTCTGTGGCAGGCACTCTGGTGACCATCTTTTCTAGGGCTTGCGGACCCGCTGAGACCTTCTGAGGGGTGTCTCTGTGGGGGAAACTTTGGCTGGCGGACCCTGAGCCTGGTTCACAGCCTAGGCTGGCTGGGAACCTTCTCCCCCTTGTGCAAGCAGCCCGGACTGTATAATATACCTGGCAGCCTGCCGGTACTCTGGGTTTGTCTCCCTTTCCCTACCCACTCCTGTGCTGGGGGCATGTATTGCCTCACCACCTGCTGCTGATGGCTGAAAAACTTCCTCTCCTGGTCCAAAACCTGGTACCAGCTCCCCTGCAAGAGGAATTGCTATCCCTGCCACCCCAGGGTCCCACATCATGGGGGGGACCACTCTAGAAGCGGGCTGGGAAGCTTGTTCCATCAAGCAGGCGACTGCGCCTGCGCGAATCTCCTCCCCGGAGTCCCCCGGCAGAGGCTGTGAAACCTCTGTAACCAAACAGGTGGCTGCGCCTGCGCGAGAAAACTGAGAAAGAGACGCTGTGGTCCCACAGACAACTGCACCTGCGCGAATCTCCTCCGGAGTCCCACGGCAGAGGCTGTGAAGCGCCTGTCTTCAAACAGGCGACTGCGCCTGCATGGGAAAACCAAAGAGGAGCCGCTGGTGTCCTGCAGGCAACTGCACCTGCACATTTGATTTGGCTAAAAAGGGTAGAAAGAACCGCTGGGTCTTCCAAGCAGGCTACAGTGCCTGCGCGTATAGATTGGGAAGCGGGGACCTTTAAATGGCTGACTGCACCTGCGTGCTCGGCCTCACAGAGAAAAGGATTCGCTGGGGGTTCTCAGTCCACGACTGCGCCTGCGCGAACCCGGTGTTGGGAAACCTCTCCCCTCAGGCGCATGACTGCGCCTGCTCAGGAAAACTGAAAAGGAGCCGCTTGGGTCACAGGCTGGGGAACTGCGCCTGCGCGAGCAGTCTCTGTGAATGGATTTGCAGCAGCCTGCAGATTTCTAATCTCAGGTTGCTATTTCTCGGTTTCTGAGCCACATAACTTGTTCAAATTTAAACTTTGGCCAAAACTTAGGTTACACTGGGGCAGGGAAGTGTCCCAATTTGTGGGCTGGACAACTTTTACCTGGTAACAAGCCACAGCGCCTGTCTTTACAGGCTGTGAACTTGAACTTGTGTTGTCAGATTTATACAATTTTCCTGATTTTCCCTGTGTCTCATCCCTGCCTGTAATCGCTGCCACTGGCCCGGAACCATATGGGCCCCAGAAAGTGCCTGCACGTGCACCCTCCTTGGCCAGCCTATCGACCAGTCATTGTGGGGAGGCAGAGGTGGGCGAGGGGGCTGCAGCACCACTGATGGCTGCCACCTTTCCCTGGTTGGTCAGGAGAGACCGCATTGCCTCCAGTAGTGACTCGACTGAGGCGGGGGAAGTTCCTGTCTCTACACTTTGAGTTGGGGTTGAGGGGGTCCCGGCTTTATCGTCTCTCCCAGGCTTTTTACAATCCCTGCGCCAGTGGCCGTCCTCCCCACACTTGTAACAAGTGACCTTGTTCTGGGAGGGACGGCTCCCATCCTGGCGCCACTCTTTCTTATATTGAGCCCCAGGTTTAACCTCGTGGACTTTACCCTTTTGCTGGGGGGTCTCACTATTCCTCCCATTCCTATATGCTACCATGAGCTGTTGGCTTACAGTCTCTTTGGTTACTAGGGGGTCTTTGTGGGAAAACCAAGTATCAGCTTTTACTTTTATCTGGGGTAGGCAATTGGACGCCATTGGGTCCGCTACCTCTCATTCAGGTGTGCCCTATTTTGTCCCCCTGTACACGCGCTGTTGTTGACTGGCCACAGCCTGTCTGCAAATGCCTGTGGGGTCTCCCTTTCCTTCTGCAGGGTTTTCCCGACGCGATCGAACGGATTGCTGTCGTTCGCACCCATGGCTTCCAGTATTTCCTCCTTCAGGTCCTCAAAACCCTTCTGCCCTCTCTTCGCCTCATCTGAAAGGGTCTGATAGAGCTTGCTATCCACAGAGAAAAGCAACATTTTGGCTTTCTCTTCATCATCACAGCCGTTAACACCGGCTGCCTGTTCTACTTGTTGGAAGTGCTTGGAGGGGTCTCCCTTTTCAGAGAGCATGGGAATATGTTTCACCTGGCCTCTGAGCTGTTGGGTATCATAGGGTACCAGATAGGTATGCTGAACAGCCCCTGGGTTATTATCGCTCACGGGCGGACCGTACCTCCGTTGTCGGAGGGGGTACACTGGTCCTGGTCCCTGCCTCCCTAGCGGGACCTGCTGGCGTTCTCCTACCACCCCATTGTCCAACCCTTCTTGCTGCCAGAGCTCCTCAAAACCCGGAGCTGTGGGCTGCTGTCTTGGGATCTCTAATTTCCTAGCCAGCCTTTCCCTGGGTGTTGCCTGTGGGGCGGTTTGATTTGGGCTGCTGGTTAAATCCGGCTGACCTGCCTTCGGGACGATCAGGCAAATCATCCCCCTTGCTCCTTTTAAAGCCATGTTAAGGCTTTCGACCTCTGCCCTACAGGGGCCATGACCTGCTTCACTGAACCTTTGGTCGCACACCAGCTTATAAGCTGCTGTAGCTTCTGAGATGAGGCGGACATTCTCTTCCCGCAGTCTCATCTCGCTATCTCTGACCTCAGTGGCTTCCTGCACAAGGCGCTCTATCACTGCCTGGCATTTTTCCTACTCTGACTCCCGATTCTTGGCCTCTGTCACCTGCTCCTGCTTCCTCATCTCACCCTTCTTAACCCAGACACATATGCTATAATAGGTCAGCTTCCACGCTGCCGCTAACATCTGCAGGGCTACCCACAGACTGAAAACAAGGGAAACAAGAGCCGATGCTTTCTCCAGATCCAGACCACTCATCATATCAAAAACTGCCTCCAGTCCTGCCGCGGTCGTCAATTTGTAGGGGGGCATCTTTTCCGTGGTTTACGGTAATTTACATTCCTTTACCTGGTTTACGGTAATTCACCTGGTCAGGCAGCCTTTTGCTACTACACTCTGACCAATCCCAAACAGCAGTTTCGAATCGCTAAACCCACCCTTCCAGTTCTGACTGGAGGACTTATAATTATTATGATATATATAAAACGGACAACTGGTCTGGATGTGAGAAAATCAACTTTTATTAAACTAAAGAAAACTACACCACACGAATTTAGTTATCACTGTACAATTGCTTAAATGGGGGAAGACAGACGGCAAAATGAGGGATAAATGGCTACAATGTTAATTAAACAATCTTAGCAATTTCCCTTAAATTACCCCCCCCCCTTTAACTCCTTACTAGATTGCCTTGCTGAGGAGTCAGAAACCTGCTCACCTGTGGTCCAAGGAAATAAGAGAGAGATAGCTTCTCAGGAGCTATCTTTATATCCTGCAAGCTCCTGCTGTTTGGCGCTGAAAGGGTCTGTGTGCAAAATTTGCGCTGAAAAGTTTGAATACACAAGAGAAAGGCTGTCATTGGCTGATTCAAATAAAGCTTGGAGTGGTTTGAATGTGTCTACATTCTGGGGCCGAAGTGTTCCCACCTACATCCAGAGTTTCTGGGCTAACCAAAGGGGACACACCTGAATAATGGGTGATTCAAAACCCATTCATTCCCAACTGTTCCCTTTCAAATGTCCTTCTCCAGTGTTTTGATGTTTCTCATTATGTGTAAGGGGTTCTTAATGGAGTTGACTTGCTAGGCAAACAGAAGCCTATTGTCCTGCGGTCAGCATAACCGCAACCTAAGTGGATAATCCCTTATGTCAATAAACAAACATCGATTGCTTCTGTAGAGAAGGGAAACTCCCTTTGATTGGCAGGTCCTACTCACAGACACACTAAAAGCTGTACAAGCTGCTTTCCCAAACCCCATTGTCTCAGCCATGCTTTTCTGATTGGCATTTTTAAACCCCTTTGAAATTACCAAACTCCAGGGAGCAATTTTATTAATAAAATGTACTGTCTTAAAGTGTGCGAATTTTTCCACGAAGTTCCTCAATTCCGGTGTCGTCCACGCGCTGCAACGCAGCCTTTTGTGGTTCAGGGCACGTTCTAAAACATTGTCCAACCCAAAGGCAATTTAAAGTCACGCACAGTCTCCGTCCACGGTGTAAATTAATACCTCCAGTATCTTCGGGGCTGAGGGGATTTTTTGCGAACCCTTACAGTGACCACCTTGTTAAATGTGCTATCCATGAAGATCTCAGCTTCATGAATGCTCCACAGTGACTCCAGCTGCAGCTCCAGCTCTGAAACGCGGATTTTGAGTAGCTGCAGCTGAAGACACTTCCTGCACATGTGTTCGCCCTGGACACCTAAAGTGTCCCTGACTTCCCACATAGCACAGGCTGAGCACTCCATGCAGCCGAGCTGCCCTGCCATGTCCTACACTTAATTTACTCCCTTTACTTCCTTTAAATTAAAGAATATTAAATACACTAGGGACCTTACTTCCCTTTAAATACTACTTACTCTAAACTAGAGACCTTACTTTTACTTTAACGACTGGACTGTAGAAATACTCACCAGGTCCTACATACCAATCAACTATTTCCCTAGTTGTGACGTCATTTTAGCGGTTTTGCAGTTGTTGTTGTTTAACTGCTCCCGCTCTCAGACTCTTTCCTTGGTGTAAAGTAAGAACCAATTTCTACAGGGTGAAAAGTTAGGAAAAACAAAGATGAAGCAAGGGAGCTCCTCTTTCCACTCCTCACCTAAATCCCTGACTCACCCAACTCAAAGCACTCTGTTTACACCGCACTCGGTAGCGCCCCGGACCGAATATTGCGTGGCACCCTCTGCCTTACCGCCTGCTGCTAGCAATGATAGTTTGAGGGGAGCATTTTGCAGTCAGGAAGGGATTGGGGGAGCGCTATTTAAAGGCGACCGCTTCCTGCCTTTTTTTGTCGGAGACATTTTTGCGAACGTATTCTGAGTGAGAGAGAGAGAGAGAGACTTCTGGAGATATTCAAAGCTGTGTTGAGGAGTTTTGGGTACTGAGCAGCACTTTGCGGGTTCATTTTGATCTGATCTTCCTTGCATCGATTTAGAAGAGTCTATGGGGGCTGCAATCTGAGCTCTTTCCCTGGGTTCTCTCCATTGTTCTTTCCAGCAGATTTAATGTACAGGTCTCTCCAGGCCAAGATTCAAGGCTGCAATGAGCAGGGTGTGGATGGAGAGAAAGATCGACCCTCCCCTTTAAGAACTGGCCGGTGCAAGTGCGTCTGTGTTCTATTGCCGACTGATATCACATGAGCTTCGCCAGCGCTCTGAGGTAGCGCCTCGCTCCTCGGCGTCAGCGCCTTAAGAAAGGTGTGCAGTGCCTGATTTAGCGCTCCAATCACCTCCAGGGGAAACAGAAGCCAAGTTTGCAGTTGGAGGCGATAATTAGCGCCAGTCACTAAACTTTGCGCCCGGCCGATAATTGCGCCCCAAACGGGACGATGCCGAATTTCTCCCCCAATAGATCTTGCCTCATGAATCTTTGAGGAACTGGCTAAATGGTGGATGAGGGATGACAAGCGATTTTTAAAAAAAAGCTTTTAACAAGGCATTTGGCAAGTTTCAGAATAGGATAAGGGCATATTATATAGATGGTGTGTTAGCTTGCCTCATAAGAAATTGGTGAATGTAGTGATGAATGGGCAAGTGCTTAGCCTCGAGGCAAGTAATGATGGAGGTATCCTGTGGTCCAATTTTGTTACTCTACTGTTATTACTATTCATAAACAATATGGGAGAATTTCTAGTGATAGTGTCCAGTCTAATGATGCCTCAGAATGATGCGGCCAGGTGAATGGCGTAATGGAGATCCGTACAAGTTAAATAGATGGACTAAGAAATGGTGACTGGCATTTAATGCACAGAAACACAGGGTTAATATACATTGGTATAGAAAACATGAATTGTACAGAAACCTACGGCTAATCTTCAACAACAAAGGTGGATGGAGAAAAATGTTGGAATATCATTACTGAGCAGCCCCTGAAACTATCTCAGCAGTGTAAGAATATTGTCAACAATTCTGGTCACATTTTAGAATGCAGCTCAGGAATATTTGGTTATCAGTTGATGCATGTTGTGTTTGTCTTTTATAACTCACTGCTAAGGTGAAATAAGGGGCAAAATCTTTGGGAGGACATTGATGCATTCGGTAAGGTTCAATGAAGGCGTCGATTTGGGAAGTGAAAATGATAAGCTTTGATGATGTACTGTATTTGGTTTGTTCAGAATGGAAAGAACAAGAAGATAATCATAGAATCATAGAAATTTACAGCACAGAAGGAGGCCATTCGGCCCATCTTGTCCGTGCTGGACGACAAAGAGCTATCCACACTAATCCCACTTTCCAGCACTTGGTCCGTATCCTTGTAGGTTACGGCACTTCAAATGCATATTCAAGTACTTTTTAAATGTGATGATGGTTTCTGCATCTACTACCCTTTCAGGCAATGAGTTCCAGACACCTACCACACTCTGGATGAAAAAAATTCTCCTCAAATCCCCTCTAAAACTCCTACCAATTACATTAAATCTATACCCCCTGATTATTGACTCTTCTGTTATGGGAAATAGGTCCTTCCTATCCACTCTATCTAGGCCCCTCATAATTTTATACACCTCAATTAAGTCTCCCCTCAGCCTCCTCTGTTCTAAAGAAAACAACCCCAGCCTATCCAATCTTTCCTCATAGTTAAAATTCCCCAGCCCAGGCAAATTCCTCGTAAATCTCCCCTGAACCCTCTCTAGTGCAATCACATTCTTCCTGTAATGTGCTGACCAGAACTGCAAGCAGTATTCTAGCTGCAGCCTAACTGGTGTTTTATACAATTCAAGCATAACCTCTTATATTCTATGCCTCGGCTAATAAAGGAAAGTATCCCGTATGCCTTCTTAACCACCTTATCTACCTGTCCTGCTACCTTCAGGAATCTGTGGACATGCACTCCAAGGTCTCTCTGATCATCTGCACTGCATTTATTGTGCATTCCCTTGCCTTGTTAGCCCTCCCCAAATGCATTACCTCACACTTCTCTGGATTGAATTCCATTTGCCACTGTTCTGCCCACCAGACCAGTCCATTGATATCTTCCTGCAGTCTACAGCTTTCTTCTTCATTATCAACCACACGGCCAATTTTTGTATCATCTGCAAACTTCTTAATCATACTTCCTACATTCAAGTCCAAATCATTGATATATACAACAAAAAACAATGGACCCAGTACTGAGCCCTGCAGACCCCACTGGAAACAGCCTTCTAGTCACAAGAACACCCTTCGACCATTACCCTTTGTTTCCTGCCTCTGAGACAATTTTGTATCTAACTTGCCACTTTGCCTTGGATCCCATGGGCTTTTACTTTCATGACCAGTCTGCCATGTGGGACCTTATCAAAAGCCTTGCTAAAAACCATATAGACTACATCAAACGCACTACTCTCATCAACCCTCCTTGTTACTGCCTCAAAAAATTCAACCAAGGTAGTCAGACATGACCTTCCCTTAACAAATCCACACTGACTGTCCTTGATTAATCCATGTCTTTCTAAATGAAGATTTATCCTGTCCCTCAGAATTTTTGCCAATAATTTTCCCACCATCGAGGTTAGGCTGACTGGCCTGTAATTAATCGGTCTATCCCTTTCTCCCTTTTTAAACAACAGTACCATGTTAGCAGTCGTCTAGTCCTCTGGCACTACACCTGTAGCCAGAGAGGATTGGAAAATGGCCAGGGCCTCTGCTATTTCCTCTCTTACTTCTCTTAAGAGTCTGGGATACATTTCATCTGGGCCTGGGGATTTATCCACTTTCAAAGATGCTAAACCCCTTAATACTTCTTCTTTCACTATGTTTATTTCATCTAATATTTCACACTCCTCCTCCGATTGCAATGTCTGCATCGTCCCTCTCTTTTATGAAAACAGACGCAAAGTATTCGTTAAGAGCTATACCCATGTCTTCCAGCTCCACACACAGGTTATCTTTACGGTCCCTAATAGGTCCTACTCTTACTTTAGTTATCCTCTCACTCTTAATGTATTTATAAAACATCTTTGGGTTTTCCTTGATTTTACTTACCAATATTTTTTCATGCCCTCTCTTTGCTTTCCTAATTTCCTTTTTAATTTCACCCCTGCACTTTCTATACTCCTCTAGGCTTTCTGCAGTATTGAGCTCTCGGTATCTGTCATAAGCTTTCCTTTTTTTCTTTATCCTGCCCTGTATGTCCCTTGACATCCAGGGAGCTTGAGATTTGTTAGTCCCACCCTTTCTCTTTAAGGGAACATACTTGCTCTGAACCCTCACTATCTCCTCCTTGAATGCCTCCCACTGCTCTGACACTGATTTACCTTCAAGTTTCTGTCTAGAGTTCACTTTGGCTAAATCACATCTCTGCTTATTAAAATTGAGAACTTTTATTCCTGGTCTATCATTGTCCTTTTCCATAACTACCCTAAATCTAACTGAATTATGATCACTATCACCAATATGCTCTCCCACTGATACCCACTGCTCTCACATCATGCTTTCTGGGGTTCCTATATTTTGAAAAAAATAATAAATAATAAGATTTTAGTTTTTCACGAAAGGAATGTCAAAAGTAACAAATTCAGTGGTAGTAACACCACACATCGGC
Source organism: Somniosus microcephalus (assembly GCF_052327205.1). Classification (NCBI taxonomy): domain Eukaryota; kingdom Metazoa; phylum Chordata; class Chondrichthyes; order Squaliformes; family Somniosidae; genus Somniosus; species Somniosus microcephalus. The sequence goes on from NC_140997.1 coordinate 151,276,284, forward strand.
CCTTTCAGAATGGTGTTACTCAGAAAATGGGTTCATTTCTAGAGGGATAGGATTCAAAAGCAGAGAAGTTATGTTAAACTTGTATAAAAACTTGGCTAGACCACACTTGGAGTACTGTGCACTGTTCTGGTCTCCATATTACAAAAAGGATATAGAGGCACTGGAGGTATAAAAAGATTTACAAGGATGATACCAGAACTGAGAGGTTATAACTATCAGGAAAGTCTCAACAGGCTGGAGCTCTTTTATCTAGAAAAGAGAAGGCTGAGGGGTGACCTGATACAGGTCTTTACAATTGTGAAGGGTTTGATAGGGTAGATGTAGCAAAGGTCTCCACTTCTGGGGGAGTTCAAAGCTAGGGACCATCAATGTAAGATAGTCACTAATAAATCCAATAAGGAATTCAGGAGAAACATCTTTACCCAGATATTGGTGAGAATGTGGAACTTGCTACCACATGGAGTGATTGAGGTGAATAGCACAGATGCATTTAAGGGGAAGCTAGATAAGTAGGGAGAAAGGAATAGAAGGATATGCTAGATGAAATAGGGTGGGAGGAGACTCATGTGGAGCATAAACACCGGCATAGACTGGTTGGGTTGAATGGCCTGTTTCTGTGCTGTAAATTCTAGGTAGTAGCAAAGCATTGATGGATATGCTATTAAGAGGATACTGGAGATTAAGGTCGGCACAGTAAGTGTTATATCAGCTTAGTGATATATTGCAGAAAAGCCAAGTGAAAAGCAGAAAAACATGTATAAAAATTGTTTTAATGACTATCTGTCACTCACTGATACAAATCTGTTTTTCTAGGAAAATGCTTGCATCCATTATAAAAAGTGCATTACCATAATATGTAAAATTTATTCCACTGTGCACCGACAAACAAAAGGGATGATCCCAAGTGTAAACAGGATGAGCTCTGAGCGAAGATTAGAGAAGCTCATGGTGTAAAGACTAAATGAGAGGAAATTTGAGGTGAAAATCTCACCAGGGTATGTAAAATATTAAATGGTAACATCAATTAAGAATATTGCTTCAAGTAAGTCCAGGAAAACTGGAAAGCATAAACTTAAGTCAGTGAAAAGTAAATTTAAACAGATACTAGAAAGAAGTTCTTTAACCAAAGGATGATAAACTCATGGATTAGTCTGCGAGGTAAGATAATAGCAACTAAAACCTTGAAATTGATGTGTGGAATAATAGCAAACAAATGCTTAGCATGTTCATCTGAAATTTCTCACTCCGCTATTTTAGCAGAGGCATTAACTTAAAAGAATGAAGGCTCTGTTGAAATACCAGAGAGTGGAATTTCAAACAGATGTGTTAATCATTCATAATTTCAGGCCTCAAGCCATGAGGGACATTCAAAATACAGCAAGATGTTAGTTTGGGAATGTTAAGACATTAGAGAGATGAGCTTCAGTGGGTTAAATGGCCTTTTCTCATCATTGACTTTTTAACATTTTCTTATTATTTATAATGCCATCCCTAAATGATCCATGCTGTATACTGCTGTGGGACATCAATGCATTTTGATGAACACTCCAGAGAATTTTGGACGATAACTTTGGCTTCATTCCTTTTTGAGTTGATCTCCTGGTTTGTTCAGATTCTTGCCTCCTTCCACCCCTGAATAAATATTAAACAAGTATGCACCTGAGGCAATAGCTAGCTTATACATAGGCCTATAGATGCTAAAGACAAGATGTACTATGTAGCACATCACAGTAAGTGACAAGGGTAGACTGGCAATTTTTGAAAGTGCAAGCAAATTCAACAATGTTACTGTACAGTTCTCCTAATATTAGATTATTCTAATGACAGCTTCAGCTTTTCCTGTGGCACTTCACAGAGTTTAATGAAGCACTGTGACAAGTAATCTTGAAGCATAGTCAACGTTGCAGTCAACTTACACCTAAAACATATTTTATGACTATAGCATTAAAAGGATAATGAGCAGACGTGCATGTGTGAAGGGTTTCAATTGCCAGATTTTCTTTGCCATTTGACCTATGTTTTATAATGTGTTTGTTATTTTAAAGAGTGGCGGTGTTCTTTTACGTAGGTGTGAGACAAACAAAATAAGTATAAAGGAAAATAATTATATAAGTGTGCTGTTCAACATGAGCATTTCTGAGATATAAAATAATTCTTCCCTCATTTTTTCAAATCCACATCGAGCCTGAGTGTACTGATTTCTGCTTGGCTGGCTTTGAATTTATGAAATTAACCTGCAATTGACAGAGAAGCCATTAGAAAAATGGCTATGGCAGTTTGAAATGTCAGAAAAATTTACTGAACAAGACAGAATGTAAAGGACAGATATAGAAACATAGAAACATAGAAGATAGGAGCAGGAGTAGGCCATTCGTTCACTCGAGCCTGCTCCGCCATTCAATGCGATCATGGCTGATCATCCAAATTCAGTACCCTGTCCCTGCTTTCTCCCCATATCCCTTGATCCCTTTAGCCTTAAGAAATATATCTAACTCCTTCATGAATATATTTAATGAATTGGCCTCAACTGCCTTCTGTGGTAGAGATTTCCACAGGTTCACCACTCTCTGGGTGAAGAAATTCCTCCTCATTTCTGTCTTAAATGGCTTACCCCTTATCCTTAGACTGTGACCCCTGGTTCTGGACTCCCCGACCATCGGGAACATCCTTCCTGCATCTAGTCTGTCCAGTCCTGTTAGAATTTTGTAAGTTTCAATGAGATCCCCTCTCATTCTTCTAAACTCCAGCGAGTATAAGCCCAATCGACCCAATCTCTCCTCATACGTCATTCCTGCCATCCCAGGTATCAGCCTAGTGAATCGTTGCTGAACTCCTTCAATGGCAAGAACATCCTTCCTCAGATAAGGCGACCAAAACTGCACACAATACTCAAGATGTGGTCTCACCAAGGCCCTGCACAACTGCAGCAAGACATCCTTGTTCCTGTAATCAAACTCTCTCGCTACGAAGGCCAACATACAATTTGCCTTCTTAACCACCTGCTGCACCTGCATGCTTACCTTCAGCGACTGGTGCACAAGGACACCCAGGTCTCGTTGCACTTCCTCTTCGCCCAATCTATTGCCATTCAGATAATAATCTGCCTTCCTGTTTTTGACACCAAAGTGGATAACCTCGCATTTATCCACATTATATTGCATCTGTCATGCTTCTGCCCAACCACACAACCTGTCGAAATCATACTGCAGTTTCTCGGCATCCTCCTCACAGCACACACACCCACCCAGCTTTGTGTCGTCTGCAAACTTGGAGATAATACACCTAGTTCCCTCGTCTAGATCATTAATATATATTGTGAATAGCTGGGGTCCTAGGACCGATCCCTGCGGCACCCCACTAGTCACTGCCTCCCACTCGGAAAAAGACCCCTTTATTCCAACTCTTTGCGTTCTGTCTGCCAACCAGTTCTCTATCCAAGTCAATACCTTGCCCCCAATCCCATGTGCCTTAAATTTGCATGCTAATCTCTTATGTGGGACCTTATCGAAAGCCTTCTGAAAATCCAAATACACCACATCCACTGCTTCCCCCTTATCTATTTTACCAGTTACATCGTCAAAAAATTCCAGTAGATTAGTCAAGCACGATTTACCTTTTGTAAATCCATGTTGACTTTGTCCAATCCTGTCACTGTTTTCCAAGTGCTCTGCTATTACATCTTTTATAGTGGACTCTAGCATTTTCCCCACTACCGATGTCAGGCTTACCAGTCTATAATTCCCCGTTTTCTCTCTACCACCTTTTTTGAATAGTGGGGTAACATTAGCTAACCTCCAATCCATGGGAACTGTTCCAGAGTCTATCGAATTTTGGAAGATGACCAGCAATGCATCTACTGTTTCTAGGGCCACTTCCTTAAGTACCCTAGGATGTAGATTATCAGGCCCTGGGGATTTATCAGCCTTCAATCCCATCAATTTCCCTAACACCATTTCCCTACAAATACTGATTTCATTTAGTTCCTCCCTCTCATCAGATCCTATGTTCCCCGACATCTCTGGGAGGTTATTTGTGTCCTCCTTTGTGAAGACAGAACCAAAGTATGCATTTAATTGGTCAACCATTTCTTTGTTCCCCATTATAAATTCCCCTGATTCTGACTGCAAGGGTCCTAAGCTTGACTTCACCATTCTTTTTCTCTTCACATATCTATAAAACATTTTACAGACTGTTTTTATGTTCCCTGCAAGCTTACTCTCATTCTCTATTTTCCCCCTCTTAATTAACCCCTTTGTCCTCCTTTGCTGAATCTTAAACTGCTCCCAATCCTCAGGTTTACTGCTTTTTCTGGCCAATTTATATGTCCTCTCCTTGGATCCTATGCTATCCCTAATTTCCCTTGTTAGCCACGGTTGAGTCACCTTTTTTGTTTTATTTTTATGCCAAACTAGGATGAACAAATTCTGTAGTCCATCCATGCGATCTTTGAATGTTTGCCATTGCCTATCCACCATCAACCCTTTGAGTGACATTCCCCAATCAATCCTACCCAACTTGCGCCTCATACCATTGTAGTTTCCTTTATTTAAATTGAGGACCCTAGTCTCTGAGTCAACTACTTCACTCTCCATCTTAATGAAAAATTCTATCATATTATGATAGCCCCGTCCCAAGGGGCCTCGCACAACAAGATTGCTAATTAATCCTTTCTCATTACTTAATACCCAGTCTAAGATGGCCTGATCTCTAGTTGGTTCCTCGACATATTGGTCCAGGAAACCATCCCGTATACTCTCCGGGAATTCCTCCTCCACAGTATTGTTACTAATTTGGTTAGCCCAATCTATATGTAGATTATAGTCACCCATGATAACTGCTGTGCCCTCATTGCACGCTTCTCTAATTTCCCCTTTCATGCCATCCCCAACCTCTGCATTACTGTTTGTGGGTCTATATACCACCCCCACTAACATTTTCTGCCCCTTGGTATTTCTCAGTTCTATCCATACAGATTCCACATCATCAGAGCTAATATCCTTCCTTACAATTGTGTTAATCCCCTCTTTAACCAGCTATGCTACCCCGCCTCCTTTTCCTTTTTGCCTATCTTTCCTGAATATTGAATACCCCTGGATGTTGAGTTCCCAGCCTTGGTCACCCTGGAGCCATGTTTCTGTAATCCCAATCATATCATATTTGTTTACCTCTATTTGTGCAAATAATTCATCCACCTTATTACGAATGCTCCTTGCATTAAGGCACAAAGCCTTCAGGCTTGTTTTTTTAACGCTGTTAGACCTTTTTTGAATTATTATTTACTGTGACCATGTTTGATTTAAACCCTTTGTGGTAAACCACTGTTTGTATTCCTGTTTGTCCTGTTTGTATTCCACTGTGTACATGCCTGGACATGCCTCGGCTGACTCCTCCCACAGGTCCTAGTATAAAGGTGACTGCTCCCCAGCCCTTGTATCCTGGACCGGTCGACCACTCGAGGCAGACCTCCATTCTGTTGTTAATAAAAGCCTTTAGTTACTCTTCTAACTCTCAGTCTTTTATGAGTAATTGATAGCGCATCAATTTTATTAACAACATTTTTATAATGGAGAAGATCCTCACACCAGCATGCCTGGACTTAGATCATCGGGAGGCGGACTCATCCACCAAGTTTACTCACTGGCTTAAGTGTTTCGAAAAATTCCTGACCGCCTCCGAAGCAATCAAATCGGACGAGGACAAACTGGATGTCCTGACCTCCAAAGTGAACCACCGAGTGTACTCGGTCATCCAAGACGCGACCCCGTACGCGGATGCTATCAAGCTCCTCAAGGACCAGTACACGCGCCCAGTGAACGAAGTGTACGCCAGGCACCTCCTGGGGAGTCGTAAACAACAACCTGGGGAATCGACCGTGGAATACCTTCAGGCACTGTCTGTGCTTGGCCGGGCCTGTGGTTGTAAGGATGTAAAGGCCGCCGTGTACACAGAGGAACTTATCCGGGACGCTTTTGTAGCGGGCCACAGATCCAATTACACACGACAGCGACTGTTGGAGCAGAGTAACCTCGACCTCAACAAGGCCTCTGAACTCGCACTATCGTTGGATGCAGCCTACCAGGGCATGGATGCCTACTCCTCTGCACCGTGGACGCCGCGGGGAATGACAGCCTGGGACACGGTAGGACCGCCTCATAGCGCCGTGCCACCCCAGCCACACCCCAACAACGGCCCAACTACCGCAGCAGTGTCCCAAGGCCAGACAGCAGTGCCCCAAGGCCAGAAATGCTACTTCTGTGGCCAGGCAAAACACCCCAGAGCGCGCTGCCCGGCGAAAAACGCGATCTGCTCGGGCTGCGGGAAGAAGGGACACTACGCTAGCGTCTGCAGGGCCAAAGCCACCCCGAACCCCAGCAGCGCCGCGTGTGGGCCATGCGGGCCGCCATTTTGGACCTCCCCGGCCGTGTGCGAATCACCGGTACAGCAGCCATTTTGGACGCCTCCAGCCACATGGGGATCATGGACGCCGCCATCTTGGACGACAGCCGGGACGCAGCAGGCCCCCGACACCGCCTCATCTGATACCCGCAGCGACACACCGACCCCTACGCTGGCATCCGTTACACTGGACCAAGCGAGACCGCACCAACTGGCCAGTTCCACAATGGACATTAAGGTAAATGGTCACGATACAATCTGCCTTTTTGACTCTGGGAGCATGGAGAGCTTCATCCACCCTGACACGGTGCGGCGTTGCTCTCTCCCAGTCCTGCCTGCGCAACAGCGGATTTCTATGGCCTCCGAGTCCCAGTCGGCGGACATCGGCGGCTACTGCGTGGTGACACTCGTAGTAGACGGGACCGTGTACGATCATTTTAAACTTCTGGTCCTGCCTGACCTCTGCGCTGCCGTCCTGCTGGGGTTAGATTTTCAGTGCCACCTTAAAAGTGTTACGATGGCGTACGGTGGACCCCTACCCCCACTCACAGTCCGCAGCCAGCAGCTTCCAAATTGCCCGCCGCGCACCAGGTGCAACCTCTCCACACTCAGAGTCACCCCCCCACCACTGTTTGCTAACCTCACCCCCGACTGTAAGCCCATCGCCACAAAGAGCAGGCGATACAGTGCCGGGGACAGGGTTTTCATTAAAACCGAAGTGGAGCGGCTCCTGAAAGAAGGGATTATTGAGGGCAGCACCAGCCCCTGGCGAGCCCAGGTTGTAGTCGTTAAGACCAGCGAGAAGCAGCGCCTGGTCATCGACTACAGCCAGACAATAAATCGCTACACCCTGCTGGACGCCTACCCACTCCCCCGTATAGCTGATATGGTCAACCAGATCGCGCAGTACCGCGTCTTCTCGACCATTGACCTGAAATCAGCGTACCACCAGCTCCCCATCCGCCCTGAGGACCGCCAGTACACTGCCTTTGAGGCAAACGGCCGCCTCTACCACTTCCTTAGGGTTCCCTTTGGCGTCACCAACGGGGTCTCCATCTTCCAAAGGGAGATGGACCGGATGGTAGATCAAAATGCGTTGCAGGCCACTTTCCCATATCTGGACAATGTGACCATCTGCGGCCGTGACTTGCAGGACCATGACGCAAACCTCGAAAAATTCCTCCGCACCGCCCAACTCCTAAACCTGACATATAACAAGGAGAAGTGCATATTCCGCACAAACCGCCTCGCCATCCTTGGCTGTGTTGTGGAACACGGAGTCATCGGCCCCGACCCCGACCGGATGCGTCCCCTTATGGAACTTCCACTGCCCCACTGCCTCAAGGCCCTGAAGAGGTGCCTAGGGTTTTTCTCCTATTACGCCCAGTGGGTCCCCTACTATGCGGACAAGGCCCGTCCGCTGATCAAGTCCACCTCTTTTCCCTTGACGGCAGAGGCCCGCTTAGCCTTCCACCGTATCAAGGAGGACATTGCCAAAGCCACCATGCACGCAGTGGACGAATCCATCCCCTTCCAGGTGGAAAGCGACGCGTCTGACTTTGCCCTGGCCGCTACCCTCAATCAGGCGGGGAGACCCGTGGCCTTCTTTTCACGAACCCTCCAAGGCCCGGAGACCAGACACTCCGCTGTTGAGAAGGAGGCCCAGGCGATTGTGGAGGCTATGCGTCATTGGAGGCACTACCTGGCCGGAAAACGATTTACCCTGCTCACTGACCAGCATTCAGTTGCTTTTATGTTTAACAACAAGCAGAGGGGCAAAATCAAAAATGACAAGATCTTGAGGTGGAGAATCGAACTTTCCACCTACAACTACGAGATCTTGTACCGGCCCGGGAAGCTAAATGAACCCCCGGATGCGCTATCGCGTGGCACCTGCGCCAGCGCGCAGATCGATAGACTGCGGGTCCTCCACAATGACCTCTGCCACCCGGGGGTCACCAGGTTCTGCCACCTCATCAAGGCCCGCAACCTGCCTTACTCTATTGAGGAGGTCAGGACCATGACCAGGAACTGCCAAGTCTGCGCTGAGTGCAAACCACACTTTTATAGACCAGACAGGGCCCACCTGATAAAAGCCACTCGCCCCTTCGAGCGCCTGAGCGTTGATTTTAAAGGGCCTCTCCCCTCCTCCGACCGCAATGTGTACTTCCTCAATATTATTGATGAGTACTCCCGTTTCCCGTTCGCCTTCCCCTGCCCGGACATGACCAGTGCCACGGTCATTAAATGTCTGAACAACCTCTTCACCCTGTTCGGCTTCCCCAGCTATATCCATAGCGACCGGGGCTCATCGTTTATGAGCGACGAACTCCGTCAGTACCTGCTAACTAGGGGTATTGCCACAAGCAGGACCACCAGTTACAACCCCCGGGGGAACGGACAGGTGGAAAGAGAAAATGCGACAGTTTGGAAGGCCGTCCTGCTAGCCTTAAAGTCTAGGGGCCTTCCAACCTCCCGCTGGCAGGATGTGCTCCCCGATGCGTTCCACTCTATTCGGTCACTGCTCTGCACTGCCACTAACGCCACCCCTCATGAGAAAATGTTTGTCTTCCCAAGGAAGTCCACATCAGGGACATCGCTACCGCCATGGCTGACGTCCCCAGGGCAGGTCCTACTGAGAAGACACGTGAGGACCCATAAAACGGACCCCCTGGTCGAGAGGGTCGACCTCCTCCACGCCAAACCCCAGTATGCTTACATCGCATACCCGGACGGGCGGGAGGACACAGTCTCCATAAGAGACCTTGCACCCTCGGGGACCACAGTAACCCACTACCCACTACCACCCCCCCCCACGATCCGATATCCAGCCCCAGCAGACGGCAGGCCTGGGCCCCGCGACCCGCTCGACATCTACGAGGTCGACACGCCTGTGCCACAGCCTACGCTGGACTCGACGCCGGAAGCTTCACTACCCCTGCCGTCGCCACGCCGATCACAGCGGCAGACAAGACCTCCGGAGAGACTCCAATACACTAACTTTTAATACACTTCACCCCGCCGGACTCAATTTTAAACAAGGGGTGAATGTGGTAAACCACTGTTTGTATTCCTGTTTGTCCTGTTTGTATTCCACTGTGTACATGCCTGGACATGCCTCGGCAGACTCCTCCCACAGGTCCTAGTATAAAGGTGACTGCGCCCCAGCCCTTGTATCCTGGACCGGTCGACCACTCGAGGCAGACCTCCATTCTGTTGTTAATAAAAGCCTTTAGTTACTCTTCTAACTCTCAGTCTTTTATGAGTAATTGATAGCGCGTCACCCTTGCTATCTCTGACTGCCACCTTTGTTTTTCTCCTTCCTGTCTTTTGCTTCTATCCTTGTTTCCCTTTCCTCTGTCTCCCTGCTCAGGTTCCCAACCCCCTGCCAGTTTAGTTTAAACCCTCCCCCAGAGCACTAGCAAACACTCCTCCTAGGACATCGGTCCCGGTCCTGCCTAGGTGCAAACCGCTTGGTTTGTATTGGTCCCACCTCCCCCACAACCGGTTCCAATGTCCCAGGAATTTGAATCCCTCCCCCTTGCACCATTCCTCTAGCCACGTATTCATCTGAAATATCCTTCTATTTCTACTCTGACTAGCACATGGCACTGGTAGCATTCCTGAGATTACTACCTTTGAGGTCCTATGAGTGCTCCAGGTGTGGTCTCACCAAGGCCCTGTATAACTGTAGTAAGATATCTTTGCTCCTGTACTCAAATCCTCTTGCAATGAAGGACAACATACCATTTGCCTTCCTAAATGCTTGCTGCACCTGCATGTTTGCTTTCAGTGACTGGTGTACAAGAACACCCAGGTCCCTCTGTACATCAGCATTTCCCAATCTATCACCATTTAAATAATACTCTACCTTTCTGCTGAAGTGTATAACTTCACATTTATTCACGTTATACTGCATCTGCCATGTATTTGCCCACTCACTCAACTTGTCTAAATTGCCTTGAAGTCTCGTTGCATCCTCCTCACAACTTACAATCCCACCTAGCTTTGTGTCGTCAGCAAACTTGGAAATATTACATTTGGTTCTCGCATCCAAATCATTGATATATATTGTGAATAGCTGGGGCCCAAGCACTGATCCCTGCGGTATCCCACTAGTCACCAACTGCCACCCCAAAAAAGTTACATTTATTCCTACTCTCTGTTTCCTGTCTATTAACCAATTTTCAATCCATGCCAGCATATTACTCCCAATCCTATATGCTTTAATTTTGCACACTAACCTCTTATGTGGGACTTTATCAAAGGCCTTCTGAATATCCAAATACACCACATTCACTGGTTCTCCCTTATCTATTCTACATAAGAACATAAGAACATAAGAAATAGGAGCAGGAGTAGGCCAATCGGCCCCTCGAGCCTGCTCCGCCATTTAATAAGATCATGGCTGATCTGATCCTAACCGCCAATCTACTATCACAGAACCATCTCCTGAATCTAACAGAATTAGACACACGAAATAGGAGCATGATCAGGCTACACGGCCCCTGGGCCCGCTCCGCTACCCACAGGGCCATGTCCGATCCGAACCTAGACTCATGTCCAAATTCCTGCCCGCTCCCCGTAACCCTTAATTCCCTTTACTTATAGGAAACTGTCTATTTCTGTTTTAAATTTATGTAATGATGTAGCTTCTACAGCTTTTTGGGGCAGCATATTCCATGGACCTACCACCCTCTGAGTGAAGTAGTTCCTCCTCATCTCAGTTTTGAAAGAGCAGCCCCTTATTCTAAGACTATGCCCCCTAGTTCTAGTTTCACCCATCATCGGGAACATCCTCCCCGCATCCACCTGATCCAACCCCTTCACAATCTTATATGTTTCAATAAGATCGCCTCTCATTCTTCTGAACTCCAATGAGTAGAGTCCAAATCTACTCAACCTCTCCTCATATGTCCATCCCCTCATCCCCGGGATTAACCGAGTGAACCTTCTTTGTACTGACTCGAGAGCAAGTATGTCTTTTCTTAAGTATGGACACCAAAACTGTATGCAGTATTCCAGGTGCGGTATCACCAATGCCTTGTACAACTGAAGCAATACCTCCCGATTTTTATATTCTATCCCCCTAGCAATGAAAGCCAACATTCCATTGGCCTTCTTAATCACTTGCTGCACCTGCATACTAACCTTTTGAGTTTCGTGCACCAGGACCCCCAGATCCCTTTGTACTTCAGTACTTTCCAGTTTCTTGCCATTAAGATAATAACTTGCTCTATGATTTTTCCTGCCAAAGTGCATAACCTCACACTTTCCAATATTGTATTCCATCTGCCAAATCTCTGCCCACTTACTTAGCCTGTCTATGTCCCCTTGCAGGTTTTTTATGTCCTCCTCACTCACTACTTTCCCTCCCATCTTAGTATCATCTGCAAACTTTGATATGTTACACTCGATCCCCTCCTCCAAATCGTTAATATAGATTGTAAAGAGTTGGGGACCCAGCACTGACCCCTGCGGAACACCACTAGTTACTGATTGCCAGTCTGAGAATGAACCATTTATCCCAACTCTCTGCCTTCTGTTAGATAGCCAATCCTCTATCCATGCCAGAATATTACCCCCAATCCCGTGATTTTTTATCTTGAGCAATAATCTTTTGTGTGGCACCTTGTCAAATGCCTTTTGGAAGTCTAAATACACTACGTCCACTGGTTCCCCTTTATCCACCCTATATGTTACTTCCTCAAAGAACTCCAGCAAATTTGTCAAACATTACTTCCCCTTCATAAAACCATGCTGACTTTGTCCTATTAAATTATGATTATCCAAATGTCCTGTTACTGTCTCCTTAATAATGGACTCCAAAATTTTACCTACCACAGATGTTAGGCTAACCGGTCTATAATTTCCAGCCTTCTGTCTACTGCCCTTTTTAAATAAGGGTGTTATATTAGCAGTTTTCCAGTCTGCCGGGACCTTTGCTGAGTCCAGGGAGTTTTGGAAAATTATTACTAATGCGCCACTTCCCTCAAGACCCTAGGATGTAAGCCATCAGGTCCAGCTGATTTATCCGCCTTGAGTCCCATTATTTTACCGAGTACCACTTCCTTAGTGATTTTGATTGTGTTTAGCTCCACCCCCCCTATAGCCCCCTGTTTGTCCAGTGTTGGGATATTCTTAATGTCTTCTACTGTAAAGGCTGATACAAAATATTCATTCAGTGTTTTTGCCATCTCCATATTTCCCTCTAAGGGACCAACATTTACTTGAGCCACTCTTTTTCTTTTTATATAACTATAAAAACTCTTACTATCTGTTTTTATATTTTTTGCTAATTTACTTTCATAATCTATCTTCCCTTTCTTAATCAATCTTTCAGTTATTTTTTGCTGTCTTTTAAAGTTTTCCCAATCCTCTATCCTCCCACTAGATTTGGCTACCTTATATGCCCTTGTTTTTAGTCGAATACTATCCTTAATTTCTTTACTTAGCCGCGGATGGCTGTCTTTTCTTTTACACCCTTTTCTTCTCAGTGGAATATATATTTTTTGGAAGTTGTAAAATAACTCCTTAAATGTACACCACTGATCATGTATCATCTTACACTTTAATCTATTTTCCCAATCCACTCTACTCAATTCCACTCTCATATCTTCATAGTCTCCTTTATTCAAGCTTAGTACACTTGTTTGAGATCCAACCTTCTCACCCTCTAATTGAATATGGAATTCAACCATGTTATGGTCACTCATTCCAAGGGGATCCTTTACTAGGACATTTTTAATTAATCCTGTCTCATTACACAGGACCAGATATAAGGTTGCTTGCCCCCTGGTCGGTTCAGTTACATACTGCTCAAGAAACCCATCCCTAATACACTCAATGAACTCATCCTCAAGGCAGCCCTGCCCAATTTGATTTGTCCAATTAATATGATAGTTAAAATCCCCCATAATTATAGATGTTCCTTTATTACAAGCCTCAACTATTTCCTGAGTGATACTCCATCCAACAGTGTTGCAACTGTTCAGAGGCCTATAGACTACGCCCACTAGTGTTTTTTCCCCTTATTATTCCTTATCTCCACCCAAACTGTTTCATTATCCTGATCTTTTGACCCAATATCATTTCTCTGTATTACAGTGATTCCTTCCTTTATTAACATAGCCACCCCACCTCCCCTTCCTTCCTGCCTGTCCTTCCTGATCGTTAAGTAACCTGGTATGTTTAATTCCCAGGCATTGTCACCCTGCAGCCATGTTTCTGTAATGGCCACAAGGTCATACCCATATGTAGATATTTCTGCCATTAACTCGTCTATTTTGTTACGAATGCTACGTGCATTCAGATAGAGAACTTTCAAATATGTTTTGTGACACGTAGTTCCTGCTTTTGCCCTTTTTATTACTTTACTTTTTACTCCATACCTTCTGCCCCTTCCTGACACGCTCTGGTTTTTAATTTCCCCACTGCTACCTAAGTCTATGACCTTCTCTGTTGTCATTTTTATTATTTGCTCTCTAGGAACCTCCCCCCCACTAGTTAGTTTAAAGCCCTCTCTACAGCCCTAGTTATATGATCCGCCAGGGCTCTAGTCCCAGCACTGGCCAAGTGAAGCCGTTCCCAATGGAACAGCTCCCTCCTGCCCCAGTACTGCTGCCAGTGTCCCAGGAAGCAAAACCCATTTCTCCCACACCAGTCTTTGAGCCACGCATTTAACTCTCTAATTTTATTTGTCCTAGCCAAATTCGCTCGTGGCTCAGGTAATAAGCCAGAGATTATTACCCTTGAGGTTCTGTTTTTTTATTTGACCCCTAGCTGCTCATACTCCTTTAACAGAACGGCTTCCTAGTCCTATCTACATCATTTGTACCAACATGGACTACGACAACTGGATCCACCCCCTCCCACTGCAAGTTTCTTTCCAGCCCAGAGGAGATGTCCTTAACCCTGGCACCGGGTAGGCAACATAGCCTTCGGGACTCTCGCTGTTGGCTGCAGAGAACTCTATCTATCCTCCTAATAATACTATCCCCTACCACTACAACATTTCTATTTACTCCCCCCTCTTGAATGGCCCCCCGTTCCACGGTGCTGTGGACAGGTTGCTTATCCTCCCTGCAGTCCCTGCTCCTGTCCCCGTCAGGGAGTAAGAACCTCGAACCTGTTGGACAAGAGCAAGGGCTGCGGCTCCTCCAACACTACCTCCTGGATCCCCGTACCTGCCTCACTCGTAGTCAAACCGTCCTGTCACTGACCATGGGCTACATCTGAATTAATTAACTTCATAGGTGTGACCACCTCCTGAAACACAGAGTCCAGGTACTTCTCCCCCTCCCTGATATGTCGTAGTGTCTGAAGCTCAGACTCCAGCTCATCAACACGGAGCTGGAGTTCCTGTAGCAGCAGACACTTGTCACAGACGTAATCACTGTGAGCCTCAATGGGGTCCACCGGCTCCCACATCTCGCAACAGTAACACATCACCTGCTCCATTCTATGTAATTAATTACATTTTTTATTGTTAGTTATGGACACCCTCTGCCCGATTTTAGATGCTAGTATCCCCTTTAATTAATTGGATTTAAATTAAATCAATCCCTCTAATTACACCAGTTAAATGGTTTACCAACAGTCACTCTGCACCAGAAACGCCTTGTTAATGCAACCCACAGAGTTAAAGTTTGAAAAGAGCACCTAACACCCCACTTACCCTATCTCACACTTACCCAAACTCACTGCACTCTCTGCTGACTCGCACTCAGTGCTTGCTCGCTCTAGGACTGGTCTTTTTATATTGTTTGTTTGTTTACAGCCAAATGAGTCACCCCTGCTGATTGGTTAGAAAACTGGTTTCCACTGCCTGCTGTGCCAATTTACTCCTACTGCAGTGTAACCTTGTTTTACTCTTCTTAAACCAACAGAATCCCAAATATTTAACTTTTCCGCTTTACTTAAACTGCTTAAGTAATCTTATCAAGAATGATTTAAAGAGAAATAACAATTAAAGAACTCTCACACTTACCCAAACTCACAGCTCTCTCTGCTGACTCGCACTCAGTTACATCCTCAAAAAACTCCAGTAGGTTTGTCAAACATGATTTTCCTTTCATAAATCCATGTTGACTGTCTAATCCCGTTGATATTTTCTAAGTGTCCTGTTATCACATCCTTTATAATAGATTCTAGCATTTTCCCTACTACTGATGATAGGCTAACCGGTCTGTAGTTCCCCGTTTTCTCTCTCCCTCCTTTTTTAAATAGTGGGGTTACATTTGCCACCCTCCAATCTGCAGGAACTGTTCCATAATCTATATAATTTTGGAAGATGATAACCAATGCATCCACTGTTTCCATGGCTATTTCTTTTAGTTATCTGGGATGCAGATTATCAGGCCCTGGGGATTTATTGGGTTTCAGTCCCATTAATTTCTTCAGCACTATTTTTTTAATAATACTAATTTTCTTTAATTACTTCTTGTCACTAGACCCTTGGTTCCCTAGCATTTCTGAGAAGTTATTTGTGTCCTCTTCCGTGAAGACAGAACCAAAGCATTTGTTTAATTGCTCTGCCATTTCCCTGTTCCCCATTATCATTTATTTTACATACATGTAGAAGCTTTTACAATCCGCTTTTATGTTCCTTGCAAGTTTACTCTCATACTCTATTTTTCCCCTCTTAATCAATCTCTTTGTCCTTTATTTGCTAAACACTAAACTGCTCCCAATCCTCAGTCTAGCTACTTTTTCTGGCCATTTTATATGACTCCTCTTTGGATCTAATACTATCCTTAATTTCTTTTGTTAGCCATGGTTGGGCCACTTTTCCTCTTGTGCTTTTGTGTCAGAAAGAAATGTATAACTGTTGCAATTCATGCATTCGTTCCTTAAATGTTAGCCATTGCCTATTCACCGTCATGTCTTTTAATGAAGCTCCCCAATCTATCATAGCCAACTCACTCCTCATACCTTCGTAGTTTCCTTTGTTTAGATTTAGGACCCTAGTTTCAGATTGGAATTCATCACTTTCCATCTTAATGAAGAATTCTATCATGTTATGTTCACTCTTCCCTGAAGGACCCTGCACAACAAGATTATTAATTAACCCCTTCTCATTGCACAATAACCAATCTTGGATAGCCTGTTCCCTAGTTGGCTCCTCAACGTACTGGTCTAAAAAAACATCTTGTATGGACTCCAGGAATTCATCCTTCACAGCATTATTGCTAATTTGGTCTGGCCAGTCTATGTGTAGATTAAAGTCACCCATGATTACTGTAGTATCCTTGTTACATGCATCTCTAATTTCCTGTTTGATGCCATTTCCCTGTTCCCCATTAACATTTTTTTTACATACATGTAGAAGCTTTTACAATCCGCTTTTATGTTCCCGTTATTGCATATTGTTACCTCTGGTTGGCGCTGTGTACCAATGCATGCCTCAGCTGGCTCCGCCCACATGACCAGGTATAAAGGTGGGTGTTTCGGCAATCCACTTCCTTCTTGGAACCAGTCGTCCACGAGAGGCATGCTCTGTTCTTTAGTTAATAAAAGCCTTTTCATTACCTTCCTAATTCATCGCTTTTTATGGAGTAATTGATAAGCGTATCAATTTTATTAACTAAAAGTAAAATGGCGACACCTGAGCAGCAACAACAGCAACAACAGCAGGCGTTGCTGCGAGCCCTCAGACCAGCATGCCTGGACCTCGACCCTCAAGCAACGGGTTCATCGACCAATTTCGAACACTGGCTGAGCTGCTTTGAATCCTTCCTAGAAGCCTCCGCCGTGACATCGGAGGAGAACAAACTAAAAGTTTTGACTGCCCAGGTGAGCCCTCAAGTGTATACACTCATCCGGGACGCTGCTACGTACACGGCGGCCCTCGAACTACTAAAAGGGCAATACACGCGCCCAGTGAACACGATTTACGCCAGACACCTCTTGGGATCCCGCAGGCAGCAACCAGGGGAATCGGTAGAGGCATTTTTATGGGCGTTACAGACACTCTGCAGGGACTGCGACTGTAAGGAGGTAACGGCTGCGGGGCACGCGGAGGGACTTACCTGTGATGCCTTCGTTAGGGGCCTCCAGTCCGACTACTCCCGGCAGAGACTGCTCGAAAGCAAGGAGCTCGACCTGAAGACGGCCGTAGCCCTTGCGCTCTCGTTAGATGCGGCCCACCGAAACCTCGAAGCATACTCACGTAATGGCGCCGCGACATGGCCATCGCGACCTTGGGACATGGGACCGCCGCCCCCGGTACCAACTGCTGCAGCAATGTCCCGAAATCAACTGGGACCGCCGCCCCCGGTACCAACTGCAGCGATGCCCCGTAACCAGGCCCAAAAATGCTATTTCTGTGGCCAGTTAAAACACCCTAGAGCGCACTGCCCTGCTAAGACCGCTACCTGCTCGGGCTGCGGGAAGAAAGGCCATTACGCCAATGCCTGCAGGGGGAAACCCGCGAATGCCAGCAGCGCCGCGTGTGAACCGTGGGGGCAGCCATCTTATCCGCCATTTTGTGCACCTCCGGCCGCATGGCCGCCGCCATTTTGTCCGCCGCACTCAACCGCCATTTTGTCTCCGGACTCGACCACCGTCTCGTCGGACGACCATATCGACTCACTAAGCCATACACTGGCCTCCGTTACGCTGGATCAAGCCCTCCCTCATCATCTGTCCAGGTCCATGATGGACATCACGGTAAACGGCCGCGCCACCACTTGCCTATTTGACAGCGGGAGCACAGAGAGTTTTATTCACCCCGACACGGTACGTAGCCACTCCCTCACGGTCCTGCCAACGCGCCATCGGATTTCTATGGCGCCTAAGTCCCATTCAATGGACGTCAGCGGCTACTGTGTGGTGACCCTTTCGTTTAGGGGCACAGAATACAAAAATTTTAAACTTCTAGTCCTGCCCCGTCTTTGCGCTGCCGTGCTGCTAGGGTTGGATTTTCAGTGCCACCTTAAAAGTGTCACATTAGCATACGGTGGACCCCTCCCCCCACTCACAGTCTGCAACCAACACCTTTTAAATCGCCCGCCGCACACCACTTGCAGCCTTTCCACACTCAAAGTCCCCCCCCCTCCCTTGTTCGCTAACCTCACCCACGACTGTAAACCCATCGCTACCAAGAGCAGGCGGTACAGCGCCGGGGACAGAGCTTTTATTAGCTCTGAGGTGGAGCGGCTCTTGAAGGAGGGCATTATCGAAGGGAACACCAGCCCCTGGCGAGCCCAGGTTGTAGTCGTTAAAACCACCGATAAACACCGCCAGGCCATTGACTATAGCCAAACCATAAACCGGTACACTCAGCTGGACGCATACCCCCTTCCTCGCATATCTGATATGGTCAATCAGATTGCGCAATACAAAGTATTCTCCACCATTGACCTTAAGTCAGCATACCACCAACTCCCCATCCGCCATGAGGACCGCCAGTATACTGCCTTCGAGGCGAACGGCCGCCTCTACCACTTCCTTAGGGTTCCCTTCGGCGTCACCAACGGGGTTTCGGTCTTCCAAAGGGAGATGGACCGGATGGTTGACCAGAACGCGCTGCAGGCCACCTTTCCCTATCTGGATAATGTCACCATCTGCGGCCACGACCAGCAGGACCATGACGTTAATCTAGAGAAATTCCTCCGTACGGCCCAGCGGCTGAACCTAACGTACAATAAGGAGAAATGTATGTTTCGCACCAAGCGCCTTGCCATTCTCGGCTGCGTAGTGGAGAACGGAGTCATCGGGCCCGACCCCGACAGAATGCGCCCCCTTATGGAGCTCCCCCTCCCCCACTGCCAAAAAGCACTGAAGAGATGCCTGGGGTTTTTCTCTTACTATGCCCAGTGGGTGCCCCACTATGCGGACAAAGCCAGATCCCTCATCAAATCCACCTCCTTCCCCCTGACACCAGAGGCGTGTGCAGCCTTCACTCTTATCAAGAGCGATATTGCGAAGGCCACAATGCACACAGTGGATGAGTCCATCCCCTTCCAAGTGGAGAGCGTTGCATCCAACTTCGCCCTAGCTGCGACCCTTAACCAGGCGGGGAGACCCGTGGCCTTTTTCTCAAGGACCCTCCAGGGCCCCGAGACTCGACACTCCTCTGTCGAAAAGGAGGCCCAGGCTATTGTGGAAGCGGTGCGTCACTGGAGGCATTACCTGGCCGGAAAACGGTTTACCCTTCTCACTGACCAGCGTTCAGTTGCTTTTATGTTTAATAATAAGCAGAGGGGCAAAATCAAGAACGACAAGATCTTGAGGTGGAGAATCGAACTCTCCACCTACAATTACGATATCTTGTACCGGCCCGGGAAACTCAATGAGCCCCCAGATGCCCTATCACGTGGTACATGCGCCAACGCGCAGGTTGATAGACTACAGTCCCTCCACAATGACCTCTGCCACCCGGGGGTCACCAGGTTCTTCCATTTCATCAAATCCCGTAACCTGCCCTACTCCATCGAGGAGGTCAGGACCATGACCAGGAACTGCCAAATCTGTGCCGAGTGCAAACCGCATTTTTATAGGCCAGACAGAGCAAGCCTGATCAAGGCCACTCGCCCCTTCGAGCGCCTGAGCGTCGATTTTAAAGGGCCCCTCCCCTCCTCTGACCGCAACGTGTACTTCCTCAACATAATTGATGAGTATTCCCGTTTCCCGTTTGCCATCCCTTGCCCAGACATGACCAGTACCACGGTCATCAAATGTCTGAATGACCTCTTCGCCTTGTTCGGGTTCCCTAGTTATATACATAGCGACAGGGGCTCATCTTTCATGAGCGACGAACTTCGGCAGTACCTGCTCGCGAGAGGTATTGCTACGAGTAGGACCACCAGCTACAACCCCCGGGGGAACGGCCAGGTGGAAAGAGAGAACGCGACGGTTTGGAAGGCCGTCCTCTTAGCCTTAAAATCTAAGGGCCTTCCGACCTCTCGCTGGCAGGAGGTCCTCCCTGCGGTGCTCCACTCCATCCGGTCACTGCTTTGTACTGCCACTAATGCCACCCCTCATGAGCAAATGTTCGTTTTCCCCAGGAAGTCCACATCGGGAACCTCGCTACCGACATGGCTGACTTCTCCTGGGCCCGTCCTACTGCGGAGGTACGTGAGGACCCATAAAATGGACCCCCTGGTCGAGAGGGTGAACTTCCTACACGCCAACCCCCAGTATGCCTACGTGGCATACCCAGACGGGCGGGAGGACACGGTCTCCATACGAGACCTCGCACCCTCGGGTGCCCCTGAACTACCACCGTTATCCCCCACCACCCCTCCCAACCCAACCCCTGTAGATGGCATGCCGGAGCCCCAGGACCCTTCGTTGACCACCCAGACACCAGATTCGACGTTGGATACTGCACCACCGCCGCCGCCACCACGACGATCAGGACGTCAGACAAGGCCTCCTGATAGACTTACCTACACGAACTTGTAGTACACTTCACCCCGCCGGACTCAATTTTAAACAAGGGGTGAATGTGGTAAACCACTGTTATTGCATATTGTTACCTCTGGTTGGCGCTGTGTACCAATGCATGCCTCAGCTGGCTCCGCCCACATGACCAGGTATAAAGGTGGGTGTTTCGGCAACCCACTTCCTTCTTGGAACCAGTCGTCCATGAGAGGCATGCTCTGTTCTTTAGTTAATAAAAGCCTTTTCATTACCTTCCTAATTCATCGCCTTTTATGGAGTAATTGATAAGCGTATCACATTACAACTACTGTTTGGAGGCCTATAGACAACTCCTACCAATGTTTTCTGCCCCTTGATGCTTCTTAGCTCCACCCAAACTGATTCTACATCTTTTTTTTCTGGGCCAATATCCTTTCTCACTATTGCTCTGATTTCATCCTTTACTAACAACGCCACCCCACCTCTTTTCCTTCTTGCCTGTCCTTCCTAAGTATCAAATATCGTTGGTTATTCAGCTCCCAGCCTTGCTCACCCTGCAGCCATGTCTCCATAATCACAATTATATCGTATCTGTTTACATCTATTTGCGCTGTTAATTCGTCTACCTTATTATGAATGCTTCGTGCATTCAGATACAGTGCCTTTAGATTTGCCTTTTTAACATTTTTAGACATCTTAACATTTTTTTTTACTATGGCCCTATTTGTCTTATTACAATTTTTTCTTACCTGGACCCTATTTGTTAGTGCACTCCTTTGTTTGTACGCCCTTCCTGACACAATCTGGTTATCCTTACCCCAATCACTTTCCTGCACTGCTTCCTTGTGTTTTCTCTTTAGCATTCTAGATTTCTCTCCACCGGGACCCTCCCCCCCCCGATTATTTAGTTTAAAGCCCTAACTACCTCCCATAGTTATTTGATTTGCTAGAACTCTGCTCCCAGCATGGTTCAGGTGCATTCCGGAACTGCTCTCTTTCCCCAGTACTGGTGCCAGTGCCCCACGAATCGAAACCCACTTCTCCCACACCAATCTTTGAGCCACACATTCATCTCCCTGATCCTATGCCAATTTGCTTGTGGCACCAGTAATAATCCAGAGATTATGACCTTTGTGGTTCTGCTTTTTAATTTAGTCTCTAACTGCTCAAACTCTCTCAGCAGAACCTCTTTCTTTGTCCTACCTATGTTGTTGGTACCTATGTGGACCATGACAACTGGATCCTCCCCCTCCCACTCCAAGTTCTCCTCCAGCTTGGAGAAGATGTCCTTTACCCTGGCACCAGGTAGGCAACCTAGCCATCGGGACTCATGCTCCTGGCTGCAGAGAACAGTGTCTATCCCCCTGACCATACTGTCGCCTACGACAACCACCTTCCTTTTTACTCCCCCCACTTGAATGGCTTCCTGTACCACGGTGTCGTGGTCAGTTTCCTCATCCTCCCCGCACTCCCTGAACTTGTCCACAGGGGTTGAAAGAACCTCGAATCTATTGGACAAGTGCAGGGACTGAGGCACCTGCAATACTACCTCCTGCATCCCCATACCTGCTTCACTCGCAGTCACACCCTCTTGTCCCTGACCACGTGTCAATTCTAAAGTATTTAATCTAAAGGGTGTGGCTGCCTTCTGGAGCAAAAGGTCCAGGTAACTTTCTCCCTCCCTGATGTCTCGCAATGTCTGCAGCTTGGACTCCAGCCCCTCAACTCAGAGCTGAAGTTCTTTGAGCCGCAAACACTTACCACAGATGTAGTCGCCCTGGGCAAAAATGTCCACAAACTCCCACATATTGCAGCTGCAACACATCTCCTGTTCTCCCATTATTTTATTTATTTAATTAATTAGTTTCGTGTTAATCAAATTATTTACCTCATTTAGCTTATTAAATTAATTAAATTAAGTTTAGTTTTTAAAATGTAGTTATATGTTATATGTTAACTTAAAACTTAGCCCACAGTCACTAACAATCACTTACCTTCCTTACCTGTGACATCACACTGCCTTTTTCTCTTGTTGATTCAGGTCTGCTGCTGCTTTTATTAGTTAGGAACTTTATTTGATCTCTTGAGGAGGGAGAAGAACAGCAGATACAACTTTCCAAGTGAAACTGCAGGGCGTCAGTGTCCTGGTTAGGTGCATTGCATGGATGACATTTCCATAATCTCTGAAGGATTGAAGCTATCGTGTAAAAGATTGAATCATCTATTTTAATGCTTGTCAATTGTTCTGAGCCAGATATATATCCAGTTCCTTTTGAAAAGGGTTAATGAATAAATATTCCTATTAATTATACATGAGGTTATCATACATGCCACAAGTGTTGTTCCCATCACTCCCACTGCCACCATTTAGCAACTTGAAATGTATTTCAGTGTTAATTTACAATAACATTCCCCCGTTATCTAACCTGGCTACTAGCCTGATGGCAAAACAACTCAGCTACACATAATTAGGGCTCATGGGATTGGGGAGTAATATATTAGCAAGGATTGAGGACTGGTTAACGGACAGAAAACAGAGAGTAGGAATAAACGGGTCATTTTTGGGATGGCAAGCTGTATTTAGTAAGGATCAGTGCTTGGGGCCTCAGCTATTTACAATCTATATTAATGCCTTAGATGAGGGGATCGAGTGCAATATATCCAAATTTGCTGATGATACAAAGTTAGGTGGGAAAGCAAGCTGCGAGGAGGATGCAAAGAGGCTGCAAAGGGATATAGAATAGTTCAGTGATTGGGCAAGCAGGTGGCAGATGGAGTATAATGTGGGGAAGTGTGAAATTATCCACTTTGCTAGGAAGAATGGAAAAGCAGAATATTTTGTAAAAAGTGATAGTCTAGTAAATGTTGGTATTCAGAGGTATTTGGGTGTCCTTGTGCACGAATCAAAGAAAGTTAACATGCAGGTACAGCAAGTAACTAGGAAGCCAAATTATTTGTTAGCCTTTATTGGAAGGGGGTTGGAATATAAGAATAAGGAAGTCTTGCTGCAATGATACGGGGCTTTGATGAAACCATACCTGGAGCACTGTGCACAGTTTTGTTCTCTTTGCCTAAGGAAGGATATACTTGCCTTAGAGGGGGTGCAACAAAGGTTCACTAGATTGATTCCAGGGATGGGAGGGCTGTCCTATGAGGAGAGATTGAGTAGAATGGGCTTATATCCTCTGGAGTTTAGAAGAATGAGAGGTGACCTATTTGAAACGTATAAAAGTATAGCGGGATTGACAGGGTAGATGCTGAGAGGTTGCTTCCCCTGGCTGGAGAGTCTCGAACTAAGCATCATGGTCTCAGGAGAAAGGGTTGGCTATTTATGACTGAGATGATCACTGGTCTACTGGAAGACAATGGCATAGTAAAAGCACCATGACATTTTAAAAAGATGATTTCAAATAGAGTGTGACATTAAAATGACTACATAAATTAATAGCATAGGCTTCAATTATGCGAATTGCGATCCTTGCATACTTTAGTTACATAGATAGCTAAATGTGTCTTGTTAAATATTCCAGTTACATAAATAGATAAATCTATTTATTCTAGTAAGCAGTAATACATAAGATTACAGAAATATGAAGACTTGCAATCTACCTGGGATCCCCTCCTGGACCCCTTAGGATTTGAGAGATCTTAGTTTGAAAACACTTGTTATGAATTTGGGTTTAAAAAAACAGATAAACACATTTGAATTTCAGTAAAATGGATCAGAATTCATAACATGTTAAAAATGAATTCTATGTATAATTTGTACAGGCTGAGTATTTTAAGCTGGAAGAATGTGACGTAAATTTATGAGGGAAACATGAACTCAGCTAGCATATATTTGTACTGTTGGGATTAACAGATATCATCTATTGGTACTCAGAGACTTTTATTTAGCATTTTGTACAGTGACTTGATAAAGTTCAACTTGCCTGAAATATATTGGTGCCTGATTATTTTGGCAAGTCTTATCCCTGTTTGTATTTGCGGCTGCTGATAGCTTTCCAACTCAGCGACCCCAGTTACCTGGGGTCAATCTCTGACGCTGATAGGAAATGACAATTCTGTTGAGGAATTCAGGTCTGTATCTGTTAGAGTGCCGAAATCTATTGAACATATTCTTCTACTCTTGCCTTGGTTGGCTGCTGCCTGAGGCGGCTGGTCCAGTCATCATTTCCTGTAATCTCCTTTGTCACACTTGAGTTCAAAAGCTACGCACTGAGCGACCGCCACTTGTACATGCCAGCAGTTCAAATGAGCCATTGTAAATTTGATAGCTGCTGCTATGAATCATAAAACTCACTGGCAACAAACGAATTTGACAGTGGTTAAGCCATCACAGTCCTGGACAAAGACAAATAGACTGATTGGAATCGGTTAGTTGCACGTTAACCCCAGAGATCAGCTTAAAATTTTCAGTAGATTTAGGGACTCATCTAGACTGCTTTGCTCATCCCTGCTTGGCATAAAAATAAAACAAAAAAGGTGACTCAACCGTGGCTAACAAGGGAAATTAGGGATAGCATAAGATCCAAGGAGAGGACATATAAATTGACCAGAAAAAGCAGCAAACCTGAGGATTGGGAGCAGTTTAGGATTCAGCAAAGGAGGACAAAGGGATTAATTAAGAGGGGGAAAATAGAGTATGAGAGTAAGCTTGCAGGGAACATAAAAACTGACTGTAAAAACTTCTACAGATATGTGAAGAGAAAAAGACTGGTGAAGTCAAGCGTAGGTCCCTTGCAGTCAGAATCAGGGGAATTTATAATGGGGAACAAAGAAATGGCAGTCCAATTAAATACATACTTTGGTTCTGTCTTCACAAATGAGGACGCAAATAACCTCCCAGAGATGTGGGGGAACATAGGGTCTAATGAGAGGGAGGAACTGAATGAAATCAGTATTTGTAGGGAAATGGTGTTAGGGAAATTGTCGGGATTGAAGGCCGATATATCCCCAGGGCCTGATAATCTACATCCTAGGGTACTTATGGAAGTGGCCCTAGAAATAATAGATGCATTGCTGGTCATCTTCCAAAATTCTATAGAATCTGGAACAGTTCCCATGGATTGGAGGGTAGCTAATGTTAATCCGCTATTCAAAAAAGGTGGTAGAGAGAAAACGGGGTATTATAGACCGGTAAGTCTGACATTGATAGTGGGGAAAATGCCAGAGTCCATTATAAAAGATGTAATAGCAGTGCACTTGGAAAACAGTGACAGGATCGGACAAAGTCAACATGGATTTACAAAAGGTAAATCGTGGTTGAATAATCTACTGGAATTTTTTGAGGATGTAACTGGTAGAATAGTTAAGGGAGAACCAATGGATGTGGTGTATTTGGACTTTCAGAAGGCTTTCGATAAGGTCCCTGATAAGAGATTAGCATGTAAAGTTAAAGCAAAAGGGATTGTGGGCAAGGTACTGTCTTGGATAGAGAACTGGTTGGCAGACAGGAAGCAAAGAGTTGGAATAAACGGGTCTTTTTCCGAGTGGCAGGCAGCGACTAGTGGGGTACCGCAGGGATCGGTACTAGGACCCCGGCATTTGCAACTATCTTCAGCCAGAAGTGCCGAGTGGTTGATCCATCTCGGCCTCCTCCTGAGGTCCCCAGCATCACAGATGCCAGTCTTCAGCCCATTCAATTCACTCCACGTGATGTCAAGAAATGGCAGCAGACACTGGATACTGCAACGGCTATGGGCCCTGACAACATTCCGGCAATAGTACTGAAGACTTGTGCTCCAGAACTAGCGGCGCACCTAGCCTAGCTGTTCCAATACAGCTGCAATACTGGCATCTACCCGGCAATGTGGAAAATTGCCCAAGTATGTCCTGTCTGCAAAAAGCAGGACAAATCCGACCCGGCCAATTACCGTCCCATCAGTCTACTCTCAATCATCAGCAAAGTGATGGAAGGTGTCGTCGACAGTGCTATCAAGCGGCACTTACTCAGCAATAATCTGCTAACTGACGCCCAGTTTGGGTTCCGCCAGGGCCACTCAGCTCCTGACCTCATTACAGCCTTGGTCCAAACATGGACAAAAGAGCTGAACTCAAGAGGTGAGGTGAGAGTGACTGCCCTTGACATCAAGGCAGCATTTGATCGAGTGTGGCATCAAGGAGCCCTAGCAAAACTGAAGTCAATGGGAATCAAGGGGAAAACTCTCCATTGGTTGGAATCATACCTAGCACAAAGGGAGTTGGCTGTGTTTGTTGGAGGTCATTCATCTCAATCACATGACATCACTGCAGGAGTTCCTCAGGGCAGTGTCCTAGGCCCAACCATCTTCAGCTGTTTCATCAATGACCTTCCCTCCACCATAAGGTCAGAAGTGGGGATGTTCGCTGATGATTGCACACTGTTCAGCACCATTCGAGACTCGTCAGATACTGATGCAACCCATGTCCATATGCAGCAAGACCTGGACAACATTCAGACTTGGGCTGACAAGTGGCAAGTAACATTCGCACCACACAAGTACCAGGCAATGACCATCTCCAACAAGCGAGACTCTAACCATCTCCCCTTGACATTCAATGGCATTACCATCGCTGAATCCCCCACTATCAACATCCTGGGGGTTACCATTGATCAGAAACTGAACTGGATCAGCCATATAAATACTGTGGCTACAAGAGCAGGCCAGAGGCTGGGAATTCTGCGGCGAGTGTCTCACCTCCTGACTCCCCAAAGCCTTACCCCCATCTACAAGGCACAAGTCAGGAGTGTGATGGAATACTCTCCACTTGCCTAGATGAATGCAGCTCCAACAACACTCAAGAAGCTCGACACCATTCAGGATAAAGCAGCCCGCTTGATTGGCACTCCACCCACCACCTTCAACATGCACTCCCTCCACCACCGGCGCACTGTGGCTGCAGTGTGTACCATCTACAAGATGCACTGCAGCAACTCGTCAAAGCTCCTTCAACAGCACCTTCCAAACCCGTGACCTCTACCACTTAGAAGGACAAGGGCAGCAGACGCATGGGAACATCACCACCTACAAGTTCCCCTCCAAGCCACACACCATCCTGACTTGGACCTGTATCGCCGTTCCTTCACTGTCGCTGAGCCAAAATCCTGGAACTCCCTTCCTAACAGCATTGTGGGTGTACCTACACCATATGGACTGCAGTGGTTCAAGAAGGCGGCTCACCACCATCTTCTCAAGGGCAATTAGGGATGGGCACTAAATGCAGGCCTAGCCAGCAACGCCCACATCCCATCAATGAATAATAAAAAAAAACAATATATATTAATGATCTGGACGAGGGAACTAGATGTAATATCTCCAAGTTTGCAGATGACACAAAGCTGGGTGGGCGTGTGTGCTGTGAGGAGGATGCATAGAAACTCCAGTATGATTTGGACAGGTTGGGTGATTATACTGCATCTGCCATGCATCTGCCCAATGTGGATAAATGCGAGGTTATCCACTTTGGTGGCAAAAACAGGAAAGCAGATTATTACCTGAACGACAATAGATTGGGAGAATAGGAAGTGCAACTAGACCTGGGTGTCCTTGTGCACCAGTTGCTGAAGGTAAGCATGCAGGTGCAGCAGGTGGTTAAGAAGGCAAATGGTATGTTGGTCTCCGTAGCGAGAGGATTCGAGTACAGGAACAAGGATGTCTTGATGCAGTTGTACAGGGCCTTGGTGAGACCACTCCTTGAGTATTGTTTGCAGTTTTGGTCGCCTTATCTGAGGAAGGATGTTCTTGCCATGGAGGGAGTGCAGCGAAGATTCACCAGACTGATACCTGGGATGGCAAGAATGACGTATGAGGAGAGATTGGGTCGATTGGGCATATACGCACTGGAGTTTAGAAGAATGAGAGGGGATCTCATTGAATCTTATAAAGTTCTAACAGGACTAGACAGACTAGATGCAGGAAGGATGTTCCCGATGGCAGGGGAGTCCAGAACCAGGGGTCACAGTCTAAAGATAAGGGGTAAGCCATTTAGGACAGAGATGAGGAGGAATTTCTTCACCCAGGGAGTGGTGAACCTGTGGAATTCTCTACCACAGAAGGCAGTAGAGGCCAATTCATTAAATATATTAAAGAAGGAGTTAGATATATTTCTGAAGGCTAAAGGGATCAAGGGATATGGGGAGAAGGCAGGGACAGGGTACTGAGTTTGGATGATCAGCCATGATCGCATTGAATGGCAGAGCAGGCTCAAGGGGCTGAATGGCCTACTCCTGCTCCTATCTTCTATGTTTCTATGTTGCTCTTTTCTGTCTACTCCAATTATACTTGAAAGTTAAAAACAATGGCCCGTATTTTCCGATCGGAGTCTTCCTGCGTGCGGAGACCTCCGATCTGGAAAAAATCTACGAACTTACCTGAGGGCTCCCGAGGTGCGTATACTTCCATTCCTGGGCCTCCTCAACTCAAAATGTGCAGGGCCCACGTATCTCAGAGGCGCATGCGGTTTGGAAGTGTCCCTGGGATCACATGGGCCATGGGGAGCCAATAGGAGAAGGGAATCTCCCTTCATACACTTGACAGATAGACCTGTCAAATATATGAATGGAGATCACCCCAAAAACACTGTAAAACATTAAATAAATTTTTAAAAAACCATCACATTTATAAAATGAGTTGAAATTACAATAAATTAAATATTTTAAACAAAATTTAATTTTTTGAAAAAAATAATTACATTTTTTTATGGGGCTAAAACTAAACTTACCTTTTTAAAGTATTTTTAAATGATAAATGAGAGAATTTTTTTTTTTTACTTTTTTCAACTCTTATGCTGGTAAAAGCAGGCCTTATGCCTGCTTTTACCAGGCGTAAGATGTCTAAGGGTTTTCTGCGGGCGGAGGTTCTCCAGAAAGCGGAACTCTCCACCCGCAGAGGCCCTTCTCCAGGACAGGCAGTCTTGACAGATTGGAAATGCCGGTTTTCAGCGCATGCACTTGGCATGCCTGAAACCGGCATTTCCGATGTCCCTCTGGGTGTGTACGCAGCGTGTACCCACCCGTAGGCATCGGAATATATGGCCCAAAATGACTAAGATGTAATCAAATTCTACCAGCTTTAGCATTAAATTGGGTTAAAACCTATAATGCTTTATGGAATCTAGTGAATATAAAATGGCAGTTGGTAAATTAATTCCAGCCATCATCATACCTAACAGTTAATATTTAATAAATAAGAAGTGTTAGTTTGTGTAAGGAGGAGGGAGGGAATTGAGGGTGGTGTTTGTGGGCTGTCTTTGGCAGATTCATGATGAGGCCAGCACTGAACAAGGGGCATGCATCTGATTCCCAGTGGATGGTGGGTAAACAGGGTATATAAGAACATAAGAAATAGGAGTCGGCCATTTGGCCCCTTGAGCCTGTTCCGCCATTCAATAAGGTCATGGCTGATCTGGTCTTGGCCTCAACTCCACTTTCCTGCCCGCTCCCCATAACCCTTGACTCCCTTATCATTCAAAAATCTGTCGATCTCTACCTTAAGCCTCTACCCAGCCTCCACAGCTCTCCGGCGTAGAGAATTCCAAAGATTCATGACCCGCTGAGCGAAGAAATTCCTCCTCATCTCCGTTTTAAATGGGCGACCCCTTATTCTGAAACTATGACCCCTAGTTCTAGATTCACCCACAAGTGAAACTTGTACAGTTGTAGCAAGACTTCCCTACTTTTATACTCCATCCCCCTTGCAATAAAGGCCAACATTCCATTTGCCATCCGAATTACTTGCTGTACCTGCATGCTAACTTTTTTGTGTTTTGTGTATTCAATTCTGTGATGGGTTAAGAGCAATACAAATGGAGCAATTATAAAAGGTGATTCAGTCCACCCAGTTTCCTTATATATGCAAGACCTGGACCTGGTCCGCAGAAACCCATATCCTACGATTCACTGATGAATCGGAAACTGGCCTCATCCCTTTTGGTTGCTGTTTTTTTAGCTTATAATGGTATCCTTTGGTTCTATCCTTAATCTGTATAGAATACTTCTTTACATGGAGTGCAGTGAAAATTCCTTTCATTACTTTAAAAATTTGATGATGTGCCTGCTTCATTATCATTTTTCCAAGGAGTGTAGGTTTCACATTCTTAGCTTCACTTCCTAACTCAATAATATGAAAGTTGTATAATCTTTGTTGCCCTACTTTGATTCCTTTCCATTGCCTCTTTTTTTTGCAACCACAGCTCGATACAATACTTCACATAAATGCATTTAAGAGGAAATTAGATAAGTACATGAGGGAGAGAGGAATATAAGGATATGTTGATAGGGTTAGATGAAGTAGGGTGGGAGGAGGCTCGTATGAAGCATAAACAGTGGCACAGACCTGTTGGGCCAAATGGCCTGTTTCTGTGCTGTAAATTCTATGTGATATGTGTTCCTACTAATGCTGTTTTACAAGGTCAGAATCACTTCCTTGGGTCTGTCATCTTTAGATTGAAATATACACATCAACATTTCATTTGCCTTTTCAATTGCTCTCCTAACGCTTTCAGTGTTTAATCAATGATTACATGTAAACCTTCCTTAATTCATCTTATATAACAATGTAGCCTTCAGAATTGGAATCTTGGACCCTTTTGTCTGACCTCCATTTTCATCCCTCGTAATAATGCAGTATTGCAATGGGCCTAATAGAATTAGGAGTCCATTTAAGATAGTCTGATAAGAGTACAGTGTGATAACATTGACTTTTTCTCAACTATCACCATCCCAGTCTATTCTTTCTTAAATTGCTCTATCTTGGATAAGATCAAATACTTGTTAAGGTCGACACTTGCTTTGGAAAAATTGATTACATTTTGTCTGTGTCTCGCAAAGTTGATTATGCCTTCTGCTGGCACATTTTGTGTTGTAAATCTCCTCTCTTATCTACACTTGTTAATAAGTGTTGAAAAGTTGCACCAATTGCTTTCCTTCATCTTTCTACATGTGTCCCAGTGAATCCTTGTCACCTATCAAACTCTATGGGAAATCCATAACAATTTCTATTAATTTTGGAATACAGTCAGAAATTCCAAACAATTTATAACATAGAGTTGGGATAATAGTGATTGGTACGATATAGCTGTTGAATCCATGATTCTTAAAGTATGATGTTTTCCAATAACTAGATGGAGGCTGTAACTTAACAATCAACAGGTGTTTACTGGAGGAGGGTAGTCTAAAGATTAACAGTACAGAGACATGCTCAAGGCTTATATACAGGTGTGGTCACTGCCGGTACTACAGTATACAGGAGCTGTAAAAGTAGTTCTCTCTTAAAGGTACATACACGACAATTCCTCCCCTTTTAGATTAACAGTACCCATAACATTCAAATAACAGTTAACACTTTAACATGCACATTAAACTGAAATAGTCCATTTATAGATTCAGTCTTTGGGGCGGCTTCCTGATCCTTTCTGGATAGCGCCTTTCCTGAGGTTCTTGTTCTTGGTGCAGAGGTGATTCTGGCCCCCTTTCGTCGGTTAGTTCATCAGTTTCCGCTGCTACTGTTTCTGAGGTAGATGCTACCGGTATGTCGGGTTCAACCCCAGGTACGCGAGACATGGGGATGACTCGTTCCTGTGACGCTAGGCTCTGGTCGACGTGGCGTCTCACAATGTTCTCCCCGACATCCACTGTGTACATTAATGGCCCCTGCCGTGTGCATATTGTTCCGGGTTGCCATTTCTCTGTTCGGTAGTCGCGGGCCAAGACTGGTTGTCCTACATTGAAGCTCCTTGTCGGCTTCTCATTGATGTGCTGGAATTGCTTATCCTCAACATTTCTTCGCACATTTGGTCTGAGCAAATCCAGACGAGAGCTCAACCTTCGGTTAAAGAACATCATGGCCGGGGTCTGGTTGGTAACTGCATGTGTCGCCTTTCTGTAGCCTAACAGGAAATTGTCCACCTTTTGATGCAGTGGAATTTCATCATCGCACATGGCCCTTATCGCCTTTTTAAAGGTTTGTACGAACCTCTCAGCCAATCCATTTGTGCCTGGATGATACGGGGCGGATGTGTAATGCCTTACCCCATTCCTTCTCATAAATTTCTGAAACTCTTCGGACACAAACTGTGGTCCGTTATCAGAGCAAATTTGCTCTGGCAAGCCGTTCCTGGCAAATATGGTCCGTAGGACTGCAATCGTTTTCTCTGTAGTGGTTGAGGACATTTTGATCACCTCAGGCCATTTCGAGTGCGTATCCACTGCTATTAAGAACATTGAGTCCATGAATGGACCAGCAAAATCAATATGCACCCGTTGCCATGGAGAGGAGGGCCACTCCCATGGGTGTAGAGGGGCATGTGGTGGTGCATTTTGGACCTTCTGGCATCCTGAGCAGCTCTTTGTTAGGTCCTCGATTTGTTGATCGATCCCCGGCCACCACACATAAGCCCTAGCAAGGCTTTTCATTTTCACCCCTCCCAGATGACCTTCGTGAAGCTCATTGAGCACTCTCTCCCTTAACTTGGGTGGAATTACCACTCGGGATCCACACATCACTGTCCCCTGGCATACTGACAGCTGTTCTCTTCTGGATGAGAATGCTGGCAACAGTGAGTCGCCATGTGTTGGCCATCCCTTCACCGTCAAATCATATACCCGAGACAGTGTCGGATCATTGTGGGCCTCCTTCTCTATATCCGCGTTAGTTACTGGCAATCGTTCAATTATCGACGAATAAAATATTTCGATAGGGTCCACTGCTGGTTCTTCCTCCACAGTAGGCAGTGGCAGGCGTGATAGCCCACCAGCGTTTCCATGCTGTTTCGTGCCCTTATACTCTATTTCATATTGGTTCACCCCTAGAAAAAGTGACCATCTTTGTAGCCGTTGTGCAGTCATCACCGGAACGCCCTTTGGATTAAAGATGGAAACAAGTGGTTGGTGGTCAGTCAGCAATGTGAACTTCTGCCCATGCAGATAGTGGTTGTATTTTTTTACTCCCCATACTAGGCTGAGGGCCTCCTTGTCGATCTGGGCGTAGTTGTGCTCGGCTGAGGTTAGTGACCGAAACGCAAAGGCTACTGGCTTCTCCAACCCGTCTGGGAATTTGTGCGACAGCACCGCTCCAAAAGCATAGGGTGATGCATCACATGCCAACCGAATTGGTAGTGCTGGGTTGAAATGGGCCAACACCTCTTTTGATGTGATCAATTCTTTGCACTTCTGGAAAGCTCGTTTACATTCGTCATTCCACTTCCATGGTACCCCCGTTTGAAGTAGGGTGTTCAGTGGGTGTAATACTGTAGACAAATTTGGTAAGAACTTATGGTAGTAGTTCACCAGCCCGAGGAACAACCTCAGTTGTGACACATTTTCCGGTGCTGGAGCCTTGACTACTGCCTCAATCTTTTCAGGGGACTTATGTAACCCCTCTTCATCAATAACATGGCCACAATACGAGATCTGCTTCTGGAAAAACTCGCACTTGTGGCGATTAGCTCGTAGCCCATATTCCTTTAATCTAGTGAGCACCTGCTCCAGGTTGGCGAGGTGATCACTGTCATTTTCGCCCACGACCAGGATGTCGTCCTAATAACACTGGGTCCCTGGAATCCCTTGCAGGACTTGATCCATTGCCCTTTGCCAAATAGCCGGAGCCGATGCTACCCCGAACACCAGCCGGTTGTATTGGTAGAGACCTTTATGAGTGTTGATCGTGAGGTATTGTTTTGAGGCTTCTTCTACCTCCATTTGCAGGTACGCCTGGGCCAGATCAATTTTGGTGAAGCGTTTACCTCCAGATAGTGAGGCGAAAATATCCTCAATCCGTGGAAGTGGTTATTGTACCGTGTGAAGGACTGGGATCACTGTCACCTTAAAATCCCCACAGATGCGGACCTTCTTTGGTTCCCCAGGCGTATTACTCAACGACCTCTTCATTACAGGAACGATGGGTGTAGCCCACTTGCTCCAGTCTACTTTGGACAGTACTCCTGAATGTTCCAACCCTTCCAGCTGTTCTTCGACGGCTGGTCGGATCGCATAAGGCACCGGTCTGGCCTTAAAAATCTTTGGGCTTGCATTTTCCTCTATTTTAATCGTCGCTGTTATGCCTTTTAGTGTTCCGAGTCCCTCCTGAAACACTTCTTGTGCGTCAGTTAGCATTTTTGACAGTCGTCCAGGTGTGATGTCGTCATCCTTTTTGGCCTCAACCTTCAGTGCCTGTATGGAATGCCAATCTAATTGTATCTTCCGGATCCATTCACGTCCTAGTAGTGGTGGTCCTCCATCTGGCAATACATATAGGTCCATTTTGGGTATTTCCTGGCCTTTGTATATCACGTTCACCCTTATTTTTCCTTTGGGGTAGACTTTTTGCCCCGTGTACGTCTTCAAGACAATCTCTGTAGCTTTCAAGGGTATATGTGAAAATAGCCGCTTGTAGTCCCTTCGGTTTAAGACTGTTAGGGCTGATCCTGTGTCCAATTCCATTTTCACTTGGACTCCGTCTATCTTGAGCGTGACACAGATAGTCTGGTGATCCTCCATTTTGATTACCTTATGTAGTTTCAGACAACCCAGCTCCTTGCTTCCGGAGTCTGTATCACTTTTCTGTTCGTCTGAACTACTGTCCATCACCTTATGTACCTTTTTGTACTTCTCCCGTGGAGATTTCTTGCTGCTGGTTTTCTTCCCTGACCGGCAGACTCTTGCTATGTGTCCTGCTTTTCCACACTGTCTGCACACTTGGTCCTTGAACCAACAATCCTTCTGGTCGTGTGCTGTTCTGCCACAGCGATAACACTTCCCTGCTCCATATGACATTTCATTGGTGCAATATTCTTGCGGTCTCCGTTGTATCTCTGCTGTGCCCCATGTGGCTGCTTCGTGTGATACTGCCATGCTGAAAGCCTTGTCCAGCGTAAGATCCTTTTCTGATAGAAGCCGTTTCTGGGTTCCTTCACTTTGAAGCCCACACACAAACTTGTCCCTTAACGTATCTGCTAGTCCCATTCCAAACTGGCAGTGTTTCGATAGCTTGCGCAGTTCCGTTAAGTACTCAGCATTACTTTCATCTTTATGCTGGTTCCTTTTGTGGAACTTAAATCTTTCTGCTATCAGCAGCGGTGTGGGGTTTAAGCGGTCCTGTAGGATTTCCACTATGCTTTCAAAATTCTTATCCACTGGCTTCTCTGGGGTTATTAGGTTTCACAGTAAGCCATAAGTTTTTGCACCCATGGAATTTAACAAAACCAGTGCTTTCCTAGCATCTGGCACTTCATTCGCCTTGCAGTACACCTCAATGCGTTCCACATATGTTGCCCAATCTTCGACTTCATTGTCGAACGCAGTGATACTGCCACTCTTCGGCATCCCTGGGTGTGATTAAACTGTCTAAAATGGCATCTCCCGCGCTCTCCCTTCTTCTCCGCTGGCACAAAATGGTGTCTCTCTCACTTTCCTTTCTTCCCGCGCTCGCCCTTCTTCTCCCCTGCGGCTTCTAAAATGGCGTCTCCCGCGCTTCCTTTCTTTCCCCTGCGGATGCTGTTCAGCCCTTGAGCCCTGGCTGTGCTCTGCACGTTCTCCTGTGCGCCTCTCTCATTGCCGCCGCTCGGTCCTGAACCCTGGCTGCTGCTTTACCCTCTCTCTCTCTCTTTGTTTTCCATCGACGCCGCTCGGTTTTCAACCCCCGGCTGCGCCCTGTGCGCTTCACCCTCTCTCTTACCCCGTCGATGCTGCTCGGCCTTTTCTGTGCCATTGGTCAGCTCCAGCCGCCGCTGTCCGGGAAGGGTCTGCGCTGTACCTGTTGCCAATCTGTTGCTGGATCGTCGTGGCTGGAGAACCAAGCCCAGCTGTCAACAGCCTCCCCTGCGATGTTCACTCTCTGCCGGATGACTGGGCGGTTGCTCGTGGTCAACGCCCATGCTTCTGGCCTCGACTTTCTTCCACCGCCCTCCCGGAGCGCACCCTTGAAAGGAAATGCAGAGTTGCAGGTAGATTCGAATCGACCTCTTCGCCACTGTTGAATCCGTGATTCTTAAAGTATGATGTTTTCCAATAACTAGACGGAGGCTGTAACTTAACAATCAACAGGTGTTTACTGGAGGAGGGTAGTCTAAAAACTAACAGTACAGAGGCATGCTCAAGGCTTATATACAGGTGTGGTCACTGCCGGTACTACAGTATACAGGAGCTGTAAAAGTAGTTCTCTCTTAAAGGTACATACACTACAATAGCCTTTTGTGTAAGTATGCTCCCTGCAATTCAATGGGTTTGATGCATAATAACAAAGGAAAAAGAGGGACAAGGAAAGACCAAGTGGTCCATCGAGCCTGTCTCATCCAGACATGGTGCAACCTACATGTGCCATCAGCACTTCATCTTCCTCCACCGCCTCCTCGCCCGCCACCCCCCCCCGACCAGTCAGGAAATCTCCTAGGAGATGCAAAAAATGGAGGAAAAATACTCTCCAATTTAGGAAAAAGCCCTGAGAAATTTCTCTCTCACCCTTCAAGGCAATGAAGCAATTCCATCAGCCTGCAAATAAAGATAAAGAACTTTCAATAAATCTGCTACTTTATTAACAGTAAAATAAATATAAAAGTACTTGCAAGGTGTGACTAGGCTGAACTATTACTGGTGAAAACATACTTCCCCCTTGTTGCTCTGGCTTGTGGTAAGTCTTAAGTGGTTTGGCTTAGAGCTTTCATCTAAGCAAACTGATCAGCAAATTTTTCTCCATTCTGATGCAATTCAAAGGACTGTAAAGAATTAAGGGCTTGATGCTTTCGAAGGAAATCTGAAATGCTTTACACCCAGTGGGACCGATCAGAGTTCACTGACGATTGTCTTAAAATATCCTACTTTCACTCTTTTGGCACAAATTCTGAACGTTCCTTTTTTTTCAAACTCATCCAATTTTCTTACAAATGTACACAATTCTGCAGGGGGTCGTGCTGCCTTGCTACTTTGCACATGTAACCGTTCTTCATAAATCAGCTTGCGCATTGAGCGCTAAGGGGACCATTTGGCCCTGGAGGCTATTACAGGCCTGGGGATGCTAAAGCTAACTGTATAGCCCCTAAAGTCATGCTGCCTGTGATTGGCTAATATATTGAATCTCAGGTAATGAACTGTGGGACCTTCTTGGCCAGTATAAAAAGAAAGAAATAAAGACTTGCATTTGTATAGCGCCTTTCACAACCACCAGACGTCCCAAAGCACTTTACAGCCAATGAAGTAATTTTGAAGTGTAGTCACTGTTGTAATGTAAGAAACACAGCAGCCAAATTGTGCACAGCAAGCTCCCACAAATAGCAATGTGATAATGACCAGATAATCTGTTTTTGTTATGTTGATTGAGTGCTAAATGTGATGAAATATTCCATTCATCACTGCCTGTGACTGTGGTTGGTTTCAGTTTCATTTCCCTTACCTCTGACACACAGCATGACTCATACTGCACTTACTGAGCCACTGGCTGACACACAGCATGACTCATTACTGCACTTACTGAGCCACTGGCTGACACACAGCATGGCTCATTACTGCACTTACTGAGCCACTGGCTGACACACAGCATGGCTCATACTGCACTTACTGAGCCACTGGCTAACACACAGCATGACTCACTACTGCACTTACTGAGCCACTGGCTGACACACAGCATGACTCAAACTGCACTTACTGAGCCACTGGCTGACACACAGCATGACTCATACTGCACTTACTGAGCCACTGGCTGACACACAGCATGGCTCATTACTGCACTTACTGAGCCACTGGCTGACACACACCATGACTCATTACTGCACTTACTGAGCCATTGGCTGACACACAGCATGGCTCATACTGCGCTTACTGAGCCACTGGCTGACACACAGCATGGCTCATACTGCACTTACTGAGTCACTGGCTGACACACAGCATGGCTCATACTGCACTTACTGAGCCACTGGCTGACACACAGCATGACTCATACTGCACTTACTGAGCCACTGGCTGACACACAGCATGGCTCATACTGCACTTACTGAGCCACTGGCTGACACACAGCATGGCTCATACTGCACTTACTGAGCCACTGGCTGACACACAGCATGGCTCATACTGCACTTACTGAGCCACTGGCTGACACACAGCATGACTCATACTGCACTTACTGAGCCACTGGCTGACACACAGCATGACTCATACTGCACTTACTGAGCCACTGGCTGACACACAGCATGACTCATTACTGCATTTACTGAGCCACTGGCTGACACACAGCATGACTCATACTGCACTGACTGAGCCACTGGCTGACACACAGCATGACTCATACTGCACTTACTGAGCCACTGGCTGACACACAGCATGGCTCACACTGCACTTACTGAGCCACTGGCTGACACACAGCATGACTCATTACTGCACTTACTGAGCCACTGGCTGACACAGCATGGCTCATACTGCACTTACTGAGCCACTGGCTGACACACAGCATGGCTCATACTGCATTTACTGAGCCACTGGCTGACACACAGCATGGCTCATACTGCACTTACTGAGCCACTGGCTGACACACAGCATGGCTCATTACTGCACTTACTGAGCCATTGGCTGACACACAGCATGATTCATACTGCACTTACTGAGCCATTGGCCAACACACAGCATGGCTCATTACTGCACTTACTGAACCACTGGCTGACACACAGCATGACTCATTACTGCACTTACTGAGCCACTGGCTGACACACAGCATGACTCATACTGCACTTACTGAGCCACTGGCTGACACACAGCATGGCTCATACTGCACTTAATGAGCCACTGGCTGACACACAGCATCACTCATACTGCACTTACTGAGCCACTGGCTGACACACAGCATGGCTCATACTGCACTTACTGAGCCACTGGCTGACACACAGCATGGCTCATACTGCACTTACTGAGCCACTGGCTGACACACAGCATGGCTCATACTGCACTTACTGAGCCGCTGGCTGACACACAGCATGACTCATACTGCACTACTGAGCCACTGGCTGACACACAGCATGACTCATTACTGCACTTACTGAGCCACTGGCTGACGCACAGCATGGCTCATACTGCACTTACTGAGCCACTGGCTGAAACACAGCATGACTCATACTGCACTTACTGAGCCACTGGCTGACACACAGCATGGCTCATTACTGCACTTACTGAGCCACTGGCTGACACACAGCATGACTCATTCTGCACTTACTGAGCCACTGGCTGACACACAGCATGGCTCATACTGCACTTACTGAGCCACTGGCTGACACACAGCATGGTTCATTACTGCACTTACTGAGCCACTGGCTGACACACAGCATGGCTCATACTGCACTTACTGAGCCACTGGCTGACACACAGCATGGCTCATACTGCACTTACTGAGCCACTGGCTCACACACAGCATGACTCATACTGCACTTACTGAGCCACTGGCTGACACACAGCATGGCTCATTACTGCACTTACTGAGCCACTGGCTGACACACAGCATGCCTCATACTGCACTTACTGAGCCACTGGCTGACACACAGCATGACTCATTGCTGCACTTACTGAGCCACTGGCTGACACACAGCATGACTCGTTACTGCACTTACTGAGCCACTGGCTGACACACAGCATGGCTCATACTGCACTTACTGAGCCATTGGCTGACACACAGCATGGCTCATACTGCACTTACTGAGCCACTGGCTGACACACAGCATGGCTCATTACTGCACTTACTGAGCCACTTGCTGACACACAGCATGACTCATACTGCACTTACTGAGCCACTGGCTGACACACAGCATGGCTCATTACTGCACTTACTGATCCACTGGCTGACACACAGCATGACTCATTACTGCACTTACTGAGCCACTGGCTGACACACAGCATGACTCATTACTGCACTTACTGAGCCACTGGCTGACACACAGCATGACTTATTACTGCACTTACTGAGCCACTTGCTGACACACAGCATGGCTCATTACTGCACTTACTGAGCCACTGGCTGACACACAGCATGGCTCATACTGCACTTACTAAGCCACTGGCTGACACACAGCATGGCTCATACTGCACTTACTGAGGCACTGGCTGACACACAGCATGGCTCATACTGCACTTACTGAGCCACTGGCTGACACACAGCATGGCTCATACTGCACTTACTGAGCCACTGGCTGACACACAGCATGACTCATTACTGCACTTACTGAGCCACTGGCTGACACACAGCATGGCTCATACTGCATTACTGAGCCACTGGCTGACACACAGCATGAATCATACAGCACTTACTGAGCCTCTGGCTGACACACAGCATGACTCATACTGCACTTACTGAGCCACTGGCTGACACACAGCATGGCTCATACTGCACTTACTGAGCCACTGGCTGACACACAGCATGGCTCATACTGCACTTACTGAGCCACTGGCTGACACACAGCATGACTCATACTGCACTTACTGAGCCACTGGCTGACACACAGCATGGCTCATACTGCACTTACTGAGCCACTGGCTGACACACAGCATGGCTCATTACTGCACTTACTGAGCCACTGGCTGACACACAGCATGGCTCATACTGCACTTACTGAGCCACTGGCTGACACACAGCATGACTCATTACTGCACTTACTGAGCCACTGGCTGACACACAGCATGGCTCATGCTGCACTTACTGAGCCACTGGCTGACACACAGCATGGCTCATATTGCACTTACTGAGCCACTGGCTGACACACAGCATGGCTGATACTGCACTTACTGAGCCACTGGCTGACACACAGCATGACTCATACTGCACTTACTGAGCCACTGGCTGACACACAGCATGGCTCATTACTGCACTTACTGAGCCACTGGCTGACACACAGCATGGCTCATACTGCACTTACTGAGCCACTGGCTGACACACAGCATGACTCATTACTGCACTTACTGAGCCACTGGCTGACACACAGCATGACTCATTACTGAACTTACTGAGCCACTGGCTGACACACAGCATGACACATACTGCACTTACTGAGCCACTGGCTGACACACAGCATGGCTCATTACTGCACTTACTGAGCCACTGGCTGACACACAGCATGACTCATTACTGCACTTACTGAGCCACTGGCTGACACAGAGCATGACTCATATTGCACTTACTGAGCCACTGGCTGACACACAGCATGGCTCATACTGCACTTACTGAGCCACTGGCTGACACACAGCATGACTCATACTGCACTTACTGAGCCACTGGCTGACACACAGCATGGCTCATACTGCACTTACTGAGCCACTGGCTGACACAGCATGGCTCATACTGCACTTACTGAGCCACTGGCTGACACACAGCATGGCTCATACTGCATTTACTGAGCCACTGGCTGACACACAGCATGGCTCATACTGCACTTACTGAGCCACTGGCTCACACACAGCATGACTCATACTGCACTTACTGAGCCACTGGCTGACAAACAGCATGGCTCATTACTGCACTTACTGAGCCACTGGCTGACACACAGCATGCCTCATACTGCACTTACTGAGCCACTGGCTGACACACAGCATGACTCATTACTGCACTTACTGAGCCACTGGCTGACACACAGCATGACTCGTTACTGCACTTACTGAGCCACTGGCTGACACACAGCATGGCTCATACTGCATTTACTGAGCCATTGGCTGACACACAGCATGGCTCATACTGCACTTACTGAGCCACTGGCTGACACACAGCATGGCTCATTACTGCACTTACTGAGCCACTGGCTGACACACAGCATGACTCATACTGCACTTACTGAGCCACTGGCTGACACACAGCATGGCTCATTACTGCACTTACTGATCCACTGGCTGACACACAGCATGACTCATTACTGCACTTACTGAGCCACTGGCTGACACACAGCATGACTCATTACTGCACTTATTGAGCCACTGGCTGACACACAGCATGACTCATACTGCACTTACTGAGCCACTGGCTGACACACAGCATGACTCATTACTGCACTTACTGAGCCACTGGCTGACACACAGCATGGCTCATTACTGCACTTACTGAGCCACTGGCTGACACACAGCATGGCTCATACTGCACTTACTAAGCCACTGGCTGACACACAGCATGGCTCATACTGCACTTACTGAGGCACTGGCTGACACACAGCATGGCTCATACTGCACTTACTGAGCCACTGGCTGACACACAGCATGGCTCATACTGCACTTACTGAGCCACTGGCTGACACACAGCATGACTCATTACTGCACTTCCTGAGCCACTGGCTGACACACAGCATGGCTCATACTGCATTACTGAGCCACTTGCTGACACACAGCATGAATCATACAGCACTTACTGAGCCTCTGGCTGACACACAGCATGACTCATACTGCACTTACTGAGCCACTGGCTGACACACAGCATGGCTCATACTGCACTTACTGAGCCACTGGCTGACACACAGCATGGCTCATACTGCACTTACTGAGCCACTGGCTGACACACAGCATGACTCATACTGCACTTACTGAGCCACTGGCTGACACACAGCATGGCTCATACTGCACTTACTGAGCCACTGGCTGACACACAGCATGGCTCATTACTGCACTTACTGAGCCACTGGCTGACACACAGCATGGCTCATACTGCACTTACTGAGCCACTGGCTGACACACAGCATGACTCATTACTGCACTTACTGAGCCACTGGCTGACACACAGCATGGCTCATGCTGCACTTACTGAGCCACTGGCTGACACACAGCATGGCTCATATTGCACTTACTGAGCCACTGGCTGACACACAGCATGGCTGATACTGCACTTACTGAGCCACTGGCTGACACACAGCATGACTCATACTGCACTTACTGAGCCACTGGCTGACACACAGCATGGCTCATTACTGCACTTACTGAGCCACTGGCTGACACACAGCATGGCTCATACTGCACTTACTGAGCCACTGGCTGACACACAGCATGACTCATTACTGCACTTACTGAGCCACTGGCTGACACACAGCATGACTCATTACTGAACTTACTGAGCCACTGGCTGCCACACAGCATGACACATACTGCACTTACTGAGCCACTGGCTGACACACAGCATGGCTCATTACTGCACTTACTGAGCCACTGGCTGACACACAGCATGACTCATTACTGCACTTACTGAGCCACTGGCTGACACAGAGCATGACTCATACTGCACTTACTGAGCCACTGGCTGACACACAGCATGGCTCATACTGCACTTACTGAGCCACTGGCTGACACACAGCATGACTCATACTGCACTTACTGAGCCACTGGCTGACACACAGCATGGCTCATACTGCACTTACTGAGCCACTGGCTGACACAGCATGGCTCATACTGCACTTACTGAGCCACTGGCTGACACACAGCATGGCTCATACTGCATTTACTGAGCCACTGGCTGACACACAGCATGGCTCATACTGCAC
Organism: Somniosus microcephalus; assembly: GCF_052327205.1. Classification (NCBI taxonomy): domain Eukaryota; kingdom Metazoa; phylum Chordata; class Chondrichthyes; order Squaliformes; family Somniosidae; genus Somniosus; species Somniosus microcephalus. The sequence continues at coordinate 151,320,498 of NC_140997.1, forward strand.
TTACTGAGCCACTGGCTGACACATAGCATGGCTCATTACTGCACTTACTGAGCCATTGGCTGACACACAGCATGACTCATACTGCACTTACTGAGCCACTGGCTGACACACAGCATGGCTCATTACTGCACTTACTGAGCCACTGGCTGACACACAGCATGACTCATTACTGCACTTACTGAGCCAGTGGCTGACACACAGCATGACTCATACTGCACTTACTGAGCCATTGGCCAACACACAGCATGGCTCATTACTGCACTTACTGAGCCACTGGCTGACACACACATGACTCATTACTGCACTTACTGAGCCACTGGCTGACACACAGCATGACTCATACTGCACTTACTGAGCCACTGGCTGACACACAGCATGGCTCATACTGCACTTAATGAGCCACTGGCTGACACACAGCATGACTCATACTGCACTTACTGAGCCACTGGCTGACACACAGCATGGCTCACACTGCACTTACTGAGCCACTGGCTGACACACAGCATGGCACATACTGCACTTACTGAGCCACTGGCTGACACACAGCATGGCTCATACTGCACTTACTGAGCCGCTGGCTGACACACAGCATGACTCATACTGCACTACTGAGCCACTGGCTGACACACAGCATGACTCATTGCTGCACTTACTGAGCCACTGGCTGACGCACAGCATGGCTCATACTGCACTTACTGAGCCACTGGCTGAAACACAGCATGACTCATACTGCACTTACTGAGCCACTGGCTGACACACAGCATGGCTCATTACTGCACTTACTGAGCCACTGGCTGACACACAGCATGACTCATTCTGCACTTACTGAGCCACTGGCTGACACACAGCATGGCTCATACTGCACTTACTGAGCCACTGGCTGACACACAGCATGGTTCATTACTGCACTTACTGAGCCACTGGCTGACACACAGCATGGTTCATACTGCACTTACTGAGCCACTGGCTGACACACAGCATGGCTCATACTGCACTTACTGAGCCACTGGCTCACACACAGCATGACTCATACTGCACTTACTGAGCCACTGGCTGACACACAGCATGGCTCATTACTGCACTTGCTGAGCCACTGGCTGACACACAGCATGGCTCTTACTGCACTTACTGAGCCACTGGCTGACACACAGCATGACTCATACTGCACTTACTGAGCCACTGGCTGACACACAGCATGGCTCATTACTGCACTTACTGAGCCACTGGCTGACACACAGCATGACTCATACTGCACTTACTGAGCCACTGGCTGACACACAGCATGACTCATTACTGCACTTACTGAGCCACTGGCTGACACACAGCATGGCTCATACTGCATTTACTGAGCCACTGGCTGACACACAGCATGGCTCATACTGCACTTACTGAGCCACTGGCTGACACACAGCATGACTCATACTGCACTTACTGAGCCACTGCCTGACACACAGCATGACTCATTACTGCACTTACTGAGCCACTGGCTGACACACAGCATGACTCATACTACACTTACTGAGCCACTGGCTGACACACAGCATGACTCATACTGCACTTACTGAGCCACTGGCTGACACACAGCATGACTCATACTGCACTTACTGAGCCACTGGCTGACACACAGCATGGCTCATACTGCACTGACTGAGCCACTGGCTGACACACAGCATGACTCATTACTGCACTTACTGAGCCACTGGCTGACACAGCATGGCTCATACTGCACTTACTGAGCCACTGGCTGACACACAGCATGGCTCATACTGCATTTACTGAGCCACTGGCTGACACACAGCATGGCTCATACTGCACTTACTGAGCCACTGGCTGACACACAGCATGGCTCATTACTGCACTTACTGAGCCACTGGCTGACACACAGCATGACTCATACTGCACTTACTGAGCCACTGGCTGACACACAGCATGGCTCATTACTGCCCTTACTGAGCCACTGGCTGACACACAGCATGACTCATTACTGCACTTACTGAGCCAGTGGCTGACACACAGCATGACTCATACTGCAGTTACTGAGCCATTGGCCAACACACAGCATGGCTCATTACTGCACTTACTGAGCCACTGGCTGACACACAGCATGACTCATTACTGCACTTTCTGAGCCACTGGCTGACACACAGCATGACTCATACTGCACGTACTGAGCCACTGGCTGACACACAGCATGGCTCATACTGCACTTACTGAGCCACTGGCTGACACACAGCATGGCTCATACTGCACTTACTGAGCCACTGGCTGACACACAGCATGGCTCATACTGCACTTACTGAGCCGCTGGCTGACACACAGCATGACTCATACTGCACTACTGAGCCACTGGCTGACACACAGCATGACTCATTACTGCACTTACTGAGCCACTGGCTGACACACAGCATGGCTCATACTGCACTTACTGAGCCACTGGCTGACACACAGCATGGCTCATACTGCACTTACTGAGCCACTGGCTGACACACAGCATGGCTCATACTGCACTTACTGAGCCACTGGCTGACACACAGCATGGCTCATTACTGCACTTACTGAGCCACTGGCTGACACACAGCATGGCTCATACTGCACTTAGTGAGCCACTGGCTGACACACAGCATGACTCATTACTGCACTTACTGAGCCACTGGCTGACACACAACATGGCTCATACTGCACTTACTGAGCCACTGGCTGACACACAGCATGACTCATTACTGCACTTACTGAGCCATTGGCTGACACACAGCATGACTCATTCTGCACTTACTGAGCCAGTGGCTGACACACAGCATGGCTCATACTGCAATTACTGAGCCACTGGCTGACACGCAGCATGACTCATTACTGCACTTACTGAGCCACTGGCTGACACACAGCATGGCTCATACTGCACTTACTGAGCCACTGGCTGACACACAGCATGACTCATTACTGCACTTACTGAGCCACTGGCTGACACACAGCTTGGCTCATTACTGCACTTACTGAGCCACTGGCTGACACACAGCATGACTCATACTGCACTACTGAGCCACTGGCTGACACACAGCATGACTCATACTGCACTTACTGAGCCACTGGCTAACACACAGCATGGCTCATTACTGCACTTACTGAGCCACTGGCTGACACACAGCATGACTCATTACTGCACTTACTGAGCCACTGGCTGACACACAGCATGACTCATACTGCACTTACTGAGCCACTGGCTGACACACAGCATGGCTCATACTGCACTTACTGAGCCACTGGCTGACACACAGCATGACTCATACTGCACTTACTGAGCCACTGGCTGACACACAGCATGGCTCATTACTGCACTTACTGAGCCACTGGCTGACACACAGCATGACTCATTACTGCACTTACTGAGCCAGTGGCTGACACACAGCATGACTCATACTGCACTTACTGAGCCATTGGCCAACACACAGCATGGCTCATTACTGCACTTACTGAGCCACTGGCTGACACACAGCATGACTCATTACTGCACTTTCTGAGCCACTGGCTGACACACAGCATGACTTATACTGCACGTACTGAGCCACTGGCTGACACACAGCATGGCTCATACTGCACTTACTGTACTGCACTTACTGAGCCACTGGCTGACACACAGCATGGCTCATTACTGCACTTACTGAGCCACTGGCTGACACACAGCATGACTCATTACTGCACTTGCTGAGCCACTGGCTGACACACAGCATGGCTCATACTGCACTTACTGAGCCACTGGCTGACACACAGCATGGCTCATACTGCACTTACTGAGCCACTGGCTGACACACAGCATGGCTCATTTCTGCACTTACTGAGCCACTGGCTGACACACAGCATGGCTCATTACTGCACTTACTGTGCCACTGGCTGACACACAGCATGGCTCATACTGCACTTACTGAGCCACTGGCTGACACACAGCATGACTCATACTGCACTTACTGAGCCACTGGCTGACACACAGCATGATTCATTCTGCACTTACTGAGCCGCTGGCTGACACACAGCATGACTCATACTGCACTACTGAGCCACTGGCTGACACACAGCATGACTCATTACTGCACTTACTGAGCCACTGGCTGACACACAGCATGGCTCATACTGCACTTACTGAGCCACTGGCTGACACACAGCATGGCTCATACTGCACTTACTGAGCCACTGGCTGACACACAGCATGACTCATACTGCACTTACTGAGCCACTGGCTGACACACAGCATGACTCATACTGCACTTACTGAGCCACTGGCTGACACACAGCATGGCTCATACTGCACTTACTGAGCCACTGGCTGACACACAGCATGGCTCATACTGCACTTACTGAGCCACTGGCTGACACACAGCATGGCTCATTACTGCACTTACTGAGCCACTGGCTGACACACAGCATGGCTCATACTGCACTTAGTGAGCCACTGGCTGACACACAGCATGACTCATTACTGCACTTACTGAGCCACTGGCTGACACACAACATGGCTCATACTGCACTTACTGAGCCACTGGCTGACACACAGCATGGCTCATACTGCACTTACTGAGCCACTGGCTGACACACAGCATGACTCATTACTGCACTTACTGAGCCATTGGCTGACACACAGCATGACTCATTCTGCACTTACTGAGCCAGTGGCTGACACACAGCATGGCTCATACTGCAATTACTGAGCCACTGGCTGACACGCAGCATGACTCATTACTGCACTTACTGAGCCACTGGCTGACACACAGCATGGCTCATACTGCACTTACTGAGCCACTGGCTGACACACAGCATGACTCATTACTGCACTTACTGAGCCACTGGCTGACACACAGCTTGGCTCATTACTGCACTTACTGAGCCACTGGCTGACACACAGCATGACTCATACTGCACTACTGAGCCACTGGCTGACACACAGCATGACTCATACTGCACTTACTGAGCCACTGGCTAACACACAGCATGGCTCATTACTGCACTTACTGAGCCACTGGCTGACACAGAGCATGACTCATTACTGCACTTACTGAGCCACTGGCTGACACACAGCATGACTCATACTGCACTTACTGAGCCACTGGCTGACACACAGCATGGCTCATACTGCACTTAATGAGCCACTGGCTGACACACAGCATGACTCATACTGCACTTACTGAGCCACTGGCTGACACACAGCATGGCTCATACTGCACTTACTGAGCCACTGGCTGACACGCAGCATGGCTCATACTGCACTTACTGAGCCACTGGCTGACACACAGCATGGCTCATACTGCACTTACTGAGCCACTGGCTGACACACAGCATGACTCATACTGCACTTACTGAGCCACTGGCTGACACACAGCATGACTCATTACTGCACTTACTGAGCCACTGGCTGACACACAGCATGACTCATTACTGCACTTACTGAGCCACTGGCTGACACACAGCATGGCTCATACTGCATTTACTGAGCCACTGCCTGACACACAGCATGACTCATTACTGCACTTACTGAGCCACTGGCTGACACACAGCATGACTCATACTGCACTTACTGAGCCACTGGCTGACACACAGCATGACTCATACTGCACTTACTGAGCCACTGGCTGACACACAGCATGACTCATACTGCACTTTCTGAGCCACTGGCTGACACACAGCATGGCTCATACTGCACTTACTGAGCCACTGGCTGACACACAGCATAACTCATACTGCACTTACTGAGCCACTGGCTGACACACAGCATGACTCATACTGCACTTACTGAGCCACTGGCTGACACACAGCATGACTCATACTGCACTTACTGAGCCGCTGGCTGACACACAGCATGGCTCATACTGCACTTACTGAGCCACTGGCTGACACACAGCATGACTCATACTGCACTTACTGAGCCGCTGGCTGACACACAGCATGGCTCATACTGCACTACTGTGCCACTGGCTGACACGCAGCATGACTCATTACTGCACTTACTGAGCCACTGGCTGACACGCAGCATGACTCATTACTGCACTTACTGAGCCACTGGCTGACACACAGCAAGACTCATACTGCACTTACTGAGCCACTGGCTGACACACAGCATGACTCATTACTGCACTTACTGAGCCACTGGCTGACACACAGCATGGCTCATTACTGCACTTACTGAGCCACTGGCTGACACACAGCATGACTCATACTGCACTTACTGAGCCACTGGCTGACACGCAGCATGACTCATTACTGCACTTACTGAGCCACTGGCTGACACACAGCATGGCTCATACAGCACTTACTGAGCCACTGGCTGACACACAGCATGACTCATTACTGCACTTACTGAGCCACTGGCTGACACACAGCATGACTCATTACTGCACTTACTGAGCCACTGGCTGACACACAGCATGACTCATACTGCACTTACTGAGCCACTGGCTGACACACAGCATGGCTCATACTGCACTTACTGAGCCACTGGCTGACACACAGCATGACTCATTACTGCACTTACTGAGCCACTGGCTGACACACAGCATGGCTCATACTGCACTTACTGAGCCACTGGCTGACACACAGCATGGCTCATTACTGCACTTACTGAGCCACTGGCTGACACACAGCATGGCTCATTGCTGCACTTACTGAGCCACTGGCTGACACACAGCATGGCTCATACTGCACTTACTGAGCCACTGGCTGACACACAGCATGGCTCATTTCTGCACTTACTGAGCCACTGGCTGACACACAGCATGGCTCATTACTGCACTTACTGAGCCACTGGCTGACACGCAGCATGGCTCATACTGCACTACTGAGCCACTGGCTGACACACAGCATGGCTCATACTGCACTTACTGAGCCACTGGCTGACACACAGCATGACTCATACTGCACTTACTGAGCCACTGGCTGACACACAGCATGACTCATTACTGCACTTACTGAGCCACTGGCTGACACACAGCATGACTCATTACTGCACTTACTGAGCCACTGGCTGACACACAGCATGGCTCATACTGCATTTACTGAGCCACTGCCTGACACACAGCATGACTCATTACTGCACTTACTGAGCCACTGGCTGACACACAGCATGACTCATACTGCACTTACTGAGCCACTGGCTGACACACAGCATGACTCATACTGCACTTACTGAGCCACTGGCTGACACACAGCATGGCTCATACTGCACTTACTGAGCCACTGGCTGACACACCGCATGACTCATACTGCACTTACTGAGCCACTGGCTGACACACAGCATGACTCATACTGCACTTACTGAGCCACTGGCTGACACACAGCATGACTCATACTGCACTTACTGAGCCACTGGCTGACACACAGCATGGCTCATACTGCACTTACTGAGCCGCTGGCTGACACACAGCATGGCTCATACTGCACTTACTGAGCCACTGGCTGACACACAGCATGACTCATACTGCACTTACTGAGCCGCTGGCTGACACACAGCATGGCTCATACTGCACTACTGTGCCACTGGCTGACACGCAGCATGACTCATTACTGCACTTACTGAGCCACTGGCTGACACGCAGCATGACTCATTACTGCACTTACTGAGCCACTGGCTGACACACAGCATGGCTCATACTGCACTTACTGAGCCACTGGCTGACACACAGCATGACTCATTACTGCACTTACTGAGCCACTGGCTGACACACAGCATGGCTCATTACTGCACTTACTGAGCCACTGGCTGACACACAGCATGACTCATACTGCACTTACTGAGCCACTGGCTGACACGCAGCATGACTCATTACTGCACTTACTGAGCCACTGGCTGACACACAGCATGGCTCATACAGCACTTACTGAGCCACTGGCTGACACACAGCATGACTCATTACTGCACTTACTGAGCCACTGGCTGACACACAGCATGACTCATTACTGCACTTACTGAGCCACTGGCTGACACACAGCATGACTCATACTGCACTTACTGAGCCACTGGCTGACACACAGCATGGCTCATACTGCACTTACTGAGCCACTGGCTGACACACAGCATGACTCATTACTGCACTTACTGAGCCACTGGCTGACACACAGCATGGCTCATACTGCACTTACTGAGCCACTGGCTGACACACAGCATGACTCATTACTGCACTTACTGAGCCACTGGCTGACACACAGCATGACTCATTACTGCACTTACTGAGCCACTGGCTGACACACAGCATGGCTCATACTGCACTTACTGAGCCACTGGCTGACACACAGCATGGCTCATACTGCACTTACTGAGCCACTGGCTGACACACAGCATGGCTCATTACTGCACTTACTGAGCCACTGGCTGACACACAGCATGACTCATTACTGCACTTGCTGAGCCACTGGCTGACACACAGCATGGCTCATACTGCACTTACTGAGCCACTGGCTGACACACAGCATGGCTCATTTCTGCACTTACTGAGCCACTGGCTGACACACAGCATGGCTCATTACTGCACTTACTGTGCCACTGGCTGACACACAGCATGGCTCATACTGCACTTACTGAGCCACTGGCTGACACACAGCATGACTCATACTGCACTTACTGAGCCACTGGCTGACACACAGCATGACTCATTCTGCACTTACTGAGCCACTGACTGACACACAGCATGACTCATACTGCACTTACTGAGCCACTGGCTGACACACAGCATGACTCATTCTGCACTTACTGAGCCACTGACTGACACACAGCATGACTCATACTGCACTTACTGAGCCACTGACTGACACACAGCATGACTCATACTGCACTTACTGAGCCACTGGCTGACACACAGCATGACTCATACTGCACTTACTGAGCCACTGGCTGACACACAGCATGACTCATTACTGCACTTACTGAGCCACTGAAGTGGCCATTCAAACTTGCTCCACACAGTTTTCACACATTATCATCAAAATTAAAGCAGGAGAACCTTTCCAAAATCTTGGTCTTCTCTTGATAAGTCAACTGCCTTCTCTCATACACGAACCTTCTGAATGTGTTGAGGGATAAGTATTCCAATGCGTGGTTCCTTGACAGGCCCCGGGAGTCCATATTGCAAAATAGTTCACTCCCAGCCTGCAATTCTCCATTCATTAACTTTAATGGACAGAAAATCGCGGGCTGGGAGAGCACAATTTTAGTAAGATGTGTTCCCAATATGCATCAAGAGGAAGTGTAAATGTGTTTCCCCCGCCCCCCACCCCCCACCCCCAAACCATTAAATGAGAATAAAATTTTGGCCCACCTGACCGCCACTGCCTTTAATTACCAAGCGGCCATCCGCAGTGACAATGCCTCCTGCAGCTGCCGTTGTTGGCGCTCGGCGATGCTGCAGGGGGCAGAAGCGAATTTCAGATCTGGGGCGATAACGGGGCACTGCGCACCGGATGACGTCATGATCTCCGGGGCGCAGGAGATCGAGGCGCTAAGTTTTAACCCCAGCGCTAACCCGCCATGCAAGTTCGTGGACGTCGGTAATTTCGCCACGCCCGGTCGGTAAGCTGTTCGCACCCTGTTACCATCCCCAGGAGACGCTAATGGGAGGTACAAAGGAGACCAATTTCTAGCCCCAGTTTCCTAATTGAATAGGTTGGTGGAGGGAAGAAAAGTACTGGGGCCAAAGGAAAGGGTAGCCTTACATAAAAGATAGGACCATCCTTGGTCAAACCACCCCCATCGTTTATGGCTCCCCCAAGGTGTCCATTTTGAGATTAGTTAACACTTTCTATAGCTCAACATCAGCAACGCTGAAGCCAATGCCTGGGGTGGCAGCTCCAGTTCAGACTCTAACAATGTTTCTAGTCTGCCCACTCAGCCTAATCCATTGATGCTCAATCGCAGCATTCTGTTCAAAGCTGAACTGAGCTTTCAAGCCCACATCTGTCCATCAGATATTACAATTTTCCACCTCTGAAACATTGCCTGTCCATGCCACTAACTCACCCTCTCTACTGATGAAAATCTCATCCATTCTTTCATCATCTCCAGGATGAATTTCTCAAACAATCTCACTTCTCTCACACAACATCCTACACACTTATATCCCCTCTGCCCTCACTCCCTGTTGTGAAATAGGTTTGAGATTCTTAAGTGTATTTCTGACACTTGTTTTTTTTATTTCAGACTTCCAGCATTTGTAGCTTTCTCCCCTTTTTATTCCACCATTTTGAAAGCCATAATAATTCTAATTTTTAAATTGAAATTTCTTACCTTTTCTCCATATTCCTTAACCAAGTAATTGTCTATTTCCCTTTTAAACATCTTGGTTGATTTTGACCCTATGTCCTCTGGGGCACTACATTCCATATTCTCACAAACTTTTGCATCAACAAGTCTTTCTTCGATTTGTGTTTAACTGGCTTAGCTTGATTATGAAGGTTATGTCCCCAAGTTCTGGATTCTCCCAATAGGGGGAAGAGTTCTTCCTTGTCTACCCTGTCAACCCCCTTCATTACTTTACATTCTCATCTCTAAGGAATGCAACCCACGTTTATACAATCCCTTTCCATAGCTCATTGCCTCCATCCCATGTGAAATGCCACAGGTAATTTCTTCAGGGCCAGTATATCCTTTCTAAGGTGGGTGTCGAAAATTAAATACAGCATTTCAAATGTTTCCTCAACAGTACTCTGTATAATTGCAGTAGTATTTCCTTGCTTTTATATTTTATGCCTCTTGTGATGAAGCCCAGCATCCCATTAAGTTATTTGATTATTTCTTTGTGAGTTAGCTTTTAATAGCTCATATACTGTACCTTGATCATTAATTCTCATTGTTTATCTGGGAACGGTAGCATAGTGGTTATGTCACTGGACTAGTAATCCAGTAGGCCTGGACTAATGATCCGTGAGACATGAGTTCATAATTCCACCATAGCAGCTGGGGAGGTTAAATTCAGTTAATAATTAAATCTGGAATAAAAAGCTAGTATCAGTAATGATGACCATGAAACTATCAGATTGTTGTAAAAACCCATCCAGTTCACTAATGTTCTTTAGGGAAGAAAATCTGCTGTTCTTACCTGGTCTGGCCTATATGTGACTCCAGACCCACAGCAATGTGATTGACTCTTACTTGCCCTCTGAAATGGCCTAGCAAACTACTCAGTTGTATAAGGCGGCTCACCACCACCTTCTCTAGGGCAATTAGGAATGGGCAATAAATACTGGCCTTGCTGGCAATGCCCACACCCCGTGAATGAATAAATAGAATAAAATCTATCCCCCTGGTGCTTCTCCATTCAAGTTGTGCTCCCATCCGTCATTGTTATATCCAAAGTTTACTGCCTCATGCCTTATTATATTAAACTGCATCTGCCATCCTTCTACCCACTCACTTAATCTTTTTCCTTTCTTTCAAGCACAGCAAAGTGCCACCCAAGGCACATTGCCAGACAGTAAGGCTGCTTCATGAATTGTAAAGCATTAGCGCTAATAGAAGAGAATCCATTGAGAAATGCATTGCAGCACGCAATCTTGAGGTGAACACAAGATGTTTTCTTTATCCCATTATTCCTTCGAAACAGACATTGAAGAAAAGGCAAGAAATTGGACCTTAAGCAGTTGCTTCCTTTAGATAAATGTAGCATTAATACGAAGCACATTTTCAAACTAATGTAGGGATTTCAGTTACATGGAATGTGGCTATTAGGTATAACTAATATTTTCAGACATACAATCTGCACCTCAGCATTCACAGATATTTTAAATAAGAAACGTATGTTTACCCAGCCTCTTAGATTAATGGAACTGAAATCCAGCTTTCAAAGTGGCAATACATATATCATTTGTTTACATTAATCTGTTCCAGCGTCTAATCGTTGATTCTGGTCAGAACTGTTCAGCATCTTTGGGGAGCTGTTGGCAGTCGTCATGGTGTCTTTACCCACCAAATCTCTGAAGTGCGACCCGACAGTGACATGCTTGTCACTCAGATCTAGTCCCATTGGATCAGCTCCTGCTGTCCCAGGTAGCTGCTGAGTGTGGGGGCTGTGCATAATAATACAAATTGCAGGACAAGATTGTAGGTAGTCAATCAAACTGTCATGCTTGTCCATGGAACAGGTCTCAAAAGGCCAACATATCTGTCTTCATTAATTTTAGGAAACCGTGGTCATGAGTACGGAGTGGTGTAACTCTATTAAATTCACTCGCCCATCTTATTACCGTCATCAAGAAACTCGGTATTCACTATGTACAGCTACAGCTCTCAAGGTAGGACTCTGTTGCTCCCTTCAAAAGTTTCTCCCCTGTAATAAAAAATCAATAATTGTAACAATGATCTGAACTAAGATGACTAAAGCTTGGTGTTACCTTGATACAGTCCAACCCAGTCCTATTGAGCTCTGAATTCGGATTTGGTCACTGATTAGCTCCATTTATGATGTTATTAGTTTATGACATCTGCAGGCCTTATAATCAAACTGCCTTATTTATTCAACAACTTGCATTTATGTAGCACCTTTAATGCCGTAAAACGTCCCAAGCCACTTTACAGGAGCGTTATCAAACAAGATTTCACACCGAGCCACATAAGGAGATATTAGGACAGGTGACCAAAAGCTTGCTCAGAGGTAGGTGCTAAGGAAAGTCTTAAAGCTTAGTTCAGATTATTATTGATTTTTTTTATTGCAAAGCAGCATTTTTGTTTTCATATTACTGCATTGACCACATTTCATTTCTGTTTCAGTAGCATGATTCAGTGCTGGCGTAATGTTGTACTGTTCTTAACCTGTCAGCAGAACAGATCTAAGGGCAGAAGCATAGCAAGGTTAAAATTTTTCCTCATATGGTTTTGATGATGGATAGATTTGCTGGCCATGAAAATGTATTTAAACTGGCTGTCAGTTCAGCCCAACAAGATTCAGTATCAATGCCACAGCCCTCAGTCAATGCAATGCCCAGGGCATGTTCAGACTCATCCATTCGTCAAGGCCTGTTACCATGGCAACCAAAACCTTATAGTTGCTTGTGGGCAGACATACCCAATTGCATTAGTGATAGTACAATTCCAATGTTGCCACTCGCTTATGTAGACACACGACCATTTTCACATTTGCACATGATGTCATCTACAACAAACCAAAATAAATTTGCTCATTGGAAATGTGCACTTTTAAAATAATTGCATGAAATGAAAGTGCGTTGAATGATGGCTGCACGTTTAAGTAACAGCACAGTGTATCCCACTAATGCCATTTCACTGCGTGCTAAATTCATAGAGGCAACCAATATTCCCTCTAATTTTTTCTTGGGTGCGCGGTCCCTTTAACTGACTGCATGGCCCATTCAAGTTTTCGGGCATGCACGGTTTCTTCCATTGAAAAAACGGTGAATGGCCTGTGGGGACCTCCAGACCACTGCGTGGCCGCTCAGCTTAGCGGGAATGTTGGAGGCAACTCAGTTGTCCAAACCTAGAAAGTCAGTGGGGGAGAAATTTATGGTTGTAAAAATCAGCCTTAGGCCTTAGAGTTTTGCGTTGTCATCTGCCATGCTCAAACTCTGCTGGAAGTGCACCAAATGCCATACTGGCTCAGGTGACTTTAAATCATCCAGGGTGCCGACCTGAAACAGGCACTAGGCTCCTTAAATATGCAAATCGGGGTCTTACCTCAAATGCAAAATTCAGGCACAAATGGGCGGAGCCAGCACTGCAAACAATCCAACTAGTTGTACCAAGGCATTGAGCAGCCTAACCAGCGATCTTTAAAGGGACCAATGGAAGTCGCTGAAAAATAAGGCCAAGAAAATGTTATTTTATTTTTGTGGGCCTAGGAGAATCAGGAATGCTCCTCCTTGGTACAGAAAAATACTGCAGCTCACTGCCAGCCCATTCGAAGCCCTCTCTGCGATTGCCTTTTCCCCCTTGAGCTGACTTGCCAGCTAGCTCAGCGTCATAGCTGGATGATTCCCCTACCCTCCCTGACAGGCGAGCTACGCAGCTCGCCGGAAGCATTTAAACGAGGCTTGAAGCCAAATTTGGCTCAGGCCAGCACGGACTAGCATGCACAGCAATCACTCTGCTAACTTTGCGCCTGTTTTGGTTGCATGTTGAATTTCTCCCCCACTATCTTATAAAATATCTGTTGACGCAAGCTGTGTGAAGGCAAATTTCCAGTAATGTCAGGAAGGCAGATTTGCATAGGTGTTAGGCTATTTTCTACGTGGCATACTATTACACCGAGGTGTCTGATCAGAACTGCTTTTTCCTCCTACACTGGTATTTGAGGCAGTTCTTTTAATGTGATACATAATACAATTTTCAAATAGCAGCTAATTACTGTATCACTCTAAGGGAGTTGGAGGCCAGGTCAAGGGAACGCAGTGTAGTTTAAGTTCCTTTAATAAAAGGCTTTTAGCAAACTCCATCACTACAGTGTGCTTGTTTACCTGCAGTGCTATACGTTGGGCATCAACTGTGAATATTTGCTGTATATACCATAACTTGGAATGATTTATGCTGTACATTGGGCTGACTTTTTAAATATGCTTATAACTTAGTTGAAGAACCATTGCAATTGCTTGAAAAACGGCAGATAATCATATCTCTAGCGAGTTGAAAATCAACTCACAAAACATAATGAGGTCCGCCAAATAGAAATAAATCGTTTGAGTTGCCCCAATGATTCGGAGGTAACGTTTCCATTCCTGAACCACACAGAGTAGGAAGATCCCAGGTACGAATCCCCGTCTTTGCTGAGTTGGCTCACTTCAGTCAGGGAAGCAGTAAAGACATTACAGCTGGCGTCAGCACCCATGAGTTAGGGGGGTGGGAATCGCCCAAGATTCCTGCTCCTGGTCCTTATACAGTGATCCCTCCTGGACGCGCCCACATGCTGAGTGAGGAGCGAGGACGGGATTAGGCTCGACACCCTCCATAGTTGAATATGAACATACAGAATTAATAGGCAGGGAAAGACCTGCTGGTCCATCAAGCCTGGCCCACACTGTGATGGCTGGACCATCCTGACTAGACACAATTCTTCCTTCCCTCCCAGGTCTGGATATAGGAAAATCTGCCATATATTGTTTAGAGAACAGAGAAAATTGAGACACCTACAGACAACAACCTATTGAGAAACAATTCATTAACAATTGATCTGGCATTCATGAACCTTGTGTATCTCATCTCCTCTAACAGAATCATCTGGCATTTTGAAAAATGTAAATAATATTTAAAGGAACTAAAACCAAAGAGATGACCGAAAATTGCCGCAAATGTTTTATTAACATAAAAGACAGCTGCGTTTTACCCTGTTTGCGATCCATGCCACAACATCATACACTACACACACTCCACAGAAGAGAGGACACACAACCTGGGCCTACTTTGACAAAACTAGAGAAGCATATGAATTTTTTAAAAAACAATGGAGAAAACGCACAGCAGGCCTGTCAGCAGCTGCAAGAGAATGTTAGGTTAAAGTTCCAGGGCAAATCTTTATCAGCACATGAAGGAACCCACCCAAAAATTTTAACCATTTTCTTTCTCTTTCAAATGCTGACCCACATACACATTCCAGTACTTTCTATTTTTATTTCAGATTTCCAGAATTCCTGTTTTTTTTAATCTTTGCTGTGTGAAAAATATTGAATTACCAAAGGGTATTTGGAAGAACTTTCTCAGATCCTCATAGGAAGATAGGAATTGCTAGATGAGAATGTTGCGTTTGCAAAGATAATCCAGAGACCGTAAGTAGAGCTCAGTTCATGTTGCTTTTATAATGGCTGCTCCACACACACACACTTCCAGGCACAAGCAATCGAATAACTATACACAATACAATGATAACAGCACTATCAAACTCCATGTGCTCAGGCCAAGGCAATCGAGTACCTATCACCAATGTCAGACATAACATTTCCTCCCCCCTCACAGAATTTCAAACATGAAATGTAGTGACAAAGTCCTGTAGGTGGCCAGGGCGAGAACGTGTATGAACAGGCCGAGGTGTGGACTGGTGAAGAGCAGGCCAAAGTGGGGACTGCTGAGGAGCAGGCTGAGGCACAACATCTGCTTGGGGGTTGTCTGGCTGAGTCACATGTGCATCCCGCCACTCTGGGGGTAAGGCTTGGGGGTTAGGTCCGTATAATCCCGCATCAGGGGGTGCTGGCACCTTCCGAAGGCGGCTGGCATGCCACCGAGAGCCGTCAGTGAGGCAGAAAGTGGCTGGTCCAAGTTGGCGGCTGATTTGGAGAGGGGATGACCAGAATGATGCCATCTTATTATTGCGGTGAGGCCTGCGGACTCTGACCCAATCGGAGACTGAGATGTTGGGCGCCTTGGCCCTCTTCAACTGGTCAAAGCGGAGTTTCACCTTCTCCTGCTGTCTAGCGACTGTGGCTTGAGCCGGTGGAGCAGGGCTCTGAGCTAGCGAAGGGCGGAGCCTGCCAAGGGGCAGCATGAGCTCACGGCCTAGCATGAGGGATGTGGGTGAGACCCCTGTAGTGGAATGCTGGGAGGCTCTGTAGTGCAGCAGTGTGAGGAGGAGGGCCTTGTCAAACGCACACCCCTGGGATAGGTGTGCTCTGAGGCCATTTTTCAGTGTCTGCTTAAAACGCTCCACCCCCCCATTTGACTCGGGGTGGTAGTACACTGTGTGAATGTGACGGATGCCCTTGCTCTCAAGGTAAGAGGAGAGTTCCGAAGAGACCATTTGGGGGCCATTGTCTGTGGTGATGGCCTTTGGATACCCCCAGCGGGAGAAGAGGGGCTCAAGGATATCAAGAGGTGGTGGAGCCCACGGCAGTGGCCTCTGGCCATTTTGAGTGCAGGTCATAGGTCACCACTAGGAACCGTTGATGGTGGGGGACACCATGGATCTCCCCGCAGACGTCCAGCTGCAGGTGCTCCCAGGGCTGAGAGGGCCAGGCAAGGGGTTGCAGGGGTGGGGGAGCTTGGTGGCCAGTCATGCCACTTACAAGGCAGGCTGCACAGTCCTTGACCAGGGCCTCGATTTCCCTGTCGACACCCGGCCACCACGCTAGGTCTCGGCATTGTTGTTTGAGCTTCACTATGCCCAAGTGGCCCTCATGCGCCATGGATAAAACACGCGCACGAAGGGCACTTGGGACCACAGTGCAGAGCCCACGTGCAGCACAGGAGTCATTCCAGCAGGAGAGCTCCTCTTTAACTCTGGAGTAGGCAGACAGTTCCTCAGGCACCTTGCAAGGCCAGCCATCTCTGATGAAAGTGCACAGCTGGGAGAGGGCCGGATCCTGTTCAGAGGCCTCTTTGAGCTCCTGGAGAGAGACTGTGGTTTGGAGAGGTGTGTGCAGCATCTGGACGTTATCCTGTTCCACATATTCAGACCCGATGAGTGGGGCTGGGGCAGAGACAGTGCAGGAGAGCAGATCTGCAACAACATTGTCATGTGCTGGTGTGAACTGGAGACTGAAATTGCATTGGCGGAGGCGGTCAGACCAGCGGTGTAGACGCAGAGGTCTGTGGCCCATGCCGGATGTCGGCAGCAGGGCAGTGAGAGCCTGGTGATCGGTTCGCAGGGTGAAGGCACGGCCATACGTGTACAGGTGCCACCGCTCACATGCCCAGACGCACACCAGCGCCTCACGCTCGCCTACTGATTACTTCTGTTCGGTGGGGCTAAGGGCTCGGGAGGCAAAGGCGATTGGTTTCTCCACTCCATTCTGTATCTGCGATAACATCGCCCCCACAGCTGCAGCGGACGCGTCGCAGGTGACGAGGGTGAGGCTGGCGACGTCAAAGTGAGCCAACACTGGAGGCGACGTGAGCTGCAATTTGAGGAGGCAAAAAGCTTCCGTACAGGCTTGTGACCACACCCAGGGCTCATCCTTTCACAGGAGCTGGCGCAGTGGGGCTGTGGTGGCTGAGTACTGGGTCAAAAACTTCAGGTCGTACCCAGTCACGCCAAGGAAGGAGGCAACCTGTGCTGCAGAGCTGGGTTCTGGGATGCTGTGAATGGCATCCACGTTTGACTGGAGTGGGGATATACCGTCAGCCAACAACCGAAACCCCAAAAATTCGATCTCTGAAACAGCAAAGACACACTTTTCGCCATTCAGTGTGAGCTTGTGTTTTGCTAGAGCTGTGAAAACTCTGTGAAAGCGTTCGTCGTGAGTGGAGGTCGAGGGCCCATGCACGACGATGTCATCCAGGTAGATGGCCACCCCAGGAATGCCCGCAAGCACAGAGGACATCACCTTTTGGAAGCAGCTGGGTGCAGAGCTAAGTCCAAATGGCATCCTGGTGTACCGAAAAACGCCAGCATGTGTCACAAAAGCAGTGAGGTCCCTGCTGCTGGGGTGGAGGGGAACCTGTAGATAGCCCTGTCGAAGGTCCAGTTTCGAGAACAGGTTGGAACCATAGAACTGCGCTGTGAGTTCCTCTGACGTGGGCAGTGGATACTTGTCAGGGATTACGGTCTTATTCACTGCTCGAAGATCGACACAGACGCGTAGACCGCCTGACTTTTTCATTGCGACTACCAGGTTGGAGACCCATGGGGAGGCATCAACTGGTTCAATGATGCCGGCTTCCAGTAGCTGCTTTAGTTCAGCTGTGACCCCATCACGGAGAGCAAGCGGGATGCGACGCAGTTGCTGAATGACAGGGGTAACGGTGGAGTCAACCATGGGCTGGTGGGTGAAGGCAGTCAGGCAGCCCAGACCCTCGAAGAGTGCTGGCCATGTTTGGCGCCATATTGAGGCGACATGCAGAATCGCAGACCCGCCGGTGTCCAAGAGAGAAAAACCCAGGTCAGTGAAAAGATCCAGTCCCATCAGGTTAGCTCCTTGGCGTGCCACATGAAAACAAAAATCCAGCAAAACTTTTGTTCCATAGCGTACAGTGAGGTTGACTGAGCCCACTAGTCCAATTTTCAAATTACCATACCCGCAAAGGGTAGTGGAGGGCGCAGAGAGTGGCAGGGAGCTGAAAAAGTGTTTGAATGCGCCCACATTCAGCAGTGAGACGCTGGCACCGGTATCCAACAACAGCGGGATGCACACATCATTCAGGTTAATTGTGCATGACTTGAAAGCCACTACTGGCCCAGAGCTCACGTTGTGAATTATAGTGCTTGAGGACTGAGAGTGTTCATTGTAGCAACCGGGGCAGAGCGGCAGACATTGGCAAAGTGATTTTGTTTTCCACAATTGCGACAGGCTTGGCCGCGCGTGGGGCAATTCTGCGCTCTGGTAGCATGTGAACGAGATCCGCAGTTTCCACACTGTTGCCGCGGTAGCACACGTTGCTGCCATCACGCGAGCATTACCGTGTCAGAGCTGTCGGGGCCGAGGGCGCTGTCACTGGGTGTGTGTGCTAGTTTCGCTGCACATTCGGCTGCAGACTCCACTTGAAAGGCAATGTTGACTGCCTGTGACAACGACAGATCGTCGGACTCGAGTAACAGTCTTTCACGCACTCTCACGTTGTTTGTGTGCTCTATTAGTTGATCACGCACCATCTCATCTTGTAGTGTACCGAACTTGCACGAGCTAGCTAACCCCCTCAAATTAGCCACGTATTGATGCACCGACTCGCCGAGGAGTTGGTGATGCTGTCTAAAAATGAATCGCCGCAGGAGGGCACTTTGTGGGGCAGAGAAGTGTGTGCTTAACAGAGCCACAGCCTCATCATATGTTTGGATTGAGTCTGCTGTGCATAATGTCCCAAGAACACGCTGGCCCTCCGCTCCCAAGCAATGGGATCACAGTGCCTTTTTCCAAGCCGTACTCACAGTTTCTAGTCCAAGAGCAATGAGGTAGGTTTCAAAGGACTGTAACCAGCGAACCCATGGGATCGGGGGCTCACCTGGCAGTGCAAGGAAGGGAGGAGGTGGTGGAAGAGAGATTTCAGCCATCCTTGTCGCCAAATGTTGCATTTGCAAAGATAATCCAGAGACCGTAAGAGCTCAGTTCATGTTGCTTTTATAATGGCTGCTCCACACACACACACACACTTCCAGGCACAAGCAATCGAATACCTATACACAATACAATGATAACTGCACTATCAAACTCCATGTGCTCAGGCCAAGGCAATCGAGTACCTATCACCAATGTCAGACATAACAGAGAAAAGACCAGCGTATATCTAATTCGCCTTCCACCATCCTGGTAGTGGCATAATACAATGATAATGGAGTTGAGGACTAATCGTAACAATCAATCTCTGTCAGTTAATCTACTTTAACTTTACATTCTTGGCTACAATCAGACCTTGGATTCAGAGGAGTTTTTTTTTTATTGATGAACCTACATGGTCAAGGCCCACAGTACAGGAGTTGGAGAAAACACAAATAGTTACAAGGAAATGTCACTGAAGCAGTGTAATGGGTTATTGGCAAATGCCCCAAAATTGTGTTCTTGTGCACCAGTTGCTGAAGGTAAGCATGCAGGTGCAGCAGGCAATTAAGAAGGCAAATGGTATGTTGGCCTTCGTAGCAAAAGGGTTCGCGTACAGGAACAAGGATGTCTTGCTGCAGTTGTACAGGGCCTTGGTATTGTGTGCAGTTTTGGTCGCCTTATCTGAGGAAGGATGTTCTTGCCATGGAAAGAGTGCAGCAAAGATTCACCAGGCTGATACCTGGGATGGCAGGAATGACGTATGAGGAGAGATTGTGTCGATTGAGCTTATACTCACTGGAGTTTAGAAGACTGGGAGGGGATCTCATCGAAACCTATAAAATTCTGTCAGGCCTGGACAGACTAGATGCAGGAAGGATGTTCCCGATGGCCGGGGAGTCCAGAACTAGGGGTCATAGTCTAAGGATAAGGGGTAATCCATTTTGGACTGAGATGAGGAGGAATTTCTTCGCCCAGAGAGTGGTGAACCTGTGGAATTCTCTGCCACAGAGGGCGGTGGAGGCCAGTTCATTAAATATATTCAAGAAGGAGTTCGATATATTTCTTAAGGCTAAAGGGATCAAGGGATATGGGGAGAAGGCAGGGGCAGGGTACTGAATTTGGATGATCAGTCATGATCTCATTGAATGGCGGAGCAGGCTCGAGGGGCCAAATGGCCTACTCCTGCTCCTATCTTCTATGTTTCTATGTTTCTAATTCATTTTCTTCAAATAGGTGGGTTGCCTGTGGAGTTAATTCGTATTAATGAGACATGAAGCCCAATTTCAGGCATGCCTCGGGCCTTCCGGTTGGAGCGCATGCATTTCAGCCCTGAAAAGAGCCCTAAAGGACATTAAACCACAATGATTCAGGGAGGAGGAAGAGTGAAAAGTGCAAGGGAAACATCCTTCTATCGCTCATAGTTGTAGGAAGTGATATACCACAACTCGACCGGCAAGGATCTGATGAATACCTTCCACAAAACTCCCCACAATTGATCACCACTGGTCAATGACTCCACTTTAGCCAATGATAGCCAACGTATGAGGCAGCCATGATGGAGGGAAAGATTTAAGGCCACCCAAACAGTCATCACATGCATTACTGCATTATGGCTGAAGGTGAGGGGTGGAGTCAAGCTTATTTCAGAGCCAACATTTCATTCTACAACAGCAATAACAACTTGCATTTATATCGCATCATTAATGCAGTAAAATGTCCCAACTTGCTTCAGAGGAGCGTAATCAGGCAAAAACATTGACACCAAGCTAAAGAAGGAAACATTACAACAGGTAACCAAAAGCTTGCTCAAAGAGGTAGGTTTTAAGGTGTGTCTTATAGGAGGAGAGAAAGACAGAGGGGTTTAGGAAGGGAATTCCAGAGCTTAGGGCCTAGACAGCAGAAGGCACGGCTGGCAATGGTGGGGCAAAGGAATTCAGGGATGTATAAGACATCAGAATTGGAAAAACGCAGAGTTCTCGGAGGATTGCAAGGTTGGAGGAGGTCACAGAGATAGGGAGGGGTGAGGTCGTGGAGCAATTTGAACACAATGATTAAAATTTTAAAATTGAGGCGTTCGGAGAGTGGGGCCCAATATAGGTTGGTGAACACAGTGTGAGGGTGCCAGTCAGTTCTGTTGGTAACCTCTAGATGGCACCTTCACTTGTTTGTTCGTTTGTTAATTGTTCCTAGTTTCCTGTGTTAATTGTTCCTAGCCCCCCCCCCCTTTTTGTATAACACAAAAAAAAACAAAAGGTGAAGGTGCCATCTAGAGGCTAGGAAAGGGACTGACTGGCCCTTTCCCAGGACCTCAGTCTGTTCCAGATCTCAGAGGAGCAGGTTGTGCTCTTGAGCTGCTCCTGCCGCCTGTGGGGAGAGAGTGTGTGGTTGCCTTGGCCTGGGTGTGGAGAGAAGGAGTGACCCCAGGCCACCACCACTAAAACCTACAACCAACATCATCTACAGAGGTGCCTGGAGAGGGAGGAGGAGAGGACAGAGGAGGAGGCCAGCTTCCAGTTTTCAACTACAGAGGCCTTTACATCACTGCCTCCAACTTGGCCCCCAGCCTAGGAGAGGGAGGGAGGATACTACTACACAGCTCCACTTGGAAGGAGGGGAGGAGCTGCAACTTGACTATCTGCAGGTGGGTGTCTCTGTGTACTCCTCTAAAGACTTTACATTCTAGGCGGGGGGGGAAAGAAGACGGGCCGAAAGCCTGGCCTGGGTTGGCTGGAGCTTGCCCAGGTGAAGTTTGTTTTTCCCCTGTACTAAGAAGACCTGGGGTGGGCTGAGCCTGGGCTTATTCCAGCCTACCCAGGTGAAGACATCTTCTCCCCCTGCCCGAAGACCATTGGTAGAGACTTTATCGTACCATCGGGGGAGTACACCCTGCCGACACCCACCCACCGAACAATACCCTGAGTGGGGACCCTGCCTTTTCAGCTCCCCCCTCCTTCCCGTCCCCCTCTTTCTCTCTCCTTGTCCTCTCTCTGCCTCTCCAAAAGGCACCTCTTTTCTTTTTTTTTTTCACCTATTAATTGCCAATTGAGCAGAGGGAGGAAAGGGCCCTCTCCCAATTAACACCATCAAGGGGAGAGGCAGCCCAGTTAATTTACACTCCCTCTGCTCAGAACTCTCTTACCTGAGGCCATTTAACACCTTCAGGCCTGTGACATTTGGGGTGTGTGTAGCTCTTTTAAATCCACCCCACCATGGCGTCTACATCTGCGGCGGCGGCGGCGGGGCCGGCGAGGACATATGCGGCGGTGGCGACGAAAGCCGCGGCCGCTCCCGCTTCAGCTGCTGCCCCGTCGCCGTTCCGCCTAATGACCACAAAACTTGGGGTGAAGAGCTACACCCACCCCAATATGACAATTGAGGCGTGCGTGAAGGCTATGGCCGGGGTTGTCGGCCCTCCGGCCATAGTGGCCGCCTCAAAAATGTATGGGAAGGCTGTCTTCTTCCTGGAGTCCGAGCGGGCGGTGGCCCTGGCCATCGCTCAGGGGCTCACCGTGGGCGGGACTTTCCTGCCGGTGGACCCGCTGGAGGCCACCGCGCAGAGGGTTGTTTTATCGAACGTCCCGCCCTTTATCACCAGTGAGCTCCTCCTCCCCCACCTACACCAACTTGGGGAGGTGAGGTCGGGGATTTCCCCGATCCCGCTCGGACTCCGGGAGAGCAGCCTTCGCCATGTCTTCTCCTTCCGGCGCCAGGCCTTTATTCAGCTGGCGCGGGAGGGGGAGACGGACGGGGCCTTCACGGTCCTCCACGGGGGGACCCCGTACCGCGTCTTCTGGACGACGGACGGCGTGCGGTGCCACGCCTGTAGGGAGGTGGGGCACGTGCGGAAAAACTGCCCCGCCTCCAAGGCCGCCAAGTCATCTGGCGTGGCCAAGGCTGGCGCCGCCGCCGCTCCTCCCTCCGGGTCTAGCTGCGCCCCCTCTCAATCGAACGCTACCGGGGCGCGGTCGTCGCCGGAGGCCAACGACATCCAGGCCTCCGGCGGGGGGGAGGAGGGAGGTCCGGTCAGAAAGAAGGCGCGGGACAAGACCAGAAACCGTAGGGTGGGTCCCCCCACGGAGGGCGTACCCCTGAATTTGGAGGCCCTGATGCCCGAGCGCGTCATAGAAATAATCGCGGAGTGCGGAGGTGGGGGGGACCTCGTGCCCGAGCCTGTGGCCGCGACCGCCGAGGCGGTAACGCCAGAACCTGCGGCCGGGCTCGGGCCCGGGGGACCCAAAGAACTCGCGCCACCAGAGGGAGCAGGGGAGGCCCCTGAAGAAATGGAGGCCTCCCTTTACCCCTCCGCGCTCAAGAGAAGGCGCGACTCCCTGGACGAGGAGGAGGACCGGGAGGTGGAAGGTCCCTCCAGTCGGGGGAGTCGTCGCCCGCCGCGGGCACCGCGCCCCACCCCACCGCTAACACCATCGGCGAACGGCAGGGGTCGCCTGTCCCTGGGGAGGCTGAGGCAGAAGCGTCTGCCCAGCTCGTGCCTCCCGGGGATGGGGACGAGACCCTGCCCATGGGGGGGGTTGCGGAACAACCCGCGGCGGTAATTGATCCCTTGAAGGTGGCTCTCCCCCTCGACGGGTTGGGCGGCCAGGGGACCGGGTCGGGCGAGTCGTCTGAGGACGAGCTCGCCCAGAACAACCCGGATTTTTCCCAGGTGCTGTTCGACCTCGTCGAGGTTTGTAAAAATTTTACCCCGTCTACTGGGTCGGAGGCCGGTGGCGTCGCAGAGGAGGGCCCTCTGTCTGTGTCTCCGGCGCCGGGCGACTTGGAGGGGGCCGGGTTTTCGTTTTCTCCGGTCTCTCCGGTCTCTCCGGGCGTTCCGGCGCCTGGGGCGGAGGGGGTCTCCGCACCGTCGCCGTCTTCTGGCCCGGCCCCCCTAGAGGAGCCCAGGGAGAAATCCTCCGCTACCGATCCTGGGGGTGGGATCCGGGCGGAGGCGGGGCCGGCCGTCACGGCCGAGCCGCCCGATGCGCACTGCGTGGCGGACGGTTTGGCCGACGGTGGCGACCCCCGGAGGAGGACGGGGACTCGGTGGTAGGGGCGGAGGAAGATCTAGATGCCGTCGCCGAGGAGGCGATGGATGACCTCGCGCCCCTCGCCGGGACCCCCCTCGTTCTCATTCCCATCAGGGACCTCCGGGACTTTGTGGCCACGTGCCAGGGTCGCCGCACCACCCGGCGGGCCCTCGACAGATGGTCGGAGCTGGCGCTGCTCATCGGGTTGGCCCGCGTCGCCTACAGGACTATGGGCGAGGACGCGGGCGCGGACCCGCTCGAGCTGCGTCGGTTCCGGCTGTTTCTCACTGGGCTGCTGAGGAAGCGGCGGTCGACTAGCGGCCGCCCTTCCTTACCCCATTAGTCATAAGTAGGGGTTGGTTGTGCTTCTGAAATGAAGATAACCATAGCCAGCCTCAACGTCAACGGCAGCAGGGAAGCTAGCCGCAGGTTTAATAACTTTTCGGTCCTTCGGGACGGGAAGTATGCGGTGTGCTTCCTGCAAGAAACCCACACCGTTCCGGGAGACGAGGCCACGTGGCTCCTGAAGTGGCAAGGAGGGGTCAACATGAGTCACCTCTCCAGTGTTTCCAGTGGGGTGGCTATCTTGTTGGCCCCGCATTTTCAGCCGGAGATCTTGGGGGTCAAGGAGCTCGTGCCGGGCCGCTTGCTCCAGGTCACTGTTCGCCTGGGGGGCGTGCCATTCCATCTAGTGAACGTGTACGCCCCTCAGGCCGGTGCGCAGCAAGCGCGCTTCTTTGAAGAAGTGTCCACTCTTTTGGGCTCCATCGACGCGGGCGAGTGCGTCATCCTCGGGGGGGATTTTAATTGTACCCTCGAGGCGAGGGACCGCACGGGTGCCCAGCCATGCCCGGCGGCGATGGGGAAGTTGAGGGACCTGGTCGGGTCCCTCGACTTGGTGGACGTCTGGCGCAATCTCCATCCCGACTCCAGCGCCTTCACTTACGTGAGGTCTGGGGGAGGAGCGTCCAGGATCGACCGCCTCTACATTTTGCGGGCATACGTCTCCTGCGTTCCGACGGCTTCCGTGCGGCCGGTGCCGTGCATGGACCACCACCTGGTGTGGGCGGAGCTCGTGCCGCTGTGTTAATTCTTAACGGCTTGTTAGCTGTTCATGGGTTTCACCTGGTTTCTTGGTATATAAGTTCTGTTGTTGCTTCACTCTTTGCTCAGTCCTCACTAGGGTGAAGCAGGGAGTTAGTCTTGACAATGTTCTCTGTCTTGACTAGGTGCTCTGTGTGACTAGCCTTTTCTCTATGGCAGCTTGCCATCACAAGCTGGTTGCCATGGTTCTTGCTTGCGTTTTAAGATGTATTTAAGTCTGTTGTTCTGTTAAGTTGCTTGTCTTGGTAAGGTGCTGTTTGGACAAGCGTGTTGCTATGTGGGAGCCATTGGGAGCTTGTCTTGAGCTTTGCATTGATAAGCCGATTACCCTTGGGGTAGCTTGTCTGGAGTTTTGCCTTGGCAAGCCGCTTGCCCCTTGTGGTAGCTTGTCGCAAGCTCAGTGTAGACAAGTGGGCTTCCTCATGGAAGCTGTCCTGAGTTCCTATCTTGACTAGCCGTCTTGTAACTTGTCTCTAGTTCTTATGTATGTTTATTGTGTTTCTGTCTCGAGTTCTCTTGTCTCTAGTTCTTATGTATATTGCTGTGTTCCTTGTGTTAATCTCGTTATGTGTGAATCTAGTAAAGTTCAAACAAAGTACGGTATATTTGTCTCTTGTCTGGTTTCTGCACTTGGGTCCAGAACCTACCTTACCCGGAGAGCCCGGCCCCGTGTGAACACGGCTCCGTGGCTCCCCAACCCTGACACACAGGGGTGATGCGTGAATAGGACTTGCTGTGAGTTAATATATGGGCAGCAGAGCTTTAGATGAGCTCAATTTTATGAAGGATAGAAGGTGGAAGATGGGATGCTGTCCAGCAGAGCATTGGAATGGTTTAGTTACAGGTGTGATTTATAAATGTTTATCTATCAATATTTCATTGACACCATAAGGTTCAGACTGTGTATCTGCTGTTTGCTCTTTGCCTTATTTTTATGTGACCCTCCAGTTTCTGCATCTCTGGGTGAATTCCTTTGAGGCATTACTACATATATTTAATAATTCATTAGAAAAAGGTGCAGTGCCAGAAGACTGGTGGATAGCTAACGTAATACTTATATTTACGAAGGAGGATAGAACATGTCCAGGGAATTATAGACCAGTCAGCTTAACATCGGTGGTAGGAAAAATAATGGAATCCCTTCTAAAGGAGAAAATAGAAAAACATCCAGAAACCAAAAATATAATATGGCATAGTCAACATGGATTTCAAGAGGGAAAGTCTTGCTTGACCAACCTCATTGAATTTTTTGAAGAGGTAACAGAGAGAGTAGACAATGGTAATGCAGTAGATGTAATTTATCTGGATTTTCAAAAGGCCTTTGATAAGGTACCCCATAATAGACTGATGAACAAGGTCAGAGAATGCAGAGTCAGGGGACAAGTAGCAGAATGGATAGATAGCTGGCTTCCAGACAGAAAGCAGAGTGTAGGGTAAGATAGGGTAAAAGCTATTCACAGTGGCAGAAGGTGGGTTGTGGTGTTCCACAAGGATCAGTGCTGGGACCACTGCTGTTCACAATTTATAGTAATGGTTTAGAATTTGGAATCAAAAACACAATTTCTAAATTTGAGGATGACACCAAATTGGGGGGGATAGTCAATACTGAGGAGAAGCGCAACAAATTACAGGAGGACATTAATAAACTTGCAGAATGGGCAAATAATTGGCAAATGAATTTCAACACAGATAAATGTGAGGTATTACATTTTGGTAAGAACAATAGGAAGGTCACTTATTACTTGGGGGGTGCGAGTCTAGGTGGGGTCGAGGAACAAAGGGATCTCGGAGTACAAATACACAAATCACTAAAAGTTGCGACACAGATTAGCAAGGCCATAAAAAAAGCAAACCAAGCACTAGGGTTTATTTCTAGAGGGATTGAATTGAAAAGTAGGGAAGTTATGCTAAACCTGTATTGAACCAAGGTTAGGCCACACTTAAAGTACTGCATACAGTTCTGATTGCAATATTATAAAAAGGATGTAGAGGCACTAGAGAGGGTACAAGGATGATACCAGAAAGGCGAGGGTATACATATCAGGAAAGGATGAACAGGCTGGGTCTCTTTTCTCTTGAAAAGGGAAGGCTGAGGGGTGACCTAATAAAGGTTCAGAGAGAATGTTTCCACTTGTGGAGATGAGCATAACTAGAGGCCATCAATATAAGATGGTCAACAAGCAATCCAATAAGGGAATTCAGAAGAAACTTCTTTAAGTAAAGAGTGGTGAGAATGTGGAACTCGTTACCACAGGGAGTGGTTGAAGCGAATAATATAGATGCATTTAAGAAGAGGCTGGATAAGCATATGAGGGAGAAGAGAATAAAGGGTTATGCTGATAGAGTTAGATGAAGAAAGATGGGAGGAGACGCATGTGGAGCATAAACGCCAGCATGGACTGGTTGGGCCGAATGGTCTGTTTCTGTGCCGTATATCCTATGTAAATTACATCGCTTTCAATTTCCGCAGAGGATCCACTAATTGTCCGCTGTAATTTCAACGTAACATTGGCGTAAAACCTGGAGAAACGGTGTAAAGAGCCATTTACCTTGTTTTTTTGGGTTTTTAGCCAATCTTACGCTGAAGCTACAGTGGGTGGTCAGGTATCAGTATAACTTTTAGATCAGCTGGGAAGAAGGGTCGGCACTTGACAAACCTACAAATTACAATGGAGAATCAGACTGCAATAAAAGCCGGTATAGCTACTTGATGGATTTCAGTAACTGTTGAGGCACTGAAAGAAGTACTTTATTTCACTGAGTGGAACACTTTGGGGGAGAAATTGGGTATAGCCCCGCTCGGGGTGCTAGAATTGGCGATGCGCAAATTTTATCGCCAGGCGCAACTTATCGCCACCTCCAGCGATATTGGGTTGCTGCGCCCCTGAGGGTGATTGCGGCGTTAAATCAGGCGCTGCACGGGACTCCTAAGGCGCTAACCTGCCGGCGCTACTCAATATCTGGGCGGACGGGCGCAGCGCAGGTGCTGTCAATAATCGATGACCACGAGACATGCAGGCGCCGGCCAGCTCTTAAAGGGGCGGGTCATTTAGGTTCAGCAGCCAGACTCATCGCCCTGTAGGCCTCAATTTCGGTGCTGTGTAAACTGAGGCGTTGCAAACTTTGTCAAGATGGAGAGGGTGAGGCAGCGAGCGGAGCGCTTTTCCCAAAAGGGCATTGCATGCTTTGGTTGACGCAGTGGAGCGCCGGCGAGCAGTGCTGTACCCTAACAATGGCAAGAGGCCTCCTCAGAACGAGTACCGCAGAGCTTGGAGGGACGTTTGTCAAAGAGTCAACTCCAGCAGCGTGGCGCCCAGGACTCCTGTGCAATGCAGGAAGAAGTTCAATTATCTCACTCGAGTCGTTAGGGTGAGTGGCTTGTTGGCAATCTTCTTCATCCCTCCATCTGCACCTGACTTTATGGCCAGAGGGTGCGCGATGCCCCAATGGCCATCTGTCAGCCAGGACCCATGGCCCTTTCTGGGAACGCACACGCACATACAACTCAGGGCATGCTGTTAGGGCTGATCCACCATGGGGGGGCATGAGATGACAACTCAGGGCATACTGTAAAGGCTGATCCATCATGGTGGGGCATGAGATGGCAACTCAGGGCAGCATGTTTCAGAACTTCCCGTCCTTTCTCCTGCAGGGCAAGCTGGCCAGGAACCGGAGGGAACAGAATCGTACTGGCGGGGGCCCTCCTCAGCTGCAGTAACTGACGGACCTGGAGGAACGAGTCCACCAGATTGCTGGAGGCCGGATGATAGGCCCTGTCACCACTGGAGCTGCCGACCCCATTGTGCACAGCGATGGTAAGGTCATCACCTTTTTGAACTCTCTCCTTCCACTTGTTCCCACCACCAGCATGCTTTTTCAGCCTGGACCCATGCCAGAGCATTGCAGCACTCTTGCATCCCTTGCTACCACCCTGGCCTTTCGCTAAATCCACTCTTCAACCTCCCTGCTTTCAGATGATGGATCTGAGGAGGAACCAGTTGCAGGAACCAGCGGCCTCCAGCAGCACAAGGGGGGGGAGGGAAGTTCGGGAGCCATCTCCCCGGAGGGCGCGTCAGGCCACGATGACTGCTGCACAGAGCACAGAAGAGGTGCGTTCCCTCGCTGAAACGAGTGCCCAGGCTCGACTCAGGCACACTGAGCTGATGGCTGCAGTTGGAAGGATGCTTGAAGCCGTCGAGACACTGGCAAGGAGTGTGCAAGAGTTCGGGGCAGCACAGGAAAGGATTGTACAGGACTTCTGGGCAGCACAGGAAAGGAGTGCCCAGGGCTTTGGGGCAGCCCTGGAAAAGACTGCCCAGGGCGTCGCGACATCATTGGAAAGGACTGTCCAGGGCGTCGCGACATCACTGGAAAGGACTGTCCAGGGCTTCACCGATGCACTGGCACCTGCCACGCAATCCCTTGCTGGCCTCATGCAGAGGCAGATTGAGGCCACACAAGCACTGACTGCTGCCACCCTCCATGGTTCAGGCAGGATTACCCGGGGCCCTTGCAGCACCACATCAGGCCAGCAATCTGTGGACCAGCCGATGGGTCCGCATGTTGCGGTGCTGCCCCGTCAGAGTGCCAGTGTGTCGGCCGACCACAGGCCTGGTGTCCGCTCTCAGGAAGTCAGCATTCCTGATGCCAATGCTGGCACGTCACCACTGCAGCTGCCGTCACCTGCAGGACAGACTGCTTCCACCCATGCCCAATTGGAGCAGTCAGCATCCGGCCCCTCCAAGCCCAGAGTCCGTCCAGGCCGTCCCTCAGGGGCATCAGCGCATTCGGACAGTCAGCAGGTGTCCCCCAGCCTTCATGCAGCCACTGGGGTCCCATTACGGAGGAGCTGCAGGGAGGGATGGGGCCATTCTCGCAAGAGAAGTAGATCTCCATCAAAGGGGAAAGAGTAGAAGGAGCTGCAGAAACATCCTATTTCTAGAAATCAAGGCCGTGGATGGTGGTCTGAATGTTAATCCTGTTTTGGATAGTCTCCCGGGTGTGCGAGCCACTTTTATGTGTTAGTTTGTTAGTTAAGCTTTCAGTTGCCGTTGCTTTGTCATGTTGGAAGGAAGCACAGTTTTCAAAATAAACAAAGAATTTTAATGTCATTGGCCATGTCTGCTATTTACAATCATTGTGGCCTTCATAGGCTTTGGGTTTTCCGAATGGTTCCATTCGTGGTCTTCCAATGGCACCAAGCAGTCCGTGAGAGGGGCCTAGAACCGCCTCCTTATCAGCCTCAGACGGACGGCCCTTCCACTTTCTCGGACCCTCCCGTCTTGGACCTCCTCCTCCTGCTCCTCCTCCTCCTCTGCTGGTCCTTCAATGTCTGCTGGCATTGGCTGGGTGCGCAGGGTGGTGAGGTTATGGAGCATGCAGCAGACAATGACGAAGTGGGAGACTCTCTCTGGTGAGTACTGCAAGGCTCCTCCCGAATGGTCCAAACAGCGGAACCGCTGCTTGAGCACGCCGATTGTGTGCTCCACAATGTTCCTTATTGCCTGATGGCTGACATTGTTGTGCTCTTCTGCAGGGGTGCTGGGCGTATGGAGCAGGGTCATCAGCCATGGGCACAGTGGATAGCCCTTGTTGCCGAGAAGCCAGCCTTCTGGGTGAGCCAGGGCCTTGAAAAGGTCAGCGACTGAAGTCTGGCGCAGGATGAAAGCATCATGGCTGTTGCCTGGGAACTGTGCATTGACCGCCAGGATCAGCTATCAGTGGTCACAGACCAGCTGCACATTCAAGGAGTGGAACACCTTGCGGTTGCGGAACTCCTCAGGATTCTGTACAGGTGCCCGCAAAGCCACGTGCATGCAGTCAATGGCGCCCTGCACCATGGGGAAGTCCGCTATTGCCGCGAAGCCCTCTGCGCGCTCCCGCTGCTTCTCCGGTGTCACATTGAAGGAGATGTACTGACGCCGCCTTTTAAACAGGGCATCTGTAACCTGCTGGATGCAGCTATGCACCGCAAACTGGGATATGTTGGCAATGTTCCCAGTTGCTGACTGGAAGGAGCCGGTCGCATAGAAATTCAATGCCACTGTTCTCTTCACAGCCACCGACAGAGAGGTCCTGTACCTTATCTGCGGCTGCAGATCTTCCTGAAGCAGGTGGCACAGCTCAGTCACCACCTCCTTTCAGAATCGCAGCCTCCTAACACACTGCTCCTCCGACATGTTGAGGTAAGAGAACTACTGCCTGAATACCCTGGCAGCGTAAGGTCTGGTGTGGTGACGTCTGTTGGCCCTCCTCCGTCTGGCCATTCCTGGCCCTCTCTCCCTCCGTCCCTGTGCCCTTTCAAGATGGTCGAGCAGCAGGACGTTCCCCTCCAAAGCAGCCCCCATAATAATAGGTCAGCAGAAATTAAAAAGGGTGTAAGCGCTCACCAGCAGCAGGGTGATGGTATGAAGGCTGAAGGTCCTATGGCAGTGCTGGGTCAGTAGTGAAATGGCTCAGAGTTCAACTGTTCCAATCTGTGTAAATCACAAATAAGTTGTGCTCCCAAACTGGCTGCCGCTTTTATACCAGTGCAGTGCCCTTTAAATAGCGCCCGCCTAAGCCCGAGAGCCACTGGGGAACGTTCCTGGAAGCTGTCCTTATTAGCGCCGGGCGGAACAGAGGGGGGCGCCACTGAATTTCCGGTCCGGGGCGCCAAGAAGACGTTGCACTCTGAAATGACGTCATGATCTGCCTGCGCCCGGGCGCGGGCGCTAAGAATTAGCGCCGGCGCTAAAATACCACTCAATATGGCAAGAGGCGCTGGGTTCACTGCGCCCGCCCGAAATTTGGGTAACGTCCCAATTCTCGGCCTCTTTAGGCGCTAATCACTGGCGCTAGCAACCGAATTTCTCCCCCTTTGACTTTTTTGTCTAATCACTGGCCTAGGTGTATACATTATCATAAATTCTATTCTATCTCTGGAAAGGGATCCTTGAATCAGTGTTGTGTGTGGTGCTGCTGCATTCAGACTGCTTATGCAGTGCAACTATCTAACCAGATATGAGTTCTGTTGTGTGTGCGATAATGGGTTGTTAAGCAGTCTCTAAGGTTTCAGTGCATCTGTGTGGCTGTTGGATGAGAATGTGATCAGACTCGGCTGTTGTGATCCTGCTGGCCAAATACCCAACAG
The DNA here is from genome assembly GCF_052327205.1 of Somniosus microcephalus. Lineage (NCBI taxonomy): Eukaryota > Metazoa > Chordata > Chondrichthyes > Squaliformes > Somniosidae > Somniosus > Somniosus microcephalus. The sequence goes on from NC_140997.1 coordinate 151,353,630, forward strand.
ACTCTGTTAAAGCTCATGCCTGAATAATGACCACTTGGGAAAGGCATTGGAAGGTGACCAATGCCTTTGGAACTGTAAAAAGAAAGACTTGCATTTATATAGCGCCTTTCACAACCACCGGACGTCTCAAAGCGCTTTTACAGTCAATGAAATATTTTTTTGAAGTGGAGTTGCTGTTGTAATGTGGGAAACGTGGCAGCCAATTTGCGCACAGCAAGGTCCCACAAACAGCAATGTGATAATGACCAGATAATCTGTTTCTGTTGTGTTAGTTGAGGGATAAATATTGGCCAGGGCACCGGAGATAACTCTCCTACTCTTCTTCGAAATCGTGCCATGGGATCTTTTATGTCCACCTGCCAGAGCAGACAGGGTCTTGGTTTAACGTCTCATCCGATTAATTAATGTCAATTAAGGTGAATGCTTTCAAGAGAGAAAAGGAGGGGAGGGAGAGAAAACTTGTCAGAGAGGATTGGTGACAAAATAAGGATTTCTTCCAATTCTTTTGGGCAGGGAGATCTAAACCTTAGGTTTCAAATGCTCCCACTGGCTTTGACTTTTCAGAGTGCTAGCTCTGTGCTGCATTCTTTCTGGAGGCCTATTAACGGAGCATTTCACACCAATTATTTTGGCCATGCAGCTCAAAAGAGCCTTTCCTGGTGAAGAATTATTGGCTTTGACTTTCCGATTGGCATTATTTTATCGGGAGTGGTTATTCATTTAAATACAATAAACAGGTAACTATGGATGTTAATATAATTGGAAAATCTGGACCATTAGATCTTGGATTAAAATTAATACTTGTAGTGCAGGTATTGACACCTCCAAGTTTCTGCTTTACTTAGTCAAAGATACTTCAGTCACTAAAGCAGTCAACTAAAGCTTAGCTATATTTACCATTCTGATCATTGCAAAATGGGCAGGTTCTTCTATTTTCCACTGGAGCCAATCAGTCCTAGAGAGACTTTTCAGAAGCCACTGACAGTTTCCATTAGATTTGAACATCCTAAAGTGTAATTTTTTTATTTAATCCAGGTTACATCAACCACTGTATTGGAAAAAAATTAAATCTATTTTTTCAGAAATTATTTTATATCGATTGCAATGGGGAAGCCATTATTCTCACCATCCTCCCTAAGATAGTTAAGACGTTGTATCTCATTTTCCTATTCTTGCCTCCAACAAATCTATTTCTGTCTTTCGGACAATATATTCCAGATCATAACAACTCGCTGAGTAAAACAATTCTCCTCATCTCCCCCCTGGCTTTTTTGCCAATTCTCTTAAATCTGTGTCCTCTGGTTACTGACCTTCTTACCAGTGGAAACAATGGGCTCGATTTTGCCAGGCTCGAAGAGGCGGGATTGGAGGCGTGTGAGGTGTAAAATCGCAAAAAATGGCGGGCGGCTCCGATACCGCCTCCATCCCGCCGCCAAGCAATTTCCCCACATCTGTGGTTTCAGACCCCATTTCCATCCTGCCTCCAGTTAATCCTGGTGGCCTCACGTGGATTGCTTACTATCAGCTGCAGCTCCACCATTAAAAAGCAGTTTTCACCAATGATCACTTGCAGGTGGCAGAAATTTGTTGTCTCAGGTCTGGGGGAGCTTTTAGCAGGCACACTCATTGTTGTGGAAGTTTGGAGCCTGACACCCATCTCCAGTGTGACCCGCTGGGAAACCCCTCTCCCCACCTTGACTGAGCGCTTCCTCAACTGAGGCAAAAAGGGTGCCAGAGTTCAGGTGAGGCCCCACAGCAGCAGCGGAGGTGGCGGCGGCAGTGCAGACCTGTGAGGGATGAGGTGAGCAGCGGTTTAAAAAGGGCACCAGAGTTCAGGTGAGGCGTACCAGTCTCCAGTCTCCGAGCTCAGAGGGAGGGAGAGAAGTAAAAAGTAATTGAAGTGTGACGTCACCAGAAAGCAGGTAAGTGATTGGTTGGTGAATATTTCTCTCTTTTTAAACTTAAACTCTGTGGTTTATAGTTACTAAGGTCTCTCTGGTGTAGCAGGGACTGTTGGTCAACCATTTAACTGTAGTGTGATTAGTGGGATTGATTAATTTAATTTAATTTCAAATAATTAAAGGGTAAGTCATGTCAGGACAGCCCGGCCACGTGGTATGCTCCTTCTGCGTTATGTGGGAACTCAGGGACACTTCCTATGTCCCTGACAACTATGTGTGCAGGAAGTGCATCCAGCTGCAGCTACTGACAGACCATATTGCAGCGCTGGAGCTGCAATTGGATGCATATTGGAGTGTTTGCAATGCTCAGGATGTCGTGAATAGCATGTTTACAGAGATGGACACACCGCAGGTAGAGTTTAGACAGGCAGAAAGGGAATGGGTGACCAACAGGAAGAGTACTAAGCACAGGCAGGTAGTGCAGGGGTCTCCTGTGGACATCCCCCTCTCAAACAGATACACCACTTTGAGTACTGTTGGGGGCGATGGCTTATCAGAGGAAAGCAGCAACAGCCAACGTCCTGGCACCAGGGGTGGCTCTGCTGCACAGGACGGGAGGAAAAAGGGTAGAGCTATAGTAATAGGGGATTCTATTGTAAGGGGAATAGATAGGTGTTTCTGCGGTCAAAAACGAGACTCCAGGATGGTGTGTTGCCTCCCTGGTGCAAGGGTCAAGGATGTCTCAGAGCGGCTGCAGAACATCTTGGAAGGGGAGGGTTAACAGCCAGTTGTCGTAGTGCATATAGGTACCAACGATATAGGTAAAAACCGGGATGAGGTCCTAAAAGCTGAATATAGGGAGTTAGGAGGTAAATTAAAAAATAGGACCTCAAAGGTAGTAATCTCAGGATTGTTACCAGTGCCATGTGCTAGTCAGAGTAGAAATAGAAGGATATTTCAGATGAATACGTGGCTAGAGGAATGGTGCAACGGGGAGGGATTCAAGTTCCTGGGACATTGGAACCGGTTCTGGGGGAGGTGGGACTAGTTCAAACCGGACAGTTTGCACCTGAGCAGGGCTGGAACCAATGTCCTAGGGGGAGTGTTTGCTAGTGCTCTGGGGGAGGGTTTAAACTAAAATGGCAGGGGGTTGGGAACCTGAGCAGGGAGACAGAGGAAAGGGAAACAAGGATAAAAGCAAAAGATAGGAAGGAGAAAAACAAAAGTGGCAGTCAGAGAAATCAATGGTTTAAATCAAATGTGGCCACAGTAAATAATAATGCTAATAGGTCTAAGAGCATTAAAAAAACAAGCCTGAAGGCTTTGTCTTAATGCGAGGAGCATTCGTAATAAGGTGGATGAATTGGCTGTGCAAATAGAGGTAAACAAATATGATTTGGTTGGGATTACGGAACTGTGGCTCAAGGATGGCCAAGGCTGGGCACTCAACATCCAGGGGTATTCGATATTCAGGAAAGATAGGCAAAAAGGAAAGGGAGGTGGGGTAGCATTATTGGTTAAAGAAGGGATTAACACAATTGTAAGGAAGGATATTAGCTCTGATGAAGTGGAATCTGTATGGGTAGAAATGCCAAGGGGCAGAAAATGTTAGTGGGAGTGGTGTAAGAATTCACAATAATTTACAGTTCTGAAGATTAATTTTTTTTGATTAAAGAATCCCTGGACGTTGTGCTTTTAAATTTCCAGGGATAAAAATGGCTGTCGCCACATGGCCGAGGACAAAGGACTTGGAAAGCAGCTTTCTGTGTCTGGAAGTAAGGTTCAATGGAGCTGCCAATCAAAGGGGTGTCCCCAGCCCCCCTGCAGCAGGACAATCGATGCCTGTTTCAATAGTGGTTCCAGATGACCACAGGACAATGCTTTGTTTACAAAGCAATTGAATGCTATTAGCATTTGTTTGTATATCGAGTGGATACATCTAAACTGCAGAAGAGACTTTTGGATCTTGAATGGGAACCGTTTAAGAATTGAATGTGTTTAAATCACCTAGCATTCTGGACAATAGAGCAGTTGTATTTCCCTTTTGTTTCAGCCCAGGGAGCTCCGGAAGACACGTTAATCCAGTCCAACCATGCTGAGTTAGCCAATCACAGCTTTCTCTTGTGTATTGGACCCTTTGGGTGGGAATTTTGCACACAGCCCTTGCAAGGCAGAATGGCAGGGGGCTCACCAGGTATATAAGATAGCTGCTGAGAAGCTATCGCTCTCTTTTTGCTTCGCTGGACCACAGGTGAGCAGGGTGTTCTGACTCCTCAACAAAGCAACCTAGCAGGAGTTTGGGGTGGTGATTTAAGGGAATTGGTAAGATTGTTTAAGTAACATTGGAGCCATTTTATCCCTCGTTTTCACCATCTGCAGCCCCCTGTTATGTAGTTTTACTGTAATTACTGTGTTCGTGTGGCATATTTTATTCTTTTGATTGTAGTTTATTTAGGGAATTAAACTTGATTTTTCTCTCATCCAAACCACTTGTCCGTTTAATATCATTAATTATAAGTTCCTCCACTCAGAACTGAAGGAGGGGTAGCGATTCGAAACCGTTGTTTGTAAATTGGTTTAGAGTGCAGCAACAAAATGTTGCTGACCAGGTGAATTACCGTAAACCAGGTAAAAGGTTGGAATTGGTCAGAGCTCAGAGGCAAAGGCTGCTGGCCAGGTAAATTACCATAAACCAGTTAAAAGATGCCCCCCTTACAGTGGTATATAGACCTCCAAACAGTAAGGCGGAGGTTGGGGATGCCATTAAAAGGGAAATTAAAGAAGCGTGCAATAAGGGCACAGCAGTCATCATAGGTGACTTTAATCAACATATAGATTGGGCTAACCGGGATGGTTTCCTGGACCAATATGTCGAGGAACCAACTAGAGATCAGGCCATCTTAGACTGGGTATCATGTAATGAGATAGGATTAATTAACAATCTTGTTGTACGAGGCCCCTTGGGTCGGAGTGATCATAATATGATTGAATTCTTCATTAAGATGGAGAATGAAGTAGTTGACTCAGAGACTGGGGTCTTAAATTTAAATAAAGGAAACTATGATGGTCTGGGGTGCGAGTTGGGTAGGATTGATTGGGGAATGTCACTCAAAGGGTTGACGGTGCATAGGCAATGGCAAACATTCAAAGACCGCATGGATGAACTACAGAATTTGTTCATCCCAGTTTGGCATAAAAATAAAAGAAAAAAGGTGACTCACCCGTGGCTAACAAGGGAAATTAGGGATAGCATAAGATCCAAGTAGAGAGGACATATAAATTGGCCAGAAAAAGCAATAATCCTGAGGATTGGGAGCAGTTTAGGCTTCGATAAAGTAGGACAAAGAGATTAATTAAGAAGGGGAAAATAGAATATGAGGGTAAGCTTGCAGGAAACATAGGCTCTGATGAAAGGGTGGAACTGAATGAAATCAGTATTTGTAAGGAAATGGTGTTAGGGAAACTGATGGGACTGAAGGATATAAATCCCCAGGGCCTGATAATCTACATCCTAGGGTACTTAAGTAATTGGCCCTAGAAATAGTGGATGCATTGCTGATCATTTTCCAACATTCGATGGAATCTGGAACAGTACCCATGGATTGGAGGGTAGCTAATGTTACCCCACTATTCAGAAATAGTGGTAGAGAGAAAACGGTAGTGGGGAAAATACTAGAGTCCATTATAAAAGATGTAATAGCAGAGCACTTGGAAAACAGTGACAGGATCAGACAAAGTCAACATGGATTCACAAAAGGTAAATCATGCTTGACTAACCTACTGGAATTTTTTGATGATGTAACTCGTAAAATAGATAAGGGAGAACCAGTGGATGTGGTGTATCTGGACTTTCAGAAGGCTTTCGATAAGGTCCCGCATAAGAGATTAGCGTGCAAAATTAAGGCACATGGGATTGGGGGCAAGGTATTGACTTGGAAAGAGAACTGGTTGGCGGACAGAAAGCAAAGAGTTTGAATAAACGGGTTGTTTTCCGATTGGCAGGCAGTGACTAGTGGGATACTACAAGGATCGGTCCTAGGACCCCAGCTGTTCACAATATATATTAATGATCTGGACGAGGGAATTGGATGTAATATCTCCAAATTTGCAGACGACACAAAACTGGGTGGGATGGTATGCTGTGAGGAGGATGTCGTGAAACTCCAGTATGATTTGGACAGGTTGGGTGATTGGGCAGAAACATGGCAAATGCACTATAATGTGGATAAATGTGAGGTTATCCACTTTGGTGACAAAAACAGGAAGGCAGATTATTATTTGAATGGCAATAGATTGGGAGAAGGGGAAGTGCAAAGAGACCTTGGTGTTCTTGTGCACCAGTCGCTGAAGGTAAGCATGCAGGTGCAGCAGGCGGTTAAGAAGGCAAATGGTATGTTGGCCTTCGTAGCAAGAGGGTTTGAGTACAAAAACAAGGATGTCTTGCTGCAGTTGTAAACGGCCTTGGTGAGACCGCACCTTGTGTATTGTGTGCAGTTTTGGTCGCCTTACCTGAGGAAGGACGTTCTTGCCATGGAAGGAGTGCAGCGAAGATTCACCAGGCTGATACCTGGGATGGCAGGAATGACGTACGAGGAGAGATTGGGTTGATTGGGCTTATACTCACTGGAGTTTAGAAGATTGAGAGGGGATCTCATCGAAACCTATAAAATTCTGTCAGGCCTGGACAGACTAGATGCAGGAAGGATGTTTCTGATGGCCGGGGAGTCCAGAACCAGGGGTCACAGTCTAAGGGTAAGGGTTAAGCCATTTAGGACTGAAATGAGGAGGAATTTCTTCACCCAGAGAGTGGTGAACCTGTGGAAATCTCTGCCACAGAGGGCAGTGGAGGCCAGTTCATTAAGTATATTCAAGAAAGAGTTGAATATATTTCTTAAGGTTAAAGGGATCAAGGGATATGGGGAGAAGGCAGGGACAGGGTACTGAATTTAGATGATCAGCCATGATCTCATCGAATGGCGGAGCAGGCTCGAAGGGCCGAATGGCCTACTCCTGCTCCTATCTTCTATGTTTCTATGTTTCCATGTCCCCACTCAACAGCCATAAGCTGCAAGGGACCAGAGACTGAAGGCAGTCCAGCTTCGCTGCAGCCAGCAGCAATCTGTGACAATGCCAGAGATTAGCCTGGCCGTCCGGAGATGGGCGGCATTTGTATTATAGCTATGTGTGTGTATATAGCTTGCTTTAAGGTGTAAATTTTAGTTTCATATAACTAGTCTTAAGTTTAAGTTTAAAGAGTTTAAGTTTACATGTGTGCCAAATGTTTGCATTTTGGTCTGAGGTCGAGGGACCCGTCCATGTCTCCACCTAAGGCAGCAGGTCAGTGAGACCTGGCTGCGTGTCCTTTTAAGTTTTTGCAGGAGATTGGAAAATGAAGCAGCCCTGTTTGCCCAGCCCGAGCTGGGCACCGAATGAAGATATGGAGACAGAATGTTGGGGATCACCTCGCCACTGGACGAATCCAGGAGACCCCGCAGCGATCTTCGGGAAAAACCGGACGGGGTCCAGAGGAACTTGCCTACTCCTCCTACGGGGAGGAGACGGCCCCAGCTGGGTGGGGCATGGCCCCCAACCCAGCACTATCCTGACTGAAGTTCACTTGCGGGAGACCTCGCTGTTGAGGAGTCATGATGGGGAAGCTCGGGCGCCTTGTCTGATAGGGACGCGTTCCCCGGGGGTGGGTGGTGATGGCCCGGGAAAGATCATATAGAGGAGGGGGAGACCCAAGAGTTGTGTGGGTGCATTCGGGGAAGGGAGGAACTCACCCGGGGGCCCACGGGCAAAGTTAAAGGATAAGTGTGGCTGGGAAGGATGAGTGAGTGGCCGGATCTGGGATCCAAGTTTGTGTGGGGCCAGGGAGTGCTGCCACACAGGCACCCATCATTTTCTGCAGCCATTCGAGGGAAGACGGGAGGGGGAGGGACTGGGAGTTGTGATCCCATACTCCCCGGTCTCGGTCTGTGCCAAGGTAATTTTATACATGAGGGGTACCCCGCCTCCACAAAAGGACAAGGGAACGGTTTGGGGCTGGCGGAGCAGGCTGGTCTGTAAATCCATTCTGCCTGTTTTAAAGTTTAAGACGATCAACGGGGGGTGGAAGGTACTTTTACTGCCCGGGTGGGAGGAACAATACTCACTCGAATTTCGTGACCCATCATTCGCACATGATGGTCAGGGTTTTATTTAAGCATGTTGTTTCAAATGTTTAGTGTTTTTTTATATCTTGTGTTACAGCCCCAAGTTGAGCAGGGGCGTAGGATCCTCTCCGTGCTTGGGATCATTTTGTGACAACTCGAAGTTGAGCTGAGGCGTAGGACCCTCTCCTTGCTTGGGATCATTTTGATTACATTTTGTAATAAGTTATAATGTAATAGGTGTTTGTAAATTTGGTTTACATTGTATAATTTTACAAGCGTGTAGGGGTGTGAGACCCCTTATTGAAAACTGAATTATCTGTAAGATGCCTACCGTACCATGGTCTTTTTCTTGAATTTAAGTGGAATAGACGGGACGGGGATCAGTGGCAGGTAGCTATTAGGTAAATACAGGGGATGGTTGTTTGTGAGGGGTCAGAAATTATTGCTCATTTCTTCAAGAGGATACTACATGCAAGCTGGAAGTATCCAAGGGCAGACTGTAAGAATTCGCAATAATTTACAGTTCTGAAGATTATTTTTTTTTGATTAAAGAATCCCTGGGCGTTGTGCTTTTAAATTTCCAGGGATAAAAATGGCTGTCACCACATGGCTGAAGACAAAGGACTTGGAAAGCAGCTTTCTGTGTCTGGAAGTAAGGTTCAATGGAGCTGCCAATCAAAGGGGTGTCCCCACCCCCCCTGCAGCAGGACAATCGATGCCTGTTTCAATAGTGGTTCCAGATGACCACAGGACAATGCTTTGTTTACAAAGCAATTGAATGCTATTAGCATTTGTTTGTATATCGAGTGGATACATCTAAACTGCAGAAGAGACTTTTGGATCTTGAATGGGAACCGTTTAAGAATTGAATGTGTTTAAATCACCTAGCATTCTGGACAATAGAGCAGTTGTATTTCCCTTTTGTTTCAGCCCAGGGAGCTCCGGAAGACACGTTAATCCAGTCCAACCATGCTGAGTTAGCCAATCACAGCTTTCTCTTGTGTATTGGACCCTTTGGGTGGGAATTTTGCACACAGCCCTTGCAAGGCAGAATGGCAGGGGGCTCACCAGGTATATAAGATAGCTGCTGAGAAGCTATCGCTCTCTTTTTGCTTCGCTGGACCACAGGTGAGCAGGGTGTTCTGACTCCTCAACAAAGCAACCTAGCAGGAGTTTGGGGTGGTGATTTAAGGGACTTGGTAAGATTGTTTAAGTAACATTGGAGCCATTTTATCCCTCGTTTTCACCATCTGCAGCCCCCTGTTATGTAGTTTTACTGTAATTACTGTGTTCGTGTGGCATATTTTATTCTTTTGATTGTAGTTTATTTAGGGAATTAAACTTGATTTTTCTCTCATCCAAACCACTTGTCCGTTTAATATCATTAATTATAAGTTCCTCCACTCAGAACTGAAGGAGGGGTAGCGATTCGAAACCACTGTTTGTAAATTGGTTTAGAGTGCAGCAACAAAATGTTGCTGACCAGGTGAATTACCGTAAACCAGGTAAAAGGTTGGAATTGGTCAGAGCTCAGAGGCAAAGGCTGCTGGCCAGGTAAATTACCATAAACCAGTTAAAAGATGCCCCCCTTACAGTGGTATATAGACCTCCAAACAGTAAGGCGGAGGTTGGGGATGCCATTAAAAGGGAAATTAAAGAAGCGTGCAATAAGGGCACAGCAGTCATCATAGGTGACTTTAATCAACATATAGATTGGGCTAACCGGGATGGTTTCCTGGACCAATATGTCGAGGAACCAACTAGAGATCAGGCCATCTTAGACTGGGTATCATGTAATGAGATAGGATTAATTAACAATCTTGTTGTACGAGGCCCCTTGGGTCGGAGCGATCATAATATGATTGAATTCTTCATTAAGATGGAGAATGAAGTAGTTGACTCAGAGACTGGGGTCCTAAATTTAAATAAAGGAAACTATGATGGTCTGGGGTGCGAGTTGGGTAGGATTGATTGGGGAATGTCACTCAAAGGGTTGACGGTGCATAGGCAATGGCAAACATTCAAAGACCGCATGGATGAACTACAGAATTTGTTCATCCCAGTTTGGCATAAAAATAAAAGAAAAAAGGTGACTCACCCGTGGCTAACAAGGGAAATTAGGGATAGCATAAGATCCAAGTAGAGAGGACATATAAATTGGCCAGAAAAAGCAATAATCCTGAGGATTGGGAGCAGTTTAGGCTTCGATAAAGTAGGACAAAGAGATTAATTAAGAAGGGGAAAATAGAATATGAGGGTAAGCTTGCAGGAAACATAGGCTCTGATGAAAGGGTGGAACTGAATGAAATCAGTATTTGTAAGGAAATGGTGTTAGGGAAACTGATGGGACTGAAGGATATAAATCCCCAGGGCCTGATAATCTACATCCTAGGGTACTTAAGTAATTGGCCCTAGAAATAGTAGATGCATTGCTGATCATTTTCCAACATTCGATGGAATCTGGAACAGTACCCATGGATTGGAGGGTAGCTAATGTTACCCCACTATTCAGAAATAGTGGTAGAGAGAAAACGGTAGTGGGGAAAATACTAGAGTCCATTATAAAAGATGTAATAGCAGAGCACTTGGAAAACAGTGACAGGATCAGACAAAGTCAACATGGATTCACAAAAGGTAAATCATGCTTGACTAACCGACTGGAATTTTTTGATGATGTAACTCGTAAAATAGATAAGGGAGAACCAGTGGATGTGGTGTATCTGGACTTTCAGAAGGCCTTTGATAAGGTCCCGCATAAGAGATTAGCGTGTAAAGTTAAGGCACATGGGATTGGGGGCAAGGTATTGACTTGGATAGAAAACTGGTTGGCAGACAGAAAGCAGAGAGTTTGAATAAACGGGTCTTTTTCCGAATGGCAGGCAGTGACTAGTGGGATAGCGCAGGGATCGGTCCTTGGACCCCAGCTATTCACAATATATATAAATGATCTGGACAAGGGAACTAGATGTAATATCTCCAAATTTGCAGATGACACAAAGCTGGGTGGGCGTGTGTGCTGTGAGGAGGATGTCGACAAACTCCAGGATGATTTGGACATGTTGGGTGATTGGGCAGAGACATGGCAGATGCAATATAATGTGGATAACTGTGATGTTATCCACTTTGTTGGCAAAAACAGGAAGGCAGATTATTATCTAAATGGCAAGAGATTGGGAGAAGGGGAAGTGCAACGAGACCTGGGTGTCCTTGTGCACCAGTCGCTGAAGGTACGCATGCAGGTGCAACAGGCGGTTAAGAAGGCAAATGATATGTTGGCCTTCGTAGCGAGAGGGTTTGAGTATAGGAACAAGGATGTCTTGCTGCAGTTGTACAGGGCCTTGGTGAGACCACATCTTGAGTATTGCGTGCAGTTTTGGTCACCTTATCTGAGGAAGGATATTCTTGCCATGGAAGGAGTGCAGCGAAGATTCACCAGGCTGATACCTGGGATGGCAGGAATGACGTATGAGGAGAGATTGGGTCAATTGGACTTGTACTCGCTGGAGTTTAGAAGAATGAGAGGTGATCTCATTGAAACTTATAAAATTCTGACAGGCCTGGACAGACTAGATGCAGGAAGGATGTTCCCGATGGTCGGGGAGTCCAGAACCAGGGGACACAGTCTAAGGATAAAGGGTAGGCCATTTAGGACAGAAATCAGGAGGAATTTCTTCACCCAGAGAGTGGTGAACCTGTGGAACTCTCTACCACAGAAGGCGGTGGAGGCCAGTTCATTAAATATATTCAAGAAGGAGTTGGATATATTTCTTAAGGCTAAAGGGATCAAGGGGTATGGGGAGAATGCAGGGACTGGGTACTGAATTTGGATGATCAGCCATGATCGCATTGAATGGCGGAGCAGGCTCGAGGGGCCAAATGGCCTACTCCTGCTCCTATCTTCTATGTTTCTATGTTTCTATATACCAGAAGCATGGCGACTATTTATTTCCTTTCCTCCTGGACATCAGATTCGGACAAAGACCAGCCGTGGCAGCAGCAGAACCCTGAACGACAACAGCACCAACAGCAGCAGCAACAACAGGAGCATAAAGCTGGTACCCAACCACCTGAAGCTGCACAGGCCAGACAGCGCCAGCACATGACCACATTGCTGCCTGGGATGCAAGGGACGCACTCATGTTGGCCAGATTTGCTTAGCCTGCACAATCAAACACTTTTGCCTCGCATCTTCTTACCAGAGCATCGACAATGGCCAAGAACCTACGGATTCCTATCATTCTGACCACCATTCTGACAATTGCAAGTCACTCTAAGCCCTCAAATGGAAGTCCCATTTGCGAAATGACACAGGCCACAACTTCAACAGTTTGCCATCAGAAATTTTTATCGCAACAAGGAACTGATGGTATTTCAAAAATAAACACAACATAACACCCAAGTGACTACTTGTGCATTATCTTCCTCTTACTCGTGCTCCTACATGGTGCTTCCCCTGTGGCTTCAGCAGATGTGAAGCCCCTTGCTCACTTTCTTGCTGCTCCTGTCTTGACACGTTTGGCGGCCGTCCTCTGGAGTTGCGAACCTGTGAGTGCTCGGCAACAGTCTGCTGCTCCTACGGCTGTGCAGAGGATGAGATACCCATCTCAGTTGGGTGAGGACTCCGGTGAGGCTCTGACCGAGGGCTTTGCAATGGCATGGTCGTGTGAGCACTTGGAGAGGAGCCCCCACTTCCTTGTTGTCTGCCACCAACATCCCTCTCATGGATCAGCCCCACTTCAGAGCTAGCAATTGGCTTGGCAGCACCTTGCTGCACTTCAGGGGGGCAATGAGGACCAGTTTCTGCACTGGAATTCCTACTCCAGAGAACGTCCATGAAGGTCTGGTTTCTATGTTCAATAGCTGACCATCGCTCCTCCAGAGATGTCAGTCTATTCTGAAAAATGACCATGTTTTCAGCACTCTGGTGACTTAACTCCTCCATGGCCATAGCCATCCTCTCCTCTACCATAGCCATCCTTTCCACGGAGGTTGCCATCCTTTCTGTGGTGATGCGTTCATGCGCCAATGCCTCCACAAAGGCTCTGCTCATGTTCGCGATGGACTCCTCCATTCGCTCCACACTCGCAGCAACCCTGGATACAAAACCCTCCAGAGACTCCTGCACCTGTTCCTGGAGGTCCAGCACCGTTCTCCTCCTGGATGGACCTGGAGGCATAGGATCGGCATGCAGCTGAGCCAAGCTGGCAGAGTCCTGCACTCTCCGACGAGGACTCCCCACTGCTGTCCCTCTCTCCACCATCTGCTGATGCTCACTTGTGAGCCGTGATACACCAGGTGACAACACTACTCTATCTCGCGAAGGTCCCACTGAGGTGTGAGTGTCTGCTCTGCTGCTGGGTGCGCTGAATTCTGCTGACACAGCGCCCTCAGAGGTTACAGTTTCCTCTGAGGAGTCTTGAGTCTCAGGCTCTTCCTCCTGGACAGTGGGGACGGGAGCTCTCGATGGTCCTGTGGGGGAGTAAAGGAAAGAGTTAGAGATGTGAGGTCAAGGATACATGCACATTGAATAGTGCAGATGATCATAAGTCAACCTGTTAGAGCATCAGAATCATTATCAGTGACTCATGCAATGTCAATGAGAGAGATGCCAAACTATTCTGTCACCAGTTTGCTGTGATGCGCCCGTCTGTCTGCCTCCCACTTGGGAATCATCCTCAATCCTGGCAATTTCCAGGGCTGCCTCCTCCCAGGTGGTGAGCTGGGCTACTGAGGGTGGCCCTCCTCCTGTCGCTCTTTCCCTCTTATTGTGAGCTCTCTGTTCCTGCAATGAGGGACACAAGTGGAGCTTGAGTGAGAATGAAGGAGTGAGTGTAGAGAATCCATAGCATAGATGCTTAGAAGGAGACAAAGATGGAATGAGGTGGCAAGACTAAGGGCCCTCCCTGTGTGTTGTAAGTTGTTGTTGTTGCATTACAGTGATAGGGAGTGTGAGGGCAGCATGGTCGAATAGTTAAGTGAATGTGACCATAGAGAGCGAGGGAATAGGTAAGGGTGCAGGGATGTAAGTGTCAAGTGGGATGTGGAGGAAGAGGTTGGCAAAGCAGAGTGCTGGTGAGGAGAGGCGATGGGGATCAGATTGAGGGTGATGGGAAAGTGATACTCACTTTTCCTGTGCGGAGAAGGTCATGAATCCCCTTCCTGCACTGCAGCCGGGTTCTGTGGCTCATAGAGATGGAGTTGATCTCCTGGGCCACTTGCAGCCACACAGCTTTAGTCTGCTGGGATGGCTTTTTTCTCCCTGAGGAAGGGAAGAGCACCTCCTTATTGGATCTTTCTCCCTCCACCAGAGCTTGGAGGGAGGCCTCATCGAAGCATGGAGCACACTTTGGCCTACTTGTGGACATAGTGGATGAAAGAAGGGCTTACAACAATGGTCATAAAGTTCCAGTCTCCAGTAGAAGCATGGCTGCTTGCAGGCCTTAAATCTAGCAGCATTGATGACATCATCGGAGGCGACTTTCTGTATGAAAAGACTCATTGGGCTAGGGGTTTCCACACGCTGGAAATCAAGTGCCCAATTAGGGGAAAATCGCACTTTTTTCCCACTTCACTTTGGAGTTGGGGTCCTGACACGAAAACCACCTGACACACCCCAGCCCGCCCCCAATGGCAAAATCGATGACTCCCTTTGTACTCCAGCAAAGCCCCTCATAATTTTGAACATTTCTATTTAATCTCCCCTTAACCTTCTTTGCTCTCGTTCAGGATTTCTCCCTGCCCCTTTGATGTCTAATGAGCATTTACTGAGTTACAGTTGTTGCTCTGAAAACTTTCCTGTTATATTTTAAGAGGTTATGAAGATTGAATTGTTCAGAAACATTTAGGACTAAAGGGGACATATTTACCATTCTGGGGACAGAAAAATCTGAGAACAACTCAGGGCCACTTTCATGATGACTTTAATTATGATGATGTAACTTTTTTGTAATGTGAATCATTGCTTTGCACATTGACAGAGAGAAAAGATTGTCCTAAAAACTATTAGGGGCTGTGTAAATACCCCTGTAAATAAAGTTTCTTTGTTCCTCATTCCCTCTGTTGGGCCTTGAGCTCACTTGTATGTCCCTTGTGGACCTTCCTTGACTGCACCATCCAACTCCTGATCGTTGGTTGTCTTAGAAGAGTTTTGCGATTCACTGTAACCATCAGATATTCTGAAGTCAAGTGTAACATATTCAAATACCGACCCCCTCAGTCCACCCAAACAATGCTCCTCCATTGCAACAGTGTGAATATTTCCATTTCCCACACTAGCTCACTGTCACTGAGTATGAGTGCCAGTGTAATGCTGACTCATGAGTACTTTTAACTTGTGGACCCACAAGGGACTGGTCTGAGAGTATGCAGAGATTATGGCCCCGATTTTCCTGGAGCTGTCAGGCAGGGTTTCAGGCGGGCGGGTCTGCAAAATTGCAGAAATAGGGGGTCGCGACCCCCCCCGCCCGATTCCCCGCCCCGCCCGACTTTCGCCCCATGTGTTTCAGCGCGACCCGCATCAGCCCCGACCGCAGCCGGCGGGACTGGTCGTCGGGAGCTTAATGAGCAATAATTGGCAGCTGTAATCCAATTTGCAGGGGCCCTTGCAATTTTCAGCCTTTCCCCACGTAAACCACGCCTGGTGGGAACACTGCTGATGAAACGTGTGCAGTCAGTGATGCCCTGCACCCTTGGAAAGTCTGCCAGCTAAGCTAATCCACGCACTCGCGCCCACACACTTGCGCGATCCCGGGTGAAATGGATGTGATTGTATGCAAGGGCAAAGAGGCCATCGGTGACCTGTTTGATGCAAGTGTGTGCGGCCGCCTGGGAGATGCCGCTGATGTCTGCTGCTGATCCCTGGAAGGAGCCTGAGGCATAAAAGTTGAGTGTGGTGGTGACTTTGATGGCCACTGGTAAGGAGTGTCGACCTGGTGCTCTGGGCTCCAGGCCTTGCTGTAGCATTGCGCAGATGTCAGTCACTACCTCTCGCGAAAGTCGGAGCCGCCTTTGGCACTGCTGCTCAGTAATGTTGAGGTAGCTCACCCTTTGTCTGTAGACCCTGTTTGGGGGGCATCTCCTGCGCTGACGGCCTTTCATGCGCTGGCCCCTTCTGGCGTGTGCTGCCTCAGGTGGCTGAGCCGCAGCCTGTCGCTCCTACTGGTGCTGCTGTTGCTGGTGCTGTTGCTGGTGCTGCTGTTGTTGCTGGATCTGCTGTTGTTGCTGGATCTGCTGCAGCCTCCTCTGCTGTTGGAGATCCTCTACTGCCAAGAAGGGAAGGAACAAAAGGCCTCCCATGCTTCTGGCAGATGCCTCCGTTGAGGAAGTGTTGAGTGAGGGTGGTGAGAGGGGCTTCCCAGGAGCTCACACTGGAGAAGTTTGTGAGGCTCCAACCTTCCACAGCTGTGCCTAAGCCTTCAACAAGTTGCCCCAAGCCTGGAGCAACAAGGTCCTGCAGCCTACAAATGCTGTCTGATTAAATCTCTTCATTCCTGATTGACCTGCAGCTGAAAGTAAGCAAGCCAACATTGTTCATGCCTTAGGGCACCCCATCTTAATCCAGGAGTTTTTTTCAACTACCTTAACGTTCAGCTGGTGTGTGAACACAAGAAGGAGATTTTGCATGTTTGTGCCAAATACCCTGGCAGCTGCCATGACTCCCTCATACTGCACCAGTCTACTGTGCCTCCGCTATTCAGTCCGCCAAACGAACTTCAGGGATGGCTACTTGGAGACGAGGGATATCCCCTGCGGAGTTGGCTAATGACGCCGGTGAGGAGACCAGCCAACGAAGCTGAGGAGCGCAACAACTCCAGCCACATTTCCACCAGATGCATTATCGAGCAAGCCATCGGATTGCTAAAGATGCGCTTCAGATGCCTCGATAGATCAGGTGGAGCCCCACAGTACTCATCAGCCAGGGTCTCCAAAATCATTGTGGTATGCTGTGTGCTTCACAACATGACACAGCGTCGTGGCTTGCTGATTCCGCAGGACCAAGAGGCTCCTCACAGAGCCGCCTCGGATGAGGATGAGGCTGAGGAGGAGGAGGACAGAAACGAGCGCCCCGCAGAGTCCCGTCAACCAGCGGCACCAATGCGCGAGAACTTTGCTGGGCGGAATGCAAGGAACGCACTCATCCTGGTCGGATTTACATAGCCTGGTACCTCAAACACTGTAGCCTCGCTGCTTCTTAACTGACCATGGATAGTGGCCCATCCCTGCGCATTTCTACCTATTGGACCAGCTTGCTGACATCTGCAGGTAATCCTAAGGCCTCAATGTGAAATCCCCATTTGCCAAATGACAGATGCCACAACTCCAGCAGTTGCCACCAGATATTTTATGTACAAGAAACTGATGGCATTAAAACTATATACAAGGCTTTTCACCCAAGTGACTACCCTTGTGATTAGTGGTGCTTTATCTTCCGCTTACGCGTGCTCCTACGTGGTGCCTCCCCTGTGGCTTCAGCAGATGTGGAGGCCCCTTGCTCACTTTCCTGCTGCTCCTGTCTTGACACCTTTGGCGGGCGTCCTCTGGGGTGGCGAGCCTGTGAGGGCTCATCAACAGTCTGCTGCTCCTGCAGCTATGCAGGGGTTGAGACTCCTATCTCACTTGGGTGTGGACTCCACCGGGGCTCTGACCGAGGGCTCTGAAGTGGCATGGAAGTGAGAGCGCGTGGAGAGGAGCCCCCACTTCCTTGAGCTGTGCCAGCAACCTCCCTCTCATGGGTCAGCTCCCCCTCAGTGCCTGCAAGTGGCTGGAGAGCACCTTGCTGCACATCAGGGGGGCCATTGGGACCCGTCTCTGCACTGAAAGTCCTGCTCAGAGGAACTTCCATGAAGGTCTGGATTCGGTGCTCAGTAGATGGCCATCGCTCCTCAAGCGATGTCATTCTATTCTGAGCACTCACCATGTTTTCAATACCCTGGCGACTAAGCTCCCCCATGGCTGTAGCCCTCCTCTCCTCGGCTGCAGCCCTCCTCTCCTCGGCCTAGCCCTCCTCTCCTCGGCTGCAGCCCTCCTCTCCTCGGCTGCAGCCCTTCTCTCCTCGGCAGTAGCCAGCCTTACCACGGAGGTAGCCATCCTTTCCGTGGTGATGCTTTCATGCGCCAATGACTCCAATAAGGCTGTGCTCATGCTCGCCATGGACTCCTCCATTTGCTCCACACTCGCAGCGACCCTGGAGACAAAACCTGCCAGAGACTCCTGCATCTGTGCATGGAGATCCATCACCTCCTCTCTTGCGGATGGTCCCAGAGGCATAGGGTCGACATGCAGCTGAGTTGAGCTGGCAGAGGCCTGCGCCCTCCGACGAAGACTCTCCACTGCTGTCCCTGTCTGCACAATCTGCTGATGCTCACTTGTGAGCTGTGAAACACCAGGTGACAACACTACTCTATGTCCCGAAGACCCCCCCGAGGTGTGAGTGTCTGCACTGGTGCTGGGTGCGCTTACTTCTGCTGACACTGCGCCCTCAGAGGCTGGAGCTTCCTCTGAGGAGTCTGGCTGCAAAGCCTCTTCCTCCTCGGCAGTGGGGATGGGGGCGCAGGATGGTCCTGTGGGGGAGTAAAGGAAATAGTTAGAGATCTGATGCCAAGGCTACTTGCACATTGGATTTGGCATATGCTCATAAGTCCAAATGATGTAGCTTCAGAATCATATCAGCGACTCATGCTATGTCAATGAGAGAGATGGGAAACTATTCTGTCACCAGCTTGCAGGCTTGCTCCTGTCTCTCCTGCCCCAGCTTCCGCAGCCACGTCAGCCCCAGCAATGTCCATCACTGCTTCCTCCCAGGGGGTCAGGTGGGCGATTGAGGGTGTTCCTCCTCCAGTCCTCACTCGCTCTCTCCTATTGTGAGCTCTCTTTTCCTGCAATGAGGGAGACAAGTGGTGTTTGACTGAGAGTGCAGGAGTGAGTGCAGAGATTGCATAGCATAGATACTTAGAAGGAGACAAAGATGGTGTGAGGCTGCAAGACCAAGGGCCCTCCCTGTGTGTTGTCAGTTGTGTTCCAAGCATCAGAGTGAGAGGCAGTGTGAGGGCTGCATGCTGGAATAGTTATGTGAATGTGAGCATAGAGAGAGAGGGAATGGGTAAGGGTGCATGGATGTGACTGTGAAGCGGGATGTGGAGGATGAGATTGCTGAAGCTGAGTGCTGTTGGGGAAAGGCAATGGGGATCATGTTGAGGGTGATGGAAACTTCATACTTACTTTTCCTGTATGGTGAAGGTCATGGAAACGCTTCCTGCACTGTATCCAGGTCCGTCGGGTGACTCCCTGAGAGTTCACCTCTGCAGCCACCTCCATCCATGCAGCCCTGGTCTCTTTGGGAGGCCTCTTCCTCCCTGAGCTAGGGAAGAGGACCTCCCTGTGGGCCCTAACCCCATCCACCAATGTCTGGAGTGACATCTCATCAAATGTGGCGGCAGCTCGGCCTCTGCCGCTGGCAGCAGCTGGTGCAGGCTTCTCTGCCATTCTGTACAATTGGTTGGGAAGCCTGCAGAAGTTGAAAAGCTTGCTGGAGACTTTAAAAGCACCACGAATGATGACCTCATACTGTGGGGCTTTCTGACTGGAAATGGACACTTAGCAAGGGTGCCCACACGCTGGAAATTAATTGGCCAATTGAGGAAAAATAGCATGCAGCTGGCTGACCCATTTAGATCCGGGTCGGAACCCAACATTCGGGGAACCCGACAATTCCCCGCACCTTCGGTGTCAGTTCATCCCACTGTGGACAGTCACAGTGTCAGACAGAGGAGACCTTTATTCCATAAATTTGTATCCAAAGGGCAATATGCTCCACTGCTGAAGCACTCATTCCTGGCCATATCACCTTTTAGTACACGACTAGGGTAATGGCCAAGTTCCTCTCCCACAGCCCTGACTTAAGGGCTACATGCAAGTGGGAGCCCAAATTTTAATCTAGGTTAACATACTTGATTGCAAATGTATTCTTTACTTAGTGGGCATGAGATCCTTTACTTGAGATAGGGAAATTTCTTGGCAGACAGAAATGAAAAATAGAAAGGTTGGAGATTTGGAATAAAGTAAAAATGCTAGAATTGCCCAGCAGGTCTGTCAGCACCTGGAAACAGAACGAAACAGGTTAATGTTGCAGGGTAGATCTTTCACCTCAACCTGGGAGGTATTTCTTGTGGGGTGATTTTTTGTTCTTAATGCAGGGGTGCAGGAAGTTACTGCTTGCATTCTGTGCAGAAGGTTACTGATTACCATCGGTTAGCTGACAGTAAGAAAACCTTTTTTGGTTAATTACCAAATGTGATTAAAGGAAATAGATAATTGGAAAACCCAGAAAACGATTTTTGTATTTGATAGGGCAAGGGTCCGCTTGTTCAAAGATATGAAGCATAGGTCCCATAAAACATGCCATACATTTTACTGGGCTCATGCATGCAATTTGCTTGTATCGGTCAGCATAAATTAAGTTTGACTCATTAGTAAAGGTCAAATGGTTAATTTTTAGTAGCTAGGCTGCTTAATTGTCTGATTACACCTAACATACACCAGATACATATAAGTGTGAGGTGGTGCATTTTGGTAAGAAGAATAAGGAGGCCACATACTGCTTGGATAAGAATCTAAATGGGGTAGAGGAGCAAATGAGTCTAAGAGTACAGATACACAAATCACCAGAAGTAGCGACATAGGTTAATAAGGCCATAAAAAAGCAAACCAACCACTGGTGTTCATTTCTAGAGGGATAGAATTGGAAAGCAGAGAAGTTATGTTAAACTTGTATAGAACCTTGGTTAGACCACACTTGGAGTACCGTGCACAGTCTGGTCTCCATATTATAACATTAATATAGAGGCACTGGAGAAGGTGCAAAAAAGATTCCCAAGGATGACACCAGAACTGAGAAGATATATTATCAGGAAAGGCTGAACAAGCTGAGGCTCTTTTCTCTAGAAAAGAGAAGGCTGATGGGTAACCTGATAGAGACCTTTAAGATTTTGAAAGGATGTGATAAGGTAGACATAGGGTAACCTTTTCCACTTGTGGAGGAGTCCAAAACTAGAGGTCATAAATATAAGATAGTCACTAATAAATCCAGTAAGGAATACAGGAGAAACCTCTTTACCCAGAGAGTGGTTAGAATGTGGAACTTGTTACCATAGGGAGTAGTTGAGGTGAATAACATAGATCAATTTAAGGGGAAGCTAGATAAGTACATGAGGGAGAAAGGAATAGAAGGAAATGCTGATAGGCTTAGGTTCAGAGAGGTGGGAGGAGGCTTCTGTGGAGCATAAACACTGCCATAAACCAGTTAGGTCGAATGGCCTGTTTCTGTGCTGTAGACTCTGTGTAACTCAATGCAACATTATCAGGAATGGTAACATAGTGGTTATGTTACTCGACTAATAATCTAGAGACCTGGACTAATGATCCAAGAGACGTGAGTTCAAATCCCATCCATGGCAGCTGGAGAATTTAAATTCAATTAATTAAATAAATCTGGAATAGAAGGCTAGTATCAGTAATGGTGACCATGAAACTACTGGATTGTTGTAAAACCCATCTGGTTCACTAATGCCCTTTAGGAAAGGAAATCTGCCATCCTTACCTGGTCTGGCCTATGTGACATATAGCAATGTGGTTGACTCTGAAATGGCTGAGCAAACCATTCAGTTGTAAATAACAATAAGAATAAAATCAGACAGACCACCTGACATTGACCTCAGCACCGGCTACGGACACGACAATGGCACAGTCCTCCTCACCAACATCTGGGGACTTATGCCAAAATTGGGAGAGTAGTCCCTGACAATAGTCATACTCACAGAATCATACCTTTCAGCCAATGTCCCAAACTCCTCCATCACCATCCCTGGGTACTCTTATGTTCCTTAATAAATAAACATTCTTATTATGAACACAGCTAGCTTTTGCTAGACACTTTTATTGAGCACATGTGGACTAGGTACAGTATCTGTAGAGGCTTCCATCTTGACTGCTGCCTTCTGGGTAGCCTAGTGCCTCATGGGTAATGTAGTCTTAATATACATACAGCTGGGTAGTGTAGCCTTATTATATACATACAGCTATATACAGCTCTACGGCTCCACCTAGTGTCCACTATAGAATGACATGTTATTGATCATTACATCCTCCTTTATTTGAGGTTTAACAAAGTCAATATCAATCAACTTTCAAGAAAACAATAAAGATAATATCAGTAACACTTTTGTTAGTGCTCTATAAACATAAACATTTTCAAAACAGTCAACACATTTTCAAAGCTTTACATTGTACTCAAAGATTAAGTCTATCAGGCTTTTTTACTTCACGTGTGGATCTTCTCAACACGGGTAAGTCTGATGTGTCTTCATGAGATTGTTCTGGCGGTGAATGACAAGATGCAGTTGCGGCATTGTCATCAATCTGCTCTTGTATAGATTGAGGTCTCCTTGCGATCTTTGCTTGGAGAGGGTTTCAGTGTTTCCTTCACTCTTCATGCCATAACTCTCAATGTAGTCAATGCACTCTCGAAAAACTGCTGGCAGCTGGATCCCATCATACAGCATGGTCCTCTCAGCAGCCTCGGCTAATGGAACACCAAAGATTGGCCTGAGGGAAGAAGGAGTATCAACCGGAACTGCTTCCTGCTCTGGTACAGGCTTCTTCTTTTTCTTTTTCTCTTTCCACTGCTTAACAACATCTGCTGCGGTTATATCTTTGGACTTTTTCTCCTTGTGTTTTTCCTCTTTGTGCTTTTCTTCCTTTGGCTTCTCTTTGACCTTAAAGTCTTTTTCTTTCTTCTTGGAGAAACTAGGCTTTTTGAAGACATGGATACCCTTTGGCCTTTTCATCCTTGATGGGCTCTCTGCTTCATCACCTGAGTCATCTGGTCTGCTTATGGCACAGTTTATACGGTAGGCTCTCTTGACCAGTTCTAAGTCTTCACAAGCTTTGTCACCTAGTATCGAATTAAGTCTTTCAGTCACAACAGAAAACATGAGATGATGCACTTTGTCTTTGACTGTCACTTTAAGTCTGCATACACCTAAGCTATCTATTTTCTGTCCATTGTAGCTCTTCAGTAGTACTGACTTTTTCTGTATTTTGGGCTTTTCTTTCATATTTTTTATGCCATTCATACTGATTAAGTTTGCTTTTGCCCCAGTGTCCAGTTTCAATGTAACTAATGCTCCATTTATCTGCAGAGGGATCATCCATTTGTCCACTTTTACTGCATTGACTTTATGTTCAGCATTGTCCATTTCTGAGGGCTGCACATTTTCTGTGTCTTTTTTGATATCGTCACATGACACCATTCCTACAAAAAATGCCTCACTTAAATCAGTGCCCTCAATCACATTAACTTGTTGCCCTTTCATTGTTTTTACTTTTGAAAAGCATTGTTTGGCAAAGTGATTCTTTCCATTACACTTTGTGCACATTTTTCCAAACGCTGGGCATTGTCTTTACTGGTGTTTGTAACCACAGCGTTTACAATTAAAAATTTCATCCTCCGATTGCTTTTCATTTCTGTTCTGCCCACGTTTCTTCCCCTTGTAGGGCACAGCACCTACAGCAGCATTAGCACTCATTACAATCGTATCATTATTGATTTCACTGAAAGTCTTCACGTGCTTTCAAGCTAGCTCGCTGGCTTGGCATATTTTCACCGCATTTTCCAAATTTAGTTCGGTTTCTCTCAACAGACGTTCCCTGACTTTTTTTATCATGAATACCAAAGACAATCTGGTCCCGAATCATGGATGCTTTGAGCTCAGAGAAATTACATGTCTGTGCTTTCAGTTTCAGATCAGTTATAAAGCTATCAAAAGTCTCATTTTGTTGCTGTGTCCGAGAACGGAGAACAATGTGCATCAAATTTCTGTAGCATATCGTCTAATTTGTCTCTGTTCTCCACTGGATTAAATACAAATGTATTAAATACCTCTATCGCCTGTGGGCCTGCAACCGTAAGCAGCAACGCTATCTTCCTTGCGTCCAGCTTCGTACCGAATCCGATGGCTGCAATGTAGAGTTCGAATTGTTGTTTAAGAGTCTGCCAATTGTAGTCGATGTTTCCTGTGAGTTTCAAACGCTCTGGTGGCTTCAAATTCTCCATTTTGCTTTTCACAATTTTCAGCAGAACTTCACCATCCTGGTACCATGTTATGTTCATTAATAAATAGACATTCTTATTATGAACACAGCTAGCTTTTGCTAGACACTTTTATTGAGCACAGGTGGATTAGGTACAGTATCTGTAGAGGCTTCCATCTTGACTGTGCCTTCTGGGTAGCCTAGTGCCTCATGGGTAATGTAGTCTTAATATAAATACAGCTGGGTAGTGTAGTCTTATTATATACATACAGCTATATACAGCTCTATGGCTCCACCTAGTGTCCACTATAGAATGACATGTTATTGATCATTACAGGTATGTCCTGTCCCACTGGCAGGACAGACCCACCAGGGGTAGTGGCACAGTGGTATACAGTCGGGAAGGTGTGGCCCCAGGGTGGGGGACTTCAATGTCCATCGCCAAGAGTGGCTCGGTATCACCACTACTGACTGAATCCTGAAGGACATAGCTACCAGTCTGGGCCTGCGACAGGTGGTGAGAGAACCAACACGAGGGAAAAACCTACTTGACCTCGTCCTCACCAATCTATCTGTCACAGATGCATCTGTCCAAGACAGCACTGGTAGATTGTGGAGACAATATCCTGTCTTCAAACTGAGGACACCATCCATTGTATTGTGTGGCACTACCACCATGCTAAATGGGATAGATTCAGAACAGATCTAGCAGCTTTAAACTAGGCATCCAAGAGGCACTGTGGGCCATCAGCAGCAGCAGAATTGTATTCCACCACAATCTGTAACCTCATGGCCCAGCATATCCCTCACTCTACCTTTACCATCAAGCCAGGGGACTAACCCTGGTTCAATAAGGATTGCAGAAGAGCATGCTAGGAGCAGCACCAGGCATACCAAAAAATGCAGTGCCAACCTGGGGAAGCTGCAACACAGGACTACATGCATGCTAAACAGCAGAAGCGGCAAGCTATAGACAGAGCTAAGCAATTCCACAATCAACGGATCAGATCAAAGCTCCGCAGTCCTGCCACATCCAGTCGTGTATGGCGGTGGACCATTAAACAACTAACGGGAGGAGGAGGCTCCAAGAATATCCCCATCCTCAATGATGGTGGAGCCCAGCACATGAGTGCAAAAGACAAGGCTGAAGCATTTGCAACCATCTTCAGCCAGAAGTGCTGAGTGAATGGTCCATATCGGCCTCCTCCTGAGGTCTCCACCAGCATAGAAGCCAGTCGGCAGCCAATTCGATTCACTCCACGTGATATCAAGAAACAGCTGAGTGCACTGGATACAGCAAAGGCTATGGGCCCCAACAACATCACGGCTATCGTGCTGAAGACTTGTGCTCCAGAACTAGCTGCACCTCTAGCCAAGCTGTTCCAGTACAGCTACAACACTGGCATCTATCCGACAATGTGAAAAACTTCCCAGGTATGTCCTGTCCACAAAAAGCAGGACAAATCCAATCCGGCCAATTACAGCCCCATCAGTCTACTCTCAATCATCAGCAAACTGATGGAAGGTGTCGTCGACAATGCTATCAAGCGGCACTTACTCACCAAAAACCTGCTCACTGATGCCCAGTTTAGGCTCCACCAGGACCACTCAGCTCCAGACCTCATTACAGCCTTGGTCCAAACATGGACAAAAGAGCTGCATTCCAGAGGTGAGGTAAGAGTGGCTGCCCTTGACATCAAGGCAGCATTTGACCGAGTGTCGCATCAAGGAGCCCTAGTAAAACTGAAGTCAATCGAAATCGGGAGGAAAACTCTCCACTGGCTGGAGTCATACCTAGCACAAAGGAAGATGGGTGTGATTGTTGGCGGTCAATCACCACAGCCCCAGGACATCACTGCAGGAGGTCCTCAGGGCAGTGTCCTAGGTCCAACCATCTTCAGCTGCTTCATCGGTGACCTTCACTCCATCATAAGGTCAGAAGTAGTGATGTTCGCTGATGACTGTACAGTATTCAGTGCCATTCGCAACTCCTCAGCTAATGAAGCAGCCCATGCCTGCATGCAACAAGACCTGGACGACATTCAGTCTTGAAGTGATAAGAAGCAGGTAACATTCGCGCCACAGAAGTGCCAGGCAATGACTATCTCCAACAAGTGAGCGTTTAACCACCGCCCCTTGACATTCAACGGCATCACCATCACCGAATACCCCATCATCACTATCCTGGGGGTCACCATTGACCAGAAACTTAACTGGACCATCCACATAAATACTATGGCTACAAGAGCAGGTCAGAGGCTAGGTATTCTGCAGCGAATGTCTCACCTCCTGACTCCCCAAAGCCTTTCCACCATCTACAAGACACAAGTCAGGAGTGTGATGGAATACTCTCCACTTGTCTGGATAAGTGCAGCTCCAACAATACTCAAGAAGCCCGACACCATCCAAGACAAAGCAGCCTGCTTGATTGGCACCCCATCCACCACCCTAAATATTCACTCCCTCCACCACCAGTGTACCGTGGCTGCAGTGTGTATCATCTACAAGGTGCGCTGCAGAAACTCACCAAGGCTTCTTCGGCAGCACCTCCCAAACCTGCGACCTCTACCATCTAGAAGGACAAGGGCAGTAGGCACATGGGAACACCACCACCTCCAAGTTCCCCTCCAAGTCACACACCCTCCTGACTTGGAAGTATATCGCCATTCCTTCATCATCGCTGGGTCAAAATCCTGGAACTCCCTCCTTAACAGCACTCTGGGCGTACCTTCACCACACGGACTGCAGCGGTTCAAGAAGCTGGCTCACCACCACTTTCTCAAGGGCAATTAGGAATGGGCAATAAATGCTGGCCTTGCCAGCAATGCCCACATCCCATGAATTAATTTTTTAAAAATTCATTCGATAATTTGACGAATTGTAAAGGTAGTAAATCAAACAGCAAGGCCTGGATGGCCAATGCTGACACATTCTTCACAGCTACAGACGGGTCCATTTTTCCAGATGTCCAATTCAGTGGCTCCCTGCGCTCGCCTGTCACACTGCACATGGTTAACTTCCATTCAGAAGCAAATCTGAGGGAATTATTTCAAGGAGCACAATGTAACGTTGGAAACTACTGTAATTGATGGGCATTGAGATGAAATCATCAGCATGTGGAATAATTCTCAAATACATCGCAGATGATGAGAAACATTTTGCATTAACCAATATCAGTTTTGTTTGAAAGATGCTGATTAACAGGTCTGTTTTTTCCTGGAAAAACAAAACACCATGGAAAATACCTTCAAAATTATTGTTAGAATTTTATAGCAACACAGATTTAAGGTAATTGGCAAGAGAACCAGGGTGGAGATGAGGAGAATGTTTTTTATGCGAGTTTTCATGATCTGGAATACACTGTCTGAGAGGGCGGTGGAAGCAGATTTGATAGTAACTTTCAAAAGGGAATTGGATATATACTTGAAGATTAGCAGGGCTATGGAGAAAGAGCAGGGGAGTGGAACTAATTGGACAGCTCCTTTAATGATCTGGCACAGGCACGATGGGCCGAATGGCTGTTAGAATATTGATATGTTTTTACATTATTCTAATACAGTATAGAGTAAAGATAGAACAGCAATGTAGACAGAATTGGTTTAAACAGTGTTCTCGAAAATCCTGCCTTTTCCCCTCAATGTTGCTGAGAACATTGGAGAAGGATTTGTTGGCCCAGTAATTCCGTTCCAAACGCGTGAGTACGGTCGGGGTACTCACGCGTCTGGCCGGAGGAAATGCTGGTTTTCAGCATGCACAGCGCATGCGGGGAAAACCGGCATTTCCTGTCCTCTGAACGAAGGGGTTCAGAGGCACAGTGCGTGCGACTGCACAGGCAGCGCGTGCGCAGTGAACTTCGTCGATTTCATTCATGGATTCAGTGAGGTTAAGTCCTTACAACTTACACATGGAAAAAGCATGTGTAAAGTTGCTCCAGAGGCTGCGGAGGAAGATATATTTTAACGTTGAGCTTCTGAAAGGCAATATTTTTGTTTGGGAAAGGGAGGAAAGTTATTTTAAGAAATGATGAGGTAAGTTTTAAAGTTTAATTTTTTTTTTTTAAACGGGTTTTCAGTACTGTAGGTAGAAGGAGCAATTGTGGCTGTGTGAATTGAATTTGCTGTGTTTATTAAATGTGAAAATGACTTTTCTAAAATGAATAATGTAACATTTACAACATTTTTAAGAAAGAAACTTTTCATCAGTAAGTAATTATGTATGTATGTCCGTATATATTCCTTTACGTATATGTATGTATGTATATATTCCTTTACTTATGTGTATGAATGTATGTATTTAATTATGACTTTGAGAGAAAGTAACTTATTGGAAAATCATCTCGGGCTGTGAAATTGATCAGGCGGGTATGATGTATTCCCAAGACAATAACGCGTTTCTCCTGCCATAGGCCGCGGTGACTTTCTAGCAAGTCACTTCATTAAAATTACTTTAACAACTCTTTCCATTTCTTCCTTGCAAGGACGTCTGTGTAAGCAGGAGGCCTGTGAGCGAGAAAAATGCCCGGGAACTGCTAGTAGCCAAAACCTTCACGAGCTAGTGGCGCCTTGTACCTCCCCCTCCCCCCGCAAGGCAAAGAAAGGAGCAGACACAATTTAAAGTGAAGCAGTGAACTTTTATTGCATCATAAAACAGTTTTCAGGGTCAGTTTTGATGTAGATAGTTTATAACTTTAAAATGCTAACTAGCTATTTCCTGCTTTTCAAACATTTGTAAACATGAATAGTTCAGAAAAAAATGTGTTAACATTTTAAAGTGACTTTTTCTGTTTTCTTAGTGCAATAAAGACATTTAAGGTGGAAACTAGCTATGTTCTAATTTTCAAACAGTTGTTGTAAAAATACTTTGGCTCCAATAAAAGTTGCTAATTTTTTTCAAACTGACTACAGGCTGCACTGTTTAAAGGAAAAGGTTACATATCCTTTCAGTCATAAATAAACATTTCAATGAAAACAGCAAACACAACATTTTACATGTCAATAAAATGAAAAATTTAACAATTGCACGATTTGCCCCCTCGCATCTGCGACTGAGGGTCCAAGGAGGTGCATTGCGCAAGAGGTCATCGTCGTACGTATCCTCACACTGTCCCCTTTCGGGAACTGTATGAAGTGGTGGAAGGATTTCTGGCCACGTTAAAGCTCCTTCCGTGACCATAACCATCTTCATACCAGCCGTTAGGGTGGTTAGTCCTATGGCGCGAGGGTTTTACGGGCTCCCACAACCCATCTGAGGGGGGGGCCACCCACACCCGCGGACGCAAGTATCCCGCTGGATGTCCACCCAGAATTTATAGTTGGAGCTCCGACTCCACTTGCCGGGACTGTCTGGAGCGGGGTTCGAAACCCTACTCCTTCTGGCCCAGCGGCGGGGATGCTTACCGCTACGCAAAAGGCCCACTCCGCGCAAAAGGTGACACCCATACGTTTCCTGCGCCTTTTCCCTCCCCGTGACTGGAGCCCTATGCTGCCACTTGAAAGACCAAGCTATCATCTGTCCTTTTTGCGGCGCCTTTGACTTCTCATTACCAATGATGAGCAGGCGCTGCGCCTCCACCTCGTTGAGGAGATTGCTGAGGTCATCATCAGTTCAATTGTGAGTTCTTTTAATGCCGTGAATTGTGCTCATTCCAGCCATTTCACGTTGCTAATCGGAGTGGGCATTTGTGTAGCGGTAGGATCCCCGCCGCTGGGCCAGACGGGGTAGGGTTTCGAACCCCGCTCCAGACAGTCCCGGCAAGTGGAGTCGGAGCTCCGGCTCTAAATTCTGGGTTGAAAACCAGTGGGATATTTGTGTCCGTGGGTGTGGGTGGCCCCCCCCCCCCTCGTATAGGTTGTGGGAGCCCGTAAAACCCTCCCGCCATAGGACTAACCACCCTAATGGCTGGTACAAAGATGGTTATGGTCACAGAAGGAGCGTTAATCACGGCCATAAAACCTTCCACCACTTCATACAGTTCCCCAAAGGGAACAGTGTGAAGACACGTACGACGACGACGTTGCTAATGAAATAAATGGAATGAAAAAAATGCTTTCAGGGCTTTTAAAATTCTTTAAAGTGCTTTAATTCTGTTTAAAACTACTTCAGATTCTTCAAAATAATGTAAACGTTTTTGAAAGTTTATAAAAGTTACCAAAAGCTTCATAAAAATACCAAAAACCTATTTAAAATGCTGCTCTGCAATAAAAATGCTTTGCAGCTTGTGAGAAACATTGGGGGCGTGTCCTATTAAACTAAGACCTCAAGGGGCATGTCTCAGTTGCACAGCGTGCTCCAGGCTTCGCGTTGGCTGCACTCCTGGGCGGCGTGACGTCATACGCTGCCCGGGATTCTTCTCTTTCAAAAAGGAATTCCAAGCGTCCCTGGAGGTGAACGGCAGGCGCGTCGGGTAAGTGCAGATCGGGGGCTTGCACGCGCGGCAAGCCCCCGATCCGAATTTCTGCCCTGTTGTGTCTGTGTATAATAAGACACAGACTGCAGGAGAAACGGTACAACAGGTGTTTACTCAACGTGGCTCACAGTGGAACTGGTCTGTACAGATTACTACTCAGTGCTATATACAGGTGTGGTCACTGCCGGTACTGCAGTATACATGAGCTGTAAAAAGTAGTTCCCCACTTAAAGGTATATACATTACTATTCCTCCCCTTTTAGATTAACAGTACCATTACACTCATTTAACAATTAAATATCAAACTAATTACAATTAATACTTTTAACATGCAACATTAGCTGAAAATAGTCTATTTATATATTCAGTCTTTGGGGAGGCTTCCTGATCCTTTCTGGATAGCGCCTTTCCCGAGTGTCTTGCTCTTGGTGCGGAGGCAATTCTGGCCCCCTGTCGTCGGTTGGTTCATCAGCTTCCGATGCTACTGTTTCTGGGGTAGATGCGACCTGTACGTTGGGTTCATCACCAGGTACGTATGGGCGAGGCATGGGGTTGACTTGTTCCTGTGACTCTAGGATCTGGTCAGCATGGCGTCTCACGATGCTCTCCCCAACATCCACTGTGTACATTAGTGGGCCCTGCCATGTGCATATCGTTCCTGGCTGCCATTTTTCTGTTTGGTAGTCGCGGGCCAAGACTGGTTGCCCTACATTGAAGCTCCTTGTTGGCTTCTCATGGATGTGCTGGAATTGCTTACTCTCAACATCTCTTCATACGTTTGGTCTGAGCAAATCCAGGCGAGATCTTAACCTTCAGTTAAAGAACATCATGGCTGGGGCCTGGTTGGTGACTGCATGTGTTGCATTCCGGTAGGCGAACAGGAAATTGTCCACCTTGTGCTGCAGCGGAATGTTGTCATTGTACATAGCCTTTATTGCCTTCTTAAAGGTTTGTACGAACCTCTCAGCCAATCCATTTGTGGCTGGATGATATGGGGCGGATGTGTAATGCCTTACCCCATTCTTTTTCAAGAACCTCCGGAACTCTTCGGACACAAACTATGGTCCGTTGTCGGAGTAAATCTGTTCTGGCAAGCCATTCCTGGCATAAATGGTCCGTAGCACTGCAATAGTTTTCTCTGTGGTGGTGGAGGACATTTTGATGACATCAGGCCATTTCGAGTGTGCATCCACGGCTATTAAAAACATTGAGTCCATGAATGGACCAGCAAAATCAATATGCACCCGTTGCCATGGAGATGAGGGCCACTCCAATGGGTGTAGAGGGGCCTGTGGTGGTGCATTTTGGACTTTCTGGCATCCTGAGCAGCTCTTGGTCAGGTCCTCGAATTGTGTATCGATTCCCAGCGACCACACATAAGCCCTGGCTAGGCATTTCATTTTTACCCCTTCCAGATGACCCTCATGAAGCTCATTGAGCACTCTCCCTTAACTTGGGTGGAATTACCACTCGGGATCCACACATCAAGGTCCCCCGGCACACTGACAGCTATTCTCTCCTTGTCGAGAATGCTGGCAACAGTGAGTCGCCATATGCTGGCCATCCCTTCACTGTCAAATCATATACCCGAGACAGTGTCGGGTCACTTCGGGTTTCCTTTTCGATACACGCGTTAGTTACCGGTAGGTATTCAACTATAGTCGAATGGAATATTTCGACAGGATCCACTGCTGGTGCTTCCTCCGCAGTAGGCAGTGGCAGGCGTGATAGCCCATCAGCATTTCCATGCTGTTTCGTGCCCTTATATTCAATCTCATCGTGGTGCGCCCCTAGAAAAAGTGACCATCTTTGTAGTTGTTGCGCAGTCATCACCGGAACGCACTTCTTCGGATTAAAAATGGAGACAAGAGGCTGGTGATCAGTCAGCAAGGTGAATTTCTGCCCGTGCAGATAGTGATTGAACTTTTTCACTCCCCACACTAGGCTGAGGGCCTCCATGTCAATCTGGGCATAGTTACGCTTGGCTGAGATTAGTGATCGTGACGCAAAGGCTATTGGCCTCTCTGAGCCGTCCGAGAATTTGTGCGACAGCACCGCTCCAATGCCGTAGGGTGACGCATCACATGCCAACCGAATTGGTAATGCTGAGTTGTAATGGGCCAATAACTCTTTCGATGTGATTAGTGTTTTGCTCTTCTGGAAAGTTCGTCTACATTCGTCACTCCACTTCCATGGCACCCCAGTTTGCAGTAGGGTGTTCAGTGGGTGTAGTATTGTAGACAAATTTGGCAAGAACTTATGGTAGTAGTTTACCAGCCCGAGGAACGACCTCAGTTGTGACACATTTTCCGGTGCTGGAGCCTTGACTACTGCCTCAATCTTCTCTGGAGACTTATGTATCCCCTCTTTATCGATAACGTGGCCACAATACGAGCATTTCCCTCCAGATAGCGAGGCGAAAACATCTTCAATCCGCGGACGTGTATATTGTACGGTGTGAAGGACCGGGTTCACTGTTACCTTAAAGTCCCCACGGATGTGAACCTTCCTTGGTTCCCCAGGCGTGCTGCTCAACGACTTTTTCATCACAGGGATGATGGGTGTAGCCCACTCGCTCCAGTCTACCTTGGACAGTACACCTGAACGTTCCAGACTCTCCAGCTCTGCTTCGACGGCTGGGCGGATCGCATAAGGTACCGGTCTGGCCTTAAAAAATTTTGGACTTGCGTTTTCTTCAATATTAATCATCGCTGTCATGCCTTTTAGTGTTCTGAGTCCTTGCTGGAACACTTCTTTCGTGTCAGTTAGAATCTTTGACAGTCGCCCAGGTGTGATGTCGTCATCCTTTTTCTCAGCCACAGTCAGAGCCTATATGGAATGCCAATCCAGTTGTATTTTCCGGATCCATTCACGTCCCAGTAATGGTGGTCCTCCATCTTGCAATACATACAGGTCTAGTTTTGGTGCTTCCTTACCGTTATATATAACAGTTACCCTTATTTTTCCTTTGGGGTAGACTTTTTGCCCTGTGTACGTCTTCAAAATAATTTTTGTGTCTCTCAAGTTTATGTGTGAGAATAGCCACTCGTAGTCCCGTCGGTTTATGACTGTTAGGGCAGTTCCTGTGTCCAATTCCATCTTTACCTTGACTCCTGCTATCTTGAGAGTGACCCAAATGGTTCGGTGATCCTCCGTTGTGATCACATTATGTAATTTCAGACAACTCAGTTCCCTGCTTTCGGAGCCGTTATCATTCTTTTGTTCGTCTGAACTATTCTCCATCATCTTATGTACCTTCTTGTACTTTCCTTTGGTAGGTTTCTTATTGCTGGTTTTCTTTCCCGACCTGCAGACTCATGCTATGTGTCTTACTTTTCCACACTATCTGCACACTATGTCTTTGAACCAGCAATCATTCTGGTCGTGTGCTGTTCTGCTGCAGCGATAGCACTTCTCTGTTCCAAATGACATTTCGTTTGTGCCATATTCTTGAGGTCTCTGTTGTATCTCTGCAGCGCTCCGTGCTGCTTCTTCATATGATACCGCAATGCTGAAAGCCTTCTTCAGCGTAAGGTCCTTTTCAGATAAAAGCCGTTTCTGGGTTCCTTCACTTTGAAGCCCACACACAAACTTGTCCCTTAAGGTATCTGCCAGTCCTGCTCCAAACTGGCAGTGTTTCGATAGTTTGCGCAGTTCTGTTAAATAATCAGCATTGCTTTCATCCTTATGCTGGTTCCGTTTGTGAAACTGGAATCTTTCTGCTATCAGCAGCGGTATGGGGTTTAAATGTCCCTGTAGTATCGTTACTATGTCTTCAAAACTCTTTTCCATTGGCTTCGTTGGGGTTACTAGATTTCGTAATAAACCATATGTCTTTGCACCCATTAAATTTAACAATACCGACGCTTTCTTGTCATCTGACACCTCATTTGCCTTGCAGTACACCTCTATTCATTCGACATATGCAGTCCAATCTTCGACTTCATTGTCAAATGCGGTGATACTGCCACTCTTCGGCATTTTGGGTGTGGTTTAAAATGGCGTCTCCCAATGGCTTAAAATGGCATCTCCCGCGCTTTCCTTCCTCCCCCGCTGCTGCCAATGCCGCTCCCGGCGGTTCTCGTGGCAATGGCGGTGACCTGTAAGTTTCACGCGCTTCTCCTGCGCTGCTGCCAACGCCGCTCTCGGCGGTCCTCGTGTCAATGGCGGCGCCTCGCGGGTTTCTGCGCGTCTCTCTCTTCGACGCTGCTCGGCCCCCGAACACCGGCTGCGCCCTGTGCGCTCTGCCCTCTCTCTCTCTCCCCCGTCGACGCTCCACGGCCCTTTGCTGTGCCGCTCGGTCGGGCTCTAGCCCACTGCTGTCCGGGAAGGATCTGCGCACTACCTGTTGCCAGCCCGTTTCGCTGGACCACCTCAACTGGGAAGGCAAGCCTGGCTCTCGACAGCCTCCCCCGCAATTCTCGAGTCTCTGCTGGCTGACTGGGTGGTTGCCCGTGGTCGACGCCCGAGTCTCTGGCCTTGACCTCCAATCCACTGATCTCCAGGAACAAATCCCTGGGAGGTGATGCAGAGTTGCAGGTAGGTTCGAACTTGCCTTGGCACCAATGTTGTGTCTGTGTATAATAAGACACAGACTGCAGGAGAAACGGTACAACAGGTGTTTGCTCAACGTGGCTCACAGTGGAACTGGTCTGTACAGATTACTACTCAGTGCTATATACAGGTGTGGTCACTGCTGGTACTGCAATATACATGAGCTGTAAAAAGTAGTTCCCCCCTTAAAGGTATATACATTACAGGATTATTTTCAGGACCAAAGACATTGCACTGTAAAAACAGGCACATATAGGTTATTAAATAAATAAGCTATTTGGATAATATTGAGCTTAAAGGGTTGTTAGGATTGAAACACATGGCCATAATTTTGATGGCAGGTCCCGAACCCGTCATCAACCTGCCTCTAAACAGCGTTCCCAAGTGTCACGTCCCTGATTTGCGAATGGACCCGACACCTAGCGGCAGGAAACAGATTATAGGCAATTACCTGCCTATTAACAAGTACTTGTCAGTAGTTTTAAGCCTGATTTTGGATTTTCTCGCTTCTGGGTTGAGTTTCCCGATGTCCAGACACCACGCCAGGTAAGTGTGGTGTGTTGTGAGTCTGATGTAATGCTTGTGAAAAGATGACAGCTGCAGAAGTGGTGTGAAGGATCCAATGTTGCACATGGTGAGTTTCAGAGAAAGAAAATGTTGGGTACTGCATTTTTAAAACAGATACAGATTTCTTTAGCTCACAAGTTTTTAAATCCAACTTTATGTCCAGTGCATCTCCTTGGGAGAGCCGCTCTCATCAGTGACAGATTGCTTCTGTCACCTCACCTGCAGCTGCCATCTATTCAAGCATATAGAGGGAGTCATTGGAGAGCCTGGATGCAAGAGTTCACCTTTGTGCAGTGATTGTCAGTGTTTTCAGCTCCTCAATGCTGTCAAACACTGAGAAATTAACTGTCAAAATAAAATTGTGTGTGGTCCCTTTAAAGAAACCGGCAGATGACGCATCATCAAATGATGAGACTCGCTTCCTGTTAATTGGCCGGCAGGGCTTAACAAGGTCAATCAAGGGAAAATCACGTCTGTGGAACGGAGGCAGCTGGGGGTGGGACCAGAACCCAGAAACCAGCTGTCCCGCACCTATCCCGACACTGATCACAAAATTGTGGCCATAGGCTTTTAAAACACAGGCTTTTCATCACAGCAGGGGTTAGTGTAAGAGAAGGAGATTACTGCAATATAAAAGGCAATAGGTTGCTGAAGAGCATACATCAAAGGTTTTGTGCAATAAATCTATGGCTCGGGGAAAGTAATGATAGGAAGTAACAGTATGGTGTGAAAAGACATGGGGCCCCTTATACCAGTTTGGCAATATGTTCGAACAACAGGGTGGCCATAAAACACCAGAGACTGTTGCATCCAACAGGTAGCAGACCATAAAGAAAATGGTATAAGAAGAGGTGCAATGTTTTTACTCAGTTAGGAAAACCTTTTGTTACCTTCAAGCTCAGGTGGTGTGAACAGGATTGGAGAAGCCATTTTCTCGGTTCCTCACAAAATCCAGTGTTAGACGTAAGGCTGATGTGTGTTGCTCTGTATGGGGTTTTAAAATTAATGTTTTGTAACTCTAATAAATGAAGTGAGTTTTCAGACATATTACTGTCTCTCGCTTTATGAATCTGTTAAAAGGGTAAGGAAGGAATTATCCAACAGCGGCCACTTCTTGCACTGTAAAATTCTATGATTCTATATTGTAATGACAGGTAATGGAAAATACTTTGTCTCCTTTAAAAATGAAAGCACATAATTTGGTAAGAAGGTTTCACAAGTGAAGAAAAGCTACTGTGTAAATGAAGAAAATCTCTTCAAATATGCTGTTGCATTGCCGCCATTTTAATTTCATTAACTGTAAATGTGAGTAAAATCTGTACAATTTTTTTCACATTATAGCAATACTGTGACATGCCTGCAAGCTTCTCCAATGTGATTTTTTTGCAGAAGCACCTCAGCTGACATCCTAACCAATCATTCTGCCCAGAGTGGCTTTCTGCAATAATGGTTGAAACATTCACAGCACAATTTAGTGCTCACACGCCTCCTTATTCCCACCCAGTGGGGAGGGAGAGTTAAAATTCCCGATTCTGTTTCAGATTTCCGGCATTTACAATTTTTTGCTTTTCATTCTGCAGAAATACAAAAATAAAACTTTTAGTTGTGCAATGTGATACACCTTCAAACCTTACATTATTGCAATTTTTAATACCCTGTTTCCTACATTCAACAGCATTTCCCAAACCCATGACCTCCACCCCCTAGAAGGTTAAGGGCAGCAGGCGCATGGGAACAACATCACTTCCAAGTTACTCTCCAAGTCACACACTTGGACATACAGGAAACTCTCTTTTTACCGACACCTAAATAACCAGAAACCTCTCTTAACCGGCAAAATTCAGGAGTAGGTTCAGGTAAGTTTTACTTCATATTAGTGGCCGTGTAACCGGGGTTCCTGGATCTGTGGCCATGTAACCGGGGTTCCTGCACCTGTTGCCATGCAACAGGGATGCCTGGATCTGTGGCCGTGTACAGGGCTCTCGTACCTTAGTAAGTATACCTCTCTGTAATCTGGACTTTTTGATCAACCGGCAGCACGCTGGTCCCGTCGGTGCCGGATAAAAAAGAGTTTCCTGTATATCATTGTTTCTTTATCGTCACTGAGTCAGAATCTTGGAACTCCCTCCCTTACTGCAATGTGGGAGAACCTTCACCACACGGACTGCAGCGGTTCAAGAAGGCGGCTTACCACCACCTTCTCAAGGGCAATTAGGGATAGGCAATAAATGCCGGCCTTGCCAGCGACGCCCACATCCCTGGAATGAAATAAAATAAAACATCACACTGTCTTGCCTGTTGAATAACTTAAAAAATAAACATTATGCAACAAAAAATTCATTATAAAATATCACTGGTAGGTGTTTAAGTCAATGTTTTTTCTTTAAATAGATATTTTGGGGGGATTTCTAATTCCCATTAAGATAATGAACTGATGCCAGAGAAATTAACATTTCAGAGCATGACAAGCTCTCAGGTTAGAGGTAGAATAAAGCTTCCTCTACTCTGTGTCTTACCTGGAACAAAATTGTAAATCCATTCTTTATAAATGTACCAGTGTGAATTTCCATTGCCTACACTAGCCATCCTTGAGTAAAATTGCCAATTTACTGCCAATTGGTGCAGTCCTGTGCTGTTGACTTGTACCTCTGGGAAATGAATTGACATTTAGGTCCTTATTGCTGATGAAGAGGGGGTAGTTTCATAGAATCATGCAGCACAAAAGGAGGCCATTCGGCCCATCGTGCCAGTGCCGGCTCTTTGAAAGTGCTATCCAATTATACCCTCACACCCCTGCTCTTTCCCCATAGCCCTGCATCTCTTCCTTTTCAAGTATATGTGGAATTCCCACCATGTTTTATCCACCAGTCCAAGCTGGAAACAAAATAAAGTCCTTTAGACAAAAAGGGATATAAATTCTTTGGCAATTAGCGCAAAAACCGTGCTACTGTTTGCGCTAATGCCCAGGACCAATTTCTAACCTACTGATTGCTATCCTCTTAAAGCAATGATCTAAATCTCAGGCTCTGCTGATATTTATAAGCTGTTTCGAACTTTGCTCTTATGGTTTATGATATGATTAGAATGGCTTAAATGAATTACAATCTGTAACTCAGCCAGTCATGTGCTAGTTTATATTGACACATCAGTAAATACTGCATATCTTTATATTGGGGTTTGTGAAGACGCAGACAGCTCTGGTTTGTATTACTGTTGAATGGTATACAGTGATGTTGCAACATTGACCATAAGGTTACAGATCGCCCCTTCAGGAGTTCTTGTTAATAATGGAACTAGTTGAGCTAGACGGAAAAGCCCAGCTCACTCATAGCCACTATTAATGGAGGATGTAGCTCTGGGAAGTCAAGGAACCGAGAGGGAACAGATCTATATTGAAAGTTTAATCTTGTCGTTCACTAACCCACTGCTTAGAAGTTAATACCCAGGGTAGGGATCCTCTCACCTTTTTCTGGTCATGTACGTATTTGTAATGTATAAGATTGCAGTGTTGCTCATATTATAACATAGAATTACATAGAATGCACAGCACAGAAACAGGCCATTCAGCCCAACTGGTCTATGCCAGTGTTCATGTTTCACATGAGCCTCCTCCCACCTACTTCATCTAACCCTATCAGCATATATTTCTATTCCTTTCTCCCTCATGTACTTATCTAGCTTCACTTAAATGCATTTATTCTGTTCACCTCAACTACTACTTCTGTTAGCAAGTTCTACATTCCACACTGTCTGGGTAAAGAAGTTTCTCCTGAATTCCCTATTGGATTTATTAGTGACTATCTTACATTTATGGCCACTAGTTTTGGTCTCTCCCACAAGTGGAAACATCTTCTCTCCATCTACACTATCAAACCCTTTCATAATTTTAAAGACTTCTTGCAGGTTACCCCCTCAGTCTTCTTTTGGCATGTATCTTACCTGATAGCTGGGCATTGTTCATTTTGCGTTCTCCAAACACCATAAGGGCCCCTATTGATTTGGGAAGTCAAGTGCTCGACATGTAGAATGTGATGCCATAAACCTCAATGTCAACATGTGATTTGCTGCTCCCACCCTTTACAGAAGGCGTGCACCGTGCCTGAGAATTAGTTAATTTTCCCCTATGGCTACAGTACATAACGAAATGATGCATCTCGAACTCTAGATAGATTTAGATAGCTTCTGACAGATTCAGAGCCTGCAGGATGAAGGAACTGGAGCGCATTGCATGGAGAATGCTTTCACTTGAAGAATTAAAAAGACCCTAACAGCATCGCCATTCCATCTCTTTATTCCTTGAGGTGCTTTTCCCTGTTTCTTCCATTACACTTTTAATCACTAACCTTTTTGACATTGGCATATGTTTATGAGATGGCAGTAACATCTTCGGGTATCTCAAAATGGGGGTCTAGACTGTATCAAAACATTTATTTTTAGAGGACTCCCAGATTCAGGGTCAGTGCTGGGTCCCCAACTCTTTACAATCTATATTAACGATTTGGAGGAGGGGGCCAAGTGTAACATATCAAAGTTTGCAGATGATACAAAGATGGGACGGAAAGTAGTGAGTGAGGAGGACATAAAAAACCTGCAAAGGGACATAGACAGGCTAAGTAAGTGGGCAGAGATTTGGCAGATGGAATAAAATACTGGAAAGTGTGAGGTTATGCACTTTGGCAGGAAAAATCATAGAGCAAATTATTATCTTAATGGCAAGAAACTGGAAAGTACTGTAGTACAAAGGGATCTGGGGGTCCTGGTGCACGAAACTCAAAAAGTTAGTATGCAGGTGCAGCAAGTGATTAAGAAGGCCAATGGAAAGTTGGCTTTTATTGCTAGGGGGTTGGAATATAAAAACAGGGAGGTATTGCTGCAGTTGTACAAGGTATTGGTGAGACCGCACCTGGAATACTGCATACAGTTTTGGTGTCCATACTTAAGAAAAGACATACTTGCTCTCGAGTCAGTACAAAGAAGGTTCACTCGGTTAATCCCGGGGATGAGGGGGTGGTCATATGAGGAGAGGTTGAGTAGATTGGGACTCTACTCATTGGAGTTCAGAAGAATGAGAGGCGATCTTATTGAAACATATAAGATTGTGAAGGGGCTTGATCGGGTGGATGCGGTGAGGATGTTCCCAATGATGGGTGAAACTAGAACTAGGGGGCATAATCTTAAAATAAGGGGCTGCTCATTCAAAACTGAGATGAGGAGAAACTTCTTCACTCAGAGGGTGGTAGGTTTGTGGAATTTGCTGCCCCAGAAAGCTGTGGATGCTACATCATTAAATAAATTTAAAACAGAAATAGATAGTTTCCTAGAAGTAAAGGGAATTAAGGGTTACGGGGAGCGGGCAGGAAATTTGACATGAGTCTAGGTTCGGAATGGTCATGGCCCTGTGGGTAGTGGAGTGGGCCCAGGGGCCGTGTAGCCTTGTTCTGCTCCTACTGTGTTCTAATTCTGTGTTAGATTTCAGGAGATGGTTTTATTCCTGTTCCTGGCTGGGGTGGAGATCGCCTTTACAGAAGGTAAGTACTGTAGAAAGTATAGGGACAGAGTGATCTCCTGGAAGAATTTCGATCGCCTAGATGGGTCGGAGAGGAATTTCCCAGATTTTTTTCTCCCAAATTGGCCATTGGGTCTTTATCTGGTTTTTCGCCTCTCCCGGGAGATCACATGGGTTCGGGTGGATGCAGAGTGATAGAAGATTTGAGGTTAGGATCAGATCAGCCATGATCTTATTGAATGGTGGAGCAGGCTCGAGGGGCCGATTGGCCTACTCCTGCTCCTATTTCTTATGTTCTTATGTTCTTATGTGTGGCTCCCTTTAACTCCACTTCCATTTGCCAGGAGGTATCTGTGAATGGTTGCCTAGAATCTTTGTGATATCGAGTACTGGTGTGTTTCTG
Source organism: Somniosus microcephalus (assembly GCF_052327205.1). Classification (NCBI taxonomy): domain Eukaryota; kingdom Metazoa; phylum Chordata; class Chondrichthyes; order Squaliformes; family Somniosidae; genus Somniosus; species Somniosus microcephalus. The sequence continues at coordinate 151,395,208 of NC_140997.1, forward strand.
CAGCTCAGATCGGAGATATTTGATACAGAGTGAACATTAGTTGAGACCTGTGGTCTAAAGTTGCACGCCTGCTCCAGGTTCTCATCAGTGCTGGGGTCAGCTTACTTCAGAATCTGCTGTTGATACACCATGATGCCCAGTCCAGCTGCTAAAGGTGGCTTGCGTTAAAAAATTAGACATTTCCTCCCATCCCAAAAAGGTGTTTAATCATGTGGTCGGAGTTCTGGCTCAGTGATGTCAGGCACGAGACAGTCTAAGATAATCTTAGCGATGTCCTGCTATTGTTGACATGTTGCACTAAGATTACAAACTAGTAATTCTATTAACTCATCCAAGATTACAAACTAGTAATTCTATTAACTCATCCAAGATTACAAACTAGTAATTCTATTAACTCATCCCCTTATTCTTCCTGTACTGCTCCAGTTGATATTAATCCATTCCGCTAATAATAACAAAATAACAGCAGGTGAATGGCACGGGCTGGCAATCATTGTTTCTATCAGGTAAGATACATCCCAAAATCAAGTAAGACACTTGCTGCGGAAAATCTAACACAGTAACAATATTGACCGATGTATATGAGTAACATAGAAACATAGAAACATAGAAGATAGGAGCAGGAGTAGGCCATTCGGCCCTTCGAGCCTGCTCCACCATTCAATGCGATCATGGCTGATCATCCAAATTCAGTACCCTGTCCCTGCCTTCTCCCCATGTCCCTTGATCCCTTTAGCCTCAAGATATATATCCAACTCTTTCTTGAATATATTTAATGAACTAGCCTCCACCGCCCTCTGTGGCAGAGAATTCCACAGGTTCACCACTCTCTGGGTGAAGAAATTCCTCCTAATTTCAGTCCTAAATGGCTTACCCCTTATCATTAGAATGTGACCCCTGGTTCTGGACTCCCCGGCCATCAGAAACATCCTTCCTGCATCTAGTCTGTCCAGACCTGACAGAATTTTATAGGTTTCGATGGGATCCCCTCTCAATCTTCTAAACTCCAGTGAGTATAAGCCCAATCGACACAATCTCTCCTCATATGTCATTCCTGCCATCCCAGGTATCAGCCTGGTGAATCTTCGCTGCACTCCCTCCATGGCAAGAACGTCCTTCCTCAGGTAAGGTGACCAAAACTGCACACAATACTCAAGGTGCGGTCTCACCAAGGCCCTGTATAACTGTAGCAAGACATCCTTGTTCCTGTACTCGAACCCTCTTGCTACGAAGGCCAACATACCATTTGCCTTCTTAACCGCCTGCTGCACCTGCATGCTTACCCTCAGCGACTGGTGCACAAGGACACCCAGGTCTCTTTGCACTTCCCCTTCTCCCAATCTATTGCCATTCAAATAATAATCTGCCTTCCTAGTTTTGCCACCAAAGTGGATAACCTCACATTTATCCACATTATAGTGCATTTGTCATGTTTCTGCCCAATCGCCCAACCTGTCCAAATCATACTGGAGTTTCCCAACATCCTCCTCGCAGCTTACCCTCCTGCCCAGCTTTGTGTCGTCTGCAAATTTGGAGATATTACATCCAATTCCCTCGTCCAGATCATTAATATATATTGTGAACAGCTGGGGTCCTAGGACCGATCCTTGCGGTACCCCACTAGTCACTGCCTGCCACTCGGAAAACGACCCTTTTATTCCAACTCTTTGCTTTCTGTCCGCCAACCAGTTCTCTATCCAAGTCAATACCTTGCCCCCAATCCCATGTGCCTTAATTTTGCACGCTAATCTCTTATGTGGGGCCTTATCGAAATCCTTCTGAAACTCCAAATACACCACATCCACTGGTTCTCCCTTATCTATTTTACCAGTTACATCCTCAAAAAATTCCAGTAGATTAGTCAAGCATGATTTACCTTTTGTAAATCCATATTGACTTCATCCGATCCTGTCACTGCTTTCCAAGTGCTCTGCTATTACATCTTTTATAATTCACCGCTTTTACTCTACCACCTTTTTTGAATAGTGGGGTAACATTAGCTACCCTCCAATCCATGGGTACCGTTCCAGAGTCTATCGAGTTCTGGAAGATGACCAGTAATGCATCTACTATCTCTAGGGCCACTTCCTTAAGTACCCTGGGATGTAGACCATCAGGCCCCTGGGGATTTATCGGCCTTCAGTCCCATCAATTTTCCTAACACCATTTTCCTACAAAGACTGATTTCTTTCAGTTCCTCTCTTTCATCAGACCCTATGTTCCCCGGCATCTCTGGGAGGTTATTTGTGTCCTCCTTTGTGAAGACAGAACCAAAGTATGTATTTAGTTGGTCTGCCATTTCCTTGTTTCCCATTATAAATTCCCCTGATTCTGACTGTAAGGAACCTACGCTTGACTTCACCAATCTTTTTCTCTTCACATATCTATAAAAGCTTTTACAGTCAGTTTTTATATTCCCTGATAGCTTACTCTCATATTCTATTTTCCCTTTCTTAATTAATCCCTTTGTCCTCCTTTGTTGACTCCTAAACTGCTCACAATCCTCAGGATTATTGCTTTTTCTAGCCAATTTATATGTCCTCTCCTTGGATCTTATGCTATCCCTAATTTCCCTTGTTAGCCACGGTTGAGTCATCTTTTTTGTTTTATTCTTATGCCAAACTGGTATGAATAAATTCTGTAGCTCATCCATTCGGTCTTTGAATGTTTACCATTGCCTATCCACCATCAACCCTTTGAGCACCATTCCCCACTCAATCCTACCCAACTCGCTGTAGGATTGTAGTTTCCTTTATTTAAATTGAGGAACCTTGTCTCTGAGTCAACTACTTCATTCTCCATCTTAATGAAGAATTCGATCATATTATGATCGCTCCGAGCCAAGGGGCCTCGTACAACAAGATTGCTAATTAATCCTTTCTCGTTACATAATACCCAGTCTAAGATGGCCTGATCGCTGGTTGGTTCCTCGACATATTGGTCCAGGAAACCATCCCGTAAACACTCCAGGAATTCCTCCTCCACAGTATTGTTACTAATTTGGTTGGCCCAATCTATATGTAGATTAAAGTCACCCATGATGACTGCTGTGCCCCTATTGCACGCTTCTTTAATTTCCCTTTTAATGCCATCCCAACCTCCACCTTACTGTTTGGAGGTCTATATACCACTCCCACTAATGTTTTTTTCCCCTTAGTATTTCTCAATTCTACCCATACAGATTCCACATCATCAGAGCTAATATCCTTCATTACAATTGTATTAATCCCTTCTTTAACCAGTAATGCTACCCCACCTCCCTTTCCTTTTTGCCTATCTTTCCTGAGCCTTGTTTTGAATGCTATATGTAGTCACCTGATATTTCCACAGAATGAGTATTCTATAAGATTGGGAGCAGCACAATTGTTAAAAGATCTCACATAAGTGTCAGCCATGGCTCAGTGGGTAGCACTCTTGCCTCTAAGTCAGAAGGTTGTGTAGGATTCGCAAAATTCCCACATTTCCCCCAAGGTTATTAATAAAGGGACCCTATGGACAATTTAAAAAGTGTACCCAAAAGATGGCGTCCACACCTCGTGACCAAAACCCTGTGAGATTTTAAAAGCTTGGACTCTGCAGCACAGAACAAGCTGTTTTGGGAATTCGAAACTTAAAATGCATTTCTGTGAAAAAGGACTATTGTGTTTGAAAACCTAGACAGTTAAGCAAACACTGAATATGCATTTCGTCAGATTGGAACCGATCACCCCATTTAGGCCTAAGCGCAAGGCCATTAGTTTGTCTGCATAAATAATCGCAAACAGCTTAGGGAAGTGACCAAGGCTGCACAGGCCGATTAAAATGCATTAATGACAATACAGTTCGGACATCAGGCCATTAGGTGCAATAAACGGCCATCTAAAAACAGTTAGTTTAGATTGGTGTAATCATTTAAAACAGCCCGCCAAAAGTGAAACAATGAACTGACCTGATTTGGCGCGCAGATAAGGGCCATCGAAAGGAGTATAACTGTAGGCCCTTGTAGTGTATGTGCTTTAAGTCAGAACTACTTTTTACAGCTCCTGTATACTGTAGTACCGGCAGTGACCACACCGGTATATAAGCTGTGCGCATGCCTCTGTACCCCAGTCTAGAGATTACCCTCCTCCAGTAAAGACCTGTTATTTGTTTATGTACAGCATCCGTGTAATTATTTATCCACTGAACCATGGATCTAACAGTGGCGATGAGTGTTGATGCGAATCTAACTGCAACATTAAAAAAAAATAGTCGAGTCCAGGAACACAGGCGTCGACCGCGAGCAACCGCCCAGCAGTCAGGCAGAGATCCAAATTCGCTGGGGAGGCTGTGGAGAGCCGGGCTTGGTTCCCCAGCCACAATGAGCAGTAAGAGACCGACGACAGGTCCAGAGCAGACCCTTCCCGAGCAGCTGCGGCTGGAGCCGACCAACGGCAGAGAGAGAGAGCCGGGCAGCATCGATGGGGTAAGAAAGAGGGTGAAGAGAGCAGGGCGCAGCCGGGGGTTGATCACTGAGCGGCGTCGAGGAAAAATACTGCAAACCGGAGAGAGAGAGGGTAAGAAACAGCCAGGTTCTAGACTGAGCGGCATCGACAAATATCAAGAGAAGAACGCGCAGAGCACAGCCAGGGATCACGGGCTGATTAGGGTCCGTGGGGCGAAGCAAGGGGAGATGCCATTGAGCCGCGGAGAAGCAGTGAGAGTGCGGGAGATGCCATTGAGCCGCAGAGAAGCAGGGAGAGCGCGGGAGGCGCCATTGAGCAGCGGAGAAGAAGGAATAGCGCGGGAGACGCCATTTTGCGAAGCCACAGCAGAGAAGACGGGCGAGCGCGGGAAGGAAGGAAAGCGCGGGAGATGCCATTTTCTGCCAGCAGAGAAGAAGGGGAAGCACGGGAGGCGCCAGTGGTGATAGTTAAGGCACAACCAAGGATGCCGAAGAGTGGCAGTATCTCTACATTTAACAATGAAGTCGAAGATTGGGCGACATATGTGGAACGTATTGAGGTGTACTGCAGTGTGAATGAAGTGCCAGATGCTAATAAAGCACTGGTTCTGTTAAATTCCATGGGTGCAAAAACTTATGGGTTACTGCGAAATCTAATAACCCCAGAGAAGCCGGTAAACAAGAATTTTGAAAGCATAGTAGAAATCCTACAGGACCACTTAAACCCCACACCGCTGCTGATAGCAGAACAATTTAAGTTCCATAAAAGGAACCAACACAAAGACGAAAGCAATGCTGAGTACCAAACAGAACTGCGCAAGCTATCAAAATACTGCCAGTTTGCAGCGGGACTAGCAGACACGTTAAGGGACAAGTTTGTGTGTGGGCGACAAAGTGAAGGAACCCAGAAACGGCTTCTATCAGAAAAGGACCTACGCTGGACAAAGCTTTCAGTATGGCAGTATCACACAAAGCAGCCGCAAGGGGAGCTGCAGAGATACAACGGAGACCGCAAGAATATGGCACCAACGAAATGACCTATGGAACAGGGAAGTGCTATCGCTGCGGCAGAACAACACATGACCAGAAAGATTGTTGTTTCAAGGACCAAGTGTGCAGACAGTGTGGGAAAGCAGGACACATAGCAAGAGTCTGCAGGTCTGGGAAGAAAACCAACAGTAAGAAATCTCCACAGGAGAAGCACAAAAAGGTACACCAGGTGATGGACAGTGGTTCAGACGAACAGAAAAGTGACACAGACTCCGGAAGCAAGGAGCTGGGTTGTCTGAAACTACATAATGTAACCGAAATGGAGGATCACCAGACTATCTGGGTTACACTCAAGATAGACGGAGTCCAAGTGGAAATGGAATTGGACACAGGGTCAGCTCTAACAGTCATAAATCAAAGAGACTACAAGCGGCTATTTTCACACATACCCTTGAAAGCTACAGAGATTGTCTTGAAGACGTATACAGGGCAAAAAGTCTACCCCAAAGGAAAAATACGGGTGAAAGTGACATATAAAGGTCAGGAAATACCTAAGATGGATATATATGTATTGCCAAATGGAGGACCACCACTGCTAGGACGTGAATGGATCTGGAAGATACATTTAGATTGGCATTCCATACAGGCACTGAAGGTGGAGGCCAAAAAGAATGACGACGTCACACCTGGACGACTGTCAAAAATGCTAACTGATGCAAAAGAAGTGTTCCAGGAGGGACTAGGAACACTAAAAGGAATAACAGCAACAATTAAAATAGAGGATAATGCAAGCCCAAAGTATGTGAAAGCCAGACCAGTGCCTTATGCGATCAGACCAGCAGTTGAAGCAGAGCTGGAAGGGTTGGAACGTTCAGGAGTACTGCCCAAAGTGGACTGGAGCGAGTGGCCTATCATTCCTGTTATGAAGAGGTCATTGAATAATGCGCCTGGGGAACCAAAGAAGGTCCGCATCTGTAGGGATTTTAAGGTGACAGTGAACCCAGTCCTTCACACGGTGCAATATCCGCTTCCACGAATTGAGGATATTTTCACCTCGCTATCTGGTGGTAAACGCTTCACAAAAATTGATCTAGCCCAGGCGTACTTGCAAATGGAGGTAGAAGAAGCTTTGACACATTACCTTACGATCAACACCCATAAAGGTCTCTATCAATACAACCGGCTGGTGTTTGGAGTAGCCTAGGCTCCGGCTATCTGGCAAAGGGCGATGGATCACGTCCTGCAAGGGATTCCAGGGACCCAGTGTTGTTTGGACGACATCTTGGTCACGGGCAAAAATGACGGTGATCACCTCGCTAACTTGGAGAAGGTGCTCGCCAGATTAAAGGAATATGGGCTACGAGCTAATCGCCACAAGTGCGAGTTTTCCAGAAACAGATCTCGTATTGCGGCCACGTCATCGATGAAGAGGGGTTACATAAGTCCCCTGACAAGATAGAGGCAGTAGTCAAGGCTCCAGCACCGGAAAATGTGTCACAACTGAGGTCGTTCCTCGGGCTGGTAAACTATTACCACAAGTTCTTACCAAATTTGTCTATGGTATTACACCCGCTGAACACCCTACTGCAAACAGGGGTACCATGGAAGTGGGATGACGAACGTAGACGAGCTTTCCAGAAGTGTAAAGAATTGATCACATCAAAAGAGGTGTTGGCCCATTTCAACCCAGCACTACCAATTCGTTTGGCATGTGATGCATCACCCTACGGCATTGGAGGGGTGCTGTCGCACAAATTCCCAGGCGGGTTGGAGAGGCCAGTAGCCTTTGCGTCTCAGTCACTAACCTCAGCCGAGCGCAACTACACCCAGATTGATAGGGAGGCCCTCAGCCTAGTATGGGGAGTAAAAAAATTCAACCATTATCTGCATGGACAGAAGTTCACCTTACTGACTGACCACCAACCACTTGTCTCCATCTTTAATCCTAAGAAGGGCGTGCCAGTAATGACTGCACAGCGGTTACAAAGATGGTCCCTGTTTCTAGGGGCAAATCAATATGAAATAGAATATAAAGGCACGAGACAGCATGGGAACGCTGATGGGCTATCGCGCCTGCCACTGCCTACAGTGGAGGAAGCACCAGCAGTGGACCCTATCAAGATATTTTATTCGTCGATAATTGAACGATTGCCAGTAACAAACGCGGATATAGAGAAGGAGACCCGCAATGATCCGACGCTGTCACGGGTATATGAATTGACGGTGAGGGGATGGCCAGCACATGGCGACTCACTGTTGCCAGCATTCTCATCCAGAAGAGAACAGCTGTCAGTATGCCAGGGGACAGTGATGTGTGGATCCAGAGTGGTGATTCCACCCAAGTTAAGGGAGAGAGTGCTAAATGAGCTACATAAAGGTCATCTGGGGGGAGTGAAAATGAAAAGCCTAGCTCGGGCTTATGTGTGGTGGCCGGGAATCGATCAACAACTCGAAGACCTAACTAAGAGCTGCTTAGGATGCCAGAAGGTCCAAAATGCACCACCACATGCCCCTCTACACCCATGGGAGTGGCCCTCCTCTCCATGGCAACGGGTGCACATTAATTTCGCTGGTCCATTCATGGACTCAATGTTCTTAATAGCAGTGGATGCTCATTCAAAGTGGCCTGAGGTGATAAAGATGTCTTCAACCACTACAGAGAAAACGATTGCAGTCCTACGGACCATATTTGCCAGAAACGGGTTGCCAGAGCAGATCTGCTCTGATAATGGACCACAGTTTGTGTCCGATGAGTTCCAAAAATTCATGAAAAGGAATGGGGTAAGGCATTACACATCTGCCCCGTATCATCCAGCCACCAATGGATTGGCTGAGAGGTTCGTACAAACCTTTAAGAAGGCGATAAAGGCCATTTGCGATGAGGAAATTCCACTACAGCATAAGATGGACAATTTCTTATTAGCCTACCGAAACGCGACACATGCAGTTACCAACCAGACCCCGGCCATGATGTTCTTTAACCGAAGTTGAGATCTCGTCTGGACTTGCTCAGACCAAATGTGCGAAGAAATGTTGAGGACAAACAATTCCAGCACATCAACGAGAAGCCGACAAGGAGCTTCAATGTAGGGCAACCAGTCTTGCACGGGACTATCGAACAGAGAAGTGGCAACCCGGAACAATATGTACAAGGCAGGGGCCATTAATGTACACAGTGGATGTCGGAGAGAACATTGTGAGACGCCACGTCGATCAGATCTTATCATCACAGGAATGCGTCAACCCCATGTCTCGAGTACCTGGGGATGAACCCGACATACCAGTAGTATCTACTTCAGACCCAGTAGCAGTGGAACCCGATGAACTACCCGATGAAAGGGGGTCAGAATCGCCTCTGCACCAAGAACAAGAACCTTCGGAAAGGCGCTATCCCGAAAGGGTCAGGAAGCCGCCCTAAAGACTGAATCTATAAATGGACTTTTGTTATTGAATGTACATGTAAAAATGTAATTGTTATTTGAATATTAAGGGGGTATTATTAATCTAAAAAGGGAGGAATTGTAGTGTATGTGCTTTAAGTCAGAACTACTTTTTACAGCTCCTGTATACTGTAGTACCGGCAGTGACCACACCAGTATATAAGCTGTGCGCATGCCTCTGTACCCCAGTCTAGAGATTACCCTCCTCCAGTGAAGACCTGTTATTTGTTTATGTACAGCATCCGTGTAATTATTTATCCACTGAACCACGGATCTAACAGCCCTCAGTAGCAATCGCTGTCCTCCCCCTTGACTCTTACTCTTGCTCCTTGCCCTCGTGACTCCTGCTCTTTTTCCCCTCCCGTGCTTGCCGGCTGGCTACTGCTCGTGTCTTTCCCGACTCCATCAGGGACACCCGGCATTCCACCAGGCGAACACGGGCATACCAGGCCAGATGAGGCGGGACAAGAGGAGGCAAGGTGAGATGAGACTAGACGAGGTGAGGTGAGATGAGATGAGTAGAGATGAGACAAATTGGGAGAATATTGAAGAATGCTTCAAATAATCGGGCCTTCAATCCAGCCGACCTGCGACTATCTTCATGCAAACTCCAACTGCCGCCCGAGGAAGAGGAACCATCATCCCTGCAAAGACTTTAACCTCGGGGTACTTTACCTGGACGACGCCCTTGCAGCGCCCTGAGACCATGTGATGACAGCAGGCCCCAGAGAGCACAAAGAGCGAACCCCAAACCCCACAGCTGTTTGAGCTCAGCAGATTTTGACTCGGTGAGCATGAATTCCTGGCCCCTCATAACTTAATCTAGTTAGGTATAGGGGTGGGATAAGGATAAGGGGATTGGTAATGTAATTTGTTTTCCCTCGATGTGCCGTGTGTTCCCCATTCCCTGTATAAGTATAGTTATTTTGTTTATGCCTATAATTGTTTACCAGTAATTTCTCATAAGACTGTGTAGGGGGTTGCGGGTGGCGCATCGCGTGCGCCCAGTCAGTTATGCCACTGACTGTTGGTGAGCGGTTCGAATCGCTCCCACGCCCCTGGGTTCTAGACACCAGACTTAGGTGCAGGCGGCGATACAGAAAACACAAGTAGACAAGTGGTTTGGTGTAAGAAAACCAAGATTTTATTGAACAGAGGTAAAACACAGAAATGCATTTTAAGTATCGATTTCCCAAAACAGCTTGTTCTGTGCTGCAGAGTCCAAGCTTTTAAAATCTTACAGGCTTTTGGTCACGAGGTGCGGACGCCATCTTTCGGGTGCCCTTTTTAAATTGTCCATAGGGTCCCTTTATTAATAACCTTGGGGGAAATGTGGGAATTTTGCAAATCCTACAGTTGTGGGTTTAAGTCCCACTCCAGACACTTAAGCACAAAAATCTAGGCTGGCAATTTAGTGCTATACTTAGGGAGTGCTGCGCTGTTGGAGGTGCCATCTTTTGGATGAGACATTAAACTGAGGCCCCATCTGCTCTCTCAGGTGAACGTAAAAGATCCCATGGTACTATTTTGAAGAAGAGCAGTGGTGTTATCTCTGGTGTACTGGCCAATATTTATCCCTCAATCAATATCACTACAACAGATTACAGTATCTGGTCATTATCACATTGCTGTTTGTGGGAGCTTACTGTGTACAAATTGACTGCTGTGTGTCCTATAACAATGACTATACATCAAAAAGTACTTAATTGGCTGTAAAGCACTTTGGGATGTCCAGTGGTCGTGAAAGGCACTGTATAAATGCAAGTCTTTCTTTTTCATATTGAATGTGCATCAAGTGCTATCCGCCCATCCTCCCCTGTTTAAGTTTATCCAGTGACTGACTGAGCAGAAAGGTCCCAAGTTCACTCCACGGCCTGTGTTGAGTTCACTGATGTCAGCGGGGGCACTGTCAAAGGAGCACATTTTTTGGGGGGGATGTGGGCAATGCTGGCCTGGACCCAATTTTTGGCGATTCCCCAGTTGCTCTGGGAAAATGGTGGTGAACCTTCTGGTTTGTAACAATTGCTTTACACTTGAGTGGCTGGCTAGGAGTGGCTGGCTAGGCCACTGCGGAGGGGATCAAGAGACAACCAAGTATGAGTGACATGCCTTACGAACATACAAAAATTGACAGGCAGGAGAAGTGTAGCTGGTCCATCAAGTCTGCCCCACAGTCATGATGCGTGGAACATCATCACTAGACACTTCCTACCCTTTTCTGGGATCAGAATCAGACCAAGATGAGCCCCAGCACCAACAACACCAGCCACACCAGCAGCAGCAGCAACAACACCAGCAGCCTTCTCCTCACCAAAGTGATGCTCCACAGGAGGGAGGGGGCCAGCACAGGACTGCACCGTGCCGGAGGCGACACCCCCAACACAGAGTATATAGGCAGAGGATGAGCTTCCTGGACATGGCTGAGCAGCTGTGTTTCAGGAGGCTCCTGCTATCACGCCAGGTCATCGCAGACACCTGTAGCTTGCTAGAAAGAGCACCTGGTAGACACGCTTTACCAGTGGCTGTCAAAGTCACCACCACCCTCAACTTCTTCGCCTCAGGCTCCTTCCAGGGATCTGCAGCAGACATTTGCAGGATCAGGCCGCCCACAGATGCATCACCCAGGTGACCGATGCCATGTTTCACAAGTCAGCCAATTATGTAAACTTTGCCACCGCTAAAGCCAGTGTTAGTGAGCAGCGCTTGGCTTTGCAGCTCTGGCTGGTTTCTCATGGGAGCAGGGCATCATTAACTGCACACATGTGGTCATCAAGGCACCCTGGTCCCAGGAGTGTTTGTGAATCATATGGGCTTCCTCTCCTTTAATATGCAGCTCGTCTGCAGCCACAAAAAGATCATCATGCATGTGTGCACCAGATTCCCTGCTGTCATGAGTCGTTCGTTCTGCACCAGTCCGCCCTCCCTCAGCTCTTCACACCTCCAAATAGACTTACCGGCTGGCTGCTTGGAAACAAGAGCCATCCACTGAAGACGTAGTTGATGAAACTGTTGAAGAGGCAAAGCAATGAGGATGAGAAGCGCTATAATGACAGCCATATGCCCACCAGATGTGTCACAGATCAAGTAATTGGCATGATGAAGATGCGCTTCAGATGCCTTGACAGATCTGGAGGAGTCCTTCAGCACGCACCAGCCAGGATCTCCAGAATTATTTTTGTATGCTGCGCGCTGCACAACATAGTGCAGCAGCAAGGATTGGATGGAAACTTGGTTGAGGGGTGATGATACCTTACCCTTAAATGAAGTCTCCCTGCCCGGCTATACCATCCACCACTTGCCCCAATCAGACCACCGTCGTGGCGGTGTGGTTCTCATCACCAAATCACACCTTGGTCTGTCCCCCTACTCATAGAATCATAGAAATTCACAGCACAGAAGGACCATCTTGTCCATGCCAGTCGACAAAGAGCTATCCACTTTCCAGCACTTGTTCCGTATCCCCCGATATATCATCGCTCCTCTAATTCTGCCCTCTTTAGCATCCCTGATTATAATCGCTCAACCATTGGTGGCCGTGCCTTCTGTTGCCTAGGCCCTAAGCTCCAGATTTCCCTGCCCAAATCTATCTGCCTCTATACTTCTCTTTCCTCCTTTAAAATGCTCCTTAAAACCTACCTCTTTGACCAAGCTTTTGGTCACCTGCCCTAATTTCCCCTTATGTGGCTCGATGTCAAATTGTTTTTCTTACAATACTCCTGTGAAGCGCCTTGGGACAATTAACTATGTTAAAGGTGTTATATAAATACAAGTGCTAAAAAGTTCTAAAAGGTGGAAGCAACATGCTATGGACAGGGCTAAGCGATCCCACAATCGACGGATCAGATCAAAGCACTGCATCAAGGAGCACTAGTAAAACTGAAGTCAATGGGAATCGGGGGGGGGTAAACACTCCACTGGCTGGAGTCATACCTAGCACAAAGGAAGATGGTTGTGGTGGTTGAAGGTCAATCATCACAGCTCCAGGACATCACTGCAGGAGTTCCTCAGGGCAGTGCCCTAGGCCCAACCATCTTCTGCTGCTTCATCAATGACCTTCCCTCCAACATAAGGTCAGAAATGGGGATGTTCGCTGATGACTGCAAGGTGTTCAACGCCATTCACAACTCCTCAGATAATGAAGCAGTCCATGCCCGCATGCAACAAGACCTGGACGACGTTCAGGCTTGGGCTGAAAAGTGGCAGGTAACATTTGCGCCACAGAAGTGCCAGGCAATGATTATCTCCAACACGCGAGAGCCTAACCACCATCACCGAATTCCCCACCATCAACTTAACTGGACCAGCCACAAAAATACTATCGCAACAAGAGCAGGTCAGAGGCTGGGTATTCTGCGGCGAGTGTCTCACCTCCTGACTACCCAAAGCCTTTCCACCATCTACAAAGCACAAGTCAGGAGTGTGATGGAATACTCTCCACTTGCCCGGATGAGTGCAGCTCCAACAACACTCAAGAAGTTCGACACCATCCAGGACAATGCAGCCTGCTTGATTGGCACCCCATCCACCACGTTAAACATTCACTCCCTCCATCACCGGCCTACCATGGCTGCAGTGTGTACCATCTACAAGATGCAATGCAGCAACTCGCCAAGGCTTCTTCAGCAGCATCTCCCAATCCCGTGATCTCTTCCACCTAGAAGGACAAGGGCAGCAGACACATGGGAACACCACCACCTCCAAGTTCCCCTCCAAGTCACACACCTTCCTGACTTAGAAGTATATCGCCGATCCTTCATTGTTGCTGGGTCAAAAATCCTGAAACTCCCTCCCTAACAGCACTGTGGGAGAATCTTCACCACACGGACTGCAGCGGATCAGGAGGGTGGCTCACCACCACCTTCTCAAGGGCAATTAGGGATGGGCAATATATGCTGGCCTTGACAGTGACGCCCATATCCCATAAACTAAGTTGTTCTTGTTCTTGTTCTTGTTGTTGCACAATACTCGATCTACAATAACCTGTTCCCTATTTGGTTCCTCAACATATTGATCTAGAAAACTATCTTGTATACATTCCATGAACTAGCCCTCCACACAAATTTGGTTTTCCCAGTCTATATGCCCAAGACCGCACAAAGTGCAGGAGAAGCATCCGGGAAGGCGCTGAACACCTCGTGTCTCTTCGCCGGGAGCAAGCGGAAGCCAATCGCAGGCAGTGTAAGGAGGTCACGTCAACTCAAACACCCCACCCACCTGCCCCTTCAACAACCGTCTGCCCCATCTGTGACAGAGACAGTAGGTCCCGCATTGGACTCATCAGTCACCTGAGAACTCATTTTTAATGTGGAAGCAAGTCATCCTCGGTTCCGAAGGACTGCCTAAGAAGAAGAAGATTAAAGTCCCCCATGATCACTGTATTACCCTTGTTACATGCACCTCTAATTCCCAGATTTATACTCTGCCCTGTTTGGGGGCCTATAAACAACTCCCACAATTGTTTTCTACCCCTTGCTGTTTCTTAGCGCTACCCAAACTAATTCTACTTCTTGATTTTCCGAGCTAAGATCCTTTCTCTCTACTGTCTTTATCCCATCCTTTATTATCAGGGCTACCCCGCCTCCTTTTCCATTTTGCCTATCTCTTCTAAAACTTAAGTATCCTGGAATATCTAATTCCCAACCTTGGTCACTTTGCAACCACGTCTCCGTAATGGCTATTAGATCAAACCTATAAATTTCTATCTGCGCTATTAATTCATCTATTTTGTTGCGAATGTTTCACACATTCAGATACAGGTAGACTACCCTTTATCCGGACTTCCGAAAACCGAAACCCTCTAAAAACCGAAGGTTTTTTCGTTCAGCGTAAGTCGTGCGTACGAACGAAAAAACCTTCGGTTTTTAGAGGGTTCCGGTTTCGGAAGTTCGGATAAAGGGTAAGTCGTGCGCACGACCCCCCGCCGACCCCCCCGGCCCCGACAACCGCCGACCCCCCCGCGGACCCCGCCGGCCCCGACAACCGCTGACCCCGCCAGCCCCGACAACCGCCGACCCCCCCGCGGACCCCGCCGGCCCCGACAACCGCCGACCCCGCCGGCCCCGATAACCGCCGATCCCCCCCGCCGACCCCCCCGTGGACCCCGCCAGCCCCGACAACCGCCGACCCCGCCAGCCCCGACAACCGCCGACCCCCCCGCGGACCCCGCCGGCCCCGACAACCGCCGACCCCGCCGGCCCCGACAACCGCCGATCCCCCCCGCCGACCCCCCCGCGGACCCCGCCAGCCCCGACAACCGCCGACCCCCCCGCGGACCCCGCCAGCCCCGACAACCGCCGACCCCGCCAGCCCCGACAACCGCCGACCCCCCCGCGGACCCCGCCGGCCCCGACAACCGCCGACCCCGCCGGCCCCGACAACCGCCGATCCCCCCCGCGGACCCCGCCAGCCCCGACAACCGCCGACCCCCCCGCGGACCCCGGCAGCCCCGACAACCGCCGACCCTGCCAGCCCCGACAACCGCCGACCCCCCCGCGGACCCCGCCGGCCCCGACCCCCGCCGACCCCGACTGACTTACGCTGAGCGTTAGCGTAAGTCGTGCGCACGACCCCCCGCCGACCCCCCCGCGGACCCCCGCCGACCCACCTTCCGAAATCCGAAATTCTCCTTTATCCGAAACTCGGCTGGTCCCGAGGTTTTCGGATAAAGGATAGTCTACCTGTATAATGGCTTTAGCTTTGACTTTTTTCTATTTTTCCCTGATGTCACCTTAGTCACCGATGCCCTATTATCTTTGTTACTCTGTAAGATTTGCAAAATTTCCACTTTTCCCCAAAGGTTATTATTAATAAAAGGGACCCTGCATGGACATTTTAATGAAAAGGGTACCCAAAGATGGTGTCCGCACCTCGTGGCCAAAAGCCTGCAAGATTTTTAAAGCTTGGACTCTGTGGCACAAGCAGATTTTGGGGAAATTGAAACCTAAAATGCAGTTCCTGTGAAGAAGGACTTTTGTATTTTGAAAAGCAGGCAGCAGGACTCTGAATTATGCATTAAGCTAAATCGCAGACAGACCAAAATCAGTTAGGCCTATACTTGAGGCCATCAAGTTGTTTGCATAAATAATCGGAAACAGCTTAAGGAAGCCATCGAGGCTGGACAGGCCGATTAAGATGCATTAATAACAATACAGCTCAGACATCAGGCCAGTAGGTGCGATCACCGGCCATCTAAAAACAGTTAGTTTAGATTGCTACAATTATTTAAACTAGCCAGCCAAGATTGGGACAATGAACTAACCTGATTTGGCGCGCAGATAAGGGTTTTCATAAGGAGTATAACTGCAGGCCCCGGGTAGCAATCTCACTCTCTGCTCTCTGCTCTTCTTGGCTCTTGCTCTGCTCTCCTGGCTCCGGCCTCTTGGGCTGCCGCTCATACTCGTGCCCTGGCCTCGTGGCAGGTTCTCTCCCCGTAGCAGATTTTCAGTAACCAGTTACACCATACCAACAGCAGGGGAGGGGAACGAGACCCAAGTCCATAGCCATCCAGGATGCCCAGGCCGCAGAAAGGGGCGAGACGAAGTCGAGCAGATAGCCCAGGACTTGTATAGTAGTCTGACGAGACGAGATGAGTAGAGACGAAGAAGATGATAACAACTCGATAAGGGCAGAGCAGGGCAGCGAAAAACGTATCGATGAGAAAACCAAGCGCCTAGTTATAAGCTGGCGCTTGGGAAGACAGGCATCTCATTGAACACTGTGAAGACGCAGGTGGCCATGCCACGACGAATAAACTGATGTTGTTAAGCTTGGGTAGGAAAATCTAGGCAGTTAAAACTGCCAGCTGCCCTGTAGGCACAACGGTGCCACTGACGACTGCCTGAGGGAGAAGAAGAAGAGAACCCATCGCGACGGGACAATGACGGCAGCGGAGGGGAGAAGGTGTGTCGCAGTAGCAGAGCCAGCACCGCGCCCCTGAAGACCACGTGGCGACGGGGTACCTAGAAGGACCAGAGACCAGACTTCAAAACTCGCACTCGTTAACAGTTGGCTTTATTTTGGATTGGTGAGCATGAATTCTGGCCCCTCATAGCTTAATCTAGTTAGGTATAAGGGGTGGGATAAGGATAAGGGGATTGTTAATATAGTTTGTTTTCCCTCGATGTGCCGTGTGTTCCCCATTCCCTGTATAAGTATAGTTATTTGTATTTTTCTGTAATTTTATACTAGTAGCTTCTCGTAAGACTGTGTTAATTTCTATTTTAATAAAATCTTGGTTTTCTTATATCCAAACCACCTGTCTACTCGAATCTTTTCTGTATCGCCGCCTGTACCTAAGTCCAGTGTCCAGAACCCAGGGGCGTGGGAGCGATTCAAACTGCTCACAAACAGTCAGGGGCACAACTGACTGGGTGCAGGCGCCAACCACACCACCCCCTACAACTCTCTCTGTCCCTTCCTGATGCACGCTGCTTATTTTTACCCAAAACACTGCTCTGCTTTAGAGCCTTGATATTTCCCTTGCTGCTTTTAAAGTTACTCTTTCCTGAATCCTCTTTCATTAGTTTACAGCCTTGTCTACTGCCCTATTTATTCAATTCACCAGGATACTGGTTCCAGCCCAGTTTAAGTGAAGCCTGTCCCAACAGAACAACTCCCTCTTTCCCCAGTACTGTTGCCAGTGGCCCATGAAGTGAAACCCCTGCCTCTCATACCACTCTTTCAGCCACACATTTAAGCTTCTAATCTGCTTATCCCTATGCTGATTGGCTTGTGGCTCAGATAACAATCCAGAGATTATTACCTTTGAGGTTCTGCTTTTTAATTTGGACCCCAACGCCTCAAACTCTCTCAGCAGAACCTCATTCCTAGTTCTACCTATGTCATTGGTTCCTACGTGGACCACGACAAATGGATCCTCCCATTACCACTCCAAGTTCTCTCCAGCCATGAGGAGATGTCTTTAACCCTGGCAGGTCAGGCAACACAACCTTCGGTACTCCCTGTCGTGCCTGCTGACTGTCACCTACGACTACCATATTACATTTTACTCCCCCCACTTGAATGGCCTCCTGTACCACAGTGCCGTGGTCAGTTTGCCCATCCTCCCTGCAGTCCTTGTTCTCATCTAAACAGGCAGCAAGTACCGCGTACCTGTTGGGCAAGGTCAAGGGCTGAGGCACCTCCATCACTATAGCCTGGGTCCCCATACCTTCCTGACTCACAGTCATACACTCCTGTCCCTGGCCATTGACTAACACTAAAGTACTGCTTAACCTAAGGGGTGTGACTGCCTCCTGGAACAAAGTGTCCAGGTAAATCTCCCCTTCCCTGATGCATCACAATATCTGCAGCTTGGACTCCAGCTCAACAATTCTGAGCCGAAGTTCCTCGAGCTGCAGGCACTTCCCACAGATGTGGTTACTCGGGGTCTCATTGGTCTCCACCAACTCCCACATGCTGCAGTTACAACACACCATCTGCCCTGCCATCTCTACCTAGCCTTATTTTATTTATATAATTAGTTAGCTTTTATTCAAATGATTATTTTTAGTTTTAATTTTTAGTTTTAATTAGTTAATTTAGTTTAAGTTAGTAATTCAATAAAGTTATAGTAGTTAATACACTCCCAGTTCTGAATTTAATCCACTTACCTAACTCAGAGAGCAAAAGAGCTGTAACACTCACCAACCAATCACCTACCTGCTGTCCTGTGACATCACTCCTTGTTATTTTTTGTTTTTAAATTGTCACTCAGCTCCCCTAATAATACCGCGTTCGCTGCCGCTGTTCCCGCTTGTTTTGTTCATAAATAAATAGACGTTTTCATTATGAACAGCTAGCATGAGCTAGTCATTTATTCAGCCATGTGGACTAGTGAACAGGCATCCATCTTGACTACTGCCTTGTGTGTAGCCCACTAGTAAACATGCAGCTCCACCTAGTGTACCATTCTAGAATGACATGTTACTGATCATTACATCCACTTCCTTAGAGGTTAAACAAAATCAATATCAATCAATATCAATCAATCATAACGACATAAACATCTTCGCAACAGTCAACACATTTTCAAAGCTTTACTTTATGAACTCTAAGCTTTTCATTCTTTTATTATAGTTTTCTTTGTACTCAAAGATTAAGTCTGTCAGGCTTTTTTACTTCACGTGTGGATCTTCTCAGCACAGGTAAGTCTGATGTGTTTTTATGAGAGCCTGTATGTGTGTTTGTGTTAGATTGTTCTGGTGGTGAGTGACAAGATTCCGTTGCGGCATTGCCATCGATTTGCTTTTGGATAGTTTCTTGTGTTTTCAGGAGGGAACGGCGGTTCCTCCTGAGAATCTGTCCTTCCTCAGTTCTAACAGTGTATGACCTTGGTCCTACTTCCTCAAGAACTGCAGCTTTCC
Source organism: Somniosus microcephalus (assembly GCF_052327205.1). Taxonomy (NCBI): domain Eukaryota; kingdom Metazoa; phylum Chordata; class Chondrichthyes; order Squaliformes; family Somniosidae; genus Somniosus; species Somniosus microcephalus. The sequence goes on from NC_140997.1 coordinate 151,414,425, forward strand.
TGTTCCATGCATTTGGACCCTCAATCCTGACAACATCATCCCTTGTCAATGGTTTCAGAGTTTTGGATGACTTGTCATAGTGTGATTTCTGTTTCAGCTTTAACATTTGAAGCCTCTGTCTTAGTTCCTTACTCTGCTTTCCTTTTGCACAGCAGGGTAGCAAGGTGCGCAACTTGCGACCCATTAGGAGTTCAGCAGGTGAAGAACCACGGTCTAAAGGGGAGGCTCGGTAGCTCAGCAGGGCGAGATAAGGATCAGACTTGCTTTCTGTTGGTTTCTTCAGTAGCTGTTTGAGAACTTGAACACCTTTCTCTGCCTTACCATTCGATTGAGCATACAGAGGATTGGATGTGATGTGCTGAAAGTCAAAATATGCTGCAAACTGTTGCCACTCCTTACAGTTGAAGCACGGACCATTGTCGCTAACGGCAATCCTGGGAATTCCATGTCTGGCGAAGATTGATTTAACATGCATTATGACACTGCTTGCTGATGTGCTTGAGAGCAGCGCCATCTCAGGATAGTTAGAATAGTAGTCAATCACTATTAGATAGTATTTACCATTCAAATGAAAGAGGTCCATACCAACCTTTTGCCATGGTGCTGTTGGTAAGTCAGCTACTGTCATTGGTTCCTTTGCTTGTTTGTTTTGGTGTTTCTGACATGTCTCACATTTGCCTATCATGTTCACAATGTCCTTATTTATGCCAGGCCAATAAACAGTGTCTCTTGCTCTCCTTTTGCATTTTTCAAATCCGAGGTGTCCCTCATGAATCCTTTCGAGCATGTCTCGATGTAGAGCCTGTGGAATAACTATTCTGTTCTGTTTTAGTAATAGTTCACTCGACACTGACCTGATGTGAAAGTACTTTGGACAGGAACCTTTTGGCCAACCATGATGAATGTTCTCTATTACTGTTTGTAACACTGTATCTTTTACTGTTTCTTCTGCTATTTGCTTTGATTTTGTGTCTGACACGGGCTGCGCAGCAGTGACCATACTCACATGAACATCCATATCTTCCTCAGTAGAGCTCACATGACTCATTGTGGGTGCTCGGGATAGTGCATCTGCTAACACTATGTGTTTGCCTGGTGTGTAGATCAGTTCAAAGTCATATCTTTGCAGCTTCATCATGAGTCGTTGAGTCCTTGGAGACATCTCATTCAGATTTTTTTTTATGATGTCAACCAGTGGGCAGTGGTCTGTCTCAACTGTGAAGGTGGGAAGTCCATATATGTAGCCATGGAACTTCTCTAGTCTAACTACCAAGCCTAGACATTCCTTTTCAATCTGTGCGTATCGACACTCAGAGTCAGTCATAGACCTGGAGGCATAGGCAACAGGCTTCCAACCTTCACCCTCTGCTTGTAGCAAGACCGCGCCTAGGCCATCTTTTGATGCATCAGTTGACACTTTGATTCTCTTTGTTGAGTCAAAGAAGGTGAGTACAGGTGTGGTTGTCAGTACTGTTTTGAGGTTCATCCACTCTTGTTCATGTCTTTCTGTCCATGTGAACTCATTTGTTTTATGTAGCAGGTCTCGCAGACAGGCTGTCTTGGCTGACAAGTTAGGAATGAACTTTCCAATGAAGTTTATCATCCCCATGATGCGTAGCACTCCTTTTTTGTCAGTGGTTCGGGGCATTTTGAGTATGGCATTTACTTTTTCCATATCTGGCTCTATTCCTTTACCAGATAGATTTTCTCCTAGGAAAGTGACTTCCTGGATGCCAAACTGACACTTGGCTTTGTTGAGCTTCAGTCCATTCTGGCGTATGCTCTGCAGCACTTTAGTCAGTCTCTCATTGTGTTGTTTCAGTGTGGAGCCCCAGATGATGATGTCATCAACATAGACCCGAACTCCTTCCAGACCTTCAATTATGTGTTCCATCGCTCTATGAAAGATTTCAGATGCAGATATTATCCCGAAAGGCATTCTGAGGAAACAATACCTGCCAAATGGTGTGTTGAAGGTACAGTATTTGGTGCTCTCTTCATCCAGTTTTAGTTGCCAAAATCCTTGTGAGGCATTGAGCTTTGTGAAGTATCTGGCACCTGACATTTCACTGGTGATTTCTTCTCACTTGGGAATCTGGTAGTGTTCACATTTTATGTTTGCATTTAAGTCCTTTGGATCCATGCATACTCTTAGATCATTGTTCTTTTTCTTTACACATACCATGGAGTTAGCCCAGTCTGTTGGCTCTTCGACTTTCCTGATGACTCCTAGTGTGGTCATTCTGTCCAGTTCTTTCTAGAGCCGGTCATGCAGGGGTGCTGGAACTCTCCGTGGAGCATGTACCACTGGCTGAGCATCCTCATTTAGCTGGATCTTGTATGTGAATGGTAGAACTGCAAATCCTTTGAACACATCCTGGAAATTACTCACTGCAGAATCCACCGAGTCGTCTGGTCTGCTTATGGCACAGTTTATACGGTAGACTCTCTTGACCAGTTCTAAGTCCTCACAAGCTTTGTCACCTAATAGTGAATCAAGTCCATCAGCCACAACAGAAAACATGAGATGATGCACTTTCTCTTTGACTGTCACTTTAAGTGTGCATACACCTAAGCCATCTATTTTCTGTCCATTATAGTTTTTCAGTAGTACTGACTTTTTCTGTATTTTGGGCTTTTCTTTCATATTTTTAATGTCACTCATACTGATTAAGTTTGCTTTTGCCCCATTGTCTAGTTTCAATGTAACTAATGCTCCATTTACCTGCAGTGGCATCATCCATTTGTCCTCTTTTACTGCATTAACTTTATTACATTCTAAAATGCTGCCCGATTGTGCTGGTTCATGGAAGACTTTATGCTTGCCGATATGCAAATGAGTTTGTGGGAAAACTTGATCAAAAAGATTTCAAGAAAACTGACGCATTTTTGAGCACAATTTGCGCTTGGATTGCCGATTGCACCCAAAGCATAAACTGGTGGGCTATGTATGTACGTGTATATATGCACACACATATATGTATATACATCATGGCCTGGAGTTTCTGCTTGATTGCACTGGTTTTTTTGGTGTAATTCCCCGAAATTGGTGTAACCAGCGCAAAAGATCACGGAATTTTAAGCGCAAATTGCTTTCAGCCCAACCCAAGTTTCCGTCATCTTTTGCGCTAGTTTGAAAACATCGCATTAGAAGCAGGCCCCGCCCACAAAACTGACCACGCCTCCCAGGGTGAATTAATCACCGTTGGGTGTTTCCGCTAATTGCGCTCGTTTGCAGGCCTTCGAGGAGGCTCCAAAAATGAAGCTGGAACTTTTTGGCGCAAGGACACTAACAGGTACGTTTCGAAAGGCTTCAAATTTTTTTTTAATTGACTAAGGAACTGACTTTTGTACCCCAATCTAAACTAGAAAATAGCTTTGTATATTTTTAAAAAGTCATTTTCAGTCATTTAAAATCGGATTGCTCACAGGTGGTGGATTGACACCATAATTTGAAATGCTTATTTTTTTGTGATAAACCCATCTTCAACTGTATTAATCAAACTTTACCAAATTACCAAGTTCTTAAATATATCAAGGAATATTTCTTAAAGCAAATTTTGTTTTTAAAAAAAATGATGTTTTAAACGCTGCCCACCCTGCGCTGCTTCACAGTAGATTTTGCGCTCAGTGATATGCAAATGAACACTTTTCAAAATGGGCACAATTTGGGGCACAATTTGTGCCAGAATTGCCGATTGCACCCAAAGCAGAAACTGTACCCCAGTGTGTATATGATAACATATATAATATATCTGCAAACTCACACACGCCTGTATATATGGCTGGAGTGTCTAGAACTAGGGGGCATTGTCTCAGGGTAAGGGGTCGGCCATTTAAGACTGAGATGAGGAGAAATGTATTCATTCAGAGGGTTGTGAATCTTTGGAATTCTCTGCCCCAGAGGGCTGTGCATGCTGGGTCTTTGAGCATTTTCAAGGCTGAGACAGGTAGATTTTTGGACTCTAGGGGAATCAAGGGATATGGGGATCGGGATGTAAGGTTCAAAAATTTCTGCACAACCCCAGAACACAAGGAAAGTCATTTTAAAGTGATTTTTGGAACATCACAGAAGGAATATGGAAAAAGGATAATAGGTGTGGTTGGGCCAAACAGAAGGATTTTAAAGAGATTGTTTAAGGAAGAGATTTTTTTGGACTGTTTTAAAAGTTATTGAGCATAAGGGATTTAAAATAAAAATCCCAGGAAGATTTGGCTGGTTTAAAGAGACATGTTCAGACTTGCAGAAGGCTGGAACAAAGGGGGCCCCCAAGTTTGGATATTGGACTGTCTGAGGAATGTAAGGGCTGCCCCAGTTTTACATAAGGACAATGAAGCCTGTTTTCCCGCCCAAAAGGTCACAGGGCCAGGTATCAGGTAAACAGGACATGTCTCCAGCTATACAAAGGGAAAACATCAGCCCTACAGTTACTATAAACAAACCACAGTCCAAAGTCAATTTTAAAAGGATTGAAAAACGTTTTGCATTTTAAATTGGTTTCAGGAAGCTATCCCAAAACCAGTTAACTAAATGGGAACAATCAAGTGGCCCTTAACGAGCCAGCCAAAAATCTAACAAGATTAGCAGGTTTCGTTTTAGTATAAACTAAAGATCTGTCTCCACAAGAAGGCAGTTCGTTCGGTGAGTTCGATGGGTTCGATCAGTACAGTTCAGGACAGAGAATTGAAACAGCAGTCAATGAATTTAAGTCAGCAGTACAGTTCGGACAGACACAGAAAAAGGCACAGCTCATTCGAAAGACATCAGCCTCGGGACAACAGAAGGAGAACGGAAGGAACCGCAGCAACCTTGGGCCCCACGAAACAAACAACCAACAATATTACCAACAACTAGGTAATATTGGGCCACCGTGACCAAAAAGAACCAACCTGGAAGAAACCGAAGATCTGCAAGTTTTTCCCACTCTACAAACTATTCCTGTGTTTGGTGAGCATTTCCTGGTCCTCTGGAATTCAACCTAGTTGGTATAGTGGGATTGGGAGGGGGTAAGGTAATTTTGTCTATTGTCATTCTCCCTCGCATATTCTGAAGTGTTCCCCCCTTTTAGAGTGACAAGATTTATTGTATTGTGTATATTTTCTTGTCTCAAATAAAATCCAAGTTCTTTTCACCAACTCAGTTGTCTGTTGCAATTTCATTACAACCCCCAAAAAAGTCCAGGTCTGGAACCAAGGGAGTGGAAGCGATTCGAACTGCTCAAAGGAGTCAGAGGTGAAGCTGACACACACACCACCCCTTACAGGTGGGAAAGTGGAGTTGAGGTCGAAGATCAGCCATGATCTTACTGAATGGCGGAGCAGGCTCAAGGGGCCGTATGTCCTGCTCCTAATTCTTATGTTCTTATGTACATGATAACATCCTTGATGCAATATAATGTACACTTTTAAAGGGATTATGAATAATGGGTATAAGATTCAAAATGAATTCCGAACCGCATTTTCAGCAATTTTCTTTATATATCTAGGGAAATTGTTAGTTAAAGGAAGTAAACAAGAATGAGATTTAATAGGAGGTGAAACCTGAATTGGGTCATTTGGTTTAATACGTTGCATAAATTTTACCTGGTTTAGATCATTCAGATTGGCCTGTGTGTTTAAACATCTGGCTTTTGGGGATCAGAGAAAGCTGCAATAGCTGGGTCAGTCAGATAGCATGGAGCTGTAAGGAGAGAGGAATTGTAAAATTAGCTGGAAATCAAGGAGGATGGCCGACTGAAGTGGGACAGTGTGCTGTATTTATTATATGTTTACTATTACACAAAGATAAGTTTTACTGGTTGAACAAAGTGACCCTGATGGTAACTGCTGCTCTGTGTGTTCACCTCACTGTGAAATAAAGCAGGTTACATATTAAATCAAGCCTCTTACCTCCTAGTGGTGACTCAGTCTGCCTTCAGAGAGATTGAAGAAATATGCTTGCAGAAGGCACAAGACTACAGTCCCGATCACATTGGGCTGCTATCATAATATCCCTGGGCTATGCAATTGTACAAGTAGATAGGGCAATGTGAGTCAATTCCTATAAAAATAAGATGCTGAGATCACTGCAGGGTGTGGCTGATACCATTGAACATGAGAAGGTATCTATGACAAACTCAAATTTGTAACACAAGCCCCATCTCTGTTATCAACCAATCTTCACACATGCCCTTCCTGGGAGTGTCCTTCTATCACAATCAGAAGTGGGAATCCTTGCTGATTTTTTCCTATTCCTAGCCTGGGTGCAATTGGGCCAATTGTAGTGTCTGGTACATAGCATAGGCCAGCAGACCAAGAACTGAACCTGATACCTCTATGGCTCAGGACGATAATGAGGGGGGGGGGTGCAGGGGTATGCTTTTACTCACTGAGCCATTAGGGGGTGGTCAACAGATGGCATTCATAAACAACTGAAGCTTCACGTGCATGGTTTAACATGCCATCTCATACCGTCAGATGTGCAGAATGCTCAAATCCCCAGCCCTATTCATTTCCAGGGATGATGGTGAAACAGATTGCCTCAACACTGGCCCAGTAAATGTGTGGCTAGCAAAGGAGTGGTAAGATATGGCCACACAGGGAGAATGCAGTCTCGGCCATGCTCTCATTGGGAGATGCCAAGTGGAAGTCAGGCACTTTTCCAAAGGAAGGGACGGGTAACCACTTGAAGCTACACTTATGCAGCTCCTGCTCGCTAGTCATAAAGAAGCACAGGTAGAGCCTAGGGTGTGGGCCACCTGCCTGCTCGTCCTTGATCAGTCATAGTGTACAACATGGCTCAGAGTGACCACTGAGACAGCAAAGGAGAGAGAGAAGAAAACGTTTTAACTCAACTACAAATACTAAGGAATAATAAGTCACAGCTTTTGATACATTTTCCATTTTGTTCCTTGGTTGGCAGGCAGTGACTGAAAACAATGCAAATGACAAGGGTTTGACTGAGACACTCTGTTATTTCTGTACAGCCCAAAGCAATTTCATCTTCTTTATATGAAAGTAAAATGTAAGCTTCCTTTCAAATTGCACAACAGGGTAGCTGTGAGTGTTTGGTCCTCACACTAAATCAAAAGAAGCCAATGTGCAATTCCCTTCAGCAAAGAAAATCTGAGGCGAGAAATACAACATTTTACTTGTGTGTTCTTCCAAAGCTCAGCTTTAACATGAGCTAGAGTTGCTCACAAATCTTTATACACCCACAATGTCAAATCGAAGAGGAAGTTACATAGGAAAAATGCACTATATCTGTTGGGGAAAGATCTGAGATGAGTTTAAATTCAAAAGACATAACCTCCATTCTTTCAGTGGAGGAATTTGGTGCCAAAGCACGAAGGAAAGGAATTGGGAATAGAAAGCCCCATCCTATCTAAGTAGCCTCCTCCAGCTCTACAACCCTCGGAGATCTCTGCATCCCTCCAACTCTGGCCTCTTGCACATCCCCGATTTTCATTGCTCCACCATTGGTAGCCGTGCCTTCAGCTACCTAGGTCCTAAATTCTGGAAATCCCTCTCAAAATCTCTCCTCCTCTCTACCTCTCCCTTCCTCCTTTAAGTCACTCATTAAAACCTTCCTTTTTGACCAAGCTTTTGGTCACCTGTCCTTATATCTATCTCTTTATGAGGCTTGGTGTCAAATTTTGTTTGATAACACTCCTGAGAAGTCCCTTGGGATGTTTTACTATGTTAAAGGCGCTGTATAAATGCAAGTTGTTGATGTTGTTGCCTATGAAATCCCTCCACCACCGGCGTACGATGACTGCAGTGTGTACCATCTACAAAATGCACAGCAGCAATTCGCCAAGGCTTCTTCGGCAGCACCTCCCAAACCCGCGACCTCTTCCACCTAGAAGGACAAGGGCAGCAGGCGCATGGGAACACCACCACCTCCAAGTTACCCTCCAAGTCACACACCATCCTGACTTAGAAAAATATCGCTGATCCTTCATCGTCGCTGGGTCAAAATCCTGGAACTCCCTCCCTAACAGCACTGTGAGAGTACCTTCACCACACGGACTGCAGCGGTTCAAGAAGGCAGCTCACCACCACCTTCTCAAGCGCAATTAGGGATGGGCAATAAATGCTGGCCTTGCCAGCGACGCCCACATCACATATATGAATAGAAAAAAAAGGAGGGGAATAAAATTGGAACCCGTACCTGCTGAGTACAGGGATTTCACAAGGTAAATATACAAGAGACAGTCAACCATACAGAGGTGGAATTTTCCATCGTCGAGAGGCAATATCGAATATGAAATTTTGTTGAACATTTTCTATGGGCTCCTACTACGGAATTGAGAGATCGGGTTTGCTGGAAACTCTGTGGTTCTCACCAATGCATGCGCCCAGCTTGAATCTGCAAGTTCTCATCACCCTGAACTGCCCCAGAAAAGTGATGATACTCCCAGTGCACTGGTATCTGACAACCCAATTTCTCCCTACTGCCACCCTGATTCTGGAGCAGGCAGAGCCACGGTACTAGCAGACAGGTGATGCCAGACTTGTTACATTCAGGGTTGTTTTAAACTATATGTTTTGTGTTGGTGAGGAACAACTTCAGTTTCACACTGACGTTGAACATGGGCAGTGTAAATTGGGGGGAAAAGCCCAAACCGGCTCTGGAGCAAAGCGGAATGAGACTCCCTGTCCCAAGGTGTATCGCACTACTTCACTCCAGTGTTGGGCTGTGACTCTGGAATGAGGTATGGTTACCATCAGTGCAAAAGAAGACCTTTTCAGACCGACACTATAGCTGTGTGAATGCACCATTAACATATCTTTGTATAAATATAATGTTAAGAAATTGCAACAGCTGCACTTTAAAAAAAATTGTTTATTGGATGTGGGCGTTGTTGGCAGGCCCAGCATTTATTGCCTATCCTAATTGCCCTTGAGAAGGTGGTGGTGATCCTCCTTCTTGAACTGCTGCAATCTATATGGTGAAGGTACTCCCACAGTGCTGTTAGGGAGGGAGTTCCAGGATTTTGACCTGATACGTATATTTTTTTCCTTTTAAAAAATAAGAGAAACACATAGACAAAGCAGAGTGGTGGATGTTTTATTAAAAGGAAGTAGGTTGGTTCACTACACTAGTACGATAGCAAAATACTGCAGATGCTGGAAATCAGAAATAACAACAGAAAATGCTGGAAAAACTTAGCAGGCCAGGCAACATCCGTGGAGAGCAATTAGAGTCAAAGTTTCGGGTCAAAAGCCTTTATCAAGATTAAGAGGCACAGGGAAAGAAATAGATTAAGAGGCCGGGCTGGGAGAGAACAAAAGACAAGAGACATTAAGAGGTATTCAAAACGAGACAAGATGGTGATAGGACTAGAGGAGACAAAAGACGGCTCTAGATTAGGTGTGAAATGCACTGGCAGAATGGGAGACAGCTGCCATGTGGGAGAGAGAAAAAAAAGTAAAGGGGGGGAGGGAACAACCAAAACAAAGGTGTGGATAAAAAATATAAATAAAAATGTAATAGGGGCCGTGGTGTAAGGGGTTTTAGATCGCAGAGGTTTCTCTCTCTAGAGGCCTCTCTCTCTTGCACAGTAAAACCTTGAGTGGTTCGACCCACTCACCCCTTAGGTTCAAGACACTGGAATTTGAGGCAGGAACTACAATGTAGAGAAAACTCTATAGACCAGGTTTAATGAAAAACGAAATGAAATTTTATTGCATAAAGGAACAAATCAAACTGCAAATGAATAAGGTACATGGGAGGGAAAAACAATTCATAATACAGTACTGGCTAAGATATATACAGGCCTATTATACTTTACAAAAGTCATCACGAAATGGGGAAACACACGGAACATCGAGGGATAACAAATCATTGTTAAAATTACCCTTTAAATGCCCACCCCGTAAGCCTATCTAGATCAGATTGTGAGGGGCCAGAAACATGCTCACCAATCCAGTTGGAAAGTATAGAGTTTTGAAACAGGTCTGCATTTTGATCCTTTCAGGCGTCCTGTATCCACGTGGTCAGTGCTGTGGGCTTCGACACTCTCTCTTCTTCCTCAAGGTGAAGGTCACGGACAGGCTGGATGTCAGCAGGGCTGGAAGTCGGTGCGGGGAGAGACCAACTGATTTACCATTCTCGTATGGGTTTCGTTGCACAGCCCAGTTGGTTCACAATTTTCATATAGGTTTCACCTATACTTGTCAGCCTCCCGGGGTCGGTCAATGATCTCCCGACAGTTACCCTGGGGCTAGATGCTGACTCGACCTCCCATCCCGAACCTCGATCCTCCGTCGTCTCCGCTTGAAATCCGTACCGATGTAGAGGCCCAGCTGAAGCCCCGGATCCTGTGAACCTCCTCAGCACCTCGATCTTTCTCAGAACATCGATTGCTACCCCAGATATACTTCTCAAAAGAGGCCTTTATCTCCTGCTAAATCAAGGTTAGTCTTTGTTTAACTTTTGGTGGGCTAGTAACACAGCGGGGTAGTTATTGGCCTAGAAATTCAGTTGTTTGCGCCAACCACTAGCACCTTAGGAGGAGGAGATGTGGGGCGCAAGGCGGCTAGCGGCCGGGCGCAGCGCGATCTGCGCCTCTCCCCAACTTCAGTAAAGATTTAGCGGTGGCGCAAAGCCTTTGCGCGCGCTCAGCTGCGCGCGCAGATCCTGACGTCATTTCATCGTGCAACGCCCTTTGTTCGCCCCAAACCGGAAATTCAGTGGCGCCGACCTATTGTGCGCCTGGCGCCCCTAGCGACTGGTAGAGGGGAACGGTTATCAGTCGCTGCGGGGCGCGGGGGGCGCAAATTAAAGGGCACTCCTCCTGCAGTAGAAAAGGCAGCCATTTTGCAACACTCCTTCTTTGTGAGAGACGGATCTTTGCAGAGAGACAAAGGTAGAGAGCTTTCTGGTTTGGCTCAACACTCGCACAGGTACTTGTGGCTTCAGGCCACAGCTTTCCACTTGCCTTTAACTTTAGAGCCATATCATTGATTGGAAACATATAATGGGGGCTGCAATGGGTGCAAACGTTGGCCTTCTCCATTGCATTCAAAGGGCTCACAGACGCCATGAGAGAGTGGCAGACATGGCCAGATGGAGAGGGGGCAACAGGCGTCGGCAAAGGAGGCCTTACCCACCCAGGGTATACCGCCAGCAGTTCTCATATCTGAACATGTCTGACGAGCAGTGTGTTCGGAGGCTGTGATTCCGAAGGGCGGTGGTCACTGAGATCTGCCACCTGCTTCGCGGAGATCTGCAGCCACATCTGAGGAGCAGGACATCTCTGTCGGTGGCAGTGAAGGTGACGGTGTCTCTCAACTTCTATGCCACCGGCTCCTTCCAATCCGCTACTGGGGACATTTGCAACATCTCCCAGTTTGCCATGCATTGCTGCATCCGCCAGGTGACCAATGCCCTTTTCAGAAGGAGACATCAGTTCATCTCCTTCTCCATGGCCCTTGTCAAGCAGCAACAGCATGCAATGGGCTTTGCAGCATTAGCGGGCTTCCCCATGGTGCAGGGCGCATTGACTGCTCGCATGTGGCTTTGCGGGCACCTCTGGAGAATGCCGAGGATTACCGCAACCGGAAGGGCTACCATTCGCTCAATGTGCATTTGGTGTGTGACCACAGGCAGATCTTCCTAGCTGTCAATGCCCGCCTTCCAGGCAGCAGCCACGATGCCTTCATCCTGCGCCAGACTTCTGTGGCAGACATGTTCCAGGCCCAGCCTCACCCACGAGGATGGCTTCTCGGGGACAAAGGCTATCCTTTGTGCACCTGGCTGATGACCCCGCTCCGTGCTCCCAGCACCCCTGCTGAAGAGGGATACAATGACAGCCATCAAGCAACCAGGAACATCATTGAGCAAACAATCGGCGTCCTGAAGCAACGGTTCCGCTGTCTGGATCGTTCCAGAGGAGCCCTACAGTATTCGCCTGAGCGAGTCTCCCATTTCGTGGCCGTGTGCTGCATGCTGCACAACCTGGCTATCCGCAGGACTCAGCCACTGCCACCAGACATTGGAGGACACCAGAGGAGGAGGAGGAGGAGGAGGAGGAGGACCAGCACAGGAGGGAGGCAGAAAGTGCAAGGGCCGCCCGTCGGCGGCTTATTGAACGTTGGTTCTAGGCCCCCTCTCAGGGAATGGCTTGTGGCACAAGATGAATGTAGCCGCTCCACAAGCCCTCAGCCGAGCAGGGCAACCAGGACTTCCAAAAGAAAGCATGGACAGTGCGATTTAAGAACATTTATTTCTTTGAAACCTCTGCCCTTCCCACATTACAAACTAATGGAGAGAAACCCCCCCAAAAAACACAAATCGAGCAGTCTCGGCCTTTCAAAAAACACAAATACACCAGTCTTGGCCTTTCAAAAAAACAAATCCACCCTCCCCCTTTAATAGCTCACCGGCGCCAGAGTGTCTGCCGTCAATCAGCAGCTCGCCGCACCTGCGCTGCGCCCGCCCTCGGGGGTTTCGCCCCGGGCCACCGGCTTAGCACCTAATGATAGTCGTGCATCACCTGTTTTAGCGCAGCAGCAACCTCTTGGGGCGATGCCACTGAATATCGGCGAAGGTGGCGCGAAGTTGCGCCGGGCGCAAACTTTAGCGGCCGCCCGGCTGTAGCGCCCCAAACGTGGCTATACTGAATTTCGAGGCCATTATGTTTTAAACTACTTTGGGATGGCCGGTAACGGCTATCTCTGGTCTGGAATGACCTTGTATTGTTTTGAATGTCTTCTTCATGTCTTTAATGGGTCTTTGATGCTCCCCCTATGAATATAAAACTGTTTCCCTTTGTCTGGGTAAACATGTAGATGGCCTTTATCTACAGGCCGATCTGACTGGATCTGCATCCAATCCATATGTATGTGGCTCTGTCTGGTTTTGTTTTCTCCGAAATGGCCTTCCAGAACTTACTGTGGGCTGAATCCACAAAGGCTGTCTGGGGACTGCAGGAACCATTTTAAAGTGTCCCGAAAAGCTGGTCACGGGGTCTGGTGGCCATTTTGTATGCCCCTTTTTCTGGGCTTCTTTTAAAACAGTCTTTAAAATTAAGGCCTCTTCTGCCAATAGACCCTTATAGGACAATGTTCAATTTTGCAAATCTTACAGTTCCCCCTGATGACACTATAATTTGCTTGAAGTATCATAATTCTGGCTGAGCAAAATTTTCTGACTCTCCACATTCAAACCATCCCCTGTATTTACCTATCTATGATCCCACAACACATGCACTTCCCATTTCAGAAAACCTACAGTGTACATTAAGCATCTATAGATGGCAATACATTGGATTTAAAATCTGACACATTCATTTCCAGGCGTGGAGTGGGGGCCTAATACCCCCACACCACCTGGTTCGTACACATTATCTTTTATTAACAACAACTCACTTAATGAACTTCAATAATAAAATAAAGTATACACAAAAATTGCACATGAACAAACATCAAACATAGATAAGGGAGGGAAACTTTAACTTTATACATAGCAGCGAAAATCTAAACGGGTGTCTCCTCGTCTACCCGCACATAATGCTCCTTCCATTCTCCTCTGTTCTCATGCTTCTGCGAATGTCTGACCTTTTTACAGTGTACAAATAGTAGATAAATCACAATAAAAACCTGACACACTACAAGGATGTGGGAGGCTATCCTAATCCAAGAAGGGACTTCTATATTAGTGAACAGGTCCCACCACTGTGGGGTCACTATATCCAATGTGTCTGCCCCTATATCTAACGTCTTCTGCTCCAGCGTGTAAAAATGTTTCTGTGAAACGGCAACGGCTTTTAGTATCTTGGTGAGGTGTTCAGGGAGAGGGGGAATGATATACCCAAAATGTGCAATGAATTGTTGCAGGTCGGTGAAATTTTCTTTCACAGTGAGGTGAACAGTGGAAGGTTCAGGAATGGGGACAATTCGCTCTTGGGCCACTTGAACTTCTGCCTTGGGTTTGAAGCAGAAACTGCTGTCACTCATGTGACACCAGCCGTGCTGTCCATGTTGGTAGTGGGGCGCTGCAGTGGTGACACAGTATGTCCCACCTCCTATATATGCCACCTGCGGGGGCACATCTGCCTTGTGCCATTGCCTCCATGGTGCAATTTATAGGCTTCGCGCCAGCAGTTGTGAACCCGCACTGTGGTTTCGAATAGGCATTCAAGTGCTGGGGACACAGGATGATGTGTGCTCCCCGGGTCCAGCACCCCGAGAGGTCGGTACCCATCATTGCATGCTCCCATCGAATGACGTACGGTGGGACCACTGTGTAGCGAATATGTGCACCCCCTTGAATGAATCCAATGTTCTCCACCCTGTATACCGGGGCGGGTTTAGCTGTCTTTCCCATAACCGGCATTCTTACCACTATACCCATAATGGTGTGATTAGACCTCCCACAGTCCACTGGGACTGGGTAGGCCTCGGATGCTAGTCTGAGCTGGCACGGACTTAATGCGCTCTCAAAAGGGTGGAGGGCTGCAAGGTGCTTATTGCTGATCCAGGAGGGGACCAATCCTTGTTTTAAATCCTCCAGATTACTGCGGCCCTAGCCCAGTAACCACGCCCCATACAGCATGCACGCCTCGTTCTGCGCAGCCTGATCTGACGCATTCCGATCCTCCCTGATGAGAGCATTTACCGTTTTCGCGTGCTTCTGCAGCTCAGCTATAATTTCTTTTAAGCGTAGTTTCATGGCCTGGTCCTCATTTAACTCAGAACCTACTACCTTATTCTCATCCGTCGGTATCGTTCTTAACCGCCCTTTTAAATCATTGATCTGAGTCTGCAGCTCCACCTCATCCAGAGTTTTGATGACAGAAGTCCCTGTGTTAAAAGCTGTAAAAATATCATTTACTGTACCCCTTCTTTGTCTCCCTACCGTCCAAAACCTCATGTGGTGTGGTGTACAGTCCGGCTCAGTCGACATCGGCAAAGTCAAACTCATAAAACTGTCTGAACATGTTTGTTAAAAGGACCTGGCACAATTGCTCCCTTTCCTTGGGGCACTACTCTGGCAATCGCACCTCGGTGAGGTTTAAAATCACCGAGGCCACCGCGTAGTGCACCCCTTGGTACAGCATCTGACCTGTGGGCACTAATACCAATCCGTTCCCGGGTCCTTTGGTAGTGGTGGGGCATCCTTCCTTGCGGGCTTTGGCTACCGGAATCGTGGGCAGGGGCTTACGGGGGCGGGTGATGAGCTCAGTGGCATTCACCGGGATCTGAGAGTATGGGACTCCGCACGCCTGTGTGCTGGCGTCCCACCTCATCCCTTCTCCAGCATCCTGCTGCTGCCTTTGGAAAAAGATGGAGATGCCTGTGGGGCAGATGCGTTCTGAACCCCACATACAGATGTAAATCCCCTCATCTGGTTCCCACCATTTGTCCCAACAGACACTCAACCCCCCATGAGTCCCCGTAATAGTCTGATGGGTATTGTTACCCTGTCGCTCCCACTCGACTGTGGAGTTCTTCATGGTTTTGCTCAACTTGCACAACCATCACCATCTGTCCAAAGGAACATGTCCGTAGCATTCTAAACAGATCTTCTTCCTGACAGTGACGCTAACTCTGGGTGCGATCATCCTCACCCTGGGACACATTAGAGAAGTCTCTCTGTATGCGAAACCCGACTGGCTGGAGTATTCTGTAGAGTTCGACCCCAGCCATCCTGGCCACCTCCTTTCGTGGAAATAGGTGGCTGTTTCTTCAACGTCCCGTCTTCCCGTCCCATCGGTCACGGTGGGGGCTGTGTCCCCGGAACAGCCATACACAATGGAGTCCTTGGTGTAGCCCCGATAGGCCAGGCTATACCCGATCACCACGAATGCGACGAGAATCCCCTTCATTATCCTTTTGGTTCCTGTAACAAATTAAACAATACAGCCAGGCTCCCGAGAGATTCTGGCCTAGGTGAAGGCATGATTGGGTCTTTCGACCTCGATCCAAAACAACACACATGCTGGGCAGAATCCAAATCTACTACTTATACACACTATCATCTTAAAAATTACACACCTTAAACTTAACTAAACTTAAACTTAACTTATGTACAACGCTGCCCGTCCCCGGGCGGCTTGCCTAATCCCTGTTTGGACTGCAGCGCACCGCTGTGGAAGTACAGTTTCTCACTTAGACACGAAATGGCTTCCTGGGCATAGAATAAAAACTCAAATGGCCGACAGCATGATTCACTAATCAGTTTCAAGGGGATGAGACAATTTAGGAATGCTACATACATACTCCTTATCAGTGACAAGCTTAACAAGGAGCCTCGTTTAACAAACAAATAGCCAAGGACAGGATAAGGTAAACATCGGCCCACAGGCTCAATTGGTACAGTGGGAGAACAGAAGGATCCCATAATAAAGGATTAATTAATCTTATCTCAAGGTATTTCTGTTCGTTATTCTAACGAAGCCTGGAATACGTTGTTCTAATAATTCGCAAGGTCTGTGCCTTTATAATCAGGTATGATTCAATACTATGTCATGTGGCATAGAAAGCCTGTTTTGTTTCTGTACTGTATAAATATGTTACAAATTCTGTATTACTTTGAAGAGGTCTGATGTAGCCTTTGACTACACAACCCTTCCCTTGCAAGCAAATAAAGCCTGTCTTTGATGATACTTTGTGTTTAAGAGTCTTACTCGGGAGTCGAGACTTCGACAGTATTACTTGGAGGTTCCAATGAGATCGCTTGCTGCCTTTCGGTAAGTCACGGACAAGGGCATCGTGAATCTCTAATGACAGATCCTGAATGGCCACAGTGATGTTTTATCACATAAAAGGATTTCTCATTAGATATTGAATTGGTGTGGTCTGTTTCTTCCAATGGGAGTACTGCGATCAAGTTAAGACTCATGTTTCAGACTTGAGTTGAATCCTGTAACTTTTGCTTCTTTTATTGTTGACCACTGAAAGGAGGAGAATACTGACAACTCAAGTCTTTAAAAAAAAAGTATCGGGCAAAGAAGGCAAGAGGAAAGTCGACAGGGCTGAGTCCCAGACAGATAAGGTACCAAGTTAAAACTGCAGTATCAAGGGTGGGTCTCTTGAGCCGGGGTGAGAGACCCGCAGCAGAAAGTATCATTTGAGGATTGTCACTGTGTTTTAATGACCTGTATTACCAGGCTCGGGACTATTCTCCGTTGAGATACCTTCTACGAGGGTTCAAGCCCCTCGCATTAAAGCATAAGGATTTTATATGAATATAGAGGTTAAGAATTATCGCAACCATTGTTTTCCGTTTTGTTTGTTGATTATTGACAATGTTAAGACAGAAGACTCTCACATAAAGTATAAGTTAAATGTTAAGGACTCAGCTTGTAGTGGCGTACAACGCAAACTGAGAATTGACTATTTGTTTAGTTTAGAGTATAAGATAAATGTCTGAATATTTGGTCTGTTTGCCTGTTTGGGCAGCTGCATTACTTGTCATTTCTTTGACTGTTGTTATTACTTGTTATTTTTCATCACTTGTGGTCCTTTGGACAGTCAGTAATAGTCGTAAGGGGGTAAGGGGTGAAACTTGCGATCTGGAAGAAGAGAGCCTAGTTTAAAAATAAACATACAAACTAAGACGGGAGCTGCACAGAGCAAGATCCCAGAAAAAAAAAGGAACTCCCGCTTCTTATGTCTTTACCTACTATGGTCAGATATCCATAAATGATTTACCTAAGTGAGCTAGATGGACCAAGAAAGACAGACACCCTTTCCCCGTGGATGGTACATTTAATCTAGATAGAATTACGTGTCTAGAAAACTGCCTAGCAGGCAGAGACCCACGTAGAAGGGGTGCAAAATCAGTAAATTGGTCTGCCTTCTCAGATTGGAAAAGGGAAGCAGAAAAACGTAAGGAACGCAGCATATTAGCTAGTAAAACTGAGAACAAAAAATAAGAAAAGAGATCTAATGAATAAATTGATTAAACAAGAAAAGTTTCCGCTAATGCCTTTAAGACAAAACCCGAAGCCTACCGCTCCTCCCTGTGAATATCCTCCCATGCCCATGACTCATTCCAGTGATGACGAGGATCAGGGATGGTTCAGAAGACCAGCCCCGCCTCCTGAATACGAAGTGCAACAACAAGGCGCAGCGGGTGGTGAATCACCCGACCCCAGTGCTGTAAGTCAGGAGAATATAATCAACACCAGATAAGATAATTGAGACAACTCAGAAAAGGGATGAAGACGTTGAGGATTATATAGAAAGAATGGAAGCAGTTATGGGACAGCATTCAGGTATGACAAAAGAAAATTACCAAATCCCTTTAATTAACGCCCTTGTAAATGGCCTCAGAACAGAACTTAAGGAACCGTTGACTTTATTTTGCCTTGACTGGAGACATAAAACCATTCCTGAATTGACACAAATCTTGAAAGGAATACAGGAAAGGAATAAAGATCAAAAGAGTAAAGTTTCCTTGTTAATGGAGCAAGCAGCTTCTCCAGCCCTGACCGCCCAGACTACTATTTACTACCAGGGTCAAAACAGGGGACGAGGTAGAGGGTATAACAGAGGCGGATTTAGAGGAAATAGTAGAGGAGGGACTGGCAGAGGCCAGTGGAACGGAAGAGGCGCAAACTCTCCGTGTTTTAACTGTGGTCAGATCGGACACTGGAAGTCCAATTGCCCGTTCCCCAAACAGCAAAATCAAGGCTGGGGAAGTGCCCCAGTAAATACAAATACCCAAGCCCAGGTTCACACTCGTCCACAAGCAGGCTTTACAACAGGGGATCCTTGGGGAGGTCAGATTATGGAAGGACAATTCGGACTCCCAGGGCAAAATTATTCAGCATGACACGGAGAAACGGCCCCGAACAATGCCCACACTCTCCAATTACCACTAGTATCGCTAAATTCTAGAGATGAGCCATATCTATCCATAAATATGCAAGGCAAGAATGTCCCTTTCCTCGTCGACACAGGAGCCACAACCTCACTATTGATAAAACAATACGCTACAGGAATTCCATGCACTGACAAGGATGTTACCTGCATAGGACTTTCTGGTGTCTCACAGACTCTGACATGGTCACAACCGTTACAAATACGAGCAGATAATTTTTCTGGCCAACATGCTTTTTTGTTATCAGACGACGCCCCCATGAACCTTTTAGGGAGAGACTTGTTGTGCAAAATGCAGGCAACAATAATTTGTTCAGAAAAGGGACTGCAGATACACGTTCCGACCGATAGATGTACTATGTGCCTTTTACAAGAATGCTCCCTTCCCATTGCCTACCAGTGGGCAAATGAAAACCAAGAAATAAGCCATAAACTAATGATAATTGTAGGAGCACTACACCGTGCCTCAAGAACAGTCTCAGAGTACCAGAAGGATTTGAAATTAGACAGCTGGCACATGAATCTGCATTGCACTGCCTTTTATGAAGGCACGGGAAAAGACACGACTATAAAAGACAGTTACTCAATTGGA
The DNA here is from genome assembly GCF_052327205.1 of Somniosus microcephalus. NCBI lineage: Eukaryota > Metazoa > Chordata > Chondrichthyes > Squaliformes > Somniosidae > Somniosus > Somniosus microcephalus. Next base: position 151,433,833 of record NC_140997.1, read on the forward strand.
TCCCGTTGCATGCGGCCTGCCTGGATGCCTGCCAATTCTAGCTGCTGCCTATTACGCTGTACAACAGGCTCAAGGCATCACGCTTAATCACCGAACCGTTTTGTTTGTACCACATTCAGTGGAAGTACTGTTATCAAAATACGCCACTCAGCATCTAACATCAGCCCGTAGCAGCAAATATGAGGTTGCACTGTTATCCAACTCCAATCTCCTAATTCAAAGATGTTCAGTTTTGAATCCAGCCACGCTGCTACCAACAGAAGAGGACGGAATCCCGCACTGCTGTGACACGGTTACCCAATTAGCTACCAAGGCCCGAACAGATCGATCTGAAACTCCTATTCCTAATAGTGACTTGGTATTCTACGTAGATGGATCGGCCCTTAGGGATGACAAGGGATCACCTAGGGCTGGGTATGCCATTTCAGATGATCATTCAGTTATGGAAGCGCTCTCACTACCTCAGTCATTTTCAGCGCAACAAGCAGAACTCTTCACTCTTACCAGAGCTTGTATATTGGCTACTGATCAAACTGTTAACATTTATACCGACTCCAGGTATGCTTTTGGAGTTGCTCACGATTATGGACAGATCTGGAAATTAAGGGGATTTCTAACTTCCTCAGGATCAACTATTGAGAATGCTGAGCAAATCAATAATCTTTTAAAGGCTCTAGTGTGCCCCACTAAGATTTCAGTTATTAAATGTTAGGCTCATACAGGCAATCAGGATCAGATATCCTTGGGTAACGAGCGATCAGATAGAGCTGCTAAATCAGCCGCTCTGTCAGATACAGGGCCACAGGTCTCAGCCTTTGTTTTGCGTCAACAAAAATCAGATAATGACCCACCTTCTATTAATGATGTTTTAGCCTTTCAGTCACAGGCTAACTCAGACGAAGTGTTAGCTTGGGCAAGGGATTCTTGCTTTAAAACGCCTGAAGGGGTATGGGTTCACCATGACGGCCGCATGGTGGCGCCTAAATCTTTACTCCCATGGATTGCCCGATGCGTTCATGTGTTCACGCATGCGGGCAAAGGGGGGATGACAGACTATATTAATCAAACATGGTATGTACCAGGTATTTCGGCAATTGCAAAACAAATCAGTGAAAGGTGCACCACATGCCAGGAAATGAATCCAGGTAAAACAGAGAAAGTACAGCCTGCCTCCCACCCGAATCCATCAGGCCCTTTTGTAAATTTGCAAATGGATTTTATTGAATTACCTCCATGTTTAGGATTTAAGTATGTGTTAGTAATTATAGATATGTTTTCAAGATGGGTCGAAGCTTTCCCATGTAAAAAGAATGATGCTGTAACAGTAGCAAAGTGCTTGTTAAAAGAAATCATACCAAGGTTTGGAATACCTATGCAGCTTTCAAGCGACAGAGGATCGCACTTCACTGGAGCAATTATAAAAGAACTATGTAAAGCTTTGCAGATTAACCAGCATTTTCACTGCAGTTATCATCCACAATCCGCAGGACTGGTGGAAAGACATAATGGAGTGCTGAAGAATAAACTTTCTAAACTTTGCAATGAAACTGGACTTAAATGGGTCGAACTATTACCCTTAGCATTGATGATAATGCGAGCAGCAACTAACAGGACAAATGGACTGTCTCCACATGAGATTGTTATGGGACGACCCCTAAGACTGCCATTTTCGGCACCATTTATGGTGAAACAAATGGACATTCATAAAATGGACGAGGCTATGCTAAACTATTGCATCGCATTAACTAAATGTATCTCCAGCTTTCACCAACAGATAAAGGAAGCTCAAACGAGTCCAGCAGAGGGAAAGTGCCACGACTTGGAACCTGGAGATGACGTCTACGTGAAGGTTTTTAAAAGGAAGAACGGTCTGCAACCACGCTTTGAAGGACCATATCAAGTGCTCCTGACTACAAACACAGCCGTAAAAGTCAATGAAAGATCTTCCTGGATTCACACATCCCACTGTAAGAAGGCACCGAATAGAGACAATTGAATTTTGAAAGACTCTAACAATGAAGACGTTACTTATATTTTGCATACTAATCGGACAACTGAGTCTAATATGCCAAGGAAATGGGGAAAGATCCCGAAAGAAACGAGAATTACACGTGAATACTTTTTTGTACATGTCTTACGAATATGCTAGACGCAGTAAGTCAGTATGAAAACCCAAAGAACCAAGGCTGGGCTGACTGGATATTGGGAGGATGGCTGGGATCAGTAGGACAAATATTATTGCATGGACTGGTAGTAGTAATAGCCCTGATTGTATGCATTGCTCTGTTTGTCACAACAATTAAGTGTTGTTGCAATAGGTTAGGCAAGACAGTCTTGCCTGCAATGAATATGATGATACAGAGAGAAGTAAAGTCAGTAGAGGAAAAGAATGGCCCCCTAGATGAGGAACTGAGACGATTGAATAAAATACAATTATAAGGATTAAAAGACTTAGACAAAATATATACATATATATTCCACATGCTCTCCTCTTTCTGTAAAACATATTTTTCCACTCAAATGAGAACTGCAGGCTAATATAAGCTGCAGGAAAATTAGAACTGCAGGCTAATATAAGCTGCAGGGAAATTAGAACACTGCAGGCTAACATAAGCTGCAGAACTATACAAAGACATAAACCTGAAATCAAATCAAACATAATTAAACCCCACAAGAACACACGCCCAAACACTAAGAATAGACAGAGAAGAAAGACGATCTTAGACAAGGTCAACCATCAATACAGGTAAACCCCGGGGATGGTTCAAAACGGCAAAGAAGTCGGTATCCTTGGCTAAAATCTGAATTTGGTATGAGGACCGATAGGAAGAGGTTAATTTCAGTTATGTTGTCCTAGTAAGGACAAAAGGGAAGAATGTGGAAGTACAGTTTCTCACTTAGACACAAAATGGCTTCCTAGGCATAGAATAAAAACTCAAATGGCCGACAGCATGATTCACTAATCAGTTTCAAGGGGATGAGACAATTTAGGAATGCTACATACATACTCCTTATCTGTGACAAGCTTAAGGAGCCTCGTTTACCAAACAAATAGCCAAGGACAGGATAAGGTAAACATCGGCCCACAGGCTCAGTTGGTACAGTGGGAGAACAGAAGGATCCCATAATAAAGGATTAATTAATCTTATCTCAAGGTATTTCTGTTCGTTATTCTAACGAAGCCTGGAATACGTTGTTCCAATAATTCGCAAGGTCTGTGCCTTTGTAATCAGGTATGATTCAATACTATGTCATGTGGCATAGAAAGCCTGTTTTGTTTCTGTACTGTATAAATATGTTACAAATTCTGTATTACTTTGAAGAAGTCTGATGTAGCCTTTGACTACACAACCCTTCCCTTGCAAGCAAATAAAGCCTGTCTTTGACGATACTTTGTGTTTAAGAGTCTTACTCGGGAGTCGAGACTTTGACACTGTTCCCTGTGGCGGGGCTGCATTGACTTGTAGCTTGGGTCCCTCGCAGCCTTTTGCTGCCAATTGGGGACTGCGTTTTTCCAGGGATTTGCCAAGTCTGTGTCTGCTGGGGTAGGGGGAATTTGGCAAGGTTTTTCTTGGCTGAGGCGTCCGAGACGACCTACGAGAGTGTGCCTTGGGTGAGGCTCCCTTAGTGAGTGGACCTGTGGTTGGGACTTTAGCCCTCACAGCCCATGGCTCCTCTACGACTGCCGGCTTCGGCTCCCTTCCCTCAGGCTCCGCCCCTTTGGGATTTGGGTCTGTGGCAGACGACTTCTCCCTACCTGTTCCTACAGGTGGAGAATCTCCGCCCCCAAGTTCTACCTCCCCTACGCCTGAGTCGAGGGCGGGATCTCTGTCTTCCGACTCCACCTCCTAAAGAATCGTGTCAGGGGTGGGGCCTAGCTTTTCGGGCTCCCCCCCGATGATGTTCGGATCAGGGGGAGGGCCTTGGTCTTTGGGCTCCTCCTCGTCCAAGTCCCAGGCCAATGGGGAAACCTCCCAGGTGGGCGGGACAGCTTCTCCCTTCAAGCAGGCTGCGGTTCCAGCCTGTGTGGTCTGTGACTTATTGCACGCCTCAGGCTGAGGATTTTTACCCTCAGACCTGGCTTCGGTTGTTGGCTCTTTTGCACCCGGCTTAAACAGTTTTCACTGATTGATGTGAAACCATTTAGTGCGCCGGGGCAACTTCACTGCATATACCATGGGGCTGGCTTTATCCACGATACTGTAGGGCCCCATGTACAGTGGTTCTAAACTCCCCACTCGGGCATAGTTTCTCACCATGACCTGATCTCCTACTTCCCACTCCTGTGTCTTACGGGGTTCGAGCAGCAGTCGGTTGCCCTGATGCTGCTTTCCCATGTTCCCAGCCGCTTGCCCATAAACCTGTTTCAGGCACTCCAAAAGGGTCCGGGCAAACCTGTCCTGATTTACCTCTCAGAGCTGGCCCTCAGTGAGCACCGGGGCTAGTACATGTGTTGGGGTTCGCATGACTCTCCCAGTCATTAATTCGTGCGGGGAGTACCTCGTACTTTTAGACTGGCTAGCCCGGATCCCCATGAGGACTAGAGGCAAGGCTTCCGCCCATTTCTGGGATGAGCCCATCGTCTCTTTCCTCAACTTTTCTTTGAGAGTGCGGTTCATGTGTTCCACAATCCCGGATGACTGAGGATTGTGGGCCACGTGCCACTTCCCTTCGATGCCTAAGAGCATGAGGATGTTCTGCATACTTAGCCGGTGAAATGACTCCCTTGGTCAGATTCCACGAACCGTGGTAGTCCCCACCGCGAGAACACTTCCCGGACCAAGAGTCTGGCAGTACTAAGCGCCGTGGCTGTTTTGCATGGGAAGGCTTCTACCCATTTGGTGAACACATCCACCAGGACGAAGCAATACTTATAGCCCCCCTGAGCGGTGGGCAGGGGCCCGATGTAGTCGACCTGTATCGACTGCCATGGTCCCTCTCCTCTCCTGATGTGTCCCATGGGCACCTTCCTTTTCTGGGGGTCTGGGTTGTTTGCAGCGCACACAAGACAATTAGCGCAGAACTCGCGGACATCGGCCCGAAGTCCCGGCCACCATCCTGCCTGTTCTACCCGTTGCCAGGTGACCTCAGGCCAGGGGTGTCCCGCTCCTGGACCTTCATGGGCCAGTTGAAGGAATTTGATCCGGTGCTGCTGTGGCACAACCTACTGTTACAGTTGGAACAGCATGCCTTCCTTGATGGAGAGGGCTGCTGTACCGTATGGACCCTCTACTTCCTTGCCCTCAGTGATGGCATTGAGGACTGTTTTTAGGGTGGGATCTAGGCTTTGGATGGTCTTGAGGTCTGGGGGCAGTGCTACCCCTGTGGTCCCCTGAGTCCCATCCCTGCCTTTGATTACTGCCACGGGTTTGGACCCATAGGGATCCCAGAAAGTGCCGGTGCGAGCACCTTCCCTGGCTAGCATATCCGCTTGCTGGTTACCCTGGTTGCGAGGTTCCGTGGAGGAATGGGCCTTCACCTTGTGGATAAAGACTTCCCCTTCCTCCCCCACTGTGGCCAGGATCTTTTCCAACAGGGGCTTCACGGTCAAGGGTCGCCCGTCCGCAGAGGTATATCCGCGGCGGGAACAGATGGCCAGGTATTCTGTACATGAATTGCATGTGAACATGCTGTCCGAGCAAATCATGTATGGGGTGGGGAAGATCTCAGGGTGTGTAATGACGTACACTACCGCGGACAGTTCAGCCTGCTGGGCACTCATAGTGCTGGGGAGCTTAATCACCAGGGCAATGTCTGCTGCGGGGTCATAAACTCCACACCCTGTGAGTCGTTCGCCAGCAGATACCGTGCTGGAACCGTCTACGTAGATCTCGCGGCCCTTGGGATTTATCGCGGCCCTTGGGATTTATCCCGGCCCGTAATCCTATGTTCACTTCCCACACCCCTTCTACAGAACACCGATGGGCTGTTCCGGGATATACCATGTTGGCCGCGAGCTTGGGCTCGCAGAGACCCTTCACCTTCAGATCCATCTGTGAAAGGAGGAGGGTCCAGCGCGCAATGCGGGCACTGCTTACTGTCGCATCCTTACTCCTTCCATCCAGAAGCATCTGGGTGGGTGTGTGATGGGTGAGGTGAGTGATGGGAGAGGTGCCTGTGAAGATCAACGACCTTTTCACAGCCCAATGCGTGGCCAAAAGATGCCGCTCGCAATTGGAAAAACTCCTTTCCACATCTGTGAGCAATCTGGAGGAGTAAACCACCGGCCTTAGCTTGCCATGTCGCTCTTGAAGCAGCACAGCGCTCAAGCTATCCCTGCTGGCCGCTACCTCCAGAAAGAACTTCTCCCCCCATCTATGGCCCCCAGAGCTGGAGTGGTCTGCAAGTCCCCCTTGAGTTTTTCAAATGCTGCCTGGCAACCCTCATCCCAGGACCACTCCACACCCTTGTGTAGAAGTCAGAGCAGCGGGGCTGCTGTGGCTGCATAGTCCTCAATGAAGTCTCTGCAGTACCCGTTCAGTCCCAGAAAGGACCTCACACCCATTACGGTGGTGGGGTCCGGTGGGTCTTGCACCGATTCCTGTCTAGCCTTGTCTATGGCTCTCTCTCCAGCGCGGATGGTCAGACCCAGGAATTTTACCTCCTGCTGGCCGATCCGTGGCTTCTTTGGGTTTACCTTGAAACCCTTTCTGCCTAAAAGCTCCAATAGCTTGGCCAATAGTGGGCCATGCTCCTCCCTGAAATCTGTGAACAGGAGCAGGTCATCCACATACTGCACTAGCTGATTGGGCTGGCTGAACTCCTTTAAGCTCCCTGCCATGCATTGATGGAAAATGCTGCGGCTGTTATGGAAACCCTGTGGCAAGCAGTTCCAAGTGTACTGTTGCCCTTTAAAAGTAAAGGCAAACTTGTACTGATCCTCCCTCCTTAAAGGGATGGACCAAAACCCGTTGGAAATATCCAGCACCGTGAACGTGGTCGCGGATGCTGGGATACTTGTAAGATTCGAAATTTTCAGCAATAATCACGCAAGAAAACCAGATAAAATAAGACTGTTTATTGACCAAAGTAAGCTTGCACAGAAAAACCTTTGATAAAAGGGCATACAAAATGGCCGCCGGGCCTCGTGATCAGTTTTCTGGACCATTTTATTTCTGTTACTGCAAGCCAGGCAGGCTTGTGGATTGAAGACAGTAAGCCCGCGAAAGCCAGTATCTGGGAACCGACACTCACGGAAACAGCATACATATTCAATGGTTTCTAAGTACAGGATGGGGCCCATCAAGATATGGGCGGACAATGCAAAAACACTTATGCCCATTTATTGTACAAAGGAGAAACCGTTTAACAGCCATCAAGAAAAATCTCCGGACCGATGAATATGCGAACCGAGTCGCGATGACAATGTAAAAGACTTAAAAAGACATTATCGGCCAGGAAGGCCAGTTAAGTTATCACCGGCTCCCGTTACAAGACAAAGCACCCCTGCAGAAATGTCTGCCCGCCAAAATTAATACAAAGGCAGGACTATGATTTGGCGGGAGATAAGACTGTCCCAAAAGGGTATAACTATGGATTGAAAGTCCATCAAAAGTTACAAGGAACGATCGGAGGAAATTCGGAGGGCGATCAACATTCGGAGGAAACACGATCGACGTTATCGGAGTGATCGACGGAACGAACGGACGAATGAAGGACGGACGGTGCCAGGATCGGCGCCTCTTCTACCTCGGTAGCTTCGGAATCGATGAAGATGCTTCGTCTTTTTAAAGACGCTTCGGACGGACAATTTCGGTGAAAAGACAACGTGGTCAGTGTTCAGCCAGACAAGGCTCGGCCACGACGAGAAGGCGACGAGGGTGGCCCGGGTACTGGGGTCGGGAGATCATCGACGACCCAGGCCGAAGGAGGAGAAACCCTCTGGAAAGCCACCGAGCCAGGCGGGAGTGAGGAAGGTCCTCGGCATACCATTCGGCCAGAGACCTTCAGATTCTCCCATTTGTATGCAGTTCTTCAACTGCTTGTAGCTGATCTTCAACCTTGACGAGCGCTCATCGAGGCTGTGTCTACCCCGCCGCCTCGAGAGAGAGAGAGAATATCGACTGCGCCAGAAGTTTCCAAATCCACGTGACGACGGAAAGCGGTGCCAAAAAGCTGCAAACCCTTTTTTTTCGCGATTTTGAGAGTGGTGAGCATGATCCCAAGTTCCCCAGGTCGAAACTCAGTTTAGGTATAGGGGAGGGAGTTAAGGGTAATCGTAATGTGTTTTCCCTTTTACGATGTGCCGTGTGTTCCCCATTTCCATAGAGTCAAGTTCATAAATTTGTGCATGATTGTAGTTACTTTAATCTGTGCCTATGACATGTATTTTGTAATGCTTCAAACTGTTTAAAAATAAAAGCATCCATTTCGTGCTATTCAACCTGGTCTATTGAGTCCTTTCTCTGCACTACTGTTCTCTGCATCTAAGTCCAAGGTCTAGAACCGTAGGGGGAGTGGGTTGAACCACTCAAGGGTAATTATTGCACGAAGCCTGGCAGGAGACCAGAACGAGCAAGAGAAACCCCCTACAGAAATGGCGACCGCGGCAGGACCTTGGCAGCAGTAAAGTAGTGTGTTAGATCAAGGTCTGAATAAACGAAATGTGATGGATGAAAGAATAGCAGGTTATGTTTTTGGGAAGGTAAACCTCACAAAACAATGGATATCTGACCTATTAAGGGATAGGCGCCCGCTAGACGCAGCCATCAAGTGGACAGAGGGTAAAGAGCATAAGAAATCTGCAGAAAAGGCGGTCTGGCTGATGTGCTACAAGAAGCAAGTCCAGCTTTTGGACCAGGCCGTTGCAGCACAGACAGCCCAGATCAAAGGGTTGCTTACAGACGTAGAGGAAAAGGTTGCGGGAGGTCAAAAACTGATTGAATCACTTAACGCGCTGAATCAGGAATGCCACTCCATAATTCGCTGCCACGAAACCCGGGTAGAGTATATAAAATGTCAGGTCATTGAGGCCAAGGCCAGTGAAGGTAGAATGAGAGACAGGTGTTTCCGTCTAGCTAAGCAAATAGAGGCCCAAGAGGAAAAACTTCTGGGAGCCAGGGCAGCATATAAGATGGCCATGGAGGATAGATCTGAGAGCACCGACCACAGCGCTTGCCGCCGGGAGCAAGAGGACCTGAGAATGGCCCTAGCGAAGGCAAACGGCTTGGTGTGCCTCATAAACCCACCAGCGAGCCAGCTACTGTTAGCCAAGGAATCCAAAAGACCGATTCCGCAAGAGGCAGTTGGGGTACCAACCCCCGAGCCCTCGGCACCTCCCGCCTATACTGAGTCTTGGACTCCGGGGAAGGAAACGGTGAAGTTAGACAAAGAGGTTCCTGAGGTAGAGCAACCCCAGATAGTAGAGTCAGGGCCGGCGCCGATGTGTCCAACTAGACACCGGAGGCTCAGTCCAAATGAAGACAATGGCGATGACGGACCCCTTGAGAGTCAGATCACAATGCCCCATAGCGCACGACAGCTAAGGGAAATGATAAGTCACATCCCAAAACTCTCCGAGTCAGGAGATCCCTCCGTGCATTTCAGGGACGTGGAGCAGACCGCAGCAGTCAATGACTGCGACGGGGCTGAACAGTCTAAAATGCTGCTGTTCTCCCTGGACAGCTCGCTCCTCCACTGTCTCCCTGACGAGAGCAAGAGAGGGCACAGGGACTATGAGTTGCTACGGGATGAGATCCTGGAGATTATAGGAGAGGGGGACAGAACTCCGTTCCTCCATTTAGAAAAGACAGTGCAGCTAGAGGGAGAACCCCCACGGGTTTTCGGCGGAAGATTGTGGCCCGTGTATCGGCGCAGCTGCCCGGGAGGACCGGAACGGAACGCGCTAAATGATGAACAAAGGGCTCATTGGCTTCAGTGCCTGGTAGCAGGTTGCTTGCCAGTAGTGAGGGAGCAGGCCAAAGCATGGTTTGACCCCACTAACGCCCGCTCCACGGAGGAACTAGTACTTGATCAGCTCACGATCAGTTACAGGAACAACAAGGGTAAGAAAACACCTGTTGTAAAAGGAAAGGTGCATGAGGTGAGGCCCGCAGCTTCTGCTAAAAAGGAATGGCATCAGGAGGGAAATCGCCCTCCCCAAGCCAACAGCAGTTGTTACGGGTGTGGGAAGGAGGGTCATTGGCGCAAGGACTGTAGGAATCCATGGAAGGATAAGAGAGAGAGAGCGTTCGCCGCAGCCCAAGCCCGAGCCCAAGCCCAAGTCCTAGCCCACGGCCAGATCATTGTCCCAACACTAGTCCAAGTCCAAGCCCAGACCGCTGCCCCAGCACCAGTCCAGAACCCAACCGTAGCCCCTGCCCCAACCACCGGGGGTGGTGCGGTTGTGGACCCCGCTGCGATCGAGTCAGTCTTGGAGACTATGCGGTCTCTGATGACCTGGCAGGGGAAGGTAGCGGTCGCCAACAGCCCTATCGCTCCCGCGATCTCAACCGAAACTCCTAAATGACTGACGCCTGCGCAGCCCATCTACCTGTGTCCGCTCCGCTATGACGCCTGGAGAAGACCTGTGGTGGAGATGGAGGTGGAAAGACAAAAGGGTAGTTACCTGTTGGATACGGGAGCTTCGTGTACCGTGATCCACACAGATAAACCTTTTGCCTCACCTCTGTCCGCCCAGGCTCCATACTTAGTAGCGGGTTTCACAGGCAGAGAACAGGCTGGCACGTACTCCATCCCGCTCTCCATTCATCTGGGAGCACTCCACACCACATGGACGTGCATCCTATTGAAGTGGAGTGAGGGGGGTGGAAAAGGCATCCTCGGGGCTGATTTCTTGGTGGAACACGGGATCCTCGTGGACCTGAGAAATCACTGTCTCTGGGGAGCCGAGAGCGGTTTAGGTAAGGTAGTCGTAATCCCAGGGAAGGAAGAAAAGGGGGCCCTGTGCACCATGAAGCCGTCAGGAGGTTACGATCTCGAGCTCATGGTAGCGAACGTCCCAACGGACTTGCAGGCGTGTGTGTCGGAAAATCTGACCGCGTTTGCCACCCACAAGCACGACTGTGGGAGAGTCACTGGGTTTGAAGTCAGCGTAGACGGGGACCCCATGATCCGACCCCAAAAGCAGTATAACTTCCCCAAGGAGGCAGAACCCGACATGGAGACAGCAATATCTTCATTGGTGCAGCAGGGCGTATTGAGAACAATAGCCACTCACGTGAACTCCCCATTATGGCCGGTAAAGAAGCCGGACAATTCGTGGAGAGCCACGGTGGACTACAGAGTCCTCAATAGTAACATCCCAGCCAGCGCGCCCACGGTAGCAGCAGTTGCAGACCTAATAGGGAGTATTCCAGCATCGGCGACCACGTTCACGGTGCTGGACATCTCGAACGGTTTCTGGTCCATTCCGCTGCGGCGGGAGGATCAGTACAAGTTTGCCTTTACTTTCAAAGGGCAACAGTACACTTGGAACTGCTTGCCACAGGGTTTTCACAACAGCCCCAGCATTTTCCATCAGTGCATGGCGGGGAGTTTAAAAGAGTTTAGCCAGCCCAACCAGATAGTACAGTATGTGGACGACCTACTCCTGTTCACGGACACAAGGGAGGAGCACGGCCCACTATTAGCCGAATTGTTGGAACTGTTAGAAAGGAAGGGTTTCAAAGTAAACCCGAAGAAAGCCCAGATCGGCCAGCAGGAAGTCAAATTCCTGGGCCTGGCCATCCGCGCTGGGGAAAGAGCCATAGATAAGGCCAGAAGGGAATCAATACAAGATCTGCCGATCCCCAACACAGTAACGGGTGTAAGGTCCTTTTTGGGATTGACCGGGTACTGCAGAGATTTCATCAAGGACTATGCTGCCACAGCAGCCCCGCTACTTCGACTCTTACACAAGGGAGTCGAGTGGTCTTGGGATGAGGGGTGCCAGGCAGCATTCGAGAAAGTGAAAAGAGATCTGCAGACCGCGCCACCCCTAGGGGCCATAGATGGGGGAGAGGAGTTCTTCCTGGAAGTAGCCGCTAGTGGGGACAGCCTGAGCGCAGTGTTGCTCCAGGAGCGGCACGGCAAGCTGAGACCGGTAGTTTATTCCTCCAGGGTGCTCACGGATGTAGAGAGGAGTTTCTCCAATTGCGAACGGCATCTCCTGGCCACGCATTGGGCTGTGAACAGATCAGTGATCTTCACAGGAACCTCTCCCATCACGCTCCTCACCCATCACACCCCCACAAAGATGCTTCTGGATGGGAGGATCAAGGATGGGACCGTAAGCAGCACTCGGATTGCGCGCTGGACCCTCCTCCTTTCCCAGATGGATCTCAAAGTTAAAGGCCTCCGCGCGCCAAGGCTCGCAGCCAACATGGCATATCCCGGGACAGCCCATCGGTGTTCCGTAGAAGGGGTATGGGAGGTCAACATAGATTTACGGGCCGGGATACACCCCACAGGCCGCGAAATCTACGTAGACGGTTCTAGCACTGTATCTGCTGGCGAACGACTCACAGGGTGTGGAGTTTATGACCCTGCGGCAAACATTGCCCTGGCAATTAAGCTCCCCAGCACTATGAGCGCACAGCAGGCGGAACTGTCCGCGGTGGCATACGTCGTTACCCACCCCGAGATTTTCCCAACCCCATACACGATTTGCTCAGACAGCATGTTCACATGCAATTCGTGTACAGAGTACCTCGCCATCTGGTCCCGACGCGGGTATACCTCCGCGGACGGGCGGCCTTTAACAGTTAAGCCCTTGCTGGAAAAGATCCTGGCAGCTGTGGGAGAGGAAGGGGAGGTGTTCATCCATAAGGTGAAGGCTCATTCCACCACAGAACCCCGCAGTCAGGGCAACCAGCAGGCGGATGCGCTAGCCAGGGAGGGTGCCCGCAACGGCATTCTCTGGGACCCCTATGAACCCGGACCCGTGGCGGCGATCCAAGGCAGGGAGGGAATACCAGGGAACACAGGGGTGACACCGCCCCCAGACCTAAAGACCGTCCAAACCCTGGATCCCGCCCTAAAAACAGTCCTAAAAGCCATCACAGAAGGCAAGCAGGTAGAGGGTCCATACAGTACTGCAGCCCTCTCAGTCAAAGAAGGCATGCTGTTCCGAGAGGAGCAGTGGGTTGTGCCGCAGCAGCACCGGAGGGAATTCCTGCAACTGGCCCACGAGGGTCCAGGAGCGGGACACCCCGGGCCTGAGGTCACCTGGCAACGGGTAGAGCAGGCAGGATGGTGGCCGGGACTTCGGGACGATGTCCGCGAATTCTGCACAAGCTGTCTTGTGTGCGCTGCAAACAACCCAGACCCCCACAAAAGGAAGGTGCCCATGGGGCACATCAGGAGGGTAGAGGGACCATGGCAGTCGATTCAGGTCGACTACATAGGGCCCCTGCCCGCCGCCCAGGGAGGATATAAGTACTGCCTTGTCCTGGTAGATGTGTTCACCAAATGGATAGAAGCTTTCCCGTGCAGAACAGCTACGGCACTGGGCACTGCTAAGATCTTGATTCGGGAAGTGTTCTCACGGTGGGGACTCCCCCGTTTTGTAGAGTCCGACCAAGGGAGTCAGTTCACCGGTCAAGTAATGCAGAACGCCCTCGTGCTCTTGGGCATTGAGGGGAAGTGACACGTAGCATACAATCCCCAGTCATCCGGGATTGTTGAACGCATGAATCGGACCCTCAAGGAAAAGCTGAGGAAAGAGACAATAGGCTCGCCCCAGAAATGGGCGGAGGTCCTGCCTTTAGTTCTCATGGGGATCCGAGCCAGCCAGTCCAAAAGTACGGGGTATTCCCCGCATGAATTAATGACTGGAAGGATCATGCGAACCCCCACCCATGTACTAGCCCCGGTGCTCACTGAGGGCCAGCTCCGAGAGGTGAAATGAGACAAATTCATCCAAACCCTTTTGGAGCGCCTGAAACAGATTTATGGGCAGGCGGCTGGGAACATGGGAAGACAGCACCAGGGAAATAGACTGTTACTGGAACCTCGTAAGCAACAAGAGTGGGTAGTCGGAGACCAGGTCATGGTCCGAAACTACGCCAGAGTAGGGAGTTTTGAACCATTGTACATGGGGCCTTACAGCATTGTGGACAAGGCCAGCCCCATGGTTTATGCAGTGAAGGTGCCCCGACGTACCAAATGGTTTCACATTAACCAGTGTAAACTGTTTAAACCGGGTGCACAAGGGCCATCGAAGGGGACCAGGTCTGAGAACAAAGATCCTCAGCCTGTAACAGAGTCACAGACCACACAGGCTGGAACAGTAGCCTGCGTGAAGGGAGAGGCCATCCCATTCGAGTGGGACGTCTCCCCTCTAGAATGGGATTCGGACGAGGAAGAGCCCGAACAGCTCGACCTCGCCTTAGACCCAATCACGGAGGAGGAGGAGTCAGAGGACGACGATCCCGCCCTCGACTCAAGCTTGGGGGAGGTAGGGAATGGGGGCGGAGACTCACTACCTGTAGGGACAGGTGAGGTGGAGTCGGAAGCCACAGATCCCGACCCCGGGGGGGCGGAGCCTGAGGGAAGGGAGCTGGAGCCGGCAGCTGTGGAGGAACCACAGGCTGTGACGGTGACAGTCCCAACCCCCGGTCCATCAGCCCCGGGAGCCCAACCCAAAGCAGCCCCTCGTAGGTCGGCTCGAGCGCCCCAGCCCAGAAAGTTTTGGCCAGATTCTCCCCATCCTTCCCAACCTCGGTTTAGAGCAGCCCCAGGAAGGCATGGTTCCCGTTCAACAGCGACAGGCTGCGGGGGATCAAAGCCGAGGGCCAGTGCAGCCCCACCGTGGGGTGTGGCGCGCGACAGCCCTCACAGGGATTAGGCAAGCCGCCCCGCGGAGGGCGGCGCTGTACATAAGTTACGTTAGGTAATTATGGTGATAGTTTAAGGAATATAAAGTATACGGTGTTAAGGAATGTTAAGAGTACAATTTTGAAGTCTGCCCGGCATGTGTGTTTGTTTGGGAGTGGGGTCCAGGAACCCACGCGTCCATTTAATTAGGCCAGCACCTATTGGGAGCCCGGCTACATCATTTTATTGGTTACAGAAACCTGGGATATGATGAAAAAGATTCTCATCGTGTTCGTGGCGATCGGGTGCGGGTGGGCCTACCGAGGCCGCACCAAGGACGTCATCATCTTCGGGTGTTCCGGGGACACGGCCCCCATCGCAATGGATGGGACAGGGGAGCGAGAGGTTGAGGAAACTGCCACCTACTTCCACCAGGGGAGATGGCCAGGTTGGCTGGGAACGAATTCTACGGAATACTCCAGCAATTTCGGTTTTGCCTACCAAGAGACTTCATTAACGTGCCCTCGGGTGAGGATCCTTGCACCCAGAGTCAGCGTTACCGTGGGAAAGAGGATCTGTCTGGTGTGTAATGGGAACGTACCACTAAGGCGATGGTGGTGGCTGCGAAAGCTGGGAAAGGACATGAGAAACTCTACGGTCGAGTGGGAGCGACTGGGTAATAATACCCATCGGACTATTACGGGGACTCACGGACAATTACGTGTGTGTTGGGACAAATGGTGGGGACCAGATGAAGGAATATATGTCTGTATGTGGGGTTCGAGACACGTTTGCCCCAAGGGCGTATCCATCTTCTTCCAGAGGCAGTGGCAGGATGAAGGAAAGGGGATGAGATGGGATGTCAGCACTCGAGCGTGCGGAGCCCCATACTCCCCTATTCCGGTAAACGCTACTGAACTCATCACCCGCCCACGCAAGCCCCTGCCCATGCTTCCGGTAGCACTAGCCCAGAAAGAAGGGTGCCCAACCACCACCAAGGGACCCGGGAATGGTTTAGTATTGGCACCCACCGGTCAGGTGCTGTACCAAGGGGTACACTACGCGGTGGCCTCAGTGATTTTAAATCTCACGGAGGTACGATTGCCGGAGTGGTGTCCCAAAGAAACGGAACAATTATACCAGGTCCTGTTAACCCGAATGTTTAGACAGTTTTACGAATTTGACTTTGCCGACATCGACAAAGGCAAATTATACACCACACCGCCAGAAGTTTTGGATCGAGTCGGGAGGCAAAGAAGGGGTACAGTAAATGACATATTCACCGCTTTTAATACCGGGACATCTGTCGTCAACGCTCTAGATAACGTGGAGCTGCAGACACAGATCAACGGTTTAAAAGCCCAGTTAAGGAACATACTGACAGACAAAAATAAGGTAGTGGGTTCTGAGTTACATGAGGACCAGGCCATGATACTACACTTTAAGGAAATAATAGCTGAGCTGGAGAAACAAGCGAGAACGGTAAATGCGCTCATTAAGGAGGATCGGAATGAGTCCGATCAAGCTGCGCAAAACGAGGCCTGTGTGCTATACGGGGCGTGGTTACTGGGCGAGGGCCGCAGTAATCTTAAGGATTTAAAACAGGGTTTGGTCCCGTCCTGGATCAGCAACAAGCACTTGCAAGCGCTCCACCCTTTTGAGAATGCATTAAGCCCGTGCCAGCTCAGACTAGCTGCAGAAGCGTACCCAGTCCCAGTGGACTGCGGACATTCGAATCATACTATCATGGGAATAGTGGTAAGAATGCCGGTGTTGGGTCCCGCAGCAAAGCCCACCCCGGTATACAGGGTAGAGAACATTGGAGTCATTCAGGGGGGCGCACACATTCGTTACACAGTGGTCCCGCCTTACGTCATCAGATGGGAGCGTACGATGACAGGCACCGACCTCTCGGGATGTCGGAGCCGGGGAGCACACATCATCCTGTGTCCCCAGCACTTGAATGCCTTTTTGAAACCACAGTGCGGGTTCAGAACCGCTAGCGCGAAGCCGATAAATTGCACCATGGAGGCAATGGCAGAGGACCATGTGCCCCCGCAGGTAGCATATATCGGGGGTGGGACATACTGCATCACCACTGCAGCGCCTCACTACCGCCACGGACAACACGAGTGGTGTTCGATCAGTGATAGCAGTTTCTGTTTCAAACCCAGGGCCGAGGTTCAAGTGGCACAACAACGAATTGTTCCCATTCCTGCACCCTCCACTGTTCACCTCACTGTCAAAAAAAGAATTTCACAGACTTTCAACGATTCGTCGCGCATTTTGGTTATGTCATTCCCCCTCTTCCCGAACACCTCACCAAGATTTTAAAAGCCGTTATAGTTTCACAGAAACATTTTTACACACTGGAGCAGAAGGCTTTAGAGACAGGAAAAGACATATTGGACATAACCATCCCACCATGGTGGGACTTGTTCACTAACATAGAGGGCCCGGCCTGGATTAGAATAGCATCCCACATCCTAGTAGTGTGTCAGGTTTTAATTGTGATATTTTTGCTCTTCGTGCATTGCAAAAGAGGCAAACGCCTCCAGAGGCACGAGAACACAGGAGAATGGAGAGAACGCTATGTGCGAATGGGGGAAGAAGACACCCCACTCTAAGCTGCTAGTATTGAAGGTTAAGCGTCCCTCCATTTTTAGATTTTGGACATTTGCGTGTTTTGTTTTTGGTTTTAAGGATATGAATATTGTTATGTTATTAGTCGTTCTTAAGTTTTTTGGGATTAATAAAAGGTGTATGCAAGTGGTGCAAGGGGGTATCAACCCCTGCACATCTGACAGATGAATGTATTATAGTTTAAGAAATGCTGCCTATGATTGTCCAAGTGTGCAAAAGGTAATTTTCGTTTTTTTCGGAAATGGGAACTGCACGTGTCGTGAGGGTCATAGATAGTTAAGTGCCAGGAATGTTTGGATGTGGGGAATCAGGGAAAATTTGCTCACCAAGGATAATTGATACTTTAAGCAAGCTATCAGTATCACAGGGGGTCCTGTAAGATTCGAAATTTTCAGCAATAATCACGCAAGAAAACCGGATAAAATAAGACTGTTTATTGACCAAAGTAAGCTTGCACAGAAAAACCTTTGATAAAAGGGCATACAAAATGGCCGCCAGGCCTCGTGATCAGTTTTCTGGACCATTTTATTTCTGTTACTGCAAGCCAGACAGGCTTGTGGATTGAAGACAGTAAGCCCGCGAAAGCCAGTATCTGGGAACCGACACTCACGGAAACAGCATACATATTCAATGGATTCTAAGTACAGGATGGGGCCCATCAAGATATGGGCGGACAATGCAAAAACACTTATACCCATTTATTGTACAAAGGAGAAACCGTTTAACAGCCATCAAGAAAAATCTCCGGACCGATCAATATGCGAACCAAGTCGCGATGACAATGTAAAAGACTTAAAAAGACATTATCGACCAGGAAGGCCAGTTAAGTTATCACCGGCTCCCGTTACAAGACAAAGCGCCCCTGCAGAGATTTCTGCCTGCCAAAATTAATGCAAAGACAGGACTATGATTTGGCGGGAGATAAGACTGTCCCAAAAGGGTATAACTATGGATTGAAAGTCCATCAAAAGTTACAAGGAACGATCGGAGGAAACTCGGAGGGCGATCAACATTCGGAGGAAACACGATCGACGTTATCGGAGTGATCGATGGAACGAACGGACGAACGAAGGACGGATGGTGCCAGGATCGGCGCCTCTTCTACCTCAGTAGCTTCGGAATCGATGAAGACGCTTCGTCTTTTTAAAGACGCTTCGGATGGACAATTTCGGTGAAAAGACAACGTGGTCGGTGTTCAGCCAGACAAGGCTCGGCCACGATGAGAAGGCGACGAGGGTGGCCCGGGTACTGGGGTCGGGAGATCATCGACAACCCAGGCCGAAGGAGGAGAAACCCTCTGGAAAGCCACCGAGCCAGGCGGGAGCGAGGAAGGTCCTCGGCATACCATTCGGCCAGAGACCTTCAGATTCTCCCATTTGTATGCAGTTCTTCAACTGCTTGTAGCTGATCTTCAACCTTGACGAGCGCTCATCGAGGCTGTGTCTACCCCGCCGCCTCGAGAGAGAGAGAGAGAGAGAATATCGACTGCGCCGGAAGTTTCCAAATCCACGTGACGACGGAAAGCGGTGCTAAAAGGCTGCGAACCCCTTTTTTTTCGCGATTTTGAGAGTGGTGAGCATGATCCCAAGTTCCCCAGGTCGAAACTTAGTTTAGGTATAGGGGAGGGAGTTAAGGGTAATCGTAATGTGTTTTCCCTTTTACGATGTGCCGTGTGTTCCCCATTTCCATAGAGTCAAGTTCATAAATTTATGCATGATTGTAGTTACTTTAATCTGTGCCTATGACATGTATTTTGTAATGCTTCAAACTGTTTAAAAATAAAAGCATCCATTTCATGCTATTCAACCTGGTCTATTGAGTCCTTTCTCTGCACTACTGTTCTCTGCATCTAAGTCCAAGGTCTAGAACCGTAGGGGGAGTGGGTCGAACCACTCAAGGGTAGTTATTGCACGAAGCCTGGCAGGAGACCAGAATGAGCAAGAGAAACCCCCTACAACTCCCTATCAGGTCGGCAACTGCTGCTACCGTCGGCGCGCAGGCTGGGATGTTGCTATTGAGGAATCTGTTGTCCACCGTGGCTCTCCAAGAATTGTCTGGCATCTTCACCGGCCACAAAGCAGCGTTTACATGGGTGACTATCGGTCTCAACACGCCCTGCTGCACCAGTGAGGACATTGCTATCTCCATGTCGGGCTCCACTTCCCTGGGGAAGTTGTACTGTTTTTGGGGTCGGGCCATGGGGTCCCTGCCTACTCTGACCTCAAACCCGGTGACCCTCCTGCAATTGTGTTTGTGAGTGGCAAACGTAGTCAGGTGGTCTGACACGAATGCCTGCAGATCTTGTGGGACACTGGCGACCATGAGCTCGAGGTCGTAGCCCTCTTTTGGCTTCACGGTGCACAGGGTCCCCTTTTCTCCCTTCCCTGGGATGACTACTACCTCGCCCTTCTTACCCTTACCTGCTCCCCAAAGACAATGATTTCTTAGATCCACGAGGATCCCATGTTCTACCAAGAAATCGGACCCAAGGATCCCCTTTCCACCCCCCACCTCCCACATCATCAGTATGCACTTCCACTTGGTGCGGAGTGGTCCTAAATGAATGGAGAGGGGAATGGAAAATGCACCAGCCTGTTCTTTGCCTGTGAAGCCCGACAGAGTATAGGGAACCCCGGTGGACAGAGGTGAGCTGGTAGGGATATCTGTGTGGATCACGATGCACGATGCCTCTGTATCCAACAGATATGCTCCCTTCTCCCGCTCTACCTCCATTTCCACGAGTGGTCGCCTCCATACATCATATCGCAGCGCGCACAGGTAGACGGGCTGTGCCGGCTCTAGTCATTTGGGTGCAGCGGTCGTGGCTGCAGGAACGACGGGACTGGTGGTGGCTGCTATCTTCCCCTGCGAGATCATAAGAGACCGCATTGTCTCTAAAATTGACTCTATCGCAGCGGGATACATAGCTGCACCAGTTCATCTTTCAGGGGCAGGGGCTTTGTCTTGCACCTGGACTCATGCTGGGGCGGTGGTCTGGGCTTGGGCATGGGCTGCGGGAGCTTTTCCTTTATTATCCTTCCACGGATTTTTACAGTCCCTGCGCCAATGTCCATCCTTCCCACACCCGTAACAATTTATCTTGGCTTGGGCAGGGCGATTCCCCTCCTGACGCCACTCCTTCTTGCTTGGGGCTGCGGGCTTTGCCTCATGCACTTTTCCCTTAGAGGGAGGTGTCTCCTGACTTCTACAATTCTTGTAAGCAATGTTAAGCTGTCGGAGCACTGTCTGCTCCGTGATACCGGGACATTGGGGGTCAAACCACGATTTGGCTAGGGCCTGTATCTGGGGCAAGCTGTTTGCAACCAGGCACCGGAGCCAATGAACCCGCTGTTCAGCATTCATTGCGGCCCATTCAGGCATACCTGGACAACTGCGCCAATACACTGGCCACAGCCTTTCTGCGAAAACCCGCGGGGGTTCTCCAGTTAGCTGCACTGTCCCTTCCACGCGGAAGAACGGATTACCATCGTCCACTCCCAGAACCTCCAAGACGTCGTCTCTGAGTTCCACATACCCTGTCCATCCCCTCTTACTCCCGTCTGAGAGGCACTGAAGGATTGTGCTATCCAGGGAGAAGAGCAGCATCTTTGCCTGTTCAAGACCATCACAATCATTGATGGCGGCTGTTTCCTCTACCTCCCTGAAATGGATTGAGGGATCTCCCTTCGCGGAAAGTTTTGGGAGGTGGCTTATCATCGCTCTGAGTTGTTGGGCACCGTGGGGCACCACGAGCTGGTTCTGGTGGGGTCCATCCGCGCCATTTGCGGCGGTGGGACCGAACCTCTGGTGCCGAGTAGGACACACTGGTGCCGGCTCCGGCTTTACTACCCGGGGTTGTTCCTCCTCCTGCTCCACCTCGGCTACCCTTTCTTTCACCACCCCCCCTTCGGGCCAAGCCTCACTATAGCTCGGCGGGGCTGAGGGTTCAGTAGCTGGTGCCACAACTACTTCACACGGAATCGGATTTTTGGATTCCTGCAAAAAGTCCATGTGACTTGCTTTTGGGCTTATGAGGCATACCATGCCTTTTGCATTAACCAAGGCCGTTCTTAGGTCTTCTATGGTCTTTTGGCAGGGGCCATGGTCTACGCTCTCAAACCCGTGCTCAAGGGACAGCTTGTAAGCTGCCTTAACCTCCACTACTCTCTCCTCCTGCACTCTTAGCTGTTGTGCGAGGTGGGCGTTTTTCTCCCGTACTCTCGCTTCATGGATCCTTGCCTCAGTAACCTGGCATTCCAGGTACTCTATTCTAGACTGGTGTTGGCTAGCTGCAACTTGGTGTTCCTGATTCAGCGCGTGAAGCGCTGTGATGAGTTTTTCCCCACCCATGGCCTTTTCCTCTATTTCTACTGCCTGGGTAGTGATCTTGGCTGCCTGTGCTGCAATGACTCTGTTCAAAATCTGGACTTGTTTCTTGTAGCACATCAGCCACACTGCCTTTTCCAGTGACTTTTTATGTTCTTTGCTCTCTGTTCACCTGATGGCTGCGTCTACTGGACGCCCATCCAGTAAGAGATCGGAAATCCACTGCTCAGTGAGATATACCTTGCCAAAAACATAATCCGCCATCGTCTCATCAATAACATTTCGACCATTCAAACCTGGGTCTAATACATTGCAATTCTGTTGCAAGTGTCCTGTCGCGGTCGCCATTTTCTGTAAGGGGTTTTAGATCATAGAGGTTTCTCTCTCTAGAGGCCTCTCTCTCTTGCACAGTAAAACCTTGAGTGGTTCAACCCACTCACCCCTTAAGTTCTAGACACTGGACTTTGAGGCAGGAACTACAATGTAGAGAAAACTCTATAGACCAGGTTTAATGAAAAACAAAATGAAATTTTATTGCATAAAGGAACAAATCAAATTGCAAACAAATAAGGTACATGGGAGGGAAAAACAAATCATAACACAGTACTGGCTAAGATATATACAGGCATATTATACTTCACAAAAGTCATCACGAAATGGGGAAACACACGGAACATCGAGGCATAACAACTTATTGTTAAAATTACCCTTTAAATGCCCACCCCCTAAGCCTATCTAGATCAGATTGTGAGGGGCCAGAAACATGCTCACCAATCCAGTTGGAAAGTATAGAGTTTTGAAACAGGTCTGTGTTTTGATCCTTTCAGGCGTCCTGTCTCCACGTGGTCAGCACTGCGGGCTGCGACACTCTCTCTTCTTCCTCGAGGTGAACATCACGGACAGGCTGGATGTCAGCAGGCCTGGAAGTCGGTGCGGGGAGAGACCAACTGTTTTACCATTCTTGTATGGGTTACGTCGCACAGCCCAGTTGGTTCACCGTTTTCATATAGGTTTTGTAATGTATATACCTTTAAGGGGGGAACTATCTTTTACAGCTCATGTATACTGCAGTACCGGCAGTGACCACACCTGTATATAGCACTGAGTAGTAATCTGTACAGATCAGTTCCAGTGTGAGCCATGTTGAGTAACCACCTGTTGTACCGTTCTCCTGCAGTCTGTGTCTTATTATACACAGACACAACATTGGCGACAAGGCAAGTTCGAACCTACCTGCAACTCTGCATCACCTCCCGGGGGTTTGTTCCTGGAGATCAGTGGATTGGAGGTCAAGGCCAGAGACTCAGGCGTCGACAACGGGCAACCGCCCAGCCATCCAGCAGAGACTCGAGAATTGCGGGGCTGGCTGTCGAGAGCCAGGCTTGGCTTTCCAGTCGAGGTGGTCCAGTGAAACGGGCTGGCAACAGGTAGTGCGCAGACCCTTCCCGGACAGCGGTGGGCTAGAGCCCTACTGAGCAGCACAGCAAAGGGCCGAGCAGCGTCGATGGGGGAGAGAGAGAGAGGGCAGAGCGCACAGGGCGCAGCCGGTGTTCAGGGGCCGAGCAGCATCGAAGAGAGGGAGAGAGAGAGATGCGCAGAAACCCGCGAGGTGCCGCCATTGCCATGAGGACCGCCGAGAGCGGCGTTGGCAGCAGCGCAGGAGAAGCGCGCGAAACCTACAGGGCGCCGCCATTGCCACAAGAACCGCCGGGAGCGGCGTTGGCAGCAGCGGGGGAGGAAGGAAAGCACGGGAGACGCCATTTTAAGCCATTGGGAGATGCCATTTTAAACCACACCCAAAATGCCGAGGAGTGGCAGTATCATCGCATTTGACAATGAAGTCGAAGATTGGACTACATATGTCGAACGAATAGTGGTATACTGCAAGGCAAATGAGGTGTCAGGTGACAAGAAAGCATCGGTATTGTTAAATTTAATGGGTGCAAAGACGTATGGTTTATTACGAAATCTAGTAACCCCAACAAAGCCAATGGAAAAGAGTTTTGAAGACATAGTAACTGTTAGATCCGTGATTCTGAGGGTATGCTGTTTTTCAATAACCACACGGTTGCTGTAACTGAACAATTAAACAGGTATTTACTGGAGGAGGGTGGTCTCAAGACTGGGGGCACAGAGGCATGCGCAAAGCTTATATACAGGTGTGGTCACTGCCGGTACTATAGTATACAGGAGCTGTAAAAGTAGTTCTGTCTTAAAGGCACATACACTACAATTCCTCCCCTTTTAGATTAGTAGTACCCCTAATATTCAAATAACAATTAACACTTTAACATGTACATTAAACAACAATAGTCCATTTATAGATTCAGTCTTTGGGGCGGCTTCCTGAACCTTTTGGGATAGCGCCTTCCCTGAGGTTCTTGTTCTTGGTGCAGAGGCGATTCTGACCCCTTTTCATCGGGTAGTTCATCGGGTTCCACTGCTACTGGTTCTGAGGTAGATGCTACCGGTATGTCGGGTTCATCCCCAGGTACTCGAGACATGGGGTTGACGCGTTCCTGTGATGCTAAGATCTGATCGACGTGGCGTCTCACAATGTTCTCCCCGACATCCACTGTGTACATTAATGGCCCCTGCCTTGTGCATATCGTTCCGGGTTGCCATTTCTCTGTTCGATAGTCATGGGCCAAGACTGGTTGCCCTACATTGAAGCTCCTTGTCGGCTTCTCATTGATGTGCTGGAATTGTTTGTCCTCAACATTTCTTCACACATTTGGTCTGAGCAAGTCCAGACGAGATCTCAACCTTCGGTTAAAGAACATCATGGCCGGGGTATGGTTGGTAACTGCATGTGTCGCGTTCCGATAGGCTAATAAGAAATTGTCCATCTTATGCTGTAGTGGAGTTTCATCGTCGCACATGGCATTTATCGCCTTCTTAAAGGTTTGTACGAATCTCTCAGCCAATCCATTTGTGGCTGGATGATACGGGGCAGATGTGTAATGCCTTACCCCATTCCTTCTCATAAATTTTTGAAATTCTTCGGACACAAACTGTGGTCCATTATCAGAGCAAATCTGCTCTGGCAAACCATTTCTGGCAAATATGGTCCGTAGGACTGCAATCATTTTCTCTGTAGTGGTTGAAGACATTTTTATCACCTCAGGCCACTTTGAATGAGCATCCACTGCTATTAAGAACATTGAGTCCATGAATGGACCAGCAAAATCAATATGCACCCGTTGCCATGGAGAGGAGGGCCACTCCCATGGGTGTAGAGGGGCATGTGGTGGTGCATTTTGGACCTTCTGGCATCCTGAGCAGCTTTTAGTTAGGTCTTCGATTTGTTGATCGATTCCCGACTACCACACATAAGCCCTAGCAAGGCTTTTCATTTTCACTCCCCCCAGATGACCTTCGTGTAGCTCATTTAGCACTCTCTCCCTTAACTTGGGTGGAATCACCACTCTGGATCCACACATCACTTTCCCCTGGCATACTGACAGCTGTTCTCTTCTGGATGAGAATGCTGGCAACAGTGAGTCGCCATGTGTTGGCCATCCCCTCACCGTTAAATCATATACCCGAGACAGCGTCGGATCATTGCGGGTCTCCTTCTCTATATCCGCCTTCGTTACTGGCAATCATTCAATTATTGACGAATAAAATATCTCGATAGGGTCCAGTGCTGGTGCTTCCTCCACAGCAGGCAGTGGCAGGCGCGATAGCCCATCAGCGTTCCCATGCTGCTTCGTGCCTTTATATTCTATTTCATATTGATTCGCCCCTAGAAACAGGGACCATCTTTGTAACCGTTGTGCAGTCATCACTGGAATGCCCTTCTTGGGATTAAAGATGGAGACAAGTGGTTGGTGGTCAGTCAGCAAGGTGAACTTCTGCCCATGCAGATAGTGGTTGAATTTTTTACTCCCCATACTAGACTGAGGGCCTCCCTGTCAACCTGGGCGTAGTTGCGCTTGGCTGATGTTAGTGACCAAGACGCAAAGGCTACTGGCCTCTCCAACCCATCTGGGAATTTGTGCGACAGCACCGCTCCAATACCATAGGGTGATGCATCACATGCCAAACGAATTGGTAGTGCTGGGTTGAAATGGGCCAACACCTCTTTTGATGTGATCAATTCTTTACACTTCTAGAAAGCTCGTCTACGTTCATCATCCCACTTCAATGGTACCCCTGTTTGCAGTAGGGTGTTCAGTGGGTGTAATACCGTGGACAAATTTGGTAAGAACTTGTGGTAGTAGTTTACCAGCCCGAGGAACGACCTCAGTTGTGACACATTTTCCGGTGCTGGAGCCTTGACCACTGCCTCAATCTTTTCAGGGGACTTATGTAACCCCTCTTCATCGATGACGTGGCCACAATACGAGATCTGTTTCTGGAAAAACTCGCACTTGTGGCGATTAGCTCGTAGCCCATACTCCTTTAATCTGGTCATATGTTGTTCTGCCGCAGCGATAGCACTTCCCTGTTCCATAGGACATTTCATTGGTGCCGTATTCTTGCGGTCTCTGTTGTATCTCTGCAGCGCCCCTTGCGGCTGCTTCGTGTGATACTGCCATACTGAAAGCCTTGTCCAGCTTAAGATCCTTTTCTGATAGAAGCTGTTTCTGGGTTCCTTCACTTTGTAGCCCACACACAAACTTGTCCCTTAACGTATCTGCTAGTCCCGCTCCAAACTGGCAGTGTTTCGATAGCTTGCGCAGTTCCGTTAGGTACTCAGCATTGCTTTCATCTTTGTGTTGGTTCCTTTTATGGAACTTAATTCGTTCTGCTATCAGCAGCGGTGTGGGGTTTAAGTGGTCCTGTAGGAATTCTACTATGCTTTCGAAATTCTGGTTCACCGGCTTCTCTGGGGTTATTAGATTCCGCAGTAACCCATAAGTTTTTGCACCCATGGAATTTAACCAAACCAGTGCTTTACTAGCATCTGGCACTTAATTCGCCCTGCAGTACACCTCAATACGTTCCACATATGTCGTCCAATCTTCGACTTCATTGTCAAAAGTAGAGATACTGCCACTCTTCGGCATCCCTGGGTGTGATTTAACTGTCAAAAATGGCGTCTCCCGCACTTCCGCTTCTTCTCCGCTGGCACAAAATGGCGTCTCCCGTGCTTTCCTTCCTTCCCGCGCTCGCCCTTCTTCTCCGCTGCAGCTTCTACAAATGGCGTCTCCCGCGCTCTCCCTTTCTCGGGAAAGAAAACCAGCAACAAGAAAACTACCAAAGAAAAGTACAAGAAGGTACATAAGATGACGGAGAATAGTTCAGACGAACAAAAGAGTGATAATGACTCCAAAAGCAGGGAACTGAGTTGTCTGAAACTACATAATGTGATCACAACGGAGGATCACCGAACCATTTGGGTCACTCTCAAGATAGCAGGAGTCCAGGTAAAGATGGAATTGGACACAGGATCAGCCCTAACAGTCATAAACCGACGGGACTACAAACGGCTATTCTCACACATACCCTTGAGAGACACAAAAATTATTTTGAAGACGTACACGGGGCAAAAAGTCTACCCCAAAGGAAAAATAAGGGTGACCGTTATATATAACGGTAAGGAAACACGAAAACTAGACCTGTATGTATTGCAAGATGGAGGACCACCATTACTGGGACATGAATGGATCCGGAAAATACAACTGGATTGGCATTCCATACAGGCACTGACTGTGGCTGACAAAAAGGATGACGACGTCACACCTGGACGACTGTCAAAGATCCTAACTGACGTGAAAGAAGTGTTCCAGCAAGGACTCGGAACACTAAAAGGCATGACAGCGATGAGTAAAATTGAAGAAAATGCAAGCCCAAAATTTTTTAAGGCCAGACCTTATGCGATCCGCCCAGCCATCGAAGCAGAGCTGGAGAGTCTGGAACGTTCAGGTGTACTGTCCAAGGTAGACTGGAGCGAGTGGGCTACATCCATCGTCACTGTGATGAAAAAGTCGTTGAGCAGCACGCCTGGGGAACCAAGGAAGGTTCACAACTGTGGGGACTTTAAGGTAACAGTGAACCCGGTCCTTCACACCGTACAATATCCACTTCCGCGGATTGAAGATATTTTCGCCTTGCTATCTGGAGGGAAATGCTTCACTAAGATTGATCTGGCCCAGGCGTATCTGCAAATGAAGGTAGAAGAAGCATCAAAAAAATACCTCACAATCAACACCCAGAAAGTTCTCTACCAATACAACCGGCTGGTATTCGGGGTAGCATCAGCTCCGGCTATTTGGCAGTGGGCAATGGAACAAGTCCTGCAAGGGATCCCAGGGACCCAGTGTTATTTGGACGGCATCCTGGTCATGGGCGAAAATGACAGTGATCACCTTGCCAACCTAGAGCAGGTGCTCACTAGATTGCAGGAATATGGGCTCCGAGCTAACCACCCCAAATGCGAGTTTTTTAGAAATCAGATCTCGTATTGTGGCCACGTTATCGATAAAAGGGGATACATAAGTCCCCAGAGAAGATTGGGGCAATAGTCAAGGCTCCAGCACCGGAAAATGTGTCACAACTGAGGTCGTTCCTCGGGCTGGTAAACTACTACCATAAGTTCTTGCCAAATTTGTCGACAATACTACACCCACTGAACACCCTACTGCAAACTGGGGTGCCATGGAAGTGGAGTGATGAATGTAGATGAGCTTTCCAGAAGAGCAAAACACTAATCACATCGAAAGAGGTATTGGCCCATTACAACCCGGCATTACCAATTCGGTTGGCATGTGATGCGTCACCCTTTGGCATTGGAGCGGTGCTGTCGCACAAATTCTCGGACAGCTCAGAGAGGCCAATAGCCTTTGCGTCACGATCACTAACCTCAGCCGAGCGTAACTATGCCCAGATTGACAGGGAGGCCCTCAGCCTAGTGTGGGGAGTGAAAAACTTCAATCATTATCTGCATGGGCAGAAATTCACCTTGCTGACTGATCACCAGCCTCTTGTCTCCATTTTTAATCCGAAGAAGGGCGTTCCGGTGATGACTGCGCAACGACTACAAAGATGCTCACTTTTTCTAGGGGCGCACCACCATGAGATTGAATATAAGGGCACGAAACAGCATGGAAATGCTGATGGGCTATCACGCCTGCCACTGCCTACTGCGGAGGAAGCACCAGCAGTGGATCCTGTTGAAATATTCCATTCGACTATAGTTGAATACCTACCGGTAACTAACACTTGTATCGAAAAGGAGACCCGAAATGACCCGACACTGTCTCGGGTATATGATTTGACGGTGAAGGGATGCCCAGCACATGGTGACTCACTGTTGCCAGCATTCTCGACAAGGAGAGAACAGCTGTCAGTGTGACGGGGGACCTTGATGTGTGGAGCCCGAGTGGTAATTCCACCCAAGTTAAGGGATAGAGTGCTCAATGAGCTTCATGAGGGTCATCTGGGAGGGGTAAAAATGAAAAGCCTAGCCAGGGCTTAGGTGTGGTGGCCGGGAATCGATAAACAAATCAAGGACCTGACCAAGAGCTGCTCAGGATGCCAGAGAGTCCAAAATGCACCACCACAGGCCCCTCTACACCCATGGGTGTGGCCCTCATCTCCATGGCAACGGGTGCATATTGATTTTGCTAGTCCATTCATGGACTCATGTTTTTAATAGCCGTGGATGCGCACTCGAAATGGCCTGAGGTCATCAAAATGTCCTCCACCACCACGGAGAAAACTATTGCAGTCCTACAGACCATTTTTGCCAGGAATGGCTTGCCAGAACAGATTTGCTCCGACAACGGACCACAGTTTGTGTCCGAAGAGTTCCGGAGGAAGAATGTGGTAAAGCATTACACATCCTCCCCGTATCATCCAGTCACAAATGGACTGGCTGAGAGGTTCGTACAAACCTTTTAGAAGGCAATAAAGGCTATGTACAATGACAACATTCCGTTGCAGCATAAGGTGGACAATTTCCTGTTCGCCTACCGGAATGCGACACATGCAGTCACCAACCAGGCCCCAGCCATGATGTTCTTTAACTGAAGGTTAAAATCTCGCCTGGATTTGCTCAGACCAAACATACGAAGAGATGTTGAGAGTAAGCAATTCCAGCACATCCAGGAGAAGCCAACAAGGAGCTTCAATGTAGGGCAACCAGTCTTGGCCCACGACTACCGAACAGAAAAATGGCAGCCAGGAACGATATGCACACGGCAGAGCCCACTAATATACAGAGTGGACGTTGGGGAGAGCATCGTGAGATGCCATGCTGACCAGATCCTAGAGTCACAGGAACAAGTCAACCCCATGCCTCGCCCATACGTACCTGGTGATGAACCCAACGTACAGGTCGCATCTACCCCAGAAACAGTAGCATCGGAAGCTGATGAACCAACCGACGACAGGGGGCCAGAATCGCCTCCGCACCAAGAGCAAGACACTCGGGAAAGGCGCTATCCAGAAAGGATCAGGAAGCCTCCCCAAAGGCTGAATATATAAATAGACTATTTTCAGCTAATGTTGCATGTTAAAGTGTTAATTGTAATTCGTTTGATATTTAATTGTTAAATGAGTGTAATGGTACTGTTAATCTAAAAGGGGAGGAATTGTAATGTATATACCTTTAAGGAGGGAACTATCTTTTACAGCTCATGTATACTGCAGTACCAGCAGTGACCACACCTGTATATAGCACTGAGTAGTAATCTGTACAGATCAGTTCCAGTGTGAGCCACGTTGAGTAAACACCTGTTGTACCGTTCTCCTGCAGCCTGTGTCTTATTATACACAGACACAACAGGTTTCACCTATACTTGTCAGTGTCCCGGTTGGTCGATAATCTCCCGACATTTACCCCGGGGCTAGATGCTGACTCGAACTCCCATCCCGAACCTCGATCCTCCGTCGTCTCCGCTTGAACTCCGTACTGATGTAGAAGCCCAGCTGAAGCCCCGGATCCTGTGAGCCTCCTCAGCACCTCGATCTTTCTCAGAACATCGATCGCTACCCCGGGTCTCCCAGATATACTTCTCAAAAGAGGCCTTTATCTCCCGCCAAATCAAGGTTAGTCTTTGTTTAACTTTTGGCGGGCTGGTAACACAGCGGGGTAGTTATTATGTTTTAAATTACTTTGGGATGGCCGGTAACGGCTATCTCTGGTCTGGAATGACCTTGTATTGTTTTGAATGTCTTCTTGATGTCTTTAATGGGTCTTTGATGCTCCCCCTATGAATATAAAACTGTTTCCCTTTGTCTGGGTAAACATTTAGATGGCCTTTATCTACAGGCCGATCTGACTGGATCTGCATCCAATCCATATGTATGTGGTTCTGTCTGGTTTCGTTTTCTCCGAAACGGCCTTCCAGAACTTACTGTGGGCTGAATCCACAAAGGCTGTCTGGGGACTGCAGCGACCATTTTAAAGTGTCCCGAAAAGCTGGTCACGGGGTCTGGTGGCCATTTTGTATGCCCCTTTTTCTGGGCTTCTTTTAAAACAGTCTTTAAAATTAAGGCCTCTGCTGCCAATAGACCCTTATAGGACAATGTTCAATTTTGCGAATCTTACAGAGGTTATGATCTGAAATGGTTGAACTTGATATTGAGTCCGGAAGGCTGTCAAGGTCCTGTCCTGTCCAAGGTCTGGCCCAGGATAGCAACCTAATCCAGTATGATCACCATTTAACACAGCAGGAACTCAATGCCCCACAAAAACCATGCCTAGTGTTTGGACAACTGTGCCAGCAGTAGGTACAGTGCTTCTTCCATATTCCCCGCATGCACTGTGCAAACTCTACCATGAGTTCACAAAGTATTGCAATACACTGAAAATAATATTTTTGAAAGAAAGAAAACCATATCTGAAAGAAAGACTTGCATTTATATAGAGCCTTTCATAACCACAAAATGCCCCTAAGGGCTTTACAGACAATGAAGTACTATTTTTTCTAAAAGTGTAGTCACTGTTGTAATATAAGGAAACACGGCAGCCAATTTTTGCACAGCAAGGTCCCACAAACAACAATGAGTTAATGTTCAGATCATTTTTTTAAAATGTTGGTTGAGGGATAAATGTTGGCCAGGACACCGGGAAGAACTCTGCTGCTCTTCTTCGAAATAGTGCCATGGGATCTTTTATGTCCACCTGAGAGGGCAGATGGGGCCTCAATTTAATGGCCCAGAAATTCGGGTCTCCACGGGTGAGTACGCACGGGGTACTCACGCGTGGGCCCGATGGAAGTGCCGGTTTCTTGCATGCCCTGCGCATGCGCGGGAAACCGGCACTTCCGATCCTCTGAACGAAGGGGTTCAGATGTTGAACGCGTGCGCGCGGGAGTCTGTGCGTGCGCTTTGAACTTACGTTTTTTTTACAGGTTTTTCTGTGAGTGTAAGTCTTTAGATTTTAGAAATGTAAAAACCAGGTGTAAGGCCTGCATTTTAATTAAAATTAAAACATTTTTTCCACAGGTTTATTATTTTTAAATACTTTAAAGCAAGGTAAGTTTATTATTAGCCCCGGTTGAATATAAAATTGTTTTTTTCAAAAATTTAAATTATTGTTTAAAATAGTTATTTAATGTAATTTATAGTTTATTTAAAAAGTGTGAATTTTTAAAAATTTATTTGAAGGTTTACTACTATTTTGGGGCCGTAGTATTTATAAGTTTTGACAGGTCTTCCTGTCACTACTTATGAATGGGCTTTTCCCTGTGCCGATTGGCTGCCCATGGCCCACGTGATCCCAGGGGACGCATCGCACTAACTACGCCCCTGGGACATGCAAGCACTGTGTGCCAGCAGCTGGGCCAGGCCCCGGATCGGAATTCCACGGGGCCCTACAGCTCAACTGCCGGCGCGCAAGGTAAGTGCAGGTCCGGGGCTTGCACCCGCGGGAAGCCCCCGACCCGAATTTCTGGGCCAATATTGTTTCATCTGAAAGATGGCACTATAGCGCAGCACTCCTGGATAGGATACAAATGTGCAGTTAAATTTTTATTGTAATATTTATAAAAAATAGACTGCCTGAAATAACTTTCCATATTTCCAGTGTTTCCACTTTTCTATTTTTATCTTATTTGTTTTTGGAATTTGCTACATTAACAGGCCCCTCACATATATAGCATTGCATAACCTCTGCATTCGATTGATAACCAGAATAGTTTTAACAGCCAAGGCCAAGACATTACAGTGTACAACACCTACATTAACTCCCGGTCCACCAACGCCTTGATTTTAAAATTTTCAGAATTGTTTTCAAATCCATCCATGCCTCGCCCCTCCCTATCACTGTAAACTCCTCCAGTCCCTACAACCCTCAAGAGCTCTACGTTCCTCTAACTCTGGCCTCCTGTGCATCCCCTCTTCCTTCACCCCACCTTTGGCAGCCATGCCTCCAGCCCTCTTGTAGGATTCGCAAAATTGAACTTTATATTATAAAGGGTCGAATGGCAGAAGAGGCCATGATTTTAAAGACTGTTTGAAAAGAAGCCTAGGGAAAAGGGGCATTCAAAATGGCCGCCAGACCCCGTGACCAACTTATTGAGACACTTTAAAATGGTTCCTGCAGTCCTCAGACAGCTTTGTGGATTCAGCCCACAGTAAGTTCTGGAAGCCGTTTCTGGGAGAACTAAACCAGACACCCACATATACATATAGATTGGATGCAGATCCAGTCAAGATCGGACTGTAGATAAAGGCCATCTAAATGTATACCCAGACAAAAGGGAACAGTTTCATATTCATGAGAAGAGCATCAAGGACCCGTTAAGGACATCACCAGGACATTAAAAACAATGAAGGTCATTCCAGACCAGAGATGGCCCATTACCAGCCATCCAAAACCAGTTTAAAATATAATAACTACCCCGTTGTGCTCCCAGCCCGCCAAAATTAAAACAAAAGACTAACCTGACTTGGCGCAAGATAAGGGCTTCTGATGAGAAGTATATCTGGGAACCCAGGGGTAGAAAGGAGAGAGCCATCGTGGTTCTACCATCGTATCGTTGGCATCATCGCTAGAAGAAGGAGAAGAAGATGGTTTGAGCCTGTGTCCCGCCCCAGGGTAAAACATCGGGAGATCATCGACCAACCCCGGGCCGTTGATGAAATGGAAGGCCATCGACCCACTCCGGCTCAGGAGAAGAGACAATAAAAAACTGAAGAAACTATGGGGGCCAGCCCGAGGCTCCTCTGACCGGGGTCGAGCAGACGATCCCCGACCCCGCCGACATCCAGGCCAGCCTGTGTCCAGCCGTGCCCGAGCCCACCTCAGGAGAGAGATGTGGCGCAGCTCGCTGGGGCTCCACTAACCACGTGGAGACAGGACGCCTGACAGGATCAAACGCAGACCTGTTTCAAAACCTTACACTTCCTAGTTGGATTGGTGAGCATGTTTCTGGCCAGGAATCAGTGCAAGGCTCACTGGTCCCCGCCACTCGCACAGTAAAAACACCCCGGCGCGAAAAATGGTTTCGCATCAATCAGTGCAAACTGTTGAAGCCAGGTGGAAGAGTACCAGCAACCGAAGCCAGGTCTGAGGGTAAAGATCCTCAGCCTGAGGCGTGCAATGACTCACAGACAATGTGATGAAATATTTCCATTCATCACTGCCTGTGACTGAGATCGGTTTCAGTGTCATTTCCCTTCCCCCAGACCTCATTGTATTGTGTACTGGAATGTGCTGTATTGTATACTGGAATGTGCTGGAATGTGCTGTGTGTAGGGCTCCGCCCATACCTGGCCCCGTTTGTAAGCTAACCCAGTCTGGCCTCAGTCTCCAGAAGGAAGACATCTCTCTCTCTTACGTGTTACGTTCTAAGTTAATAAAAGCCTTGTTTTGTTCTGCTAACTTCGAGTCTCGGAATTATTGAGGCACATCAATTTTATTAACTTATTTTTCAACACTATGGATCAACTCCTGAAACCCGAACGTTTGGATTTGGATCAACATGCTCCGGACGCATCAGCACGCTTCGGACACTGGTTTGAGTGTATGGAATTCTTCCTGGACAATTCCGCAGCCGTCAAAGACGCTACGGACGCTGCGAGGATGAGACTCGGAATTCTGCGGAATTGGGTAAGCCACCGGGTTTACCCCCTCATCCAAGACGCCGAGACGTACCTGGCCGCCTGCGACATCTTAAAGGTGCATTACCAGCAGCCTACGAATGAGGTGTATGCTAGGCACCTGCTCGCCACCCGCGCACAGCGACCTGGGGAATCGGTGGAGGAGTTCCTAAGCACCCTGAAAATGCTTGGCAAAGACTGCAAGTGCCGAGATGTAAAAGCCGCAGTGTACACTGACGAGCTTGTTCGCGATGCCTTCATCACAGGCCTCAGCTCCACTTACATCCGGCAAAGACTGCTGGAAAAAACGGGGTTGAACCTGAAACAGGCTGCGGACACCGCGCGATCCCTGGATGTGGCCCAGAGAAACTCGGACGCCTACTCTTCAGCCCGCGCCGTCCACGCCGCCACGTGTGCACCGAGGGCGCCGCCATCTTGGAAGGCATCTTCCCCGCCCGACAGCCCGACACCGGCTGGGCCCCGCTCTCCCCCCAGAAGCCCTACGACAGCCGTGATGCGTCAGGGACCCAACTGCTACTTCTGCGGGCAGCCAAAGCACACCAGAAACCTGTGCCCGGCGAAAGGCACCACCTGCTTTAAGTGCGGTAAGAAGGGGCACTTCGGGAAGGTGTGCAGAGGGAACCCCGCCGGAAAACCAACCGCCGGAAAACCCGCCACCGCCACGTGTGCGCCGTGGGAGCGGCCATCTTGGATGCCATCTTGCCCGACCTCGTGGGGTCCGCCATCTTGTGAGCAGACAGCGTGGACGCCATCTTGTATCGATCAGGGCCCTACAGTGGCATCGGTCACAGTGGACCAGACCAGGCCGCACCCGCTATCCAGATCAATGGTGGACATCGAGGTAAACGGGTGCCGGGTTAAATGCTTAATTGACAGTGGAAGCACGGAGAGCTTTATCCGCCCAGAACTGGCACAACAACTCTCCCTAAAGGTGGTCCCTACTCAGGGTACCATCTCTATGGCTGACAAAACCCAGACATCGACCATTCTGGGTTACTGCACGGTACAATTGTGCGTTAACGGAACTGTATATGATAATTTTAAAGTATTAATCATGAAGAACCTATGTGCGAGCGTGATCTTGGGCCTGGATTTCCAGTGCAACCACCAAAGCATCACGCTCAAGTACGGTGGGTCCCAGCCGCCCCTCACAGTGTGCGGTCTGGCTACCCTGAAGGTAAAGCCGCCTTCGCTATTCGCGAACCTTACCCCTAACTGCCGGCCAATAGCGACCAAAAGCAGGAGGTACAGCTGGGAGGACAGGCAGTTTATCGCGACCGAGGTAGACAGGCTCCTGAAAGAGCGCATTATTGAACGCAGCAATAGCCCGTGGCGCGCCCAAGTGGTGGTGGTAAGGGGTAGCGAGAAGAAATGGATGGTGATCGACTATAGTCAAACGATCAACAGGTACACCCTAATAGACGCCTACCCGCTACCCCGCATATCAGAAATGGTGAACCAAATCGCCCAATACCGGGTGTTCTCCACCATCGACCTCAAGTCAGCGTACCACCAGCTCCCTATCAGACCAGAGGACCGCCCGTACACCGCCTTCGAGGTGAACGGACGCCTCTACCAATTCCTCAGAGTCCCCTTTGGGGTGACGAATGGGGTCTCGGTCTTCCAGAGGGAGATGGACCGCATGGTCGATGACCACCACTTGCAGGTAACCTTCCCCTACCTCGACAACATCACCATCTGCGGTCACAACCAGCAGGATCACGACTCGAACCTCGAGAGATTCCTGAAAACCACACAAAAACTCAACCTCACCTACAACAAGGACAAGTGCGTTTACAACACCACGCGCCTCTGCATACTAGGCAGCGTGGTGGAGAATGGGGAAATCAGACCAGACCCCGACCGATTGCGCCCCCTACGGGAGCTGCCCCAGCCCAACACTCCCAAAGCCCTGAAAAGGTGCCTGGGGTTATTTTCTTATTATTCCCAATGGGTCCCCAACTACTCCGACAAAGCCCGCCCCCTCTTGAAAGCATCCTCTTTCCCGCTCTCTGCTGAGGCCCATGCCGCCTTCAAAAGCATTAAGCAGGATATTGAGCGGGCCACGCTACAGGCAGTGGACGAGAACACTCTATTTCAAGTGGAAAGTGATGCGTCTGACTTTGCCTTGGCGGCCACCCTCAACCAGGCGGGGCGGCCCGTAGCTTTCTTCTCGAGGACCCTCCAAGGGCCCGAGATCAGACACTCCTCCATGGAAAAGGAGGCCCAAGCCATCGTGGAGGCAGTACGCCACTGGCGCCACTACCTAGCCGGCAAACGCTTCACCCTACTTACCGACCAGTGGTCGGTAGCGTTTATGTTCAATAATAAACAGAGGGGGAAGATTAAAAATGATAAGATTCTTAGGTGGCGGATCGAGCTCTCCACCTTCGAGTACGACATCATTTACCGGCCAGGGGCCCTTAACGAATCCCCTGACGCCCTCTCACGAGGGATGTGTGCCAGCGCCACCGGGGATCGGCTACAGACCCTCCACAACGACCTCTGCCACCCAGGGGTCACGCGGCTGTTCCACTTCATAAAGTCCCGTAACTTACCCTACTCGATTGAGGAAGTTCGGTCCCTGACCAGGAACTGCCGCACTTGCGCTGAGTGCAAGCCTCGGTTCTACCGCCCAGATAGAGCCCACTTAATCAAAGCTACACGGCCCTTTGAGCGGCTCAGCTTAGATTTCAAGGGCCCCCTCCCGTCCGTCGACCGCAATGTTTACTTCCTGAACATTGTGAACGAATACTCCCGGTTCCCATTCGCCTTCCCCTGCCCAGACATGACCAGCGCCATGGTCATTAAATGCCTCAAAAGCCTGTTCTGCCTGTTCGGTATGCCGAGCTACATCCATACGGATAGGGGGGCGTCCTTCATGAGTGAAGAGCTACGCCAGTACATGCTATCCAGGGGGATCGCCACAAGCCGTACCACCAGCTACAACCCCCGGGGTAACGGCCAAGTGGAGCGAGAGAACGGGACAGTATGGAAAGCAGTCACTCTAGCTCTAAGGACCAAGGGCCTCCCTATCTCCCGCTGGCAGGAAGTCCTCTTGGATGTGCTCCATTCGATACGGTCGCTATTGTGTATGGCCACTAATACCACGCCTCATGAACGAATGTTTGTCTTTCCCCGGAAATCCACCTCAGGCGTATCCATGCCGTCATGGCTCTCCACCCCAGGTCCGGTACTCGTGCGAAGGCATGTGAGGGGCCACAAGACGGACCCTCTCGTGGAGCCAGTACACCTACTCCACGCCAACCCCCAATACGCATATGTCCGGCACACCGACGGAAGGGAGGACACCGTGTCCATAAAAGACGTCGCCCCAGCCGGCATCGACAACAACCACGGCAATAGCGGCAACGACGATCACAGCAACTCTTACCCACCCACTACTCTTTCATCACCCCCGGAAGAACACCGACCAACGGCACCCCCACCAACTACCCCTTCAACAACCCTGGCGGCACCCCCGGCAGAGACCCAGGAGGCTACCGGGGACACCCAGCCGACACCCGCGGCACCGCAACAGCCACGTCGGTCGCAGAGGACTATCAAACCCCCGAACAGACTAAATCTATAGAAGGGGTGAATGTGATGAAATATTTCCATTCATCACTGCCTGTGACTGAGATCGGTTTCAGTGTCATTTCCCTTCCCCCAGACCTCATTGTATTGTGTACTGGAATGTGCTGTATTGTATACTGGAATGTGCTGGAATGTGCTGTGTGTAGGGCTCCGCCCATACCTGGCCCCGTTTGTAAGCTAACCCAGTCTGGCCTCAGTCTCCAGAAGGAAGACATCTCTCTCTCTTACGTGTTACGTTCTAAGTTATTAAAAGCCTTGTTTTGTTCTGCTAAATTCGAGTCTCGGAATTATTAAGGCACATCAGACCACACAAGCTGGAACAGCAGCCTGCTTGAGGGAAGAAACTGACCCGCTCACCTGGGAGGTTTCCCCAATGGCCTGGGACTCGGACGAGGAGGAGCCCGAAGATCAAGGCCCTCCCACTGATCTGAACGCTATCGGAGCCGAGGAGCCCGAACAGCTGGGCCACGCCCTTGATACGATTCTGGAGGAGGTGGAGTCGGAGGACGGAGATCCCGCCCTCGACTCAAGTTTGGGGAGGTAGAAATTGGGGGCGGAGATCCTCCACCTGTAGGGACAGGTGAGGAGGAGTTGTCTGCCACAGACCCAAATCCCAAAGGGGTGGAGCCTGAGGGAAGGGAGCCGAAGCCGGCAGTCGTGGAGGAGCCACAGGCTGTGAGAGCCAAGGTCCCACCCAAAGGTCCACTCGCTTTGGGAGCCTCACCAAAGGCACCCGCTCGCAGGTCGCCTCGGGCGCCCCAGCCAAGGATGCCCTGGCCCGATTCCCCCACCTTCAGTAAACGCAGACTTGGGAAACCCCTGGCAGAA
Source organism: Somniosus microcephalus (assembly GCF_052327205.1). Lineage (NCBI taxonomy): Eukaryota > Metazoa > Chordata > Chondrichthyes > Squaliformes > Somniosidae > Somniosus > Somniosus microcephalus. The sequence continues at coordinate 151,473,004 of NC_140997.1, forward strand.
TGCAGTCCCCAGTTGGCAGCAAAAGGCTGCGAGGAACCCAAGCCACAGGTCACTGCAGCCCCACCACAGGGAGCGGCAAGCTGCGGCCCAATCAGGGATTAGGCAAGCCGCCCGGGGACGGGTGGCGCTGTACATAAGTTAAGTTTAAGTTTAGGTTTTAAGTTTAAGTTGTGTAAATATTAAAGTGTTTAGAGTTATAAGTAGTTTCGGATCTGCCGTATATGTGTTTTGTTTGGATCGAGGTCGAAAGACCCAATCATGCCTTCACCTAAGCCAGAATCTCTTGGGAGCCTGGCTATATCGTTTAATTTTGTTACAGGAACCAAAAGGATGACGAGAGGAATTCTCATCGCGGTCGTGGTAATCGGGTGGAGCTGGGCCTATCAGGGCCGCACCAAGGACTCCACGATCTATGGGTGCTCTGGCAAAGAGGCCCCATCGCGATCGACGGAACCGGCCCGCGGGACGCTGAAGAGACTGCAGCCTACTTCCATGATGGAAGATGGCCAGGCTGGCTGGGGTCGAACTCTACTGAATACTCCAGCCAGACGGGGTTTGCATACAGAGAGACACCTCTGATGTGCCCCAGGGTGCGGATCATTGCACCCAGAATAAGCGTCACCGTCAGGAAGAAGATTTGCCTGGTTAGCAATGGACATGTACCTTTGAATCGCTGGTGGTGGCTGTGCAAGTTGAGCAGCACCATGAAGAACTGCACAGTCGAGTGGGAGAGACTGGGTAACAACACCCATCGGACTATTACGGGAACTCATGGGGGGGTTGAGTATCTGCTGGGACAAATGGTGGGAACCAGATGAGGGGCTCTACATCTGTATGTGGGGTTCAGAACGCGCTTGCCCCACAGGCGTCTCCATCTTTATCCAAAGGCAGTGGCAAGATGCTGGGAGAGGAATGAGGTGCGACGTCAGCACATGGGCGTGCTGAGTCCCATACTCTCCGATCCCAGTAAACGCCACTGAGCTCATCACCCGCCCCCGCAGACCCCTGCCCATGATTGCGGTAGCCAAAGCCCGCAAGGAAGGGTGCCCCACCACTACCAAGGGACCCGGGAACGGATTGGCATTAGTACCCACAGGTCAGGTGCTGTACCAAGGGGCACACTACGCAGTGGCTTAGGTGATTTTAAACCTCACCGAGGTGCGCTTGCCTGAGTGGTGCCCCAAGGAAACGGAACAATTGTACCAGGTCCTGTTAACAAACATGTTCAGACAGTTTTATGAATTCGACTTTGCCGATGTCGACAGTGCCAAATTGTACACCACACCACATGAGTTCTTGGACAGGATAGGGAGGCAAAGAAGGGGTGCAGTAAATGATATTTCCACAGCTTTTAATACAGGAACTTCTGTCATCAACACATTGGATGATGTGCAGCTGCAAACCCAAATCAATGGTTTGAAAACACAGATACTGACTGACGAGAACAAGGTAGTGGGTTCTGAGTTATATGAGGACCAGGCCATGACACTACACTTAAAAGAGATAATAGCTGAGCTGGAGAAACACGCCAGAATGGTAAATGCTCTCATCAGGGAGGATCGGAATGCATCCGATCAGGCTGCGCAGAACGAAGCTTGTGTGCTATGCGGGCCGCAGTAACCTGGAGGATTTGAAACAAGGTTTAGTCCCCTCCTGGATCAGCAACAAGCACCTCGCAGCCCTCCACCCTTTTGAGAATGCATTGAGTCTGTGCCAGCTCAGACTAGCTTCAGAAGCCTACCCAGTCCCAATGGACTGTGGACAGTCTAATCACACCATTATGGGTATAGTGGTAAGAATGCCGGTAATGGGAAAGACAGCAAAACGCGCCCCGGTGTACAGGGTGGAGAACATTGGAGTCATTCAGGGGGGTGCGCACATTCGCTACACGGGGGTCCCACCTTACGTCATTCAATGGGAGCATGCAATGACGGGTACCGACCTCTCGGGGTGCCGGAGCTGGGGAGCACACATCATCCTCTGTCCCCAGCACTTGAATGCCCGTTCAAAACCAAAGTGCGGGTTCAGAACTGCTGGCGCGGAGCCTATAAACTGCACCATGGAGGCAATGGCACAAGGCCATGTGCCCCCGCAGGTGGCATATATAGGAGGTGGGACATACTGTGTCACCACTGCAGCACCCCACTACCAACATGGACAGCATGGTTGGTGTCCGGTTAGTGACAGCAGCTTCTGTTTCAAGCCCAGGGCAGAAGTTCAAGTGGCCCAAGAGCGAATTGTCCCCATTCCTGAACCTTCCACTGTTCACATCACTGTTAAAGAGAATTTCACCGATCTTCAGTAATCGTTGCACATTTTGGATATATAATTCCCCCTCTCCCTGAGCACCTCGCCAAGATATTAAAAGTCGTTGTTGTTTCACAGAAACATTTCTATACACTGGAGCAGAAGACTTTAGAGATAGGGGCAGGCATATTGGATATAGTGACCCCACTGTGGTGGGACCTGTTCACTAATATAGAAGTCCCTTCTTGGATTAGGATAGCCTCCCACATTCTTGTAGTGTGCCAGGTTGTCATTGTAGTTTATTTACTGTTTGTACACCGGAAAAAGGTCAAACATTCGCAAAAGTATGAGAACAGAGGGGAATGGAGGGAGCATTATGTGCGGGTAGAAGAAGAGACACCCATTTAGATTTTTGCTGCTCTGTATAAAGTTAAAGTTTTCCCTCCCTCCTCTATTATTTTGATATGTATTCATGTGCATTTGATTTTTGTGTGTGTACATTATTTTAATTCTTGAAGTTTATTAGATGTGTTGTTATTATTAAAAGATAGTGTGCATGCACCAGGTGATGTAAGGGTATTAGGCCCCCCTCCACACCTGGAAGTGAGTATGTCAAATTTCACATCTGAAGTATTGCCATCTATAGATGCTTAATGTACACGGGGTTTTTCTGAAATGGGAAATGCGTGTGTCATGGGGTCATAGATAGGTAAATACTGGGGATGGTTTGATTATGGAAAGTCAGAAAATTTTGCTCACCCAGAATTATGATACTTCAAGCAAGTTACAGTATCATCAGGGGGGAGTGTAGGATTCGCAAAATTGAACTTTATATTATAAAGGGTCGAATGGCAGAAGAGGCCATGATTTTAAAGACTGTTTTAAAAGAAGCCTAGGAAAAAGGGGCATTCAAAATGGCCGCCAAACCCCGTGACCAACTTCTTGAGACACTTTAAAATGGTTCCTGCAGTCCTCAGACAGCTTTGTGGATTCAGCCCATAGTAAGTTCTGGAAGCCGTTTCTGAGAGAACGAAACCAGACACCCACATATACATATAGATTGGATGCAGATCCAGTTAAGATCGGCCTGTAGATAAAAGCCATCTAAATGTTTAACCAGACAAAAGGGAACAGTTTCATATTCATGAGAAGAGCATCAAGGACCCGTTAAGGACATCACCAGGACATTAAAAACAATGAAGGTCATTCCAGACCAGAGATGGCCCGTTACTGGCCATCCAAAACCAGTTTAAAATATAATAACTACCCCGTTGTGCTCCCAGCCTGCCAAAATTTAAACAAAAGACTAACCTGATTTGGCGCGAGATAAGGGCTTCTGATGAGAAGTATATCTGGGAACCCAGGGCTAGAAAGAAGAGAGCCATCGTAGTGCTACCATCGTATCATTGGCCTCATCGCTATAAGAAGGAGAAGAAGACGGTTCAAGCCGGCGTCCCGCCCCGGGGTAAAACATCGGGAGATCATCAACCAACCCCGGGCCGTTGACGAAACGGGAGGCCATCGACCCACTCTGGCTCGGGAGAAGAGACAATAAAAATCTGAAGAAACTATGGGGGCCAGCCCGAGGCTCCTCTGACCGGGGTCGAGCAGACGATCCCCGAACCCGCCAACATCCAGACCAGCCTGTGTCCAGCCGTCCCCGACCCCCACCTCAGGAGAGAGATGTGGCGCAGCTTGCTGGGGCTCCACTAACCACATGGAGACAGGACGTCTGAAACGATCAAACGCAGACCTGTTTCAAAACCTTACACTTCCTAGTTGGATTGGTGAGCATGTTTCTGGCCCTTCATAATCAGATCTAGATAGGTTTAAGGGGGTGGGCATTTAAGGGTATAATTAACATGAGTTGTTGTCCCTCGATGTTCCGTGTGTTTTCCCCATTTCATGATGATCTTTGTAGAGTATAATATGCCTGTATTTGCCTTAGTTAGTATTGTGTCGTTATGATTTGTTTGTGCTTTTCCCTCCCATGTACCCTCTTATTTGCTTGCATTTGATTTGTTTTACATTATGCAATAAAATTCCATTTTGTTTCATCAAACTTGGTCTATAAGAGTTTTCTCTACGTTGTAGTTCCTGCCCCAAAGTCCAGAGTACAGAATCTAAGGGGCGAGTGTGTCGAACCACTCACGGTTTTACTGTGCAAGAGAGAGAGGCCTCTAGAGAGAGAAACCTCTGCGATCTAAAACCCCTTACACTCTGGGCTCCAAGCTCTGTAATTACCTTCCTAAAGCTCGCCCCCTCTCCTGCTTTAAGACTCTGCTTAAAACCTACCTTTTGGTCACCAGTCTTAGGCCTAGAAATTCAGTTGCGTCCGCCTGCCGTTAGCGCCATAAGAGGGGTAGATTTCCAGCGCTAGGCACTTAGCGCCCGGGCGCAGGCCGATCTGCGCCTACGCCCAACTTCAGTTGACATTTTGCGCTGGCGCAAAGTGTTTGCGCCCGCTCAGCTGCGCGCGCAGCTTATGACGTCATTTCGTCGTGCAACGCTGTTTGTGCGCCCCAAACCGGAAATTCAGTGGCGCCCGCCCAATGTGGGCGTGGCGCTGTTAAGAACTGTGAAGTGGAACGCAGCAGAGGCCCTGCGGGCCTCGGGGAGCGCTAATTAAAGGGCACTTAGACTGAACTATAAAGGCCAGCCATTTTGCTGCAATGACTTTAGTGCTTTGGATTTCTGGACAGAGACCAAGGAACAGACCTTCCTGATTTGGGACAACATAGGAGAGGTATTTTTGGCTTCTGGCCAGAGCTTGGAAATTTCACTCATTGTGATTTCACTGTTTGCAAGTTTATTATGGGGGCTGCATGGGGTTCCAACCCTCAGTTCCAGCATTATGTGCGAAGGGCTCGCAGATGCTGTGTGAGAGGGCCAGCCATGCCTAGACGCAGAGGGGCCATCAGGCGTCAGCGACGTAGGCCTTACCCACTCAGGGAATACCGGCAGCAGGTGTCTTATCTCACCATGACTGCCGCGCATTGTGTTAAGAGGCTGCGCTTCAGAAGGGAGGTGGTTGCAGAGATCTGCCAGCTGCTTCACAGAGATCTGCGTCCACAGCTGATGTGCAGGACGTCTCTGTCGGTGGAAGTGAAGGTCACGGTGGCTCTGAACTTTTATGCAAGCGGCTCATTCCAAGCCGCTGCTGGGGACATAGCGAACATTTCCCAGTTCGCCGTGCATCGCTGCATCCGGCAGGTCACCGATGCCCTTTTCGCAAGGAGACACCAATTCATCTCCTTCCCCATGACCCTAGAGAGGCAGGAGCAGTGTGCAGTCGGATTTGCCAGGATCGCCGACTTCCCCATGGTGCAGGGCGCCATTGACTGCATGCATGTGGCTATGCGGGCACCTATCGACAATGCCGAGGATTACCGCAACCGGAAGGGCTACCATTCCCTCAATGTACAGCTGGTGTGTGACCACAGGCAGCGCATCCTAGCTGTCAATGCCCGCTTTCCAGGAAGCAGCCACGATGCATTTATCCTGCGCCAGACTACTGTGGCTGACATGTTCGAGGCACAGCCTCCACCAAGGGGATGGCTTATTGGGGACAAGGGCTACCCTTTGTGTACATGGCTCATGACCCCGCTCCGCGCGCCCAGGACCCCTGCGGAGGAGGCATACAACGAAAGCCATCAAGCCACAAGGAACATCATAGAGCAAACGATTGGCGTCCTCAAGCAACGGTTCCGCTGCCTGGATCGTTCCGGCGGATCTCTACAGTATTCGCCGGATAGAGTCTCCCAGTTCGTCGTCGTTTGCTGCATGCTGCACAACCTGGCTATCCGCAGGACTCAGGCACTGCCACCTCACGTTGGACCACCACCTCAGGAGGACGAGCAGGAGGACCATGAGGAGGAGGAGGAGGAGGAGGAGTACCAGCCCAGGAGGGAGCCACAAGGTCCAAGGGCCGTCCGCCGGCGGCTTATTGAACGGCACTTCTAGGCCCCCTGTCAGGGAATGGCTTGTGGCAATGAACGCACCTGAATGCAGCCGCTCCGCAAGCCCTCAGCCGGTTAACGCAACAACCACTTGAAACATGACACCTGGACAAGCTGAATAAATAAAAAGCTTTATTTAACAAACTCAGGGCCCTTCCCACATGAAACAGAAAAACAGACAACACCCCCAAAAAACAGTCAAAAACATATCTCACTCCCACAACCTGGGGAGGAATAACAAAACTTGTCCATCCAATTGGCCTTCATCCTCGGCCTAACCAAGACAAACCCCCCCATACAGAACACAAACACCCCCATATAAAAAAACGGTTGCCTTCATCTTCGGCGTTAGCAAAATAAGCCCCCCCCATACAGAACACAAACACCCCCATATAAAAAAACAGTTGGCAACACACTCTACTTGGTGTGCCGACAGGGCGAGTCCTTGTGCAGGCTTCTCCGGCCCCTGCCCGACCTGTTGCTCTGCCTCAACCTGGGCCCTGTGGGTGTTGCAAGACTGGGGGAAGGCTCCTGAGGGGCACAATGCGTGACGGCAGAAGCCCTTGTGGGTCGGCCTAGACGAGGTCCGGCCCTGGAGGGGCCGGCTGCTGACTGCTGCAGCTGTGGCTGGGCAGCATCAGTCTCTCCAGCAGCTCATCGCAGCTTGGCTGGGGGAGTGGCAGTGGCGGCTGCATCAATGGGGGCAAGCTGGCTGATGCCAGGCGCTCGCTGGTCGCCAGAGAAACTGGCACTCGGCCGGGCTGGCACTGCAGCAAGCGCAGCAACCTGGTGAAGGCCAGACCGCTGTGCTGCAGCAGGGCGGCGGGTGCCCTGGCGATGCTTCCATGACACAGCGAGTGTGGCAGAAGTGAGTGCCCGAACTGCCCTGGTCTGTGCCCGCATCAGGTCAGCCAGTGTCTGCACGGCACCACTCATGAACTCTTGACTCGCGTCCTGTGCTGCCGCGAGTTGGTCGACACCCCTGGCCTGTGAGTCCCCGAAATCGACTACACTATGAGCCAGGGACTCAATGGCCTGAGGCAACTGTCCCACAACCCCCATGAACTCGTTGTGGCGCCGCTCCGAGGCCGCGTACATTTCATCAAGGAGGCGCACCTCCTGGGCGAGGACCGTCTCCGGACTGGAGGCCGGGCTCTCCCTCTGGGGAGAAGGCCGCCGAGCTGCCCGACCCTTCCCGCGTGCCTGGACGCCATTGGCCCAGCAACTACACCCCCCTGCAACACTTCCCCCCTCTGGGGAGAAGGCAGCCGTGCTGCCCGACCCTTCCCGCGTGCCTGGACGCCACTGGGCCCAGGAGCTACACCCCCCTGCAACACTTCCCCCTGGCCCTCCTCCAGGCAAGACGTGTCCCCTCCATTGCCATCCCCTGGCACGGATGAGGGTTCCCCCGATGTGCCACCTTCCTCTTGGTCCTCGTCGTCCTCCTCTTCCGAGGGACTGGCACTCTCAGCTTCAGGGACCTCCTCCTCACCAGCTGAAAGCAGGAAGGCACAAGAGTAGTTTTAGAGTGAGGACAGGGCGTCAGCGAGGGAGGCATGATTGGTGGCATTATGCGCATTGGTCGGACATTGGGGCCCAGCACAGGGTCGGCATCTCCAATAGCAACGGGGCAAACCACCCGGGCACGCATGAGTCGAGCCACGCGCTCCTCCAGGTCACTGAGCTCCTGGAACTGGGCACGGCCTCCCCCGGTGACAGTCTGGCTCCTCAGATTCTGCGCCAGCTTGGCCTGCAAGAGAAAGGATGGCCTCTAAGTACAGTGTGGTGCCCTGTTGTTGTGTGCACTGCCTCCCATGGTCGAATAGCTTGGCCAGTGTGTGAAGTGCAGAAAGTGCTATTGATGATCATGCCAGTGCCATAGCTGCGGGAGGAGGGCTGGCCATTAGGCCTTTGAGGTCCCTTTGCCCATAATGTGAGGTGCACATGCAAGGATGAGGAGGACACTGGAAAGGGTACTCACCCTGACCAACCGAGTGAGGTCGTTGTACTTCTTGCGGCATTGGTCACCAGTCCTGGGGACATCGCTGTTGGCTGACACCCTCAGGGCGATTTTCCTCCAGGCTCTCCTGTACTGCCTCCTGGGAGCCTTCTTGCCACTGTCCGGGCACAAGATCTCTCTGTTCTTTTCCCACCCCCTAAGCAGCACCCTCAAAGCATGCTCTGAGAAGTGCTGCGCTCGTTCACGGGCCTTCTGCATGGCTTCAGGCGCTATTTGGGTCCACCAGCAGTGTTCAGGCCTAGCTGCAGGGCTCCACTATCCAGGGCGTGGCAGCAGACAAAGTCGACCCTTCCCCCTTTAAGAGCTGGCCGGCGTCAGGGTGTCTGCTGTCAATCAAAACATGACCGCACCTGCGCTGCGCCTGGCCTCGGCGTTATCAGTCCGCACCGCCGGCTTAGCGCCTAAAGATAGGAGTGCAACGCCAGTTTCAGCGCTCGCCCAAACTCCTTGGCCAAAGCTACTGAATTTCGGCGAAGTGGCCTCCACTTTCCGGCGGGCGCTAACTTCACCGCCCGCCCGACTTTACCGCCCCAAAAGTGACTAGACTGAATTTCTAGGCCTTAATGTCTTCTTCTTTGGCTTAGTGTCAAATTTTGTCTCATTACACTCTTGTGAAGCACCTTGGAGCGTTTTACTACATTAAAGGTGCTATATAAATGCAAATTGTTGTTGTTCAAACGCTTGGCATTTATATAATGCATCAAGAGTGCAGTAAGTTGGCACAATGGAATTTCTAGGCTTGATAGGATGAGTACAGCTGCAATCTCTGTATTGTCTGTATAAGTCGACTACCTGATGAGGTGGTGGTGCAGTGTAGGCAAATTCAAGAAGAAATTGGATAGATATTTGGCAGAGAGTGTGATTGAGGGGTATAAAAGATTAGAGTAGTTGTATAATGTTTCTTGAATTTTGGGTGTAGTCGGATGCACTGCAAATGGCCTCTTCTGGATTTATACTTTCTTATGTTCCAATAAATTCGATTGGAGACCTTTGACTGATGCAGCAAACAATTCTCTGACAAAACACGGTTTGTTCATTGACTGATGCCATTGCTTCATGGTGACTGAGTAAGTCAAATTCCATTTTTATTATACAGAAACCTGAGATCTTCACTATTGTTTTGGGATTGCATTCTGTGATTCTCTTCCCTTATAATTGGGTCTACTGGTTTATGATTCTTAAGTCAAAATCCATTATTACAAAGGACTACAGCTGTCTCCAGGATTTTTTAACCAGGATTTTGTGGAGTGTATTCTGCAATTCCCTCCATTTTCCATTAAAACTACAAATCAATGGCCTTGTTCATCACTCTCTCACCAACAGATCGAGCATAATAAACCACCCTCTGTGGAAACGCACCCCATCCCCCAACTCTCCGCCACGCAATCTCATAAAATTAGCCTGCTCCATGCAGTGTGAAATGAACTGCAGTATGACCTGTCAACTTGCTGAGGGAGAAGATGGAGGGTTAATAGCCAGTATATCAAATTTGTTTTCAATCAATGCAAATTAATTTTGATCTGCAGATTATACGTGATCAACCGAGAGACAACTATAAAGAAATAAGATTACAATAGAAAAATGATTTTCTCTCCACACAATTGAAGGTTTCAGTTTCCACACTTCAGACTATTTGTGCCACACTCCATTTTATCAAATTTACTAGACTGAGAAATATTCATTGTTGATATCTTTTCTTATGTACTTTATATTGGAACTAGTACATGATGCGTTCAAAAATGCATTAGTGGTAACTGAAAGATAATGCCAATCCTCATTTTAAATAAAAGTTTGTCACTTTTGATTTGCAATGGACAATAAAGTTGTTTCAACAGCAGAAAATAAATTATCTTTATTTATGCATATTTGTTTCTTGTTCAAATCTCGAATGAACTTCCATATGGCAACTGTTTATATGTGAACGATTTAACGGGCTTGTTGTATTGTTCAATGTATGATGTTTACATATTCAGAAACAGTATAAAGTGAGATTTTTAACGCCTGTGGCTACAAAGTGATTAATTAACGTGAAATTAGTTAGGTGAAATGTTAATTTAACAATTTTCAGACAGTAATTATGTTAATTGCATTGTAAAGGCCACTGCATCCAGCTGACATTCAGAAAGTGTAATGATCAGTAACATGTCATTCTAGAATGGTACACTAGGTGGAGCTGTATGTTTAGGAGTGGGCTACCCACAAGGCAGTAGTCAAGATGGATGCCTGTACACTAGTCCACATGGCTGAATAAATGACTAGCTCAAGCTAGCTGTTCATAATGAAAACGTCTATTTATTGATGAACATAACATGGTACCAGGATTGGTAATATCTGCTGAATATTGTGAAATGTGACATGGATAATTTGAAGCCAGCGGAGGGTTTGAAACTCACGGGGAATGTCGACTGCAATTGGCGGACTTTCAAACAACAATTCGAACTCTATATTGCTGCCATCGGGTTCGGAATGATGCCAGACGCAAGGAAAATAGCGTTACTGCTCACGGTTGCAAGCCCGCAGGTGATAGAGGTATTTAATATGTTTGTATTTGATCAAAAGGAGGACAGAAAAAAAATGGACGATGTGCTAAAGAAGTTTGATACACATTGTACTCCCAAAAAGAATGAGACCTATGAGAGGTACGAGTTCCGTTCACGGACACAGCAGCAAAATGAGACTTTTGATAGCTTTGTGACCGATCTGAAACTGAAAGCACAGACATGTAATTTCTCTGAACTGAAATCATCCATGATTCGTGACCAGATTGTGTTTGGTATTCATGATAAAATGGTCAGGGAAAGTTTGTTGAGAGAAACTGAACTAACATTGGAGAAAGCTGTGAAAATATGCCATGCCAGTGAGCTAGCTCAACAGCACACAAAGACTTTCAGTGAAATTAAGAACAATGCGACTGTAGTAAGTGATATTGCTGCTGTCGGTGCTGTGTCCTGCGAGGGGAAGAAACATGGGCAGAACAGAAATGCAAAGCAATCGGAGGATGGAATTTTTAATTGTAAACGATGTGGTTACCAGGACCAGTCAAGACAATGCCCAGCGTTTGGAAAAATGTGCACAAAATGTAATGGAAAGAATCACTTTGCCAAACAATGCTTTTCAAAAGTAAAAACAAAGAAAGGGCAACAAGTCAATGTGATTGAGGACACTGATTTAAGTGAGACATTTTTTGTAGGAATGGTGTCATGTGACAATATCGAAAAGGATACAGAAAATGTGCAGCCCTCAGGAATGGACAATGCTAAACATAAACTTAATGTAGTAAAAGAGGACAAATGGATGATGCCACTGCAGGTAAATGGAGCATTAGTTACACTGAAACTAGACACTGGGGCAAAAGCAAACTTAATCAGTATGAGTGACATTAAAAATATGAAAGAAAAGCCCAAAATACAGAAAAAGTCAGTGCTACTGAAGAACTATAATGGACAGAAAATAGATAGCTTAGGTGTATGCAGACTCAAAGTGACAGTCAAAGACAAAGTGCATCATCTCATGTTTTCTGATATGGCAGAAGGATTTGATTCACTACTAGGTGACAAAGCTTGTGAGGACTTAGAACTGGTCAAGAGAATCTACCGTATAAACCGTGCCATAAGCAGACCAGGTGACTCGGTGGATTCTGTAGTGAGTAATTTCCAGGATGTGTTCAAAGGATTTGGAGTTCTACCATTCACTTACAAGATCCAGCTAAAGGAGGATACTCAGCCAGTGGTACATGCTCCACGGAGAGTTCCAGCACCCCTGCGTGACCGGCTCAAGAAAGAACTGGACAGAATGACCACACTAGGAGTCATCAAGAAAATCGAAGAGCCAACAGGCTGGGTTAACTCCATGGTATGTGTAAAGAAAAAGAACAATGATCTAAGAGTATGCATGGATCCAAAGGACTTAAATGCAAACATAAAACGTGAACACTACCAGATTCCCAAGCGAGAAGAAATCACTAGTGAAATGTCAGGTGCCAGATACTTCACAAAGCTCGATGCTTCACAAGGATTTTGGCAACTAAAACTGGATGAGGAGAGCACCAAATACTGTACCTTCAACACACCATTTGGCAGGTATTGTTTCCTCAGAATGCCTTTCGGGATAATATCTGCACCTGAAATCTTTCATAGAGCGATGGAACACATAATTGAAGGTCTGGAAGGAGTTCGGGTCTATGTTGATGACATCATCATCTGGGGCTCCACACTGAAAGAACACAATGAGAAACTGACTAAAGTGCTACAGAGCATACGCCGGAATGGACTGAAGCTCAACAAAGCCAAGTGTCAGTTTGGCATCCAGGAAGACACTTTCCTAGGAGATAATCTATCTGGTAAAGGAATAGAGCCAATTATGGAAAAAGTAAACGCCATACTCAAAATGCCCCGACCCACTGTCAAAAAATGAGTGCTACACATCATGGGGATGATAAACTTCATTGGAAAGTTCATTCCTAACTTGTCAGACAAGACAGCCTGTCTGCGAGACCTGCTACATAAAACAAATGAGTTCGCATGGACAGAAAGAAATGAACAAGAGCGGATGGACCTTAAAACAGTGCTGACAACCACACCTGTACTCACCATCTTTGAACCGACAAAGAGAATCAAAGTGTCAACAGATGCATCAAAAGATGGCCTAGGCGCGGTCTTGCTACAAGCAGAGGGTGAAGATTGGAAGCCTGTTGCCTATGCCTCCAGGTCTATGACTGATTCTGAGTGTCGATACGCCCAGATTGAAAAGGAATGTCTAGGCTTGGTAGTTGGACAAGAAAAGTTCCATGGCTACATATATGGACTTCCCACCTTCACAGTTGAGACAGACCAATGCCCACTGGTTGCCATCATTAAAAAAAATCTGAATGAGATGTTTCCAAGGATTCAATGACTCATGATGAAGCTGCAAAGATATGACTTTGAACTGATCTACACACCAGGCAAACACATAGTGGTAGCAGATGCACTATCCCGAGCACCCACAATGAGTCATGTGAGTTCTACTGAGGAAGACGTGGATGTTCATGTGAGTATGGTCACTGCTGCGTTGCCCGTGTCAGACACAAAATCAAAGCAAATAGCAGAAGAAACAGTAAAAGATACAGTGTTACAAACAGTAATAGAGAACATTCATCATGGTTGGCCAAAAGGTTCCTGTCCAAAGTACTATCACATCAGGTCAGAGTTAAGTGTCGCAAGTGGACTATTACTAAAACAGAACAGAATAGTCATTCCACAAGCTCTACGTCAAGACATGCTCAAAAGGATTCATGAGGGACACCTCGGAATTGAAAAATGCAAAAGGAGAGCAAGAGACACTGTTTATTGGCCTGGCATAAATAAGGACATTGAGAACATGATAGGCATATGTGAGACATGTCAGAAACACCAAAACAAACAAGCAAAGGAACCAATGATAGTAGCTGACTTACCAACAGCACCATGGCAAAAGGTTGGTATGGACCTTTTTCATTTGAATGGTAAAGACTATCTAATAGTGATTGACTACTATTCTAACTATCCTGAGATGGTGCTGCTCTCAAGCACATCAGCTAGCAGTGTCATAATGCATGTTAAATCCATCTTCGCCAGACATGAAATTCCCAGGATTGCCGTTAGCGACAATGGTCCGTGCTTCAACTGTAAGGAGTGGCAACAGTTTGCGGCACATTATGACTTTCAACACATCACTTCCAGTCCTCTGTATGCTCAGTCGAATGGTAAGGCAGAGAAAGGTGTTCATGTTCTCAAACAGCTACTGAAGAAAGCAACAGAAAGCAAGTCTGATCCTTATCTCGCCCTGCTGAGCTACCGAGCCTCCCCTTTAGACTGTGGTTCTTCACCTGCTGAACTCCTAATGGGTCGCAAGTTGCGCACCTTGCTACCCTGCTGTGCAAAAGGAAAGCAGAGTAAGGAACTAAGACAGAGGCTTCAAATGTTAAAGCTGAAACAGAAATCACACTATGACAAGTCATCCAAAACTCTGAAACCATTGACAAGGGATGATGTTGTCAGGATTGAGGATCCAAGTGCATGGAACAGGAAAGCTACAGTTCTTGAGGAAGTAGGACCAAGGTCATACACCATTAGAACTGAGGAAGGACAGATTCTCAGGAGGAACCGCCGTTCCCTCTTGAAAACACAAGAAACTATCCAAGAGCAAAACGATGACAATGCCGCCACTGAATCTTGTCACTCACCACCAGAACAATCTAACACAAACACACATACAGGCTCTCATGAAAACACATCAGACTTACCTGTGCTGAGAAGATCCACACGTGAAGTAAAAAAGCCTGATAGACTTAATCTTTGAGTACAAAGAAAACTATAATAAAAGAATGAAAAGCTTAGAGTTCATAAAGTAAAGCTTTGAAAATGTGTTGACTGTTGTGAAGATGTTTATGTCATTGTGATTGATTGATATTGATTGATATTGATTTTGTTTAACCTCTAAGGAAGGGAGATATAATGATCAGTAACATATCATTCTAGAATGGTACACCAAATGGAGCTGTATGTTTAGGAGTGGGCTACCCACAAGGCAGTATTCAAGATGGGTGCCTGTACACTAGTCCACATGGCTGAATAAATGACGATCTCAAGCTAGCTTTTCATAATGAAAACGTCTATTTATTTATGAACATAACAGAAAGTACCAGTTTCTTTGCCTTTAACGCACTAAAACATTGCTATGCTTCAAAATTAATTATTTTCCCCCCGTTTCTTCTGTGTACCCAGCAGCCCCATAGTCCCAGTTTTTCATGGTTCTACAAGTCTCTTGCCAAGATATGGGAGGTGGATTTATCCGTGTAATGGGTCACAGGCAGATTTCTTCCAGATCTGGCTCACAGGTAGTTTTCCATCATGATTTGTGTGGAAAAAGTGTCCTGATTTCGATCCTGAATGGTCTAGCTCTAATTTCAATATTATGTCCCCTTGTTCTTGATTCCACTACCAGAGGAAAGAGTTTCTCTGTATCTACCCTATCGAACCCTTTTAACATTTTAGACACCTAGGGGTCAATTTTAACTGAGCTGTGAAGCGGGCTTTGAGGCGTGCGGGGGGTTAAAATCGCTAAAATTGGCGGGCGGGACGCCCCCCCCCACCTGGTTCTCGACCCCGAGCCATTTTAACCCAGGCATGTCTGATGGTCCCGAATCAGTCCCACCTCCAACAGGCGGGACTGGTCTTTGAGGCCCTTAAGCAGCAATAATTGGCCTTTATAATACCATTTTAACAGGCCCTTGCATTTTTAACCCTTTTCCCATGTGAAACATGCCTGGTGGGGATCACGCCTGTGAAACCTGGTGTGAGCACTATTGGCTTGCTGACTATCAGCTGCAGGTCAACCATTAAAGAGGAGATTTGATCAGCCACGATTTGCAGGTGGCAGGACTTTGTTGTTTCAGGCCTGGGGCAACTTTTACCAGGCTTAACCACACCTGTGGAAGGTTGGAGCCTCACACACATCTCCAGTGTGAACTCCTGGGAAACCCCTCTCGCTATGCTCACTCAGTGCTTCCTCAGCGGAGGCATATGCCAGAAGCATGGGAGCCATTTTTCTCCTTCCCTTCTTGGCATTAGAGGAGCTCGAGTACCAGGTGCGGCAGCAGCAGGACCAGGAACAACAGCAGCACCAGCAACAGTAGCAGCAGCAGGAGCGACAGGCTGCTGCTCACCCACCTGAGGCAGCACAGGCCAGAAGGGGCCAGCGCATGGAAGCCCGTTGGCGTAGGAGATACCGCCCAAACAGCTGTCTACAGGCACAGGGTGAGCTACCTCAACATGACTGAGCAGCAGTGCCAAAGGCGGCTCTGACTTTCGCGACAGGTAGTGACTGACATCTGCGCAATGATACAGCAAGACCTGCTGCCCAGAGGACCAGGTGGACACTCCTTACAGTGGCCATCAAAGTCACCAGCACACTCAACGTTTTTGCCTCAGGCTCATTCCAGGGATCATCAGCAGACATCAGCGGCATCACCCAGTCGGCCGCACACACTTGCATCATGCAGGTAACCAATGCCCTCTTTGCCCTCGTGCACAATGACATCCATTTCACCAGGGATCGTGCAAATGTGACGGCGCGAGCGGTTGGATTAGCTCATCTGGCAGACTTTCCAAGGGTACAGGGTGTCATTGACTGCACACATGTGGCCCTTAGGGCACCCCATCGCAATCCAGGTATTTTTGTCAACCGCAAGGGCTTCCACTCCCTTAACGTTCAGCTGGTGTGTGACCACAAGAAGGAGATTTTGCATGTTTGTGCCAAGTACCCTGGCAGTTGCCATGACTCCTTCATGCTGCGCCAGTCTAGTGTGCCTCCACTATTCAGGCCGCCAGACCAACTTCACGGATGGCTACTTGGAGACAAGGGCTTTCCCCTGAGGACTTGCCTAATGACGCCGTTGAGGACGCCAGCCAACGAAGCTGAGGAGCACTACAACTCCAGCCACATTTCCACCAGATCCATAATCAAGCAAACCATCGGCTTGCTGAAGATGCGCTTCAGGTGCCTAGATAGATCAGGTGGAGCCCTACAGTACTCAGCAGCCAGGGTCTCCAGAATCGTCGTGGTTTGCTGTGCACTCCACAACATGGCACAGCGTCGTGGCTTGCAGATTCTTGAGGGCCAAGTGGCTCCTCATATACCCTCCTCAGATAATGATGATGATGATGAGGAGGAGGAGGAGGAGGGCGAAAAAGAGCATCCTGCAGAGGCCCATCAACCAGCGGCAGCATTACACGAGAACATTGCTGCCCAGGATACAAGGAACGCACACATCCTGGCCAGATTTGCTTAGCCTAGTAAATCAAACTCTTTTGCCTTGCAGCTTCTTACCTGAGCATCGACAATGGCCAAACCCCGCGGATTCCTACTTATTTGACCTGCATCCTGACAATTGCAAGTAATCCTAAGCCCTCAATGTGAAAACCCCATTCGCGAAATGACACACGCCAGAACTGCAACAGTTGCCATCAGAATTTTTATGCACAAGAACCAACTGATGGCATTTTTACAATATACACAACATTTCACCCAAGTGACTACCCTTGTGAGTACTTGTGCTTTATTTTCCTCTTATGCGTGCTCCTACGTAGTGGGTCCCCTGTGGCTTCAGCAGATGTGGAGGCCCCTTGCTCACTTTCCTGCTGCTCCTGTCTCGACACATTTAGCGGGCATCCTCTGGGGTGGCAAGCCTGTGAGGGCTCGTCAGTAGTCTGGTGCAGCTGTGCAGGGGTTGAGACGTCTATCTCACTTGGGTGTGGACTCCGGCGGGGCTCTGACCGAGGGCTCTGCAGTGGCATGGAAGTGTGAGCGCTTAGAGAGGAACCCCCATTTCCTTGAGGCCTGCCACCAACCTCCCTCTCATGGGTCAGCTCCCCCTCCGTGCCTGCAAGTGGCTTGAGAGCACCTTGCTGCACATCAGGGGGGCCATGGGGACCCGTATCTGCAATGGCAGTCCTACTCAGAAGGACTTCCATGAAGGTCTGGTTTCTCTGTTCAATAGATGCCCATCACTCCTCAAGAGATGTCATTCTATTCTGAACACTCACCATGTTTTCCATACCCTGGCGACTAACCTCCTCCATGGCCATAGCCCTCCTCTCCTCTACCGTAGCCAGCCTTACCACGGAGGCAGCAATCATTTCCACGTAGGTAGTCATCCTTTCCATGTTGATGCGTTCATGCACCACTGACTCCACAAAGGCTCTGCTCATGTTTGCTATGGACTCCTCCATTCACTCCACACTCGCAACGACCCTGGAGACAAAACCTGCCAGAGACTCCTGCATCTGTGCATGGAGTTCCATCACCTCTGATCTTATGGATGGACCCAGAGGCAGAGGGTCGACATGCAGCTGAGCCAAGCTGGCAGAGTCCTGCGCCCTCCGATGAGGACTCTCCACTGCTGTCCCTGTCTCCACAATTTGCTGATGCTCACTTGTGAGCAGTGATACACCAGGTGACAACACTACTCTATGTCCCGAAGGTCCCCCCAAGGTGTGAGTGTCTGCGCTGGTGCTGGGTGCGCTTATTTCTGCTGATGCTGCGCCCTCAGAGGTTGCAGATTCCTCTGAGGAGTCTGGCTGCTCAGGCTCTTTCTCCTGCACCGTGGAGAAGGGGGCTCTCGATGGTCCTATGGGGGAGTCAAGGAAAAAGTTAGAGGTGTGATGGCAAGGTTACATGCACATTGCATTTTGCAGATGATCATAAGTCCATATGATGTAGCTTCAGGATCATTATCAGCGACTCATGCAATGTCAATGAGAGAGATGGAAAACTATTCTGTCACCAGCTTGCGAGGATGCACCTGTCTGTCCTTCCCCAACTTCCGCATCTGTATCAGCCCTGACAATCTCCAGGACGGCTTCCTCCCAGGGGGTGAGCTGGGCTAATTAGGGTGGCCCTCCTCCTGTCCTGGCTCGCTCTCTCCTGTTGTGAGCTCTCTGCTCCTGCAATGAGGGAGACAAGTGGAGGTTGAGTGAGAATGAAGGAGTGTGTGTAGAGATTGCATAGCATAGATACTTAGAAGGAGAAAAAGATGGAGTGAGGTTGTAAGACCAAGGGCCCTCCCTGTGTGTTGTCAGTTGTGTTCAAAGCATCAGAGTGAGAGGGAGTGTGGGGGCTGCATGGTCGAATAGTTATGTGAATGTGAGCATAGAGGGAGAGGGAATGGCTAAGGGTGCATGGATGTGAGTGTCAAGTGGGATGTGGAGGAAAAGATTGCTAAAGCTGAGTGCTGGTGAGGAAAGGCAATGGGGATCAGATTGAGGGTGATGGAAACTTCATACTTACTTTTCCAGTGCAATGAAGGTCATGGAATCTTTTCCTGCATTGCATCCAGGTGCGCCTTGTGAGCCCCAATGAGTTGACTTCCCCAGCCACCTCTAGCCACACAGCCTTGGTCTGACTGGGAAGCCTCTTCCTCCCTGAAGAAGAGAACAGGACCTCCCTGTGGGCCCTAGCCCCATCCTACAATGCCTGCAGTGCTGCCTCATCAAATTTAGGTGCAGCTCCTGCCCTCCCACTGGCCATTGTTCCTGCAGGCTCCTGTGCCATCATAAGGGGAAAGCTTGGAAGCCTGCAGAGGAAGCAAGGTTTGCTTTGGACCTTAAATGCAGCAGCAATGATGACGTCATCGGAGGGGACTTGCAGTCATGAAAAACCCATTTGCAAAGGCTTCCCACATGTTGGAAATCAATTGGCCAATTGAGTTAAAATTGCATCAATCTCACACATCCATTTAGATTCGTGTGGGAATCACGAAATTCGGGGAACCCGACAATTGCCCGCACCTGAGTTAAAATCGACCCCCTAGGTTTTGACAGCACCTCCCAAAAAACCCGTGACACCAAAAAACCAGGGATTAACTGCTTAAGCTATGAGGACAGGTTGCCTAAACTTGGCTTGTATTCCCTTGAGTTTAAAAGGTTGTGTTTTTTTAAAATTTATTCACGGGATGCGGGCATTTATTGCCCAAATCTAATTGTTCTTGAGAAGGTGGTGGTGAGCCCCCATCTTGAACCGCTGCAGTCCTTGTGGTGAAGGTACCCCCACAGTACTGTTAGGGAGGGAGTTCCAAGATTTTGACCCAGCCACGATGAAGGAATGGCAATATACTTCTAAGTCAGGATGGTGTGTGACTGGAGGGGAACTTGCAAATGATGGTATTCCCATGCGCCTGCTGCCCTTGTCCTTTTAAGTGGTAGATGTAGTGTATGTACCTTTAAGGGGAGAACTACTTTTTACAGCTCCTGTATACTGTAGTACTGGCAGTGACCACACCTGTATATAAACCGTGAGTAGGGATTAGTTTTAGAGTAACCCTCATCCAGTAAACACCTGTTGATTGTTCCCTGCAGTCTCGTGTCTAGTTATTGAAGGACACACAACATCAAGATACACGGATCTAACATTGGCGACGAGAAGATTCAAACCTACCTGCAACTCTGCATCACCTCCCAGGGATTCACTCCTGGAGAAAAGTGAAAGAAGAAGGCCGAGTCTAGAAGCACGGGCGTCGACCATCCAGCAGAGACTTGAGCATCGCAGGGGAGGCTGTTGAGAGCTGGGCTTTGTTCTCCAGTCATGGTGGTCCAGCAAAACAGGTTGGCAACAGGTACGGCGCAGACCCTTCCCGGACAGCGGCGGCTAGAGCCGACCAATGGCACAGAAAAAGGCCGAGCAGCATCGACGGGAGAAGAGAGAGGGTAAAGCACACAGGGTGCAGCCGGTGTTCAGGACCGAGCAGCATCGACGGGAGAAGAGAGAGGGTAGAGCACACAGGGCGCAGCTGGTGTTCAGGACCGAGCAGCGTCAGTGAGAGAGAGAGGCGCGAAGGAAAACGCACAGAGCACAGCCGGTGTTCAAGGGCCGAGCAGCGTCAATGAGAGAGAGATGCGCGCAGGAAAACGTGCAGAACGCAGCCGGTGTTCAAGGGACGAGCAGCGTCAGCGGGGAAGAAAGGAAAACACGCAGAGCACAGCCGGTGTTCAAGGGCCGAGCAGCGTCAGCGGGGAAGAAAGGAAAGCGCGGGAGACGCCATTTTGAGCCACAGCAGAGAGGAAGGGAGAGCGCGGGAAACGCCATTTTGAGCCGCAGCGGAGAAGAGAGCGTGGGAAAATGCCATTTTGAGCCAGTCTAACCACACCCAGGGATGCCGAAGGGTGGCAGTATCACAGCATTCGACAATGAAGTCGAAGATTGGACAACATATGTCGAACGCATAGAAGTGTACTGCAAGGCGAATGAAGTGCCAGATGAGAGGAAAGCGCTGGTATTGTTGAATTCAATGGGTGCAAAAACGTATGGCTTACTGCAAAACCTAGTAATCCCAGAGAAGCCAGTGGAAAAGGATTTTGGAAACATCGTGTCAATCCTACAGGACCACTTAAACCCCACACCGCTGCTGATAGCAGAAAGATTTAAGTTTCACAAAAGGAACCAGCATAAAGATGAAAGTAATGCTGAGTATTTAACGGAACTGTGCAAGCTATCGAAACACTGCCAGTTTGGAACGGGACTAGCAGATACTTTAAGGGACAAGTTTGTGTGTGGGCTTCAAAGTGAAGGAACCCAGAAACGGCTTCTATCAGAAAAGGATCTTACGCTGGACAGGGCTTTCAGCATTGCAGTATGACACGAAGCAGCCGCACGGGGCACTGCAGAGATACAATAGAGAACGCAAGAATATGGCACAAATTAAATGTCATACGGAACAGTGACGTGCTATCGCTGCAGCAGAACAACACACGACCATAATGATTGCTGGTTCAAGGATCAAGTGTGCAGACAGTGTGGAAAAGTAGGACACACAGCAAGAGT
Source organism: Somniosus microcephalus (assembly GCF_052327205.1). Lineage (NCBI taxonomy): Eukaryota > Metazoa > Chordata > Chondrichthyes > Squaliformes > Somniosidae > Somniosus > Somniosus microcephalus. The sequence goes on from NC_140997.1 coordinate 151,494,565, forward strand.
CTGCAGGTCGGGAAAGACAACCAGCAGCAAGAAATCTCCACAGGAGAAGTACAAGAAGGTACATAAGGTGACGGAGAGTAGTTCAGACAAACAGAAAAGTGATACAGACTCCGGAAGCAAGGAGCTGGGTTGTCTGAAACTACATAAGGTGATCAAAACGGAGGATCACGAAATGATCTGGGTCACGCTCAAAATAGCTGGAGTCCAAGTGAAAATGGAATTGGATACAGGATCAGCCCTAACAGTCATAAACCGAAGGGACTACAAGCGACTATTCTCACATATACCCTTGAGAGATACAGAGATTGTCTTGAAGACGTACACGGGGCAAAAAGTCTACCCCGAAGGAAAAATAAGGGTGAACGTTATATATAACGGCAAGGAAACACCAAAAATGGACCTATATGTATTGCTAGATGGAGGACTACCACTACTAGGACGTGAATGGATCCTGAAGATTGGCATTCCATACAAGCACTGACTGTAGATGCCAAAAAGGATGATGACGTCACACCTGGACGACTGTCAAAAATGCTAACTGACGCACAAGAAGTGTTCCAGGAGGGACTCGGAACACTAAAAGGCATAACAGCGATGATCAAAATAGAGGAAAATGCAAGCCCAAAGTTTTTTAAGGCCAGACCGGTGCCTTATGCGATCCGCCCAGTCGTCGAAGCAGAGCTGGAAGATTTGGAACGTTCAGGAGTACTGTCCAAAGTGGACTGGAGCGAGTGGGCTACACCCATCGTTCCTTTAATGAAGAGGTCGTTGAGTAATATGCTTGGGGAACCAAAGAAGGTTCGCATCTGTGGGGTCTTTAAGGTGACAGTGAATCCAATCCTTCACACGGTACAATATCCACTTCCGCGGATTGAAGATATTTTTGCCTCGCTATCTGGAGGGAAACGCTTCACTAAGATTGATCTGGTCCAGGCGTAGCTGCAAATGGAGGTAGAAGAAACCTCAAAACAGTACCTCACGATCAACACTCATAAAGGTCTCTACCAATACAATCGGCTGGTGTTCGGGGTAGCATCAGCTCCGGCTATTTGGCAAATGGCAATGGATCAAGTCCTGCAAGGGATTCCAGGGACCCAGTGTTATTTGGACGACATCCTGGTCATGGGCGAAAATGACATTGATCACCTTGCCAACCTGGAGCAGGTGCTCACTAGATTGAAGGAATATGGGCTCCGAGCTAATCGCCACAAATGCGAGTTTTTCCAGAAGCAGATCTCATATTGTGGCCACGTTATTGATGAAGAGGGGTTACATAAGTCCCCTGAAAAGATTGAGGCAGTAGTCAAGGCTCCAGCACTGGAAAATGTGTCACAACTGAGGTCGTTCCTCGGGCTGGTGAACTACTACCATAAGTTCTTGCCGAATTTGTCTACAGTACTACACCCACTGAACACCCTACTGCAAATGGGGGTACCATGGAAGTGGAATGACGAATGTAAACAAGCTTTCCAGAAGTGCAAAGAATTGATCACATCAAAAGAGGTGTTGTCTCATTTCAACCAAGCACTACCAATTCGGTTGGCGTGTGATGCATCACCCTATGGCATTGGAGCGGTGCTGTCGCACAAGTTCCCGGACGGCTCGGAGAGGCCGGTAGCCTTTGCGTCTCGGTCACTAACCTCAGCCGAGAGTAACTACGCCTAGATTGACAGGGAGGCCCTCAGCCTAGTGTGGGGAGTGAAAAAGTTCAACCACTATCTGCACGGACAGAAGTTCACCTTGCTGACTGACCACCAACCACTTGTCTCCATCTTTAATCCAAAGAAGGGTGTTCTGGTGGTGACTGCGCAATGGCTACAAAGATGGTCCCTTTTTCTAGGGGCGAACCAATATGAAATCGAGTATAAGGGCACGAAACAGCATGGAAACGCTGATGGGCTATCACACCTGTCACTGCCTACTGCGGAGGAAGCACCAGCAGTGGACCCTGTCGAAATATTTTATTCAACTATAATTGAACGCTTGCCAGTAACTAAAGCTGATATAGAGAAGGAGACCCGAAATGACCCGACACTGTCTCGGGTATATGACTTGACGGTGAAGGGATGGCCAACACATGGCGACTCACTGTTGCCAGCATTCTCATCCAGAAGAGAACAGCTGTCAGTATGCCAGGGGACCTTGATGTGTGGATCCCGAGTGGTAATTCCACCCAAGTTAAGGGAGAGAGTGCTAAATGAGCTTCATGAAGGCCATCTGGGAGGGGTGAAAATGAAAAGCTTTGCTTGGGCTTATGTGTGGTGGCTGGGGATTGATCAGCAAATCGAGGACCTGACAAAGAGCTGCTCAGGATGCCAGAAGGTCCAAAATGCACCACCACATGCCCCTCTACACCCATGGGAGTGGCCCTCATCGCCATGGCAACGGGTGCATATTGATTTTGCTGCTCCATTCATGGACTCAATGTTTTTAATAGCCGTAGATGCGCACTCGAAATGGCCTGAGGTGATCAAAATGTCACCCACCACCACGGAGAAAACTATTGCAGTCCTATGGACCATATTTGCCAGGAACGGCTTGCCAGAGCAGATTTGCTCTGATAACGGACCACAGTTTGTGTCCGAAGAGTTTCGAAGATTCATGAAAAGGAATGGGGTAAAGCATTATACATCCGCCCCGTATCATCCAGCCACAAATGGATTGGCTGAGAGGTTCGTACAAACCTTTAAAAAAGCAGTAAGGGCCATGTGCGATGACGATATTCCACTGCAGCATAAGGTGGACAATTTCCTGTTAGCCTACAGAAATGCGACACATGCAGTCACCAACCAGACCCCGGCCATGATGATCTTTAACCGAAGGTTGAGATCTAGTCTGGATTTGCTCAGACCAAATGTACGAAGAGATGTTGAGAATAAGCAATTCCAGCACATCAATGAGAAGCCGACAAGGAGCTTCAATGTAGGGCAACCAGTCTTGGCCCGCGACTACCGTACAGAGAAATGGCAACCAGGAACGATATGCACACGGCAGGGGCCACTAATATACACAGTGGATGTTGGGGAGAACATTGTGAGACGCCATGTTGGCCAGATCCTAGAGTCACAGGAACGAGTCAACCCCATGTCTCGCATACCTGGTGATGAACCCGACATACAGGTAGCATCTACCCCAGAAACAGTAGCATCGGAAGCTGATGAACCAACTGACGACAGGGGGCCTCCGCACCAAGAGCAAGACACTCAGGAAAGGCGCTACCCAGAAAGGATCAGGGAGCCGCCCAAAAGACTGAATTTATAAATGGACTATTTTCAGTTAATGCGCATGTTAAAAGTGTTAATTGTTAAATGAATGTTATGGTGCTGTTAATCTAAAAGGGGAGGAATTGTAGTGTATGTACCTTTAAGGGGAGAACTACTTTTTACAGCTCCTGTATACTGTAGTACCGGCAGTGACCACACCTGTATATAAACCATGAGTTGGGATCTGTACGTTTAGTTTTAGAGTAACCCTCATCCAGTAAACACCTGTTGATTGTTCCCTGCAGTCTCGTGTCTAGTTATTGAAGGACACAGAACATTAAGATACACGGATCTAACAGTAAAGATCGCAGGTTTGGGAGGTGCTGTCGAAATCAAGGTGTCTAAAATGTTAAAAGGATTCAGTAGGTTAGATACAGAGAAACTATTTCCTCTGGTGGGGGGAATCAAGAACAAAAGGACATAATCTGAAAATTAGAGCTAGGCCATTTAGGATCATAATCAGGACACACTTTTTCACACAAAGCATAGTGGAAATCTGCCTTTGAGCCGGACCCCACCCATTATACGGGTAAATCCAGCTCTCATATCTTGGCAGCAGACTTGTAGATCCATGAAAAACTTGGACTATCGGGCTGCTGCAGTATAAACATGGACTCTTCTCTCCTGGAATCTGAAGTAAAATATTTCAGTATTAAAGCAGCTTTAATATTCCTGAAGCCCAGTGAATCTGTCTGCTCCAAAATATTTTCTGGCAACTTATTCCACAGATCTGTTGTTCCCTCCAATTTTTTCTCCTCCCCTCCCCCCCCATCTCATGATGACTTTGCTGGTCCCTCTATGGTAACTTAGCCAAGTAGCCATGCTTTGTCTTTGAGAATTGGCAGTGAATGTCAACAGGCTGTTCAACCACAGAGTCCAACCTTGTCCTCATTCAAATATTCACAGATGCACACCTCCAGTAATGATTGCTGGGTAGCAACCATGCAAGGGAATGCTATCTGATTCTGCCTAACCCGAGACATTGCAGTCAATTGTCGTGCCCTTTCTGCCACCCTTGCAAAACTCAGAACTTCCTGGTCTGGAGATGCTGGCCTCCTGAATTTCTCTCTGCCGCAGTGGCTGTGAATTCTCAGGGGTGGGCGCACAAGGCCTCTGCCTGCCTGTTATTTGAACCCTTGACCCTGGGCTAGGAATATTTGCACATTTCGGGTGGGCACTTTCACCATTTATGGTGCACCTCACGTGGAGGAGGTAGAAGCTCGAAGCAGCGTTGTTAGGAGGCAAGCCGTGCCATCAGGAGGAACTTTAAAAAAATATAAAAAAGGCTCCTGTCTCAAATAGGCTGGTTATTGTGTTGCAATTCATCGCCCTGCGAAACCAACCTTTTAAATTCTAAATGGCCCCTGTTAAATTCTGGTTCTAATTAACTCATGAGACATCAGCTCAACATAATGGCCCGGAATTTGCGGTCGGTATGACAGCCTACTCTCTTTGAAATTGACCGCAAGTTCAGGATTTCTGTAAGCGCTTGTGCATGCGCTAAATCCTGAACTTGCGATCTGTCAAATTGTGAATAGACGGATGATCCGCTGCAACTTTCATATCCTCATTGAAATCGATAAGGTGGGCTAATTTCCCACCTACTGCGTATCAATTACGCTGGGAAATTTTACGGCTGGTGTAAACAGACACAGGAACCTGTTTGTACAGTGTAAGGGGGGGGATCCCCTGGGATCCGTCGGCCACAAATCTGCAGCGGTTCAAAGCAAGTTTTCGCTTGGGGCTTCGGACGAGGTAAGTGCGGATTTCGTTCAGAGGTCGGCGGCGTATCTCTTACTTACACCACCGACCACATTTTCAGGGCCATTACTTTATTAGTCAAATGACCATGTGCAACTTAATAAGACACTACGTAATAGACAGTTAGCAAGTGTCTATCAGACCTATTCAAATACAAGCTGTAAATTAAGCATGAAAATGCATTCTCACACTTGGGGCACCTGGCTGGGTTTGGATGCGTCTCCTGTTCTCCCGAAGTGACAAATTTCAAGAGTTCTCTCCTTGTTTATACCCATTTCATTGATCATGAAATTCACTTGTTAGCAAGTTTCGGCCTGTGACCCTTAGGCTATCAAGTCTAAACTTGCTGGCCATTTTATGACCCTTAGGTTGTCGAACAGATTGCTAAACAGAAATGATTATAGAGGCTCTGACCTCACCAATATCATGTACCATTGTGTGACGGTATAGGCAGTGGTTAACAATCTTTCCTTACAGAAGTCTCTGCTCGAATGCCTTCCTGTTTGTTAGAAGAAGTAAGAAATTTCTGCTTTCTGTTTGCTGGCTTTGAGATGCTTTTTTCCTGAGTCAAGGATTTCAGAAAGAGCCACTTTTACCTATGTTGCTACATTTTATCCAACCCCTAATTCTTACACTAGCCATTCTGCCTTGGTTTCAGTATAAAATACGACAAAAGCGAAATCCAATACCCCCTCCCACATACACACAAACAATAACAGGCAGGAACAGAGCCACTAGTCCACCCAGCCTGTGCATACAAACACACCCCCCTCCACCCCAGCCATGTCATCTTCTGGGAGAGGCGAGAAACCAGGTAAAAACCCCATGCCAATTGGGTGGGGGGGGGGCAGAGTCTGGCAAATTCGTCTCTGACCCCCTTTAGGCATTTAAAACTAGTCATGGGGACCACTCTGGCCCTGTTTAATGCTATACAGTAACTAGCTTTTCTATAAGGTGCTCTCCACCCCATCCAATGCTGGATTCCGAGGATGCAAGGGCCCAACTCCCCCTTGCACCTGGTATTGCGAGGACTCAATTGGCAGGAAATGCATTCTGTGACATATTTCCCTCATTTGCTCGTTGCCATAACCCATTAGCAATTTTGGGGCTGGGATACGTTATTATATTATCTCTTCCATTGAAGTTCACAGAGCTGAAAATCAGGAGTGATGTATAACAGGCAGCTGATACGATATTGCACGTTTCACACTATTGCTCAAAGTCAAAATGACACCCCCGCACCCCCCTCCAATTTCTCAATTTTTAGCTTGTGTGTCCTTGCATTTGAACTGTTCACTACCTACAGAAATTTTCCTTGGAAATTCGGATTTCATTATGATTTTCCCCTGCCTTTTCTCCTTCCCTCCCCAACCTCTTCATCTTCATGCCACCTTTCTCCTGAGTGTCTGGGAAAGGGACAAGGCTACAGATTGTTCTTTGTCCTCTTAGGACAAACCTTATGACTCCTAGGAAGAAAAATTCAGTATCGCCCTGTTTGGGGCGCGATTATTGGCCGTGCGCAAAGTTTAGCGCCTGCCGCTAATTATCGCCTCCAACTGCAAATTTGGCTTTTATCGCCCCTGGAGTTGATTGGAGCGCTAAATCAGGCACTGCACACCTGTCTTAAGGCGCTTCACACCTGTCTTAAGGCGCAGAGGCCAAGGAGCGAGCCGCTACCTCAGAGCGCTGGCGAAGCTCATGTAATGACAGTCAGCAATGGAACACAGACACGATGGCGCTGACCAGTTCTTAAAGGGAAGGGTTGATCTTGCTCTCCATCCACATCCTGCTCATTGCAGCCTTGAATCTCAGCCTGGAGAGACTTGCACATCAAATCTGCTGGAAAGGACAATGGAGAGGCCCAGGGAAAGAGCTCAGAGTGCAGCCCTCACAGTCTCTTCTAAATCGATACAAGGAAGGGCAAATCAAAATGAACCTGCAAAATGCTGCTCAGTACCCAAAACTCCTTCACACAGCATTGAATCTCTTCAGAAGTCTTTCTCTCTCTCTCTCTCACAATGCTTGGTGCAAAAATGTCACCAACAAAAAAAGGCAGGAAGCGGTCGCCTTTAAATAGCGCTCCCCCAGTCCCTTCCTGACTGCAAAATGCTTCCCTCAACCTGTCTTTGCTAGCGGCAGCTGGTCTGGGGCGCTACCGGGGCATTGCACACTCGACTGACGTCACGATCTGCTGGCGCAGGAGATTGTGGCGGTAGTGTTTAGCGCTGTCGCAAAATGTCTAGCTAATTTTGTGAGCGGCGCAAACATCGCCGCGCACGGGCGCTAGTTGGTTTGCGCCCCATTAGCGCCCTCTTAGGGTGCTAACGGGAGGCGCAAACCAACTGAATTTTTCCCCCTTAGAGTAGGCAGCCATTTTGTGATTGATTCCAAAGATAAAGCAATGTTCATCTCTCCGCCCTCAGCCCTCCAAGCTACTCGACCTTACCAGTCTGTCTCAGGAATGATGAAAGCCATCACAATTCAATCTGGCAGATTCAAATGTCAGACAGCTCTGGGACTCAGACCTGGGAGCATTAAATTGTGATGTGAATGTTTCGACCACCATTGCGCAAAGCCTCTCTGGGCAGAGTGATTCGTTAGGATGTCAATTGAGGTGCTTCTTCAAAAAAACACACATTGGAGAAGCTTGCAGGCCTGTCACAGTATTGCTATAACGTGAAAAAATTGGATAGATTTTACTCACATTTACAATTAATGAAATTAAACTCACTGCGATGCGACGGTATATTTTAAGATATTTTCTTCATTTACTCAGTAGCTTTTCTTCACTTGTGAAGCCTGTTTAGCAAATGATGTGCTTTCATTTTTAAAGGACACAAAGGACCTTCCATCACCTGTCAAAACAATGTGGATTCATAGAATCTTACAGCACAGAAGGAGGCCATTCGGCCCATCATGCCCTTTGGCAAAGCTATCCAATTAGTTCCACTCCCCCACTCTTTCCCCAAAGCCATGTACTGTTTAAGATGACTGAACACAGTAAAACAAAGTATAAAGACATTGAAAAGCTGCAGCTTTTAACACAACTGTGGTTCAGAACTAATAATAAATGTTCCAAAAGCAAAATACTGCGGATGCTGGAAGTCTGAAATAAAAACAGACAATGCTGGAAATACTCAGCAGCTCAGGCAGCATCTGTGGAGAGAGAAACAGTTTTAACGTTTCAGGTCGGTGACCCTTCATCAGAACTGGCTGCACCAGTTCTGACGAAGGGTCACCGACCTGAAACGTTAAATCAGTTTCTCTCTCCACAGATGCTGCCTGGCCTAATAATAAATGTTGTTTAATACTGGGTTACCTTTTCATACCATTATAACTAACTTAACAATCAGATGTTCTGCTTGTTTGAGGCATTCTCTTCAGTTTTCTGTACTTCTGCTCTGTCAGTTCTGTATAATAATTTATACATCCAAGTCCTTGAGTAGTGCAGAGGATAGTGACATGGTGTTAGAGAGGAGCTATGTTGGATGACTGCTTAAGCGCATTCGATGCAACTCTTCCCTCAGACTAGTTGCTTTCCTCTACACTACCTCAAGGGCTAGGATAGTGCCTCAAAAAGAAAGGACTTGATACAGGTATACAAGATAGTTAATGGGATAAATTAAATCCAACGTGCTTTTAGATGTACTAGTGCAAAAAGGATTCGGCCTGTGAAGAGCAAATTTAGGAGAGATGTCACAAAGTATTTCTTTATACATAGAGGGTGCTCAGCACCTGTGTAAGATTCACAAAATTCCCACATTCCCCCAAGGTTATTAATAAAGGGACCCTATGGACAATTTAAAAAAAAAGGGTACCCAAAAGATGGCGTCCGCACCTCATGACCAAAAGCCTGTAAGATTTTTGTTGTGTTTGTACCGCTATACACAACTACATAAAATAATAAAGTAGCAGAGACTGAGAGTAACTTCAAGTGATCTTTACTGGGTAACTGGAACTTCGGCACTGACTATACAAATCGATACGCGTCTGTTATATACGCTCGCAACTAAGGATGTACATCCGCAAAACAAAGTAGTCCCTTCAATGTTGTATACATTACACTTCCTCCCTCTTTAGGTTAATAGCATATTAACGCAAAATTTCTATAATTAACATACAGAGCCTGTCTTTACAGTAACCTTTTTGTTTTCTTAAAAGTAACAAAATTCAAATTCCAACATAACATTTTATTTTGTCAACAGCCCTTTTACAAGTCAAGTCTCTGGGGAGGCCTCCTCTGCCTCTCTGGGTAACGTCTCTCCAGAATCTTTTGCTTTGGGGAATGAGACTGTACAGGTACAGGTGCATCAGATGAGCTATCAGCACAGGTAGAGCTCTCAGCTGTGGATGAGGCTGGTGCAGATGCTGATGAATCAGGAGTGTCTGTTTCCATGTTAGGTGAGTCTGGGCGAGGTATAGGGGTGTTTTCCACCTGAACATCCAGAATTTGGTCCACATGATGTCTCAAAACGTTCTCTCCCACATCCACTGTATACATCAGTGGTCCCTCTCTTGTGGATATTGTCCCTGGTTGCCACTTTTCCGTCTGGAAATCACGAGCAAGAACTGACTGTCCCACACTGAAGCTTCTTGTTGGCTTAGCATTCAAATGTTTGAACTGTTTGTTCTCTACATCACGACGTACATTCGGTTTAAGAAGGTCCATGCGAGATCTCAGGTTCCTGTTCAGAAACATCATTGCTGGAGTCTGATTAGTGGCTGCGTGTACTGCGTTCCGATAAGCAAAGAAGAAATTGTCTATCTTGTGTTGCAGTGGTAGATTCTCGCTGTACATTGCTTTGATGGCCTTCTTGAAAGTCTGTATGAATCTTTCTGCCAAGCCATTTGTAGCTGGATGGTACGGGGCAGATGTGTAGTGCTTGATTCCATTTTTCCTCATGAAACCTTAGAATTCGTCAGAGACAAATTGTCGTCCATTGTCTGTGCAGATTTGTTCTGGTAGGCCATTTCTAGCGAACATGGTCCTCAGAACTGAAATGGTCTTTTCAGATGTGGTTAATTTCATTTTAGTGACCTCGGGCCATTTGGAATGTGCATCAACTGCAATCAAAAACATGGAGTCCATGAACGGTCCAGCAAAGTCGATGTGCACATGTTGCCATGGTGATGAGGGCCATTCCCATGGATGGAGAGGTGCTTGTGGTGGTGCGTTCTGGACCTTTTGACATCCTGAGCAGCTCTTTGTCAGGTTCTCGATCTGTTTGTCAATTCCCGGCCACCACACGTAACCACGGGCAAGGCTTTTCATCTTTACCGTACCTAATTGGCCTTCATGCAGTTCATCTAGCACTTGGTTACGAAGCTTGGGAGGAATCACAACTCGTGAGCCACACATCAGTGTTCCCTGACACACTGATAACTGCTCCCTCCTAGCTGAGAATGCTGGAAACAATGAGTCACCATGCGCTGGCCATCCCTTCACAGTGATGTCATAAACTTTTGACAATGTAGGGTCATTGCCTGTTTCTCTTTCAATGAGGGAGTTTGTCACTTGTAGCTGCTCAACTATTGTTGTGTGAAATACCTCTGCTGAGTCAACTTTTGTAGTTCTCTCGGAGGTTGGCAATGGTAAATGTGAAAAACTATCGGCGTCGCCATGTTGCTTGGTCCCCTTGTATTCAATGTCATACAGGTGAGCCCCTAGGAAGAGTGACCATCGCTGTAGCCGTTGTGCCGTCATCACTGGAACGCCCTTCCTTGGGTTGAAGATTGAAATGAGAGGCTGGTGGTCAGTTAACAGTGTAAACTGTTGACCATACAAGTAGTGGTTGAATTTCTTGACTCCCCACACAAGGCTAAGGGCCTCTCGGTCAATCTGTGCATAATTGCGTTCAGCTGTAGTCAATGATCTTGAGGCAAAGGCTATTGGTCTTTCTGAGCCATCTGGGAACTTATGTGACAACACGGCACCAATGCCATGGGGTGAAGCATCACATGCCAGTCGAATAGGTAAGGATGGGTCAAAGTGAGCTAGCACCTCTTCTGAAGTAATGAGTCTTTTACTCTCTTGAAAAGCTTGTTCACAGCTGTCACTCCACTTCCATAGTGACCCTACCTGTAGCAGTGCATTTAGTGGATGTAACACTGTGGATAGGTTGGGCAAGAATTTGTGATAGTAGTTCACCAGTCCAAGATATGATCTCAACTGAGACACATTTTCAGGTGTTGGTGCATTAATCACAGCTTCAATCTTGTCTGAAGACTTGTGTAAACCGTCCTTGTCAATCACATGTCCACAGTATGAGATTTCCTTTTTGAAAAACTCACACTTGTCTCGGTTCGCTCAGAGCCCATACTCCCGTAACCTGATGAGCACCTGTTCGAGGTTGGAAAGGTGGTCGTTGTCATTCTTGCCAGTAATGATGATGTCATCAAGATAACACTGAGTACCTGGGATCCCCTGCAGGACTTGGTCCATTGCCCTTTGTCAGATTGCAGGAGCTGATGCTATTCCGAATACCAGCCGATTGTACTGGTAAAGGCCTTTGTGCGTATTTATTGTCAGGTACTTCTTTGATGCATCATCAATTTCCATTTGGAGATAGGCCTGGGCCAAGTCAATCTTTGTGAAGCGTTCCCCTATTGACAGGGAAGCAAAGATGTCCTCAATGCGAGGCAATGGGTACTGTACTGTGTGGAGGACTGGGTTAACAGTCACTTTAAAGTCTCCACAGATGCGCACTTTTCTTGGCTTTCCTGGTTTTGTGCTGGAGGTTTTCTTCATCACTGGAACTATAGGTGTGGCCCATTCACTCCAATCCACCTTGGACAGGACCCCTAACTGCTCCAAGTTCTCCAGCTCTGCTTCTACTGAAGGGCGAATTGCACAAGGCACTGGTCTGGCCTTGTGGAACTTTGGATTTGCGTTCTCCTCAATCTTAATTTTTGCTTTCATGCCCTTAAGTGTTCCTATTCTTTCTTGAACACTTCCTGAGAGTCAGAGAGTATTTGTGACAGTCTCTCAGGAGTGGCGTTGCTGTCCTCCTTTGCTAACACAAACAGTGCTTGGATGGTGTGCCAATCCAACTGTATTTTCCTGAGCCGTTCGCGTCCCAGCAATGGTGGTCCTCCATTTTCCACTACATAGAGGTTCAATTGCGGTATTTTTTTTTCTTTTTATGTCACTGTCACTTTTATTTTACCTTTGGGGCACACTCTTTGTCCTGTGTATGTCTTTAACAGTACTTTAGTTGGCCTTAGCGGTATGTGTGAAAACAGTCATTTGTAGTCATGTACAGAGATCACTGTTAAAGCTGAGCCTGTGTCCAACTCCATCTTCAGCCACTTCTGGAGTAGCCCATATTATTCTGTGATCCCCTGTCTCTTTCACACTGTGTAGTTTTAGACAAGCCAGATCCTCTTCCTCTGAGTCTGTGTCACTTTTTTCTTTATCTGAACTGTCTCCAGTCACGTAGTGTACCTTTTTGCATCTATCTTTGAAAGGACTAGGGACAGGGTCACTGGCAAGAGCTTGGAAGCTAAGCAGAGCCAGGCCTGGTTAATACCTGGAGGGGTTGACCATCAGGGATAGACCAGGTGCAGGAGGTCACGGATAAGAGCCCCGAGGAGGGGCGGTTGGTGAGAAGGTCACGGAAGGAGGAGTGGCTGGTGAGCAGGCCCGGGCGTTGGGCTGAAGATTGTCGGACAGGAGGAATGGTGGAAATGGAATAGCGGCGCGCACCGACGCAGCGGCTTTGCTTCTCCCAGTCATGGGAGCTTGCAAGATCACATTTTGTTGTGCAATGACAATAAAGTTGAATTATTATTGATGTACCTTTTTGTTACTCTGTATTGTATCAGTTTTCTGCTTATTTGCATTGCAGACCCTTTCAATGTGCCCTCGTCTGCCACATTGTCTGCAGTCTTTGGCCTAGAAATTCAGTTGGCTGCGCCAGCCGTTAGCGCCTTAGGAGGAGTAGATCTCAAGCGCTAGGCGCTTAGCGCCCGGGCGCAGCGCGATCTGCGCCTCGCCCCAACTTCAGTAGACATTTAGCGCCGGCGCAAAGTCATTGCGCGCGCTCATCTGCGCGCGCAGATCATGACGTCATTTCGCCGTGCAACGCCCTTTGTGCGCCCGGAACCGGAACTTCACTCGCGCCGCCCCATTGTGCGCCTGGCGGCCCGAACGACTGTGAAGTGGAACGGTACACAGCCGAGGCGGGCCGCGGGGAGCGCAAATTAAAGGGCACTCCTGCAGTAGAAAAGGCAGCTGTTTTGCAACACTCCTTCTTTGGGAGGAGGAGGAGGAGGAGGAGGAGGAGGAGGAGGAGGAGGAACAACAACAAAGTGATGGAGAGAAGCCCTCCCCAAAAACACAAATACACTAGTCTCGGCCTGTCAAAAAAACAAATCCACCCTCCCGCTTTAAGAGCTCACCGGAGCCAGAGTGTCTGCCGGCAATCAGCAGCTCGCCGCACCTGCCCTGCGCCCAACTTCCGGTGTTAGCGCCCTGGGCTGCCGGCTTAGCGCCTAATGATAGTCGTGCATCGCCTGTTTTAGCGCAGCAACAACCTCTTAGGGCGATGCAACTGAATATCGGCGAAGGGGGCTCGACTTTGCGCCGGGCGCAAACTTTAGCGGCCGCCCGACTTTACCGCCCCAAAAGTGGCTATACTGAATTTCTAGGCCTTTATCTTTAAACCAACAGTCATTGTGGTCATGTGACATTTTGCCACAGCGATAGCACTTCTTTTCTTGTTTCAGTGACATTTTATTTGTTGAATATTCCAGGGATTTTTCTTGAATTTCTAAAGCGCCATGTGCTGCTGCTTCCATTGATATTGCAATACTTACAGCCTTCTCCAATGTGAGGTCTTTTTCAGACAGGAGCTTCTTTTGTGTGCTTTCATTTTGCATGCCACACACAAATCTGTCCCTCAATGCATCTGATAAGTCCACTCCAAATTGGCAATGTTCTGATAATTTGCGCAACTTTGCCAAATATTCAGAAATGCTTTCATTTTTGCTCTGGTTCCGTTTATGGAATTTAAATCTTTTGGCTATGAGCAGTGGTTTGGGGCTTAAATGGTCTTGGAGTGTGTCCACTATTTGTTTGAATGTTTTGTTTGCTGGCTTTTCAGGGGTTAATAAACTACGTAGCAGCCCGTATATCTTTGCACCCATAACACTCAGCAAAACAGTGGCTTTCTTTTCTACCTCCACTCCGTTAGCCTCACAGTACAACTCCACTCTTTCAATGTAAGTTGCCCAGTCTTCAATGCTGCTATCAAATGCTGCAATCGTGCCAATCATCGCCATTTTTTTTTCCAAACCCGTTTTTCTTTCTTTACTAGTTAGCTAGTGTCATGCAAGTCCTGTGCACTTTTCACTTGACTTACGTATCCACTGCCTAGCTTAGCAAGCGTGCTCCGTTTTCTCTACCTTCTCGCTCCTTTCTTCCAAATTCCAATGTTCTCTGGATGCGATGCCAGAATAGGAAGACGTAGGTTCATAATTCTCATCGCCAATTTGTTGTGCTATACACAACTACATAAAATAATAAAGTAGCAGAGACTGAGAGTAACTTCAAGTGATCTTTACTGGGTAACTGGAACTTCGGCACTGACTGTACAAATCAATACGCGTCTGTTATATAAGCTCACAACTAAGGATGTACATCCGCAAAACAAAGTAGTCCTTTCAAAGTTGTATGCATTACAATTTTTAAAGCTTGGACTCTGCAGCACAGAACAAGCTGCTTTGGGAAAACGAAACTTAAAATGCATTTCTGTGAAAAAGGACTTTTGTGTTTGAAAACCTAGACAGTTAAGCAAACACTGAATATGCATTTCATCAGATTGGAACAGATCACCCCAGTTAGGCCTAAGCGCAAGGCCATTAGTTTGTCCGCATACATAATTGGAAACAGCTTAGGGAAGCGACCAAGGCTGCATAGGCCGATTAAAATGCATTAATGACAATACATCAGGCCATTAGGTGCGATAAACAGCCATCTAAAACCAGTTCATTTAGATTGTTATAATCATTTCAAACAGCCCACCAAACGTGAAACAATGAACTGACCTGATTTGGCGTGCAGATAAGGGCCATCCGAAGGAGTATAATTGTAGGCCCACTGGTAACCAACGCTCTCTTGCCCAGTAACCAACACTCTCTTGCCCTCTCGGCTCTTGCTCTCTCTCCTGTGCTTGCCGCCTGGCCACTGCCCATGTCTTCCCAAACCCATCAGGGACGCCTGGCATCGCACCAGGCGAACACGGGCAAACCAGGCCAGAAGAGGCGGGACGAGAGGAGGCAAGGTGAGATGAGATGAGATGAGACAAGACGAATTGGGAGAAGATTGAAGAATGCTTCGAATAATCGGGCCTTCAATCCAGCCGACCTGCGACTATCTTCATGCAAGCTTCAGCTGCTGCCGCCCGAGGAAGAAGAACCATCATCCCTGCGAGGTAAAGTACCCAAGCAAAGCCTTTAACCTCGGGGTACTTTACCTGGACGACGCCCTTGCAGCGCCCTGAGACCACATGACGATGGCAGGCCCCAGAGAGCACAAAGAGCGAACCCCAAACCCCACAACTGTTTGAACTCAGCAGATTTTGACTCGGTGAGCATGAATTCCTGGCCCCTCTTAGCTTAATCTAGTTAGGTATAGGGTGGGATAAGGATAAGGGGATTGTTAATGTAGTTTGTTTTCCCTCGATGTGCCATGTGTACCCCATTCCCTGTATAAGTATAGTTATTTTGTTTATGCCTGTAATTGTTTAGCAGTAAATTTCTCATAAGACTGTTTTTATTCCTGTTTTAATAAAATCTTGGTTTTCTTCCACCGAACCGCTTGTCTACTCGAGTTTTCTGTATCGCCGCCTGCACCTAAGTCCAGTGTCTAGAACCCAGGGGCGTGGGAGCAATTCGAACCACTCACCAACAGTCAGGGGCATAACTGACTGGGCGCACGCGCCACACCCACCACCCCCTACACCTGGAAAGGCTTAACAGAAAGGTGGCAACAACCAATGTGATTGACTAACTTCAGAAACAGTTAGATGCTGGAATGGGAAGATGGTAGGTTGGTATTTTGGAAGGATGAGGTCAAATGAGTTGGAGGGTCTTCTTCATCTAAAGCTATCCAAATATCTATTAAGAAATAATTGAAGTCCTATCTCAATGGCTCAATTGACAAAATATGCAACTGATCCATATGGACCAAAAGGTCATAAGATTTATTCCTGGTCTGTGGCTAGTTATCAGATCACAACTAAAGTGACAGTGTCAGGTTTCAAAAGTCCTTCATTGGTTGTAAAACACTTTGGGACACCTAGAGGTTATTTTGGGGAAAGGGTGAAAACAGGCACTAAGTGGGTGCTGTGCTAATAAGCCACACCTGTTTAAAAGTCTGGTTTTAACCTTGAATTTGGGGGTTAATTGGTGATTGGCATGATTTAAACGTTCCTGCAGGTACTAAAACGGACACCTGCACATTTAACACTCAAGCACTGATTAGGAGCAGTTTTTGTGGAGTGGTATATGTAGCCTCTGCGCGCACCTCCACTGAAGGTGTGGAGTGCACTGGGTGACACACAGCGGCAGGTTTCAGTGTGGCTCAGGGTCCGAGGGAGAAGGCTCACAGGTTCTGGGACATGGCACTGGAGGTCCTGGTGGAGGAGGTCCAGAGGAGGATGGGTGTTCTGTACCTGCAGTTGGGAAAGAGGCCACAGAGGGAAATGATGCGGCGGATGTGGGAGGATGTGACTTCCAGCCAGTGACTGGTGGAACCCAACATCAGGCAGTGTCTGATGACTGAGGTTGCAGCTTCCACTGCAGTCATTGCCGCTTGCATAGAACGGTAAACTGCTTCCATTGAACTCCAAATAGGTTGCACGGAATGAAAAAGTGCTGCAATGGAAACCCAAACTACTTGCATAGCACAACTAGCATTTTCCATGGAACGGCAAAGTGCTCCAATGGAAGCTCAGGCAGCTGCTGTGGTGGCTCTGGGCTCCTCGGTGAATGGGGCTGGCAGAGAATCTCAGCTGCCCAGAAATCTGTCCTCCAGCAGATCACTGGGCTGGTTGAAAAGACGCCCCGAGGTAGTGGCATGGGAATCACAGAGCCTGTGTCTGGGTGGCAGCATTCCTGCTCCCTCCCTCGCCACTCCACCATTGCCCTTGCAGTTGCCTGTCAGCCAGATGGCCCAGAATGCTTAAGCCCATGCTGAGATGGTGAAGTCATAGGCGGGGTCATCGCAGCCCACAGCCTCTCGAGGGCATTGCAGGAGGACATCTGAACTGCCCTCAGCAGCCATCCACCTCACATGCTGCTGCCACTCGGGTTCCACATCGCAGAAGCACCAGAGTAGGTCAGAGCACTTATAGGATAGCCACTAAGAGTAAGTACCAGGGTGAACAGTTTAATATTTGTAAGTGCTGTTGGTTGTGTCATGTTTTCATTGTTTGTTTTTGCTCCAAATAAAGAGTGAGTACGCTAATTGGGTAGTGCTGGAATTGGTGGTCATTTTATTGTGTTCTTCATGGGGAAGGGGTTGAAAGGATTGAGTACAGATGGTGGACTTCTTGATGGATTCTCATTCGTGGAAGGTAAGGCACGTGGCAACAATGATCTGAAACCTGATGGCGGCGGACGTCCCTCTAAAGCGGTCTTCAATTAAATGGTGGCAAACATCCCTCCCGGGTGCGGCCCATCTACCTGGAACCCTCTGGTGAATCCCCTGGTCCCTCTCCTCTTCCTCCTCCTCTTCCTCCTCCTCCTCTTCCTCCTCCTCCTCTTATTCCTCCTCCTCCTCCTCTTCCTCCTCCTCTTCCTCCTCCTCCTCCTCTTCCACCTCCTCGCCTCCTCCTCCTCCTCTTGTGGCTCTCGAGTTTGGCCCTCTGGCACAATTGCTGGTGGTAACAGCTGGTCTATCATGATCGCCAAGATTATGGAGCATGCAGCAAGTCACCACAACTCTGTAGCCCTTCTTGCGCTCCTATCCCTCCTCTCCCTCTCTCCTCCAGCAGCTGGTGCTGTTTTGCCTAGCCTCTTCTCCTCCCATTCCTCCTTCAGACCAAGTGGTCCCCTAGCAAGATCCCCATGACCAACCTCTCCCTTTACATAGAAACATAGAAGATAGGAGCATAGGAGCAGGAGTAGGCCATTCAGCCCCTCAAGCCTGCTCTGCCATTTAATGAGATCATGGCTGATCATCCAAATTCAGTACCCTGTCCCTACTTTCTCCCCATATCCCTTGATCCCGTTAGCCTTAAGAAATATATGTAACTCCTTCTTGAATATATTTAATTAATTGACCTCAACTGCCTTTTGTGGCAGAGAATTCCACAGGTTCACCACTCTCTGGGTGAAGAAATTCCTCCTCATCTCTGTCCTAAATGGTTTACCCCTTATCTTTAGACTGTGACCCCTGGTTCTGGACTCTCCCACCATTGGGAACATCCTTCCTGCATCTAGTCTGTCTAGTCCTGTTAGAATTTTATAAGTTTCAATGAGATCCCCTCTCATTCTTCTAAACTCCAGCGAATATAAGCCCAATCGACCCAATCTCTCCTCATACGTCATTCCTGCCATCCCAGGTATCAGTCTGGTGAATATTCGCTGCACTCCCTCCATGGCAAGAACATCCTTCCTCAGATAAGGCGACCAAAACTGCACACAATACTCAAGGTGTGATCTCACCAAGGCCCTGTACAACTGCAGCAAGACATCCTTGCTCCTGTACTCGAATCCTCTCGCTATGAAGGCCAACATACCATTTGCCTTCTTAACCGCCTGCTGCACCTGTATGCTTACCTTCAGTGACTGGTGCACAAGGACACCCAGGTCTCGTTGCACTTCCCCTTCTCCCAATCTATTGCCATTCAGATAATAATCTGCCTTCTGGTTTTTGCTACCAAAGTGGATAACCTCGCATTCATCCACATTATAATAATTTCTTCTGGTGACTCCAGTAAGGTCTCTAATAAGGTACATTGGCACAGCACTCACTCTCTTTAGGTCTCAGAGAATTTCTGGAATAAATGTTGATAGAGTGTTGGGGAAGTCTTGACAAAGTGTCCCAGAAAATCTCCCGATGTGTATCAAAAGTCCACTTCAAACACAGTGTAGTCAGTCCATCTCAATCAGCAAGTGAACAGTAAAAGCTGAGCATAGCTTTAAGTAGCGCTCACAATCCTCACCAATTACTTCTTTACTCCTGTTCAGCTAGTTGCTGTTAGGAGTGTTCGCTATTTGCAGCGATAGCCAGCAAAATGGCATGTAGCCTTTATAATGAGCATTAGGAGACAATTTCATTGGTCATCAGAGCCTTAATGAACCTTGGGGCGGCCGTTCCCAACGCACGCTTTAACTACCAAGATGGCAGCTTGTGCTAAAGGAGGGCTAACCAGGGGTTCCAGCTCAAGGCCCAATCTTGGCCACCTCGGAGACTCTAGCTCCTAAAGTATCTGGGGAAAATAGCCCCGCCTGAGATATCAATGCATATTCTTTCATTCTTTTGTGAGGAAAGTTTCCTTTTAATCTCATCTCTCACTTGAAGCTAGCTAATTTGAATTCTGTGGCCTTTAGTTCTAAACTCCCAGTCAAAACCAATTACCTGTCTACATCTATGAACTCCTGCCCACCATATCTGTGGCACTATACACTAGCGGTTAGTCTTGCAGTGTCACCATGAAGCTCGTAGAACACTGGATCTTTATTTAAGGCTGATAACATTTTGTTTGTCATTGACTGTATTTTGATAGTTGGTTTTCTGTGAACCAATATGAGGCAGGAGTGCAACACAAGCCCAATCATAGCCTTAGCTTTTTCCCCTGGGGATGGCTTTGAAACAGAGCACTACCTGTGCCCATTCAGTAAACTGTAGAAGCAGCCATTTGATACTCGCACTTTCTCGCTGCCCACTTCTCCACTGTCCATTACCATGGTAAGATGGAGGGGACTGCTATTTCTAAAACTAGCACAATAATTTGCCCTGATACAGCTGACTGTCACAGCAAGGACAAGATACTTGACTTCTCGCCATCCATTAATAATTCCATTTGACAGCGTAAGTAGATTGCCATGTAAGGTATCACACTTTACAACGTACCCTCTGAGACTTCTTTTACCAGTAAATCAACTTAAAATGCAACACTTTTGTTGTGTATGTAACCTGTTCCACCTTAAGAGAGCTTAAGCCTGTTCCACCTTAAGAGATGTACTACTTTCTCAGGCTGTTGTAGACGTAATACCGGGGGTGAACACACCGGTATATAAGCACTGTGCAGTAATCTTGTATTCAGTATAGTCCCTACCTCCAGACAATTTGGGTTACTCTTCAGATAGAAGGAGTCCAAGTAAAAATGGAATTGGACACTGGATCGGCATTGTCGGCCATGAATAAGAAAGATTACAGAAGGTTATTCCAACATATTCCCCTACAGGATACGGAGATTATATTGACAACCTACACGGGGCAGAGAGTGTACCCCATCGGGACAATAAAGGTTGCAGTGGCCAACAAGGGCGAAGGAAGTCAAATAATGGACTTATATGTGCTACCGGAGGGAGGTCCACCACTACTAGGCCGGGAGTGGTTTAGAAACATAAATATGGACTGGCATTCGCTAAAAGCCATAAAGAGTGAGAACTCGGTGCAGATAATCAGCCCAGACTCTAGAACTGATGATGGTAAGACCAACCCATGTGCAAAAGACAAAGTTTCAGCACAGAATTCCACTGAGCAACAACAACATCGTTTAACACAGAATTCTGAGTCTGTCAAGTCTACTGATATGCACATTTTTGAGGGACACTGGGCTCGAACTCAACTCCATTTCAAACTACAACAGCAATTAGAACAAATGATTCGCCGTTTTGAGCAAGAGATGAATGAAATAAAAAAGTTCTTTGTTACAGAGTGGGAGAATCTGGAAAGTCAACAGAAGCAACTGATGGAGAAAATGGAGCAGGAGCACACCAACCATCTGCGCGAGGAGGCCGAACGAATCAAAGCTGATTCAGGTTCTGAAGGTGCGTGCCATAATCTGGTGTCAGAAGAGTTAACGGTCAGCCAACTCCTTCATATGCTGAGGGACAAGACTCTGAAATGGGAAAAACTTGAACACGAGCTGCGATCTTCAAAGGAAAAGGGTTCGGAGCTCTCAAAAGTCATTGAGATGGCTGATGTGACGACACAGACTGAAACGACTGCAACAGAGCAGCCATTGGATGCCAAAGGTACGCTGACTCACGTCAATGTAGAACAACAGACCGCTGAAACAGCTGCTCCGGTAGAGGGATTGCATAGTCCGATCAATCAATCTCCAAAGGAAGTTGAAGTATTAAAATCACAAATGAGGTCACTAGTAAACGACTTGCTGAAAGCCCAGAAAAAGCTGGATGCAGAGGTACACATGAAGAAGTCTCTTCAGGAAAGATGTCTGGATTTGGAACAAGAGCTGGCTAACGTCCAGCTGGGTATGGAGGAAATAGACGACCCTCTCACTGGTCTAGCTCAGGACGACACCGAATATTACCATGACCTGGTGGACGACACCGAATATTACGATGTCCTGTCCTGCCCAGCTTGTAACTTCGACTCCCAAAGTGCAGAAATCATGGAGGAGCACCAAAAGTCTACGGAACATCGGGTGAAGCTGGCTCTACGACGGAAACAGGAGGAAGAGAAGGAGGAACTGCGCATGCAGCTGGCAGCTGTGGCAGCTGACAATGGAGCCCAGAGAGTCTCCAAGAAGCAGAAAAGGAAAAGGAAAAACAGAAGATGACCCATCTGAACCATTATCACCTCTACCAGATCAAACACGTGGTCCCTCCGAACGGAGCCAAATCAGTTCGGAAGTTCAAGCTGTTAAATCCATGAAAGGACTATTGAATGAGTAACGTGAACTGACTACACCACAGAGATTGAATCTGTGAACTGTTTTCCGCAGAGACTGAATCTGTGATATGTTACGTTAAACATGAAGTTATATATGTATATATGTTATTACGTTATGTTAAATGGGGGGGATGACTATAAAGCTAAGAAGGGAGGAGTGTTGTGTATGTAACCTGTTCCACCTTAAGAGAGCTTAAGCCTGTTCCACCTTAAGAGATGTACTACTTTCTCAGGCTGTTGTAGACGTAATACCGGGGGTGAACACACCGGTATATAAGCACTGTGCAGTAATCTTGTATTCAGTATAGTCCCTACCTCCAACCAGTAAAGACCTGTTTTTATTGTTACTCATTAGTCTGTGTTTTAATTAACTAAATAATTCACAGACTTAACAACTTTCGTAATGCTTAGGGATGAAAAACAGCCTGAAAAGCCATGTGCCATTTTTGTCATGATAATTTCACTTGACTTCAGACATTGGAATTTCATCTGTTCTGCTAGTGGACTAGTTAGCACAGTTGTATCAAAACTCTTTGTGAAACATTTTAATGGAGATGTTAACCCGTTCAATTCAACTAGGATTGCATTAAAATAAAAGCCCAAAATAATTTTATGTGTTTGCTGTTAACCCATGTGCTACCAGAGGAACTGAAACATAGGCACATTCTTTTAAAACCAGTTCTACAGTAAACTCTTGTTTAAATGGCACTTTATCATCCGGAATAATTTAATAACCGGCAAAATAGATGGCCCTGAAATTAGGATCGGGGGCTTGCCGCGCGTGCAAGCCCCCGATCTGCACTCATCCTGCGCGCTGACATCTGAAGCCCGGGCCTGCTTGCATTTCCTCTCACAGGCCTGGTTCAGATGTCAGCGCGCAGTGCTTACCTGATCCAGCGGCGTAGTTAGTGCAATGTGCCAGCTGGGATCAGGTGAGCACTGTACAACCAGTCAGGGGAGGGGAAGGTTCATTCATGAGTTTGAGAGTAATAGCTGTCAAACTCATGAAAACTACGGGGGCCCAAAACACTATTTAAACTTTAAATAAAAATTTTAAAAACATCCCAATCCTTAAATTAAGTATAAATAAGTTTAAAAAAATAATTTAAACAATAATTTTTTTTTTGAATAAAATAAATTTTTAATAAAAAGGGTCTAAAACTAAACTTACCTTATTGTAGATTCATTAAAATAATAAAGCTGTGGAAAAAAAATTCTAAATTGCACTAAAACACCACTTACCTGTAAAAATAAATACTTACGTGTGCTTTTTACAAGCGTAAAGACCGGAGGCCTTTACACATGCGCAAATCCCCCAAAACAGAGGAAATCCAAGACGCACGCGCTGCCCCCTACAGCGCACGCCCTAGCCTCTTCACCTCTTGGGTTAGAGGAGAGGAAATGCCGGTTTTCAGCGCATGCGCTGTGCATGCTGAAAACCGGCATTTCCTCCAGCCAGACGCATGAGTACCCCTTCCGTACTCACGCATTTGGGGAGGAATTACTGCCCTGATATATCTCAATACAAAACAACACCTCAATAACCGTTAATCTTGCCGAATCTATCCAGCACTCGTTTTGCCGAGTCAAAGTCTCCCGCGATGGCCGAGTTAGTCAATGGTGATGGTGAGTGGAAAAGCAGCACCGTGGTAGGTATACCTCCCTGTTATCCAGAATTTTTCATCAACCGGCTCCATCCTGGTCCCAAAGGTGCTGGATAAGAAAGAGTTTACTGTACTTAAATATAAAAATTACATTGGAGTGAAAATAAGTAGTCCAGTTTGAGTGCACCCATCTCTCTTTCCTTATTATGACAAGTAAGTCTAGCTACCCTACTCTTAGTGTTGCTATACTATGTTTACTAGTCTGAGATGCTCATTCATCAAACTCAACTTCTACTACTGACTGAACCTCACACAGAGCCCACAATAAGAACATAAGAATTAGGAGCAGGAGTAGGCCATACAGCCCTTCGAGCCTGCTCTGCATTCAATAAGATCATGGCTGATCTTCGATCTCAACTCCACTTTCCCATCTGATCCCCATATCCCTTGATTCCCCTAGAGTCCAAAAATCTATCTATCTCAGCCTTGAATATACGCAATGACTCAGCATCCACAGCCCTTCGGGATAGAGAATTCCAAAGATTCACAACCCTCTGGCCTGTCAATCCCCCTCACAATCTTATGTTTCAATGAGATCACCTCTCATTCTTCTAAACTCCAGAGAGTATAGGCCCAATCCACTCAATCTCTCCTCATAGGGACAATCCTCTCATCCCAGGGATCAATCTAGTGAACCTTTGTTGCACCTCGTCTAAGGCATGTATATCCTTTATCAGATCATTCTCACCAATAACAGAACTAAGTACATATGTGCTTGTATTGATATTTAAAGAAAGATGAATGATATATCACACATTTCATGACCTCGGGATGTCCCAAGTAACTTTACAGCCAATGAAGTACTTTTGAAGTGTAATGTAGGGAAAATGCGGCAGCCAGTTTGTACACAGCAAGGTCCCACAAATAGCAATGAGATAAATGACCTGATAATCCTTTTTATTGATGTAGGTTGAGGGATATATACTGGCTCGGCTACAAAGAACTTCCCTGCTCTTTTTTGAAAAAGTGCCATGGGATCTTTTAAATCTGCCTGAATGGGCAGTTTAACATCTGAAAGACGGCAACTCCGACAGTGGAGCACTCCTTCAGTACTGCGCTGTAGACTTCAGCTGCTCGGGTAGATAATCTTTAACATTTGTGGTGATTATTCTCTATGTTTAGTAAGAAGTATTGTGATTGGTTGTTTGTTTCCTGCCTTGGGATATATGCTGTAATCTCATTGGTAGTTGATGTCATGTGATTTGTGGTGGCCATCTTAAATTCAGTTCTTTCCAGCCTTTAGTTGGGACTGGGTGTTGAAGATGTGCAACAGGATTTTTAAGTTAATAAAGCCTAGATTAGAAAGGCAAATCTATTCTTTATTTCAATTTATTAACTTTATGTCAGAATGGAGTGATATCTTCAACCAGAACGATTCAATGCTGACCCTAATTCTGCAGGAGTGGATGATAAATGGAAACATTGGTATTGTACATTTAAAAACTTTTTGGGCGTGTTGGATCAAGAGTCTCTAAATAAGCTGAATATGCTGATCAATTACATTGCTCCAGATGTGTATAAGTATATTTTGGACTGTAAAACTTACGAAGTGGCTATTTCTACATTGGAAAAGATTTTTGTTAAACCAAAGAATGAGGTATTTGCATGTCACCTTCTATCTGCCCGTAGGCAGCAGGTGGGAGAATCTTTGGAAAGTTATTTACAAGCCCTTCGGTGCCTTAGTGTTAACTGTAATTATAAGGCCGTGACGGCTGAAGAATATAAGGAAGAATCAGTACGGGATGCTTTTATGAATGGATTGCTGTCTAGATCAATTCGTCAGCGGTTGTTAGAAAATAAGACTTTGGATCTTAAGAGTGCTTTTGAACAAGCTTCTACATTGGATGTGGCTCAGAGAAGTTCGGATTCTTATGCTCTTTTTAATCGGCCTGTGACTGTGGTTACGGCAGTTCCGGATGAAAAGGAATTATGTGGACTTATTAGGCATGGTTTACTAGATTCTGAAACAGTTTTTACTTCAGCGGCTGTTGCCTCTAGGATTCAGAAGTGTTATTTTTGTGGGAACGTCCGGCACCCTCGTCTGAAGTGTCCTGCTCGGGAGGCTGTGTGTAGTAAATGCGGCAAGAGAGGTCATTACGCACGTGTGTGTAAATCATCAGGTTCAATTACCTCCTCTGTGACTATTCAGCTTTTAGATAGGGCGTTTATTGCATCAATTTCTGCTGCATTTGCTCATGGCCTAAACAAAGCTATAGTTACGGCCCAAGTTAATGGGTTGGAAGTGAAGGCCCTTATAGATACGGGCAGTACCGAGAGTTTTATAAGTCTTCAGTTTGCAAAGGAGAAGCATTTGAAAATTTCGCCTGTTTCCTATCAGGTGTGTATGGCTCAGCCGACTCTCACTTCACAAGTAGCTGGTTGTTGCCTTGTGAAATTGATTCTTCTAGGTAATACGTATACTGATATATGCCTATCTGTTTTGCCTAATCTCTGTGCGGATATTTTGATTGGTCATGATGTGCTTCAGTTACACGAGTCTCTTAGTTTTTCATTTGGAGGGACTAAGCCACCTTTATCTATTTGTGGATTAACCTCTTTATCCATTTCTCCATTATCACTTTTTTCCAATTTGATACCGGATTGTAAGCCAATTGCTACCAAGTCAAGAAGGTATAGCAGTCAGGATAGAGAATTTATTAATTCTGAAGTTCAACGTCTCTTATTGGAAGGAATCATTGAACCTAGTTGTTCGCCTTGGCGGGCACAGGTAGTTGTCACAACTAAAGAGAGACATAAGAAACGAATGGTGATAGACTATTCCCAAACTATTAATAGGTATACTCAATTAGATGCGTACCCTTTGCCTAAGATTGATGAGCTTATCAATAAAGTATCTCAGTATAAGGTTTTTAGCACTATTGACCTAAAGAGTGCTTATCATCAGATTCCTATTGTTAAGAAGGATCAACCATATACGGCCTTTGAGGCTGGTGGAAAGCTGTATCAGTTTTGCCGAATACCATTTGGTGTTACTAATGGTGTTGCTTGTTTTCAACGGGCAATGGATGCTTTTATAAGTGATAACTCTCTCTCTGACACCTTTTCA
Organism: Somniosus microcephalus; assembly: GCF_052327205.1. Classification (NCBI taxonomy): domain Eukaryota; kingdom Metazoa; phylum Chordata; class Chondrichthyes; order Squaliformes; family Somniosidae; genus Somniosus; species Somniosus microcephalus. The sequence goes on from NC_140997.1 coordinate 151,521,193, forward strand.
TACTTAGATGACATCACGGTGTGTGGCAAATCAAGGGTGGAGCATGATTCTAATTTAGAAAGATTCCTTCAAGCTGCGGAAAAAGTTGGTTTAACTTTCAATAAAGAGAAGTGTACCTTTTCGACCACTGAGGTAAATCTACTGGGGTACATTATCTCGGGAAACAAGATTAAACCAGACCCAGAACGTCTGCGACCATTGATTGATTTACCTTGTCCTACTAATTTTAAGGCTTTGCAACGAGTTGTTGGACTGTTTTCTTACTATTCTAATTGGATTGCAAATTTTTCACAGAAGATCCGGCCTCTTATTCGGGTTACGACATATCCTCTATCATGGGAGGCCAGAACGTGTTTTGATAATTTTAAAAAGGATATCCTTGGAGCAGTTGTGCATTCTATTGATGAGCAGGTTCCTTTTGTGATTGAGACGGACGCTTCTGATTTTGCAATTGGGGCTACTCTGAACCAAAATGGAAGACCTGTGGCCTTTTTCTCACGTACCTTGAACAATAGTGAAAAAAGGCATTCTTCAATAGAGAAAGAGGCGTATGCAATAGTAGAAGCACTGCGTAAATGGAGACATTATTTATCGGGGCGACATTTTACGTTGGTAACTGATCAAAAGTCTGTGTCCTTTATGTTTGATGTCAAACATTTTGGAAAGATTAAGAATGATAAAATAATGAGGTGGAGGATTGAGTTGGCATGTTACCATTTTGATATAGTTTATCGTCCGGGGAAGGATAACGTTGCTGCTGATGCGCTGTCGAGGGCTTATTGGTCTGTGATTCATGGAGATACGCTTATTAATCTTCACAATGCCTTATGCCATCCTGGGGTTACGAGGATGATACACTTCGTACGCAGTAACAATTTGCCCTTTTCAGTTGAAGACGTCAAGCGGATGACTTCATCATGTTCTATCTGTGCTCGGTGTAAACCGAATTTCTTTAAGCCTCAACGAGCTCATCTTGTAAAGGCTACTTCTCCTTTTGAACGTTTGAGCGTCGATTTCAAGGGGCCTCTTCCTTCAACTACTCAAAATCGATATATATTTACTGTTGTGGATGAGTTTTCAAGGTTCCCTTTTGCTTTTCCTTGCGCAGATGTGTCAGCTGCTACAGTTATCAAATGTCTGACCCAACTTTTTGTCATCTTTGGGATGCCTGCGTATATCCATTCGGATCAGGGAAGTTCTTTTATGTCTTCCCAGTTGAAGGAATACCTTCAGAGTCGGGGAAATCTACTAGCAGAACTACCCCGTATAATCCCCAGGGTAATGGACAGTGCGAACGATACAATGGGGTGATCTGGAAGGCAGTTATGTTGGCTTTGACATCCCGGAACCTTAAGAATACACAGTGGGAAATGGTACTGCCTGATGCCCTGCATTCCATTAGATCATTGCTTTCAACGGCTACTAATGTGACCCCCCATGAAAGGCTCTTTAACTATCCACGGAGATCTACTACGGGATATTCGGTACCTTCATGGCTTACTATGCAGGGACCTGTGCTGCTTTGACGCCATGTTAGATTGTCAAAATATGATCCTTTAGTGGAGGAGGTGGAGCTGTTGGAGGCAAATTCCCAATATGCTCATATTCGATTCCAAGATGGGAAAGAAAGTACCGTTTCAATTAAAGACTTGGCTCCTTGTGGTGGCCAGCCCTCTTCTGAGGATATTAACAATAGTCATGATTCAGATACTGTGGATGCTGTTACAGATACTATGAATATTTCCAATCCGACTGCAGATAATTATACTTCTATTAGTCAGCCCTCGATGGATGTTCATGACCATCCCAGTTTACCTCCTGATGGGATTTCTAATCTGGAAACCGTTGAAAATCAGGATATGGATAGCCTTCCTGCAGAAGATACTTCTGTGTCTGCTGGTGTGGGAGGGCAAGGAATTTCACCAAGGTTAAGATGGTCGAAACGAACAAGATATCCGGTCGACCGATTGATAATGGACTTTTAAATTGATAGTAATGTTTTAAAATTGTTGAAATATTATATTATATTGTTTTAGTTGAGAGATACTTAATACTTATGTGCAATGTTACTATTTGTTGTTGCTCACTTAGTATTGTGTCATGTTGAATAGTTTTATTTTGTCTGTGCATAGTTTTAGTTGTAAATAATTAATTATAAATTGTAAAGGTTATTTAGGTTGGAGTATATTTTAAAAGGAGGGGTGAATGTGGTGATTATTCTCTATGTTTAGTAAGAAGTATTGTGATTGGTTGTTTGTTTCCTGCCTTGGGATATATGCTGTAATCTCATTGGTAGTTGATGTCATGTGATTTGTGGTGGCCATCTTAAATTCAGTTCTTTCCAGCCTTTAGTTGGGACTGGGTGTTGAAGATGTGCTACAGGATTTTTAAGTTAATAAAGCCTAGATTAGAAAGGCAAATCTATTCTTTATTTTAACATTACAATAGCTCAGGTAGGAGTATCCATTTTCTCAAAAAATTAAAATGTGAGAAAAAAACTTCAAGGAGAAGGCACACCCCCACCTTCTCAGGGCAACTTGGGCCTTGCCAGCATCACTCACATTCTGAGAACAAATAAAATGAAAATAAATCTATAAAGCCCCCAGGTCCAGTGGCTCCTCACCACTCTTAGAGTGCAGCTTCGCACTGGGCTAGAGTTATACTAGATGTGAACTTGAATTGTTGCAAAACTACCCCCTCCAGTGGTCTCACACATGTTGCGGTGTGCACTTGGGAGGTAGATTACTGACCTGACTCCCAACTTCTTCTGTCACTTTCATGTAGATATGCACTTAGATCCAGATTAAATGGCAGTGTGACTGCATCCTTAATAGAGGCAACAGGAGTAAGTAACAGTTTGGATGAAGTGTGAACTGGAATCAAGACATTTTTTGTGGTGCACAGCGGTCAGTAAAATATCCTTCAAATTTCTGATATGCGTTGTAAAAAGTGGGCAATTTACTCTAAAGCAAATGGAGCAGGGAGGTCTAAACTTGAGGTATTGTTGGAGGTTAAATGGACCTTGTGCTCAGAGAGACACGAGACAAGAATGTACTTGGTACTGAAGCACCTCCACTACCTGTAAGGACAGTCCAAGTATTTCATTACTCCTTGCACAAAGAAGTACTTCCTGACATCTGTCTTAGCTTTAATTTTCACCAGTTTTAACCCATGTCCTCTTGTTCTAGTATCCTGACATACCTTGAAGCGGTGCTCTGGATTAAATTCTTGCATATATCTATGTAATGTCCAATCATAAGAACTTAAGAGTTAGGAGCAGGAGTAGGCCATACAGCCCCTCAACCTCAAATCCACTTTCCCGCCCAATCCCCATATCCCTTGATTCCCCTAGAGTCCAAAAATCCATCGAGCTCAACCTTGAATATACTCAATGACTCATCATCCACAGCCCTTTGGGGCAGAGAATTCCAAAGATTCACAGCCCTCTGAGTGAAGAAATTTCTCCTCAGCTCAGTCTTAAATAGCCGACCCCTTATCCTGAGACTATGCCCCTATTCTAGACTATCCCGCCAGGGGAAACAGTCTCTCAGCATCTACCCTGTCAATCCCCCTCAGAATCTTGTATGTTTCAATGAGATCACCGCTCATTCTTCTAAACTCCAGAGAGTATAGGCCCAATCTACACAATCTCTCATCATAGGACAGCCCTCTCATCCTAGGGATCAATCTAGTGAAGCTTCGTTGCACCGCCTCTAAGGTAAGCATGTCCTGTCTCAGATAAGGAGACCAAAACGGTACTGCAGGTGTGGTCTCACCAAAGCCCTGTAGTAAGACTTCCTTCCTCTTGTACTCCAACCACATTGCAATAAAGGCCAGCAATGCCATTTGCCTTCCTAATTGCTTGCTGTACCTGCATGCTAACTTTCAGTGTTTCCTGTACAAGGACACGTAAGTCTCTCTGAGCACCAACATTTAATAGTTTCTCACTATTTAAAAAATATTCTGTTTTTTTAACCTTACCACCAAAGTGAATAACCTCACATTTCCCCACATTATATTCCATCTTCCACCTTATTTCCTAATCACTTAACCTGTCTATATCCCTTTGCAGACTCTTTGGGGGTGATTTTAGCTCATGTGCGGGCTGTTGTAGTGTTATTCGAATTTCATGTTTCCCACACGAATCTAAAAGGATGTGGGAGATTGATGCAATTTTAACTCAATTGGCCAATTGATTTCCAACGTGCGGGAAGTCTTTGCAAAGGGGTTTTTCATGACTGAAAGTCCCCTCTGATGACATCATCATTGCTGCTGCATTTAAGGTCCACAGCAAGCCTTGCTTCTTCTGCAGGCTTCCAAGCTTCCTCCATTTGGTGTCAGAGGGACTTGCAGGAGAGATGACAAGTGGCAGGGCAAGAGCAGCTCCTCGCTTTGAAGCGGCAGCACTTCAGGCATTGGTGGATGGGTCTAGGGCCAACAGGGAGGTCCTGTTCCCTTCATCAGGGAGGAAGAGGCCTCCAACTCAGGTCAAGGCTGTGTGGATGCAGGTGGCTGAGGAGGTCAATTCCTTGGGAGTCACCTGCAGAACCTGGACACAGTGCAGGAAAAGATTTCATGACCTTCAGCGCACTGGAAAAGTGAGTATGAATTTCCCATCACCCTCAAGCTGATCCCCATTGCCTTTCCTCACAAGCACTCAGCTTCAGCAATCTCTTCCTCCACATCCCACTTGATACTGACATCCATGCACCCTTACCCATTCCCTCTCTCTCTATGCTCACATTCACATAACTATTCTACCATGCAGCCCTCACACTCCCTCTCACTCTGATGCTTTGAACACAACTGACAACAGACAGGGAGGGCCCTTGGTCTTGCAACCTCACTCCATCTTTGTCTCCTTCTAAGTATCTATGCTATGCAATCTCTACACTCACTCCTTCATTCTCACTCAACCTCCACTTGTCTCCCTCATTGCAGGAAAAGAGTGTTCACAACAAAATAGAGAGAGCCAGGAGAGGAGGAGGGCCGCCCGCAATAGCGCACCTGACCCCCTGGGATGAGGCCATCCTGGAAATCATTGGTTTGGGGGACGGACAGATGGGTGCAACACAGCAAGCTGGTGACAGAAAAGTATCCCATCTCTCTCTTTGACATTGCATGAGTCGCTGATAATGATTGTGAAGCTCTAACAGATGGACTTATGAGCATCTGCAACAAGCTATGTGCATGTAGCCTTGGCAACACAGCTGTAACTCTTTCCTTTACTCCCCCACAGGACCATCACAAGCATCCGTCCCCCCTAGCCAGGAAGAAGAGGCTGAGCAGCCAGACTCTTCAGAGGGAGCTGCAACCTCTGAGGGCGCAGTGCCAGCAGAATTCTGCGCAACCAGCACCAGCGCAGACACTCACACCTCGGTGGGACCTTCGGGACATAGAGTAGTGTTGTCACCTGGTGTATCACAGCTCACAAGTGAGCATCAGCAGATTGTGGAGACAGGGACAGCAGTGGAGAGTCCTAGTCAGAGGGCGCAGGACTCTGCCAGCTCGGCTCAGCAGCATGTCGATCCTCTGCCTCTGGGTCCATCCATGAGGTCAGCGGTGATGGAACTCCAGGCACAGGTGCAGGAGTCTGTTGTATCCATGTGTTAATGGAGACAAGGAATGCAGGAGTTGGTTTCACAGGTGTTTACTGAACAAAGTCTGGAGGTGAACTAACAGATACAAGACACTATACAGGCTTATATAGCCCGAGTGGCCATTACCGGCATTACAGTACACAGGGGGCTCTTAAAGGCACATAAAGCACAATTCCTCCCCTTTTAGACAACCAGTACAGAACATTTTAATTAATCATTAATTAACATGTTACAAGAACAATGATTAACTGCAGCAAATGTGTAGATTAATTATAAGTCCGTCTCTCTGGAGGCTTCCTGACTCGGTCCGGATAACGCCTCGGTGGTGTAGTAGTTTCTGGTGGTGTAGGAGGTTCCTTTGGCAAGGTCGATTTGGCTTGAATGCCAGTGTCGGATTCATCTGGCTCCAGTATCACCGGATCGTAGGTAGATACTATGGGTATCTCTGCTTCATCATTAGGCGTATAGAGTTGTGGTGTAGGTTGTCCCTTTTCGGATGACTCTATGATCTGGTCAGCATGGCGCCTTATTATGCTTTCTCCAATGTCCACGGTATACATCAGCGGTCCTAGTCATGTGCAAATAGTTCCAGGCTGCCATTTCTCGGTGCGGTAGTCCCGGGCCAAAACTTGTTGACCTATCTGGAAGGTTCTAGTTGGCCTTTCATTCATGCCTTGAAATTGCTGGTTCCCCACGTCCCTTCTGATGTTTGGCTTGATCAAATCCAGCTGGCATCTTAGGCTTCTATTGAAGAACATCATCGCGGGAGTTTGGTTTGTAACCGCATGTGTTGCCTTCCTGTATGCAAACAAGAAGTTATCTACCTTATGCTGTAGATTTATGTCTTCATTACCCATGGCCTTTATGGCCTTCTTGAAGGTCTGGACAAACCTTTCAGCCAATCCATTGGTGGCGGGATGGTATGGGGCGGACGTGTAGTGCTTAACCCCATTGTTTTTTTAAGAACTTCCTGAATTCTTCGGACACAAATTGCGGTCCATTATCAGAACAGATCTGTTCAGGCAGCCCATTCCTGGCAAATATGGCCCTTAATACTGTGATGGTTTTTTCCGTGGTGGTGGAGGACATCTTTATTACCTCCGGCCACTTGGAGTGTGCATCAACCGCGATTAAGAACATTGAGTCCATAAATGGACCAGCAAAGTCAATGTGTACCCTTTGCCATGGAGATGAGGGCCATTCCCATGGATGTAGAGGGGCTTGTGGTGGGGCGTTTTGGATCTTCTGGCATCCTAGGCAGCTCTTGGTCATTTCTTCGATTTCTCCATCGATACCTGGCCACCACACAAATGCTCTGGCTAGGTTCTTCATTTTCACTCCACCCAGATGCCCCTCGTGAAGCTCTTTTAGCACTTTATCCTGGAGTTTGGGTGGAATCACCACTCTGGATCCACACATCAAGGTTCCTCGGCACACTGACAGCTGTTCTCGTTAAATTGTAGACTCGTGAGAGAGTCGGGTCATTTCTCGTTTCCTTTTCAATGGCAGAATTTGTTACTGGTAGACATTCCACTATGGTTGAGTGGAACATCTCCACTGGGTCCACTGTAGGTACCTCTTCTACCGTTGGCAACGGTAGGCGCGATAAACCGTCAGCATTCCCATGCTGTTTTGATCCTTTGTATTCTATGTCATATTGGTGTGCCCCTAGGAAAAGGGACCACCTCTGTAGCCTTTGTGCCGTCATAATGGGAACACCCTTTTTAGGGTTAAATATGGAGATGAGGGGTTGATGGTCAGTCAACAAGGTTATTTTTTGTCCGTGTAGGTAATGGTTGAATTTCTTAACTCCCCATACCAGGCTGAGTGCTTCCCTGTCGATCTGGGCATAGTTACGCTCAGCTGAGTTCAATGAGCGTGACGCAAAAGCTATCGGCCGCTCCGAGCCATCAGGGAATCTATGCGATAATAGCGCTCCTACACTGTAAGGGGATGCATCGCACGCCAGTCTGATTGGCAGTGATGGGTTGTAATGAGCCAAAACTTCCTTGGACGTGATCAAGCCTTTGCATTTATGGAAGGCACGTTTACAGTCTTCGCTCCATTTCCAAATTGCTCCCGTTTGTAGCAGTACGTTAAGAGGGTGCAGAACAGTTGACAAGTTCGGTAAAAATTTATGATAGTAATTTATCAATCCCAGGAATGACCTTAATTGTGAGACATTTTCAGGTGCTGGGGCTTTTATGACCTCTTCAATTCTTTCAGGTGACTTATGCAACCCTTCCTCGTTAATTATGTGGCCACAATATGATATTTGTTTCTGGAAAAATTCGCACTTGGGGCGATTTGCTCGTAGGCCCCGTTCTCTCAGCCTAGTGAGCACCTGCTCCAAATTGGCAAGGTGCTTGTTGTCGTTTTCTCCTGTTACAAGGATGTCGTCTAGGTAGCATTGAGTCCCCGGAATCCCTTGGAGGACTTGCTCCATAGCTCTTTGCCAGATAGCTGGAGCTGATGCTACTCCGAAAACCAGTCGATTGTACTGGTACAGGCCTTTGTTTGTGTTAATCGTGAGATACTTTTTAGAGGCCTCTTCAACCTCCATCTGTAGATATGCTTGTGCCAAGTCAATTTTGGTGAAAGGTTTCCCTCTGGATAGTGAGGCAAAAATATCTTCTATCCTCGGAAGAGGATACTGTACCGTGTGAAGGACCGGGTTTACAGTCACCTTGAAGTCCCCACAGATGCGAATTTTTCTCTGTTCTTCAGATTTATCATTATTCAACATTTTCTTCATGACCGGTGAGGAAATCTACATGATATAAGGGGTTAATTTCAAGTGCTTGCTGGGTAAAAGTTTTCAGACTTGACACCGGTCAAGAGCCGATGTGTAACTAGAGCTATTGCACGTACTTAGATTACAGCCAAGAACAGATGTCTGCCCACCTAATGAGAATGTAGAAGTGAAACAATGGGTTCCTTTGAAGTAACCAGTGACCTGACAACTTGTGACCGTAAGTAAAGAGGACCTCCGGTTACACGATTCATGCCCTGTTATAGATTAACGGTTGACTTATGTGTCCAGGATCCTTCTGTCAATATGTCATTAATACCTGATGATTAATCTAAAATGTATCCTGATAGAGGAACAAAGGAATGTCAATTAAACTTGTTTGTTACACTGTATAAATATGGAATGCTTACGCTGTATCATTGGAATAGTAGCCTCACCCCTTGAGTAGAGGTGCTGATTGCCCTTGCAAGAAGAGAAATAAAAGGCCTGTCCGTCTGACGAATCCAAGTGTGTATTGAGTCATTACCCAGAGCTAAGAAGTAAGGCACTTCTACACCGGGATGATGGGTGTTGCCCAATCGCTCCAATCTATCTTGGATAATACGCCTGCCTTTTCCAAATTCTCCAGCTCTGCCTCGACTGCTGGACGAATTGCGTATGGCACTGGCCTTGCCTTAAAAAACTTGGGAATTGCCGCATCTTCCACTTTTATTGAGGCGGTGACGCCTTTCAAGGTTCCTAGTTCCTGTTGAAACACTTCCTTGGCATTGGCCAAGATGTCTTTTAATCGTTCAGGTATGACGTCATCATCATTTTTTTTCTTACTGGTCACCGTCAGTGCCTGAATGGAGTGCCAGTCTAAACGTATCTTCCTGATCCATTCACGTCCTAACAGCGGTGGACCACCATCTTGCAGAACGTATAAATACAACTTCTGTATTTCCTTGCCGTTGTATACAACAGGCACCCTTATTTTCCCTTTGGGTTATACTTTCTGCCCCGTATATGTTTTCAAGATAATGGATGTGTCTTTCAAATGTATATGTGGAAATAGCCGCTCGTAATCCCGTCGACTTATGACGGTCAGAGCTGATCCTGTATCTAGCTCCATTTTTACTGGGGACCCCGCTATCGTGAGGGTAACCCAAATGGTCTGGTAATCTTCTTTGGCAATTACATTATGTAATTTGAGACAGCTTAGTCTCTTGTTTCCGGAGTCGCTATCGCTCTTCTGGTCTTCGGAGCTACTGCCTGTCATCATTTGTACCTTTCTGTACTTTTTCTTATTGATTTTTTTCCTGTCCGTGGATTTTTTGTTTCCAGATCGGCATACACGTGCAATGTGTCCAATCTTTCCGCATTGCCTGCATGCTTTGTCCTTGAACCAGCAGTCCCTCTCTCTGGTCATGGGTGGATCTGCCACAGCGATAACATCTCTCGAAACCCTGTGTCATTTCATGGGTGCCGAAGTCCTGTGGCTTTTGCTGTATCTCTGCAGCTCCTCTTGCGGCTGCTTCGTATGATACAGCCACACTGAAAGCCTTGTCCAGTGTCAAATCTTTCTCAGAAAGTACCCTTTTCTGTGTTCCTTCACTTAGGAGACCGCAGACGAATTTGTCTCGAAGAGAATCTGCCAGTCCTGCTCCGAATTGGCAGTGCTTTGACAACTTCCTTAATTCGGTGAGGTAATCAGCGTTACTTTCTTTCTTGTGCTGATTCCTCCTGAAGAATTTGAATCGTTCCGCTATCAGCAGCAGTGTTGGGTTTAAGTGCTCATGTAGGGTATCAACAATCTCCTTAAAATTCTTGTCCCTCGGTTTGGCTAGTGTGATTAAGTTTCGTAACAGTTCGTATGTCCTTGCACCCATTAGATTTAAAAGTACCGATGCCTTTTTATCATCCTCTATTTCATTTGCTGTGCAATATACCTCCACTCTTTCCACATATGTGGACCAATCCTCTATATCGCTATCGAAAGCAGTAATATTGCCAATCTTAGGCATCCTGAAAAAAAAATGGCGCCTCCCGCGCTTTCTTTTCTTCCCCGCAGAAAAAAAATGGCGCCTCCTGCGCTTTCCCACCGCTGCCGCTGCTGACAACGCTGTTCTCTGTGGTTTTTATTTACACAGGTATTTTTTTTAATAGGTGGAGACTCGTTCCCGGCGGACTCTCTGGGACTTTTTCCCTCCCTCTGCTTGGTCCGAACGCCGACCTGCTTTGCAGCGCCGGCCGTCTCCCAAGTGCTCCACCCTCTGTGTCTGTTTGCCTCCGCCTTTGCTGCTCAGCCCCGCTGCAGAGCTAACTGATGGAGCCCCAGCCCGCCGCCCAGGAAGGATTATTGCAGTACCTGCCACCAGCTCGGCTAGCTGGTGAAACCACAGGTTTTTTTTTTCTTTCTTGTTTTTCTTTGACTTTCGTCTGAGGAATCGATCTCCTTGAGGTGCTGCCGAATTGCAGGTAAGTCCATTTCCAATTCGTCGCCACTGTTGTATCCGTGTGTTAATGGAGACACGGATTGCAGGAGTTGGTTTCACAGGTGTTTACTGAACAAAGTCTGGAGGTGAACTAACAGATACAAGACACTATACAGGCTTATATAGCCCGAGTGGCCATTACAGGCATTATAGTACACAGGTGGCTCTTAAAGGCACATACACCACAGAGTCTCTGGCAGGTTTGGTCTCTAGGGTCGCTGCGAGTGTGGAGCGAATGGAGGAGTCCGTCCATAGCAAACATGAGCAGAGCCTTTGTGGAATCATTGGCGCATGAACGCATCAACAGAGAAAGGTTTGGCTACCTTTGTGTTAAGGCTGGCTACCATGCAGGAGAGGATGGCTACGGTAGAGGAGAGGAGGGCTACGGCCATGGAGGAGCTTAGTCGCCAGGGTATGGAAAACACGGTCATTGTTCAGAATAGAATGACATCTCTTGAGGAGCGATGGGCATCTATTGAACAGAGAAACCAGACCTTCATGGAAGTCCTTTTGAGTAGGACTGCCATTGCAGATATGGGTCCCCATGGCCCCCCTGATGTGCAGCAAGGTGCTCTCCAGCCACTTGCAGGCGCTGAGGGGGACCTGACTCATGGGAGGGAGATTGGTGGCTGACCTCAAGGAAGTGGGGGCTCCTCTCCAAGCGCTCACACTTCCATGCCACTGCAGAGTCCTCGGTCAGAGCCCCACCGGAGTCCACACCCAAGTGAGATAGGCGTCTCAGCCCCTGTACAGCCGCAGGAGCAGCAGACTGTTGACGAGCCCTCACAAGCTCGTAACCCCAGAGGACGCTCGCCAAAGGTGTCGAGACAGGAGCAGCAGGAAAGTGAGCAAGGGGCCTCCACATCTGCTGAAGCCAAGGGAAAGCACTATGTAGGAGCACGCGTAAGAGGAAAATTCTGCACAAGTAGTCAGAAGGGTAGTCACTTGGGCGAAATGTTGTGATTATTGTAAAAATGCCATCAGTTGGTTCTTGTACATAAAAATTCTGATGGCAACTGTTGCAGTTGTGGCATGTGTCATTTTGTGAATGGGACTTTCACATTGAGGGCTTATGATTATTGCACTTGTCAGTATGCTGGTCAAATAGCTAGGAATTCATAGGGTCTTGGCTATTGTCGATGCTCAGATAAGAAGCTGCGAAGCAAAAGTGTTTGATTGACTAGGCTAGGCAAATCTGGCCAGGATGAATGCATTCCTTGCATCTCGGGCAGCAATGTTCTCGCGTAATGATGCCGCTGGTTGATGGGCCTCTGCAGGATCTTCATTTTTGCCCTCCTCCTCCTCCTCCTCCACCTAGGATATGTGAGGAGCCACTTGGTCTTCAGGAATCTGCAAGCCACGACGCTGTGCCATGTTGTGAAGTTGAAATAAAGAGTAGATTGCCTTTCAAAAGCTAGGCTTTATTAACCTTAAAAAACCAGCAAGTACATGTTGAGCACCCAGTCTCAACCAAACTGTAGAAGACTGAATTTAAGATGGCCACCACAGGTCACATGGAATCAACTAACCAATAAGTTTACAGCATATATCTCAAGGCAGGAAAACAGGCAACCAATTACAATGCTTCTTATAAAACAAGAATAATCACCACATTCACCCCTCCTTTTAAAATATACTTCAACCTAGGTAGCCTTTACAGTTTACAATTAGTTATTTATGACTAGAGCAATACATGTATAATGCCTTCAACAATTTTAAAATTTTACTATTAAATTATTAATTATTTTAAAAGTCCATTTTTAATCGGTCGACCGGATATCTTGTTCGTGTCGACCTTCTTAGCCTTGGTGGAGTTCCTTGCCCTCCCACACCAGGAGACACAGAAATATCTTCTGCAGGGAGGCTATCACTATCCCGATTATCAACGGTTTCCGGATTGGAAGTCCCATTAGAAGGTAGACTGGGAGGGTCATGAACATCCATCGGGGGCAGACTAAGAGAATTGTAAGTGTCTGCAATAGGATTGGAAATGTTCGTAGTATCTGTGACGACATCAACATTATCTGAATTATGGCTATTGTTAATGTCCTCAGGAGAGGGCTGGCCACCACAAGGAGCTAAGTCTTTAATTGAAACCGTACTTTCTTTCCCATCTTGGAATCGAATGTGAGCATATTGGGAATTTGCCTCCAATAGCTCCACCTCCTCCACTAAAGGATCATACTTTGACAGTCTAACATGGCGTCGGAGCAGCACAGGTCCCTGCATAGTAAGCCATGAAGGTACCGAATATCCCGTAGTGGATCTCCGCGGATAGTTGAAGAGCCTTTCATGGGGGGTCACATTAGTAGCCGTTGAAAGCAATGATCTAATGGAATGCAGGGCATCAGGCAGTACCATTTCCCATTGTGTATTCTTAAGGTTCCGGGATGTCAAAGCCAACATAACTGCCTTCCAGATCACCCCATTGTATCGCTCGCACTGTCCATTACCCTGGGGATTATACGGGATAGTTCTGCTAGTAGAAATTCCCCGACTCTGGAGGTATTCCTTCAACTGGGAAGACATAAAAGAACTTCCCTGATCCGAATGGATATACGCAGGCATCCCAAAGATGACAAAAAGTTGAGTCAGACATTTAGTAACTGTAGCAGCTGATACATCTGCACAAGGAAAAGCAAAAGGGAACCTTGAAAACACATCCACAACAGTAAATATATATCGATTCTGAGTCGTTGAAGGAAGAGGCCCCTTAAAATCAAAGCTCAGGCGTTCAAAGGGAGAAGTAGCCTTTATAAGATGAGCTCGTTGAGGCTTAAAGAAATTCGGTTTACACCGGGCGCAGACAGAGCATGACGAAGTCATCCGCTTGACGTCTACAACTGAAAAGGGCAAATTCTTACTGCGTACGAAGTGTATCATCCTCGTAACACCAGGATGGCACAAAGCATTATGAAGATTAATAAGCGTATCTCCATGAAGCACAGAACAATAAGCCCTGGACAGCGCATCAGCGGCAACATTATCCTTCCCCGGACGATAGACTATATCAAAATGGTAGCATGCCAACTCGATCCTCCACCTCATTATTTTATCATTCTTAATCTTTCCGAAATGTTTGACATCAAACATGAAGGACACAGATTTTTGGTCAGTTACTAACGTAAAATGTCGCCCAGATAAATAATGTCTCCATTTACACAGTGCTTCTACTATTGCGTACGCCTCTTTCTCTATTGATGAGTGTCTCTGCTCACTATTGCTCAGAGTACGTGAGAAAAAGGCCACAGGTCTTCCATTTTGGTTCAGGGTAGCCCCAATTGCAAAATCGGAAGCGTCCGTCTCAATCACAAAGGGAACCTGCTCATCAAAAGAATGCACAACTGCTCCAAGGATATCCTTTTTAAGATTATCAAAACACGTCCTGGCCTCCCATGATAGAGGATATGTCGTAACCCGAATAAGGGGCCGGATCTTCTGCAAGAAGTTTGCAATCCAATTAGAATAATAAGAAAACAGTCCAACAAATCGTTGCAAGGCCTTAGAATTAGTAGGGCAAGGTAAATCAATCAGTGGTCGCAGCCGTTCTGGATCTGGTTTAATCTTGTTTCCCGAGATAATATAACCCAGTAAATTTACCTCGGTGGTCGAAAAGATACACTTCTCTTTATTGAAAGTTAAGCCAACTTTTTCCGCAACTTGAAGGAATCTTTCAAGATGTCGTTCCATTATAGCAAAAGGTTAATAAATTGAAATAAAGAGTAGATTGCCTTTCAAAAGCTAGGCTTTATTAACCTTAAAAAACCAGCAAGTACATGTTGAGCACCCAGTCTCAACCAAACTGTAGAAAACTGAATTTAAGATGGCCACCACAGGTCACATGGAATCAACTAACCAATAAGTTTACAGCATATATCTCAAGGCAGGAAAACAGGCAACCAATTACAATGCTTCTTATAAAACAAGAATAATCACCACAGAAGTACACAGCAAACCCTGACGATTCTGGAGACCCTGGCTGCTGAGTACTGCAGGGCTCCACCTGATCTATCCAGGCATCTGAAGCGCATCTTCATCAAACCGATGGTTTGCTCGCTAATGGATCTGGTGGAAATGTGGCTGGAGTTGTAGCGTTCCTCAGCTTCGTTGGCTGGCCTCCTCAATGGCGTCATTCACCACGTCCTCAGGGGATAGCCCTTGTCTCCAAGTAGCCATCCGTTAAGTTGGTCTGGCGGACTGAATAGCGGAGGCACACTAGACTGGCGCAGTATGAAGGAGTCATGGCAATTGCCAGGGTACATGGCACAAACATGCAAAATTTCCTTCTTGTGGTCACACACCAGCTGAACGTTGAGGTAGTGGAAGCCCTTGCGGTTGACAAAAACACCTGGATTGCGATGGCCACATGTGTGCAGTCAACGATGCCCTGCACCCTTGGAAAGCCTGCCAGATCAGCTTATCCAACTGCTTGCGCCGTGACACTTGCTTGATCCTTGGTGAAATGGATGCGATTGTGCGCGAGGGCAAAGAGGGCATCGGTTACCTGCATGATGCAAGTGTGTGCGGCCGCCTGGGAGATGCCGCTGATGTCTGAGGCAAAAAAGTTGAGTGCGGTGGTGACTTTGATGGCCACTGGTAATGGTTGCCCACCTGGTCCTCTGGGCAGCAGGTCTTGCTGTAGCATTGCACAGATGTCAGTCACTACCTGTCGTGAAAGTCAGAGCCACCTTTGGCACTGCCGCTCAGACATGTTGAGGTAGCTGACCCTATGTCTGTAGACTCTGTTTGGGGGCTATCTCCTGCACCGATGGGCTTCCTGACACCTTGTGGCCTGTGCAGCTTCAGGTGGGTGAGCAGCAGCCTGGCGCTGCTGCTGCTGCTGCTGCTGTTGCTGGTGCTGCTGTTATTCCTGGTTCTGCTGCTGCCGCGGCTGGTGCTCGAGCTCCTCTAATGCCCAGATGGGAAGGAAATAAATGTCTCCCATGCTTCTGGTATATGCCTCCGTTGAGGAAGCGCTGAGTGAATGTGGCGAGAGGGTTTTCCCAGGAGGTCACAATGGAGATGGGTGTGAGGCACCAACCTTCCACAGATGTGGTTAAGCCTTGTAAAAGGTGCCCCAGACCTGAGACCATGAAGTCCTGCCACCTGCAAATCATGGCTGATCAAATCTCAACTTTAATGGTTGACCTGCAGTTGAAAGTCACCAATGCAATAGTGCCCCCGCCAGGTTTCACATTCGTGATTCCCACCAGGCATGTTTTACGTGGGAAAAGGGTTAAAGTTGCAAGGGCCTGTCAAAATAGGATTATAGAGGCCATTTAGTGGTAATTAAGGGCCTTAAAGTCCAGTCCCGCCTGTTGGATGCGGGACGGAGTCGGGACCATCAGACATGCCCGAGTTAAAATTGCTCGGAGTCGGGATTCAGGCGGGGGGGGGGGGGGGGTTTCCTGTCCGCCATTTTTTGCCCCCCGCCCGCCTCAAAGTCCGCCTCGCGGCCCAATGAAAATCGAGGCGTTGTGTCCTCCTCACAGCTTACTTTTCCACCTAGCTTTGTATCGTCAGCAAACTTGGATACATTGCACTCGGTCCCTTCATCAAAGTCATTACTATACAGTAAACTCTTTTTATCCGGCACCTATGGGACTGGGATGGTGCTGGTTGATTAAAAATTCCAGATAACAGAGAGGTATACCTACCGAGGCAATTTATATATCGGCCGACCTCAGACCAGAAGAAAGTAATACCGTGGGGGTGTTCCGAACTCGGGAGGGGAGGTGGGACATGGAGTGGCAATGGCCCAAGCTGGTTTTGTAAAAGCCGAAGGAGCACACCTGCTTATTCTGGCCCCACAAATATACAGTAAAACTTACCTTTGGCTTCCTCTTTGGCTGGACGGCCAGCTATACTGTGTGGGGAAGATTGCAGCGCCCACAGTGATGGCGGGAACAAGTGGTAAGTCATTCCCCACCATTTTCGGGATGCTACTGCCCCGTTCCTTCTGGGGCAGAAGCCTCAAAACCTACTCCTGAATTTTGCCGGTTATTAAAGAATTCCAGATGATTAAGTGCCATTTAAACAAGAGTTTACTGTAGATTGTAAATAGCTGAGGCCCAAGCACTGATCCTTGTGGCACCCCACTAGTTACAGTCTGCCAACCAGAAAATCCCTACTCTCTGTTTTCTGTCCATTAACCAATCCTCTATCCATGCTAATATATTAACTCAACCCAATGAGTCCTTATCTTGTGTAGCAAACTTTTATGTGGTACCTTATCAAATGCCTTTTGGATACCATGAGATATAATCAGATGCCTCCTTCTAATGATGAAAAGCCCCAGCTTCTACACTTTTAACTCAGTCCTTCAATACTAAGGGGTCAATTTTTTTGGAGCTGTCAGGCTGGGTTTCAGGCATGTGGGGGGGGAAAATCCCGAATTTGGGGGTCCCGACACCATCCCACCCAAAACCTCGCCCCACGCATGTTTCAGGGGTGGCGGGTACCCACCCCGCACTGGGACCCGCCAAAACCAGGCGGGAAGGGATTAGTGCCAATTAACTGCCTGTTAACAAGTAGTTAACAGGCAGTTTTTAGCCTAATCCCTATTTTGAGGGGTTTCATGTGGGATTCCCGACAGCTCCAAACCATGCCAGGTTAGAGCAGGCAGGCTGTCGGGTTGAAGGAGTTGGAGGGGTCGCGATATCGGTGCTCAGGTGAGTGATGGGTGCATGAGTGCAAAGTTAAGTGTGTTTGATGTGTCTAAAGTGTGTAAAGAACTTTTACTTACCTGTACTTACCTTAACAGCCTTTCTTCCTGTAGCCGTTGGGAGCCCATCACTCAGCCGGCACTTAAACCTGAACGGCTGCGATCTGTGAAAAGTGACAGCCTTCAGCTTTGAGTGCTGCTGAGAATTCTAACTGAGTCTGTGCAGAAGGACTCATGTTAGAAGTCAGGCTGTTAGTGTTTGACAGCTTCAAACAGCTGTGAAACACTGATATTTCATCTGTCAAGAACTCTTGACAGATGAAATTGCAGTCTGTGACATCACCTGTTGCCGGCTGGCCGTTAATTGGCCTGCTGAGCCCGCTGGGCAGGCTAAACAAGGTCAATCAAGGGAAAATCACGTGGATTAGCCGGAAGTCGAAGTAGGCGGGTCTAAAACCCAAAAGTTGTAGTCCAGCCTTCTTCCCGACAGCTTCAGGAAAATCGACCCCTAAGAATCAGCTTTATAATATCAAAAAATATATTTTCAAGCTTGGGTACTTGTGATCATGCACAAAATGCTGCATTTACCTATGTACCAACAGTCACTACACTTAAAACAAATTTGCCACATGTGAATCACTTTGAACCATACCCGAGAGATGTAGCATTGTGCTATATCAATGCAGTTTTCTTCTTTCATGAGTATATCTATGTATATTAGAATGACAACACATTTTGCAAGACACATATAACTTCAGTGTAACTTTATCTTATAACATCACATGCTGGTCACTTTGATGAGACTAAGAAACCCAGATTTATCAATTAGATTGAGCACAATGTTAATTATATGCAAACTTTTAAAAACAGTTAATATTTAATTATTTCAGTTTTTATTAGCATCTTTATCAAATAAGGGTTATGCATTAAAATGTTCTGAATTGTAATAAAGAATACAGCGAGCAGGATTTACTCTCAATCTATTTTTCCTGAAAAAGTGTCAACTGGTGTGACTTTGTGTGTCTTTGATAGATTGTTATGCTTCATTAAAAGCTGGGCACTGTATTGTTTTGTTCCTTGTTGCTACAACATAGAGGTATATATATTAAAGTATTCTGGATTTAATGAGACCAAGTTCAAAGTTGATGGATAAACTCATGACCTAGTTGGCTTTAATTTTCTTGCAACTGAAGAAGACCATGATCAATGCAACTTGATTCATGCTGCTCTTTCGAATGAAGGGAATGATTCTGATTGCCTAATGGGCTTCTGAGGCTGCTGGCCTAACATGTCATTGTTGTCACGCTGCAGGCAGATCATGGAATACTTTTCTTTTAAGCTGAATGCAGAATTATATTTACATAATGAGATTTCAGGCTGGCTAAAATTTGAGTAACTATACTTGAACACACCAGGTTACGGCAAACTTTTATTCTGATGATGATAGTATAAAAATATATGACCATATAGCCCACAGAGCACTCTGATTACAGCCCACACAGTACTCAGATTGCAGCCCATACTGTACTCTGATTACAGCCCACAAAGTACTCTGATTACAGCCCGCACAGTAGTCCGATTACTGTGAGCTCAGTACTCTGACCACAGCCTATAGAGTACTCTGATTACAGCCCATAAAGTACTCTGATAACAGCCCAAAGATTACTCTGATTGCAGCACGTACAGTACTTTGATTACAGCCTATACAGTACTCTGATTTCAGTCCATACAGTACTCTGATTACAGCCTGTACAGTAGACTGATTACAGTCCATTCAGTGCTCTGATTACAGTCCACACAGTACTTTGATTACAGTCCATACAGTACTCTGCTTACAGTACATACAGTACTCTGATTACAGTCCATAAAACTCTGATTACAGTCCATACTGTGCTCAGACTACAGTCCATACAATACACTGATTACAGTTCATACATTACTCTATTACAGTCCATACAATACTCTGATTACAGTCCAGAGTACTCTGATTAAAGTGCATACAGTACTATGATTACTTTCCATACAATACACTGAATTACAGTTCATACAGTACTCTATTACAGTCCATACAGTGCACTGATTAAAGTCCACACAGTACTCTGATTACAGTCCATACCGTATTCTGATAACAGTCCATTTAGTAATCTGATTACAGTCCATAGAGTACGCTGATTACATTCCATACAATTCACTGATTACATTTCATACAGTACTCTTAATATAGTCCATGCATTACACTGATTACAGTCCACAATCTACTCTGATTACAGTCCATACAATACTCTGATTACAGTTCATATGGTACTCTAATACAGTCCAAACAGTACTGTGTTTACAGTCCATACAGTACTCTGATTACATTACATACAGTACTCTGATTACAGTCCATAAAGTACTCTGATTACAGTTCATACAGTACTCTATTACAGTCCATACAGTACTCTGATTAAAGTCCACACAATATTCAGATTACAGTCCATACAGTGCTCTGATTACAGTCCACACAGTACTCTGATTACAGTTCTTACAGTACTCTGATTAAAGTCAATACAATACTCAGATTACAGTCCATACAGTACTCTGATTACAGTACATACAGTACTCTGATTACAGTCCATAAAGTACTCTGATTACAGTCCATACATTGCGCTGATTACAGTTCATACAGTACTCTGATTACAGTCCATAAAGTACTCTGTATATAGTCCATAAAGTACTCTGTATATAGTCCATACAGTACTCTGATTACAGTCCATACAGTGCTCTGATTACAGTCCATACAATATGCTGATTACAGTTCATACAGTACTCTATTACATTTCATACAGTGCTCTGATTATAGTCCACACAGTACTCTGGTTACAGTCCAGATAGTACTCTGATTTCAGTCCATTAAGTATACCAATTACAGTCCATAAAATAAACTGATTAAAGTCCACACAGTTCTCTGATTACAGTCCATAGAATTCTCTGATAACAGTCCATATAGTAATCTGATTTCAGTCCATACAGTACTCTGATTACATTACATACAGTACTCTGATTACAGTCCATAGAGTGCTCTGATTACAGAACACACAGTACTCTGATAACAGTCCATATAGTAAGCTGATTAGAGTCCATAAAGTTCGCTGATTACAGTCCATACAATACACTGATTACAGTTCATACACTACTCAGATTACAGTCCATAGTGCTCTGATTGCAGTCCACACAGTACTCTGATAACAGTCCTTACAGTACTCTAGTTACCTTTCAAATAGTACTCTGATAACAGCCCAAACAGTTCTCTGATTACAGTTCATACAGTACTCTGATAACAATCCATACATTACTCTGATTCCAGTACATATAGATCTCTGATTACCGTCCATACCGTGTGCTGATTGCAGTCCATATAGTACTGTGAATAAAGTCCTTACAGCACTCTGATTACAGTCCATACAGTACTCCGATTACAGTCCTTACAGTATTCTGACTACAGTCAAGACAGTACACTGATTAAAGTCAATACAATACTCAGATTGCAGTCCATACAGTACTCTGATTACAGTTTATACAGTACTCTGATTGCAGTCCATACATTCCACTGATTACAGTCACACTCTACTCTGAATACAGTCCATACAGTACACTGATTACAGTACATACTGTACTCTGATTACAGTCAATACAATACTCTGATTACAGTTCATACAGTACTCTTTTACAGTCCATTCAGTACTCTGATTACAGTTCATAAATTACTCTGATTACAGTCCGTGCAATACAATGATTTCAATCCACAAAGTTTTCGGATTACAGTCCATACAGTATTCTGATTACAGTTCATACACTGCTCTGATTACAGACAATACAATACTCTGATTACAGTCCCTACCATACTCTGATTACAGTTCATACAGTACTTTGATTACAGTCCATACAGTGCTCTGATTACAGTCCATAAAATACTCTGATTACAGTCCATTGAGTGCTCTGATTACAGTCCATACAATACCCTGATTACAGTCCACACAGTACTCTGATTACACTCCATACAGTATGCGGATTACAGTCCATAGAGTACTCTAATTACAGTCCACACAGTGCTCTGAATACAGTCCACACTGTTAAGTCTGTGTGTTATATTGAGAATCACTACACAGAGCACAAGAGTAAAATTTAACAGGTCTTTACTGGTTGAAGGTCAGGGCGGAACTGCCCAATAAATCATTACACAGCACTTATATACCGGTGTGGTCACCACCGGTATTACAGTATACAGCAGCCAAGATAAAGTCGTGCAACCCTTAAAATAGTTCTCTTAAAGGTGGAACGGTTACATAACCTAAAAAGGGAGGATTGTAGTGTAACAGTACATCTTCCCATTAAACATAACATCATAACATATATACACAACTTAATGTAAAAACAGTTCACAGATTCAGTCTCTCTGGAGGCTTCCTGACTCGGTCCGGATAACGCCTCGGTGGAGTAGTAGTTTTCGGTGGTGTAGTAGGTTCTTTTGACAAGGTCGATTCGGCTTGAATGTCAGTGTCGGGTTCATCTGGTTCCAGTATCACCGGATCGGAGGTAGATACTATGGGTATCTCTGCTTCATCATTAGGCATATAGAGTTGTGGTGTAGGTTGTCCCTTTTCGGATGATGCTATGATCTGGTCAGCATGGCGCCTTATTATGCTTTCACCAATGTCCACGGTATACATCAGCGGTCCTAGTCGTGTGCAAATAGTTCCAGGCTGCCATTTCTCGGTACGGTAGTCCTGGGCCAAAACTTGTTGACCTATCTGGAAGGTTCTAGTTGGCCTTTCATTCATGCCTTGAAATTGCCGGTTCTCTACGTCCCTTCTGATGTTTGGCTTGATCAAATCCAGCCGGCATCTTAGAATTCTATTGAAAAACATCATGGCGGGAGTTTGGTTTGTGACCGCATGTGTTGCATTCCTGTACGCCAACAAGAAGTTATCTACCTTATGTTGTAGATTTATGTCTTCATTACCCATGGCCTTTATGGCCTTCTTGAAGGTCTGGATGAACCTTTCAGCTAATCCATTGGTGGCGGGATGGTATGGGGCGGACGTGTAGTGCTTAACCCCATTGTTTTTTAAGAACTTCCTGAATTCTTCGGACACAAATTGCGGTCCATTATCAGAACAGATCTGTTCTGGCAGCCCATTCCTGGCAAATATGGTCCTTAATACTGTGATGGTTTTTTCCGTGGTGGTGGAGGACATCTTTATTACCTCCGGCCACTTGGAGTGTGCATCCACCGCGATTAAGAACATCGAGTCCATAAATGGACCAGCAAAGTCGATATGTACCCTTTGCCATGGAGATGAGGGCCACTCCCATGGATGCAGTGGAGCTTGTGGTGGGGCATTTTGGACCTTCTGGCATCCTGAACAGCTCTTGGTCATTTCTTCGATGTTTCCATCGATACCTGGCCACCACACGAACGCTCTGGCTAGGTTCTTCATTTTCACTCCACCCAGATGCCCCTCGTGAAGCTCCTTTACCACTTTTTGCTGGAGTTTGGGTGGAATCACCACTCTGGATCCACACATCAAAGTTCCTCGGCACACTGACAGCTGTTCTCTTCTTTGCGAAAATGCTGGCAACAGTGGTTCGCCATGTGCTGGCCATCCCTTCACCGTTAAATCGTAGACTCGAGAGAGAGTCGGGTCATTTCTTGTTTCCTTTTCGATCGTAGAATTTGTTACTGGTAGACATTCCACTATGGTTGAGTGGAACATCTCCACTGGGTCCACAGTAGGCGCCTCTTCTACCATTGGCAACGGTAGGCGTGATAACCCGTCAGCATTCCCATGCTGTTTTGATCCTTTGTATTCTATTTCATATTGATGTGCCCCTAGGAAAAGGGACCACCTCTGTAGCCTTTGCGCTGTCATAATGGAAACGCCCTTTTTAGGGTTGAATATGGATACCAACGGCTGGTGGTCTGTCAGCAGTGTAAACTTCTGGCCCTGCAGGTAATGATTAAACTTCTTTACTCCCCACAACAGGCTGAGAGCCTCCCTATCTATCTGAGCATAGTTGCGCTCCGCGGGGGTCAATGATCTGGATGCAAATGCGACTGGCCTTTCCGAGCCATTTGGCAACTTGTGTGAGAGTACTGCTCCAATACCATAAGGAGAAGCATCACAAGCTAAACGAATAGGTAGCGTTGGGTTGAAGTGAGCCAACACTTCCTCTGAGGTGATCAATGTCTTGCTTTTGCGAAAGGCCTTCTTACAGTCCTCGCTCCACTTCCATGGTACTTCTTTCTGTAAAAGAGCATTCAGCGGGTGCAGCACCGTGGATAGATTTGGCAGAAACTTCTGGTAATAGTTAATCAACCCTAGGAACGATCTCAACTGGGATACATTTTCCGGAGCGGGAGCCTTCACAACAGCTTCGATCTTGTGAGGTGACTTGTGCAGCCCCTCCTGGTCAATGACATGACCACAGTACGAGATCCGTTCCTGAAAGAATTCACATTTCTGGCGATTAACTCGAAGGCCATATTCCTTCAACCTGGTGAGCACCAGTTTCAAATTTGCAAGGTGTTCCTCATCGTCATCTCCTGTAATCAGGATATCGTCCAAGTAACATTGAGTGCTTGGAATTCCCTGTAATACCTGCTCCATGGCCCTCTGCCAAATTGCCGGAGCCGAAGCCACTCCAAAAACCAGCCTATTATATCGATACAAGCCTCTGTGCGTGCTGATTGTGAGATACTGGCGCGACTCTTCCTCAACTTCCATCTGTAAGTATGCTTGCGCCAGGTCTATCTTGGTGAAGCATTTCCCGCCAGACAATGAAGCAAAGATATCTTCAATCCGCGGAAGCGGATATTGCACCGTGTGAAGCACCGGATTAACTGTGATCTTGAAGTCTCCACAGATTCGGACCTTCCCCGGTTTCCCTGGCTTGTTACTCGATGAACGCTTCATGACGGGCACAATGGGCGTGGCCCACTCACTCCAGTCCACCTTAGACAGTACTCCTGAACGTTCCAGCCCTTCCAGCTCAGCTTCCACAGCAGGTTGTATCGCATACGGTACCGGTCTGGCCTTGAAAAATTTTGGGTTTGCATGTTCTGCAATCTTGATTTTTGCCTTAATTCCTCTCAGTGTTCCCAGTCCCTGTTGGAACACCTCTTTAGCCTCATCCAATATTCTGGACAATCGTTCAGGTTTGACATCTTTCTTTCCGGAATCTACCGTTATTGCGTTTAGGGAGTGCCAGTCCATATTTATTTTCCTGATCCACTCCCATCCCAGAAGTGGTGGACCTCCCTCAGGTAGTACATATAAGTCCATTCCTTGGTGTTCTTTGCCCTTGTGTATCACCTTGACTTTTATCTTTCTGATGGAGTATACCTTTTGCCCCGTCTATGTCTGCAATACTATCTCCGTATCCCGTAGGGGAATATGTTTGAATAACTTTTTGTAATCTTGCTTATTCATGTCCGTCAACGCCGATCCGGTGTCCAATTCCATCTTCACTTGGACTCCTGCTATCTGCAGTGTGACCCAGATAGTTTGTCGGTCAGCTTCCTTACTCACGTTGTGAATTCTTAGACTACCCAGTTCCTTGCTGTTGGAGTCTGAATCCGAATTCTGTTCATCCGAACTCTTCTCAGCCACCTTATGTACCTTTCTGCACTTTTCCTGTGGTGACTTTTTGTTGCTGGTCTTCTTCCCTGACCGGCATACTTTAGCTATGTGACCAAGCTTGCCACATTTCCTACATTCCTGGTTTTTAAACCAGCATTGGTTCTTATCGTGTGTTGTCTTCCCACAACGATAACATTTCATTGTACCCGAAGCCATTTGATCTACGCTGAGTACCGCTGCCTTCAGCTGCATTTCCGCGGTGCCTCTCGCTGCGGCTTCGTGCGATGCTGCAATAGCGACAGCCTTATCAAGTGTAAGATCATTCTCTTCAAGCAACCGCCTTTGTGTTCCTTCTTTCGACAATCCACACATGAATTTGTCTCTCAGTGCCTCTGTCAGGCTTTCCCCAAACTGACAGTAATTCGCTAGCTTGCGCAGTTCAATTAAATACCCCGCGTTGCTTTCCTCTTTCAGTTGCGTTCTCGCATAAAATTTAAATCGTTCCGCTAACATCAGCGGTGTGGGGTTCAAATGATTCTTCAGAACAGCAACAATATTAGTGAAAGTCTGATCCATCGGTTTAGCTGGTGATAGAAGATGCTTCAATAGCCCGTATGTCTTCGCACCCATTGAGTTTAGTAAGGTTAGTGCTTTATCTTCATCTGATATTTTATTTGCCTTACAATATATCTCTATGCGTTCTACATACGTGGCCCAATCTTCAACATTGGGGTCGAAACCGTTGATGTTACCACGCTTAGGCATCCTCGCGATCTTCTTGAGAAACAAAAGAATTATTTTTTTTTTTTTTACAAAATGGCGGTTTCCCGCGCTTGTCTTTTTCCCCCGCCTCCGAAAATGGTGGCTTCCTGCGTTTGCCTTTCTCCCCCGCTGGCTGTAATGGCGATTGCCGATTTGCCGCATTCGCCCTCCCCCAGCGGTTTTCAAATCGTGCCTCCCAGCCCCTCTTGCAGTCCGATCCTTTCCCCCCCGGCTGCGGCTGAGTTCTCCGCGGTTTTTTTCTTTATTTTCTCCCGCGCCTTACGCTGACCCGGTCGCTGCGCCTCGCGGCCTCGGTAGCTGCCCGGCCTTTTTCACCGGTCGCGGTCGAGCTCTCTCTCGACGCTGTTGTGTCTCCCAGCCCGCTTGCAGCCTGGTCTTTCGCACCGGCTGCGTTTGCATTCACCGCGGCTTCCGTGCCTTATGCTGCCCCAGTCTCAGTGCCTCTGGCCCTGACTTCTGTCCGGCTCCTTTCCCCGGCTGTGGTCGAGTTCTCCGCCCTTATATCCTCCGTTTTTTTTTTTTTTTCCTCCCCTACTCACAGTCAACGTGGCCGACTTGCTTCTCGTCGCTGATCGGCTCACCCACAACCGTGATAGAAGGGACGATCACTGCCTGTTGCTGATGGAAGGCTTCGTGTCAGAATTCTTCCTTCTTCCTTTGCTCTGCAGACCCGAGTCTTTTCTCAGCAGAATGATGAGGGCGGATGCCTCCTCTCGACGCCCGTTAAACTGCCTTGGATGTATCTCTGCCGCAGTGTAAGATCGAACTCGTCGCCATTGTTAAGTCTGTGTGTTATATTGAGAATCACTACACAGACCACAAGAGTAAAATTTAACAGGTCTTTACTGGTTGAAGGTCAGGGCGGAACTGCCCAATAAATCATTACACAGCACTCATATACCAGTGTGGTCACCACCGGTATTACAGTATACAGCAGCCAAGATAAAGTAGTGCAACCCTTAAAATAGTTCTCTTAAAGGTGGAACGGTTACATACACTACACACACAGTACTCTTTAACAGTCCAGATAGTAATCTGATTTCAGTCCATAAAATACGCCGATTACAGTCCATACAATACATAGATTACAGTCCACAAAGTACTGTGATTACAGTCCATACAGCACTCTGATAACTGTCCATATAGTAACCTGATTATAGTCCATACAGTACGCTGATTACATTCCATACAATACACTGATTACAGCTCATACAGTACCCTGAATACAATCCATGCATTACACTGATTACAGTCCACAATGTACTCTGATTACAGTCCACACAATACTCTGATTACAGTTCATACAGTACTCTATTACTGTCCATACAGTGCTCTGATTATAGTCCACACAGTACTCTGATATCAGTCCTTACAGTACTCTGGTTACCTTTCAAATAGTACTCTGATAATAGCCCAAACAGTTCTCCGATTACAGTTCACACAGTACTCTGATTACAATCCATACATTACTCTGATTCAATTTCATATAGATCTCTGATTACAATCCATACAGTGCACTGATTACAGTCCATACAGTACTCCGATTACAGTCCATACATTATTCCGATTACAGTCAAGACAGTACTCTGATTAAAGTCAATACAATACTCAGATTACAGTCCATACAATACTCTGATTACAGGCCATAAAGTACTATGATTACAGTCCATTCATTACACTGACTACAGTCCACACTCTACTCTGATTTCAGTCCATACAGTACTTTGATTACAGTCCACACCGTACTCTGATTACAGTCCACACAGTACTCTGATTACAGTTCATACATTATTCTGATTACAGTCCACACAGTACTCTGATTACAGTCCATACATTATTCTGAATACAGTCCATACAGTACTCTGATTACAGTTCATACACTACTCTGCTTACAGTCAATAAAGTACTCTGATTTCAGTCCATGAAATCCTCTGATTACAGTCCATACAGTGCTCTGATTACAGTCCACACAGATACTCTGATAACAGTCCTTACAGTACTCTGGTTAACTTTCAAATAGTACTCTGATAACAGCCGAAACAGTTCTCTGATTACAGTTCATACAGTACACTGATTACAATCCATACATTACTCTGATTACAGTGCATATAGGTCTCTGATTACAGTCCATACAGTGTGCTGATTGCAGTCCATACAATACTGTGAATACAGTCCTTACAGAACTCTGATTACAGTCCATACAGTACTCCGATTACAGTCCTTACAGTATTCTGATTACAGTCAAGGCAGTACTCTGATTAAAGTCAATACAGTCCATACAATACACTGATTACAGTCCACACAGCACTCTGTTTACAGTCCATACAGTACGCTGATTACATTCCATACAATAAACTGATTACAGTTCATACAGTACTCTGAATACTCTCCATGCCTTACACTGAGTACAGTCCACAATATACTCAGATTACAGTCCATACAATAATCTGATTACAGGTCATACTGTACTCTGATTACAGTCCATACATTAAACTGATTACGGTCCACACTCTACTCTGATTACAGTCCATACAATACTCTGATTACTGTTCATACAGTGAACTATTACAGTCCATACAGTACTCTGATTACAGTCAACACATTACTCTGATTACAGTCCATACAGTACACTGATTACAGTACATAAATTACTCTGATTATAGTCCACACTCTACTGATTACAATCCATACAATACACTGATTACAGTTCATACAGTACTCTAGTACAGTCCATACAGTATTCTGATTGCAGTCCATACTGTACTCTGATTACAGTCCATACAGTACTCTGATTACAGTCCACAGTATTCTGATTACAATCCATACAGTACTCTGATTATAATCCATGCATTACTCTGATTCCAGTACATATAGATCTCTGATTACAGTCCATACATTACTCTGATTACAGTCCATACACTGCACTGATTACAGGACATACAGTACTCTGATTACAGTACATGCAGTACTCTGATTACATTTCACACTCAACTCTGATTACAGTCCATACAATACACTGATTACAGTTCATACAGTACTCTATTACATTCCATACAGTGCTCTGATTATAGTCCACACTGTACTCAGGTTACAGTCCAGGTAGTACTCTGACTTCAGTCCATTAAGTATGCCGATTACAGTCCATAAAATAAACTGATTAAAGTCCACACAGTTCTCTGATTACAGTCCGTAGAGTACTCTGATAACAGTCCATGTAGTAATCTGATTACAGTCCATAAAGTTCGCTGATTACAGTCCATACAATACACTGATTACAGTTCATACAGTACTCTGCTTACAGACCATAAAGTACTCTGATTACAGTCCACACATTATTCTGATTACAGTCCACAGTATTCTGATTACAGTTCATACACTACTCAGATTACAGTCCATAGTGCTCTGATTGCAGTCCACACAGTACTCTGATAACAGTCCTTACAGTACTCTAGTTATCTTTCAAATAGTACTCTGATAACAGCCCAAACAGTTCTCTGATTACAGTTCATACAGTACTCATAACAATCCATACATTACTCTGATTCCAGTACATATAGATCTGATTACAGTCCATACCGTGCGCTGATTGCAGTCCATACAGTACTGTGAATAAAGTCCTTACAGCACTCTGATTACAGTCCATACAGTACTCCGATTACAGTCCTTACAGTATTCTGACTACAGTCAAGACAGTACACTGATTAAAGTCAATACAATACTCAGATTACAGTCCATACAATACTATGATTACAGTCCATACATTACACTGATTACAGTCCACACTCTACTCTGATTACAGTCCATACAATACTATGATTACAGTTCATACAGTATTCTATTGCAGTCCATACATTACCCTGATTACAGTCCAGACAATACTCTGATTACAATCCATACATTATTCTGATTACCATCCATACAGTACTCTGATTACAGTTCATATACTACTCTGATTACAGTCAATTATGTACTCTGATTACAGTCCATGCAATCCTCTGATTACAGTCCACACGGTGCTCTGATAACAGTCCTTATAGTACTCTGGTTACCTTTCAAATAGTACTCTGATAACAGCCTTAAGAGTTCTCTGATTACAGTTCATACAGTACTCAGATTACAATCCATACATTACTCTGATTCCAGTACTTTTAGACCTCTGATTACGGTCAATACAGTGCACTGATTGCAGTCCATACAGTACTGTGAATACAGTCCTTACAGCACTCTGATTACAGTCCATACAATACTCCAATTACAGTCCTTACATTATTCTGATTACAGTCAAGACAGTACTCTGATTAAAGTCAATACAATACTCAGATTGCAGTCCATACAGTACTCTGATTACAGTTCATACAGTACTCTGATTGCAGTCCATACATTACACTGATTACTGTCACACTCTACTCTGAATACAGTCCATACAGTACACTGATTACAGTACATAAAGTACTCTGATTACAGTCCACAGTACTCTGATTACAGTCCATACAGTACTCTGATTACAGTTCATAAATTACTCTGATTACAGTCCGTGCAATACAATGATTTCAATCCACAAAGTTTTCTGATTACAGTCCATACAGTATTCTGATTACAGTTCATACACTGCTCTGATTACAGACAATACAATACTCTGATTACAGTCCCTACCATACTCTGATTACAGTTCATACAGTACTTTGATTACAGTCCATGCAGTGCTCTGATAACAGTCCATATAGTAATCTGATTACAGTCCATAAAATACTCTGATTACAGTCCATTGAGTGCTCTGATTACAGTCCATACAGTACTCTGATTACCCTCCATACAGTATGCAGATTACAGTCCATAGAATACTCTAATTACAGTCCACACAGTGCTCTGATTACAGTCCACACAGTAATCTTTAACAGTCCAGATAGTAATCTGATTTCAGTCCATAAAGTACGCCGATTACAATCCATACAGTACTCTGATAACTGTCCATATAGTAATCTGATTACAGCTCATACAGTACCCTGAATACAATCTGTGCATTACACTGATTACAGTCCACAATGTACTCTGATTACAGTCCACACAATACTCTGATTACAGTTCATACAGTACTCTATTACTGTCCATACAGTACTCTGATTACAGTCCACACAGTACTCTGATTCCAGTTCATATAGATCTCTGATTACAATGCACAGTGCACTGATTACAGTCCATACAGTACTCCAATTACAGTCAAGACAGTATTCTGATTAAAGTCAATACAATACTCAGATTACAGTCCATACAATACCCTGATTACAGGCCGTAAAATACTATGATTACAGTCCATTCATTACATTGACTACAGTCCACACTCTACTGATTTCAGTCCATACAATTCACTGATTACAGTTCATACAGTACTCTGATTACAGTCCATCAAGTACTCTGGCTACAGTCCATACAGTGCTCTGATTACAGTTCATACACTACTCTGATTACAGTCAATAAAGTACTCCGATTTCAGTCCATGCAATCCTCTGATTACAGTCCATACAGTGCTCTGATTACAGTCCACACAGATACTCTGATAACAGTCCTTACAGTACTCTGGTTACCTTTCAAATAGTACTCTGATAACAGCCCAAACAGTTCTCTGATTACAGTTCATACAGTACACTGATTACAATCCATACATTATTCTGATTACAGTCCATACAATACTCTGATTACTGTTCATACAGTTAACTATTACAGTCCATACAGTCCTCTGATTGCAGTCCACACTCTACTCTGATTACAGTCCATACAATACATGGAATACAGTTCATACAGTACTCTATTACAGTGCTTACAGTACTCTGATTGCAGTCAATACAGTATGCTGATTACAGTCCATACAGTACTGATTACAGTCCACACAGTATTCTGATTACAATCCATACAGTACTCTGATTACAATCCATACATTACTCTGATTCCAGTACATATAGACCTCTGATTACAGTCCATACAGTGCTGATTACAGTCCATACAATACACTGATTACAGTTCATACAGTACTCTATTACAGTCCATACAGCACTCTGATTACAGTACGTACAGTACTCTGATTACAGTCCATAAAGTACTCTGATTACTGTCCATACAGTGCTCTGATTACAGAACACACAGTACTCTGATAACAGTTCATATAGTAATCTGATTACAGTCCATAAGTTTCGCTGATTACAGTCCATACCATACACTGATTACAGTTCATACAGTACTCTATTGCCATCCATACAGTACTCTGATTACAGTCCATACATTATTCTGATTACTGTCCATGCAGTATTCTGATTACAGTTCATCCACTACTCTGATTACAGTCAATAAAGTACTCTGATTACAGTCCATGCAATCCTCTGATTACAGTCCATACAGTGCTCTAATTACAGTCCACACAGTACTCTGATAACAGTCCTTACAGTATTCCGATTACAGTCAAGAGAGTGCTCTGATTAAAGTCAATACAATACTCAGATTACAGTCCATACAATACTCTGATTACAGGCCATAAAGTACTATGATTACAGTCCATACATTACACTGATTACGGTCCACACTCTACTCTGATTACAGTCCATACAATACTCTGATTACTGTTCATACAGTTAACTATTACAGTCCATACAGTACTCCGATTACAGTCCTTGCAATATTCTGATTACAGTCAAGGCAGTACTCTGATTAAAGTCAATACAGTCCATACAATACACTGATTACAGTCCACACAGTACTCTGATTACAGTCCATACAGTACACTGATTACAATACATACCGTACTCTGATTATAGTCCACACTCTACTGATTACAGTCCATACAATACACTGATTACAGTTCATACAGTACTCTATTACAGTCCTTACAGTACTCTGATTGCAGTCAATACAGCACTCTGATTACAGTCCACACAGTATTCTGATTAAAATCCACACAGTACTCTGATTACAATCCATACATTACTCTGATTCCAGTACATATAGACCTCTGATTACAGTCCATACAGTGCTCTGATTACAGTCCATACAATACACTGATTACATTTCATACAGTCCTCTGATTAAAGTCCACACAGTACTCTGATTACAGTCCATATAGTACACTGATTACATTCCATACAATTCACTGATTACATTTCATACAGTACTCTTAATACAGTCCATGCATTACACTGATTACAGTCCACAATCTACTCTGATTACAGTCCATACTATACTCTGAGTGCAGTTCATACGGTACTCTATTTACAGTTGACACAGTACTCTGATTACAGTCCATACAGTACTCTGATTACATTACATACAGTACTCTGATTACAGTCGATAAAATACTCTGATTACAGTCCATAGATTGCTCAGATTACAGTCCATACAATACACTGATTACAGTCCATACAGTGCTCTGATTACAGTCCACACAGTACTCTGATAACAGTCCTTACAGTACTCTGGTTACCTTTCTTATAGTACTCTGATAACAGCCCAAACAGTTCTCTGATTACAGTTGATACAGTACTCTGATTCCAATACATATATATCTCTGATTACAGTACATACAGTGAGCTGATTGCAGTCCATACATTACTGTGAATACACTCCTTACAGCACTGATTACAGTGCATTCAGTACTCCGATTACAGTCCTTACAGTATTCTGATTACAGTCAATACAGTACTCTGATTAAAGTCAATACAATACTCAGATTACAGTCCATTCATTACACTGATTACAGTCCATGCTCTACTCTGATTACAGTCCATACAATACTCTGATTACAGTTCATACAGTACTCTACTACTGTCCACACAGTACTGATTACAGTCCGTACAGTACTCTGATAACAGTCTTTACAGTACTCTGGTTACCTTTCAAATAGTACTCTGATAACAGCCCAAACAGTTATCTGATTACAGTTCATACAGTACACTGATTACAATCCATACATTACTCTGATTACAGTACATATAGATCTCTGATTACAGTCCATACAGTGTGCTGATTGCAGTCCATACAGTACTGTGAATACAGCCCTTACAGCACTCTGATTACAATCCATAAAGTACTCCGATTACAGTCCTTAAAGAATTCTGATTACAGTCAAGGCAGTACTCTGATTAAAGTCAATACAGTCCATACAATACACTGATTACAGTCCACACAGTACTCTGTTTACAGTCCATACAGTACGCTGATTACATTCCATACAATAAACTGATTACAATTCATACAGTACTCTGAATACACTCCATGCCTTACACTGATTACAGTCCACAATATACTCAGATTACAGTCTATACAATACTCTGATTACAGTCCACAGTATTCTGATTACAATCCAAACAGTACTCTGATTACAATCCATACATTACTCTGATTTCAGTTCATATAGATCTGATTACATTCCATACAGTGCTCTGATTACAGTCCATACAATAAACTGATTACATTTCATACAGTACTCAGGTTACAGTACATACAGTACTCTGATTACAGTCCATACAATGCTGATTACAGTCCATACAATACACTGATTACAGTTCATACAGTACTCTATTACAGACCATACAGTCCTCTGATTAAAGTCCACACAGTATTCTGATTACTATCCATACCGTACTCTGATAACAGTCCATATAGTAATCTGATTACAGTCCATATAGTACACTGATTACATTCCATACAATTCACTGATTACATTTCATACAGTACTCTTAATACAGTCCATGCATTACACTGATTACAGTCCACAATATACTCTGATTACAGTCCATACAATACTCTGATTACAGTTCATACGGTACTCTATTTACAGTCGACAGTACTCTGATTACAGTCCATAGATTGCTCGGATTACAGTCCATACAATACACTGACTACAGTCCATACAGTGCTCTGATTACAGTCCACACAGTACTCTGATAACAGTCCTTACAGTACTCTGGTTACTTTTCATATAGTGCTCTGATAACAGCCCAAACAGTTCTCTGATTACAGTTGATACAGTACTCTGATTACAATCCATTCATTACTCTGATTCCAATACATATATCTCTGATTACAGTACATACAGTGCGCTGATTTCAGTCCATACATTACTGTGAATACATTCCTTACAGCACTCTGATTACAGTCCATTCAGTTCTCCGATTGCAGTCCTTACAGTATTCTGATTACAGTCAAGACAGTACTCTATTTAAAGTCAATACAATACTCAGATTACAGTCCATACAATACTCAGATTACAGTCCATACAGTACCCTGATTACAGTCCATACAATACTCTGATTACAGTTCATACAGTACTCTACTACTGTCCATACAGTTCTCTGATTACAGTCCACACAGTACTCTGAATACATTCCATACATTTCACTGATTACAGTCCATAGTAATCTGATTACAGTCCATTCAGTAT
The DNA here is from genome assembly GCF_052327205.1 of Somniosus microcephalus. Lineage (NCBI taxonomy): Eukaryota > Metazoa > Chordata > Chondrichthyes > Squaliformes > Somniosidae > Somniosus > Somniosus microcephalus. The sequence goes on from NC_140997.1 coordinate 151,556,512, forward strand.
GCTGAATTACATTCCGTACAATACACTGATTACTGTTCATACATTACTGTGAATACAGTCCGTGCATTACACTGATTACAGTCCACACTCTACTCTGATTACTGTCCATACAATACTCTGATTACAGTTCATACAGTACTCGATTACATTCCATACAGTACTCTGATTACAATACATACAGTACTCTGATTACTCTCCATAAAATACACTGATTACAGTCCATACAGTGCTCTGATTACATTCCATACAATTCACTGATTACAGTTCATACAGTACTCTATTACAGTCCATACAGTGCTCCGATTACAGTCCAGACAGTACTCTGATAACAGTCCATATAGTAATCTGATTACAGTCCATAAAGTACGCTGATTACATTCCATACAATACACTGATTACGGTTCATACAGTACTCTGATTGCAATCCATACAGTGCTCTGATTACTGTCCACAGCGTACTCTGATAACAATCCTTAAAGTACTCTGGTTACCTTCCATATAGTACTCTGATAACAGCCCAAAGATTTCTCTGATTATAGTTCATATAGTACTCTGATTACAATCCATACATTACACTGATTCCAGTACATATAGATCTCTGATTACAGTCCACAGTGTGCTGATTGCAGTACATAGAGTTCTGTGAATACAGTCATAGAGTCATAGAGTCATAGAGTAATACAGCACGGATAGAGGCCCTTCGGCCCATCGTGTCCGCGCCGGCCATCAAGCCCTGTCTAATCTAATCCCATATTCCAGCATTTGGCCCGTAGCCTTGTATGCTATGGCATTTCAAGTGCACATCCAAATGCTTCTTAAATGTTGTGAGGGTTTCTGCCTCCACAACCCTTTCAGGCAGTGAGTTCCAGACTCCAACCACCCTCTGGGTGAAAAAGTTCTTTCTCAAATCCCCTCTAAACCTCCCGCCCTTTACCTTGAATCTATGCCCCCTAGTTATTGACCCCTCTACTAAGGGAAAAAGCTCCTCAGCATCCATCCTATCTATGCCCCTCATAATTTTGTACACCTCAATCATGTCCCCCCTCAGCCTCCTCTGCTCCAAGGAAAACAAACCCAATCTGCCCAGTCTCTCTTCATAGCTGAAGCGCTCCAGCCCTGGTAACATTCTGGTGAACCTCCTCTGCACCCTCTCTAACGCGATCACATCCTTCCTGTAGTGTGGCGACCAGAACTGCACACAGTATTCCAGCTGTGGCCTAACCAGTGTTTTATACAGCTCCATCATAACCTCCTTGCTCTTATTTTCAATGCCTCGGCTAATGAAGGCAAGTATCCCATATGCCTTTTTTACCACCTTATCCACCTGTTCCGCCGCCTTCAGGGATCTGTGTACTTGCACACCCAGATCCCTCTGACCCTCTGTCTTGCCTAGGGTCTTTCCATTCATTGTGTATTCCTTTGCCTTGTTAGTCCCCCCAAAGTGCATCACCTCGCACTTTTCCGGGTTAAATTCCATTTGCCACTGTTCCGCCCATCTGACCAACCCATCTATATCGTCCTGCAGACTGAGGCTACCCTCCTCGCTATTTACCACCCTACCAATTTTTGTATCATCCGCGAACTTACTGATCATACCCTTTACATTCATATCCAAGTCATTAATGTAGACCACAAACAGCAAGGGACCCAGCACCGATCCCTGTGGTACCTCACTGGCCACAGGCTTCCAGTCACAAAAACAACCTTCGACCATCACCCTCTGCCTTCTGCCACTAAGCCAGTTTTGTATCCAATGTGCCAAGGCACCCTGGATTCCATGGGCTCTTACCTTCTTGACCAGTCTCCTGTGCGGGACTTTATCGAAGGCCTTACTGAAATCCATGTATACCACATCCACTGCGTTACCCTCATCCACACACCTAGTCACCCCCTCAAAAAATTCAATCAAATTAGTCAGACATGATCTTCCCTTGACAAAGCCATGTTGACTATCCCTGATTAATCCTTGCTTCTCCAAATGGAGACAAATTTTGTCCCTCAGGATTTTTTCCAATAATTTTCCTACCACTGATGTTAGGCTCACTGGCCTGTAGTTCCCCGGTTTTTCCCTACTACCCTTCTTGAATAATGGTACTACATTAGCGGTTATCCAGTCCTCTGGCACATCCCCTGTGGCCAGAGAGGTCCTGAATATATGTGTTAGAGCCCCCGCAATCTCCTCCTTTGCCTCACACAGCAGCCTGGGATACATTTCATCCGGGCCTGGGGATTTATCCATTTTTAGGCCAGCTAAAACCGCCAATACCTCCTCCCTCTCGATGTTAATATGTTCGAGCATATCACAGTCCCCCCGCCCTATTTCTATGTCTACATCGTCCTTCTCCATAGTGAAAACAGATGCAAAAAATTCATTTAGAACCCCTCCTACATCTTGCGGCTCCACACACAGATTGCCACTTTTGTCCCTAATGGGCCCTATTTTATCCCTAGTTATCCTCTTACCCTTAATATACTTATAAAACATCTTCGGATTTTCCTTTATTTTGCTTGCCAGTGTTATTTCATGGCCCCTCCTTGATCTCCTAATTTCTTTTTTAAGTATCCCCCTGCACTTTTTGTACTCCTCTAGGGCTTCCTCCGTCTTTAGCCTTTTGTATCTACCAAAAGCCCTCCTTTTTTTCCTAATCCATTCTCGTATATCCCCTGACATCCAAGGTTCCCTGTGGTTTTTGGAACCACCCTTGACCTTTACGGGAACATGTTGCCATTGTATGATCTCAATCTCCCTTCTGAAAGCCTCCCATTGCTCCGATGCGGATTTTCCTACAAGTAGCTGATCCCAGTCCATTTTGGCCAGATCCTGCCTTATCCTATTAAAATCGGCCTTCCCCCAATTTAGAACCTTTATTTCCGGCCCATCCCTGTCCTTTTCCATGACCACCTTAAATCTTACCATATTATGGTCACTATCACCAAAGTGCTCACCTACTAGCACTTTTTCCACTTGGCCGGCCACATTCCCTAGAATTAGGTCCAGTACTGCCCCCTCTCTTGTAGGACTTTCTACATGCTGGCTCAAAAAGCTCTCCTGGATGCACTTTAAGAATTCTACACCCTCTGAGCCTTTCACACTCTTACTATCCCAGTTAATATTGGGGAAGTTGAAATCCCCCATTATTATTACCCTATTATTTGCACATTTCTCTGAGATTTGCCTACATATCTGTTCCTCTATCTCCCCCTGTCTGTTTGGAGGCCTATAGTACACTCCCAGCAAAGTGCTTGCCCCCTTTTTGTTTTTAAGCTCCACCCATATGGCCTCATTAGAGGACCCTGCTAATATATCATCCCTCCTTACTGCAGTAATTGACTCCTTAATTAATATTGCGACACCCCCTCCTCTTATACCTCCCCCTCTGTCTCGCCTGAAGATTCTGTACCCCGGAATATTGAGCTGCCAGTCTTGCCCTTCCCTCAACCATGTCTCCGCGATAGCAACAATATCATACTCCCATGTGTTTATCAACACCTTCAGTTCATCCACCTTATTTGCAAGACTCCTTGCATTAAAATAGATGCCATCCAGCCTTGCCCTTATATATTTGCCCTGTCTACCAAGCTGACTTGTTTTTTTCTCTATAATTGGCAGCACATCCCCCCCTATTTCAGCTCCCCTCTGTATCCCATCCCCCTGCCAAGTTAGTTTAAACCCCCCCCAACAGTGCTAGCAAACCTCCCCGCAAGGATATTTGTCCCGCTCTGGTTCAGGTGCAACCCGTCCGACTTGTACAAGTCCCACCTTTCCCAGAAGCAGGCCCAGTGATCCAGGAAAGTAAAACCCTCCCCCCTACACCAACTCTTTAGCCACGCATTCATCTGCTCTATCCTCCCATTACTATACTTACTAGCATGTGGCACTGGGAGTAATCCAGAGATTACAACCTTTGAGGTCCTGCTCTTTAATCTGTTACCTAGCTCCCTAAATTCTTGATGCAGGACCTCATCCCTCTTTTTACCTATGTCGTTGGTACCAATGTGGACCACGACCATTGGCTGTTCACCCTCCCCCTCCAGAATGCCCTGCAGCCGCTCAGTGACATCCTTGACCCTGGCACCAGGGAGGCAACAAACCATCCTGGATTCACGTCTACGGCCACAGAAACGCCTATCTGTTCCCCTTACTATAGAATCCCCTACCACTATTGCTCTCCCACTCTTTTTCCCCCCTTCCTGGGCAGCAGGAGCAACCCCAGTGCCAGGAAGTTGGCTGCTGCTGCCTTCCCCTGGTGAGTCATCCCCCTCAACAGTATCCAAAGTGGTATACTTGTTTGAAAGGGGGATGCCCGCAGGGGTTCCCTGCACTACCTGCCTGCCTTTGTTGCTCCGCCTGATGGTCAGTTCGGGGGAGAGCAGCAGCGGAGGAGGTGAGCCCGGTATAAAAACCGGCGCGAAGGCAGAGGCCCGACCAGTTCGGGGGAGAGCAGCAGCGGAGGAGGTGAGCCCGGTATAAAAACCGGCGCGAAGGCAGAGGCCCGACCAGTTCGGGGGAGAGCAGCAGCGGAGGAGGTGAGCCCGGTATAAAAACCGGCGCGAAGGCAGAGGCCCGACCAGTTCGGGGGAGAGCAGCAGCGGAGGAGGTGAGCCCGGTATAAAAACCGGCGCGAAGGCAGAGGCCCGACCAGTTCGGGGGAGAGCAGCAGCGGAGGAGGTGAGCCCGGTATAAAAACCGGCGCGAAGGCAGAGGCCCGACCAGTTCGGGGGAGAGCAGCAGCGGAGGAGGTGAGCCCGGTATAAAAACCGGCGCGAAGGCAGAGGCCCGACCAGTTCGGGGGAGAGCAGCAGCGGAGGAGGTGAGCCCGGTATAAAAACCGGCGCGAAGGCAGAGGCCCACCAAATCAACAGCAGAGGAGAGAGGTAAAAAGTAATCAGTGTGTGACGTCACCAGGGAGCAGGTAAGTGATTGGTTGGTGAGTAGTTCTCTCTTTTCAATACAAGCTTGACTTCTGTGGTGTTAAATTTCTAGGGTCTCTGGTGTAGTGGGGACAGTTGGTAAATAAAGCGCCCTAGAGTATACCTGTAACTGGGGTATTGAATAAATTTTTAAATTAATTAAAGGAGTAAGTCATGGCAGGAGAGCTCAGACCCGTGTTCTGCTCCTCTTGCTCCATGTGGGAAATCAGGGATGCTGCCAGTGTCCCTGACGACCATGTGTGCGGGAAATGCATCCAGCTGCAGCTACTTGCAGACCGCATTGCGGCGCTCGAGCTGCGGGTGGATGAATTTTGGAGCATGCGCGATGCTGAGAGGCTCGTGGATAGCACGTTTAGCGAGTTGTTCACGCCTCAGGGCAGGGCAGCACAGGGGGTGACCATCAGCATCAGTCCTTACAGCATTCTGATTACAGTCTATGCAATACCTTGATTACACTTCCTACAGAACTCTGATTGCTGCCCATACAGTCCATAAAATTCTCGGATTGTAGTACAGACAATAGTCTGATTACAGCTCAGAGTACTGTGATTATGGTCCACATAGTCCACTGATTACATGCCATACAATAACCTGATTACAGTCCTTACAGTGCTCTGATTACAGTCTATACAGTACTCTGATTACAGTCCATACAATACACTGATTACAGTTCATACAGTTCTCTGATTACAATCTATACAGTACTGTGATTCCAGTCCATATAGAACTCTGATTAAATTCCATACAGTGCTCTGATTACTGTCCATACAGTACTCCGATTACAGTCCATAGAATATTCTGATTACAGTCAATACAGTTCTGATTACAGTCCACAGAATACATTGATTACAGTTCATACATTACTCTGATTAGAGTCCATACAGTAATCTGATTACAGTCTATAAAATACTCTGTTTACAGTCCATACAGTGCTCCGATTACAATCCATAAACTACACTGATTCCAGTCCAATTAGCATTCTGATTACAGTCCATAGAGTACTCTGATTACAGTCAATACAATACACTGAATACAGGTCACATAGTACTCTGATTACAGTCCATACAGTACTCTGATTAAAATCCATACAGTACTCTGATTACAGCCAATATAGTTTTCTGATTGCAATCCATACAGTACTCTGATTACAGTCCATAAAATACCCCTATTACATTTCAAACAATACTCTGCTTGCAGTCCATAAAGTACACTGATTACAGTCCATAGTATAGTCTGATTAGAGTCCATACAGTACTCTGATTACCTTTCAAACAGTACCCTGATTACTGCCCATACAGTACACTGATTACAGTCCATGCAGAACTCTGATTACAGTCTATACAATACACTGATTTCAGTCCATAAAATACTCTGATTACAGTCCATACAGTGCACTGATTACACTTCAGAAACTACTCTGATTACAGACAATACAATACTCTGATTACAGTTCATAAAGTACTCTGATTACAGTCCATACGGTACTCTGATAACAGCCCATATACTAATGAGATTACAGTCCATAGAGTATGCTGATTACAGTCCATACAATACACTGATTACAGTTCAGACAGTTCACTGATTACAGTTCATACAGTTCTGATTACAGTCCATACAGTTCTCTGATTACAGTCCACACAGTACTCTGATTACACTCCATACAGTTCTATGATTACAGTAAATACAGTATTCTGATTACAGTCCTTACAGTACTCTGGTTACCTTTCTTATAGTACTCTGGTTACAGACCAAAAAGTTCTCTGATTAAAATACATAGTGCTCTGATTACAGTCTATACAATACACTGCTAACAGTTCATACAGTACTCTGATTACAGTCTATACAGTACTCTGATTACAGTCCATACAGTACTCTGATTACAGTTCATACACTGCTCTGATCAGTCAATAAAATACTCGGATTACAGCCCAAGAAGTTCTCTGCTTAAAGTCCATACTGTACTCTGATTACAGTCCATGCTATACACTGATTACAGTTCCTCCAGTATGCTGATTACAATCCATACAGTACTCTGATTACAGTCCATATAGAACTCTGATTAAATCCATAGAGTTCTCTGATTACAGCCCATGCAGTACACTGATTACAGTCCATACAGTAATCTGATTAAGGTCCATACAGTACTCCGATTACAGTCCATAGAGTATTCTGATTACAGTCCATACAATACTCAGATTTCAGTCCATACAGTACACTGATTACAGTTCATGCAGTACTCTGATTAAAGTCAATACAATACACTGATTACTGTTCCTACAATACGCTGATTACAGTTCATTTAGTACTCTGATTACAGTCCATACTGTGCTCTGCTAACTGTCCATACAGTACACTGATTACAGTCCATACAGTAATCTGATTACAGTCCATACATTACTCTGATTACAGTCTATACAATACACAGATTACAGTTCATACATTACTCTGATTACAGTCCATACAGTACTCTGATTACCTTTCAAACAATACCCTGATTACTGCCCATACGGAACATTGCTTACAGTCCATGCAGTACTCTGATTAAGGTACATACAATACTCTGATTACAGCCCATACATTAACCTGATTAGCTTTCAAACAGTACTCTGATTACTGCCCATATAGTACACTGTTTACAGTCAATACAATACTCTGATTACAGTTCATACAGTATTTTCACTGCACTCCATACAGTAAACTGATTACAGTCCATACAGTTATCTGATTAAAGTCTATAAAATACACTGATTACAGTTCATACAATACACTGATTACTGTTCATACAATACTCTGATTACAGGCCATACAATAATCTGATTCCAGTTCATACAGTACTCCGATTACTGGCCATACAGTACACTGATTACAGTCCATACAATTCTCTGATTACAGTCCATACAGTACTCTGATTACAGCCCAGACAACAATCTGATGACAATCCACACAGTTCACTGATAACAGTCCATAGAGTACTCCGATTAGAGACCATAGAGTATTGTGATTACAATCAATAGGGTACTCTCATTACATTCCATACAATATTCTGATTTCAGTCCATACAGCACTCTGATTACAGTCCATAATGTACTCTGATTACAGTTCATACAGTACTCTGATTACAATCCGTACAGTAATCTTAGTACAGTTCATACAGTACTCTGATGACAATCCATACAGTACTCTGATTACAGTCCATGCAGGACTCTGATTACAGCTTAAACAGTGCTCTGATTACATACCATACAGTAATCTGATTACAGTTCATACAGTACACTGATTACAATCCATACATTACTCTAATTACAGTTCATATAATACTCTGATTGCAGTCCATAAAGTACTCTGATTACAGTTCATGCAATACACTGATTGGAGTTCATACAATACTCTGATTACAGTTGGTACAGTCCTCTGATTACAGTCCATACAATGCTCTTATTACTGTCCATACGGTACTCTGATAACAGTCCATAGATTAATCAGATTACAGTCCATACAGTATGGTGATTACAGGCCATATAATAGTCTGCTTACAGTCCATACACTACTGATTACAGTCCATAAACTACACTGATTCCAGTCCATTTAGCATTCTGGTTACAGCCCATACAGTACTCTGATTACAGTCAATACAATGCACTGATTACAGGTCACAAAGTATGCTGATTTCAGTCCATACAGTACTCTGATTACAGGCCATACAATTCTCTGATTACAGGCTGTACAATACTCTGATTCCAGTTCATACAGTACTCCGATTACTGGCCATACAGTACACTGGTTACAGTCCATACAATTCTCTGATTACAGTTCATACAGTACACTGATTACTGCCAATACAGTCCTCTGATTATATTCCATAGAGTTCTCTGATTACTGTCCATACAGTACTCTGATTACAGCCCAGACAACAATCTGATGATAATCCACACAGTACACTGATAACAGTCCATAGAGTACTCCGATTAGAGTCCATAGAGTATTGTGATTACAATCAATAGAGTACTCTCATTACATTCCATACAATATTCTGATTTCAGTCCATACAGCACTCTGATTACAGTTCATAAAGTACTCTGATTACAATCCGTACAGTAATCTGAGTACAGTTCATACAGTACTCTGGTTACAGTCCATGCAGGACTCTGATTACAGTTCATACAGTACTCTGATTACAGTCCATGCAGGACTCTGATTACAGTTTATACAGTACTCTGATTACATACCATACAGTAATCTGATTACAGTTCATATAATACTCTGATTGCAGTCCATAAAGTACTCTGATTACAGTTCATGCAATACACTGATTAGAGTTCATACAATATTCTGATTACAGTTCATACAGTATTCTGATTACAGTCCATACAGTGCTCTGATTACTGTCCATACAGTACTCTGATTACAGTCCATACAGTAATCTGATTACAATCCATAAACTACACTGATTCCAGTCCATTTATCATTGCGATTACAGTCCATACATTTCACTGATTACAGTCAATACAATGCACTGATTACAGTTCATACAGTACTCCGATAACTGGCCATACAGTACACTGATTACAGTCCATACAGTCCTCTGATTACAGTCCATATATTAATCTGAATACATTCCATACAATACACTGATTACAGTCCATAAATTAATCTGATTACAGTCCATACAATACACTGATTACAGTTCATACAGGACACAGATTACAATCCATAACCTACTCTGATTCCAGTCCATATAGCACGTGGATTACAGGTCACACAGTACTCTGATTACAGTCCATGCAGTACTCTGGTTACAGGCCGTACAATACTCTGATTACAGCCCATAAAATACACTGCTTTAAGTTCAAACAGTGCTCTGATTACTGCCCATACAATACTCTGATTACAGTCCATACAATACGCTGATTACAGTTCATACAGTACTCTGATTACGGTCCACAGAGTCCTCTGATTACAGTCCATACATTATCCTGATTAAAGTCCATACAGTACACTGATTACATTTCATACAGTACTCTGATTACTGCCCATGCAGTACGCTGATTACAGACCATACAATACTCTGATCAAAATCCAGATATTGCTCTGATTACAGCCCATAGAGTTTTCTGATTACAATCCATACAGTACTCTGATTACCTTTCATCCAGTACTCTGATTACAGCCTATACAGTACTCTGATTACAGTCTATACATTACTCTGATTACAGTCCATACAGTACTCTGATTACATTTCATACAGTACTCTGATTACAACCCAAACAATACTCTGATTACAGTGCATAAAATACTCTGATTACAGTTCAGACAATACTCTCATTACATCCCATACAGTACTCTGATTAAGGTATATACAGTACTCTGAGTACAGTCCATACAATACTCTGATTACAGTCCATAAAGCACTCTGATTACATTTCAAACAGTACTCTGATTAGATTCCTTACAGTTTGCTAATAACCTTTCATACTGTACTCTGATTACAGCCCAAAGATTTCTCTGATTACAGCCGAGACTGTACTGATAACCTTTCATACATAGCTCTCATTACAGCCAATACAGTCCTCTGATTACAGTCCATACCGTACTTTGATTACAGTCCATACAGTAATCTGAATACAGTCCATACAGTTCTCTGAATACAGTTCATACAGTACTCTAATTGCAGTCCATACAGTACTCTGATTACAGTCCATACAATATTCCAATTACAGTCCATACCTTATTATGCTTACCTTTCAAACAGTACTCTGATTACAGTCCATACAATACTCTGATTACAGTCCATACAGTTCTCCGATTCTAGTCCATAATGTACTCTGATTACGGCCCGTACATTACTCTGATTACAATCCATACAGTTCTCCGATTACAGTCCATATATTAATCTGAATACAGTCCACACAGTATTCTGATTACAGTCCATACATTAATCTGATTACAGTCCATACAGTACACTGATTACAGTTCATACAGTACACAGATTACAATCCATAACCTACTCTGATTCCAGTCCATATAGCACTTGGATCACAGTCCATACAATAATTTGATTACAGTCCGTACAATACTCTGATTACAGTCCATACAATACTCTGATTACATTTCTTACAATACTCTGATTACTGCCCATACAGAACTCTGATTGCAGTTCATACAATACTTTGATTAAAGTCCATACAGTACTCTACAGTCTATACATAACTCTAATTACAATCCAAACAGTGCTCTGATTACCTTTCATACAATACTTTGATTACAGCCTATACAGTACTCTGATTACACTCTATTCATAACTTTTGTAACAGTCCATACAGTACACTGATTACCTTTCATACAGTACTCTGATTACAATGCATACAATAATCTGATTACAGTTCAGACAATAATCAGAATAATGTATGGCCTGTAATGAGAGTAAGATATATAGAGTAATCTGATTTCAGTCCATACAATACTCTGATTACTGCCCATAAAGTACTCGGATTACAGTCAATACAATACTCTGATTGCAGTCCATAGAATACACTGATTACAATTCATACAGTCCTCTGATTACAGTCCATACAGTAATCTGATTACCTTTCAAACAGTGCTCTGATTACTGGCCAGAGATTTCTATGATTACATTCTATACTGTACTCTGATAACCTTTCATACATAGCTCTCTTTACAGCCCATACAGTCCTCTGATTACAGTCCATACAGTAATTTGATTACAGTCCATACAGTAATCTGAATACAGTCCATTCAGTTCTCTGAATACAGTTCGTACAGTACTCATATTGCGGTCCATAGAGCACTCTGATTACAGCCCATACAATACTCTGATTACAGTCCATACATTATTCTGCTTACCTTTCAAACAGTACTCTGATTACAGTCCATAGAGTAAACTGATTACAGTCCGTAAAGTTCTCCGATTCTAGTCCATAACGTACCCTGATTACAGCCTGTACATTATCTGATTACAATCCACACAGTACTCTGATTACAGCCCAGTCAGTACTCTGATTACAAACCATACAGTACTCAGATTACATTCCATAAAGTACCCTGATTACAGTCCATACAGTACTCTGTTTACAGTCCATAGAGTAGTCTGATTGTGGTCCATACAGTACTCTCATTACAGTCCATAGAATAATCTGATTACAGTCCATACAGTACTCTGATTACCTTTCAAACAGTGCTCTGATTACTGCCCATACAATACGCTGATTACAGTCAATACAATACTCTGATTGCAGTCCATAAAATACATTGATTATAGTTCATACAGTACGCTGATTGTAGTCCATATAGAACTCTGATTACAGCCATACAGTTTTGTGATTACAATCCGTACAGTACACTGATTACCTTTCATATAGTACTCTGATGGCAGCGTTTACAGTATTCTGATTACAGTCCATAAAGTACTCTGATTACAGTCCATAGAGTACTCCGATTACCTTTGAAACTGCACCCTGATTACTGACTATATAGTACACTGAATACAGTCCATGGAGTACTCTGATTACAGTCCATACAATAGTCTGATTTCAGTCCATACAATACTCTGATATACAGTTCATACAGTACTCTGATTACCTTTCAAACAGTACTCTGATTACTGCCCATACAGTAAACTGATTACAGTCAATACAATATCCTGATTGCAGTCCATACAGTACTCTGATTAGATTATATACAGTATTCTGATTACTGCCCATGCAGTACGCTGATTACAGACCTACAATACTCTGATTAAAATCCAGACATTGCTCTGATTACAGCCCATAGAGTTATCTGATTACAATCCATACAGTACTCTGATTACCTTTCATACAGTACTCTGATTACAGCCTAAACAGTACTCTGATTACAGTCTATACATTACTCTGATTACAGTGCATAAAACACTCTGATTACAGTTCAGACAATACTCTCATTACAGCCCATACAGTACTCTGATTAAGGTATATACAGTACTCTGATTACAGTCCATACAATACTCTGATTACAGTCCATAAAGCACTCTGATTACATTTCAAACAGTACTCTGATTAGATTCCTTACAGTACTCTGATAACGTTTCATACAGTACTCTGATTACAGCCCAAAGATTTCTCTGATTACAGCCTATACTGTACTCTGATAACCGTTCATACATAGCTCTCATTACAGCCCATACAGTCCTCTGATTACAGTCCATATCGTACTTTGATTACAGTCCATACAGTAATCTGAATACAGTCCATACATTTCTCTGAATACAGTTCATACAGTACTCTAATTGCAGTCCATACAGTACTCTGATTACAGTCCATACAATACTCCGATTACAGTCCATACATTATTCTGCTTACCTTTCAAACAGTACTCTGATTACAGTCCATACAATACTTTGATTACAGTCCATACCGTTCTCCACGGTGGCATAGTGGTTAGCACTGTTGCCTCACAGCGCCAGGGACCCGGGCTCGAATCCGGCCTCGGGTGACTGTGCAAACTCCACACAGACATTCTCCCCGTGTTTGCGTGGGTTTTCTCCGGGTGCTCCGGTTTCCTCCCACAGTCCAAAGATGTGCGGGTTAGGTTGATTGGCTATGATAAATTGACCCTTAGTGTTAGGGGGACTAAATACGTGGGGTTACGGAGATAGGGTGGGATATGTGTTGGTGTAGGGGTTACGGGGATCGGGTGGGATATGTGTCGGTGCAGGCTTGATGGGCCGAAATGGCCTCTATCTGCACTGTGGGGTATCTGTGATCTGTGATTCTAGTCCATAAAATACTCTGATTATGGCCCGTACATTACTCTGATTACAATCCATACAGTTCTCTGATTACAGTCCATACATTAATCAGAATACAGTCCATACAGTATATTGATTACAGTCCATATATGAATCTGATTACAGTCCATACAATACACTGATTACAGTTCATAAAGTACACAGATTACAATCCATAACCTACTCTGATTCCAGTCCATATAGCACTTGGATCACAGTCCATACAATACTCTGATTACAATCCATACAGTTCTCTGATTACATTTCATACAGTACTCTGATTACTGCCCATACAGAACTCTGATTGCAGTCCATACAATACTCTGATTACAGTTCATACAGTACTCTGATTATGGTCCACAAAGTCCTCTGATTGCAGTCCACACAATACCCTGATTACAGTCCATACAATACACTGATTACAATTCATACAGTACTCTGATTACTGCCCATGCAGTACGCTGATTACATACCATAAAATACTCTGATTAAAGTCCATACATTACTCTGATTACAGTCTATACATAACTCTGATTATAGCCTATACAGTACTCTGATTACAATGCATACAATAATCTGATTACAGTTCAGACAATACTCTCATTACAGCCCATACATTATTCTGCTTAAGATATAGAGTAAACTGATTTCAGTCAGTACAATACTCTGATTACTGCCCATAAAGTACTTGGATTACAGTCAAAACAATACTCTGATTGCAGTCCACAGAATACACTGATTATAGTTCATACAGTACTCTGATTACAGTCCATGCAGTACTCTGATTATAGACCATACAGTTCTCCGATTCTAGTCCGTAACATACCCTGATTATGGCCCGTACATTATCTGATTACAATCCACACAGTACTCTGATTACAGCCCAGACAGTACTCTCATTACAAACCATACAGTACTCAGATTACAGTCCATACAGTACACTGAATACAGTCCATATAGTACTCTAATTACATTCCATACAGTATCCTGATTACAGTCCATACAGTACTCTGATTGTGGTCCATACAGTACTCTGATTACAGTCCATACAATAATCTGATTACAGTCCATACAGTACTCTGCTTACCTTTCAAACAGTGCTCTGATTACTGCCCATACAATACGCTGATTACAGTCAATACAATACTCTGATTGCAGTCCATAGAATACACTGATTACAGTTCATACAGTATGCTGATTACAGTCCATATAGAACTCTGATTACAACCCATACAGTTTTCTGATTACAATCCATACAGTACACTGATTACCTTTCATATAGTACTCTGATGACAGCCTATACAGTATTCTGATTACAGTCCATACATTACTCTGAGTACAGTCCATAAAGTACTCTGATTACAGTCCATAGAGTACTCCGATTACCTTTCAAACTGCACCCTGATTACTGCCTATATAGTACACTGAATACAGTCCATGGAGTACTCTGATTGCAGTCCATACAGTAGTCTGATTTCAGTCCATACAATGCTCTGATATACAGTCCATACAGTACTCTGATTAAGCTACATACAGTACGCTAATTACAGTCCATCCAATACTCTGATTTCAGTCAATACAGTACCCTGATTACCTTTCAAACAGTACTCTGATTACTGCCTATACAGTAAACTGATTACAGTCAATACAATACACTGATTACAGTTCTTACAGTACTCAGATTACAGTCCATACAGTAAACTGATTACAGTCCACAGTTCTCCTATTAAAGTCCATAAAGTACTCTGATTACAGCCCATACATTACTCTAATTAAAGTCCATACAGTGCTCTGATTGCAACCCAGACATTACACTGATTACAATCCATACAGTACGCTTTTTACAGTCCATCCAGTACTCTGATTACAGTCCATACAATACACTGATTACAGGTCATACAGTACCCTGAATGCAGTTCATACAATACTCTGATTACAGTCCTTACAGTACTTTGATAACCTTTCATACATTTCTTTGATTACAGCGCTCACAGTACACTGATTACAATCCATAAAACACTTTGATTGCAATACTCTCATTACAGCCCATACAGTACTCTGATTACAGTCCATGCAATACTCTGATTACGTGCATAAATACTATGATTAAAGTTCAGACAATACTCTCATTACAGCTCATACAGTACTCTGATTACAGTCCATACAGTACTCTGATTACAACCCATACAGTATTCTGATTAACTTTCATACATTACTCTGATTACAGCCCATATATTACATGGATTACAATCCATACAGTACTCTGATTACTGCCCATTGAGTTCTCTGATTACCATTCATACAGTACGCTAATTACAGCCCACACAGTACTCTTATTACAGTCCAAAAAATACTTAGATTACAGCCCATACAGTACTCTGATTACTGTCCATACAGTACTCTGATTACAGCCTATACAATACTCGGTTTACATTCAATACAATATACAGAGTACAGTTCATACAGTGCACTGATTACAGTCCATAAAGTACTCTGACTACCATTCAAACAGTACTCTGATTACAATCCATACAGTACACTGATTACAATCCATACAGTACTCTGATTACTGCCCATACAGTTCTCTGATTCTGAATACAGTCCATAAAATGTTAACAGCCCATACAGTACACTCATTAATGTCAATACAATACTCTGATTACAGCCCATACAGTACTCTGATTACTGTCCATCCAATAATCTGATTACAGTTCATACTATACTCTGATTAAAGTCCTTATAGCACTCTGATAACCTTTCATACAGTACTCTGATTACAGCCCAAACAGTTCTCTGATTACAGCCTATACAGTACTCTGGTTACCTTTCATACATAACTCTTATTACAGGCCATACATTGCTCTGATTACAATCCATACAGTACTCTGATTAGTGCCCATACAGTTCTCTGATTACCATTCTTCAGTACGCTAATTACAGCCCACACAGTACACTGATTACTGTCCATGCAGTACTCTGATTACAGTCCGTAAAATACTCTGATTACTGTCCATACAGTACCCTGATTACCTTTCATACAGTACTCTGATTACAGCCCATACAATTCTCTTATTACAGTGCATAAAATACTCTAATTAAAGTTCAGACAACACTCATTACAGCCCATACAGTACACTGATTATGGTACATAAATTACTCTGATTACAGTCCATACAATACTCTGGTTACAGAGTACTGATTACAGTCCATAAAAAACTTTGATTGCTGTTCAGACAATACTCTCATTACAGCCCATACAGTACACTAATTACAGCCCATCCAGTGCTATGGTTACAGTCCAATCAGTACTCTGATTATAGTGCACACAATCCTCTGATTAAAGTCCATAGAGTACTCTGATTACAGTCAATACAATATTCTGATTACAGTCCATACAATAGTCTGATTACAGATTGTTAAGTACTCTGATTACAGTCCATACAGTACTCTGATTACAGTCCATATAATACTCTGATTACAGTCCATGAAGTACACCGATTACAGTCCATACAATACATAGATTACAGTCCATACAGTACTCTGCATACAGTCCAAACAGTACTCTGATTACAGTCCATACAAGCTCTGATTACAGGCCATACAACACTCTGATTACAGACTATACATTACGCTGATTACAGGCCATACATTACAGTTCATACTGTACTCTGCTTACAGTCCATAAATTACTCTGATTACAGTCCATACAATACTCTTACTACAGTTCATAAAGTACTCTGAAGACAGTCTATAGAATATCTGATTACAGTCCATACAATACACGGAATACAGCTCATACAGTACTCTGATTACAGCCCATACAGTACTCTGCTTACAGTCCATAAAATACTCTGATTACATTACATAAAGTACACTGATTACAGTCCATACAGTACTCTGACGACAGTTCATAAAGTTATCTGATGACAGTCAATAGAGTATCTGATTAGAGTCCATACTGTACTCTGATTTACAGCCCATACTGTACTCTGATTACAATCCACATAGTACGCTGACTATAGCCCATACAGCATTGTGATTACAGTGCATACAATACTCTGATTACAGTCTATACATTTCTCTGTTTACAGTCCAAACAGTACTCTGATTGCAGTCCATACTGTACTCTGATTACAGTTCATAAAGTACCTGATTACAGTCCATAAAATACTCAGATTACAGTCCATACAATACACTGATTACGGTGCATACAGTACACTGATTAGAGTCCATACAGTACTCTTGTTACAGACCATACAGTACTCTGATTACCTTCCATACAGTACTCTAATTACTGCCCATAGAGTACTCTGAACACAGTCAATAAAATACTCCGAATACAGTCCAAACATTACTCTGCTTACATTCCATACAGTACTCGGATTACATTCCATACAGTACTCTGATTGAAGCCCATACAGTACTCTGATTACAACCCATACAGTATTCTGATTACAGTCCATAAAGTAATCTGATTACAGTCCATACAGTACTATGATTACTGTCCATACAATTCTGATTACAGTCCATACAGTACTCTGATTACAGTCCATATAGTACGCTGCTTACAGTTCATACAGTACTCTAATACAGTCCATTCCAGGCCCTGATTACAGTCTATACATTACTCTGATTACAGTCCACACAGTACTCTGATTACAGTTCATACAAGTCTCTGATTACAGTCCATAGAGTATTCTGATTTCATTTCATGCAGTACTCTGATTACAGTGCATACAGCATTCTAATCCAGTCCATACAAGTCTCTGATTACAGTCTATACCACTGCCCATACAGTACTCTGATTACAGCCTTAAAATACTCTGATTACAGTCCATACAGTACTCAGATTACAGTCCATACAGCACACTGATTACAGTCCATACAGTTATCTGATTACAGCCCGTATATTAGTGATTGCAGTCCATACAGTGCTCTGATTACAGTCCATACAGCACACTGATTACAGTCCATAAAGTAATCTGATTGTAGCCCATAAATTACACTCATTACAACCAATACAGTACAATGATTACAGCCCATACCATTCTCTGATTACAGTCCATACAGTACTCTGATTAAAGCCCTACAGTACCCTGATTACCTTTCATACAGTACTCTGATTACAGCCCATACAATTCTCTTATTACAGTGCATAAAATACTCTGATTAAAGTTCAGACAACACTCTCATTACAGCCCATACAATACACCAATTACAGCCCATACAGTACTATGGTTACAGTCTAATCAGTACTCTGATTATAGTGCATACAATCCTCTGATTAAAGTCCATAGAGTACTCTGATTACAGTCAATACAATACTCTGATTACAGTCCATACAATAGTCTGATTACAGTTTTTACAGAACTGATTGCAGTCCATACAGTACTCTGATTACAGTCCATATAATACTGATTACAGTCCATGAAGTACACCGATTACAGTCCATACAATACATAGTTTACAGTCCATACAATATGCTGGTTACAGTCCATACATTACTCTGATTACAGTCCTTACAATGCTCTGATTACAGTCCATACAATACTCTGATTAAAGTCGATAGAGTAATCTGACTACAGTTCATAAAATACTGTAATGACAGTCCATAGTGTATCTGATTACAGTCCATACAACACTCTGATTTCAGACTATACATTATGCTGATTACATGCCATAGATTACTCTGATTACAGTTCATACTGTACTCTGTTTACAGTCCATAAATTACTCTGATTACAGTCTATACATTACTCTGATTACAGTCCATACAGTACTCTTACTACAGTTCATAAAGTACTCTGAAGACAGTCTATAGAATATCTGATTACTGTCCATACAATACACTGAATACAGCTCATACAGTACTCTGATTACAGTCCATACAATACTCTGATTACAATCCACACAGTACTCTGATTATAGCCCACAGTACTGTGATTACAGTGCATACAATAGTCTGATTACAGTCTATACATTTCTCTGTTTACAGTCCAAACAGCACTGATTGCAGTCCATACTGTACTCGGATTACAGTTCATACAGTACCTGATTACAGTCCATAAAATACTCTGATTACAGTCCATACAAAACACTGATTAGAGTCCATACAATACTCTGGTTACAGACAATACAGTACTCTGATTACCTTCCATACTGTACTCTAATTACTGCCCATAGAGTACTCTGAATACAGTCAATAAAATACTCCGAATACAGTCCAAACAATACTCTGATTACAGCCCATACAGTACTCTGATTACAGTCCATAAAAAACTTTGATTGCTGTTCAGACAATACTCTCATTACAGCCCATACAGTACTATGGTTACAGTCCAATCAGTACTCCGATTATAGTGCATACAATCCTCTGATTAAAGTTCATAGAATACTCTGATTACAGTCAATACAATACTCTGATTACAGTCCATACAATAGTCTGATTACAGTTTGTACAGTACTCTGATTGCAGTCCATACAGTACTTTGATTACAGTCCATATAATATTCTGATTACAGTCCATGAAGTACAGCGATTACAGTCCATACAATACATAGTTTACAGTCCATACAATACACTGGTTACAGTCCAAACAGTACTCTGATTACAGTCCATACAAACTCTGATTACAGTCCATAGAATAATCTGACTACAGATCACCAAATACTGTAATGACAGTCCATAGTGTATCTGATTACAGTCCATACAACACTCTGATTACAGACTATACATTACGCTGATTACATGCCAGAGTACTCTGATTACAGTTAATACTGTAGTCTGCTTACAGTCCTTAAATTACTCTGCTTACAGTCCATAAATTACTCTGATTACAGCCCATACAGTACTCTGATTACAATCCACACAGTACTCTGATTATAGCCCATACAGTACTGTCATTCCAGTGCATACAATAGCCTGATTACAGTCTATACATTTCTCTGTTTACAGTCCAAACAGCACTCTGATTGCAGTCCATACTGTACTCTGATTACAGTTCATACAGTACTCTGGTTACAGACCATACAGTACTCTGATTACCTTCCATACTGTACTCTAATTACTGCCCATAGAGTACTCTGAATACAGTCAATAAAATACTCCGAATACAGTCCAAACAATACTCTGATTACAGCCCATACAGTACTCTGATTACATTCCATACATTACTCTGATTACAGTCCATAAAGTAATCTGATTACAGTCCATATAGTACTATGATTGTTGTCCATACAATAATCTGATTACAGTCCATACAGTCCTCTGATTACAGTCGATAAAGTACGCTGCTTACAGTTCATACAGTACTCTAATACAGTCCATACTAGGCTCTGATTACAGTCCATACAGTACTCTGATTACAGTTCATACAAGTCTCTGATTACAGTCTATAGAGTATTCTGATTACATTACATGCAGTACTCTCACTACAGTGCGTACAGCATTCTAATCCAGTCCATACAAGTCTCTGATTACAGTCTATACCACTGCCTATACAGTACTCTGATTACAGCCCTAAAATACTCTGATTACAGTCCATACAGTACACTGATTACCGAGAATAGAGTTATCTGATTACAGCCCGTACAGTACTCTGACTACAGCCCATAAAGTAAGCTGATTGTAGCCTGTACATTACTCTCATTACAATCAATACAGTACACTGATTACAGCCCATACCATACTCTGATTACAGTCCATAGAGTACTCTGATTAGAGTCCATACAGGACTCTGATTACAGTCCATAGAGTACTCTGACTACAGTCAATAAAATACTCTGAATACATTCCAAACAATACTCTGATTACAGTCCCTAAAATACTCTGATTACAGTCCATACAGTACTCTGATTACAGCCCATAGAGTACTCTGATTACAACCCATACAGTATTCTGATTACAGTCCAAAAATAATCTGATTACAGTCCATACAGTACTATGATTACTGTCCGTACAATATTCTGATTACAGTCCATACAGTACTCTGATTACAGTCCATAAAGTAGGCTGCTTACAGTTCATACAGTACGCTAATACAGTCCATACCAGGCTCTGATTACAGTCTATACATTACTCTGATTACAGTCCATACAGTACTCTGATTACAGTTCGTACAAGTCTTTGATTACAGTCCATAGAGTATACTGATTACATTACACACAGTACTCTGATTAGTGCATACAGCATTCTAATCCAGTCCATACAAGTCTCTGATTACAGTCTATACCACTGCCTATACAGTACTCTGATTACAGCCCTAAAATACTCTGATTACATTCCATACAGTACACTGATTACAGTCCATACAGTTATCTGATTACAGCCCGTACATTACTCGGATTACGGTCCATAAAGTGCTCTGATTATATCCCATATAGTATTCTGATTACAGCCCATACTGTACTCTGATTACAGCCCATAAAGTAAGCTGATTGTAGCCTGTACATTACTCTCATTACAATCAATACAGTACACTGATTACAGCCCATACCATACTCTGATTACAGTCCATACAGTACTCTGACTAAAGCCCTACAGTACTCTGATTACAGTCCATACAGTACACTGATTAAAGTCCATAAAGTACTCTGATTATATCCCATACAGTACTCTGATTACAGCCTATACTGTACTCTGATTGCAGCCCATAAAGTAATATGATTGTAGCCCGTACATTACTCTCATTACAATCAATAAAATACACTGATTACAGCCCATACCATACTCTGATTACAGCCCATAAAAAAAACTTTGATTTCTGTGCAGACAATACTCTCATTACAGCCCATACAGTACACTAATTACAGCCCATACAGTACTATGGTTACAGTCCAATCCGTACTCTGATTATAGTGCATACAATCCTCTGATTAAAGTCCATAGAGTACTCTGATTACAGTCCATACAATAGTCTGATTACAGTTTGTACAGTACTATGATTGCAGTCCATAAATTACTCTGATTACAGTCCATAGAGTACTCTGACTACAGTTCATAAAGTACTCTGATGACAGTCCATAGAGTATCTGATTACACTCCATACAACACTCTGATTACAGACTATAAATTACGCTGATTACATGCCACAGAGTACTCTGATTACAGTTCATACTGTACTCTGCTTACAGTCCATAAATTACTCTGATTACAGTCCATACATTACTCTGATTACAGTCCATACATTACTCTGATTACAGTCCATACAGTACTTTTACTACAGTTCATAAAGTACTCTGAAGACAGTCAATAGAGTATCTGATTAGAGTCCATATTGTACTCTGATTACAGCCCATATGGTACTCTGATTACAATCCACACCGTACTCTGATTATAGCCCAAACAGTACTGCGTTTACAGTGCATACAATAGTCTGATTACAGTCTATACATTTCTCTGTTTACAGTCCAAACAGCACTCTGATTGCAGTCCATACAGTACTCTGATTAGAGTCCATACAGTACTCTGGTTACAGACCATAAAGTACTCTGATTACAGCCCATACAGTACACTGATTACAACCCATACAGTATTCTGATTGCAGTCCATAAAGTAATCTGATTACAGTTCATAAATTATTATGATTGCTGTCCATACAATACTCTGATTACAGTCCATTCAGTCCTCTGATTACAGTCCATCAAGTACGCTGCTTACAGTTCATACAGTACTCCAATGCAGTCCATACCAGGCTCTGATTACAGTCTATACATTACTCTGATTACAGTCCATACAGTACTCTGATTACACTGCATACAGCATTCTAATCCAGTCCATACATGTCTCTGATTACAGTCTATACCACTGCCTATACAGTACTCTGATTACAGCCCTAAAATACTCTGATTACAGTCCATACAGTACTCTGATTACAGTCCATACAGTACTCTGATTACAGTCCATACAGTACACTGATTACAGTCCATACAGTACACTGATTACAGAGAATAGAGTTATCTGATTACAGCCCGTACATTACTCTGATTGCAGTCCATACAGTACAATGATTACAGCCCATACCATACTCTGATTACAGTCCATACAGTACTCTGACTAAAGCCCTACAGTACTCTGATTACAGCCCATAAAGTAATCTGATTGTAGCCCGTACATTACTCTCATTACAATCAATACATTACAATGATTACAGCCCATACCATACTCTGATTACAGTCCATACAGTACTCTGACTAAAGCCCTACAGTACTCTGATTACAGTCCATACAGTACTCTGATTACAGTCCATACAGTATTCTGATTACAGTCCATACAGTATTCTGATTACAGTCAATACAGTACGCTGATTACAGTCCATAAAGTGCTCTGATTACAGCCCATACAGTACTCTGATAACCGCCCTTTCAGTACTCTTTTTACAGCCCATACAGTACACTGATTACAGCCCACAGTATTCTGATTACAGTCCTTCCAGTACTCTAATACAGTCCATACAAGTCTCTGATTACAGACCATGCAATCCTTTGATTACAGTCCATTCAGTACTCTGATTACAGTCCATACAAGTCTCTAATTAAAGTCCATGCAGTTCTCTGAACACACTTCATACAATACTCTGATTACAGTCCATGCAGCACTCTAATTCATTCCATACAAGTCTCTGATTACAGTCTATACAGTGCTCTGATTACAACCCATACAGTAGTCTGATTACAGTCATTACATTACTCTAACACAGTCCATTCAAGTCTCTGATTACAGTCCATACAGTACTCTGATTAAAGTCCATAGAGTATTGGATTACAGTCCATACAGCACTCTGATTAAAGACTATACATTATGCTGATTTCAGGCCATAGATTACTCTGATTACAGTTCATACTGTACTCTGCATACAGTCCATAAATTACTCTGATTACAGTCAATACATTACTCTGATTACAGTCTATATAGTACTCTTACTGCAGTTCATAAAGTTCTCTGAAGAGAGTCTATAGAATGACTGATTACAGTCCATACAATACACTGAATACAGCTCATACAGTACTCTGATTACAGTCCATACAATACTATGATTACAGTACATATAGTACACTGATTACAGTCCATACAGTACTCTGACTTCAGTTCATAAAGTTCTCTGATGACAGTCAATAGAGTATCTGATTAGAGTCCATACTGTACTCTGATTACAGCCCAAAACTGTACTCTGATTACAATCCACACAGTATTCAGATTACAGTCCATAAAGTAATCTGATTACAGTCCATACAGTACTATGATTACTGTCCATACAATACTCTGATTACAGTCAATACATTTCTCTGTTTACAGTCCAAACAGTACTCTGATTGCAGTCCATACTGTACTCTGATTACAGACCACACAGTACTCTGGTTACAGACCATACAGTACTCTAATTACTGCCCAGAGTTCTCTGAATACAGTCAATAAAATACTCTGAATACAGTCCAAACAGTACTCTGATTACAACCCATACAGTATTCAGATTACAGTCCATAAAGTAATCTGATTACAGTCCATACAATACTATGATTACTGTCCATACAATACTCTGAACAGTCCATACACTACTCTGATTACAGTCCATAAAGTACGCTGCTTACAGTTCATACAAGTCTCCGATTACAGTGCATAGAGTATTCTGATTACATTTCATACAGTACTCTGATTACTGTGCATACAGCATTCTAATCCAGTCCATACAAGTCTCTGATTACAGTCTATACCACTGCCCAAACAGTACTCTGATTACAGTCCTAAAAAACTCTGATTACAGTCCATACAGCACTCTGATTACAGTCCATACAATTATCTGATTACAGCCCGTACATTACTCCGATTGCAGTCCAAACAGTGCTCTGATTACAGTCCATACAATACACTGATTACAGTCCATAAAGTACTCTGATTTCAGTCCATACAGTATTCTGATTACAGTCCATACAGTACTCTGATTACAGCCCATAAATTAAGCTGATTGTAGCCTGTAAATTACTCTCATTACAATCAATACAGTACACTGATTACAGCCCATACCATACTCTGATTACAGTCCATACAGTACTCTGATTAAAGCCCTACAGTACTCTGATTACAGCCCATACAGTACTCTAACAGTCCATTCCAGTCTCTGATTACAGTCCATATAGTACACGGATTACAGTCCATAAAGTCATCTGATTACAGCCCGTATATTTCTGATTGCAGCCCATACAGTATTCTGATTACAGTCCATACGTACTCCGATTACAGCCCTTACAATACTCTGATTACCGTCCATACAATACTCTGATTACAGTTCATTCAGCTCTGATTGCAGTCCATACATGACTCTGATTACAGTTCATACAGTACTCTGATTACAGTCCATACAGTACTCTGATTACAGCCCATAAATTAATCTGATTGTAGCCTGTAAATTACTCTCATTACAATCAATACATTACAATGATTACAGCCCATACCATACTCTGATTACAGTCCATACAGTACTCTGATTAAAGCCCTACAGTACTCTGTTTATAGTCCATACAGTACTCTGATTACAGTCCATACAATATTCTGATTACAGTCCATACAGTACTCTGATTACAGCCCATACATTACTCTGCTTGTAGCCTGTACATTACTCTCATTACAGTCCATACAGTACACTGATTACAGCCCATACAATACTCTGATTACAGTCCTCTGATTACAGTCCATACTGTACTCTGATTACCTTTCATACAGTACTCAGATTACAGCCCATAGAGTTCACTGATTACAGCCCATACAGTACTTTGTTTACAGTCCATACAGTACTCTGATTACATCAAAATACATGTCAATATTGTAAGCACATTACATTTAGGAAGTCCAACAAAATAATGAGACATTTAGCCATTGTTCTCTTTTCTATAGGAGGAGGTGCAATTGCCTGAAGACTAAATTCTATGGATTCTTGAGGACAGAAGAATCAATGGTGGTGAAATCTGATATTTCAGTACCTGCTGTCTGAAGAGGTTGTTTAATGGAGCAGTTTAAATGCGTACTATGCTTTGCTGCTAGTGCAATCTCAAGATTTGATCTCGTGTACAAACACGTGGGATTGCTGACGTGTGTGTGAATGTGTGTTGCTGTGTTCAATGGTACTATGTGACCCAAAAGGAAAGGCACCTCGGGCTAGAAATTCAGTAAGGCCCCGCCAGCTTTGCGCCCAGTTACCACCCAAAGAGGGCTTCTGCGCCAATAGA
The DNA here is from genome assembly GCF_052327205.1 of Somniosus microcephalus. Taxonomy (NCBI): domain Eukaryota; kingdom Metazoa; phylum Chordata; class Chondrichthyes; order Squaliformes; family Somniosidae; genus Somniosus; species Somniosus microcephalus. The sequence goes on from NC_140997.1 coordinate 151,583,443, forward strand.
GGAGTTTGCACTGATATTCAGCGCAGCGGTAATGGCGGCGGTAGCCGGTAGTGCTGCGCCGGCACCGATGACGTCATCGGTGTGCGCAGTGCCCCGGTTCCGCCCCGATACCGGCCTGACCCCCATATTTAGTTGCGGCCGCCTCTTCCACAGCGGCCGCAAACAACGTTCTGCAACCGTGGCCGTCCTGCAGCCTTAGTGGCGCTAGTTAAGGCGGAGGTGCGGCCGGCCGCTTTTTCGGCGGCCGCCTGCCCGCACCTCCTTCCCCGGCCTCCTCCACCCCCCCCCGCGGCATTGCCGGCTGCTTTCCGCGAGCCCGGCACTTCTCCGTGGTGCCGGGCTCATTTGCCGGCACTATCAAGCGGCGATCTCCCCGTTGCAGGCACCTCCCCCTTAAGAGAAGGAGGAGGCCTGCAGTACCACAGCCTGCCGCTCCGCAGCGGGTGGCGCAGCGGCACCTACAGCGCTGAAATTCAGTTTCAGCGCCCCAAGCCGGGGGCGGGTACACCCTGGAATAGCGCCCGGTTCCGACTTGGGGCGCAAAAACTGAATTTCTGATGGTCGCAACTGGCTCCGCGCGCAGCGCTAACTTTTGGGCGCAAGCGAGCTGGCGGGGCCTTACTGAATTTCTAGGCCCTTGTGTCTTAGTTTCCTGCTACATTGCTGTGTAACTTAGCAAAGCAAAACAATGTAAGTCAGAGAGAAACAAAGAACTGTGACAAGTGTACAGCACGGTGGCATAGTGGTTAGCACTGTTGCCTCACAGCGCCAGGGACCCAGGTTCGAATCCAGCCTCGGGTGACTGTCTGTGTGGAGTTTGCACATTCTCCCCGTGTTTGCGTGGGTTTTCTCCGGGTGCTCCGGTTTCCTCCCACAGTCCAAAGATGTGCGGGTTAGGATGATTGGCTATGAAAAATTGACCCTTAGTGTTAGGGGGATTAAATACGTGGGGTTACGGGGATAGGGTGGGATTGGGGTTGGTGTAGGGGTTACGGGGATCGGGTGGGATATGTGTCGGTGATGGGCTGAAATGGCCTCAATCTGCACTGTGGGGTTTCTGTGATTCTGTGATACTTCTGTTAATTCCTTCTGTTATTTCCAAAATGTATTAATTTTGTTAATAAACAAAAACACAGACTAGCAAATACAGGTACTGAGAAGGTAGAAATCAATGTAGCCACATAACTTTGTTGGTTTAAGGCCACTGGAGCAGATACTTTTACTGTACAGCAGAGCAGGCCTGCTGCGGAATGCAGTGCTCCTGCGACACTGCTACATACAGCCAAGAAGTGGTCAGTGTGATTCAATCCATCATAGGTAGAGGCTGCCAACTGTTTATAAAAGCAATTTTCAGTCTTTACCCATCTGTCTATCTGTTTTGAAACCTATTTATCTCCAGTTACACAGGCCAAGACCACTGCCTCCAGTGAAATGGTGGATATGCTGCTTCTTGAGCACCTTAACCCAGTCAGAAACACAAGCACTCTTTTTCACATCTAGACCTATTTTGTGCAAGAATTAACTGCCCGCTTACAGCAAAAAGAGGGGTAAAAATGTCGATTCTGTGCTCAAGTATATGCGAAAATGCGTACTCCTAGCTGGCACTTTCCAATATCAATTTTCACAACCGAACAATTTCATCTAATTTCAAAAGTTAAAGAATTTTTCTTGCTGATTGAACAGTTGTTGGTGCAAAAATGCCACCCAAGTCTGGTGAAATGAGTTGTTAACAGCTGTCAGCTCTTCCAGCATTACTCAACCCCAACGGTCACACACTTCAATTATCCTTAACAAGAGAATTGAAGAGGTCCTACCTTGTAAGCATTATGAACAGCCGGCTGCCAGCGGCATTCCCACAGGGCAGATAGAATTGCTGATTTAGCTTGGAGTCCAAATGAAACATGATACTTATATTCATGTAATCCAATTACAGTGTAACGTCTGAGTGGAACTACTGGGGAGTTTTAATTTGGTAAGCAAGACTGATCATCCATAATTGCAAATCCACATACAGAACAGTCATTGGGAATGATAGGATCAGCCTGTTAAAATGGTTATTCATCAAATGAGCCCATAATGAGGCTGACACTGCAGTGCAGTAAAGGTGTGGGGGTGGATGCAGGGGAGTGCCGCAGTGTCAGAGCATTGTCCTTTCGATGGGATGTTAAACTTCCCACATTACAACAGTGACTACACTTCAAAAATTACTTCATTGGCTGTAAAGTGCTTTGGAGACATCCGGTGGTCGTGAAAGGCACCATATAAATGCAACTCTTTCTTTCTTTTTCTTTTTAAACCTATCTGTCAGGGTTGGGGAGCCACGGAGCCGTGTTCACACGGGGCCGGGCTCTCCGGGTAAGGTAGGTTCTGGACCCAAGTGCAGAAACCAGACAAGAGACAAATATACCGTACTTTGATTGAACTTTACTAGATTCACACATAACTAGATTAACACAAGGAACACAGCAATATACATAAGAACTAGAGACAAGAGAACTCGAGACAGAAAACACAACAAACATACATAAGAACTAGAGACAAGTTACAAGACGGCTAGTCAAGATAGGAACTCAGGACAGCTTCCATGAGGAAGCCCACTTGTCTATACTGAGCTTGCGACAAGCTACCACGAGGGGCAAGCGGCTTGCCGAGGCAAAACTCCAGACAAGCTACCCCAAGGGTAATCGGCTTATCAATGCAAAGCTCAAGACAAGCTCCCAACGGCTCCCACATAGCAACACGCTTGTCCAAACAGCACCTTACCAAGACAAGCAACTTAACAGAACAACAGACTTAAATACATCTTAAAACGCAAGAAAGAACCATGGCAACCAGCTTGTGAAGGCAAGCTGCCATAGAGAAAAGGCGAGTCACACAGAGCACCTAGTCAAGACAGAGAACATTGTCAAGACTAACTCCCTGATTCACCCTAGTGAGGACTGAGCAAAGAGTGAAGCAACAACAGAACTTATATACCAAGAAACCAGGTGAAACCCATGAACAGCTAACAGGCCGTTAAGAATTAACACAGGGCTAGGAACAATTAACACAGGAAACTAGGAACAATTAACAAAGGAACAAACAAGTGAAGGTGCTCAGTCTGTTCCTTGCTGTCAGAGGTGAAGGTTGTGCTACTGAGCTGCTGCTAGTGGTGTAGGAGGCCTGCCTACAACCAACCAACCACCATCATCTACAGAGGTGCCTGGAGAGGGAGGAGTGGAGGACAGAGGAGGAGGCCAGCATTATATCGGGAGAGGCCTTTTCCAGCACTGCCTCCCAATTTGGCCTCCAGCCCAGGAGAGGGAGAGAAGGAGAGAAGAAACCACACAGCTCCACTTGGAGGGAGGGGAGGAGCTGCAACTTTACCATCTGCAGGTGGGTGTCTCTGTGCATTCCCCCTAAAGACTTTACATTCTAGGCGGGGGGAGGAAAGAAGACGGGCCGAAAGCCTGGCCTGGGTTGGCTGGAGCCTGCCCAGGTGAAGCTTGTTTCCCCTGCATTAAGAAGACCTGGTGTGGGGCTGAGCCTGGGCTGTCTCCAGCCTACCCAGGTGAAGACATCTTCTCCCCCTGCCCGAAGACCATCTTAAGACTTTGTTTACCATTGGGGGAGTGCACCCTGCCGACACCCACCCACCGAACAACATCGTGAGTGGGGACCCTGCCTTTGCGGCCCCCCCTCCTTCTCACCCCCCCTCTCTCTCTCTCCTTGTTCTCTCTCTGCCTCTCCAAAAGGCACCTCTTTTTTAATTAACTAATTACCAATTGAGCAGAGGGAAGAAAGGGCCCCCCTCCCAATTAACACCATCAAGGGGAGAGGCGGGCCAGTTAATTTACACTCCCTCTGCTCAGGGGAAGACTTTTACTACCTAGGCCATTAACACCTTCAGGCCTGTGACTTTTGGGGTGTGTGTAGCTCTTTGAAAACCCACCCCACTATGGCGTCTACATCTGTGGCGGCGGCGGGGCCGGCGAGAACATACGCGGCAGTGGCGAGTAAAGCCGCGGCCACTCCCGCTACCGCTGCTGCCCCGTCGCCGTTCCGCCTATTGACCAAGAAGCTTGGGGTGAAGAGCTACACCCACCCTAACATGACCATCGAGGCGTGTGTAAGGCTATGGCTGGGGTTGTCGGCCCTCCGGCCATAGTCGCCACCTCGAAGATGTATGGGAAGGCTGTGTTCTTCCTGGAGTCCGAGTGGGCGGTGGCCCCGGCCATCGCCCAGGGGCTCACCGTGGGCGGGACCTTCCTGCCGGTGGACCCTCTTGAGGCCACCGCGCAGAGAGTCGTATTATCCAACGTCCCGCCCTTTATCTCCGGTGAGCTCCTCCTCCCCCACTTACACCAACTTGGGGAGGTGAGGTCGGGTATCTCGCCGATCCCGCTCGGATTCCGGGAGGCCAGCCTTCGCCATGTCTTCTCCTTCCGGCGCCAGGCCTTTATTCAGCTGGCGCGGGAGGGGGAGACGGAAGGGGCCTTTACAGTCCTCCACGAGGGGACCCCATACCGCGTCTTCTGGACGACGGACGGCGTGCGGTGCCACGCCTGTAAGGAGGTGGGGCACGTTCGGAAAAACTGCCCCGCCTCCAAGGCCGCCAGGGCGACTGGCGTGGCCGAGGCTGGCGCCGCCGCCGCTCCTCCCCCCGGGTCTAGCCGTGACCCCCCCAAACAAATGCTACCGGGGTACGGTCGTCGTCGGAGGCCATCGCCATCCAGGCCTCCGGCGGGGGGGAGGAGGAGCGTCCGGTCGGGAAGAAGGCGCGGTGCAAAACTAAAAACCGTAGGGCAGGTCCCCCCGTGGAGGGCGTGCCCCATAATATAAAGCCCCTGATGCCCGAGAGCGTCGCCGCGTTAATCGCGGAGTGCGGAGGGGGGGTGCCCTCGTGCCCGAGCCTGTGGCCGCGACTGCCGAGGCGGTAGTGCCAGAACCTGTGGCCGGGCTTGGGCCCGGGGGACCCGAAGAACTCGCTCCACCGGAGGGAGCAGGGGAGGCCTCTGAAGAAATGGAGGTCTCCCTCTACCCCTCCACACTCAAAAGAAGGTGCGACCCCCTGGATGAGGAGGAGGACCGGGAGGAGGAAGGTCCGTCCGGTCAGGGGGAGTCGTCGCCCGCCGCGGGTACTGCGCCCCACCCCACCGCTGTTAACATCGTTAGCGATTGGCAGGGGTCGCCTGTCCCTGGGGAGGCTGAGGCAGAGGTGTCTGCCCAGCTCGTGCCTCCCGGGGATGGGGACACGACCCTGCCCGTGGGGGAGGTTGCGGAACAACCCGTGGCAGAAATTGACCCCCTATCAGTGGCTTTACCCTTCGACGAGTCGTGCGGCCAGGGGACCGGGTCGGGCGAGTCGTCTGAAGATGAGCTCGCCCAGAGCGGCCCGGACATTTCCCAGGTGCTGCTCGACTTCGTCGAGGTGTGTGAAAAAATTACCCCATCTGCTGGGTCGGAGGCCGGTGGTGCGGAAGAGGAGGAGCCTCTGCCTGTGTCTCCGGCGCCGGGCGACTTTGAGGGGGTCGGTTTTACGTATTCTCCCGTCTCTCCGGTTTTTCCGGTCGTTCCGGCGCCTGGGGCGGAGGGGGTCTCCGAACCGCCGCCGTCTTCTGGCCCGGCCCCCCTAGAGGAGCCCAGGGAGGAATCCTCCGCTACCAATCCTGGGGGTGGGATCCGGGCGGAGGCGGGGCCGGCCGTCGCGGCCGAGCCGCTCGCTGCGCATTGCATGGCGGACGGGTCGGCCGCCGGTGGCGACCCCCCGGATGAGGACGCGGACTCGGTGGTGGGGGCGGAGGAGGACTGGGAGTCCATCGCCGACGAGGCGATGGATGACCTCGCGCCCCTCGCCGGGAACCCCTCATTCCCATTAAGGAACTCCGGGACTTTTTGGCCACGTGCCTGGGTCGTCGCAGGACCCGGCAGGCCCTCGACAGATGGTCGGGGCTGGCACTGCTCATCGAGTCGGCCCGCGCCGCCTACAAGACCATGAGTGCGGACGCGGGCATGGGCCCGTCCGAGCTGCGTCAGTTCCGGTCATTCCTCACTGGGCTGCTAAGGGAGTGGCGGTCGACTAGCGGCCGCCCTCCCTTCCCCCGTTAGTCATAAGTAGGGGTTGGTTTGTGCTTCTGAAATGAAGATAACCATAGCCAGCCTCAACATCAACGGCAGCAGGGAAGCTAGCCGCAGGTTCAATAACTTTTCGGTCCTTCGGGACGGGAAGTATGCGGTGTGCTTCCTGCAAGAAACCCACACCGTTCCGGGAGACGAAGCCACGTGGCTCCTGGAGTGGCAAGGAGGGGTCAGCATGCGTCACCTCTCCAGTGTTTCCAGTGGGGTGGCTATCTTGCTGGCCCCGCATTTTCAGCCGGAGATCTTGGGGGTCAAGGAGCTCGTGCCGGGCCACTTACTCCAGGTCACTGTTCGCCTGGGGGGCGTGCCGCTCCATCTAGTGAACGTGTACACCCCTCAGACCGGTGCGCAGCAAGCGCGCTTCTTTGAAGAAGTGTCCACTCTTCTGAGCTCCGTCGACGCGGGCGAGTGCATCATCCTCGGGGGGGATTTTAATTGTACCCTTGAGGCGAGGGACCGCATGGGCACCCTGCCTTGCCCGGCGGCGACGGAGAAGTTGAGGGACCTGGTCGGGCCTCTCGACTTGGTGGACGCCTGGCGAAATCTCCATCCCGACTCCAGCGCCTTCACTTTTGTGAGGTCTGGGGGAGGAGCATCCAGGATCGACTGCCTCTACATTTCCCGGGCATACGTCTCCTGCGTTCCAGCGGCTTCCATGCGGCCGGTGCCGTGCATGGACCACCACCTGGTGTGGGCGGAGCTCGTTCCGCTGCGCGCATGGGGGGGTCCGCGTATTGGCACTTTAACAACCTGCTGCTGGAGGACGCACGGTTCCGGGATTCGTTCAGTCGGTTCTGGGCCGGCTGGAGAAGGAAGCAGGGGGGCTTCCCCTCCTTGAGGCTATGGTGGGATGTGGGCAAGGCTCACATCCGTCTCTTCTGCCAGGAGTACGTGAAGGGGTCGACCAAGAGGCGGGAGGCCCGGGTCGGGCAGTTGGAGAAGGAGGTGCTCGACCTGGAGTCCCGTCTCGGTCAAGTCGTCGAGGAACCGGCCCTGTGGTTGCTGTACGAAGAGAAGAAGGGCGCGCTGAAGGACCTGCAGCTCGTCGGGTCCCGAGGCGCGTACGTGAGGTCGCGGATCCAGTTCCTGCGGGACCTGGACCGTGGCTCCCCCTTCTTCTACTCGCTGGAAAAAAGACGGGGGGTCCGTAAGCAGCTCTTGGAGCTGCTGGCCGACGACGGATCTCTGGTCTCGGATCCGGAGGGAATCCGCGCGGAGACCCGCGCCTATTACGGGGCTCTGTTCTCTCCGGATCCGTCCAGCGAGGACGCGCGCAGAGTTTTGTGGGAGGACCTGCCGAAGGTCGGCCTGGAGGGCGCCGAGAAATTGGACGCTCCTCTGAGTTTGGAGGAGCTGTCCGGCGCCCTCCGCCAGCTCTCTAGGGGGCAGTCCCCGGGGCTGGACGGGCTGACCGTGAAGTTCCACAGGGCGTTCTGGGGCGTCCTGGGGGGCGACTACGCGTGGGTCCTGGGGGAATGTTTGGCGACCGGGGAGATGCCCCTCTCTTGGCGCAGGGCGGTGATTGTCCTGCTGCCTAAGAGGGGCGATCTCCGCCTCCTTAAGAACTGGCGCCCGGTCTCCCTCCTCAGCACGGATTACAAAATCTTTGCCAGGGCTATGTCTGTTCGCCTTGGCACCGTGCTGGCCCACATGATCCACTCCGACCAGTCCTACACGGTCCCGGGCGGGTCTATCCATGATAACGTCCATCTGGTCCGGGACCTGGTCCACCATTCCCAGAGGGCTGGTCTGTCGGTCGCCTTCCTTTCCTTGGATCAGGAGAAGGCGTTCGACAGGGTGGATCACGAGTATCTTTTCGGGACTCTGCGCGCATTCGGGTTCGGGACGCATTTTGTCGCCCGGATCCGACTTCTGTACGCTGCCGCGGAGTGTCTGATTAAAGTTAACGGGTCCTTGACGGCGCCCCTTCGCTTCGGGAGGGGGGTGCGTCAGGGATGCCCCATGTCCGGGCAGTTATATACCATTTGCGTAGAGCCTTTCCTGCGCCTCTTGCGGAAGAGGTTGGCGGCTGTCCTCCGGGAGCCGCTGTTCAGGAATCCGCACCTCCACGTCCGCGAGTTCGGGTGGCTGGCGGAACACAGGGCTGTGCCTGGCAGGGTGACTAGAGTCGGGGACCTACTCGATGGCGGAGGAGCGGGCTGGATGGCGCCGGAGGAGTTGGCGCTGCGCATGTCCTGGGACAACGTCCGGCTCGCGGTCAATGCCATCGGGGCGGTGAAAGCGATGCTGCCCCCTGGCGCCACGAGGTGTATCGAGGCAGCTCGGGCGCGTGGGGCGATCCCGTCCGAGCTTACCCCTGTTCGGATGGAATTCCTTATCGGCGCCCTGCCCCGAAACTCCCCTCGGGGATCGGCGCCTCACAACTTGAGCCGTCTCGAGGAAATACCCTCCGTGCTTTTTCATTCCGCACGGAGGAGTTTCCTGTACGGGCTGCTCCTGCACACCTTCCACTTTGCCATCTTCACCTGCCGTCCGGACACGCCGTGGCGTGCCTGTGGTAAACCACTGTCATACCTGTCTGTGTCTGTATGTGTATTCCACTAGGTACAGGTCTGGACATGCCTCGGCTGACTCCTCCCACTATTCCAGGTATATAAGTGACTACCTCCCAGTCCCTTAGTATTCTGGACGGGTCGACCACTCGAGACAAGACCTTCATTCTTTAGTTAATAAAAGCCTGATTGTTACTCGCTCAACCTCAGTCTTTTGAGTAATTGATGGCGCATCAGTGCCGTTTTACCTTCCGACGGAGGCGGAGATCCCCAATGGGGTGCTCTCTCTGCGGGAGACCTCCCTTGTTCTATTGGGGACTTGGCCTGGAGGGTGTTGCACAGAGCAGTCCCGTGCAATAGATTCTTAAATATTTTTACGGACTCCCAGACCGCCTGTTTGTTCTGCGGTCTGGAGGAATCCGTATTTCATGTATATGTTGAGTGTGAGAGGTTGCAGCCCCTCTTTCAGTATTTGAAGGGGCTGCTCCTCAAGTTTTGGTTGCACTTCAGTCCCACGCTCTTGATCTACGGTCACTCGGTGCGGAGGGGAGCGGGCAGGTCGGAGGACCTCCTCATGGGTCTGCTCCTGGGCCTGGCCAAGAAAGCCATTAATTGGTCCAGGCAGCGGGCGGTCGAGGGGGTCGTCCGGCCGGATTGCCTCCCTCTCTTCCGTGGCCATGTTCGCGCCCGGGTGGCCCTGGAGATGGAGCACGCGGTGTCCGCCGGCGAGCTCGAGCACTTTCGTGACCGGTGGGCGCCGCGGGGACTGGAGTGCATAATTAGTTTAAATGACCAAATTTTAATTTGATTTGTTAAGGTTTATTTAAAGGTTTATTAGAGTTTCGTTTACAGTTTATTTGTTTAACTCATTTGTCTCACAAAAGAAGCAAGTGAAGGTGCCATCTAGAGGTTACCAACAGAACTGACTGGCACCCTCACACTATCTTCATGCTCAGGAGGACATTACCGATCCCACAGCACTCCTTGGAAGAAAAAAAGCAGGGAGTTCTCCCAATATTCTGGACAATATCCCTTTGTTCAACCAAAACCATAAAAAAAACTGATTAACAGACCGTGCATCTTATTGCCATTGTTGGGAGCTTGCTGTGCAAAAATGGCTGACACATTTGCTTGATGAGTAACAGTCGCTGCACTTCAAACTATTCTACTGTGCAGCACTCTACGAGGTTTCCGGGAGATGCGATATGGTGCTACATGAATGTGAGACTTTCATGTCTGTTGAATGTTGTTCATTAAATAAATGTTTTGCTGCCTTATCGTTTCCCAGGAAAGACAATTACTTGTGCATCAATTAGGGGCTGATGGTCTTGTGGTTATAGTATTGTACTAGTACCCCGGTTCAAATTCCACCATGGCAAATTGTGAAGTTGTACTCAATAAATCTGGTCATGTGTGGGCTAGCACCAGAAAATGAGCATGAAAGTTGCAGGATTGTCATGACAACCCAACTGGTTCACTCACTTCAGGGGAGGGAAAGTGCAACGCCTACAGGTGACTCCAGTCCCGCAGTAGGTGCTTGACTCTTAATGCCCTAGGGGCAACCAGGGATGGACAATAAATACTGCTTTGCTTGTGTCACACATCCCAAGGGGAAAAAAGTAGACAGTGAACATCACATTGTTTAAAAGGAAAAGAACATTTCTCCTCCAGTCTTTGCTGAGTATTTGTTATTTTACAAAAGAAACCAGAAGGTACTTGAAAAATAACATTCTTACAATAATGTGTAAACATAGTGCAAATGTAGAAAATACCCCGATCCAATGAAACAGAGAAAGAAAGAACTTGCATTTATATAAGCACCTTACATGCCCTCAGGACATTGCCTCAGTGCTTCACAGCCAAAGAATTACTGTTGTTATGTAGGCAAATGTGACAACCAATATGAGCACAGTATCAACGAGACCAATAATGAGTTAATCTGGTAGATGGTGCTGGTCCACATGAGCAGAGGGATGGAGCCTCAGCTTAACATCTCATCTGGAAATAATGACCCTATTACTGCCCTGAAGTGTCAGATTTGATCTTGTGCTGAAGTCCTGAGTCACCCGACTATATCCATTCCATTTAAACCCATATACAAAGAATACCGATCTAATTATTAAAAGGCAAATCTAACTTTAGAACATTATAAAGTGTTAAGCTTTAATCATGCCTTATACTTAAACTCACACTAAAAATCCCCGTTAGCGAATGAAGGCTAATTTTATAGATCATAGATTCCATGATGGTAAGTTCACTTGCATTCCTGTTTTGGGTTTCAGCCCAAATCTCCAATGTATATTCAGCTCTGGGAGTGTCTTCCAGCATATACAGCACATATGTCCCTAGCTGAAGGCTGACATATACTTTTGCAGCTAAGGTTCATCCAACTACAAATGATTGGGCTAATGCAGGTCCTCTGTACCTCTGGCGTGACTATACACCAAGGTCTGTCCTTGCTGCTCCAGGCTCACTCCTTTCACAGGGAGTTTCCCCCCAAACACATTTAAAATGCTAGTAAAAAGGATATTTGAAAGTTAAATCAGTTTTTTCATTTGCCAATCACTGCTGAGTATTTGCTATTATTGTCAATTTATTTTGCTTTGTTGTTCACTAATGTTTGCATTAAAAAGATACTTAGACAGAGACATACATGTTAACAGTGATAACAAAATAGCTTTTACATCATGCTATCTCTACCCCAGCTTCCCTGCGGCATTGTGACATTTATGCTTTCTTGTAGTATTAAATATAGTAATGCCTGTCTCATCTCTTTCTCATTCTATCTGCAATTCCTCTCATCTCTTTCTCGTTCTATCTGTAATGCCTGTCATCCTTTCCTGTTCAATCTGTGATTGGGAGTGTTATCATTAGAATGGAGGTGATTACGGAGAGATATGATTAAGATGTTTAAAATTATAAAGGGATGGGACAGAGCAGATAGAATCAGACTGCTTCCATGATTTAGGAGTCTAGAATGAGGGGGCCGATGTTTGTGATTGACGCAGAGACCATGTCAACATTTAAGAATAAAACAGATATTTGAAGGAAAGAGGAATAAAGGGATATGGGAACAGGGTGGGCACATAGGATTAGAACTACTGTTCATGTGGAGGATAAACACCAACACCAACTAACTGGTTGAACAGCCTCTTTCTGTGTTGTAATTTCTATGTAATTTTATGTAATCCCTTTCCCATTCTATCTGCATTAATTGTCATTCCTTTCCTGTTCAGGGTTACAATACTTGTCATCCCTTGCCCATTCTCCCTATAATGGCTTTCATTTTTTTGTCTTTTCAGCATTACAAAGCCTTATCCTTTGCCTGTTTGGCATCACAATACCTGTCAACTCTCGCCAGCCTGGCGCTGCCCTCCTTTTCAGCACCTTCCTGTTTAGTATTTCAAGGGGGTGTCATCCCTTGGCAGTTCTACACCGCAATACCTTTCATCCATTGCCAGTTCAGCGCTGTAATTCCTATCAATGCTTGCTTTTTAACTTTTGTCATCCCTTGCCTCTTCAACCTTGAAATTCCTGTCATGCCCTGCCTCTTTGGCATTGCAATTCTTGTTGTTCCTCATCAGTTCAGCACTGTAATACCAATTTCAGTTATTTATGGTTTGGTAAAAGTAATAGAAAGCAGCATTTTGATTATATGAAATGTAATTAGATCATTCTAATGGTACCATGCTGATGCTGAGAGAGGTAAAAAGTAATCAAAGTGTGACGTCACCAGGAAGCAGGTAAGTGATTGGTTGGTGAGTATTTCTCTTTTTTAAACTTTAACTCCGTGGTTTATAGTTACTAAGGTCTCTCTGGTGCAGCAGGGACTGTTGGTAAAACATTTAACTGTAGTGTAATTAGTGGGATTGATTGATTTAATTTAAATTCAATTAATTAAAGGGTAATTCATGGCAGGACAGCCCGGCCACATGGTATGCTCCTCCTGCGATATGTGGGAACTCCCTGACAACTACATGTGCAGGAAGTGCATCCAGCTGCAGCTACTGACAGACCGCATTGCGGCACTGGAGCTACGATTGGATGCATACTGGAGCGTTTGCGATGCTCAGGACATCGTGAATAGCACATTTACAGAGTTGGACACACCGCAGATACAGGTTGGACAGGAATAAAGGGAATGAGTGACCAACAGGTGGAGTACTAGGCGCAGACAGATAGTGCAGGGGTCCCCTGTGGCCATCCCCCTCTCAAACAGTTACACCACTTTGAGTGCTGTTGGGGGGGGTAGCTTATCAGAGGAAAGCAGCAGCAGCCAACATCCTGGCACCAGGGGTGGCTCTGCTGCACAGCACAGGAGGAAAAAGAGTGGGAGAGCTATAGTAACAGGGGATTCTATTGTAAGCGGAATAGATAGGAGTTTCTGCGGCCGCAAATGAGACTCCAGGATGGTGTGTAGCCTCCCTGGTGCAAGGGTCAAGGATGTCTCAGAGCGGCTGCAGAACATCTTGGAAGGGGAGGGTGAACAGCCAGTTGTCGTGGTGCATATAGGCACCAACGATATAGGTAAAAAGTGGGATGAGGTCCTAAAAGCGGAATATAGGGAGTTAGGAGGTAAATTTAAAAATAGAACCTCAAAGGTAGTAATCTCAGGATTGCTAACAGTGCCACGTGCTAGTCAGAGTAGAAATAGAAGGATATTTCAGATGAATACATGGCTAGAGGAATGGTACAAGGGGGAGGGATTCAAGTTCCTGGGACATTGGAACCGGTTCTGGGGGAGGTGGGACCAGTTCACACCAGACGGTTTGCACCTGGGCAGGGCTGGAACCAATATCCTAGGGGGAGTGTTTGCTAGTGCTCTGGGGGAGAGTTTAAAATAAAATGGCAGGGGGTTGGGAACCTGAGAAGGGAGACAGAGGAAAATGGAAACAGGGTTAAAAGCAAAAGATAGGAAGGAGAAAAACAAAAGTGGCAGTCAGAGAAATCAACAGTTTAAATCAAACATGGCCACATTAAATATTAATTCTAATATGTCTAAGAGTGTTAAAAAAACAAACCTGAAGGCTTTGTGTCTTAATGCGAGGAGCATTTGTAATAAGGTGGATGAATTGGCTGCGCAAATAGAGGTAAACGAATATGATTTGGTTGGGATTACGGAAACGTGGCTCAAGGATTGCCAAAGCTGGGAACTCACCATCCAGGGGTATTCGATATTCAGGAAAGATAGGCAAAAAGGAAAGGGAGGTGGGGTAGCATTACTGGTTAAAGAAGGGATTAACACAATTGTAATGAAGGATATTAGCTCTGATGATGTGGAATCTGTAGGGGTAGAGTTGAGAAATACTAAGGGGAAGAAAACGTTAGTGGGAGTGGTATATAACAGTAAGGCAGAGGTTGGGGATGGCATTAAAAGGGAAATTAAAGAAGCGTGCAATAAGGGCAGAGCAGTCATCATGGGTGACTTTAATCTACATATAGATTGGGCTAACCAAATTAGTAACGATACTGTGGAGGAGGAATTCCTGGCGTGTTTACGGGATGGTTTCCTGGACCAATATGTCGAGGGACCAACCAGAGATCAGGCCATCTTAGACTGGGTATTATGTAACGAGAAAGGATTAATTAGCAATCTTGTTGTACGAGGCCCCTTGGGTCGGAGCGATCATAATATGATCAAATTCTTCATTAAGATGGAAAATGAAGTAGTTGACTCAGAAACAAGGGTCCTCACTTGAAATAAAGGAAACTACGATGGTCTGAGGAGTGAGTTGGGTAGGATTGATTGGGGAATGTCACTCAAAGGGTTGATGGTGGATAAGCAATGGCAAACATTCAAAGACCGAATGGGTGAACTACCGAATTTGTTCATCCCAGTTTGGCATAAAAATAAAACAAAAAAGGTGAATCAACCGTGGCTAACAGGGGAAATTAGGAATAGCATAAGATCCAAGGAGAGGACATATAAATTGGCCAGAAAAAGCAATAATCCTGAGGATTGGGAGCAGTTTAGTGTTCAAAAAAGGAGGACAAAGGGATTAATTAAGTAAGGGAAAATAGAATATGAGAGTAAGCTTTCAGGGAACATAAAAACTGACTGTAAAAGCTTTTATAGATATGTGAAGAGAAAAAGATTGGTGAAGTCAAGCGTAGGTCCCTTGCAGTCAGAATCAGGGGGATTTATAATGGGGAACAAAGAAATGGCAGACTAACTAAACACATATTTTGGTTCTGTCTTGAAAAAGGAGGACACAAATAACCTCCCAAAGATGCTGGGGAACATAGGTTCTGAAGAAAGGGTGGAACTGAAAGAAATCAGTATTTGTAGGGAAATGGTGTTAGGAAAATTGATGGGACTGAAAGCCAATAAATCCCCAGGCCCTGATAATCTACATCCTAGGGTACATAAGGAAGTGGCCCTAGAAATAATTGATGCATTGCTGGTCATCTTCCAGAACTCGATAGACTCTGGAACAGTACCCATGGATTGGAGGGTAGCTAATGTTACCACACTATTCAAAAAACATGGCAGAGAAAAAGCAGGGAATTATAGACCGGTAAGCCTGACATCGGTAGTAAGGAAAATGCTAGAGTGCATTATAAAAGATGTAATAGCAGAGCACTTGGAAAGCAGTGACAGGATCGGACAAAGTCAACATGGATTTACAAATGGTTAATCATGCTTGACTAATCTACTGGAATTTTTTGTGGATGTAACTGGTAAAATAGATAAGGGAGAACCAGTGGATGTGGTGTATTTGGACTTTCAGAAGGCTTTCGATAAGGTCCCGCATAAGAGATTAGCATGCAAAATTAAGGCACATGGGATTGGGGACAAGGTATTGAATTGGATAGAGAACTGGTTGGCGGACAGAAAGCAAAGAGTTGGAATAAACGGGTCATTTTCCGAGTGTCAGGCAGTGACTAGTGGGGTACCGCAAGGATCGGTCCTAGGATGCCAGCTGTTCACAATATATATTAATGATCTGGATGAGGGAATTGGTTGTAATACCTCCAAATTTGCAGACGACACAACGCTGGGTGGGAGGGTATGCTGTGAGGAGGATGTCGTAAAATTCCAGTACGATTTGGACAGGTTGGGTGATTGCGCAGAAACATGGCAAATGCACTATAATGTGGATAAATGTGAGGTTATCCACTTTGGTGGCAAAAACAGGAAGGCAGATTATTTTTTGAATGGCAATAGATTGGGAGAAGGGGAAGTGCAAACAGACCTGGGAGTTCTTGTGCACCAGTTGCTGAAGGTAAGCATGCAGGTGCAGCAGGCGGTTAAGAAGGCAAATGGTATGTTGGCCTTCGTAGCAAGAGGGTTCGAGTACAGGAACAAGGATGTCTTGCTGCAGTTGTACAGGGCCTTGGTGAGACCGCACCTTGAGTATTGTGTGCAGTTTTGGTCACCTTATCTGAGGAAGGATGTTCTTGCCATGGAAGGAGGGCAGCGAAGATTCACCAGGCTGATACCTGGGATGGCAGGAATGACGTATGAGGAGCGATCGTGTCGATTGGGCTTATACTCACTGGAGTTTAGAAGATTGAGAGGGGATCTCATTGAAACCTATAAAATTCTGTCAGGCCTGGACAGACTAGATGCAGGAAGAATGTTTCTGATGGCCGGGGAATCCAGAACCAGGGGTCACAGTCTAAGGATAAGGGGTAAGCCATTTAGGACTGAAATGAGGAAGAATTTCTTCACCCAGAGAGTGGTGAACCTGTGGAATTCTCTGCCACAGAGGGCGGTGGAGGCCAATTCATTAAATATGTTCAAAAAGGAGTTGGATATATTTCTTAAGGCTAAAGGGATCAAGGGATATGGGGAGAAGGCAGGGACAGGGTACTGAATTTGGATGATCAGCCATGATCTCATTGAATGGTGGAGCAGGCTCAAAGGGCCGAATGGCCTACTCCTGCTCCTATCTTCTATGTTTCTATGTTTCTATGATTTATTCCACAATACACAAGAGTGACTCCGTTCTATTTCCACAATAAAGAAAATGAAAGAAACGCTAAGCTAAAGTTCTTCTGTCGTTATAAGTAGAAGTTTTCTTACTTCAATTCTTCTATTAAGGACATATGAACCTGAGAACATTAGGAACAGGAGTAGGCCATTCAGCCTCTCGAGCCTGCTCCTCCATTCAATTAGATCATGGCTGATCTGCACCTCAACTGCATTGTTCTGCTTTTGCCTCATATACCTTGATACACGTACCTGACAAAAATTGATCTATCTCAATCTTAAAAGTTCTAATTGTCCCAGAATTCACAGCCTTTTGGAGGAGCAAGTTCCAGATTTCTACTACGCTTTTGTGTCATAAATTGC
Source organism: Somniosus microcephalus (assembly GCF_052327205.1). NCBI lineage: Eukaryota > Metazoa > Chordata > Chondrichthyes > Squaliformes > Somniosidae > Somniosus > Somniosus microcephalus. The sequence continues at coordinate 151,600,372 of NC_140997.1, forward strand.
TTCTTGATTTCAAAGAGGTGAGCAGAGGACTTGTACACAGAGCCCCACCACTGCTGCTGTGAAGCGAGTGCTGGGTGGTGCAGGAGGTAGACTCCCATTGGCATTTTACCTCCTTCTCTCTGAACCCCCAAACAATCTGAGAGAGTGATGAGGGGGAACTTGACTTCTGTTGTCCTTTGCACATTGGTGCAACAATGCACTGTATGATCAGGTCCTCAATATAAATTTAAAGGGGTGATCTAACATAAAAGTGAATCCAAAAGTCTTCTATAGGCATATAAATAGTAAACAAGTAGTAAGAGGATGGGTGCGGCTGTTTAGGAACCAAAATGGAGACCTACATATGGAGGCAGAGGGCATGGCTGAGGTACTAAATGAATACTTTGCCTCTGTCTTTACCAAGGAAGAAGATGCTGCCAAAATCATAATGAAAGAGGAGGTAGTGGATGTAGTGTATGTAACCTGTACCACCTTAAGAGGATACCTTAAGGTGATGGACTACTTTTTGATGGATCCTGTACATTGTAGTACCGGTGGTGACCACACCAGTATATAAACCCTGCGGAGCAAAGTGTATCTCAGTTCAGCCCTGACCCTCAATCACTAAAGACCTGTTTACTTACTTCTGTAGTCTGTGTCCTGTTATTCAGTATAACTGCAATTGAAAACACAGACTCAACAGTGGCGACGAGTCTGATCTTACCTAGCGGCAGTTTTGCATCAAAGGAAGCTTCGTCCTCAGAAACGGGCGTCGTAAAAGGGCATCCGCCCTCAACATCCTGCATCGCACGGGAGGCCATCGGAAACCCGGGTTGGTTTGCTGGCCATGAAGTCAAGCATCAGTGAGCATCCCTTCTACGACAGCGGCGGGTAAGCCCGATCGAGCGGCACGGGGGGGAAGTCGGCCGAGTTGTCAGTGGGAGAAGGGGAGGGAAAACGACGAAAAGGGCAGAGAACACGACCGCAGCCGGTGTCAGGGGCCGGACTGCAATCGGGCAGAGACGCGCAGCAGCCAGAAAAGCGTTTATGGCCACAAGGACCGCGGGAGCGGTGGGGGAACAAGAGCAGCAACGCAGGGGAAAATAAAGGACCGCTGGGAGGCGTGGACGGCAACAGCGCGGGAATTGCCATTTTGAGTCAGCGGGGGAAGAAGACAAGCGCGGTAAAAGCCGCCAAGCGCGGGAAAAGCCGCCATCTTGGAAAAAAAAAAGTAATAATAATATCCAAAGGGGAAGGAGAAACTCAGCAAGGATGCCAAAAACGGGTAACATCACTGCTTTTGATAACGATGTGGAAGATTGGGCCACTTATGTGGAACGCATCGAAGTTTACTGTACAACGAATGAGGTACCGGATGATAAGAAAGCACTAACCCTATTAAACTCAATGGGTGCGAAGATGTACAGGTTATTAAGGAACCTTGTAACACCAGACAAACCGGTAGGGAAGAGTTTTGCGGATATTGTTACTATCCTGCAGGAGCATTTAAACACCACGCCGCTGCTGATAGTGGAACGATTTAAGTTCTACAAATGAATTCAACTTAAAGAAGAAAGCAATGCTGAATTCCTAACAGAACTGCGCAAGTTATCAAAGTACTGCCAGTTCGGAACAGGACTAGCAGACGCACTGAGAGATAAGTTTGTGTGTGGGCTCCTAAGGGAAGGAACCCAGAAGTGACTGCTAGAGGAAAAGGACCTTACGCTGGACAAAGCTTTCAGCATTGCAGCATCCCACGAGGCAGCAGCACGGGGTGTTGCAGAGATACAGCAAAGGCCATTGGAATTCAGCACCAATGAAATGGCATTGGGCACAGTAAAGTGCAATCGTTGTGGAAGGACAACGCATGACCAGAACCAGTGCTGGTTCAAAGATAAAGAATGCAGGCAATGTGGCAAACTTGGTCACATAGCGAGAGTATGCCGGTCCGGAAAGAAGACCAGCAGCAAAAAGTACAAAAAAGTACACAAGGTGACAGAGAACAGTTCGGATGAACAGAAGACGGATTCAGACTCCAGCAGTAAGCAACTGGGTTGTCTGAAAATACATAATGTGGGTAACACAGCAGACCACCAAACTATCTGGGTCATGCTTCGGATAGCAGGAGTCCAAGTGAAGATGGAATTGGACACTGGGTCGGCATTAACGGTCATGAATAAGCAAGATTACAAAAGGTTATTCTCGCACATTCCCCTGAGGGATACGGAGATTGTATTGAAAACATACACGGGCAAATAGTATACCCCAAAGGAAAGATAAAAGCAAACGTGGTCTACAATCGTAAAGAAAGTCAGAAAATGGACTTGTATGTGTTACCTGATGGAGGTCCGCCACTACTGGGACGGGAATGGATCCGGAGAACAAATGTGGACTGGCATTCCATACAAGCACGGACTGTAGATGCCTGTAAGGAGGAAGACGTCAAACCTAAATGACTGTCCAAAATCTTAGACAATGCTAAGGAGGTGTTCCAACAGGGACTTGGAACACTGAAAGGAATTACGGCAACCATCAAGGTTGAAGAACATGCAAACCCAAAATTTTTCAAAGCCAGACCGTTGCCTTATGCGATACAACCTGCTGTGGAAGCAGAGCTGGAAGGGCTAGAACGTTTAGGGGTACTGTCCAAGGTGGACTGGAGCGAATGGGCTACACCCATTGTTCCTGTCATGAAGCGTTCGTTGAGCAACAAGCCGGGGGAACCTGGGAAGGTTCGCATCTGTGGCGATTTCAAGATCACTGTTAATCCAGTTCTTCACACGGTGCAATATCCGCTTCCGCGGATTGAAGATATCTTCGCTTCGCTGTCTGGTGGGAAACACTTCACTAAGATAGACCTGGCGCAGGCGTACCTACAGATGGAAGTTGATGAAGCGTCATGTCAGTATCTCACGATCAACACGCATAAGGGCTTATATCGGTATAATAGACTGGTTTTTGGAGTGGCATCGGCTCCAGCGATTTGGCAAAGGGCCATGGAGCAGGTATTGCAGGGAATTCCAGGCACACAATGCTACCTGGATAACATCCTGATTACAGGAGATAACGATAAGGATCACCTCGTGAATTTGGAGCAGCTGCTCATCAGATTGAAAGAATATGGGCTCAGAGTTAATCGCCAGAAATGTGAGTTCTTTGAAAAGCAAATCTCGTACTGCGGCCACGTCATTGACCGGGAGGGGCTCCATAAGTCACCTGACAAGATCAAAGCTGTTGTAAAAGCTCCTGCACCGGAAAATGTATCCCAGTTGAGGTCGTTCCTTGGGTTGGTTAAATATTACCACAAGTTTCTTCCAAATTTATCCACGGTGTTACACCCGCTAAACACTCTTTTGCAAATGGGAATACCATGGAAGTGGAGTGATGATTGTAAGCGGGCTTTTCAAAAGAGCAAGGCACTGATCACCTCTAAGGAAGTGTTGGCTCACTTTAACCCAACGCTGTCTATTCGCTTAGCTTGTGATGCTTCTCCATATGGTATCGGGGCAGTGCGCTCACATAAGTTTCCAGATGGCTCGGAAAGGCCAGTCGCTTTCGCATCCAGACCATTGACCTCCGCTGAGCGCAACTATGCTCAGATAGATAGGGAGGCTCTCAGCCTCGTGTGGGGAGTTAAGAAATTTAACCATTACCTGCAAGGCCAAAAGTTTACGCTGCTGACAGATCACCAGCCGTTGGTTTCCATTTTCAACCCTAAGAAGGGTGTTCTGGTAATGACGGCGCAGAGGCTTCAGAGATGGTCCCTTTTCCTAGGGGCACATCAATATGATATTGAATTCAAAGGTACAAAGCAACATGGTAATGCTGATGGGCTGTCGCGCCTGCCACTACCTACAGCGGAAGAGGCACCGGCTGTTGACCCTGTCGAGATATTTCACTCGACCATCATCGAATGCTTACCAGTCACCAATGCGGGTATTGAGAGAGAGACCCGAAATGACCCGACACTGTCTCGGGTCTACGACTTGACAGTGAAGGGATGGCCAGCACATGGCGACCCACTGTTACCAGCATTCTCAGCCAGACGAGAACAGCTGTCCGTATGTCAAGGAACATTGATGTATGGAACAAGGGTGATTATTCCTCCGAAATTAAGAGAGAGAGTTCTGAAAGAATTGCACGAAGGTCATCTGGGGGGAGTCAAGATGAAAAGCCTTGCTAGGGCTTATGTGTGGTGGCCAGGTATCGACAAACAAATAGAGGATCTGGCTAAAAGCTGCTCAGGGTGCCAAAAAGTTCAAAATGCACCTCCAATTGCACCGCTGCATCCGTGGGAATGGCCTTCAGCCCCATGGCAACGTGTACATATCGACTTTGCCGGTCCATTCATGGGTTCCATGTTTTTGATAGCAGTAGATGCAGATTCTAAATGGCCAGAAGTGATTAAGATGTCGACCACTACCTCTGAGAAGACGATCGCAGTTCTAAGAACCATATTTGCAAGGAATGGGTTGCCGGAGCAAATATGTTCAGACAACGGACCACAGTTCGTGTCAGAAGAATTCCAGAAATTCATGAAAAAGAATGGGGTGAAACACTACATATCTGCCCCATATCACCCGGCTACAAATGGGTTGGCCGAGAGATTTGTACAAACGTTCAAAAAGATGATAAATGCCATGAGTGAAGACCATATTCCACTACAACACAAGGTGGACAATTTCCTGATGGCGTATCGAAATGCCACGCATGCAGTGACAAATCAAAGCCCTGCCATAATGTTCTATAACAGAAGGTTGTGGTCCCGGTTGGATTTGTTAAAACCCAATGTGCGAAGGGAAGTCAAAAACAAGCAATTCCAGCATGTAAATAACAAGGCCAATCGTAGTTTTGAAATAGGACAACCAGTGTTGGCCAGGGACTATAGGGATGATAAATGGCAACCTGGAACAATTCGTGCATGACAAGGACCCTTGATGTACATGGTAGACGTAGGAGAGAACGTAATACGACGTCATGCTGACCAACTTGTGGAATCAAGAACAAGGGTCGACCCCATGTCTACGGCAGAGACACCAGTTGAAGAACTTATTGAGCCTGTAGCATCTACCTCAGACTCGAACGTACATGATGATGTTCAATCCATAGGAGATCAAGTGGATGAATCACCCCAGCAACGAGAACCAGAGACCCCTGAAAGGCGTTATCCGGCCGGGATCAGGAGGCCTCCTCAGAGACTGAATCTTTGAACAGTTTTGTGTGTAAATTGTATATATATTATCCATGTAATATTAAATTTGGGGTGTACACTGGTAAGCTAAAAAGGGAGGAATTGTAGTGTATGTAACCTGTACCACCTTAAGAGGATACCTTAAGGTGATGGACTACTTTTTGATGGCCCCTGTACATTGTAGTACCGGTGGTGACCACACCGGTATATAAACCCTGCGGAGCAAAGTGTATCTCAGTTCAGCCCTGACCCTCAATCACTAAAGACCTGTTTACTTACTTCTGTAGTCTGTGTCCTGTTATTCAGTATAACTGCAATTGAAAACACAGACTCAACAGTGGAGATACTAGAAGGGATAAAAATTGATAAAGAGGAGGTACTAGAAAGACTGGCTGTACTTAAAATAGATAAGTCACCAGGACCAGATGGGATGCATCCTAGGAAGTACAGGTGGGAATTGCAGAGATACTGGCCATAAACTTCCAATCCTCCTTAGGTATGGGGTTGGTGCCAGAGGACTGGAGAATTGCAAATGTTACACCCTTGTTCAAAAAAGGGTGTAAGGATAAACCCAGCAACTACAGGCCAATTAGTTTAACCTCGGTAGTGGGGAAGCTTTTAGAAACGATAATCAGGGACAAAATTAACAGTCACTTGGACAAGTGTGGATTAATTCAGGAAAACCAGCATGGATTTGTTAAAGGCAAATCATGTTTAACTAACTTGATTGTGTTTTTTGATGAGGTAACAGAGAGGGTTGATGAGGGCAATGTGGTTTGTTGTGGTGTACATGGATTTCCAAAAGGTGCTTGATAAAGTGCCACATAATAGGCTTGCCAGCAAAGTTAAAGCCCATGGAATGAAAGAGACATGGATTCAAAATTGGCTAAGTGACAGGAACCACAGAGTATTGGTGAATGGTTGTTTTTTGGACTGGAGGAAAGTATACAGTGGTGTTCCCCAGGGGTTGGTACTAGGACCACTGCTTTTCTTGATAAATATTAATGACTTGGATGTGGGTGTACAGGGCACAATTTCAAAATTTTCAGATGACATAAAACTTGGAAGTATAGTGAACAGTGAGGAGGAGAGTGATAGACTTCAAGAGGACATAGACAGGCTGGTGGAATGGGCGGACATGTGACAGATGAAATTTAATGCAGAAAAGTGTGAAATTATACATTTTGGTAGGAAGCACAAGGCGAGGCAATATAAACTAAAGGGTACAATTCTAAAAGGGGTGCATGGACAGAGAGACCTAGGGGTATGTGTGCAGAAATCATTGAAGGTGGCAGGGCAGGTTGATAAAGAGGTTAGAAAAGCATATGGGATCCTGGGCTTCATAAATAGAGGAATGGGGGGAATTTTTGGGGGGTCAGCGGACGCATTCATTGATGGGTCGGGTGGGAAAATGTTTTCTTTTGACAGCAGATCAGGACCCCACTGTCAACCCACTGCCACACGCCTTTCCCAGATGTCGGGTCTGTCAACACTGAACATATCCAACACGCAGTGGCGAAGGAGGCAATTCAGGTCATTTATTACCTTATTTTGAGCTCAACTTCACATTTTATGAGGTAGCCCACGGAGTCCACACTGCTTGGGGCTCACGTCAGGTAAGCAGGTCGGGAGTTGTATGACCATGGAATCATCTCATTACTTGACAGCTACAAATGTGCTATAAAAGCTCCCATCTCGCAGCTGTTCACCTTCCAAGCTCAGAAGCTGTTGCTTACTGCATTTGGAAGACAGATTGAACTTTATGCAGGTTGTAAGTGTTTGGAGTAAACTCTCCATCCAATGTCACCTCATTGGAACAACCTCTCTCACCATTGACAGTTCACTTCTGTCATCTCAAGCTCACCTGCCATCTATTACATCAGCATCGGTGCCCTTGAAACTACCTCACTTTGGTCCTCAGAACCCCACCACGATCAGCCCCCAACACCAGCAGCACCAACAACACCAACCTTCTCCGCAATCAACTGATGCTTCACAGGACACAGGACATCAGCACCCGACCACATTGCTGTCTGGGAGGCCAGGGATGGCCTCACTATGGCCAGATTTACTTCACTTGAAGCTGTACACCCTGGCTGCCACATGATGGATCAGGTTGGCACCACCCAGCACCAAAACCATAAAGCATCCATTCAATGCCCAAGCCATTCCTTTCACACGCATGACCATTGCAGGGGCTACCGTTATGTCTCACCATTCACTGCTACTCACTAAGCCACTTCCAAAAGTGCACACAAATCTGTCCAAGAACACAAAGTGTTGAAAATAATGGTTTCAATGTTTGACAGCACATTAGCAGAAACTTTACATGAACATTACATAAAACACACAAGTGCCTAACCTTGTGTGTTGTTAGTTGGTATGATTGGACTAGGATGAGGGTGAGTGTGAGGGGTGGCTAGTGAGATGGGGAAGTGAAATGTAGATAGAGAGGAATGGGTGGAGGTGCAAGGTAAGTTGGTGTGAGTAAGGATGTGCAGGAGTAGAGTAGGGAAGGCAGAGTGATAGGGATGTGATGAGAGGTACAGCAGGATGACATTGAGTGTGTCTTTGCAGTAACGTTTCATGATCTACTGAGATTATTGAAAGATTTGCGCCACTGCAGCCTGGTCCTCCAGACAACATCGCTGCTTGTGTCCTCCTGTGCAATGTGCAACCAGGCTGTGTTGATATCCTGGAGAGGTCTCTTCCACCCATGGGAAGGGAACAGAACCTCCCTGCGTGCTGTGACTCCCTCCATAAGCATATGGAGGGAGTCATGGGAGAGCATGGGTGCAGCCCTGCACCTCTGTGCAGTGCCTGTCAGTGTTTGCAGCACCTCAATGCTGTAGAACATTGACAGCACAACTGTCAAAATAAATTTGGACATGGTCCCTTTAAGGAAACTGCTGATGACGTGTCATCAAATGACGTCATCAGACCCGCTTCCTTCAATTGGCCGGCAAACACGCTGGGCGGGCTTAACAAGCCCAATCAACGTAAAATCATTTTGGACAGCGGGCTGGAGCCAGCAGCAAGGCCAGGACTCGCCACACTGACCCGCCGAGGTAGGGGAAATTGTGGCCATAGAGTACAAAAGCAAGGAAGTTATGATGAATCTTTATAAAACACTGATCCGACCTCAACTGGAACATTGTGTCCAATTCTCGGCACTGCACTTTAGGAAGGATTTGCAAGTCTTAGAGAGGGTGCAGAAAAGATTTGCAAGAATGGTTCCAGGGATGAGGGACTTCCGTTACATGGATAGACCGGTAAAGCTAGGGTTGTTCTCCTTAGAGCAGAGAAGATTGAGAGGAGCTTTGATAGAGATGTTCAAAATCATGAGGGGTCTGGACAGTGTAGATAGAGAGAAACTGCTTTCACTGGCAGAAGGATCGAGAACCAGAGGACACAGGTTTAAGGTGATTGGCAGAAGAACCAAAGGCGACATGAGGAAAAACTTTTTTATGCAGCGAGAGGTTAGGATCTGGAATGCACTGCCTGAAAGGGTGGTGGAGGCAGATTCAAGCATGGCTTTCAAAAGGAAATTGGATTATTTGCAGGGCTATGGGGAAAGGGCAGGGGAGTGGGACTAGCTGAATTGCTCTTGCAGAGAGCTGGCACAGGCTCGATGGGCCAAATGGCCTCCTTCTGTGCTGTAACCATTCTATGATTCTATGATCTGATCGAGGTGTTCAAAATGTTATTAGGGTTCGATAGGGTGGATACAGAGAAACTATTGGTGGGGGAATCCAGAAAAAGGGGACATCAAATTAAAATTAGAGCCAGGCTATTCAGGAGTGAAATCAAGAAGCATTATTTCACGCAAAGTATCGTAGAAATTTGGAACTCTCTCCCCACAAAAGGCTTTGGATGCTGGGACAATTGCAGCTTTCAAGACTGAGTTAGATTGATTTATGTTAGGTAAGTGTATCAAGGGATATGGAGCAAAGCCAGGTAAATGGAGTTGAGGTGCAGATTAGCCGTGATCTAATTGAATGGAGGAGCAGGTCTGAGGGGTTGAATGGCCTACTCCGACATCTAATTTTCCTATGTTCCTTCATCCATTTTGGAGGAGGGAACAACGTTGATGCAGTGACAGTATAACCCTCCATGTCAAACACCTGCCATCTCAAAAGTGACTGGTGCAGCCAATGTGGCAGAATATATCTGACAGAACCTATGCTGTCGGCTTGGATACAGGGCTGGTTGACTTGCAAAATCCACTACGGTAAGGTTACAATACAGCTAGCTCTCCATGCCAAGTATCTGCCTGTAGTATGCCAAAAAGCTTACCCTCATAATAACCAGTAAATCATTTTCTGCTGAACCTCACAGAACTCACAGAAACCCCACAGTGCAGATAGAGGCCATTTCGGCCCATTGAGCCTGCACCGACACATATCCCACCCGATCCCCGTAACCCCTACAGCAACACATATCCCACCCTATCCCCGTAACCCCACGTATTTAATCCCCCTAACACTAAGGGTCAATTTATCATAGCCAATCAACCTAACCCGCACATCTTTGGACTGGGGGAGGAAGCCGGAGCACCCGGAGGAAACCCACGCAAACACGGGGAGAATGTGAATGAGAATGAGAATGAGAATGGGAAGTATTTCTAGAAGCTTATCTTGTGCAGTCTTTAAATGTGAGAAACAGTCCACTGAATGTTTACCATGCACCGCTGCAATGCTGCATGGAGCTTCCTCCAGCAACTTCTAGTCAAAACTGTAGTCAGCCAAAAAACTTGAATGAACTTGACACAGGGCAACCCATGTAAGACAGTTTACCTACATCATCCTTCCTCATTTAGTGTCAGACAGGCAGCTATATGCCACACTTTGTACTCCTAAGCTTGCAAAAATCTCAAGATGACTTCATTGATCCTGTGCTCCATAAAGGTAAGTGTAATCATAGAAACATAGAAACATAGAAGATAGGAGCAGGAGTAGGCCATTCGGCCCCTCGAGCCTGCTCCGCAATTCAATGCGATCATGGCTGATCATCCAAATTCAGTACCCGGTCCCTGATTTCTCCCCATACCCCTTGATCCCTTTAGTATTAATAAATATATCCAACTCCCTCTTGAATATAATTAATGTATTGGCCTCTACTGCCTTCTGCGGTAGAGAATTCCACAGGTTCACCACTCTCTGGGTGAAGAAATTCCTCCTCATTTCTGTCCTAAATGGCCTACCCCTTACCCTTAGACTGTGACCCTTGGTTCTGGACTCCCCGACCATCGGGAACATCCTTCCTGCAACTAGTCTGTCCAGTCCTGTCAGAATTATATAAGTTTCAATGAGATCCCCTCTCATTCTTCTAAACTCCTGTGAGTACAAGCCCAATCGACCCAATGTATCCTCATACGTCATTCCTGCCATCCCAGGTATCAGCCTGGTGAATCTTCGCTGAACTCCTTCCATGGCAAGAACATCCTTCCTCAGATAAGGCGACCAAAACTGCACACATTACTCAAGATGTGGTCTCACCAAGGCCCTGTACAACTGCAGCAAGACATCCTTGTTCCTGTACTCCAACCCTCTCGCTACGAAGGCCAACATGCCATTTGCCTTCTTAACCGCCTGCTGCACCTGCATGCTTACCTTCAGCGACTGGTGCACAAGGACACCCAGCTCTCGTTGCACTTCCCCTTCTCCCAATCTATTGCCATTCAGATAATAATCTGCCTTTCTGTTTTTGCCACCAAAGTTGATAACCTCGCATTTATCCACATTATATTGCATCTGCCATGCTTTTGCCCAATCACCCAACCTGTCCAAATCATCCTGGAGTTTCTCAGCATCCTCCTCACAGCACACATGCCCACCCAGCTTTGTGTCGTCTGCAAATTTGGAGATATTACAACTAGTTCCCTTGTCTAGATCATTAATATATATTGTCAATAGCTGGGGCCCAAGGACAGATCCCTGCGGTACCCCACTAGTCACTGCTTGCCACTCGGAAAAAGACCCGTTTATTCCAACTCTTTGCTTTCTGTCTGCCAACCAGTTCGCTATCCAAGTCAATACCTTGCCCCAAATCCCATGTGCCTTAACTTTACACGCTAATCTCTTATGCTGGACCTTATCAAAAGCCTTCTGAAAGTCCAAATACACCACATCCACTGGTTCTCCCTTATCTATTTTACGAGTTACATCCTCAAAAAATTCCAGTAGATTAGTCAAGCACGATTTACCTTTTGTAAATCCATGTTGACTTTGTCCGATCCTGTCACTGTTTTCCAAGTGCTCTGCTGTGACATCTTTTATAGTGGACTCTAGCATTTTCCCCACTACCGATGTCAGGCTTACCGGTCTGTAATTTCCCGTTTTCTCTCTACCACCTTTTTTGAATAGTGGGGTAACATTAGCTACCCTCCAATCCATGGGTACTGTTCCAGATTCCATCGAATGCTGGAAGATGATCAGCAATGCATCAACTATTTCTAGGGTTACTTCCTTAATTACCCTAGGATTTAGATTATCAGGCCCTGGGGATTTATCGGCCTTCAATCCCATCAATTTCCCTAATACCATTTCCCTACAAATACTGATTTCTTTCAATTCCTCCCTTTCATCAGACCCTATGTTCCCCGACATCTCTGGGAGGTTATTTGTGTCCTTCTTTCTGAAGACAGAACCAAAATATGTATTTAATTGGCCTGCCATTTCCCCATTATAAATTCCCCTGATTCTGACTGCAAGGGACCTACGCTTGACCTCATCAATCTTTTTCTCTTCATATATCTATAAAAGCTTTTACAGTCAGTTTTTATATTCCCTGCAAGCTTACACTCATACTCTATTTTCCCTTTCTTAATTAATCCCTTTGTCCTCCTTTGTTGAATCCTAAACTTCTCCCAATCCTCAGGTTTACTGCTTTTTCTGGCCAATTTATATGTCCTCTCCTTGGAGCTTATGCTATCCCTATTTTCCCTTGTTAGCCACGGTTGAGTCACCTTTTTTGCTTTATTTTTATGCCAAACTGGGATGAACAAATTCTGTAGTTCATCCATGCGGTCTGTGAATGTTTGCCATTGCCTATCCACCGTCAACCCTTTGAGTGACATTCCCCAATCAATCCTACCCAACTCACGCCTCAGACCATCGTAGTTTCCTTTATTTAAATTTAGGACCCTAGTGTCTGAGTCGACTGCTTCATTCTCCATCTTAATGAAGAATTCAATCATATTATGATCGCTCCGACCCAAGGGGCCTCGTACAACAAGATTGCTAATTAATCCTTTCTCGTTACATAATACCCAGTCTAAGATGGCCTGATCTCTGGTTGGTTCCTCGACATATTGGTCCAGGAAACCATCCCTTAAACACTCCAGGAATTCCTCCTTCACAGTATTGCTACTAATTTGGTTAGCCCAATCTATATGTAGATTAAAGTCACTCATGATGACTGCTGGGCCCTTATTGCACACTTCTCTAATTTCCCTTTTAATGCCGTCCCCAACCTCAGCATTACTGTTTGGAGGTCTATATACCACTGCCACTTACGTTTTCTGCCCCTTAGTATTTCTCAGTTCTACCCATACAGATTCGGTTGGATCCGTGATTCAGAGGATATGCTGTTATAAAATAATCACACGGATGCTGTACATCAACAATAAACAGGTCTTTACTGGAGGAGGGTAGTCTCAAGACTGGGGGTACAGAGGCATGCGCAAAGCTTATATGACAGTGTGGTCAATTCCGGTACTACAGTATACAGGGGCTGTAAAAGTAGTTCTGACTTAAAGGCACATACACTACAATTCCTCCCCTTTTAGATTAGTAGTACCCCTAATATTCAAATAACAATTAACATTTCAACATGTACATTAAACAACAAAAGTCCATTTATAGATTCAGTCTTGGGGCTGCTTCCTGACCCTTTCGGGAGAGCGCCTTTCCGGAGATTCTTTTTCTTGGTGCAGAGGCGATTCTGACTCCTTTTCATCGGGTAGTTCATTGGGTTCCACTGCTACTGGGTCTGAAGTAGATGCTACCGGTATGTCGGGTTCATCCCCAGGTACTCGAGACATGGGGTTGACGCGTTCCTGTGACGCTAAGATCTGATCGACGTGGCATCTCACAATGATCTCCCCGACATCCACTGTGTACATTAATGGCCCCTACCTTGTACATATCGTTCCGGGTTGCCATTTCTCTGTTCGATAGTCACGGGCCAAGAATGGTTGCCCTACATTGAAGCTCCTTGTCAGCTTCTCATTGATGTGCTGGAATTGTTTGTCCTCAACATTTCTTCGCACATTTGGTCTGAGCAAGTCCAGACGAGATCTCAACCTTCGGTTAAAGAACATCATGGCCGGGGTCTGGTTGGTAACTGCATGCGTCGCGTTTCGGTCGGCTAATAAGAAATTATCCATCTTATGCTGTAGTGGAATTTCATCGTCGCACATGTTCTTTATCGCCTTCTTAAAGGTTTGTACGAACCTCTCAGCCAATCCATTTGTGGCTGGATGATACGGGTCGGATGTGTAATGCCTTACCCCATTACTTCTCATAAATTTTTGGAACTCGTCGGACACAAACTGTGGTCCATTATCAGAGCAAATCTGCTCTGGCAAACTGTTTCTGGCAAATATGGTCCGTAGGAATGCAATCGTTTTCTCTGTAGTGGTTGAAGACATTTTTATCACCTCAGGCCACTTTGAATGAGCATCCACTGCTATTAAGAAGATTGAGTCCATGAATGGACCAGCGAAATCAATATGCACCCATTGCCATGGAGAGGAGGGCCACTCCCATGGGTGTAGAGGGGCATGTGGTGGTGCATTTTGGACCTTCTGGCCTCCTAAGCAGCTCTTAGTTAGGTCTTCGATTTGTTGATCGATTCCCGGCCACCACACATAAGCCCTAGCAAGGCTTTTCATTTTCACTCCCCCCAGATGACCTTCATGTAGCTCATTTAGCACTCTCTCCCTTAACTTGGGTGGAGTCACACTCTGGATCCACACATCACTGTCCCCTGGCATACTGACAGCTGTTCTCTTCTGGATGAGAATGCTGGCAACCGTGAGTCGCTATGTGTTGGCCATCCCCTCACCGACAATTCATATACCCGCGACAGCGTTGGATCATTTCGGGTCTCCTTCTCTATATCCGCGTTTGTTCCTGCAATCGTTCAATTATTGACGAATAAAATATCTCGATAGGGTCCACTGCTGGTGCTTCCTCCACCGTAGGCAGTGGCAGGCGCGATAGCCCATCAGCGTTCCCATGCTGTTTCGTGCCTTTATATTCTATTTCATATTGATTCGCCCCTAGAAACAGGGACCATCTCTGTAACCGCTGTGCAGTCATCACTGGAATGCCCTTCTTAGGATTAAAGATGGAGACAAGTGGTTGGTGGTCAGTCAGCAAGGTGAACTTCTGCCCATGCAGATAGTGGTTGAATTTTTTAACTCCCCATACTAGGCTGAGGGCCTCCCTGTCAATCTGGGCATAGTTGCGCTCGGCTGAGGTTAGTGACCGAGATGCAAAGGCTACTGGCCTCTCCAACCCATCTGGGAATTTGTGCGACAGCACCGCTCCAAAAGCATAGGGTGATGCATCACATGCCAACCGAATTGGTAGTGCTGGGTTGAAATGGGCCAACACCTCTTTTGATGTGATCAATTCCTTACACTTCTGGAAAGCTCGTCTACATTTGTCATCCCACTTCCATGGTACCCCTGTTTGCAGTAGGGTGTTCAGTGGGTGTAATACTGTGGACAAATTTGGTAAGAACTTGTGGTAGTAGTTTACCAGCCCGAGGAACGACCTCAGTTGTGATACATTTTCCGGTGCTGGAGCCTTGACTACTGCCTCAATCTCATCAGGGGACTTATGTAACCCCTCTTCATCGATGACGTGGCCACAATACGAGATCTGTTTCTCGAAAAACTCGCACTTGTGGCGATTAGCTTGTAGCCCATACTCCTTTAATCTGGTTATCGCCTTCTCCAAGTTGGCGAGGTGATCACCGTCATTTTTGCCCATGACCAAGATGTCGTCCAAATAACACTGGGTCCCTGGAATCCCTTGCAGGACCTGATCCATCGCCCTTTGCCAGATAGCCGGAGCCGAGGCTACTCCAAACACCAGCCGGTTGTATTGGTAGAGACCTTTATGAGTGTTGATCGTAAGGTATTGTTTCGAAGCTTCTTCTACCTCCATTTGCAAGTACGCCTGGGCTAGATCAATTTTGGTGAAGCGTTTACCTCCAGATAGCGAGGCGAAAATATCCTCAATTCGTGGAAGCGGATATTGTACCGTGTGAAGGATTGGGTTCACTGTCACCTTAAAATCCCCACAGATGCGGACCTTCTTTGGTTCCCCAGACGTATTACTCAATGACCTCTTCATTACAGGAACGATGGGTGTAGCCCACTCGCTCCAGTCCACTTTGGACAGTACTCCTGAATGTTCCAACCCTTCCAGCTCTGCTTCAACAGCTGGTCTGATCGCACAAGGCACTGGTCTGGCCTTCAGAAACTTTGGGTTTGCATTTCCCTCTATTTTAATCATTGCTGTTATTCCTTTTAGTGTTCCTAGTCCCTCCTGGAACACTTCTTTTGCGTCGGTTAGCATTTTTCACAGTCGTCCAGGTGTGACGTCGTCATCCTTTTTGGCCTCAACCTTCAGTGCCTGTATGGAATGCCAATCTAATTGTATCTTCCGGATCCATTCACGTCCTAGCAGTGGTGGTCCTCCATCTGGCAATACATATATATCCATTTTAGGTATTTTCTGGCCTTTATATGCCACTTTCACCCTTATTTTTCCTTTTGGGTAGACTTTTTGCCACGTATACGTCTTCAAGACAATCTCTGTAGCTTTCAAGGGTATGTGTGAAAATAGCCGCTTGTAGTCTCTTTGATTTATGACTGTTAGAGCTGACCCTGTGTCCAATTCCATTTTCACTTGGACTCCGTCTATCTTGAGTGTAACCCAGATAGTCTGGTGATCCTCCATTTCGGTTACCTTATGCAGTTTCAGACAACCCAGCTCCTTGCTTCCGGAGTCTGTGTCACTTTTCTGTTCGTCTGAACCACTGTCCATCACCTGGTGTACCTTTTTGTACTTCTCCTGTGGAGATTTCTTACTGTTGGTTTTCTTCCCAGACCTGCAGACTCTTGCTATGTGTCCTGCTTTCCCACACTGTCTGCACACTTGGTCCTTGAAACAATCTTTCTGGTCATGTGTTGTTCTGCCGCAGTGATAGCACTTCCCTGTTCCATAGGACATTTCATTGGTGCCATATTCTTGCGGTCTCCGTTGTATCTCTGCAGCGCCCCTTGCGGCTGCTTCATGTGATATTGCCATACTGAAAGCTTTGTCCAGCGTAAGATCCTTTTCTGATAGAAGCCGTTTCTGGGTTCCTTCACTTTGTAGCCCACACACAAACTTGTCCCTTAATGTATCTGCTAGTCCCGCTCCAAACTGGCAGTGTTTCGATAGCTTGCGCAGTTCCGTTAGGTACTCAGCATTGCTTTCGTCTTTGTGTTGGTTCCTTTTATGGAACTTAAATCATTCTGCTATCAGCAGCGGTGTGGGGTTTAAGTGGTCCTGTAGGATTTCTACTATGCTTTCAAAATTCTTGTTTACAGGCTTCTCTGGGGTTATTAGATTTCGCAGTAACCCATAAGTTTTTGCACCCATGGAACTTAACAGAACCAGTGCTTTATTAGCATCTGGCACTTCATTTGCCCTGCAGTACACCTCAATACGTTCCACATATGTCGCCCAATCTTTGACTTCATTGTCGAACGTAGAGATACTGCCACTCTTCGGCATCCTTGGGTGTGAGTTAACTGTCAAAAATGGCGCCTCGGGCCCTTCCCCTTCTTCTCTGCTGGTATAAAATGGCATCTCCCGTGCTTTCCTTCCTTCCCGCGCTCACCCTTCTTCTCCGCTGCGGCTTCTAAAAATGGCGTCTCCCACGCTCTTCCTTCTTCTCCGCGGCTCAATGGCGTCTCCCGCGCTCCCCTTTCTTCGCCCCGCGGACCCTGTACAGCCCGTGAGCCCTGGCTGTGCTCTGCGCGTTCTTCTTTTTATTTATTTTTATTTTTATTTTTTCGACGCCGCACAGTCTTGAACCCGGCTGTTTCTTTACCCTCTCTCTCTCCGGTTTGTTTTCTTTTTCTCGACGCCGCTCGGTGTTCAACCCCTGGCTGCACCCTGCGCTCTTCACCATTTGTCTTATCCCGTCGACGCTGCTCGGCTTTCTCTCCGCCGTCGGTCGGCTCCAGCCGCTGCTGCTCGGGAAGGGTCTGCGCTGGACTTGTCGTCGGACTCTTGCTGCTCGTCATGGCTGGGGAACCAAGCCTGGCTCTCCACAGCCTCCCCTGCGAAGTTCAATTTCTGCCTGACGGCTGGGCGGTTGCTCGTGGTCGATGCCCGTGTTCCTGGCCTCGACTATTTTTTTTTTATGTTGCAGGTAGATTCAAATCGACACTCGTCGCCACTGTTGGATCCGTGATTCAGAGGATATGCTGTTATAAAATAATCACATGGATGCTGTACATCAACAATAAACAGGTCTTTACTGGAGGAGGGTAGTCTCAAGACTGGGGGTACAGAGGCATGCGCAAAGCTTATAGAAACATAGAGATAGGAACAGGAGTAGGCCATTCGGCCCTTCGAGCCTGCTCCGCCATTCAATGAGATCATGGCTGATCTTCGTCTGAGATCATAGCTGATCTTACCAGTTCAGTACCCCGTCCCCGCCTTTTCTCCGTAACCCTTAATCCCCTTAGCCTTCAGAAATATATCCAATTCTCTCTTGAAAATATTTATTGAATTAGCCTTCACAGCCCTCTGTGGCAGGGAATTCCACAGGCTCACCACTCTTTGAGTGAAGAAATTCTTCCTCATCTCTGTTTTAAATGATTTGCCCGCTATTTTTAGACTGTGGCCCCTGGTTCTGTGCTCCCCGGCCATTGGAAACATTCTCTCTGAATTCAGCCTGTCCAGGCCTGCCATAATTTTATATGTTTCGATGAGATCCCCTCTCAATCTTCTAAACTCCAGTGAGTACAAGCCCAAACTATTTAATCTCTCTTCGTAGGTCATTCCCGCCATTCCAGGTATCAGCCTGGTGAATCGCCGCTGCACTCTTTCCATGGCAAGAACATCCTTCCGCAGATGGGGCGACCAAAACTGTACACAATACTCCAGATGCGGTCTCACCAGCACCTTGTACAGCTGTAGTAAGGTATCCCTATTCCTATACTCGAACCCCCTTGATATGAAGGCCAACATACCATTTGCCTTCTTAATCGCCTGTTGCACCTGCATGCTCTCCTTCAGTGACTGGTGCACAAGAACACCCAGGTCCCTCTGCACTTCCCCATCTCCCAATCTATTGCCATTTAGATAATAATCTACCCTCCTGTTTTTACCCCCAAAGTGGATAACCTCGCATTTATCCACATTATAGTGCATCTGCCACGTATCCGCCCATTCCCCCAACCTGTCCAAATCGCACTGTAGCCTCCTGACATCCTCATCAGAGCCCACCCCTCCTCCTAGTTTAGTGTCGTCAGCGAATTTGGAAATATTGCATCCAATTCCCTGATCCAGATCATTTATATATATTGTGAACAGCTGGGGTCCCAGGACAGATCCTTGCGGCACCCCGCTGGTCACTGCCTGCCACTCCGAAAACGAGCCGTTTATTCCAACTCTCTGTTTTCTATCCGCCAGCCAGTTCTCTATCCACGTTAATACTTTGCCCCCAATCCCATGAGCCTTAATTTTGCATGATAATCTTTTGTGTGGAACCTTATCGAAGGCTTTCTGGAAGTCAAGGTACACCACATCCACTGGCTCTCTCCCATCTATTTTACCAGTTACTTCCTCAAAAAATTCCAGCAGATTAGTCAAACACGATTTACCCTTTGTAAATCCATGTTGACTCTGTCCGATCCTTTCCCCATTTGTCAAGTGCTCCGCTATTTTATCCTTAATAATGGACTCTAGCATTTTGCCCACAACCGATGTAAGGCTTACTGGTCTATAATTCCCTGCTTTCTCTCTACCCCCCTTTTTAAATATTGGGGTAACATTAGCTACCCTCCAATCCACGGGTACTGTTCCCGAGTCAATGGAGTTCCGGAAGATGATCCTTAGAGCATCTGCTATCTCCAGGGCCACCTCCTTAAGTACCCTAGGATGTAGTTTATCAGGCCCCGGGGATTTGTCGGCCTTCAGTCCCCTCAACTTACCCAACACCATATCCCTAGAGATACTAATTTCTGTCAGCTCCTCCCTCTCATTAGTCCCTATGTTTGCCGATATTCCTGGGAGGTTATTTGTGTCCTCCTTTGTGAATACAGAACCAAAGTATGAGTTTAATTGGTCTGCCATTTCCTTATTCTCCATTATATATTCTCCGGAATCGGACTGCAAGGGACCGACTTGGGATTTTACCAGTCTTTTCCTCCTGATATACCGATAAAAGCTTTTGCAGTCTGTCTTTATGTTTGCTGCAAGTTTACTTTCGTATTCTATTTTCCCCTTCCTGATTAATCCCTTTGTCCTCTTTTGCTGTATCCTGTACTGCCCCCAATCTTCCGGTCTGGTGCTTTTTTTTGCCAGTTGATATGCCCTTTTTTTTGATTTTATGCTGTCCCTAATTTCCCTCGTTATCCACGGTTGAGTCACCTTTTTAGGTTTATTTTTATGCCAAACCGGTATAAACATGTTCTGGAATTCTTCCATTCTATCTTTGAATGCTTGCCATTGTCTATCCACTGTCAATCCCCCCAGAAACACCACCCAATCAATCTTACCCAATTCCCGTCTCATACCCTCGTAATTCCCTTTATTTAAGTTCTGGACCTTAGTCTCTGATTCAATTTCCTCACTCTCCATCTCGACTGAGAGCTCGATCATATTATGATCGCTCTGACCCAAGGGGCCTCGTACAAGAAGATTGCTGATAAGTCCCTTCTCATTGCACAATACCCAGTCTAAAATGGCCTGATCTCGAGTCGGCTCCTCGACATATTGGTCCAGATAACCGTCCCGAAAACATTCCAGGAATTCCTCCTCCTCAGAATTTTTACTAATTTGGGTAGTCCAATCAATATGTAAATTAAAGTCACCCATGATGACAGCTGTGCTCTTATCGCACGCTTCTCTAATTTCCCTTTTTATGCCTTCCCTCACCTCCATATTACTATTTGGAGGCCTATATATCACACCCACTAACGTTTTCCTCCCCTTGCTATTTCTCATTTCTACCCATACAGATTCCGTTTCATCCGAGTTAATATCCTTCCTTTCCATTGCATTAATCCCCTCCTTTACCAGCAATGCTACCCCACCTCCCCTACCTTTTTGCCGATCCTTCCTAAATATTGTATATCCCTGGATGTTAAGTTCCCAGCCTTGCCCACCCTGCAGCCACGTTTCTGTAATCCCAATCAAATCATACTTGTTTACCTCTATTTCCACAACTAATTCATCCACCTTGTTCCTAATGCTTCTAGCATTAAGATACAAAGCCTTCAGGCTTGCTTTTTTCACACTCTCATTATGAATTAGTTTGGCCCTTTGTGTTTCTCTCCTTTGCTTATTGCTTCTCACCTTTCTACCATCTATTTCTGACTTCATATGACTTCCCTCTTTTCCACTACCTAGGTTCCCATCCCCCTGCCAAATTAGTTTAAATCCTCCCGAACCGCCCTAGAAAATATTACCCCGAGGACATCGGCTCCCTCACAGTTCAGGTGTGGACCGTCCCCTTGGTACAGGTCACTCCTCCCCAAGAACTGGTTCCAATGCCTCAAGAATTTAAATCCCTCTCCCTTGCACCACTGCTCAAGCCACGTATTTAGCTTATCTATCTTACTCTCTCTAAACTTATTAGCTCGTGGCACTGGTAGCAATCCAGAGATTACTACCTTTGAGGTCCTACTTTTCAATTTAGCTCCTAACTCCCTAAATTCAGCTTGTAGGACCTCCTCCCTCTTTTTACCTACATCGTTGGTACCTACATGTACCACGACAACTGGCTGATCCCCCTCCCCCTTCAGAATGCTCTGCACCCGCTCCGAGACATCCTTGACCCTTGCACCAGGGAGGCAACATACCATCTTGGAGTCTCGGTCTCGGCCACAGAAACTCCTATCTATCCCCCTTACAATTGAATCCCCTATCACTATAGCCCTATCCCTCTTTTTCCCGCCCTTCTGTGCAGCAGAGCCAGTCATGGTGCCCTGAACCTGGCTGCTGGTGCCTTCCCCTGATAAGTCATCTCCCCCAACAGTACCCAAAACGGTAAACCTGTTTTGGAGGGAGATGACCGCAGGTGACTCCTGCACTACCTTCCTGCCTTTACCCTGCCTTTTGGTCACCCATTTACTGTCTGAGCTAGCCTTTACCTGCGGTGTGACCAACTCACTGAATGTGCTATCCACAACATCCTCAGCATCGCGTATGCTCCAGAGTGAGTCCATTCGCAGCTCCAGCGCCGCCATGCGGTCCGCTAGGAGCTGCAGCTGGACACACTTCCTGCACACATAGTTGTCAGGGACAGTGTCCCTGATTTCCCACATGGCACAGGAGGAGCATGACACGGGTCCGAGCTGCCCTTCCATGACTTAACCCTTACAATACCCTTTTATTTACTACGATTTAGCTTAATTATTGAATTCTACTTAGAATAAGTTTGTGAAAGTACTCACCAACCAGTCACCTACCTGTTTTCTGGTGTTGTATTTTCACTGCCGCCTCCTGTCCTGGAACCTTTTCCACCTAGGTTAGGCTCCTGAAATAAAATAAATTGAACCTACCTTTTCAACTTCCCCTAACCCCTAAAAGGTTAGAGGAGGTGGAAGGGTGGGAGACACTACACTGTAGTGTTTCGGGTTTAGCAACAGCTCCACCTATATAAGAGTTACTGGCCTCCTGCTCTCCCGACTGCACCAGCTGTGAAAGAAAAAGCCCGCGAAAGGTGAGCTTTTAAACTCACCAGTTACTGGCCTCCTGCTCTCCCGACTGCCCCAGCTGTGAAAGAAAAAGCCCCCGAAAGGTGAGCTTTTAAACTCACCAGTTACTGGCCTCCTGCTCTCCCGACTGCCCCAGCTGTGAAAGAAAAAGCCCCCGAAAGGTGAGCTTTTAAACTCACCAGTTACTGGCCTCCTGCTCTCCCGACTGCACCAGCTGTGAAAGAAAAAGCCCCCGAAAGGTGAGCTTTTAAACTCACCAGTTACTGGCCTCCTGCTCTCCCAACTGCCCCAGCTGTGAAAGAAAAAGCCCCCGAAAGGTGAGCTTTTAAACTCATCAGTTACTGGCCTCCTGCTCTCCCGACTGCACCAGCTGTGAAAGAAAAAGCCCGCGAAAGGTGAGCTTTTAAACTCACCAGTTACTGGCCTCCTGCTCTCCCGACTGCCCCAGCTGTGAAAGAAAAAGCCCCCGAAAGGTGAGCTTTTAAACTCACCAGTTACTGGCCTCCTGCTCTCCCGACTGCCCCAGCTGTGAAAGAAAAAGCCCCCGAAAGGTGAGCTTTTAAACTCACCAGTTACTGGCCTCCTGCTCTCCCGACTGCACCAGCTGTGAAAGAAAAAGCCCGCGAAAGGTGAGCTTTTAAACTCACCAGTTACTGGCCTCCTGCTCTCCCGACTGCCCCAGCTGTGAAAGAAAAAGCCCCCGAAAGGTGAGCTTTTAAACTCACCAGTTACTGGCCTCCTGCTCTCCCGACTGCACCAGCTGTGAAAGAAAAAGCCCGCGAAAGGTGAGCTTTTAAACTCACCAGTTACTGGCCTCCTGCTCTCCCGACTGCCCCAGCTGTGAAAGAAAAAGCCCCCGAAAGGTGAGCTTTTAAACTCACCAGTTACTGGCCTCCTGCTCTCCCGACTGCACCAGCAGTTACTGGCCTCCTGCTCTCCCGACTGCACCAGTGTGGTCACTGCTGGTACTATAGTATACAGGAGCTGTAAAAGTAGTTCTGATTTAAAGGCACATACACTACAGATTCCACATCATCAGAGCTAATATCCTTCATTACAATTGTGTTAATCCCTTCTTTAACCAGCAATGCTACCCCACCTCCCTTTCCTTTTTGCCTATCTTTCCTGAATATTAAATACCCCTGGATGTTGAGTACCCAGCCTTGGCCACCCTGGAGCTTTGTTTCTGTAATCCCAATCAAATCACATTAATTTACCTCTATTTGCACAGCTAATTCATCCACCTTATTATGAATGCTCCTCGCATTAAGACACAAAGCCTTCAGGCTTGTTTTTTTAACGCTCTTACACCTATTAGAATTATTATTTACTGTGGCCATGTTTGATTTAAACCGTTAACTTCTCTGACTGCCACTTTTGTTTTTCTCCTTCCTATCTTTTGCTTTTATCCCTGTTTCCCTTTCCTCTGTCCCCTTGCTTAGGTTCCCAACCCCCTGCCATTTTAGTTTAAACCCTCCCCCAGAGCACTAGCAAACACTCCCCCTAATCAAAGGGAGCATGCTTTGGAGATATGACTACAATGCTCCCAGGGGAAGCGAGATCTTTTGTTTTGCATGTGTGACCTTATATTAAAGATAGCAATACAAAACATGTGCTCAAACCTCCCCACAGTGCCTTTATACCATTTTCATCTCTCCACCTACAGTGTATCCAAACAAAGACGATTACATTTTGGAAGAGAGAGTTGATATGTTAGCGGTAAAGATTTTGTTTGTTTCCATAAGGGTCAAATATCATAAGCTACACTGGTGATTTTTCACCAGTTGTGATATCACTGATTAGGTAGGAACAAAGGAACAGGAATACATCATTCAGTCCCTCGGGGCTGCTCTGCTATTCAATTCTAGCACTTTGATCTGTACCGCAACTCCATCTTCCCACCGTAGCTCCATATCCCTTGATACCCTTACCTAACAAAAATCTATCGATATCGGTCTTGAATGCTCCAATTGCCCCAGGTAGGCGCAATTCAGTTAGATAATGGAACAAAAATGGAGGAGGTCATCGATGGCATACAACCCAAGATGATACTTGGACTGTCAGTTCGAAGGATAAAGTGCCACTGATTAATCGAGTCTGGTTAGGATCAACTGTTGCTCTTTAGCTAAGAGGATCTTTTGCCAGTAGACTGCAATATCAGGTGTAGGTTACTGATAGATATCCCCAACAAACATAAAGCTCTTGAGTTACAGATACAGATGTAATGTACATCATTGAATACAATTTTGGATGCTTCTGGACATTAGGCTGATTTGAGGGAGCTAATGGCCCGTAATTTGCAGTCAACAGCGAAGCAAAGGTGTTCGTCACCTGCCCCGAAATAAGCTTCCCGCAAAGATCCCGCGAGCTCTCTGGCGAGAGGTTTGGCTTTTCCGATGTGCAATTGAAATCAGTGCGGTTTAGTGGGAATCCCATAACTCCAGCTGGTGTGACGTCAACAAGCTGTCTAAACAGCCAATCACAATACAGAATTCTCACAGACCGAGAACCAGGAAGCGAGTAAGCTCCTTTGATTATAACTTTTAAATTTTTTTATCGGGAACAAAACAAAGATTGAGGTTCTCACATTGGGGAAAAGGTAAACCTGAAATAAAGATGAACAAACTTTAAAAAAAATTAAAGTTTCTTAAAAATTGAAATTTTTATAAAAATGGATAAATTTGCCACTCCGCAAAATTAAATCAGTTTTTCAGAGCAATAACTTTTGTTTAGCAGGCAATACACTGTTAAAACTTCAGTTACACCTAATCCAAAAGAGTCTAACTTTTACTGAGGTATTTAACAGCGATATTACTGTGGAAGAGCTGAAGTTTTCATCAGTTTTCCTGATTTCCCTGATTTCCGGCAATTGGGGGTGGGGCCACAGTGCAGCAAGTGTCGGAGCAGTGAATGACTGACCGCAACTTCAGTATTTCCACATTAGGATGCGCATGCGCTACATTTTGAAGTTGCGGTCAGTTTTAAAGGAGTAATAACTGCGAATGCTGTTCATCCACCGCAAGTTCCAGGCCGCAGCCAATAATTTTCTTCCACACGTTTTCTTCTGCAATGCCTCCTTCAGGAGGGGGCATTTTAACTCTTTCCAAACAGCGGAAACCGGGGGATTGCGAATTAAATGCACCGGCACTTTTTACCACTCGGATACCGCCAAGCAGCTGTTTTAACCCCTGATTCATGGAATCATAGAATCATAAGAACATGAGGACATAAGAAATAGGAGCAGGAATAGGCCACTCGGCCCCTCGAGCCTGCTCCGCCATTCAATAAGATCATGGCTGATCTTGGGCTCAAAGCCACTTCCCAGCCCGCTCCCCATATCCCTTCACTCCCTTATCTTGCAAAAATTTGTCTATCTCCACTTTAAATGTAATTAATGACCCAGCCGCCACAGCTCTCTGGGGCAGAGGATTCCACAAATTTACAATCCTCTGAGAGAAGAAATTCCTCCTCATCTCACTTCTAAAAGGGCGACCCTTTATTCTGAGACTGTGCCCCCGAGTACTAGATTTCCCCATGAGGGGAAACATCCTCTCTGCATCTTCCCTGTCGAGCCCCCTCAGTATCTTATATGTTTCAATAAGATCACCTCTCATTCTTCTAAATTCCAATGAGTATAGGCCCAGCCTGCTCAACCTTTCCTCATAAGTCAACCCCCTCATCTCTGGAATTAACCTAGTGAATCGTCTCTGAACTGCCTGCAATGCAAGTATATCCTTCCTTAAATAAGGAGACCAAAACTGTACGCAGTACTCGAGGTGTGGCCTCACCAATACCCTGCACAGTTGTAGCAGGACTTCCCTGCCTTTATACTCCAACCCCCTTGAAATAATGGCCAACATTCCATTTGCCTTTTTGATTACTTGCTGTACCTGCATGCAAACGTTTTGTGTTTCATGCACAAGGACCCCAGGTCCCTCTGAACTGTAGCATTTTGTAATCTCTCTCCATTTAAATAATAGTTCGCTTTTTTATTTTTCCTGCCAAATTGGATAACCTCATACTTTCCCACATCATACACCATCTGCCAAATGTTTGCCCACTCACCTAGCCTGTCTATATCCCTTTGCAGAGTCTTTGAGTCCTCTGCACAATTTGTTTTCCCACCCATCTTTGTATCATCCGCAAACTTGGCTACATTACACTCGGTCACTTCATGCAAGTCATTAATGTAGATTGTAAATAGTTGGGGCCCCAGCACCGATCCTTGTGGCACCCCATTAGTTACCATTTGCAAACCAGAAAATGACTCCTTTATCCCGAATCTCTGCTTTCTGTTAGTTAGCCAATTCTCTATCCATGCTAATATATTACCCCCAACTCTGTGAGCTCTTATCTTATGCAGTAACCTTTTATGTGACACATTGTCGAATGCCTTCTGGAAATCCAAATACACCACATCCACTTGCTCACCCTTGTCAACCCTGCTTGTTACATCCTCAAAGAATGTCAGCAAATTTGTTAAACTTGATTTCCCTTTCCTAAAACCATGCTGACCCTGTTTGACTGCAGTATGTTTTTCTAAATGTCCTGCTACTGCTTCCTTAATGAAGGTCTCCAACATTTTCCCAACGACAGGTGTTAGGCTAGCTGGTCTATAGTTTCCTGCTTTCTGTCTCCCTCCTTTCTTAAATAGGGGTGTTACATTAATGGTTTTCCAATCCACTGGGACCGCTCCAGAGTCCAGGGAATTTTGGTATATTGCAACCAATGCATCCACTATCTCTGCAGCCACTTCTTTTAAGACCCTGGGATGCAGGCCATATGGTCCAGGGGACTTGTCGTCTTTTAGTCCCATTATTTTACTGAGTACTATTTCCTTAGTGATAGTGATTATCTTTAGTTCCCCACTCCCTGTGGCCCCTTGATTATCCATTGTTGGGATGTTGTTAGTGTCTTCTACAGTGAAGACAGATGCAAAATATTTGTTCAGAGTCTCTGCCATTTCCCCGTTCCCATTATTAAATCCCCAGTCTCATCCTCTAAGGGACCAATGTTTACTTTAGCTACCCTTTTCCTTTTTATATATCTGTAGAAGCTCTTACTATCTGTTTTAATGTTTCTTGCCAGCTTACTCTCATAATTCATCTTCTCTCTCTTTATAATTTTTTTATTCATCCTTTGCTTGTTTTAAAAAATTT
Source organism: Somniosus microcephalus (assembly GCF_052327205.1). Classification (NCBI taxonomy): domain Eukaryota; kingdom Metazoa; phylum Chordata; class Chondrichthyes; order Squaliformes; family Somniosidae; genus Somniosus; species Somniosus microcephalus. The sequence goes on from NC_140997.1 coordinate 151,627,664, forward strand.
CCCAATCCTCTGGCCTCCCACCAATCTTGGCAACATTGTATGCCTTTGTTTTCAATTTGATACCATCCTTTAATTCCTTAGTTAGCTACAGATGGTGCTCCCTTCTCTTAAAATATTTCTTTCTCACTGGTTATCCAGACTGATCCCACTTTCCAGTTCTGGGTCAGCAGCCCTGTAGTTTACGGCATTTCAACTGCATATCCAAGTACATTTTAAATGTGATGATGGTTTCTGCCTCTACTACCCTTTCAGGCAGTGTGTTCCAGACCCCCACCACCCTCAACTACCCTCTAACGCTTCTCCCAATTACTTAAAAAAAATTCAGGCAGACCTCATTAATATTTGCAAATCAGGGTCCTCTTGCTCAGATATTTTTCAGCAAGGGGTGTTGGCTAGTCTGTGATGGAATAAGCCATATTCCAAGAGATACACCATCATATGAACAGCATTCTGATTTTATTAATACATGATATACTGGGTTTAAAAATCTAAAGCCCCGACAACACAAGCTGTGTCAAAACAGGCTTCTGAGATGGGCTGGTTTGATAACACAAGCTGTAAAAACCACACAGGCTTTTGAAATGGGAATTGATTGTTAATGCTAAAACAATGGCCCTATTGAAATAGCAGTTTGGCACTTCCAGAACTCTGGGCTTTGGGAGAAACACAATGGAATGACCCAAGTAAAGTGTTAAAAACTAACACTCAGGGAAACAGAAACACAGAATATTAAAAAACCATGGCCTAGAAATTCAGTTGGGCGTGCCAGCCGTTAGCGCCTTAGGAGGAGTAGATCTCGAGCGCTAGGCGCTTAGCGCCCGGGCGCAGCGTGATCTGCGCCTCGCCCCAACTTCAGTACACATTTAGCACCGGTGCAAAGTCTTAGCGTGTGCCCTGCTGCGCGCGCAGATCATGACGTCATTTCGTCGTGCAACGCCCTTTGTGCGCCCCGAACCGGAACTTCACTCACGCCGGCCCATTGTGCGCCGGGCGGCCCTAACGACTGTGAAGTGGAACGGTACACAGCCGAGGCGGGCCGCGGGGAGCGCTAATTAAAGGGCACTTACCCTGCACTATAAAGGCCAGCCATTTTGCAGCATTCACTCTTGTGCAACGGTTTTTTGGAGAGAGACCAAGGAGGAGAGCTTACTGGTTTGGACCAACACTAGGACAGGTATTTTTGGCTCAGGCCAGAGCTTAGCAATTATCTTTGCCTTCATTGAGAGCTCAGTGTTTGCCAGCATATAATGGGGGCTGCATTGGGTGCCAACGCTGACTTTCAGCCTTATGCCAGAAGGGCTTACAGACGCCGTGAGAGAGTGGCAGCCCTGGCTAGACACAGAGGGGGCAACAGGCGTCGCCAACTGAGGCCTTACCCACCCAGGGTATACCGCCAGCAGTCCTCCTATCTGACCATGTCTGCCGCGATGTGTGTTAGGAGGCTGCGATTCAGAAGGAAGGTGGTTGCAGACATCTGCCAGCTGCTTCACAGAGATCTGCAGCCACAGCTGATGCGCAGGACGTCTCTGTCGGTGGCAGTGAAGGTGACGGTGGCTCTCAACTTCTATGCCACCGGCTCCTTCCAATCCGCTGCTGGGGACATCGCTAACATCTCCCAGTTCGCCGTGCATTGCTGCATCCGCCAGGTGACCGAAGCCCTTTTCAGAGGGAGACATCAATTCATCTCCTTCCCCATGACCCTGGACAAGCAGCAGCAGCGTGCAGTGGGATTTGCAAGTATAGCGGGCTTCCCCATGGTGCAGGGCGCCATTGACTGCACGCATGTGGCTTTGCGGGCACCTCTGGAGCATGCCGAGGATTACCGCAACCGGAAGGGCTACCATTCCCTCAACGTACAGCTGGTGTGTGACCACAGGCAGCGCATCCTAGCTGTCAATGCCCGCTTTCCAGGCAGCAGCCACGATGCCTTTATCCTGCGACAGACAACTGTGGCTGACATGTTCCAGGCACAGCCTCACCCAAGAGGATGGCTTATCGGAGACAAAGGCTATCCTTTGTGTACCTGGCTCATGACCCCGCTCCGCGCGCCCACGACCCCTGCTGAAGAGGCATACAATGAGAGCCATCAAGCGACTAGGAACATCATAGAACAAATAATCGGTGTCCTCAAGCAATGGTTCCGCTGTCTCGATCACTCCGGGGGAGCCCTCCAGTATTCGCAGGAGCGAGTCTCCCAATTCGTCGTCGTTTGCTGCATGCTGCACAACCAAGCTATCCGCAGGACTCAGGCACTGCCACCTCACGTTGGACCACCACCTCAGGAGGAGGAGCAGGAGGAGCATGAGGAGGAGGAGGACGAGGAGTACCAGCCCAGGAGGGAGGCACAAGGTCCAAGGGCCGCCCGTCGGCGGCTTATTGAACGTCACTTCTAGGCCCCCTGTCAGGGAATGGCTTGTGCCAATGAAAGAACATGATTGCAGCCGCTCCGCAAGCCCTCTGCTGGTTAAGGCAACAAACACTTCAAAGATCAGACATGGACAATGTTAATAAATAAAATGCTTTATTGTACAAACTCAGGGCCCTTCCCAAATGAAAACCAAAAACAGACGAAACCCCCAAAAAACACTCAAACACATTACTCGCTCCCACAACCTGGAGAGGATTAACAAAACAGTGCAACTAAAATGGCCGTCATCCTTGGCCTTCGTAAAAAACAAACATCACATCCTCGGCCTTCAAAAAACAAACATCTAATTCTCGGCCTCAAAAAACAAACATCCAATTCTCGGCCTCAAAAAACAAACACAACTGGCCACACATTCGACTTTTTGGCCCGCTAGGGCGATGCCTTGGCCATCTTTGTGTGGCCCCTGCCCGCCCTGCTGCTCCTCCTCAAAGTAAGGCCATTGGCTGCTGCAAGGCTGGGGGCAGGCTCCAGAGGGGCACATGTCGTGATGGCAGATGCCCTTGGGGGTCGGCCTAGTCGAGGTCTGGCCGTCGAGCGGGCGGCTGTTGAATGCTGCAGCTGTGGCTGGCCAGCATCAATCACTGCAGCAGCTCCTGGCAGCTCCACTGGGGGAGTGGCAGTGGCGGCTGGAGGAATGGGGGCAAGCTGGCGGTTGGCAGGCACTCGCTGGTCGCCTGAGACACTGGCACTCACCCGGGCCAGCACTGCAGCATGCGCACCAATCTGCCGAGGGACAGACCGCTGTGCTGCTGCAGTGCGCCGGGTGCCCTGGCGATGCCTGGCTGACACAGTGAGTGTGGCAGCAGTGAGTGCCCGTGTTGACCTGTTCAGTGACCTCATCAGAGCACCCAGTGACTGCACGGCACCACTGATCAGCTGCCCACTCGCTGCCTGAGCTGCCCCGAATGCCGCCCGACTCGCTGCCTGCTCTGCCCCGAATTCCGCCAAACTGATGGCCTGTGAGGCCCCGACGTCGGTCACACTCCGAGAGAGGGACTCGATGGCCTCAGGCAACCGTGCCACTACCCCCATGAGCTCCGTGTGCCGGCGCTCCGAGTCCGCGGACAAGTCCTCGAGGCGTTCCATCTCCTCGGCGAAGACCACCTCCGGACTGGAGGCCGGACTCTCCCTCTGGGGAGAAGGCCGCCGAGCTGGCCGAACCTTCCTGCATTGCTGGACGCCGCTGGGCCCAGCAATTGGACTCCCCTCCGACCCTTCCCCCCTCTGGGGAGAAGGCCACTGAGCTTCCACCCCCCTCCCGTGTTTCTGCAGGCCGCAGGTCCCATGAGCTCCCCTCCCCTCCGACACTGCCGCCACGCTCCCCTCCAGGGAAGACGTGTCCCCTACATTCGCATGGGTTGCCGCGGCTGAGGGTTCCCCTGATGGGCCGCCTTCCTCTTGCTCCTCCTCCTCCTCCTCTTCTGAGGGGCTGTCACTGGCAAGTTCAGGGACCTCCTCCTCACCATCTGAAAGCAGGAAGGCACAAGAGTAGCTTTAGAGTGAGGAGAGGGCGTCAGCGAGGGATGCATGAGTGGTGGCATTCAGCGCATTGGTCGGACAGTGGCAAAGGATGTAGATCTGATGCGCAAGTGGGACGAGAGAGGTCCAAAAGGTGATGTCCTTACCATTGGTGCCCAGAACAGGGTCGGCATCTCCACATGCAACGGGGCCAATCACCCGGCCACCCATGATGCGCTCCACGCGATGTTGCAGCTCGGTGAGCGGCTGGATCTGGGGTCGGCCTCCCCCGGTCGCAGTCTGGCTCTTCTTATTATTGGCCAGCTTGGCCTGCAAGAGAAAGGACGGCCTCTAAATACAGTGTGTAGCCCTGATCTTGTGTGCACTGCCTCCCATGATGGAATAGCCTGGCCAGTGTGTCGCCCTGATCTTGTGTGCACTGCCTCCCATGGTGGAATAGCCTGGCCAATGTGTCGCCCTGATCTTTTGTGCACTGCCTCCCATGGTGGAATAGCTTGGCCAGTGTGTTAAGTGCAGAATGTGCAATTGATGTTCATGCCTGTCCCATAGCTGCTGGATGAGGGCTGGCCATTAGGGCTTTCAGGTCCCTTTGCCCATAATGTGAGGTGCACATGCAAGGATGAGGAGGACACTGGAAAGGGTACTCACCCTGACAATCCGAGTGAGGTCATTAAACTTTTTGCGGCATTGGACACCGGTCCTGGGGACCTCGCTGTTGGCTGACACCTTGCTGGCGACATGCCTCCAGGCTCTCCGGTAGACGCGGACCGGCGCCTTCCTGCCATTGTCCGGGTACAAAATATGGCGCCTCTTCTCCACACCACCAACCAGCACACTCAGATCAAGCTCTGAGAAGCGCTGCGCTCGTTCACGGGCCTTCTGCATGGCTTCAGGCGCTATTTGGGTCCAGCAGCAGTGTTCAGGCCTAGCTGGAGGGCTCCACTATCCAGGGCGTGGCAGCAGACCAAGTCGACCCTTCCCCCTTAAGAGCTGGCCGGCGCCAGGGTGTCTGCTGTCAATCACGAGATGGCCGCACCTGCGCTACACCCGGCCTCGGCGCTCTCGCTCAGCACCTCCGGCTTAGCGCCTAAAGAGAGGCGTGCAGCGCCAGTTTTAGCGCTCGAGCAAACTCTTAGGGCGAAGCTAATGAATATCGGAGCCAGGCGCAAACTTTAGCGGCCGCCCGACTTTACCGCCCCAAAAGTGGCTACAATGAATTTCTAGGCCCATGTGCCTTCGTAAAAGTAACATCAAATGAAAGACAGGAAACATAAGATTATATATGCAACCAATTGAGATAGCTAGAAATGCATGAAACACCCTGGTTGAAGTGGTTTTAATTTACATGTTGTAAATATGATACCAACAGAACACTTTGAAGATATGACTTCAATAGATGCACCAAGCAATCACATGGCTTTTGTATTGAACTTGGAACACCATGGAGACACAACGTCTTCTAATAACCAGTTAAGCCAATATTAAGAATTGAATGGAGGGCCTTCGATAAGAATGGCATCAAAGAGATAAATCTGCAATAACCATTTTATGATACGTTTTTGAAACACCAAACACAGAGACAGGATTCTAAAAGCTAACAGTTGAATTGACAGTACGAATAGAAAAAAGTCAACAGAGAGATGACTAGAGATAATTAGCTTATATCAGCAGAAAACTTCAAAGGATAAACCACTAAAAAAAGGTATAAAATAGAGCTTTTTCAGATAGACAGTCAGAAGTCACTGGAAATGGGCAAGTGATTCTCGGCTTCAGAACCACTCTGTAAGCATACAACTTTGAGTCTCGGATAATCAAGGTATTTGATTTTGGTGGATATCCTGGATTAGAATTAAGAATAAGAAATATAAAAATGTACAAAGTTAAGATTTCAGAATAAGGATCTCTGAGGATAAGAAAAGTAAGCTATTTGTTTTTGAACTGTTAATGTTGCGATTGAATCAACAGCTGTTAACTGTATGTTGGCTCTTAAATAAATCTATATATTTTTAGAATTGTCTCAAGTAGTATTTCTGTATCAATCTCACAAACTCAATTTCTGTACACACTTTTGTGAGGAGTTGCAGAATTCTGGGGGGTATTCCGGTCCCTCATAATATCCGGAAGGTAACAGTCTAGTTAAACGTATTAAAAGTGCTATCCGGAGGACGGTAACATCTTCATGTCATTCCTTTCCTTTAGGGAGAGAGAATCTGAACCTTTAGTCCCAATTAAGTGTCTTATAGAATTCGGCTATCTTTAACTTTAGTTGAAGGTGAATGTCTGGGGAATACGCCTGATCTGGGGTAGCCCAAAAAGGGCTAGGACTAGTAATTATCCCTTCAAGTCATCAGAAGCTGGAGACCTGGCCAACTTTTGATCTCCCTCAGCCAGTGACGCTGAGACCAATAACGGAGGCCCACTGATACCCAGCTTTGACCAGCTAACTCCACGCAGGTTAAGGATGAAGACTTAAAAGGCACATTGTCGTCTGGACAATACGGTGAGCAATGTCACCGTACAAACGCTTACCGTGTCATGTCAAAACCTCTCTCGCCTATGTAATGGGGGCAGTAACTTGTTATTTTAATTGGGTTAACATCGCCATTAAAGTAGGAGACAGGGCAATGCAGTTGTGCAATAAGATCATGCACCGTAATTTCTCGCCTTAGGTAATGCTTTTATCCAACGAGCTATTTGGCGCATTGCTGTGTCTGAATTATTAATTTTTAATCAACCATTTTATTGTTTTTTAGAGGTGATACGGTGTAAAGTTAGACATTTAAATTTAAACAAACATATTTGGAAGGGAATTGGGTTTGGGTCGGGTGGGATGTTAAAATGTTAAAAATCTGAATCCCGACCCCAACCCTTCTCCACCCTGCCCACTTCAGGTTATAACAGAGGGGGGACGGGAGGCAGGCAGCCAGGCAACCAATCTGCTCACAGGAGGCGGCTTGGAAATGTAAATATTATAATGAGGCTGCGTGCCTAATTTTTTTTTATGCAGCAAGTTGTTATGATCTGGAAAGCACTGCCTGAAAGTGTGGTGGAAGCAGATTCAATAATAACTTTCAAAAGGGAATTGGATAAACACTTAAAGAGGGAAAATTTGCAGTGCTATGGGGAAAGAGCAAAGAGTAGAACAAATTGGTTAACTTTTTCAAAGACCCAGCACATGCATGATGGGCTGAATGGCCTCCTTCTGTGCTTCTATGATATGATTCTATAATAAAATTAATGTAATATATAGCAATCCAAAGCATTTTGGAAAAAAAATTCAGGGACGTGTATCAAGTAGGATATGAATGGTAATGTTTTATTGAAACAAAATATGTCACACCATATCAGTCCAAAAACTAGCCAGTTCTCTTTGAAAATATTAAATTGTTAGGAATAACGAGATTTACCTCAAAGCTGCAACACCAAATCAATTTTTTATGTTAACATATTAAAAAAGTGTTTAAGGAGCTAAGACAAAAATTATATTTTTTATACATAGGAACAGAAGTAGCCAATTAAACCCCTGGGCCTGCTCCGCCATTCAATTAGATCATGGCTGGTCTGTACCCAAACTCCATTTACCCACCTTTGGTCCACATTTCTTAATAACCTTACCTAACAAAAATCTATTGATCTCAGTCTTGAAAACTTCAATTGACCCAACATCCACAGCTTTTTGGGGGAGGGAGTTCCAGATTTCTACTACGCATTTTGTGAAAAAGTGCTTCCTGATGTCACTCCTGAATGGCCTAAGTCTAATCATAAGAAGATGTCCCCTTGTTCTTGATTCCCGCACCAGAGGAAATAGATTCTTGTTGGAATTAACAAATTCCTACGAATAACGGAGATCGACACAAGAGAACAATTGAACAGGTCTTTACTCAGCGGAGATGCCACGAGGACTGCCTGGGCAGCTCCGTGGTTGTCAACGTGACGTCATTGCATTTTCCCACGCTCTTAAAGGGGCCACGCCCCGTACATGCAAACTCTATATACAAAACACAGTAATGCCTAACACAACGGCACAGGTTTAGGCTGGTGTTAGAACATCGTTAAAGAGAATTATATACAGTTAGCCAGAGTCATTCAGTGGTTCTGCCACATGCACCCCCACAGAATTCGCTTAAACGGGCAAAGTCAAATTTTGAGGAGGTCTGATGAGCCTGTCAGAATGATTCACGTAATCTCGAAGCGGAGGGTGCTGGTCGGCTGGCGGTCTGGTGGGTGGTGGCAGTCGGTCTGCCGTAACGACGATGGGTGGCCGACCCCGTCTCAGCAGTTGTGCTGTCTCGACGGGGCGGTCGAGGTGTAAATGTGCTGGCTTTAAGCGGTTGACCGAAATGTGGTCCGGTTTACCACCGACATCTACCATGAAGGTTTTGTCCCCTGCTTCCAACACGCAGAAGGGACTGGTATATGGTGCCTTGAGCAGATCCCTTGTAGGATTCGCAAAGTTGAACTTTATATTATAAAGGGTCGAATGGCAGAAGAGGCCATGATTTTAAAGACTGTTTTAAAAGAAGCCTAGGAAAAAGGGGCATTCAAAATGGCCGCCAGAACCCATGACCAACTTATTGGGACATTTTTAAATGGTTCCTGCAGTCCTCAGACAGCTTTGTGGATTCAGCCCACAGTAAGTACTGGAAGCCGTTTCTGAGAGAACGAAACCAGACACCCACATATACATATAGATTGGATGCAGATCCAGTCAAGATCAGCCTGTAGATAAAGACAATCTAAATGTTTAACCAGACAAAAGGGAACAGTTTCATATTCATGAGAAGAGCATCAAGGACCCATTAAGGACATCACCAGGACATTAAAAACAATGAAGGTCATTCCAGACCAGAGATGGCCTGTTACCGGCCATCCAAGAACAGTTTAAAATATAATAACTACCCCGTTGTGCTCCCAGCCCGCCAAAATTAAAACAAAAGACTAACCTGATTTGGCGCAAGATAGGGGCTTCTGATGAGAAGTATATCTGGGAACCCAGAGGTAGAAAGGAAGGGGGAGGAAGCCATAGATGGCGAAGCCATCGTGGTGCTGCCATCGTATCGGTAGTATCATCGCTAGAAGAAGGAGAAGAAGATGGTTCGAGCCGGCATCCCGCCCCGGGGTAAAACATCGGGAGATCATCGACCAACCCCGGGCCGTTGACGAAACGAGAGGCCATCAACCCGCTCTGGCTCGGGAGAAGCGATAAGAAGAAACTACAGAAAAGATGATGGGGGCCAGCGCGAGGCTCCTCTGACCGGGGTCGAGCAAACGATCCCCGACCCCGCCGACATCCAGACCAGCCAGTGGCAAGCCGTCCCCGACCCACACCTCAGGAGAGAGGTGTGGCGCAGTTTGCTGGGGCTCCACTAACCACGTGGAGACGGGACGCCTGAAAGAATCAAAAGCAGACCTGTTTCAAAATCTTACACTTCCTAGTTGGATTGATGAGCATGTTTCTGGCCCTTCATAATCAGATCTAGTTAGGTTTAATGGGGTGGACATTTAAGGGTATAATTAACATGAGTTGTTGTCCCTCAATGTTCCGTGTGTTTTCCCCATATCATGATGATCTTTGTAGACTATAATATGCCTGTATTTGCCTTAGTTAGTACTGTGTCGTTATGATTTGTTTGTGTTTTCCCCTCCCATGTACCCTCTTATTTGCTTGCATTTTGATTTGTTTTACATTATGCAATAAAATTCCATTTCATTTCATCAAACTTGGTCTATAAGAGTTTTCTCTACATTATAGTTCCTGCCCCAAAGTCCAGAGTACAGAATCTAAGGGGCGAGTGGGTCGAACCACTCACGGTTGTACTGTGCAAGAGAGAGAGGCCTCTAGAGTGAAAACCTCTGCGATCTAAAACCACTTACAGAAAATGGCGACTGCGGCAGGACTCTGGCAGCATAATTGCAATGTAGTAGATCCAAGTTTGAATGGCCGAAATGCAATGGATGAGAGGATAGCAGATTATGTCTTTGGCAAGGTAAATCTCACGAAGCAGTGGATTTCTGATCACTTACTGGATGGGCGTCCGGTGGACGCAGCCATCAGGTGGACAGAGAGCAAAGAGCATAAGAAGTCATTGGAGAAGGCAGTGTGGCTGATGTGTTACAAGAAGCAAGGCCAGATCTTGGACTGAGTCGTTGCAGCACAGGCAGCCAGGATCACAACCCAGGCAGCAGAGATAGAGGAAAAGGCCTTGGGTGGGGAAAAACTCATCACAGCGCTTCACGCGCTGAATCAGGAACACCAACTGGTAGCTAGTCAACATCAGGCTAGAATAGAGTACCTGGAGTGCTAGGTTACTGAGGCAAAGATCAATGAACCGAGGATACGGGAGAAAAACGCCCGCCTCGCACAACAGTTAATAGCGCAGGAGGAGAGCGTAGTGGAGGTTAAGGCAGCTTACAAGCTAGCCCTCGAACACGGGTTTGAGAGCACAGACCATGGCCCCTGCCAGAAGACCATAGAGGACCTGAAAATGGCCCTGGTTAAGGCAAAAGGCATGGTGTGTCTCGACAGCCAGAAAGCCAGACACATGGAGTTTTTAAAGGAATCGAAACAGCCGATTCCAGCCTAAGTAGTTGTGGTACCAGCCACCGAGCCCTCAGCACCGCCGAGCTATAGTGAGGCTTGGTCAGAAAAACAGGGGTTGGTAAAAGAGGAGGTAGCCGAGGTGGAATGTGAGGAAGAACAGCCACTGGTAGCAAAGCCGGGACCAGCACCGATGTGTCCTGCTCGGCACCAGAGGTTTGGTCCCAACGCCGCAAATGGCGATGCCGGACCCCACCAGAACCAGCTTGTGGTGCCCTACACTACCCAGCAATTAAGGTCCATGGTGAGCCACCTCGCAAGACTCACAGTAAAGGGAGATCCCTCGATTCATTTCAGGGAGATAGAGGAGACAGAAGCCATTAATGACTGTGATGATCAGGAACAGGCAAAAATGTTGCTTTTCTCCCTGGATTGCACAATCCTTCAGTGCCTCTCAGATGAGAGTAAGAGGGGACGGAAAGGGTATGTGGATCTCAGGAAGGAAGTTTTAGAAGTAACGGGAGTGGATGACGGCAGTCCGTTCGACCGTGTGGAAGGGACTGTGCAGCTATCTGGAGAACCCCCACGGGTTTTCGCAGAAAGGCTGTGGCCAGTGTATCGGCGCAGCTGTCCGGGCATGCCTGACCGGGCTGCAATGAATGACGAACAGTGGGTTCATTGGCTCCGTTGCTTGGTCACCAACAGCTTGCCGCAGATACGGGCCCTAGCCAGATCATGGTTTGATCCCCAAGGTCCCGGTGTCTCGGAGGAGATGGTGCTCCACCAGCTCAACGTTGCGTATAAGAATTGTAGAGGTCAGGAAACACCTCCTCAGAAGGGAAAGGTGCATGAGGCAAAACCCGCAGCCCCAAGCAAGAAGGAGTGGCATCAGGAGGGGAATCGCCCTGCCCAAGCCAAGCTCAATTACTACGGGTGTGGGAAGGATGGACATTGGCGCAAGGACTGTAGAAATCCGTGGAAGGATAATAAGGGAAAATTTCCCGCAGCCCAAGCCCAAGCCCAGACCGCCACCCCAGCACCAGCCCAAATCCAAGCCGTAGCTCCTGCCCCAGCACAAGGAGTTGGTGCAGCTATGGATCCAGCTGCGATTGGATCAATTTTAGAGACAATGCGGTCTCTGATGATCGCGCAGGGGATGATAGCCGTCACCACTGGTCTTGTCATTCCCGAAACCCCAACCGCTGTGCCCAAATGACTAGAGCCGGCGCAGCCCGTTTACTTGTGTGCGCTGCGATATGATGTATGGAGGCGACCCCTTGTGGAACTGGAGGTGGGGGAAGTGAAGGGGCTCTACCTGTTGGATACGGGGGCATCGTGCACCGTGATCCATACAGATGACCCTGTCACCTCACCTCTGTCCACCGGGGTTCCCTATCTTCTATCGGGCTTCACAGGCAAAGAACAGGCAGGCGCATATTCCATTCCCCTCCCCATTCGTTTAGGACCACTTCGCACCACATGGAAGTGTACGCTAATGAAGTGGGAGGTGGGAGGTGGAACAGGGGTCCTTGGAGCCGATTTCTTGTTAGCGCACGGGATCCTCATGGATCTGAGAAATCACTGTCTCTGGGGAGCGGGCACGGGGGAACAAGGAGTAGAGGGAGTCAAGGCGAACCCACCGAGAGCACGGGTCGGCCGGCGGGAATTCAAGTTCCTGGGTCTGACCCTCCGCGCTGGCGAGAGAGGCACAGGCCAGGATAGACAGGAATCGGTGCAAGATCCACCGGTCACCGCCAGTCATGCAGTGGAGGTACCACGGCGCAATAAATGGTTTTACATCAAGCGGTGCAAACTGTTTAAGCCAGGTGCAACAGTACCAGCAACCGAAGCCAGGTCTGAGGGTAAAGATCCTCAGCCTGAGGCATGCAAAAAGTCACAGACCCCACCGGCTGGCGTTGTAGCCTGTTTGGAAGGAGAAGCTGTCCCGCCCACCTGGGGGGAGGTTTCCCCAATGGCCTGGGACTCGGACGAGGAGGAGCCCGAAGATCAATGCCCTCCCCCTGATCCGAACGCTATCGGAGCCGAGGAGCCCGAACAGCTGGGCCACGCCCTGGATACGATTCTGGAGGAGGTGGAGTCGGAGGACGGAGATCCCGCCCTCGACTCAAGTTTGGGGGAGGTAGGAATTGGGGGCGGAGGTCCTCCACCTGTAGGGACAGGTGAGGAGGAGTTGCCCACTACAGACCCAAACCCCAAAGGGGCAGAGCCTGATGGAAGGGAGCCGAAGCCGGCAGTTGTGGAGGAGCCACGGGCTGTGAGAGCCAAGGTCCCACCCAACGGTCCACTCGCTACGGGATCCTCACCAAAAGCATCCCCTCGCAGGCCGCCTCGAGCGCCCCAGCCAAGGAAGCCCTGGCCCGATTCCCCCACCTTCAGTAAACGCAGACGTGGGAAACCCCTGGCAGAACGCAGTCCCCAGTTGACAGCAAAAGGCTGCGAGGAACCCAAGCCACAGGTCACTGCAGCCCCGCCACAGGGAGCGGCAAGCTGCGGTCCAATCAGGGATTAGGCAAGCCGCCCGGGGACGGGCGGCGCTGTACATAAGTTTAGGTTTTAAGTTTAAGTTATATAAATATTAAAGTAATTAGAGTTATAATGAGTTTTGAATCTGCCCAGTACATGTATTTGTTTGGATCGAGGTCGGAAGACCCGATCATGCCTTCACCTAAGCCAGAATCTCTCGGGAGCCTGGCAGCATTGTTTAATTTTGTTGCAGGAACCAGGAGAAAGATGAGCAGGGTCCTTGTCGTGGCCGTGATGGTCGGGTACAGTGTGGCCTATCGGGGCCGCACTAAGGACTCCATGGTGTATGGGTGCTCTGGCAACACAGGCCCCATCGCAATTGACGGAACCGGCCCGCGGGACGCTGAAGAGAATGCCGCCTACTTCCATGAAGGAAGATGGCCAGGCTGGCTGGGGTCGAACTCTACTGAATACTCCAGCCAGACGGGGTTTGCATACAGAGAGACATCTCTGATGTGCCCCAAGGTGCAGATCATAACACCCAGAGTCAGCGTTACCATCGGGAAGAAGATTTGTATGGTCTGCAAGGGACATGTACCTTTGAATCGCTGGTGGTGGCTGCGCAAGTTGAGCAGCACCATGAAGAACTCCACAGTCGAGTGGGAAAGATTGGGTAACAACACCCATCGGACTATTACGGGGACTCATGGGGGGTTGAGTGTCTGTTGGGGCAAATGGTGGGAACCAGATGAGGGGATCTACATCTGTATGTGGGGTTCAGAACGTGCTTGCCCCACAGGCGTCTCCATCTTTTTTCCAAAGGCAGTGGCAAGGTGCTGGGAGAGGAATGAGGTGGGACGTCAGCACACGGCTGTGCGGAGTCCCATAATCTCAGATCCCGGTAAACGCCACTGAGATCATCACCCGCCCCTGCCCACGATTCTGGTAGCCAAAGCCCACAAGGAAGGGTGCCCCACCACTACCAAGGGACCCGGGAATGGATTGGTATTAATACCCACAGGTCAGGTGCTGTACCAAGGGGTACACTACATGGTGGCTTCGGTGATTTTAAACCTCACCGAGGTGCGCTTTCCCAAGTGGTGCCCCAAGGAAATGGAACAATTGCACCAGGTCCTGTTAACAAACATGTTTAAACAGTTTTACGAATTCGACTTTGCCAATGTCGACAGAGCCGAATTGTACACCACACCACATGAGGTCTTGGACAGGATAGGGAGGCAAAGAAGGGGTGCAGTAAATGATATATTCACAGCTTTAATACAGGAACTTCCGTCATCAACACACTGGATGACGTGGAGCTGCAAACCCAGATCAATGGTTTGAAAACACAGTTAAGAAAGATACTGACTGATGAGAACAAGGTAGTGGGTTCTGAGTTACATGAGGACCAGGCCATGACACTACACATAAAAGAAATTATAGCTGAGCTAGAAAAACACGCCAGAACGGTAAATGCTCTCATCAGGGAGGATCGGAATGCGTCTGATCAGGCTGCGCAGAACGAAGCTTGTGTACTGTACGGGGTGTGGTTACTGGGCGAGGGCTGCAGTAACCTGGAGGATTTGAAACAAGGTTTAGTCCCCTCCTGGATCAGCAACAAGCACCTCGCAGCCCTCCACCCTTTTGCGAATGCATTGAGTCTGTGCCAGCTCAGACTAGCTTCAGAAGCCTACCCAGTCCCAGTGGAATGTGGACGGTCTAATCACACCATTATGGGTATAGTGGTAACAATGCCGGTGATGGGAAAGACAGCTAAACCCGCTCTGGTATACAGGGTGGAGAACATTGGAGTCATTCAGGTGGGTGCACACATTCGCTACATGGGGGTCCCACCTTATGTCATTCGATGGGAGCATGCAATGATGGGTACCGACCTCTCGGGGTGCCGGAGCTGGGGAGCACACATCATCCTGTGTCCCCAGCACTTGAATGCCCATTCAAAACCGCAGTGTGGGTTCAGAACTGCTGGCGCGGAGCCTATAAATTGCACCATGGAGGCGATGGCACAAGGCCATGTGCCCCCGCAGGTGGCATATATAGAAGGTGGGACATACTGTGTCACCACTGCAGCGCCCCACTACCAACATGGACAGCACGATTGCTGTCCGGTTAGTGATGGCAGCTTCTGTTTCAAGCCCAGGGCAGAAGTTCAAGTGGCCCAAGAGCGAATTGTCCCCATTCATGAACCTTCCACTGTTCACATCACTGTTAAAGAGAATTTCACCGATCTATAGCGATTTGTTGCACATTTTGGATATATCATTCCCCCTCTCCCTGAACACCTCACCAAGATATTAAAAGCCGTTGTTGTTTCACAGAAACATTTCTATACACTGGAGCAGAAGACTTTGGAGATAGGGGCAGACATATTGGATATAGTGACCCCACCATGGTGGTACCTGTTCACAAGTATAGAAGTCCCTTCTTGGATTAGGATAGCCTCCCACATTCTTGTAGTGTGCCAGGTTATCATTGTAGTTTATTTACTGTTTGTACACTGTAAAAAGGTCAAATATTTGCAAAAGTATGAGAACAGAGGGGAATGGAGGGAGCATTATGTGCGGGTAGAAGAAGAGACACCCGTTTAGATTTTTGCTGCTCTGTATAAAGTTAAAGTTTTCCCTCCCTCCTCTGTATTATTTTGATATGTATTCATGTGCATTTGATTTTTCGTGTGTGTACTTTATTTTTATTCCTGAAGTTTATTAGATGTGTTGTTATTATTAAAAGATAGTGTGTATCACCAGGTGATGCAGGGGTATTAGGCCCCCCTCCACACCTGGAAGTGAGGATGTCATATTTCGCATCTGAAGTATTGCCATCTATAGATGATTAATGTACACTAGGTTTTTCTGAATTGGGAAATACATGTGTTGTGGGGCCATATATAGGTAAATACTGGGGATGGTTTGATTATGGAAAGTCAGAAAATTTTGCTCACCCAGAATTATGATACTTCAAGCAAGTTACAGTATTATCAGGGGGGAGTGTAGGATTCACAAAATTGAACTTTATATTATAAAGGGTCGAATGGCAGAAGAGGCCATGATTTTAAAGACTGTTTTAAAAGAAGCCTAGGGAAATGGGGCATTCAAAATGGCCACCAGACCCCGTGACCAACTTATTGGGACACTTTAAAATGGTTCCTGCAGTCCTCAGACAGCTTTGTGGATTCAGCCCACAGTAAGTTCTGGAAGCCGTTTCTGAGAGAACGAAACCAGACACCCACATATACATATAGATTGGATGCAGATCCAGTTAAGATCGGCCTGTAGATAAAAGCCATCTAAATGTTTAACCAGACAAAAGGGAACAGTTTCATATTCATGCGAATAGCATCAAGGACCCGTTAAGGACATCACCAGGACATTAAAAACAATGAAGGTCATTCCAGACCAGAGATGGCCTGTTACCGGCCATCCAAGAACAGTTTAAAATATAAGAACTACCCCATTGTGCTCCCAGCCTGCCAAAATTAAAACAAAAGACTATCCTGATTTGGCGCGAGATAGGGGCTTCTGATGAGAAGTTTATCTGGGAACCCAGCGGTAGAAAGGAAGGGGGAGGAAGCCATAGACGGAGAAGCCACCGTGGTGCTACCATCGTATCGGTAGCATCATCGCTAGAAGAAGGAGAAGAAGATGGTTCAAGCCGGCATCCCGCCCTGGGGTAAAACATTGGGAGATCATCGACCAACCCCGGGCCGTTGACGAAACGAGAGGCCATCGACCCGCTCCGGCTCGGGAGAAGAGATAAGAAGAAACTACAGAAAAGATGATGGGGGCCAGCCCGAGGCTCCTCTGACTGGGGTCGAGCAAATGATCCCTGACCCCGCCGACATCCAGACCAGCCGGTGTCCAGCCGTCCCCGACCCCCACCTCAGGAGAGAGGTGTGGCGCAGTTCGCTGGGGCTCCACCAACCACGTGGAGACGGGACGCCTGAAAGAATCAAAAGCAGACCTGTTTCAAAACCTTACACTTCCTAGTTGGATTGGTGAGCATGTTTCTGGCCCTTCATAATCAGATCTAGATAGGTTTAAGGGGGTGGACATTTAAGGGTATAATTAACATGAGTTGTTGACCCTCGATGTTCCGTGCGTTTTCCCCATTTCATGATGATCTTTGTAGAGTATAATATGCCTGTATTTGCCTTAGTTAATACTGTGTCATTATGATTTGTTTGTGTTTTCCCCTCCCATGTACCCTCTTATTTACTTGCAGTTTGATTTGTTTTACATTATGCAATAAAATTCCATTTTGTTTCATTAAACTTGGTCTATAAGAGTTTTCTCTACATTGTAGTTCCTGCCCCAAACTCCAGAGTACAGAATCTAAGGGGCGAGTGGGTCGAACCACTCACGGTTGTACTGTGCAAGAGAGAGAGGCCTCTAGAGAGAGAAACCTCTGCGATCTAAAACCCCTTACACCTATGTGCGTCATGGCAAATAAAAACATATTCAGCCTTGCGAAGCTCTGTGGGAACGTGTGACCTCTGCAGCCCGTGGTGCAAAGTGGGCACCGGTGCAAAACATCTGGCCGCCTCTTGGTGACTAGCAAGCTGGGCAGATGCAGACCATGGCTCCGTCGATGTAGGTAGGAAGTCCCCTGGGACTCGCAGCGGCTGACCATACAAAAGCTCCGCTGATGAAGAGTGAATGTCTTCTTTGGGGGCCGTGCGAAGGCCCAACAGGACCCACGGTAGCTTGTCTGCCCATCCAGCCTCCTGGAGGCTGGCCCTCAGGGCGGCTTTCATTGACCGGTGGAAGCCTTCACAGAGGCCATTCTCCTGTGTGTGGTAGGCTGTGGTGCAGTGTAATTTGACACCGAGTCCTTGGGCCACTTCATTCCAGAGTTCGGAGGAAAACTGCGGTCCCCTGTCTGACGAAATATCTGCAGGCACTCCGAAACGGGCGATCCAGGAGGAAATGAATGCGCTGGCCACGTCCGCCGAAGTAGTGGATGACAGGGGGACCGCATCCGGCCATCTGGTGGTGCGGTCAACCATGGTCAGGATGTGTGAAAAACCATGGGAGGGTGGGAGTGGTCCTACCAGGTCCACGTTGACGTGGTCAAAATGTCGCTCCGGAACCGTGAAGGTGGCCAACAGAGCTTTGATGTGGCGCTGTACCTTGGCCTTTTGGCAGACCACGCAGGTTTTGGCCCAGTCGCGGACATCTTTATGCATGCCATGCCATACAAATTTCGCTGACATCAGTTTCTGAGAGGCCTTCATTCCTGGGTGTGACAAACCATGTATGGCGTCGAACACTTTGCGGCACCAGATGACTGGCATGACAGGGCGAGGATCCTGTACGGAGACGTCACACAACAGCGTGGTACCTGCCGAATGGAACTCGATGTCGGCCAACTGGAGGCCAGTGATGGCCATTCTGTAAGTTTGGACTTCCGGGTCTGAGGCTTGGTCCGCTGCCATGAGGGCATAGTCGATGCCCAAATGAACCGCATTGACAATCGCGCGGGAAAGGCAGTCTGCCACCAGGTTGTCCTTACCGGTCACGTGCTTTATATCTGTGGTGAATTCGGATATGTATGTCAGTTGACGCTACTGACGGGCTGACCACGGTTCGGTGGTCTTGGCCATTGCAAAGGTTAGCGGCTTATGGTCCACAAAGGCGGTGAAAGGACGTCCTTCCAGTAGGAACCGAAAATGGCAGCTGGCCAGAAAAAGGGCGAGCAACTCCCGGTCGAACGTGCTGTATGCTCTCTCGTTCTGCCGTAGTTGATGGCTGAAGAATGCCAACGGCTGCCATGTCCCGTTCACCCACTGCTGTTGCACGGCACCAACTGTGTAGTCCGATGCGTCGGTGGTGAGGGCGATGGTGGCTCTTGGCAGCGGGTGCGCCAGCATAGTCGCATTGGCTAAGGCGCTTTTGGTGTCGGCGAGCGCTCGAGTGATGTCATCCGTCCAGTCTATCGGGCTCTTGCCAGTCTTGCCCTTGAGGGCCTCGTACAGGGGCTGCATGAGTAGTGCCGCCTTAGGCACGAAACAGTGGTAAAAGTTAACCATGCCTAGGAATTCCTGCAGGGCCTTTATGTTCTGCGGGCGTGGAAAGGATGTCACCGCCTCTACCTTCGAAGGTAAAGGAACCGTTCCCTCTGAGGTGATGCGATGCCCCAGGAAGTCAATTTGGTGCAGGCCAAACTGACACTTGGCCGGGTTGATAATCAGGCCGTGTTGGCTGAGGCGTCGAAAAAGGGTGCATAGGTGACATGTATGCTCTTCCTTAGTAGGACTGGCAATTAGGATAACATCCAGGTAGACAAAGAGGAACTTGAGGTCCCGCAGCACGGAGTCCATCAGGCGTTGGAAAGCCTGGGCGGCGTTCTTTAACCCAAACGGCATTCGCAAAAACTCAAAGAGGCCGAATGGGGTTATGACTGCGGTCTTCTGGATGTCTTGTGGATGAACTGGGACCTGGTGGTAGCCCCAGACGAGGTCGACTTTTAAGAACACGGTGTTCCCTGCCAAATGGGCAGAGAAATCCTGAATGTGGGGGATCGGGTACCGATCAGGAGTGGTGGCGTTGTTTAGGCGTCGATAGTCGCCGCATGGCCGCCATCTGCCGCCAGGCTTTGGGACGATATGGAGGGGTCTAGACCAGGGACTATTTGACCGGCGAATAATCCCTAACCGTTCCATGGTTGCGAACTCTGACTTTGCGACTGCCAGCTTGCCAGGTTCCAGGCGCCGGGCCCACGCGTAGACCAGGGGGCCGTTGGTGGTGATGTGGTGTTCCACACCATGTTTCGTGGCTGTGGAGGAGAACGTGGGTCTTGTAATGTCGGGGATTTCGCCGAGCAGGCGAGCGAACTCATCAGGAGTCGGGAACGCACAGGAGACGGTGCGCGATGTAGTGTTACTGCGGTAACACGGAAGAGAATTAAAAGTTGCTGCGTTGATCAGCTGCCGGTTCCTAATGTCGACCAGGAGGCTGTTGGCACACAGGAAATCCGCGCTGAGGAGGGGCTGGGAAACTTTGGCCGTAAAAAACTCCCAGTGAAAACATTGCCCCCTGAGGCACACCTCCACTCGCCGTCTGCCGAAAGTCCGAATTGCTCCACCATTGGCCACTTCAAGGGTGGGGCCGTGATTCCCCGTCTGCCCATCGAGGGCGGACGTGGGTAAAATGCTGCACTGCGCTCCGGTGTTGCACAGAAAACGACGACCGGAGAGAGTATCAGTGATGAACGGCAATTTGCCTGCATTGCTGATCGCCATCGCGGCCGCGGGGTGCCCGTTAGACCCGTCCCTCAGTGGTCGCAGTGTCAGTTGTTTTTTGTTTTGTTGGGGAAAACTGCAGGGAGGGTGGCAACGCTTCGCCTTCGTGCTGAACTGCGCGTGGTAGAAGCACAGCCCAGCAGGCTGACGAGCTGGGGCGGCGTCTGCGGGGGATGGGTGCCTCGTAGCGGCTCAGTACTGCCGAGTTACAGCGAAAATTTTGTCAGCCTCCGCAGCGAGTGTTGCGCAGTCTTCAACTTCAGATCTGGCCAGGGCAGCTTGTACCTGTTCAGGCAGTTGGCTGAGGAAAATCTCGCGGAATAGGAAACATTCCCGTTCTGAGCCCAGGAGTGTGAGCATTTGGCTCATCAACTCTGAAGGCTTGGAGTCTCCGAGCCCGGGCATAGCGAGTAATCGACGGGCGTGCTCCGATTTTGTGAGCCCGAAAACCTGCAGTAACCGCGCTTTGAGGGTTTCATACTTGCGCTCCGTTGGGGGGTCTTCGAGGAGGCTGATGATCCGAGAGGCAGTAGAGCTGTCGAGTGCGGAGGCCACATAAAGGTACTTGGTCTGATCCGCATCGATGTTCCTCAGGGTGAACTGGGCCTCGACCTGAATAAACCACGAGGGTGCTTGCTGCTCCCAGAACTGCGGTAGCTTTAGCGAAACAGCGTTTGCTTCCATGCTGTGCTCTTCTTTTGTGAAAACGTGCACAAAAACGGGGTCACCAATATAGGAATTAACGAATTCCTACGAATAACGGAGATCGACACAAGAGAACAATTAAACAGGTCTTTACTCAATGGAGATGCCACGAGGACTGCCTGGGCAGCCCCGTGGTTTGCGACGTGACGTCATCGCGTTTGCCCGCATTTTCCCGCGCTCTTAAAGGGGCCACGCCCCGTACATGCAAACTCTATATACAAAACGCAGTAATGCCTAACACAATGGCACAGGTTTAGGCTGGTGTTAGAACATCGTTAAAGAGAGTTATATACAGTTAGCCAGAGACATAGAGACATAGGCCTAGAAATTGAGTGCCCTTAGCGCCGATTTTGCGGCGCTAGAGGGCCTAGCGCTGCATTTGGCGCCGGCGCCGAAATTGCCTGGGGCCCTTACGCCGCGGTAGACCGGTAGCGCTGCGCCGGCACCGATGACGTCATCGGTGTGCGCAGCGTCCCGGTTGCCATGACGACGGGCCCCAGCGCCGAAATTCAGTTGCGGCCGCCTCGCCCGTGGCAGCCGCAACTAAGACTCTGGCAACAGAGTCTTCCCCGAGTTTGCGCCGGCGCATTAAGGTCGCGCTGCGGCCGGCCGCTTTCCCGTCGGCTGCCTGCCCGCACCTCCCTCCCCGGACTCCTCCACCCCCCCCCCCGCGGAACAGATGCGTCTGGCCTGCAAGCCCGGCACTTGTCCGAGGTGCCGGGCTCATTTTTTCAATATTTGAACGGACAGCGGGCGGGTGCAGGCAGCTCCTCCTTAACTGAAGGAGGAGGCCTGCACTTCCCCAGCCTGCCGCACCGCATCGGGTGCCGCAGCGCCGGATTAGCGCCGCAATTCGGCACTTAGCGCCCATTGGGAGGCGCTCACGCCCGCCAGTAGCGCCGGCAGCCGTCTGGGCGCGGCGCTACTGAATTTTTGGCGCGCGCAAGGGAATTAGCGCCGGCGCTAAATTTCCGGCGCTAAAGCCCTGGCGCGGCGTCAACTCAATTTCTAGGCCATAGAGTCATAGAGTTATACAGCACAGAAAGAGGCCCTTCGGCCCATCGCGTCCGTGCCGGCCATCAGGCCCTGTCTAATCTAAACCCATTTTACAGCATTTGGTCCGTAACCTTGTCTGCTATGGCATTTCAAGTGCTCATCCAAATGCTTCTTGAATGTTGTGAGGGTTCCTGCCTCTACCACCCTTTCAGGCAGTGAGTTCCAGATTCCAACCACCCTCTGGGTGAAAAAGTTCTTCCTCAAATCCCCTCTAAACCTCCTGCCCCTTACCTTAAATCTATGCCCCCTTGTTATTGACCCCTCTACTAAGGGAAAATGATCCTTTCTATCTACCCTATCTATGCCCCTCATAATTTTGTACTCCTCAATCAGGTCCCCCCTCAGCCTTCTCTGCTCCAAGGAAAACAATCCCAGCCTGTCCAGTCTTTCTTCATAGCTGAAGCGCTCCAGCCCAGGTAACATCCTGGTGAATCTCCTCTGCACCCTCTCCAAAGCAATCACATCCTTTCTATAGTGTGGCGACCAGAACTGCACACAGTATTCCAGCTGTGGCCTAACCAACGTTTTGTACAGCTCCATCATAACCTCCCTGCTCTTATATTCTGTGCCTCGGCTAATGAAGGCAAGTATCCCATATGCCTTTTAAACCACCTTATCCACCTGTTCTGCTGCCTTCAGGGATCTATGTACATGCACACCAAGATCCCTCTGATCCTCTGCCTTTCCTAGGGTCTTACCATTCATTGTTTATTCCCTTGCCTTGTTAGTCCCTCCAAAGTGCATCACCTCACACTTTTCAGGGTTAAATTCCATTTGCCACTGTTCCGCCCATCTGACCAACCCATCTATATTGTCCTGCAGACTGAGGCTACCCTCCTCGCTATTTACCATCCCACCAATTTTCGTGCCATCTGCGAACTTACTGATCATACCTTTTACATTCACATCCAAATCATTAATGTAGACCACAAACAGCAAGGGACCCAGCACCGATCCCTGCGGTACCCCACTGGACACAGGCTTCCAGTCACAAAAACAACCTTCCACCATCACCCTCTGCCTTCTGCCACTAAGCCAGTTTTGGATCCAATGTGCCAAGGCACCCTGGATCCCATGGGCTCTTACCTTCTTGATCATTCTCCTATGCGGGACTTTATCGAAAGCCTTACTGAAATCCATGTGTACCACATCCACTGCACTACCCTCATCCACACACCTAGTCACCCCCTCGAAAAATTCAATCAAATTAGTCAGACATGATCTTCCCTTGACAAAGCCATGCTGACTATTCCTGATTAATCCTTGCCTCTCCAAGTGGAGACTAATTCTGTCCCTCAGAATTTTTTCCAATAATTTCCCTACCACTGATGTTAGGCTCACTGGCCTGTAATTCCCTGGTTTATCCCTACTACCCTTCTTGAATAATGGTACTATGTTACCTGTTCTCCAGTCCTCTGGTACATCCCCTGTGGCTAGAGAGGTTCTGAAAATTTGTGTCAGAGCGCCTGCAATCTCCTCCTTTGCCCCACACAGCAGCCTGGGGTACATCTCAGCCGGGCCTGGAGATTTATCCACTTTTAAGCCTGCTAAAACCGCCAGTACCTCCTCCCTCTCGATGCTAACATGTTCAAGTATATCACAGTCCCCCTGCCCGATTTCAATGTCTACTTTGTCCTTCTCCATAGTGAACACAGATGCAAAAAATTCATTTAAAACCCCACCTACATCTTCTGGCTCCACACACAGATTGCCACTTTGGTACCTAATGGGCCCTACTCTTTCCCTAGTTATCCTCTTGCCCTTAATCTATATATATAAATCGGTCGATCTGTCTGTCTGTCCTTCTGTCTGTCTGCACGTGTGCGTCTGGGCGGCTATGCGCTCGAAAGTTACAGGGCGTACCTACGCGCGCGTTACCTCCAAAGAAAGCTTACGCTTCCGAGACGGTTTTAAGCGTATTTACGTTTCGGCCGGGCTAAAATCGCGCCCGTGGTATCCGAAAAACCTTAACATTCCGCTCATTAGCATCTCATTATCCGCTCATTAGCGACAGAGTGACCTCGAGGTCGACCAATCGTACGGCGGCTTGCTGCCACGTGCGGCCGGGCCCCCCTACGGTCGAGTGATGGGACGATTGACCAAGCCTACGCTTTGGTGACCTGACGGTCGACCAATCGGTGCGTGTGTGGGCGGGCCTTATCGTTCTGAACCGAGGTGAGTCGCCGCCATCTTGCTTCCATTCTTTTTCCTGCTTTCTGCGTCTTTCTTTTCAAATATACATTCCACCAAAATAAAATTGAATTTATTAAATTGTTTTTTAAAAAATCACTCATTTGTAAATATTTTCTCTAACCTGAACATTCTTTTTCCTACCTTTCCCTGTTTTTTTCTTAGGCCTGAAAGCCTGCGCCTTTCTTGCCCAGCCACGCCCGAGCTAGGTGATTGGGCTTCTGCTAAGCTCCTCACCCCCCCCCATGTCACGTTACCCAGGGCAACGGCGTCAGCCACGAGGGTCAGGGTGCGCGCGCAGCAGCAGCAGGTGAGACGCGGTGTCTCTGTTCCACGCTCGGCTCGGGCGGGGCTCTCGACAGTGCTCTCGGCCTTGGTGAGTGCTCTGCGCTCGGCTCGGGCGGGGGGGGCGGGGCTCTCGACAGTGCTCTCTGCCTTGGTGAGTGTTCCGCGCTCAGCTCGGGCGGGTGGGGGGCGGGGCTCTCGACAGTGCTCTCGGCCTTGGTGAGTGTTCCGCGCTCGGCTCGGGCGGGTGGGGGGTGGGGCTCTCGACCTTGGTGAGTGTTCCGCGCTCGGCTCGGGCGGGGGGGGGGCGGGGCTCTCGACAGTGCTCTTGGTCTTGGTGAGTGTTCCGCGCTCGGCTCGGGCGGGGGGTGCGGGGCTCGGACAGCGGGGCGGCTGGGGCTTGGAGAGCATGGCTCTCGAGAGTGCGGGGCGGGGACTCCGAGAGCGGCCCCTTCCCCCCGGCCCCCTTCCCGCCCCCGCCCCCCTCGCCCCCTCCTTCGCCCCTCCTCCCTCCCCCCTTCCCCCCGCCCCCCCCTTCCCCCCCCCGCCCCTTCCCCCCCCGCCCTCCCTCCCTTCCCCCCCCACCCGCCCTCCCTTCCCCCCACCTGCTCTCTCTCTTCCCCCCAGTCGCTCTCTCTCTTCCCCCCAGTCGCTCTCTCTCTTCCCCCCAGTCACTCTCTCTCTTCCCCCCAGTCGCTCTCTCTCTTCCTCCCAGTCGCTCTCTCTCTTCCCCTCAGTCGCTCTCTCTCTCTCTTCCAACAACAACATGCCCTCGAAAAAGCCTCGGCACCGCCGGGCACTCCAGCTAGTATACTTATAAAACACCTTAGGATTTTCCTTTATTTTGCTCGCCAGTGTTATTTCATGGCCCCTCCTCGCTCTCCTAATTTCTTTTTAAAGTATCCCCCTGCACTTTTTATACTCCTCTAGGGCTTCCTCTGTCTTTAGTCCTTTGTATCTGCCAAAAGCTCTCCTTTTTTTCCTAATCCATTCTCGTATATCCCTTGACATCCAAGGTTGCCTGGGCTTGTTGGTCCCACCCTTGACCTTTACGGGAACATGTTGCCAATGTACTCTCTCAATTTCCTTTCTGAAAGACTCCCATTGCTCCGATGTGGATTTTCCTACAAGTAGCTGATCCCAGTCCACTTTGGCCAGATCCTGCCTTATCATATTAAAATCGGCCTTCCCCCAATTTAGAACCTTTATTTCCAGTCCATCTCTGTCCTTTTCCATGACTACCTTAAATCTCACCGAATTATGGTCACTGTCACCAAAGTGCTCACCTACTAACACTTCTACCACTTGCCTGGCCACATTCCCTGGAATTAGGTCCAGTACCGCCCCCTCTCTTGTAGGACTTTCTACATGCTGGCTCAAAAAGTTATCCTGGATGCACTT
Organism: Somniosus microcephalus; assembly: GCF_052327205.1. Classification (NCBI taxonomy): domain Eukaryota; kingdom Metazoa; phylum Chordata; class Chondrichthyes; order Squaliformes; family Somniosidae; genus Somniosus; species Somniosus microcephalus. The sequence goes on from NC_140997.1 coordinate 151,653,491, forward strand.
TAAGAATTCTGCACCCTCTAAGCCTTTCACACTCTGACTATCCCAGTTAATATTGGGGAAGTTGAAATCCCCCACTATTATTACCCTATTATTTACACAGTTCTCTGAGATTTGCCTACATATCTGTTCCCCTATCTCCCCCTGACTGTTTGGGGGCCTATAGTACACTCCCAGCAAAGTGCTTGCCCCTTTTTGTTTTTAAGTTCTACCCTTTTGGCCTCATTAGAGGAACCTGTTAATATATCATCCCTCCTTACAGCAATAATTGACTCCTTAATTAACATTGCAACACCCCCTCCTCTTTTAGCCCCCCCCCTCTGTCTCGCCTGACGATTCTATACCCCGGAATATTGAGCTGCCAGTCTTGCCCCTCCCTCAACCATGTCTCCATGATAGCAACAATATCATACTCCCATGTGTTCATCAACACCTTCAGTTCATCCACCTTATTCGCAAGACTCCTTGCATTAAAATAAATGCCATCCAGCCTTGCCCTACTCCCTTGTGCCATTACATATTTGCTCTGCCTTCAAGCTGACTTGTTTGTTCCTCTATATTTGGCTGTACATCACCCCCTATTATAGCTCCACTCTGTATCCCATCCCCCTGCCAAGTTAGTTTAAACCCCCCCCCAACAGTGCTAGCAAATCGCCCCGCAAGGATATTTGTCCCATTCTGGTACAAGTGCAACCCGTCCGACTTGTACAAGTCCCACCTTCCCCAGAAGCAGACCCAGTGGTCCAGGAAACTAAAGCCCTCCCTCCTGCACCAACTCTTTAGCCACGCATTCATCTGCTCTATCCTCCTATTCCTATACTCACTAGCACGTGGCACCAGGAGTAATCCAGAGATTACAACCTTTGAGGTCCTGCTCTTTAATCTGCTACCTCATCCCTCTTCCTACCCATGTCGTTGGTCCCAATGTGAACCACGACTTCTGACTGTTCACCCTCCCCCTTCAGAATGCCCTACTGCCGTTCAGTGACACCCTTGACCCTGGCACCAGGGAGGCAACAAACCATCCTGGAGTCACGTCTACGGCCACAGAAACGCCTATCTGTTCCCCTTACGATAGAATCCCCTACCACAGAGTCATTCAGTGGTTCTGCCACATTCTCCGCATTTACCCCTTATTGAATCTTTTTATCATTTTGAACACCTCGGTGAGATCGCACGTCAATCTCCTATACTCAAGGGAAGCAATCGCTGCATATTAGACAAAGCGTCGCCAGGCAGTGTGTTCTGGTAACTGTCACTTTAAAACTCAGTTCTTGCACAAAGGCAGTTTAGCATCCAGCTAAAACCTGTCCTACTGCAGTGTTTGCAAAGTTTGATGTTAAAGCCTGCCTGGCAACAGGCTTGAGAGGGAATCTGACACACAATTTCCAAATATATACAGAGCGGTAATTTGAACCTAACCCACCAGCGGGGAACTGACAGGAAGGGTTTGGCTGCCCGATTCACAGCCTGTCCAATTTTCTTTTAATTGACTTCAGTGGAGAGTAAAATCAGACAGGGTGTGAAATGAACGGCCCATCCCATCCCATCAGTTCCCCGCTGGCCTGGGCAGGTTAGGCTGAAATGAGCGCTGCAGGTTGTGCAGTTGATTCAGTTTCAATCTGACTGGCAGCTTCTTTTGGCATTCAGGCAACTCGATATACAAAATCCAGGATATCCCGATGATCTTTTCTGGGAAATTCGAGAGATTGAGGAACACAATGAGCAGGTGGGTTGAACGATGGAAAAGGAATTGCTCGGTGGGTTTAATGGCCTTTTCTTCATCAGAAAACTTCCTACATTCGTAGTTCTAACAATGGGAGGTGTCATTATATATTCACAGAATGCGGTATATAATGATACGATATATGCACATGCCCTGTAGGCAACATTGTTACTTACTTTAATATTTACAAAGGGTAATGGTTGATGGGTGTTTTTGTGACTGGGAGGCTGTTTCCAGTGGGATTCTGCAGGGCTCAGTACAAGGTCCCTTGCTTTTTGTGGTATATATCAATGATTTAGACTTGAATGTGGGGAACAGATAGACGTTTCTGTGGCCGCAGACGTGACTCCAGGGTGGTATGTTGCCTCCCTAGTGCCAGGGTCAAGGGTGTCACTGAGTGGCTGCAGGACATTCTGAAGGGGAAGGGTGAACAGCCAGAGGTCGTGGTCCATATCGGTACCAACGACACAGGTAGAATGAGGGATCAGGTCCTGCGAACAAAATATAGGGAGCTAGGAAATAAATTGAAAAGCAGGAACTCAAAGGTAGTAATCTCAGGATTACTCCCAGCGCCACGTGCTAGCGAGAGCAGATATAGGAGAATAGGCCAGATGAATGCATGGCTGGTGAGATGGTATAGGAGGGAGGGATTTAAATTCCTGAGGCATTGGGACCGATTCTGGGGAAGGTGGGACCTGTACAAGCTGGACGGGTTACACCTTGGCAGAACCGGGACCAATATACTCACAGGGGGGTTTGCTGGTGCTGTTGGGAAGGATTTAAACTAGTTTGTCAGGGGGCTGGGAACCTAAGTGTGGGCCCAGAACAGAGAGAAAAAAAGCTGCAAGTGCAAGTTAGAAAAGTAGTCAGCAAAACTAGTAGGGAGCTGTAGGGGGTGGTGTGGTATGCCTCTGACTGTTTATGAGTGGTTCAAATCGCTCCCACGTCCCTGGGTTCTAGACACCGGACATAGGTACAAGGCGGCGATGCAGAAAAGACTCGAGTAGACAGGTGGTTGGATGTAAGCAAAAGCAAGATTTTTATTGAAGAACTTAACACAATCTTATGAAAAGTTACCGGTATAAACTTTTACAGGCAAAATACAAAATAACTATACTTATACAGGGAATGGGGAACACATGGCACATCGAGGGAAAACGACTCCCACCCCCTATACCTAACTAGGTTAAGCTATCAGGGATAGGAATTCATGCTCACCAATCCAAAAGGTCTGCTGAATTCAAAATAGCGGTAGGGTTTGGGGTTCGCTCTTTGTGCTCTCTGGAGCCTGCCGTCATCACATGGTCTCAGGGTGCTGCAAGGGCGTCGTCCAGGTACAAGTACCCCAAAGTTAAAGGCCTAGAAATTCAGTGTAGCCCCGTTTGGGGCGCCAGCCTTGCCAGGGCGCTTTAAGTAGCACCCCGGAAGCAGTCGCGGCCACCCGCCGGAAATTCAGTAAGCACACCCCAGAGGGAAGCGCAGCACTACTGGAGGTGCCCTGCATCCCACTTGGGGCGCTGCAGCTGAATATCGCTGCGCAACGTGCCGCAGCGCCGCACACTGCGGCATGGCGTGCTGCAGTACTGCAGGCCTTCCTCCCCTTCTTAAAGGGGAGGGGCCTTGTGCAGCGTGATCGAGGATCGCGAGTGCCAGCAAAAGAGCCCGGCACCGAGGAGAAGTGCCGGGCTCTTGGAACGCAGTTGGCACTCCGCCGGGGTGGGGGGGTTGGGCTCAGGAGGCCGGGGACGGCAGCGCGGAGAGGTGCTGGCAGGCGGCCAGCAAAAAAAATGGCCGCCCTTCACCTCTCCTTTAATTAGCGCCTCTACCGCCGCAGGTAGGCCCCCCTGAACCGGTCGCAAATAGCGTCTGGCGTTAAAGCAGGGTGCGCATCTAAATATTGCGATCGGGGCGTTAGCGGGGCGCTACGCACACTGATGACGTCATCGGTAGCGGCGCAGCGCTAACGGCTAGTGCCGCCATTAACGTCCCGCTAAATTTAGCAGGAGGCATGGCCAGTGGCTTCCAACCCATTTAGCGCCCTCTTTAGGTGCTAACAGGTGGTGCAGCGAACTGAATAGAAACATAGAAACATAGAAACATAGAAGATAGGAGCAGGAGTTGGCCATTCGGCCTTTCGAGCCTGCTCCGCCATTCAATGAGATCATGGCTGATCATTCAAATTCAGTACCCTGTCCCTGCCTTCTCCCCATATCCCTTGATCCCTTTAGCCTTAAGAAATATATCCAACTCTTTCTTGAATATACTTAATGAACTGGCCTCCACCGCCCTCTGTGGCAGAGAATTCCACAGGTTCACCACTCTCTGGGTGAAGAAATTCCTCCTCATTTCAGTCCTAAATGGCTTACCCCTTAGCCTTAGACTATGACCCCTGGTTCTGGACTCCCCGGCCATCAGAAACATCCTTCCTGCATCTAGTCTCTCCAGGCCTGACAGAATTTTATAGGTTTCGATGAGTTCCCCTCTCAATCTTCTAAACTCCAGTGAGTATAAGCCCAATCGACACAATCTCTCCTCATACGTCATTCCTGCCATCCCAGGTATCAGCCTGGTGAATCTTTGCTGGACTCCTTCCATGGCAAGAACGTCCTTCCTCAGGTAAGGCGACCAAAACTGCACACAATACTCAAGGTGCGGCCTCACCAAGGCCCTGTACAACTGTCGCAAGAAATCCTTGTTCCTGTACTCGAACCCTCTTGCTACGAAGGCCAGCATACCATTTCTAGGCCAAAGTCTCTGCTTGGGTACTTTACCTCACAGGGATGATGCTTCCTCTTCCTCGGCCAGCAGTTGGAGTTTGGATGAAGATAGTCGCAGGTCAGCTGGACTGAAGGCCCGATTATTCGAAGCTTTTCTTCAATCGTCTTTCCATTCGTCTTCTTCACCACCTCGCCTCGTCGCATCCCGTCTCGCCTGGCCTGGTTTCTCCGTGTCCGCCTGGCGCAATGCCGGGTGTCCCTGATGGAATGGGGAAGGCACGGGCAGTGGCCGGGCGGTAAGCGCGGGACGGGGGAAGAGCAGTATCCACGAGGGTGAGGGGCTGGAGCCGGAGCAAAGGCTGAGAGCAGAGAGAGAAGGTTGCCTGTGGTCCTACAATTATACTCCTTCAGATGGCCCTTATCTGTGCGCCAAATCAGCTTAGTTCTTTTTCCCAATCTTGGCGGGCTATTTTAAATAACAGTAGCAATCTACCCTAACTGTTTTTTTAGATGGCTGGTAATCACATCTACTGGCCTGATAATTGACTAGTTTTGTTATTAATACATCTTAATGGGCCTGTCCAGCCTCGATGGCTTCCTTAAGCTGTTCCTGATTATTTTTGCAAACTGCTTGATGGCCTTAACTATAGGCCTAACTGGTTTTGATCTGTCTCTGATATGGTCTAATACATAATTCAAAGCCCTGTCTGGTTTTCAAAATGCAAAGTCTCTCTTCACAGAAACTACAGCTTTGGTTTCGATTTCTCCATGAGCTGCCTGTGCCGCAGAGTCCTAGTTTTTAAAATCTCACAGGATGCCATCTTGGGTACCCTTTTTCATTAAAATGTCCATGCAGGGTCCCTTTTTTTATTAATAACCTTTGGGGAAATGTAGAAATTTTGCAAATCTTACACTCCCCCCTGTGATTCTAAAACTTGCTTGAAGTATCATACTTTTACAAAGTGAGCAAAAAATGTCTGACCCTCCATAGTCGATCTTCCCCTGTAATTACCTGTCTAATATACCCACAACACATGCACTTCCCTTTCCGTGAAAATGTTGTGCTCATCAGCATACAGAGAGTAAAACTACAGACTTTACAGACATCCAAGCATGGAGGGGTCCAACACCCCTGCACCACTTGGTACACATACATCTTTATTAAACGCATCGCAAAAAACCAGAAAAACCTTTATTAAAAACGACAAACACAAAAAAAACAACAACCTTTAATCAAAATTCAAGCAAAAGACTCAAACAGGCGTATCTCCCTCCACGGTTACATAATGTTCCTTCCAGATCTTCTGCTTACGGAATTCCAACAACTGACCTTTTCACTTACATTGAATGCAAACTAGATACAACACTATCCCTAACTGGCAAACCACGAGAATGTGGGAAGCCAGTCTGATCCACGAAGGGACTTCTACGTTATTGAAAATGTCCCACTGTAGGAATCAACGGATTACTATCTAAATCACTGAGGTCGAGTCAGTTCAGTAAATTAACCGAATTTAATTAAACTGGTGAACAAAACAAAAACATGCAGGAGCAACAGCAAACAGGTCTATGCAGTAGCTTGTTTCATGAGGTCCGAACTCAGAACCTCCCACCTCCGGCGTCATGACATCATCACATTTCCCGCCACTCGGGGCACCACGTGACCAACTGATGCGCTATCAATTACTCATAAAAGACTGAGAGTTAAGAGAGTAACTAAAGGCTTTTATTAACAAAAGAATGAAGGTCTGCCTCGAGTGGTCGACCGGTCCAGAATACCAAGGGGCTGGGGAGCAGTCACCTTTATACTAGGACTTGTGGGAGGAGTCAGCCGAGGCATGTCCAGGCATGTACACAGTGGAATACAAACAGTGGTTTACCACATTCACCCCTTGTTTAAAATTGAGTCCGGCGGGGTGAAGTGTATTAAAAGTTAGTGTATTGGAGTCTCTCCGGAGGTCTTGTCTGCTGCTGTGATCGGCGTGGCGACGGCAGGTGTAGTGGAGCTTCCGGCGTCAAGTCCCGCGTAGGCTGTGGCACAGGCGTGTCGTCCTCGTAGATGTCGAGCGGGTCGCTGGGCCCAGGCCTGCCGTCTGCTGGGGCTGGATATCGGATCGTGGGGGGGGGTGGTAGTGAGTAGTGGGTTACTGCGGCCCCCGAGGGTGCAAGGTCTCTTATGGAGACTGTGTCCTCCCGCCTGTCCGGGTATGCAATGTAAGCATACTGGGGGTTGGCGTGGAGGAGGTCGACCCTCTCGACCAGGGGGTCCGTTTTATGGGTCCTCACGTGCCTTCTCAGTAGGACCGGCCCTGGGGACGTCAGCCATGGCGGTAGCGATGTCCCCGATGTGGACTTCCTTGGGAAGACAAACATTTTCTCATGAGGGGTGGCGTTAGTGGCAGTGCAGAGCAGTGACCGAATAGAGTGGAGCGCATCGGGGAGCACATCCTGCCAGCGGGAGGTTGGAAGGCCCCTAGACTTTAAGGCTAGCAGGGCGGCCTTCCAAACTGTCGCATTTTCTCTTTCCACCTGTCCGTTCCCCCGGGGGTTGTAACTGGTGGCCCTGCTTGTGGCAATACCCCTAGTTAGCAGGTACTGACGGAGTTCGTCGCTCATGAACGATGAGCCCCGGTCGCTATGGATATAGCTGGGGAAACCGAACAGGGTGAAGAGGTCGTTCAGACATTTAATGACCGTGGCACTGGTCATGTCCGGGCAGGGGATGGCGAACGGGAAATGGGAGTACTCATCAATAATATTGAGGAAGTACACATTGCGGTCGGAGGAGGGGAGAGGCCCTTTAAAATCAACGCTCAGGCGCTCGAAGGGGCGAGTGGCTTTTATCAGGTGGGCCCTGTCTGGTTTATAAAAGTGCGGTTTGCACTCAGCGCAGACTTGGCAGTTCCTGGTCATGGTCCTGACCTCCTCAATAGAGTAAGGCAGGTTGCGGGCCTTGATGAAGTGGAAGAACCTGGTGACCCCCGGGTGGCAGAGGTCATTGTGGAGGGCCCGCAGTCTATCGATCTGCGCGCTGGCGCAGGTGCCACGCGATAGCGCATCCGGGGGTTCATTGAGCTTCCCGGGCCGGTACAAGATCTCGTAATTGTAGGTGGAAAGTTCGATTCTCCACCTCAAGATCTTGTCATTTTTGATTTTGCCCCTCTGCTTGTTGTTAAACATGAAAGCAACTGAACGTTGGTCAGTGAGCAGGGTAAATCGTTTTCCGGCCAGGTAGTGCCTCCAATGACGCACAGCCTCCACAACCGCCTGGGCCTCCTTCTCAACAGCGGAGTGTCTGGTCTCCGGGCCTTGGAGGGTTCGTGAAAAGAAGGCCACGGGTCTCCCCGCCTGATTGAGGGTAGTGGCCAGGGCAAAGTCGGACGCGTCGCTTTCCACCTGGAAGGGGATGGATTCGTCCACTGCGTGCATGGTGGCTTTGGCAATGTCTTCCTTGATACGGTGGAAGGCTAAGCGGGCCTCTGCCGTCAAGGGAAAAGAGGTGGACTTGATCAGCGGATGGGCCTTGTCCGCATAGTAGGGGACCCACTGGGCATAATAGGAGAAAAACCCTAGGCACCTCTTCAGGGCCTTGAGGCAGTGGGGCAGTGGGAGTTCCATAAGGGGACGCATCCGGTCGGGGTCGGGGCCGATGACTCCGTGTTCCACAACACAACCAAGGATGGCGAGGCGGTTTGTGCGGAATATGCACTTCTCCTTGTTATATGTCAGGTTCAGGAGTTGGGCGGTGCGGAGGAATTTTTCGAGGTTTGCGTCATGGTCCTGCAAGTCACGGCCGCAGATGGTCACATTGTCCAGATATGGGAAAGTGGCCTGCAACGCATTTTGATCTACCATCCGGTCCATCTCCCTTTGGAAGACGGAGACCCCGTTGGTGACGCCAAAGGGAACCCTAAGGAAGTGACAGAGGCGGCCGTTTGCCTCAAAGGCAGTATACTGGCGGTCCTCAGGGCGGATAGGGAGCTGGTGGTACGCTGATTTCAGGTCAATGGTTGAGAAGACGCGGTACTGCGCGATCTGGTTGACCATATCAGCTATGCGGGGGAGTGGGTAAGCGTCCAGCAGGGTGTAGCGATTTATTGTCTGGCTGTAGTCGACGACCAGGCGCTGCTTCTCGCCGGTCTTAACGACCACAACCTGGGCTCGCCAGGGGCTGGTGCTGCCCTCAATAATCCCTTCCTTCAGGAGCCGCTCCACTTCGGTTTTAATGAAAACCCTGTCCCCGGCACTGTATCGCCTGCTCTTTGTGGCGATGGGCTTACAGTCGGGGGTGAGGTTAGCAAACAGTGGAGGGGGGGTGACTCTGAGTGTGGAGAGGTTGCACCTGGTGCGCGGCGGGCAATTTGGGAGCTGCTGGCTGCGGACTGTGAGTGGGGGTAGGGGTCCACCGTACGCCATCGTAACACTTTTAAGGTGGCACTGAAAATCTAACCCCAGCAGGACGGCAGCGCAGAGGTCGGGCAGGACCAGAAGTTTAAAATGATCGTACACGGTCCCGTCTACTACGAGTGTCACTACGCAGTAGCCGCCAATGTCCGCCGACTGTGACTCGGAGGCCATAGAAATCCGCTGGTGCGCAGGCAGGACTGGGAGAGAGCAACGCCGCACCGTGTCGGGGTGGATGAAGCTCTCCGTGCTCCCAGAGTCAAAAAGGCAGATTGTATCGTGGCCATTTACCTTAATGTCCATTGTGGAGCTGGCCAGCTGGTGCGGTCTCGCTTGGTCCAGTGTAACGGATGCCAGCGTAGGGGTCGGTGTGTCGCTGCGGGTATCAGATGAGGTGGTGTTGGGGGCCTGCTGCATTCCGGCTGTCGTCCAAGATGGCGGTGTCCATGATCCCCATGTGGCTGGAGGCGTCCAAAATGGCTGCTGTACCGGTGGTGCGCACATGGCCGGGGAGGCCCAAGATGGCGGCCCGCATGGCCCACACGCGGCGCTGCTGGGGTTCGGGGTGGCTTTGGCCCTGCAGACGTTAGCGTAGTGTCCCATCTTCCCGCAGCCCGAGCAGATCGCGTTTTTCGCCGGGAAGCGCGCTCTGGGGTGTTTTGCCTGGCCACAGAAGTAGCATTTCTGGCCTTGGGGCACTGCTGTCTGGCCTTGGGACACTGCTGCGGTAGTTGGGCCGTTGCTGGGGTGTGGCTGGGGTGGCACGGCGCTATGAGGTGGTCCTACCATGTCCCAGGCTGTCATTCCCCGCGGCGTCCACGGTGCAGAGGAGTAGGCATCCATGCCCCGGTAGGCTGCATCCAATGATAGTGCGAGTTCAGAGGCCTTGTTGAGGTCGAGGTCACTCTGCTCCAACAGTCGCTGTCGGGTGTAATTGGATCTGTGGCCCGCTACAAAAGCGTCCCGGATAAGTTCCTCTGTGTACACGGCGGCCTTTACATCCTTACAACCACAGGCCCGGCCAAGCACAGACAGTGCCTGAAGGTATTCCACGGTCGATTCCCTAGGTTGTTGTTTACGACTCCCCAGAAGGTGCCTGGCGTACACTTCGTTCACTGGGCGCATATACTGGTCCTTGAGGAGCTTGATAGCGTCCACGTACGAGGTCGCGTCTTGGATGACCGAGTACACTCGGTGGTTCACTTTGGAGGTCAGGACATCCAGTTTGTCCTCGTCCGATTTGATTGCTGCGGAGGCGGTCAGGAATTTTTCGAAACACTTAAGCCAGTGAGTAAACTTGATGGATGAGTCCGCCTCCCGATGATCTAAGTCCAGGCATGCTGGTGTGAGGATCTTCTCCATTATAAAAATTTTGTTAATAAAATTGATGCACTATCAATTACTCATAAAAGACTGAGAGTTAAGAGAGTAACTAAAGGCTTTTATTAACAAAAGAATGAAGGTCTGCCTCGAGTGGTCGACCGGTCCAGAATACCAAGGGGCTGGGGAGCAGTCACCTTTATACTAGGACTTGTGGGAGGAGTCAGCCGAGGCATGTCCAGGCATGTACACAGTGGAATACAAACAGTGGTTTACCACACCAACGTGATGACGTCATCATGTTGTTTCAGGGTTTTTACAGAAAGCTTGTTTACACTCAGCAAATGGACATAGGTGCTGTAACATTGCTTTAAAGACAGTTATTCATTTGTACAGGAGTTCATTGGTGGTTTTACCACATGCACCCCCCCAGAAGTGTCTTTAATCATCAAAGTCAATCACAGAGGAGGTCGGACAATCCTGTCGGAGCAACTCCGATATTCCCGGAGAGTAATGGATGGTGCAGGAGAGGAGCTGGGCCGCGGGGCCGATGGGCCAGGCGTAGCGGCCACAGGCGGTCGCCCACGACGCGGCGGCTGTGCTTTTTCGACTGGCTGGCCGAGGTCCAGGTGCGCAGCCTTGAGGCGGTCCACGGAAATGTAGTTGGGCGGCCCGCCGACGTCTACCAGAAAACTCTTGGCGCCCGCCTTCAGTACCCGGAAGTGGCCCGTGTATGGAGGCATGAGGGGACTATGGTGGGCATCGTGCTGTACAAAAACGAATTTAGCCCTCATGAGCAGTGGCGGAACATGTGACGCAGGCAGTCCATTCTGTGAAGTCGGAATGGGCTGGAAAGCATGCGCCGTGGCTCGGTAAGCCTCCAGTTGTTCAGTGGCAGACCACGGACGCATCGGTGACGGGAAAAACTCGCCGGGGACCATGAGCGGCTGGCCGCAGACCAGTTCGGTGGCCGACGCCTGCAGGTCCTCTTTAGGCGCCGTGCACAACCCAAGCATTACTCATGGCAACTTATCCATCCACGCGGTCCCTTGGAGGGTAGCCCGCAGCAATGCCTTCAGAGAATGATGGAAGCGTTTGCATAACCCATTGGCCTGCGGGTGGTAAGCCATGGTGCGATGGAGCTTGGCGCCCAATTCTGAAGCCACGGTGTTCCATAAAGCAGAGGAGAACTGCGGCCCGTGGTCCAATGAAATGTCTGATGGCACGCCGAAATGGGCAACCCAGGACGAAAGAAGAGCCCGGGCGATGTCCGTGGAGGTGGTGGACGTCAATGGAATGGCCTCCGGCCATCTGGTGGTATGGTCGACGATCATCAGCAGATGCATGAACCCTTGTGATGGTGGTAGTGGGCCCACGAGGTCGATATGAACATGATCGAATCGCCGCTCCGGTATCTTGAAAATGGCGACAGGAGCTTTAACATGGTGCTGCACCTTCGCTCTCTGGCACACGACACAGGTGTTGGCCCAGTCGCGCACATCTTTTCGCATTCCCCTCCAGACAAACTTGGATGCTAACAACTTCTGTGAAGTCCACACATCCGGGTGGGCAAGGTTGTGCATGATATCGAAGACTTTCCTGCGCCAGGATGACGGAACGATCGGGCGTGGGTCTCCCAGGGAGACATCGCAGAGCAAGGGTGTGCCATCTGAGTGGAAAAGTACGTCCACTGGCCGCAGGCCGGACGAATCGGAACGGAAAGCTTGCGTCTCCGGGTCAGCCGCTTGGTTGACCGCCATTAGTGAATAGTCGAGACCCAGTTGGACAGCCTGGACGGCCGCACGCGAAAGGCAGTCGGCAACCACGTTGTCCTTGCCGGCCACATGACAGATGTCGGTGGTAAACTCGGAGATGAAAGTGAGTTGCCGTTGCTGTTGGGCCGACCACGGCTCAGTCGTCTTGGCCATGGCAAACGTCAGGGGCTTGTGATCCACAAAAGCGATGAATTGGCATCCTTCCAATAAAAAATGAAAGTGGCGGATGGCCAGGAACAACACCAACAGCTCTCGGTCAAATGTGCTATAGCTACGTTCGTTACTACGTAACTGGCGGCCTAAAAACGCCAGCGGTTGCCATGCCCCGTCGACCCATTGCTCTTGCACGGCACCGATGGCGTAGTCCGACGCATCTGTCGTGAGCACGATGGTGGCGCCGGGCAGCGGGTGCGCGAACATCGTCGCATTGGCGAGGGCCTCCTTCATGTCCCCAAATGCGCGGTCCATGATCGACGACTAGATCACCGGTTCTTTCCCCGGTTTCCCTCGGAGTGCCTCGTAGAGCGGCCGCATGAGCTGGGCGGCCTGGGGGACAAAGCGATGGTAAAAGTTTACCATGCCGAGGAATTCTTGGAGTGCCTTGACGGATTGTGGCCGTGGGAATGCAGCGACGGCTGCCACTTTCGCCCTGAGTGGCAGTGCCCCTTCCGCGGTGATGCAGTGGCCCAGAAAATCGATCTGCCTCAGTCCAAATTGGCACTTGTTTGGGTTAACTATAAGGCCATGCTCCTGGAGACGGAGGAAAAGGACGCACAGGTGATGTAGGTGTTCTTCCTTGGGCGCGCTGGCGACGAGGATGTCATCGAGGTATACGAAAAGGAATTTGAGATCCCGGAGCACCGAATCCATGAGACGTTGGAACGCCTGCGCCGCATTTTTAAGCTCGAAAGGCATCCTTAAAAATTCAAAAAGGCCAAATGGGGTAATGACCGCTGTTTTCTGGACATCCTGAGGGTGGACGGGCACCTGGTGGTATCCGCGGATGAGGTCGATCTTGGAGAACCACGACGTGCCGGCCAAATGGGTGGAAAAATCTTGAATATACGGTATCGGGTACCGGTCTGGAGTTGTGACCTCGTTGAGGCGCCGATAATCACCACAGGGCCGCCACCCACCACCCGGCTTTGGCACGATGTGTAGCGGAGACGACCAGGGACTATCAGATCGGCGAACGATGCCCAACCGCTCCATAGTGGCGAATTCCGCCTTCGCGGCCTCGAGTTTACTGGCCTCTAAACGCTGAGCCCAGGCGTAAACTGGGGGGCCGATCATCGCGATGTGGTGTTCAACACCGTGTTTGGCGGTCGTCGCTGAGAAAGTGGGTTGAGCGAGCTCCGGAAATTCCTTGAGCAAGCGGGTGAACTCGTCGGGCGGCGACTCGGTGCGGGCAACCGCGTGGGTCATGCCGGAGCTCCGAAAACAGGGGATGGGGGCTCGTGAGGCTGCATGGATCAGGCGGCGATTACGTACGTCGACCAGTAGGTCATGCGTGCAGAAAAAATCGGCACCGAGGATTGCCAGTGGTATCATGGCGGTGATAAACTCCCAGTGGAAGAGTTGGCCGCCGAGACACAATCGGATACGCCGCTGCCCATATGTACGGATGGCGCTGCCATTGGCAGCCTGTAGTGGAGAACCGCGCCGCCCAGATCGGACGTCGAGAACCGAAGCGGGGAGGATGCTGCACTGAGCGCCCGTGTCGCATAAGAAACACCGGCCCAAAATGGAGTCGGTGATGTACAACAATTTCCCGGAATCACCAACTGTCATTGTGGAGGTGAAACCGACCTCGGGTCTTCCCTTCCGGTTGCGCAATCGGTGTAGCTGCTTTCTCGGTGCTGGCGGCACGAATTTACACGGGGGTCGGCAGCATCTGGCTTTCTGACCAAAACGGGCGTGGTAGTAGCAAAGGCCGGTCTGTGGAGGTGCCGAGGCGGGGTTCTTGGAGGCGGGGTGCATCGAGGTGGCACAATACTGTTGCATCACCGCCTAAATGGTGTCGGCTTCAGCCGCGAGCGCCACACCGTCCGTAGCCGTCGACCTGGCCAGGGCTGCTTGTACCTGCTCAGGGAGCTGGCTCAGGAACAGATCACGAAATATAAAATACTGCGGCTCAGAACCGAGGAGGGTGAGCATGTGGCTCATCAACTCGGAAGGCTTAGCATCGCCTAACCCGGGGAGTGTGAGCAAGCATCGTGCGCGCTCCGCCTTTGTGAGACCGAATACTTGCATGAGGCGCGCCTTGAGCATTTCGTACTTGTTCTCCCCGGGTGGGGTCTCCAGCAGGCTGATAATGCGGGAAGCCGTCGAGCTGTCCAGTGCGGAGACCACATAAAGGTAACGGGTCTGATCCAGCACTATGTTTCGCAGTTGGAACTGAGCCTCTGCTTGAACGAACCAGGAGGCTGCCTGTTGTTCCCAAAATTGAGGGAGCTTCAAACTCGCTGCATTTACATCCATCTTGTTCTTGAGCTTGCCTCCGCGAAAATCATCCGCGAAGCTTCGGGGTCACCAATGTATGAATCAACGGATTCCTATCTAAATCACTGAGGTCGAGTCAGTTCAGTAAATTAACCGAATTTAATTAAACTGGAGAACAAAACAAAAACATGCAGGAGCAACAGCAAACAGGTCTATACAGTAGCTTGTTCCACGAGGTCTGAACTCAGAACCTCCCACCTCTGACGTCATGACATCATCATGTTTCCCGCCACTCGGGGCACCACGTGACCAACGTGATGACGTCATCGCGTTGTTTCAGGGTTTTTACAGAAAGCTTGTTTACACTCAGCAAACGGACATAGGTGCTGTAACATTGCTTTAAAGACAGTTATTCATTTGTACAGGTGTTCATTGGTTGTTTTACCACACCACCAGGGTGGAATCACAATATCCAATATCTTAGTCCCTATCGCTACTGTTTTCTGCTCTAGAGTGTAAAAATGTTTCTGTGAAACTACAATGGCTTTGAGTATTTTGGTAAAGTGTTCAGCGAGAGTGGGAATTTCGTAGCCAAAGTGGGCTACGTACTTTTGCAAATCCGTAAAATTCTCCTTCACAGTGAGGTGAACAGTGGAGGGTTCAGGAATGGGGGCACTTCACTATTGGGCCACTTGAACTTCTGCCTCGGGTTTAAAACAGATGCTGCTTTCACTGACCGGACACCAGCTATGTTGTCCATGCTGGTAGTGGGACGCACCGGTGGTGACACAATATGTCCCACCTCCCATCTATGCTACCTGCGGGGGAACATGGCCTTGTGCCATTGCCTCCATGGTACAATTTATAGGCTTTGTGCCAGCAGCTCTGAACCCACCCTGCGGTATTGAATAGGCATTCAAGTGCTGGGGACACAGGATTATGTGTGATCCCCGGCTCCGGCACCCTGAGAGGTCAGTACCTGTCATAGCGTGCTCCCACTTTATGATGTAAGGCGGGACCGCTGTAAAACGAATGTGTGCACCCCCTTGAATGACTCCAATGTTCTCAAACTTGTATACCAGCGCAGGTCGGGCTGTCCTACACATGACCGGCATCCTAACTACAATCCCATGATTGTGTGGTTGGACCGACCACAATCCACGGGGACTGGATAGCCTTCGGAGGCTAGCCGGAGTTGGCACAGGTTTAATGCATTCTCAAAAGTGTGGAGGGCTGCGAGGTGCTAGTTGCTAATCCAGGAGGGGACCAAACACTGTTTTAAATCCTCCAGATTACTGCGGCCCTCAACCAGTAACCACGCCCCATATAACACGCACACCTCATTCTGCGCAGCCTGGTCAGAAGCATTTCTGTCCTCCCTTATGAGAGCATTTACCGTCTTTGCATGTTTTTCCAACTCCGCTATGATTTGCTTTAAATGGACCGTCATGGCCTGGTCCTCATGCAACTCCGAGCCCACTACCTTGTTCTCATCCAATAATATCTCCTTTAACTGAGTTTTTAAACCGTTTATCTGGGTCTGCAGTTCTATGTCATCTAAACTGCTGATGACAGAGGACCCAGTATTAAACGCAGCAAAAACATCATTCCATACTCCCCTTCTTTTCCTCCCTGCATTACCCAAAAACTCTCGGTGTGTGGTGTAGAGTTCGGTTTTGTCCACGTGGGTGAAATCGAACTCGTAAAACTTCTTGAACATGTCTTTTAATAGGGCCTGGTTTAGCTGCTCTGTTTCTTTGGGAAACCACTCCGGCAAATGTACCTCGGTGAGATTTAAAATCACGGAGGCTACCCCATAGTGTACCCCCTGGTACAGCATCTGATCGGTGGGGACTAGTACCAACCCATTCCCTGGTCCCTTGGTGGTGGTGTGGCAACCTTCCCTGGGTAACCTCGCCGCCTGCGCCGTGGGTGGCTGCTTACGGGGGCAGGTTACCCGCTCAGTGGCATTGACTGGGATCAGAGAGTATGGGACCGCACACGCATTCAGGCTGGTATCCCACTCCATCCCCTCCCTGGCGTCTTGCATCTGCCGGTGGAAAAAGATGGATATGCCTGCGGGGCAGGCCTCCTCTGACCCCCACATACAGATATAAATCCCTTGATCCGGTTCCCACTACTTGTCCCAACACACACTTAATCCTCCATGAGTCCCTGTGATCGTTCGGTGGGTGCTGCTCCCCAACCGTTCCCACTCGACTTTGGGGTTCCTCATTGTAATGATCAATAACATGCCATTCTAGAATAGTACACTAGGTGGAGCTATAGAGCTATAGAGCTGTATTGCTGTGTATGTAGTTGTATGTGTTTAAGACTACACTACCCAAGATGCACTAGGCTAACCAGAAGGCAGTAGTCAATATGGCGGCCTGCACACAGAAGCACACATGCTGAATCTCTACAGATTCTGTACCTAGAGAACGTGTACTGAATAAATGATTAGCTAGAAGCTAGCTGTGTTCATAATAAAAATGTCTAGTTATTAATGAACATAACATGGTACCAGGAGTTGTGAAAACCTGCTAAACATTGTGAAACACAACATGGAGTCTTTGAAGCCACCAGGAGGTTTGAATCTCATGGGAAATGTCGACTACAATTGGCGGGCTTTCAAACAACAATTCGAACTCTACATTGCTGCCATCGGGTTCGGTACGAAGCCAGACGCAAGGAAAGTAGCATTGCTGCTTATGGTTGCAGGCCCACAGGCGATAGAGGTATTTAATACATTTGTATTTAATCCAGAGGAGAACAGAGAAAATTTAGACAATGTGCTAAAGAAATTTGATACACATTGTTCTCCAAAAACGAACGAAACCTATGAGAGGTATGTTTTCTGTTCTCGGACACAGCAGCAAAATGAGGCTTTTGATAGCTTTTTGACTGATCTGAAACTGAAAGCACAGACATGTAATTTCTCTGAGCTGAAATCATCCATGATTCGTGATCAGATTGTGTTTGGTGTTCAGGATATAAAGGTCATGGAAAGTCTGTTGAGAGAAACCGAACTGACATTGGAAAATGCTGTGAAAATATGCCAAGCCAGTGAGCTAGCTCGACAGCACGCGAAGGCTTTCAGTGAAAGCAATAATGATGCGATTGTAGTAAGTGCTGCTATCGTTGCTGTGTCCTATAAGGGGAAGAAACATGGGCAGAACCGAAATGAAAAGCAATCGGAGGAAAGAAATTTTAATTGTAAACGCTGTGGTTACAAACACCAGTTAAGACAATGCCCAGCGTTTGGAAAAATGTGCACAAAATATCATGGAAAGAATCACTTTGCCAAACAATGCTTTTCAAAAATAACAACAAAGAAAGTGCAACAAGTCAATATGATTGAGGACACTGATTTAAGTGAGACATTTTTTGTACGAATGGTGTCATGTGACAATGTCAAAAATGATACAGAAAATGTGCAGCCCTCAGATATGGACAATGCTGAACATAAAGTTAATGCAGTAAAAGAGGACAAATGGATGATCCCACTGCAGGTAAATGGCGCATTAGTTACATTGAAACTAGATACTGGGGCAAAAGCAAACTTAATCAGTATGAGTGACATTAAAAACATGAAAGAAAAGCCCAAAATACAGAAAAAGTCAGTACTATTGAAGAAATATAATGGACAGAAAATAGATAGCTTAGGTGTATGCACACTTAAAGTGACAGTCAAAGACAAAGTGCATCATCTCATGTTTTCTGTTGTGGCTGAAGGACTTGATTCACTACTGGGTGACAAAGCTTGTGAAGACTTTGAACTGGTCAAGAGAGTATACCGTATAAATTGTGTCATAAGCAGACCAGATGACTCAGTGGATTCTGTAGTAAATAATTTCCAGGATGTGTTCAAAGGATTTGGAGTTCTACCATTCACATACAAGATCCAGCTAAAGGAGGATGCTCAGCCAGTGGTACATGCTCCACGAAGAGTTCCAGCACCCCTGCATGACCGGCTCAAGAAAGAACTGGACAGAATGACCACACTAGGAGTCATCAGGAAAGTCGAAGAGCCAACAGACTGGGTTAACTCTATGGTATGTGTGAAGAAAAAGAACAATGATCTAAGAATATGCATGGATCCAAAGGACTTAAATGCAAAAGTAAAATGTGAACACTACCAGATTCCCAAGCGAGAAGAAATCACCAGTGAAATGTCAGGTGCCAGATACTTTACAAATCTTGATGCCTCACAAGGATTTTGGCAACTAAAACAGGATGAAGAGAGCATCAAATACTGTACCTTCAACACAACATTTGGCAGGTATTGTTTCCTCAGAAAGACTTTCGGGATAATATCTGCATCTGAAATCTTTCATAGAGCGATGGAACACATAATTGAAGTTCTGGAAGGAGTCCGGGTCTATGTTGATGACATCATCATCTGGGGCTCCACACTGAAAGAACACAATGAGAGACTGACTAAAGTGCTACAGAGCATACGCCGGAATGGACTGAAGCTCAACAAAGCCAAGTGTCAGTTTGGTATCCAGGAAGTCACTTTCCTAGAAGATATTCTATCTGGTAAAGGAATAGAGCCAGATATGGAAAAAGTAAATGCCATACTCAAAATGCCCCGACCCACTGACAAAAAAGGAATACTACGCATCATGGGGATGATAAACTTCATTGGAAAGTTCATTCCTAACTTGTCAGCCAAGACAACCTGTCTGCGAGGTCTGCTACATGAAACAAATGAGTTTGCATGGACAGAAAGACATGAACAAGAGTGGATGAATCTCAAAACAGTGCTGACAACCACACCTGTACTCACCTTCTTTGACCCAACAAAGAGAATCAAAGTGTTAACGGATGCATCAAAGGATGGCCAAGGCGCGGTCTTGCTACAAGCAGATGGTGAAGTTTGGAAGCCTGTTGCCTGTGCCTCCAGGTCTATGACTGATACTGAGTGTTGATACGCCCAGATTGAAAAGGAATGTCTAGGCTTGGTAGTTGGACTAGAAAAGTTTCATGGCTACATATATGAACTTCCCACCTTCACAGTTGAGACAGACCACAGCCCACTGGTTGCCATCATAAAAAAAAATCTGAATGAGATGTCTCCAAGCATTCAATGACTCATGATGAAGCTACAAAGATATGACTTTGAACTGATCTACACACCAGGCAAATACATAGTGTTAGCAGATGCACTATCCTGAGCACCCACAATGAGTCAAGTGAGCTCTACTGAAGAAGACATGGATGTTCATGTGAGTATGGTCACTGCTGCGCTGCCCGTGTCAGACACAACATCAAAGCAAATAGCAGAAGAAACAGTAAAAGATACAGGGCTAAAAATTCAGTTTGGGGCACCAAGCTCGCCTGGGGGCCGGAATTACCGCTGCGCACGTAGCCACTTGCGCCATCGGGATATTCAGTTTCAGCACCCCAAGTGGAAGCCGGCCGCTAAACAAGGCTTTCGGCGCCCCGCTTGGGGCGCTGAAACTGAATATCGGTGCGCAAAGTGCCGCAGCACCACCCGCTGCGGCACGGCAGGCTGCGGTACTGCAGGCCTTCCTCCCACTGTTAAGGGGGAGGTGCCTGCAACAGCGCGATCCCCGCTAGCAAGTGCCGGCAAATGAGCCCGGCACCAAGGAGAAGTGCCGGGCTCTCGGGAAACAGCCGGCAATGCCGCAGGGGGGGGTGTAGGATGCCGGGGATGGAGGTGCGGGCAGGCGGCCGCCGAAAAAGCGGCCGGCCGCACCTCCACCTTAACTTGCCCCACTACCGCCACAGGTAGGCCCCTGTGTACCGGTCGCTATTTGCGGCCGGCGCGGAAGGGGCGGGCGCGACCTAATATGGCGCTTGGGGCGGTAGCGGGGTGCTGCGCACACCGATGACGTCATCGGTGGCGGCGCAGCGCTACAGGCTAACGCCGCCATTAGCGCCCCGCTAAATATCGCGGTGGTTGTGCCAGAGGCGCTAAAGCCTCTGAGTGGCCTCTTTGGGCGCAAACTGGTGGCGCAAGCAACTGAATTTCTAGGCCACAATGTTACAAACAGTAATAGAGAACATTCATCATGGTTGGCCAAAAGGTCCCTGTCCAAAATACTTTCACATAAGGTCAGAATTGAGTGTCGTAAGTGGACTATTACTAAAACATAACAGAATAGTCATTCCACAGGCTCTACGTCAAGACATGCTCAAAAGGATTCATGAGGGACACCTCGGAATTGAAAAATACAAAAGGAGAGCAAGAGACACTGTTTATTGGCCTGGCATAAATAAGGACATTGAGAACATGATAGCCGAATGTGAGACATGTCAGAAACACCAAAACAAACAAGCAAAGGAACCAATGATAGATGATCCACACGTGAAGTAAAAAAGCCTGATAGACTTAATCTTTGAGTACAAAGAAAAACAATATTGAAAATGTGTTGACTGTTGTGAAAATGTTTATGTTTATAGAGCACTAGCAAAAGTGTTACTGATATCATCTTTATCGTTTTTCTTGTAAGTTGATTGATATTGATTTTGTTTAACCTCAAAGAAAGGGGGATGTAATGATCAATAACATGTCATTCTAGAATAGTACACTAGGTGGAGCTATAGAGCTATAGAGCTGTATTGCTGTGTATATAGTTGTATGTGTTTAAGACTACGCTACCCACGATGCACTAGGCTACCCAGAAGGCAGTAGTCATGATGGCGGCCTGCACACAGAAGCACACATGCTGAATCTCTACAGATGCTGTACCTAGAGAACGTGTACTGAATAAATGACTAGCTAGAAGCTAGCTGTGTTCATAATAAGAATGTCTAGTTATTAATGAACATAACACTAATTTCCTTGCTCAGCTTCCAGAGCCACCACCACCTATCCAGTGGAATGTGTCCTTTACACGTTAAAAATATTCACTTTCCAACGGTGACGCTGACCCTCGTGGTAACGACCCGTACCCTGGGGCACAGGAGGGAGGTCTACCCATACGTGAATCCGGTTTCCTGGAGTACTGAGATGAATTGGACCCCAGCCATCCTGGCCACCTTCCCTCGTGGAAGTAGACGGCGGTCTCCTCCGCATCCTGTTCACCGCTCCCATCGATCGCTGCAGGCGCCTTGTCTCCCGAGCACCCGTAGATGTGGGAGTCCTGGACATCGCCTCATCTTTCCAAGCTCATCCCAATCAGGGCAAATGGGATCACGACACCCTTCATCCTGAAAGTCTTTCTACAAAAGATACAAAAACATGCAGCCAAGTCCCCAAGAGATTCTCTGGCTTGGTGAAGCATGGTCGGGTCCCGCGACCTCGACTCAAATATATACACTTTTAGGAGATTGCTTACTTAAAACTACCCATCATCTTATTTAACTTAACCTAAAACACCCAAGCCTAAGCTAAATAATTAAACTTAACTCATAAACACAAACCAAAACTTGAACTAAACTATATATACATCCGCCGCCCGTCTCTGGGCGGCCAGGCTAATCCCTGGTCAGACTGCGCCTCGCCGCTACCCCCAGCGTGACCGCACCATCCTGCACTGTTGGTCCCTCGCAGCCCATGGCTGCTGGCTGAGGACCTCTGTCCTTGGACCCTTCCCTGGCTCGAGGGGCGGCCTTTGGTAACTGGAGGGCTGGTGACCTGGGCCTTCTCGGCTGGGGCGTCCGTGGGGACCGTCTGGGGGCCTTGACCTTCTTGGCCGCTGGGCCTTTAATCCGAACCACTGCTCCCTCAGGCTTGACCCCTCCCGAACCTGCGCTGGGGGCAGGTAACTTTTTGTAGCCTGCTGCTGCGAGCTGAGAGACTCTGCCCCCAGTTCCCAAGGCTGGGTCCGGGGCGGGGTTTTCGACCTCAGGTCCCTCCCTCTCTACACCTGGGCTAGGGGCAGAGTTTTCACCCTCAGGTCCCTCCCCCTCATCTGGATCCCAGAAGAGTGAGGGAGTGTCCTTATCGATGGGTGGGATGGTTCCTCCCTTTAAGCAAGCCACAGCGCCTGCCTGTGCAGTCTGTGAACTCACTCCTGCTGCAGGCTGAGGATCTTTATCCTCAGCCCTTTTCCCAACTGGCTGCTTTCCCCTTTCAGGCGTAACCAGCTTACACTGGTTGATATGAAACCATTTTGTACGCCGAGGCATCTTCACGGCGTATACCATGGGGCTGGCTTTATCTACAATACTGTAGGGCTCCATGTACAATGGCTCCAAACTCCCTACTCGGGCATAGTTTCTCACCATGACCTGATCTCCTACCTCCCACTCGTCGTGCTTTCTGGGTTCGAGCAGCAAACGGTTACTCTGATGCTGCCTTCCCATGTTCCCAGCCGCCTGCTCATGGACCTGCTTCAGGTGCTCAAAGAGGTTTCGGGCGAAACTGTCCCAGTTGACCTCTCTGAGCTGACCCTCTGTGAGCACCGGGGCTAGTACATGGGTGGGGATCTGCATAGCCCTGCCAGTCATTATCTCGTACGGGGAATACCCCGTGCTTTTAGACTGGCTGGCCCGGATCCCCATCAAAACCAATGGTAAGACCTCGGCCCATTTACGGGGCGAGTCCACCGTCTCCTTTCTTAACCTTTCTTTGAGGGTCCAGTTCATATGATCCACATTCCCTGATGACTGCGGGTTGTGGGCCACGAGCCATTTCACTTCAATGCTTAACAGCATAAGGGTGTTCTGCATCACATGTCCGGTGAAGTGACTCCCTTGGTCAGACTCCACAAACTGTGGTAGTCCCCACTGCGAGAACACTTCCCAGACCAGGATCCTGGCAGTACCCAGAGCTGTGGCTGCTCTGCAGGGAAAGGCCTCTACCCATTTGGTAAGCATGTCCACCCAGACTAGGCAATACTTATAGCCTCCCTGGGCGGTGGGCAGGGGCCCGATGTAGTCCACCTGTATCGACTGCCATGGTCCCTCTACCCTCTGACGTGTCCCATAGGTACCTTCATTTTGTGGGCATCGGGGTTTTTCACAGAGCACACAAGACAGCCTGCACTGAACTTGCGGACATCGTCCCTGAGTCCCGGCCACCATTCCACCTGTTCCACCCGCTGCCAGGTGGTCTCAGGCCTGGGGTGTCCCGCTCCTGGACCCTCATGGGCCAGTTGAAGGAATTCCCTCCAGTGCTGCTGTGGCACAACCCACTTTTCCCCCCGGAACAGCATGCCCTCTTTAAAGGAGAGTCGCTGTGCCATACGAACATTCTATTCCCTTTCCCTCAGCAACTGCACTGAGGACTGCTTTTAGGACGGGGTCTTGGGCTTGGACCGTCTTAAAGTCCGGGGCTAACGCTACCCCTACACTCCCTTGGCTCCCGTCCCTACCTCTGACTGCCGCCATGGGTCTGGACCCAAATGGGTCCCAGAAAGTGCCTGTGCGGGCACCCTCCTTGGCGAGCAAGTCAGCCTGCTGGTTGCCTTGGCCGCGGGGTTCTGTGGAGGAATGGGCCTTCATCTTGGAATGAAAACCTCCCCTTCCTCCCCGACTGCTGCCAGGATCTTTTCCAGCAGGGGTTTTACTTTGAGGGGTCTCCCGTCAGCGGAGTTGTATCCGCGGCGGGACCAGATGGCCAGGTACTCTGTACACAAATTGCATGTGAACATACTGTTCGAGTAAATCGTGTAGTGGGTGGGGAAGATTTCGGGGTGTGTAACAACGTACACCACCGCGGACAGTTCAGCCTGCTGGGCACTCATGGTGCTGGGGAGCTTAATCGCCAGGGCAATGTTTGCCACTGGGTCATAAAATCCACACCCCATGAGACGCTCCCCAGCAGATACCGTGCTGGAACTGTCTACATAGATCTCGCGGCCTGTGGGATGTATCCCGGCCCGCAAACCTATGTTTACTTGCCAAACCCCTTCAATGGGACACCGGTGGGCTGTTCCAGGATATACCAGGTTGGCTGCGAGTTCTGGCTCACAGAGACCCTTCACCTTCAGATCCATCTGTGAGAGGATCAAGGTCCAGCGGGCAATGCGTGCACAGCTCACTGTCCCATCCTTGATCCTCCTGTCCAGAAGCATCTGGGTGGGTGTGTGATGGGTGATGAGGGTGATGGGAGAGGTGCCGGTGAAAATCTATGATCTTTTCACAGCCCAATGTGTGGCCAAAAGGTGCCGCTCACAATTGGAATAGCTCCTTTCCACATCAGCGAGTATCCTGGAAGAGTAGACCACCGGCCGCAGCCTGCCGTGCCGCTCTTGGAGCAGCACAGCACTCAGGCTGTCCCCGCTAGCTGCTACCTCCAGGAAAAACTCTTTCCCCCCATCTATGGCCTCTAGCGCTGGCACAGTCTGCAAGTCTTTCTTGAGCCTGACAAATGCTGCCTGGCAACCCTCATCCCAAAGCCACTCCACTCCCTTGTGTAGGAGTCGGAGCAGAGGGGCTGCGGTGGCTGCATAGTCCTCAATGAAATCTCTACAGTACCCGGTCAGCCCCAGAAACGACCTCACATCCGTTACTGTGTTAGGGACTGGTAGTTCTTGTACCGCCTCCCTCCTAGCCTTATCTATGGCCCTTTCTACAGCGCGCACGATCAGGCCGAGGAATTTCACCTCCTGCTGGCTGATCTGCGCTTTCTTGGGATTTACCTTGAAACCCTTCTGCCCTAACAGCTCCAGTAGTTCGGCTAATAGTGGGCCATGCTCCTCTTTTGAATCAGTGAACAGGAGCAGGTCATCCATGTAATGATCAATAACATGTCATTCTATAGTGGACACGAGGTGGAGCCGTAGAGCTTTGTAGAGCTGTATATAGCTATATGGATAAGACTACACTACCCAGCTGTATATATATTAAGACTACATTACCCATGAGGCACTAGGCTACCCACAAGGCAGCAGTCAAGATGGAAGCCTCTACAGATACTGTATCTAGTCCACATGGGCTCAATAAAATAACTAGCAAAAGCTAGCTGTGTTCATAATAAGAATGTTTATTTATTAATGAACATAAGATGGTACCAGGGTGGTGAAGATCTGCTGAAAATTGTGAAAAGCGACATGGAGAATTTGAAGCCACTGGGGCGTTTGAAACTCAAAGGAACTTTCGACTACAATTGGCAGACTTTTAAACAACAATTCGAACTCTACATTGCAGCCATCAGGTTCGGTACAAAACCAGACGCAAGGAAGATAGCTTTGCTGCTTACGGTTGCAGGCCCACAGGTGATAGAGGTATTTAATATATTTGTATTTAATCCAGTGGAGAACAGAGAAAAATTAGAAGATGTGCTAAAAAATTTGATGCACATTCATCTCCCAAAAAGAATGAGACCTATGAAAGATACATCTTCTGTTCTCGGACACAGCAGCAAAATGAGACTTTTGATAGCTTTATAACTGATCTGAAACTGAAAGCACAGACATGTAATTTCTCTGAGCTCAAAGCATCCATGATTCATGACCAGATTGTGTTTGGTATTCATGATAAAAAAGTCAGGGAACGTCTGTTGAGAGAAACCGAACTAAATTTGGAAAATGCGGTGAAAATATGCCAAGCCAGCGAGCTATCTCGAAAGCACGCGAAGACTTTCAGTGAAATCAATAATGATGCAATTGTAATGAGTGATAATGCTGCTGTCGGTGCTGTGTCCTATAAGGGGAAGAAACATGGGCAGAACAGAAATGAAAAGCAATCAGAGGATGACATTTTTAATTGTAAACGCTGTGGTTACAAACACGAGTTAAGACAATGCCCAGCAATTGGAAAAATGTGCACAAAGTGTAAAGGAAAGAATCACTTTGCCAAACAATGCTTTTCAAAAGTACAAACTAAGAAAGGGCAATGAGTTAATGTAATTGAGGACACTGATTTAAGTGAGACAATTTTGTAGGAATGGTGTCATGTGACAATATCAAAAAATAATCAAAGTGTCAACGGATGCATCAAAAGATGGCCTAGGTGCGGTCTTGCTACAAGCAGAGGGTGAAGATTGGAAGCCTGTTGCCTCCAGGTCTATGACTGATACTGAGTTTCGATACGCCCAGATTGAAAAGGAATGTCTAGGCTTGGTAGTTGTACTAGAAAAGTTTCATGGCTACATATATGGACTTCCCACCTTCACAGTTGAGACAGACCACAGCCCTCTGGTTGCCATCATAAAAAAAAACATGAATGAGATGTCTCCAAGGATTCAATGGCTCATGATGAAGCTGCAAAGATATGACTTTGAACTGATCTACACACCAGGCAAATACATAGTGTTAGCAGATGCACTATCCTGAGCACCCACAATGAGTCATGTGAGCTCTACTGAAGAAGACGTGGATGTTCATGTGAGAATGGTCACTGCTGCGCTGCCCGTGTCAGACACAAAATCAAAGCAAATAGCAGAAGAAACAGTAAAAGGTACAGTATTACAAACAGTAATAGAGAACATTCATCATGGTTGGTCAAAAGGTTCCTGTACAAAATATTTTCACATAAGGTCAGAATTGAGTGTCGCAAGTGGACTATTACTAAATCAGAACAGAATAATCATTCCACAGGCTCTATGCCGAGACATGCACAAAAGGATTCATGAGGGACACCTCGGAATTGAAAAATGCAAAAGGAGAGCAAGAGACACTGTTTATTGACCTGGCATAAATAAGGACATTGAGAACATGATAGGCAAATGTGAGACATGTCAGAAACACCAAAACAAACAAGCAAAGGAACCAATGATAGTAGCTGACATACCAACAGCAGCATGGCAAAAGGTTGGTATGGACCTTTTTCATTTAAATGGTAAAGACTATCTAATAGTGATTGACTACTATTCTAACTATCCTGAGATGGCGCTGCTCTCAAGCACCACAGCAAGCAGTGTCATAATGCATGTGAAATCCATCTTCGCCAGACATGGAATTCCCAGGATTGCCATTAGCGACAATGGTCCGTGCTTCAACTGTAAGGAGTGGCAACAGTTTGCAGCACATTATGACTTTCAGCACATCACATCCAGTCCTTTGTATGCTCAGTCAAATGGTAAGGCAGAGAAAGGTGTTCAAGTTCTCAAGCAGCTACTGAAGAAAGCGACAGAAAGCAAGTCTAATCCTTATCTCGCCCTGCTGAGCTACCGAGCCTCACCTTTAGATTGTGGTTCTTCACCTGCTGAACTACTAATGGGTCACAAGTTGCGTACCACGCTACCCTGCTGTGCAAAAGAACAGCAAAGTGAGGAACTGAGACAGAGACTTCAACTGTTAAAGCTGAAACAGAAATCATACTATGACAAATCATCCAAAACTCTAAAACCATTGACAAGGGATGATGTTGTCAGGATTGAGGATCCAGATGCATGGAACAGGAAAGCTACAGTTCTTGAGGAAGTAGGAGCAAGGTCAGACACTGTTAGAACTGAGGAAGGACAGATTCTCAGGAGGAACCGCCGTTCCCTCCTAAAAACACAAGAGACTATTCAAGACCAGATTGATGACAATGCCGCAACTGCATCTTGTCATTCACCGCCAGAACAATCTCATGAAGACACATCAGACTTACCCGTGTTGAGATGGTCCACACGTAAAGTAAAAGAGCCTGATAGAATCAATCTTTGAGTACAATGTAAAGCTTTGAAAATGTGTTGACTGTTTTGAAAATGTTTATTTTTATAGAGCACTAACAAAGTGTTACTGATGTTAGCTTTATTGTTTTCTTGAAAGTTGATTGATATTGATTTTGTTAAACCTCAAAGAAAGGGGGATGTAATGATCAATAACATGTCATTCTATAGTGGACACTAGGTGGAGCCGTAGAGCTGTGTAGAGCTGTATATAGCTTTATGGATAAGACTACACTACCCAGCTGTATATATTTTAAGACTACATTACCCATGAGGCACTAGGCTACCCACAAGGCAGCAGTCAAGATGGAAGCCTCTACAGATACTGTACCTAGTCCACATGGGCTCAATAAAGTAACTAGCAAAAGCTAGCTGTGTTCATAATAAGAATGTCTATTTATTAATGAACATAAGAATCCACATATTGAACCAACTCTGGGCTGGCTAAAATCCTTTAAATTGTTGGCCATGCACTGATGGAAATGCTGGGGCTGTTGTGGATGCCCTGAGGCAAACAGTTCCACGTATACTGTTGCCCTTTAAACGTAAAGGCAAACTTGTACTGATCCTCCCTCCTTACAGGGAGGGACCAAAACCCATTTGAAATATCCAGCACCGTGAAAGTGGTCGCAGATGCTGGAATACTCCCTATGAGGTCGGCAACTGCTGCTACTGTGGGTGCACAGGCTGGGATGTTGCTATTGAGCACTCGGTAGTCCACCGTGGCCCTCCAGGAATTGTCCGGCTTTCTGACCGGCCTTAATGGAGAATTCACGTGGGTAGCTATCGGTCTCAGAACTCCCTGCTGCACTAACGAGGACATGGCTGCTTCCATGTCTGGTTATGCTTCCCTGGGGATGTTATACTGTTACTGTGGTCGGGCCATGGGGTCCCCATCTACACTGACCTCAAACCCTGTGACCCTCCCGCAGTCATGCTTGTGAGTGGCAAATGTGGCCAGGTGGGCCTGCACAAATGCCTGGAACTCTGGTGGGGTGTTGGTGACCATGAGCCCGAGGTTATAATCCTCTTTGAGCTTCAAGGTGCAGAGGGACCCCTTCTCTTCCTTTCCCGGGATTACTATGATCTCTCCATTCTTTACTTTACCTGCCCCCCAAAGGCAGTGATTCCTCAAATCCACTAGGATCCCGTGGCCTACAATAAAGTCGGCTCCCAGGGCCACTCTTCCACCCTCCACGTCCCATTTCATCAGGACATAGGTCCACTTGGAGCGGAGCGGTCCTAGCCGAATGGTGAGCGGGATAGAAAACAAGCCGGCCTGTTCCCTACCCGTGAACCCCGATAGACTCTATGGGACCCCGGTGGAGAGAGGTGAGGTGGTGGGTTTAGCTGAGTAGACCACGGTGCATGATGCCCCCATGTCAAACAGATAGGTCTTCGTCACCTTCTCCACCTCCATCTCCAAAAGGGGTCTTTTCCACTCATCATACCGGAGAGAACACAGGTAAACAGGCTGCGCTGGCTCTAGTCACAGCTGTGGGTTGGATGGGGCTGATGGGATGAGAGCACTGGTGGCAGCTGCTACTCTCCCCTGGCCAGTCAATAAGGACCTCATGGTGTCCAAAAGTGACTCGACACCTGCGGAAGGGATCCCTGACCCCGCCTTTTGGGCTGGGGCTGTGGGATGCTTTGCCTTGTTATCTTTCCAAGTGTTTTTGCACTACTTCCGCCAGTGACCATCCTTCCTGCACCCGTAACAATTGGTCTTGGTGTTGTGGGGGTTTACTCCCTTCCTGGTGCCACTCTTTCCTACCCGGTCCGGGTTTTACCTCATGCACCTTTCCCTTGGGTGGGTGTGCATCGGCTCCCCTACCGTTTTTGTAAACCAGAGTGAGCTGCCTAATAACTGTAAGTTCGGTGGTCTTGGGATTTTTGGGGTCGAACCAGGCTTCTGTCTTGGCCCGGACCTGTGGCAAGCTGTTCGCCACCAGGCAACGGAGCCAATGGGCCAGGGAATCCCTATTCAGGAACGCCCGGTCTGGCATCCCCAGACAGGCCCTCCAGTACACCGGCCACAGCCGGTCCGCAAAAGCCTGTGTGGTTTCCCCTGAGAGCTCGACCGTCTTCTCCACACGGGAGAAAGGACTTCCCTCATCCATCCCCATGGCCTCCAGAACCGCATCTCTAAGCTCCTCATATCCGCACTGCCCCCTTTTGCACTCGTCAGAGAGGGATTAGAGGAGACTACTCTCCAGGGAGAATAGCAGCAGTTTGGCCTTCTCAGCGTCATCGCAGTCATTGATGCTGACTGTCTGCTCTACTTCCCTGAAGTGGATCGAAGGGTCTCCCTTTTTGGAGAGCCTCGGGAGATGGTTGACCATGGCCCTAGGCTGCTGGGTGTTAAAGAGTAATAAAAACTGGTTTTGGAGGGGTCCCTCAATGTCGCCATTGGCTGGTGGGCCGAACCTCCGATGCCGTGCTGGGCACATCGGTCCCGGCTCCGACCTCTCTGGTGGGGGTTGCTCTACCTCGGCCTCCACCTCTGGCTCCACTCTGGGTTCCACCCTGGGTTCCACCCCACCTTGCTGCCAAACCTCGCTGAAACTTGGCGCTACGGGTGGTGGTTGTGAGGTCTCCTCTCTCTCAACCGGGTCGCCCCTAGACACAACCGGTGACGTTGGAAATGTCCTCCCCATATTCCCCATAAAATCTGCCTCGCTTGCCTTTGGGCTTATGAGGCATACCATGCCTTTTGCCTTCCGGAGGGCCTGGCTCAGATTTTCTATCCTCTCTTTACAGGGGCCGTGGTCTGCCTCCTCAAACCCCTGCTCGCTCGCTAGCTTATACGCTGCCTTTACCTCCTGTACTCTCTCTTCCTGTTCACTAATCTGCCTTGCCAAGCGGGCATTCTTCTCCAGCAACCTTAACTCATTTCCCTTGGGCGCGGTGATTTGGCACCGTAGGTATTCCAACTGGGCCTTGTGTTCTCCCACTAAATGCACTCTCTCCTGATTCAAAGCCTGCAAAGCTATGAATAACTTCTCCCCTGCAAGAGCCTTATCCTGGATCTCCAGGGCTGACTCCCTTAACTTTACTGCCTGTGCTACAACGAGCCTGTCCAAAAGCTGGACCTGCTTTTTAAAACACATCAGCCAAACTGCCTTCTCTAAGGACTTCTTGTGTTCCTTTCCCTCTGTCCACTTAGCTGCTGCATCTATCAGACGCCCAGCCTTTAACAGAGTGGTGATCCACTTCTTAGTGAAATTCACCTTGCTAAACACACAATCAGAAATCCTTTCCTCCATCATGGTTCGCTCATCTGAACCATTGTCTACTGTATCGCAACCTTGTTGCCGGTGTCCTGCCGCGGTCATCATTTCTGTAGGGGGTGGTGTGGGGTGGTGTGGGGTGGTGCGTACGCCCAGTCAGTTATGCCTCTGACTGTTTATGAGCGGTTCAAATCGCTCCCACGTCCCTGGGTTCTAGACACCGGACTTAGGTACAAGGCGGCGATACAGAAAAGACTCGAGTAGACAGGTGGTTGAATGTAAGCAAAACTAAGATTTTTATTGAAGAAGAACTTAACACAATCTTATGACAAGTTACCAGTATAAACTTTTACAGGCAAAATACAAAATAACTATACTTATACGGGGAATGGGGAACACACTGCACATCGAGGGAAAATGACTATCTTAACAATCCCCTTATCTTTATCCCACCCCCTATACCTAACTAGGTTAAGCTATGAGGGGTCAGAATTCATGCTCACCAATCCAAAAGATCTGCTGAATTCAAAACAGCGGTGAGGTTTGGGGTTCGGTCTTTGTGCTCTCTGGAGCCTGCCATCGTCACGTAGTTTCGGGGTGCTGCAAGGGCGTCGTCCAGGTACAAGTACCCCAAAGTTAAAGTCTCTGCTTGGGTACTTTACCTCGCAGGGATGATCGTTCCTCTTCCTCAGCCGGCAGTTGGAGTTTGCATGAAGATAGTCGCAGATCAGCTGGACTGAAGGCCTGATTATTCGAAGCTTTTCTTCAATCATCTTTCCATTCGTCTTCTTCACCACCTCGCCTCATCGCATCCCGCCTCGCCTGGCCTGGTTTGTCCATGTCCGCCTGGCGCAATACTGGGCGTCCCTGATGGAATGGGGAAGGCACGGGCAGTGGCCAGGTGGTAAGCGTGGGACGGGGGAAGAGCAGTAGCCATGAGGGTGAGGGGCCAGAGCCGGATCAAAGGCTGAGAGCAGGGAGAGAAGGTTGCCAGTGGGCCTACAATTATATTCCTTCGGATGGCCCTTATCTGTGCACCAAATCAGCTTAGTTCTTTGTCCCAATCTTGGCGGGCTATTTTAAATAACGGTAGCAATCTACTCTAACTGTTTTTTTAGATGGTCGGTAATCGCATCTACTGGCCTGATAATTGACTTGTTTTGTTATTAATACATCTTAATGGGCCTGTCCAGCCTCGATGGCTTCCTTAAGCTGTTCCCGATTATTTATGCAAACTACTTGATGGCCTTAACTATAGGCCTAACTGGGTTTTGATCTGTTTCCGATTTGGTCTAATACATAATTCAAAGTCCTGTCTGGTTTTCAAAATGCAACGTCTCTCTTCACAGAAACTACAGCTTTGGTTTCAATTTCTACACGAGCTTCCTGTGCCGCAGAGTCCAAGTTTTAAAAATCTCACAGGCTTTCTGCCCCGAGGCGCGGATGCCATCTTGGGTATCCTTTTTCATTAAAATGTCCATGCAGGGTCCCTTTTTTTATTAATAACCTTTGGGGAAATGTAGAAATTTTGCGAATCTTACAGATCAGAAACAAAGGCCAACAGTAAAGAGGGTCAAAGTGCAGAAAAATATTAAACAGGTAAAGTTGAAGGCACGTTATCTAAATGCATGTAGCATTCACAACAAGGTGGATGAATTAATGGCACTAATAGAAGTAAATGGGTATGATGTAATTGCCATTACAGAGACATGGTTGCAGGGTAACCAAAGTTGGGAACTGAATGTTCCAGGGTACTCAACATTTAGGAAGGACAGTCAAAAAGGAAAAGGAGGTGGCGTAGCACTGTTAAAAAGGGATGAGATCGGTACAGTAGCGATAAAAAATCTTGGCTTGTAAGATTATGATGTAGAACTGGAATCATTTTGGGTGGAGCAAAGAAACAGCAAAGGGCGGAATACATTGGTGGGAGTTGTGTATAGGCCACCAAACAGCAGTGGTAATGTAGGGCAGAGTATCAATCAAGAGATTAGAAGAGATTAGCATGTAACAAGGGCAATACGGTAATCATGGGGGACTTTAATCTACATATTGACTGGGCAAATCAAATTACGACACAAAGCTGGGTGGGAGGGTATGCTGTGAGGAGGATGTTGTGAAACTCCAGCACGATTTGGACAGGTTGGGTGATTGGGCAGAAACATGGCAAATGCACTATAATGTGGATAAATGTGAGGTTATCCACTTTGGTGGCAAAAACAGGAAGGCAGATTATTATTAGAATGGCAATAGATTGGGAGAAGGGGAAGTGCAAAGAGACCTGGGTGTTCTTGTACACCAGTCGCTGAAGGTAAGCATGCAGGTGCAGCAGGCGGTTAAGAAGGCAAATGGTATGTTGGCCTTCGTAGCAAGAGGGTTCGAGTACAAGAACAAGGGTGCCTTGATGCAGTTGTACAGGGCCTTGGTGAGACCACACCTTGAGTATTGTGTGCAGTTTTGGTCGCCTTACCTGAGGAAGGAAGTTCTTGCCATGGAAGGAGTGCAGCGAAGATTCACCAGGCTGATACCTGGGATGGCAGGAATGACGTATGAGGAGAGATTGTGTCGATTGGGCTTATACTCACTAGAGTTTAGAAGATTGAGAGGGGATCTCATCGAAACGTATAAAATTCTGTCAGGTCTGGACAGACTAGATGCAGGAAGGATGTTTCTGATGGCCGGGGAGTCCAGAACCAGGGGTCACATTCTAATGATAAGGGGTAAGCCATTTAGGACTGAAATGAGGAGGAATTTCTTCACCCAGAGAGTGGTGAACCTGTGGAATTCTCTGCCACAGAGGGCGGTGGAGGCCAGTTCATTAAGTATATTCAAGTAAGAGTTGGATATATTTCTTAAGGCTAAAGGAATCAAGGGATATGGGGAGAAGGCAGGGACCGTGTACTGAATTTGGATGATCAGCCATGATCTCATTGAATGGCGGAGCAGGCTCGAAGGGCCGAATGGCCTACTCCTGCTCCTATCTTCTATGTTTCTATGTTTCTATGTTACCACTAATGGTGTGGAGGACAAATTCTTGGAATGATGCAAGATGGTTTCCTGGATCAGTATGTGGTGGAACCAACCAGGGAACAGGCAATTCTGGATCTGGTACTGTGTAATGAGAAAGGGCTAATCAATAATCTTGTGGTAAAGGGGCCTTTAGGGACAAGTGACCATAATATGATTGAATTTTATATTAAGTTTGAGAGTGATGTAGTCCCATCTGAAACTAAGGTCTTCAATCTAAACAGAGGAAACTACAAGTGTATGAAGGACAAGTTGGCCATGGTAGATTGGGAGACTACATTAAAAGGTATGAAGGTCGACATACAATGGCTAACATTCAAGGAAATAATGCATAATTTGCAACAACCAATATATTCTTCCAGGGCATAAAAACCCAAAAGGTAAAGTGATCCAACCATGGCAAACAAAATAAATTAAAGCTATTATTAAGTCAAAGGAGGAAGCTTATAATGTTTCCAGAAAGAGCGGTCAGCTTGAGGATTGGGATCTTTTTAGAAATCAGCAAAGGGGGACCAAGAAATTGATAAAGAAAGGGAAAATGGAATATGAGCACAAACTAGCGAAAAATATAAAAATGGATTGTAAAAGCTTCCATAGGTATGTGCAAAGGAAAAGACTGGTGAAGGTAAATGTAGGTCCTTTTCAGTCAGAGACGGGAGAATTTATAATGTGGAATGAGGAAGTGACTGAGAAATTGAATAAATACTTTCTTTCTGTCTTCACGCAGGAAGACACAAAAAACCTCCCAGAAATACGAGAGAACCAAGGGTGTGGCGAGAATGAGGAAATTAAAGAAATTATTATTAGTAAAAAAACAATACCTGCAAAATTAATGGGACTAAAAGTCGATAAATCTCAAGGACCAGATGACCTACATCCTAGGGTTTTGAAAGAGGTGGCTATTGGGATAGTGGACGCATTGGTTGTCATCTTCCAAAATTCTATAGATTCTGGAACGGTTCCTGCAGATTGGAGGATAGCAAATGTAACCCTGCTATTTAAGAAAGGAGGGAGAGAGAAAACGGGGCACTACAGACCTGTTAGCCTCACATCAGTAGTTGGGAAAATGCAGGAATCTATTATAAAGGATGCAATAACTGGGCATTTAGAAACTAATAGTAAGATTGGGCAGAGTCAACATGGATTTATGAAAGGGAAGTCCTGTTTGACAAACTTATTGGAGTTCTTTGAGGTTGTAACTAGTGGAGTAGACAAAGGGGAACCAGTAAATGTGGTGTATTTGGATTTTCAGAAGGCCTTCGATAAGGTCCCACACAAGAGGTTGGTGAACAAAGTTAGGGTACATGGAATTGGGAGTAATATAGTAGCATAGACTGAGAATTGGTTAACAGACAGAAAACAAAGAGTAGGGATAAATGGGTCTTTTTCAGGATGGCAGGCTG
Organism: Somniosus microcephalus; assembly: GCF_052327205.1. NCBI lineage: Eukaryota > Metazoa > Chordata > Chondrichthyes > Squaliformes > Somniosidae > Somniosus > Somniosus microcephalus. Next base: position 151,689,045 of record NC_140997.1, read on the forward strand.
TGGCTAGTGGGGTACCACAAGGATCGGTGCTTGGGCCCCAGCTATTCACAATCAATATCAATGATTTGGATGAGGGGACTAAATGTGACATTTTGAAATTTGCTGATGAGACAAAGCTAGGTGGCAATGTCAGTTGCGAAAAGGATGTGAAGAGGCTTCAAGGGGATCTCGACAGGCTCAGTGAGTGGGCGAGAACATGGCAGATGGATTATAATGTGAATAAATGTGAAGTTATCCACTTTGGTACAAAAAACAGAAAGGCAGAGTATTTCCTAAATGGTGAAAGATTGGGGAATGCAGATGCTCAAAGGGACCTGCACGTCCTTGTCCATGAGTCACTGAAAGTGAATGTGCAGGTGCAGCAAGCCATTAGGAAGGTTAATGGTATGCTGGCCTTCATTACAAGAGGATTTGAGTACAGGAGTAAAGAAGTCATACTCCAATTATATAGGGCCTTGGTGAGACCACACCTGGAGTACTGTGTACAATTTTGGTCTCCTTACCTAGGAAGGATATACTTGCCATAGAGGGAATGCAATGAAGGTTCACAAGATTGATTCCTGGGATGGCGGGACTGTCGTATGAGAAGAGATTGAGTAAACTAGGCCTGTATTCTCTTGAATTCAGAAGAATGAGAGGGGATCTCATTGAAGCATACAAAATTATTACAGGGCTTGATAGGGTGGATGCTGGGAGAATGTTTCCCTTGGCTGCGGAGTCTAGAACCAGGGGCCACAGCCTCAGGATAAAGGGTAGGCCATTCAGGACTGAGATGAGAAGAAATTTCTTCACACAGAGGGTGGTGAATCTTTGAAATGCTCTACCCCAGAGGGTTGTGGAGGCTCAGTCATTGGGTATATTCAAAACAGAAGTCGATAGATTTCTGACTAGTAAGGGCATCAAGGGATATGGCGATAGGGCCGGTGAATGGAATTGAGGCAGAAGATCAGCCATGATCTCATTGAATGGTGGAGCAGGCTCGAAGGGCAAAATGGCCTACTCTTGCTCCTATTTCTTATGTTCTTATGTTCTTATGTATGATTAAGAAGTTTGCAGATGATACTAAAATCGGCTGTGTGGTTGATAATGAAGAAGAAAGCTGTAGACTGCAGGAAGATATCAATGAACTGGTCAGATGGGCAGAACAGTGGCAAATGGAATTCAATCCGGAATGTAAAGTAATGCATTTGGGGAGGGCTAACAAGGCAAGGGAATACACATTAAATGGTAGGACACTGAGAAGTGTAGAGGAACAAAGGGACCTTGGAGTGTATGTCCAGAGATCCCTGAAGATAGCAGGCCAGGGAGATTATGCTTGAAATGTATAATACACGAGTTAGGCTGCAGCTAGAGTACTGCGTGCAGTTCTGGTCACCACATTACAGGAAAGATGTGATTGCACTGGAGAGGGTACAGAGCAGATTTATCAGTGTGTTGCCTGTGTTAAGTATGTGTATTGTATTGAACAATTAACACAAAGACTTAAACGTATAACTCAAACAGGTCTTTACTGGTTGGAGGTAGGGACTATACATAGGTCTTTACTTCATGCCCACAGGCGGGAACTGAGGGGGATCAGTACCCACAGTACTATTTATACCCCTATGGCCAGGAGTGGTACTGCGTATCACTACGCCCAACAAGTAGTGCAGTCCTGTCCATAGGTTCAAAGTAGCACACATATTACATACACAACATTCCTCCCTTCCTAGCTTTACAGTCATCTCCCCATTTAACATAACGTAATAACATATATACATATATAACTTCAGGTTTACATAACAGAATAACATAGATACATAGATAACTTCATGTCAAAACAGATCACAGATTCAGTCTCTGCGGAAAACAGTTCACAGATTCAATCTCTGTGGTGTAGTCGGTTCACGTTGCTGGAGTGACTCATTCAATAGTCCTTCCATGGATTTAACAGTTTGAACTTCCGAACTGAATTGGCTCCGTTCGGAGGGACCACGTGTGTGATCTGGTAGAGGTGATAATGGTTCAGATGGGTCATCTTCTGTTTTTACTTTTCCTTTTCTGCCTCTTGGAGACTCTCTGGGCTCCATTGTCAGCTGCCACAGCTGCCAGCTGCATGCGCAGTTCCTCCTTCTCTTCCTCCTGTTTCCGTCGTAGAGCCAGCTTCTCCCGATGTTCCGTAGACTTTTGGTGCTCCTCCATGATTTCTGCACTTTGGGAGTCGAAGTTACAAGCTGGGCAGGACAGGACATCGTAATATTCGGTGTCGTCCTGAGCTAGACCAGTGAGAGGGTCGTCTATTTCCTCCATACCCAGCTGGACGTTAGCCAGCTCTTGTTCCAAATCCAGACATCTTTCCTGAAGAGACTTCTTCATGTGTACCTCTGCATCCAGCTTTTTCTGGGCTTTCAGCAAGTCGTTTACTAGTGACCTCATTTGTGATTTTAATACTTCAACTTCCTTTGGAGATTGATTGATCGGACTATGCAATCCCTCTACCGGAGCAGCTGTTTCAGCGGTCTGTTGTTCTACGTTGACGTGAGTCAGCGTACTTTTGGCATCCAAGGGCTGCTCTGTTGCAGTCATCTCAGTCTGTGTTGCCACCTCAGCTCTTCCAATAACCTTTGAGAGCTCCGAACCCCTTTCGTTTGAATATTGAAGTTCATGTTCAAGTTTTTCCCATTTCAGAGTCCTGTCCTTCAACATATGCAGGAGTTGGCTGACCGTTAACTCCTCTGACATCAGACGTTTTGTGTGCTCCTGCTCCATTTTCTCCATCAGCTGCTTCTGTTGTCTTTCCAGATTCTCCAACTCTATATCAAAGAACTCTTTCGTTGCATTCAACTCTTGCTCAAAACGGCGAAGCATTTGTTCTAATTGCTGTTGTAGTTTGAAATGGAGTTGAGTTCGAGCCCGGTGTCCCTCAGAAATGGGCACATCAGTAGACTTGCCAGACTCAGAATCCACAGTTAAACTATGTTGTTGTTGCTCAGTGGAATTCTGTGCTGAAACTTTGTCTTTTGCACCTGAGTTGGGCTTACCATCATCCGTTCCAGAGTCTGGGCCGACTATCTTCACCGAGTTCTCACTCGTTATTGTTTGTAGGAAATGCCAGTCCATATTCATTTTCCTAATCCACTCCCGTCCTAGTAGTGGAGGACCTCCTTCAGATATCACATATAAGTCCATTATTTGACTGTCTTCGCCCTTGTGGACCACTGCAACCTCTATTTTCCCGATGGGGTACACTCTTTGCCCCGTGTATGTTTTCAATATAATCCCCGTATCCTGTAGGGGAATATGTTGGAATAACTTCCCGTAATCTTTCTTATTTATGACCGTCAATGCCGATCCAGTGTCCAATTCCAGTTTTACTTGGACTCCTTCTATCTGAAGAGTGACCCAAATTGTCTGGAGGTCTGCACCCTTACCAGCGTTGAGTACTCTTAAGCTAGCCAGTTCATTACAGCTTAAGCTAGCCAGTTCATTATTGCTAGCGTCTGAATCGGACTCCTGTTCGGTCACCTTGTGTACCTTTGCGTATTTTCCTTGCGGTGACTTCTTGTTGCTGGTCTTCTTCCCTGACCTGCATACTCTAGCTATATGTCCAAGCCTACCACAAGTTCTACATTCTTGGTTTTTAAACCAACACTGGTTCTGATCATGCGTTGTCTTTCCACAACGATAACATTTGCCAGAACTCACACCCAATTTGTGTGCACTGAGCTCCGGTGACCGTAGCTGCATTACTGCCGTGCCTCTCGCTGCGGCTTCGTGTGCTGCTGCCATAGTGACCGCCTTCTCAAGCGTCAGCTCATTCTCCTCGAGCAGTCGCTTTTGTGTATCCTGTTTAAATAAACCACACACAAATTTGTCTCGAAGTGCCTCTGTCAGTCCCGTTCCAAACTGGCAATATTTCGCTAATTTACGCAATTCCAGCAAATAATCAGCATTGCTTTCATGCTGTAGCTGCCTTCTGTCGTAAAATTTAAATCGTTCCGCTAGCATCAGCGGCGTGGGGTTTAGATGATCTTTCAGGACAGTAACAATCTCATCGAACGTCTTATCCGCCGGTTCATCTGGTGATAACAGGTGTTTCAATTGCCCGTATGTCTTCGCACCCATTAAATTTAATAATGTTAGTGCTTTATCAGCCTCACGAATTTTATTGGCCTTACAATAATTTTTAACTCGTTCAACATATATGGCCCAATCTTCGATGTCACTATCAAAGTTACTAATATTCCCGTGTTTAGGCATTGTAGTACTTTATCAGATTTGCAATTTCTCAGATTTTTTTTTTACTGTTATCCAAGATGGCGGCTTCCCGCTCTTGCCGTCGTCCTCCGCCCACAAAATGGCGGTTTTCCCGCTTCTGCCTTCTTCCCCAGCGGTTTTCCCGCGAAAAATGGCGGCTTTCCCGTGCTTCTCACTCTCCCCGCCCACTTCAATGGCGGTTTTCCCGCGCTTCTCGTCGCTGACTTTCAGCCCGACTGCGGCTCTTATCTCCTGTGCGATCGCTGGTGCGCCGCCCGCCCGAAACGGTTCTCAGCCCTTATCACCGGTGCGATCGCTGGCCCGCTAAGCGCCTCCCGCTTGAAGCGGCTCCCGGCCTCTGGCTCACCCGCTCGGCGGCTCTTGCTCGCTCCCTCCCGGGCTCTGGCTTACCCGCTCGCGCCCTCCCGGGCTCTGGCTTACCCACGAGATTATGGAGGCTTCAGGGTCCTAATGCCTGTCGCTTCCAGTCGCTGGAAGCTGTCAGGATTTCTGCTGCCCTTCAGTTTTCAGTGGGGTGTTGAGGATTGGAACCTCTCTTCAACATCCTGTCTTTGGATGAAGCCGCCGTGGAGTAACTGCCGCAGGGTTCGAACCGACTCGTCGCCAGTGTTAAGTATGTGTATTGTATTGAACAATTAACACAAAGACTTAAACGTATAACTCAAACAGGTCTTTACTGGTTGGAGGTAGGGACTATACATAGGTCTTTACTTCATGCCCACAGGCGGGAACTGAGGGGGATCAGTACCCACAGTACTATTTATACCCCTATGGCCAGGAGTGGTACTGCGTATCACTACGCCCAACAAGTAGTGCAGTCCTGTCCATAGGTTCAAAGTAGCACACATATTACATACACAACAGCCTGGACTGGAGAATTTTAGCTATGAGGAAAGATTGGATAGGCTGGGTTTGTTTTCTTTGGAATCAGGTATAAAATTATGAGGGGCCTAGATAGAGTGGATGGGAACGACCTATTTCCCTTAGCAGAGGGGTTCCATAACCAGGGGGCATAGATTTAAAGTAATTGGTAGGAGGTTTAGAGGAGATTTGAGGGTGGTGGGGGTCTGGAACTCACTGCCTGAAAGGGTGGTTGAGGCAGAAACTCTCACCTCATTTAAAAATTGCTTGGATGTGCACTTGAAGAGCCATAACCTACAGGGCTACGAACCAAGAGCTGGAAAGTGGGATTCGGCTGGTTAGCTCTTTGTCGGCCGGCGCAGGCACGATGGGCCGAAATGGCTATCTTCCGTGCTGTAAATTTCTATGATTCTATGATTACAACATTTATGTTTTATGGATACTTTAATCTGCTCTATTTTGGACAATCTGGTAGGTTGTTTTCTGTGAGGGGATCCCTCAATATATCAGGAGACTCCATTTTAGTGTCACATTATTCATCCACCGTAGCACTCTCGCCTCTGTGTCAGAAGGTTGTGGGTTCAAGTCCCACTCCAGGGACTTGAGTACATAATCTAGGCTGACACTCCAGTGCAGTACTGAGGGAGTGCTGCACTGTCGGAGGTGCCATCTTTCAGATGAAACATTAAACTGAGGCCCTGTTTGCCCTCAGGTGGATGTATAAGATCTCACAGCTCTATTTCGAAGAAGAGTGGTGAGTTCGCCCAGTGTCCTGGCCAATATTTATCCTTCAACGAACATCACTAAACCAGATGACCTGGCCATTTATCGTTTTGCTGTTTGTGGGAGCTAGCTGTGTGCAAATTGGCTGGTGTGTTTCCTACATTACAACAGTGACTGCACTCCAAAGTTACCTAATTGGCTGTGAAGCGCTTTGGGACATCCTGAGGTTGTGATGGGCACTATATAAATGTTAGTTCTTTTTCTCTTCAAATTGTAGAGCATTGTATTATGTCAGAAGTAAAGAACATGAATAAAATAAATTAAGATAATTGTGATCAATAGCTTCTGCAATATTATTAGCATTTCTTTCCAACACGATAAGGCACATTTGAAGACAGTGTTCATCTTTTTTTTGTTGCAGTGTCTCAGAAGGGAGTTATATAAAACCGATGATAAGAACATATTCAATATCCTGCTGAATTATTATGTAGCAGTATATTCATTCATTCACAACTGCATTCCTTCAACAATTAATATGAAACAAGGAGCTCAATTTGCCTGAGTCTCATTTTAATGAAATAATTGAAATCTCAACTTGAATGTCACCAGTCAGAATCATAGCAATCCCTTTCAATCAGTTGTTTCCTAGCCCAGTTATCTTATTAAAAATCATTCGCATCGGCTGTTTGCTTATTCAGGGTTTGCAATAAGTCAACAGAGAGATAGCAATTCACTGAATTGTTTTGAAATTTTGATTATGATGGGGCATGGCGAGCTGGCTAAGGGGTAGGGTGGTCAATGGTGGTAGTGGATTAGGCCCCTATTGGGGGGCAGTGGGCCGGTAAGCCAGTGGGGTAGCAGTGCAATTTACTTACCATTTAAAATGTGATCGTAAATTGACTGAAAAACCTGGCTACATACCCCAGGGGAACTGTTTAAGGTAGAAAAAAAGTATCATGACCTTAGCAACTGTGCTTGGAACTGTAACGTCTAATGTACTGGGAATGAAGCTTCAAGAATGTTGCTTCTGTTGTTGGAGCAGTAAAAGGAAGAAAGAAAGAACTTGTATTTACTGTATATATCGCACCTTTCATGATGTCCCAAAGTGCTTTACAGCAATTAAGTATTTTTGAAGTGTAGTCACTGTTGTAATCAGGAGCAGCAACTTTGCTGATTTCCCCTCTCTCTAACCCAAGAGCTGCTTTATGGTCATAATAAGGAGCAGGAACCATGGCTGATTTCCCCTTTCTCTAACCCAGGGGGTCACTGAACAATGATCGTGGCAGTCAATATTTGTTGAGGGATAAATGTTGACCAGGACATCAGGCAGAACTCCCCTGCTCTTCTTCGAATAGTACCACGGGATCTTTTATGTCCATATGAGAGGACAGACGGGGCCTCGGTTTAATGTCTCAGCCAAAAGGTGGCAACTGAAGTGTCAGCCCAGAGTTTGTGTTCACGTCTAGAGAGTGGTGCTTGAACCCACCACCTTCTGACTCGGAGGCAAGAGTGCTACCACTAAGTCATGACTGACATGTAATCTACATGCTTTGCTTAATATTTAACCACAGACAACGGGCTATAAATTGGTTAGCCCCAGAAAACGGGTGCAGGGATCGTGATGCGTGCCTATTGAGTGGAATGCATGCAGCATGCTAACTTCGTGCTGCCTGCTAATTATAATCAATTTTGCGTGCAGCCAGTGCTAACTGCGCCATTCATTGGCTACACACATGAGCGGAGGCCCGATATCGTTAGTAACTTGCACTACTTAAAGCTAGCCTGCACTACTTAAAGCCAGCCTGCATCTCCAAAAGGGGAGGTGCATTGTGGCTGGAGCAGGTGCTATGATTCGTTCTGCAACTGACTCGGACCTGGGAAAGAGAGAAGAATGGCTGACCATGGGAGAATACGGGTCCCCAGGTTTTCAGATGCTGCACTGGAGGTCTTGGTGGAGCAGGTGGAAATGAGGAGAGATGTCCTTTATCAATGTTAACAACTTGTATTTGTATAGCGCCTTCAATGTAGTAAAATGTCCCAAGGTGCTTCACAGGAGCGTTATCAAACAAAGTTTGACACCAAGCCACATATAGAGATATTAGGGCAGATGATCAAAAGCCTGCTCAAAGAGATAGGTTTTAAGGAGCATCTTAAAGGAGAAGAGAGAGGTAGAGAGGCAGAGAAGTTTAGGGAGGGAATTCCAGAGCTTAGTGCCTTGGCAGCTGAAAGCACGGCCACCAATTGTGGAGCGTTTAAAATCGTGGATGGTTAAGTTGCCAGAATTGGAAGAGTGCAGATATCTCGGAGGGTTGTAGGGCTGGAGGAGAGTACAGAGATAGGGAGGGGCAGGAGGCCGTCCAGCCACACGATGAGAAGCGAGTGGGAACAGATAGCTGCAGAGGGTAATGCCTGGTGTAAGGCTTGCAAAATTCTACAGACTCCCCCAAAGTAAGAAAAGAAGAGATATTGGACTGTTTGAAGGAAATATTGGGCCAAAAGGGACTTAAAATCAAAACCCCAGGATTTCTGCTAGTTCTAAAGGCATGTTCAGGCCTGTGGAAAAACTGCAACAAAGGGAATGGGTTGGACACTGTGGGACAGACAGTTTGAGTATTGGAAAGGCCAGATTGTCTGAGAATGTTCTGGGCCATCCCAGCCATTCTACATAAAGACAATAAGCCCACGGAAAGGACTGTTCCTGCCGAAACCCACAGGGCCATCAAGAACATGAATAATACAATACATGCCACTAGTCAACAAAAGAGACCCTGGCACCAGCAGGAGAAGACAATCAAACAACAGTTTAAACCACTCAGAAAGATTTCCAAAACCACTTTGCACACTTAAACTGATTTTTGAAGCAATCCCAAAATTGTTAAAAGCCAATTAAAAATAGATGGCACCAGCCTCGAAACTCGATGAGAATTTAAACCTATTAAAATTAACGAGCCCGCCAAAATTAAAAATGTACCAGAGGAGATTTGGTGGTCAGATAAGCCAGGCCTCAACACAGTATAATTGAGGTCTGCTTGTTCAATGAAGACAGACATTTCAATGGAGAGTCAGTTGAGGACACAGCTCAAGAAGGTTCAAATTCAGTACAGGAGAGAGAAGGTACGGTACAGAAAGAGTACTACTCATTATCATTATCACCGTACATAGTCGGAGGATCAGAGACTTGAGGAAAGAAGATCAAAATGAAAGGAAAAAGGAATGGCGGCAACCAAAGGCCTCAAGAAACCAACAACTAACAATATTACCACCAACTAGGTAATATTGGGCCACCACGACCAACAAGAAACCAACCAACAAGAAGTCGAAAATTTGCCAGTTTGCTTCCACTCTACAAGATAATCTGACTTACCTCTGGGTAAGATTTGACATAAAAGACTCTAAAAACTATACCTAACCGAAGGAAATTGGGTACTTACCCGATAAATTCAACTACACATCCAATCGCATCAGCGGACAGACGAAGACTGAAAACCCAATGCAGGTGCAGTCTTCCACCACATCTGGGGTATGGCAGACCCCAACCGCTACAACTAAAGAGAAGCCCGAAATCACGAACTTCTACAATCTGTCAAGAAAGTCGTATGGTGAGCATTTCCTGGTCCTCTGGAATTCAACCTAGTTAGGATAGTGGGATTGGGAGTGGTAAGTTATTTGGTCTATTGTCATTCTCCCTCGCATATTCTGAAGTGTTCCCCCTTTTAGAATATAAGTTTTATTGTATTGTATATTTTCCTGTCTCAAAAACAAAATCTAAATTCTTTTGACCAACTCAGGTGTCTGTTGCGATTTCATTACAACCCCCAAATAAGTCCAAAGTCTGGAACCACGGGAGTGGGAGCGATTTGAACTGCTCAGGGAGTCAGAGGTGAAGCTGACCACACCCCTTACAGAAAATGGCGACCATGGCAGGACTTTGGCAAAAGGGATGTAATGCAATAGACCCTGTGTTTGATGAAAGAATGAAGATGGAAGAGAAGATTTCCTCTTATGTTTTTGAGAAGGTGAATATCACCAAGAAATGGGTGACCATTCTGTTGCGTGCTGAGCATCCCATGGATGCTGACGCCAAATGGACTGAGAGCAAGGTTCATAAGGAGTCGGTGGAGAAGGTCATCTGGTTGGTCTGCGCCCTACGACAGATCCAGCTTTTAGATCAGCATATTAAAGTGTTGAGAGAAGAGCTGCAGGAGGCAGCCAAACTGTCCCAAGCAAGAGCTATAGCAGGGGAAGGATTATTGCAGGAATTACAGGCCCAAAGTCAGGAGAAGTTACAACGAGCAGAGAAACACAGGAACATGCATCAGTATTTTCGGTGTCAAGTCACCGAGGCAAAATGCAATGAGTTAGTACTGAAAGAGGAGAATGATCACCTAACCAGACAGTTAAAAGAACAGAAGGAAAAGTTCAGTGACGTGAAGGCAGCTTATAAAGTAGCAAGCACTAGGGATTTTGAAGCGGGAGATCACAGCCCCTGTCAAAAGCAGACCGACAGTTTAAAACTTGCTCTGTCCAGGGCAAAATTCATGGTATGCCTAGTGAGCTCGGGTGTGGCCCCGGTAGACCTGGAAATAGAAGTAGAAACAGTTCAGACATCACCTGTGGTGCTGGGGAACAACTCGGTTGGGAAGCAGGAGGGACAAGCAATCTGTAGGGAGGACAGGGAGGAGTATGCACCACCACCACCTGTGGCGTCCGGTTTTGACTCGGATTGGCAGCAGGCAGCAGTGGGCAAACCAATGCAGGAAAGGTCAGAGCCGGGGCCGATGTGCCCAGCTCCGCAGCAAAAGTTTGGCCCACCCGGGGGTGGTGGGGGCCAGGGGCACCTTGAAAGCCAATTTGTGATTCCCCATGGGACCCAACAACTTAGGGCTATGGTAAGCCACCTGAGCAAGCTCACCCAAAAGGGAGACCCCTCAGTCCACTTTATGGAAGTGGAACAAGCAGCAGCAGGCATTAATGAGTGCGACGACTCAGAAATGGCCAAGATGCTTCTGTTCACCTTAGATAGCAAACTGTACCAGTCCCTCTCTGCCAAGTGTAAGAAGGGACAGGGAGGGTACGCTGCCATCTGGGATCATGTTCTGGAGGCAATGGGGATGAACGATGGTAGTCCGTTCTCCCGGGTGGAGAAGACTACACAGTTAGCAGGGGAGACCCCACAGGCTTTCGCAGACAGGCTGTGGCCTGTGTATAGGAGTGCCTGTAATGGGAATCTCGACCGGGCTAATTTGAACCAGGACGAGCTGGCTCACTGGCTCCGGAGTCTGGTGGCAAACAGCTTGCCATGGATGAGAGCCAAGGCCGAGCTGTGGTTCAACCCAAAGGGCCCCCAAGTGACCGAGGAGACAGTGGTCAGACAACTGACCCTAGCTTACCGCAACGGTAGAGGGGTGGAAGAACCACAAAAAAAAGAAAGGGTCACGAGTTAAAACCCAGCCAAAGTAAGAAGGAATGGCACCAGAAAGGGGGTATACCTTCCGATACTGCTTCGGGTGCAGGAAAAGTGGGCATTGGAGAAGGGACTGTAGAAATCCTTGGAAGGATAGTGTAGGAAAGAACTCCCCAGCTCCTGCCCCAAAGATAGAAACACCGACCTCTCCCCCCACAGTTGATTTGTTAGTAGCTGCACTTCGAGTTTTGTTGGCTGGCCCAGGGAGGGTAGCCACAGCCACGTGTGCTTTAACTCCATCTGCCCCACCCAACACAGACTTATGACTAGAGCCAGTGCAGCCTGTCTATCTGTGTCCCCTTGAGTACGATGTATGGAAAAGACCGCTTGTTAAGATGGAAGTGAAAAGGTGAAAGGGACCTATCTGTTGGACACGGGAGCATCGATCACCATAGTCTATTCAGATAACCCCGCTGCCTCACCTCTGTCTAATGGGGTCCCGTACAGCTTAGTGGGGTTCACAGGTAACGAGCAGGTTGGCTCATTCTCTATCCCGCTGTCCATTCATTTAGGAGCACTCCACACCAAATGGACTTGTGTTTTCATGAAGCGGGAGCAGGAAGGGAAAGGGATCCTGGGGGCTGATTTTATCATAGGCCAAAGGATTCTAGTGGATCTTAAGAACCACTGTCTGTGGGGAGCATGCACCGGCAAAGAAAGTGAAGTGGCAGTTATTCCAGAGAAACAGGGCAAGGGGACATTGTGTACCCTAAAACCCAAGGAGGGTTACGACCTCGACCAAATGGTCGGCAACACTCCAGTGGAGTACCAGGCATTTGTGCGAGCACACCTCGGTGCATTTGCAACTCACAAGCATGATTGTGGGAGGGTGAACGGGGTCGAAGTGAGTGTAGATGGAGACCCCATGATCCGGACACAAAAGCAGTATAATTTCCCCAAAGAGGCGAAGGCAGACATGGAAACGGCTATGACCTCTCTGGTCAAACAGGGGGTATTGAGACCAATAGCCACCCACGTAAACTCTCCACTGTGGCTGCTTAGGAAACCGGACAACTCCTGGACAGCCACAATGGACTATCGGGTACTCAATAGAAACATCCCCGCCTGTGCACCCAAGGACGCATCTGTCGCCGACCTCATTGGAAGTATTCCAGCCTCCACGACCACATTCACGGTGCTGGATATTTCCAACAGGTTTTGGTCCATCCCTCGATGGAGGGAGGACCAGTACAAGTTTGCCTTCACGTTTAAAGGCTAACAATACACCTGGAAATGCCTACCACAGGGGTTCCACAATAGCCCCAGCATCTTCCACCAGTGTATGGCAGATTGCTTAAAAAGCTTCAGCCAACCCCAACAGTTAGTCCAGTATGTGGATGACGTGTTCCTATTCACTGATGAAGGAGAGGAACATGGTCCACTCCTGGCTGAACTGCTGGAGTTGCTCAGGCAGGAAGGTTTTAAGGTAAACCCCAAGAAGGTACAGATCGGCAAACAGGACGTAAAATTCCTGGGGCTGGCTGTGCGAGCAGGGGAAAGGGCCATAGATAAAGCCAGAAGGGAAGCAGTGCAGCCCCAAATACAGTGACAGGAGTGAGATCTTTTCTGGGGCTAACAGGGTACTGCAGAGATTTTATGCAGGATTACACAGCCACAGCAGCCCCTCTACTCCGACTCCTACACAAGGGAGTGGAGTGGGTTTGGGTTGAGGGTTGTGAGGCAGCATTTGTAAAACTCAAGCAAAATCTGCAGACCGTGCCAGCTCTAGGGGCCATTGATGGGGAGAAAGAGTTTTTCTTGGAGGTAGCAGCCAGCGGGGACAGACTGAGTGCAGTACTGCTCCAGGAGCGGCACAGTCATCTGAGACCGGTGGTTTACTCCTCCAGGATACTCACGGATGTAGAAAAGGGCTATTCCAACTGTGAGAGGCACCTCCTCGCCACTCACTGGGCTGTGAACAGATCATTGATCTTCACAGGCACCTCGCCCATCACCCTCCTCACCCATCACACACCCATCCAAATGCTCCTAGATGGGAGAATTAAAGATGGGACAGTGAGCAGTGCCCGCATTGCTCGCTGGACCCTGCTTCTCTCCCAGATGGACCTAAGGGTGAAAGGTCTCTGCGAGTCAAAGCTCGCAGCCAACATGATTTATCCAGGGACGGCTCCATTGAAGGAGTATGGGAAGTCAACATAGGTTTTCGGGCCGGGATACACCCCATAGGCCACGAAATCTATGTGGACGGTTCCAGCACAGTATCTGCTGGGAAATGATTCACAGGGTGTGGAGTTTCTGACCCAGGGGCAGACATTGCCCTGACAATCAAACTCCCCAGCACTATGAGCGCCCAGCAGGCTGAACTGTCCGCGGTAGTGTAGATGGTTACACACCCAGAAAAATTCCCTACCCCATACACGATTTGCTCGGACAGCATGTTCACATGCAATTTGTGTACGGAATACCTGGCCACCTGGTCCCATCGGGGATACACCTCCGCTGACGGGAGACCCCTGGCAATCAAGCCTCTGCTGGAGAAAATCATGACAGCCGTAGGTGAGGAAGGGAAGGTCTATATCCATAAGGTTAAGGCCCATTCGAAGACAGAACCCATGAGGGAGGGCAAACAAAGTGCAAGTGAATTGGCCAAGCAGGGATCTAGGGAAGGAGAGTTTTGGGACCCCTACCAGACAGGTTCGGTAGCCGCAATCTGGGACAAGGGGTAGCTTTGGTCCCGGACCTAAAGCAGGCCCAGGTACGTGATCCCATCTTCAGAGCCGTCACGAACGCGCTCACAAAAGGGGAGAATGTAGAGGGCCCATACGTTACAGCAGCCATCACCGTCAAGGAAGGCATGCTATTCAGGGGGGAGCAATGGGTAGTGCCGCAGCAGCACCAAAGGGAATTCCTCCAACTGGCCCATGAGGGTCCACGAGCGAGGAATCCTGGGCCCGAGGCCACCTGGCAGCGGGTGGAACAGGCAGGATGGTGGCCAGGACTGAGGGAACAGTTCCACGAGTTCTGTGGCGGCTGTCTGGTGTGTGCTGCCAATAACTCTGACCCCCAGAAGAGGAAGGTATCTTTGGGACACAGCAGGAGGGTAGAGGGACCATGGCAGGTGATCCAGATCGATTACATCGGGCCCCTACCCACCGCCCAGGGGGGCCACAAGTACTGCCTAGTCCTGGTGGATGTGTTCTCAAAGTGGGTGGAAGCTTTTCCCTGCCGTACAGCTACCGCATTGGGTACAGCTAAGATCCTGGTCAGGGAAGTGTTCTCACGATGCAGACTCCCACAGTATGTGGAGTCTGACCAAGGGAGTCACTTTAGCGGACAGGTCATGCAAGAGACCGTCATGGTACTTGGCATTGAAGGGAAATGGCACGTCGCCTACAACCCACAGTCATCGGGTCCTGTAGAGCCTTTAAACCGCACTATAAAAGTAAAGCTGCGCAATGAGACGGGAGACTCACCCAAGAAGTGGGTGGAAGTCTTACCGTTGGTCCTAATGGGGATCTGAGCCAGCCAGTCAAAAAGCACGGGGCATTCCCCACACGAGCTGATGACTGGTAGGATTATGCGGACCCCCACCCATGTGCTAGCCCTGGTGCTCACAGAAGGCCAGCTCAGCGAGGTGAACTAGGACAGTTTTGTCAGGAATCTGTTGAACAACTTAAACAGATTCACTGGCAGGCTGCTAGGAACATGGGAAAACAGCATCAGAGCAACTGATTGCTGCTAGAACCCAACAGGCACCACGAGTGGGAGATAGGGGATCAGGTCATGGTAAGGAACTTTGCCTGGTTGGAAAGTTTCGAACCATTGTATATGGGGCCGTACAGCATTGTGGACAAGGCAAGACCCATGGTCTATGCCATAAAGATGCCCCACCGCACAAAGTGGTTCCACATTAATCAATGCAAGCTGTTCAAGACTGAGAGTGGAGAACGTCCAGCAAGGGTGAACCGTGTTAAAGCTAGAGAGCAGCAGCCTGCAGCTATGACAAACTCACAGACCGCAAAGGTGGGGGCAGTGACGTGTGTGACTGGAGAGCCCCTCCCACCAATTAAGTGGCATTCAGGTACACCCCCAGTAGCCAGAGCATTAAGAAGGTCTCCTCACATACCACATCCTAAACTACCGTGGTCACCCGAGTATCAATTTAAATGGTCCAGCACCAGGAGAGCCCTTAATAGAAAGGGAAAAACCAAGGTCAGGGACCAGTCTAATGACAGGGACCCCCAGCCTGCCGCCTCCAAAGGTGAGGGACTCACAGGAGAGGTAGCGTTGGGCAGAGAGAGAGAGAAGGGTCCCCAGCCTGCGGCATCAGGCTGCGGGGAACCCACAGGACAGGACAGGGACTCGGCAGCCACACATAAAGGGGTAGTGTGCTGCAGTACAGGAGGGCACACTCCCCTGATTAACTGGGATTCAGGGAAAGTCCCAGTTCTTTTAAGGAGGACTCTCCGGGTCCGGTGGCACAGGTCACCTTACGCCCAGGCGTACAAACTGCCCAGATTCCACAGAAGGTACAGGCCTAACAGGAATTAGACTGGCCGTCCGGAGACGGGCGGCAGATGTATATAACTTTTAGTTTTAGAGTGTTTCATTTTTCTTAAATTTTGGAAGTTTAAGTAGTCAAATTTTAGTTTAGGATAAGTTTGAATCTTGAAAATTTTGGTAACTATGTCAGACCAGAGAACCTTCTCGGGACATGGCTATTTGTTTGTGTGTCCCTACAGAAAGGAAATCGGCATGAGAAAGGTTCTGCTCCTGCTCGCCCTGGTAGGGGTGAGCATCGGTGACCAAGGAGACGTGGAGAACTCACACATCTATGGGTGCTCAGGTGAGAGAGCACTGATCGTTACCGCAGGGGGTGGTGATTGGGGTGTGGAGGAGCTCACCATCTACTTCCAAGAGGGAAGGTGGCCAGGGTGGGTGGGGTCTAACTCGACTCAGTACTCCAGCCAGACCGGGTTCACTTACGGGGAGGCCTCCATCCCGTGCCCCAGGGTACAGATCGTTGCAACAAGGGTCAGCGTCACCGAGGGGAAATGTGTGTGCTTGACATGCAAGGGACGGGTTCCATTGGATAGGTGGTGGTGGCTCAGAAAGCTGAGCAAGTACATAGGAAACCCCGCAGTCGATTGGGAACGATTGGGGAACAATACCCATCAGGCGATTACAGGGACCCGAGGGGGAGTGAGTGTGTGCTGGGACAAGTGGTGGGAGCCTGATCAGGGGATTTATGTTTGTATGTGGGGGTCAGAGAAAGTCTGCCCCACAGACATATCCATCATCTTCCACAGACAATGGCAAGATGCCGGAGAGGGGATGGGGTGGGTGTGGTGTATGTAACCTGTTCCACCTTAAGAGAACTTAAGCCTGTTCCACCTTAAGAGATGTACTACTTTCTCTGGCTGCTGTATACGTAATACCGGTGGTGACCACCGGTATATAAGTATATTGTATTTAGTATAGTCCTGACCTCCAACTAGTAAAGACCTGTTGAACTTTATTCATGTAGTCTGTGTCAGTAATTAATCTTAATACAACTGGAACACACAGACTTAACAGTGGCGACGAGTCCGATTCTTACCCTGCGGTAGTTTATATCCACGGCGGCTTCGTCCACAGAATGGGCGTCGAAGAGAGGCATCCACCCTCATCACCCTGCTGGAAGACACGTCGCGCGGCAGGCATCGAGAACCCGGAGTGCAGAAGACATCCTGAACTCATAGCCTCCATCAGCGGCAGTCAGCTATCTTCTTTCTACCTCGGTGGTGGGTAAGCCGGTCAGCGACGCAAGCAAAAAGTCGGCCGCGTTGGCTGTACAGACGGGGGGAGGAAGACGGAGGAATAAGGGCGGTGAGATCGATCGCAACCGGAGATAAGGGCCGGGCCGTATTCGGGCCGAAAGGCGCAGCGCGGGGACATCGATCGCGGCTGGTGATAAGGGCCGGGCCGTTTTCGGGCCAAAAAGGCGCAGCGTCTGGGGCGACTGAAGGCGCGAGAGCCGCGGTGAAGGCGAACGCAGCCGGTGCTAATAACCGGGCTGCAAGAAGGGCTGCAAGGTGCAACATCAGGGAAGCGCGAATGCCCGAGGGAGCCGCGGTGAAGCGGAGACACCGTCGGGGGAGTTACTAACCGCTGGGAAAGGGGAGCAGCAGCGGCACACCAAACGCCATTGCAGCCAGTGGGTGAAGACCGCCAAGCGCGGGAAAACCACCATTTTGTAGGCGGAGGACGAAGATAAGAGCGGGAAGCCATCATCTTGGGATAAAATTAATTGCAACGATGCCTAAACATGGGAACATTGATACCTTTGATAGCGACATCGAGGATTGGGCCATGTATGTAGAACGCATACAAAATTATTGTAAAGCAAATAAAATCCCAGATGCAGAGAAAGCACTAACTTTATTGAACTTAATGGGTGCAAAGGCATACGGGCAATTGAAACACCTTTTATCACCAGATGAACCGGCGGATAAGACATTCGAGGAGATTGTTACTGTCCTGAAAAATCATCTAAACCCCACGCCGCTGATGCTAGCGGAACGATTTAAATTTTACAGCAGAAGGCAGCTGAAGGATGAAAGCAATGCTGAATATTTAATGGAATTGCGTAAGCTAGCAAAGTACTGTCAGTTTGGAACGGGACTGACAGAAGCGCTAAGAGATAAATTTGTGTGTGGATTATTAAAAGAAGATACACAAAAGCGACTGCTCGAGGAGAATGAGCAGACGCTTGAGAAAGCGGTCACTATGGCAGCAGCACACGAAGCCGCAGTGAGAGGCACGGCAATAATGCAGCTACGGTCACCGGAACTCAGTACAAATAAATTGGGTTTGAGTACTGTAAAATGTTATCGTTGTGGAAAGACAACACATGATCAGAACCAGTGTTGGTTTAAAAACCAAGAATGCAGAATGTGTGGCAGGCTTGGCCACATAGCTAAAGTATGCCGGTCAGGAAAGAAGACCAGCAACAAAAAGTCACCGCAAGGAAAATACATAAAGGTGCACAAGGTGACAAAGACCAGTTCGAACGAACAGAAGTCAGATTCAGACGCTAGCGTAATGAACTGGGTAGCTTAAGAGTACACAACGTTGGTAAGGATGCAGATCTCCAGACAATTTGGGTCACTCTTCAGATAGCAGGAGTCCAAGTAAAGATGGAATTGGACACTGGATCGGCATTGACGGTCATGAATAAGAAAGATTACAAAAGGTTATTCCAACATATTCCCCTACGGGATACGGAGATTATATTGAAAACATACACGGGGCAAAGAGTGTACCCCATCGGAAAGATAGAGGTAAAAGTGGTCCACAAGGGCGAAGAAAGCCAAGTAATGGACTTATATGCGCTACCTGAAGGAGGTCCACCACTACTGGGACGGGAGTGGATTAGGAAAATGAATATGGACTGGCACTCCTTAAAAGCACTAACGGTAGATTCCGGGGAAACAGATGTCAAACCTAAACGACTGTCCAAAATATTGGATGATGCTAAAGAGGTGTTCCAGCAAGGACTGGGAACACTGAAAGGAATTACGGCAAACATCAAGATTGATGAACATGCACAACCAAAATTTTTCAAAGCCAGACCGGTACCCTATGCAATACGACCTACTGTAGAAGCGGAACTGGAAGCGCTAGAATGTTCAGGTGTACTGTCTAAGGTAGATTGGAGTGAGTGGGCTACGCCCATTGTTCCCGTTATGAAACGTCCTTCGAGCAACAAGCCAGGAGAACCAGGGAAGGTTCGCATCTGTGGAGATTTCAAGATCACCGTTAATCCGGTGCTTCACACGGTGCAGTATCCGCCTCCGCGGATTGAGGATATTTTTGCTTCGTTGTCTGGCGGGAAACACTTCACCAAGATAGACCTGGCGCAGGCTTACTTGCAGATGGAGGTTGAAGAAGAGTCACGCCAGTACCTCACGATCAACACGCATAGAGGTTTGTACCGGTATAATAGGCTGGGTTTTGGAGTGGCATCAGCTCCGGCAATTTGGCAGAGGGCCATGGAGCAGGTATTACAGGGAATTCCAGGCACACAATGTTACCTGGACGATATTCTGATTACAGGTGATGGTGATGAAGAACACCTCGCAAACTTGGAACTGGTGCTCAACAGACTGAAAGAGTATGGACTTAAAGTTAATCGGCAGAAATGTGAGTTCTTTCAGAAGCGGATCTTGTACTGTGGTTGTAAAGTCTGTGGGTTGTGCAGTTAATAAATACACAGACTTCAGAAGTAACAAACAAACAGGTCTTTACTATTCGAAGGTCCGGGCGAATCTGCCCCAGAAATCCTGCTACAACACTTATATACTGGTGTGGTCACTATCGGTATTACAGTATACAGAAGCCAAACAAATAGTGCCACACCTAAAGTAGTTCCCTGAAAGGTGAACGGTTACATTCAATAGTTCCCTTAAAGGTAGACGGGTACATACACTACAATCCTCCCTTTTTAGCTTATTACTTACAGAGTCCCCGTTAAACATACTTATCTTCAACTTCCTATAAAACAAATTACAGCTATAATCTCGGTGGAGTCAATGTCATATAAAACAATTTACAAATATAATCTCGGTGGAAACAGTTCACAGGTTCCGTCTCTGCGGAAACAGTTCATAGATTCAGTCTCTGATCTTGACTCGTTCCGAACAACATTTCTTTGGGGTAGCTGGTTAACCTGGCTAGCGTGACTCCTCCATAGCCTTTTTCTTGACGTAGCAGCTTGAACTTTCGTCCTGTTGAACCAGCAGTGCGGACTTTGACAACCAACTGGCTGTCTTGACATTTTCCAGTTTTTCAACTAATTTAGCTCCTTTCGTAATGTTCCACCTGGAATGGTAGAAGTGCTAATATTTTAGACAGTTATTATCTTCTGCTTCTTCTTTTTCTTTTCTGCCTTTTTGAAACTCTCGGAGCTCCTTTCTCGGCTGCCATCTGTAGCGCCACCAACTCTCTATGTTCCTTAGACCTTAAGTGCTTCATCCGGATTTCAGCACTTTGAGAGTTTTCATCACAAGCTGGGCAGACCACATCCTCATAATATTCAGTGTCACTCAACAGGTCATGGTAATATTCAGGTTCGTCCTGAGTTAGGCCAGCGAGAGAGACTTCTTCTTCCTCCTCACCCGTCTGGACGTTAGCTGACGGTGGTTCCTTCCCTAAACATCTTTCTTGAAAAGCCTTCTTCATGCATTCATATTCATCCCGCTCTTCCTGGGTTATCTGCCATTCCTTCACGACGGACCTCATTTGTGAGTTCAATACCTTCCTTTCCACCGGTAATTGCGTTATCAGGCTATTTAACCCTTCTACTGAAGTAACGGTTTCCGCCTTCTTCTGTTCACCTTGACGTGATTCAACGTACTTTTGGCATCCTTGTAAAATTTGCGTTGCCACCTCCGCTATCTCCGTGACTTTTGAGAGCTCCGAACTCGTTCCCCCTGAAGATTGAAGCTCGTGTTCAGATTGTTCCCCTTGTAGAGTCTTGTCCTTCAGCATATGAAGGAGTTGGCCGACCGTTAACTCTTCCCTGGGAACACGGTGGATCAGAGTCTTCTCCATTTCATCCACCTCTTTCTCCAATACTTCCACCTTACGTTCCTCTTGAACTTTGGCTTTCAGCGCTCGGAAAAGTTGCGCCCTGATGCTCTCTAGTTCATGTTCAGGGACCATTCTTACAGTGTCCTGTTCTTCCACTGCAAGGATTCCCAGTTGAATCTGTTCTTCAAGTTGTTGAACCTCAGACATTGCCGCCTCATATTTGTCTTGGGTGTCCTTCAATGTTTTTATAAGTTCTTGGACATCCTGTCTTTCATGCTCTGCCATGATTTTCACCTCTAATTGCTCATCTATGGATGGAGCTTCTATCGATGAGTCTGTCTTGGCCTTGAGCTCATCAAGAATTTCCTGCAGCCTTTGGACTTCTTGCTCATGTTCAACCTTTAGTTGTTCATATGCTTCTACTGAAACTAGCTTTTCGGAGGCTGCCGAGTTAACCCCCTTCTGAATTGTAGCCTGGGCCTGTTCATACTGTTCTTTCAACTTCTCATACTCTGCTTGTAAGGAGTCGTAAAGAAGAACTGGAATAAAATCCTGGCTCCCTGAAGATTCCTCTTCCTTTGGTTCATTCTGTAAATATTCTAGTTCCTGAACAGCATCAGGGGAATGTGATTGGTATTTGACCATGATGGCTCTATGGTCGCTCTCTGCTTGAGCTAGCTGTCTCTGTAGTCTTTCCAGGTTCCCCCATTCGGTGTCCCAGAACTTTTCCATATTTTTCATCTCCTGTACGAGACGATCACTCAACTGTTCTAATTGTTGTCGTACTTTGACATAAGTTTGCGTCCGAGCTCGGTGTTCTTCCGTCATGGATGAATCCTTTGCTTGAACAGGCTCAGAATTCTCTGTCAACCTGGAGTTCTGCTCTGCAGCTTTATTCTTCTTGGTACCATAAGTCCTTCTGCCTGTCTTCGTTTTCGACTTGGTCTTATCATCATCCATTTCAGAATCTGAGCTAATAGCTTGCACCGAGTCCTCCCTCATTATGGCGTTTAGGTAATGCCATTCCATGTCTATTTTCTTAATCCACTCCCGTCCTAGAAGTGGTGGTCCTCCCTCAGGTAATACGTACAAGCTCATTCTTGGGTGTTCTTTACCCCTATCTCTCACCTTGACTCTTATTTTCCCCATGGGGTATACGTTGTGCCCCGTGTATGTCTGTAATACGAACTTGGTATTTCTTAAAGGTATGTGAGAGAATAGCCAGTGGTAGTCCCTTCGGTTGATGACTGATAGAGCTGATCCAGTGTCCAGCTCCATTCTTATTTGGACTCCAGCTATTTTTAGTATGACCCAGATGGCCTGTAGATCCACTTCTTTACCCACATTGTGGATTCTCAGACTACCCAGCTCCTGGTTGTTTGGGTCTGAGTCTGAATTCTGTTCGTCTGAACTCTTAGCCACCTTGTGTACCTTGTTGTACTTTTCTGGTGGTGGCTTCCTTTGATTATTGATCTTTTTCCCGGACCGGCATACCTTCGCGATGTGACCCAGTTTGCCACATTTCCTACACTCTTGGTTCTTAAACCAGCACTGATTCTGGTCATGCGTTGTCTTCCCACAATGATAGCATTTTGTTGTGCTTGAAGTAATTTGGTCCACCCCGAGTGCCGCCGCCTTTAGTTGCATTTCCGCCGTTCCTTTCGCTGCGGCTTCGTGCGATGCAGCTATAAGGACAGCCCTGTCCAGTGTGAGGTCATTCTCTTCCAGTCGTCGCTTCTGCGTCCCTTCTTTGGACAATCCGCATACGAACTTGTCCCGCAGCGCTTCTGTCAGATTCCCTCCGAACTGGCAGTATTTCGCTAGCCTACGCAGTTCGACCAAGTATTCCGCATTGCTTTCGTCTTTCTTCTGCGTTCTTGCGTAGAATTTGAATCGTTCAGCCAGCATCAGCGGTGTGGGGTTCAAGTGGTCCTTCAGCACAGCCACAATCTCTTCGAAGGTCTGATCCGCTGGTTTATTTGGTGCTATTAGATGCTTCAAGAGCCCGTATGTTTTTGCCCCCATCGAGTTTAGCAATATTATCGCCTTGTCATCTTCCTCTATTTTGTTGGCTTCGCAATAGATCTCTATGCGTTCCACGTACGTGGCCCAGTCTTCTATTTCAGAATTAAAGTCGTTAATATTCCCTCGCTTAGGCATCTTCCTTCCCTTGGGAGCAGCACCAGTATTTCTTATTTATTTATTTGTTTCTAAGATGGCGGTTTTCCCACGAAATCGGCGGTTTCCCGCTCTTTCCTTCTCTCCCCGCCCACTTCAATGGCGGTATGTCAATCAAGATGGCGGTTTTCCCGCGAAAATGGTGGTTTCCCGCTCTTCCTTTCTCGCCCCGCCCACTTAAATGGCGGTTTCCCGCTTCTGGCGTCTTCTCCGCCTAATGGCGGCTTCCCGCGTTTCTTCCCGGTGGAAGGGGTACGCTTCCCCCTCAGCGGACAGGTTCAGCCGCTGGCTGGCTACCGCACAGCTCCCCTTACTCGGCTATGTCTTTTCCTCCCGCCCGCACGGCTCTACCGGCGCTGGGTACACCCCGTTAGCGGAGGACAGTTCAGCCACTGGACTGGCTCTCGCGCAGTCTCTCTCTCTGTACCCGGCTCTGTCTCTCTCACCCGCACGTTCGATGCTACCGGCCCTGGGTACCCCGTTGGTGGAGAACAGCTCACCGCTGGACTGGCTCTCGCGCAGTCTCTCACCCCGTTTTCGGCTGTGTCTCTCACCCACTCCCGCACGTTCGGTTTTGCCGGCTCTGAGTGCCCCGTTGGTGGAGAACAGCTCAGCCGCTGGACCGGCTCCTCGCAGTCTCTCTCTCCGCACTCGGCTCTCACCCGCACGGTTCCCGTTCGCCTCCCCAGCCCTCTCGCAGACCGGTGTTTCCCTCCCCGGCTGCGGCTGGGTTTCTCTTCCCGCGCCTACTCGCAGGCTCAGCGCTTTGTGGCTGCGGTCGCTGCCCCGATTGTCCCGCCGATCGCGGTCCGGCTGTCACCCGACGCCGTTGGACCCGACTTTTGGCCGGCACAGCTCCCCCTCGACCGAGGTCGAGTGCTCTGCCCTTATCCTCCGGATGCTTCTACACCTTCCCCTACTCTCAGTCTCTTCGGCCGCCTTGTTTCTTGCTGGTCGGCTCACTCCGCACCGTGGCAGAAGGGTAGTCAGTGCCTGTTGCTGATACAGCTTTTGTTGTTAGTCTTCCTGCTTTCTGTTGTTGCAGCCTCGTGTTTTCCTTTGGTAGCATGACGAGGGCGGTTGTCTCTCTTCGACGCTCTTCGTTGCTTATGGTAATCTTGCCGCAGGGTACGATCGGACTCGTCGCCACTGTAAAGTCTGTGGGTTGTGCAGTTAATAAATACACAGACTTCAGAAGTAACAAACAAACAGGTCTTTACTATTCGAAGGTCCGGGCGAATCTGCCCCAGAAACCCTGCTACAACACTTTTATACTGGTGTGGTCACTATCGGTATTACAGTATACAGAAGCCAAACAAATAGTTCCACACCTAAAGTAGTTCCCTTAAAGGTGAACGGTTACATTCAATAGTTCCCTTAAGGGTAGACAGGTACATACACTACAGTGGTCATGTCATTGACCGGGAGGGGCTTCATAAGTCTCCTGACAAGATAGAGGCAGTTGTAAAGGCTCCCGCTCCGGATAATGTCTCTCAGTTGAGGTCGTTTCTGGGATTGATTAACTATTACCATAAGTTTCTACCAAATCTATCCACGGTACTGCACCCGCTGAACGCTCTTTTACAGAAGGGGGTACCATGGGAATGGAGCGAAAACTGTAAGAAGGCATTTCGCAAAAGCAAAGAATTGATCACCTCAGAGGAAGTGTTGGCTCACTTCAACCCGACACTGCCTATTCGGTTGGCTTGTGATGCTTCTCCATATGGTATTGGGGCAGTACTCTCACACAAGTTGCCAAATGACACGGAAAGGCCAGTCGCGTTTGCATCCAGATCATTGACCTCCGCTGAGCGCAACTATGCGCAGATCGATAGGGAGGCTCTCAGCCTTGTATAGGGAGTGAAGAAGTTTAATCATTGCCTGCAGGGCCAAAAATTCACACTTCTGACAGACCATCAGCCGTTGGTATCCATTTTTAACCCTAAGAAGGGTGTTTCGGTGATGACAGCACAGCGACTCCAGAGATGGTCCCTTTTCCTAGGGGCACATCAATATCAAATAGAATTCAAAGGTACAAAGCAGCATGGCAATGCTGATGGGCTGTCGCGCCTGCCACTACCTGAAGCAGAAGAGATGACGAAAGTTGACCCTGTTGAGTTATTTCATTCGACCATCATCGAGTGTTTACCAGTCACCAATGCAAGTATTGAAAGAGAAACCAGGAACGACCCGACACTGTCCCGAGTTTACGAGGTGACAGTGAAAGGATGCCTAACACATGGTGATCCTCTGTTACCGGCATTCTCGGCAAGGTGAGACCAGCTGTCTGTCTGCCATGGTACTTTGATGTACGGGACAAGAGTGATTATTCCTCCCAAGTTACGGGAAAGAGTTCTAAAGGAACTGCATGAAGGTCATCTGGGGGGATTTAAGATGAAAAGTCTTGCTAGGGCTTATGTATGGTGGCCGGGCATTGACCAACAGATAGAGGAGTTGACAAAAAGCTGCGCTGGGTGCCAAAAAGTGCAAAATGCACCTCCGATCGCACCGCTACACCCATGGGAATGGCCTTCAGCCCCATGGCAACACGTACATATTGACTTTGCTGGTCCATTCATGGACTCCATGTTCCTAATTGCGGTGGACGCACATTCCAAATGGCCAGAAGTGATCAAGATGAATACCACTGCTTCAGAAAAGACAATTGCGGTGTTAAGAACAATATTCGCAAGGAACGGATTGCCAGAACAGATATGTTCGGACAACGGACCACAGTTCGTGTCGGAAGAATTCCAAAAATTCTTAAAGAAGAATGGGGTGAAACATTATACCTCTGCCCCATATCATCCGGCGACAAACGGGTTGGCCGAGAGATTTGTCCAAACATTCAAAAAGGCAATAAAGGCCATGAACGATGATCAGATTCCGTTACAACACAAGGTGGACAATTTCCTAATGGCATATCGAAACGCCGCTCATGCAGTGACTAACCAAAGTCCTGCCATGATGTTTTATAACAGGAGGTTGCGGTCCAGGTTGGACTTGTTAAAACCAAATGTGCAGAGGGAAGTGGAAAACAAACAGTTTCGGCATATTAATAACAAGTCCACTCGAAGTTTCGACGTAGGACAACCAGTGTTGGCAAGGGGCTATGGAAACGAAAAATGGCAGTCCGGAACAATTCGGGCCAGACAAGGACCTCTGATGTACACAGTAGATATTGGTAACAATGTGATAAGGCGTCATGCGGATCAACTGGTAGAATCAAGAGCAAGGGTCGAACCCATGGTTGCGACAGAGACAACTGTGGAAGACGTTAATGAACCTGAAGCATCTACCTCGGCAGGGACTGTACCTGATGATGACGTCCAATACATAGGAAACCAACAAGAAGAGTCACCTCAGCAACAAGAATCAGAGACCACTGAAAGGCGTTATCCAAACCGAATCAGAAGGCCTCCTGAGCGACTGAACCTTTGAACTGTTTATACCTGAAGTTATATATGTATATATGTTATTATGTTATGTTAAATGGGGATATGACTGTTAAGCTAAAAAGGGAGGATTGTGGTGTATGTAACCTGTTCCACCTTAAGAGAACTTAAGCCTGTTCCACCTTAAGAGATGTACTACTTTCTCTGGCTGCTGTATACGTAATACCGGTGGTGACCACCGGTATATAAGTATATTGTATTTAGTATAGTCCTGACGTCCAACTAGTAAAGACCTGTTGAACTTTATTCTTGTAGTCTGTGTCAGTAATTAATTTTAATACAACTGGAACACACAGACTTAACAGTGGGATTCTAGCCTGCATGCGTGCGCGGTGCCACACTCCCCGATTCCAGTCAATGCCACCGAACTCGTAACCCGCCCCCAGAAGCCCCTGCCCATGACCAAGACATCACGGACTATAGAACAGAGGTGTCCTACCACCACCAAGGGACCAGGGAATGGGTTAGTCCTAGTGCCAACCGACAAGTTGCTGTACCAGCGGGTACACTATGCAGTGGCCTCAGTGATCCTGAACCTGACTGAGGTACACTTACCTGAGTGGTGCCCTAAGGAGACAGAATGGTTGTACCAAGCCCTGCTGAAGGAAATGTTTAAGAAATTTTATGAATTCGACTTTGCCAGTGTGGACAAAGCGAAACTACAGTTTACATCCTGGGCATAATATGGGCGTGGGGAGAAAAAAAGGGGGACCTGGAATGATATTTGCACTGCCTATAGTACAGGATCCACAGTAATAAACAGCCTAGATGATATAGAGTTACAAACTCAGATAAATGGTTTAAAGACCCAGTTGAGAAAACTCCTAACAGAGGAGAACACAGTGGTAAGCTCAGAGCTACATGAGGATTGGCTATGGCGGTCCATTTAAAAGAGATAATAGCTGAGCTGGAGACACATGCCAAAACAGTAAATGCACTCATACGGGAGGAGAGGAATGCTTCGGATCAAGCTGCACAGAATGAGGTGTGCGTGCTATACGGGGCATGGTTGCTGGGCGAGGGCCGCAGCATCCTGCAGGATTTAAAACAAGGTTTAGTCCCCTCCTGGATTAGCAACAAGCACCTCGCAGCCCCCCACCTGCTTAGTAATTCGCTGAGCCCGTGTCAGCTCTGCCTAGCCTCTGAAGCCTACCCTGTCCCAATAGATTGTGGACGTTCCAACCATAATATCATGGGGACAGTAGTGAGGATGCCAGTCATGGGTGGGACAGCCTGACCTGCACCGGTATACAGGGTGGAGAACATTGGGATCATTCAAGGGGGTGCACATGTCCATTTTGCAGAGGTCGCAACTTATGTCATGAAGTGGGAGCACGCTATGACAGGTACAGACCTCTCCGGGTGCCGGAGCCAGGGAGCACACATAATACTGTGTCCCCAGCACTTGAATGCCTATTCGAGACCACAGTGCGGGTTTAAAGCTGCTGGCGCACAGCCTGTGAACTGTACCATGGAGGTAATGGCACAAGGCCATGTTTCCCCACATGTAGCTTTCATAGCGGGTGGGACATATTGTGTCACCGCAAGTGCGCCGCACTACCAGCATGGACAGCACATCTGGTGTCCGGTGAGTGACAGCAGTTTCTGTTTTAAACCTGAGGCAGAAGTTCCAGTGGCCCAGGAACGGATTGTACCCATCCCTGAACCCTCAACTGTTCACCTCACTGTCAGGGAAAACATTACCAACCTGCAAAATTACGTAACACATTTCAGCTATGAAATTCCCCCTCTACCAGAACATCTTACCACCCTATTAAAAGCAGTGTTCATCTCACAGAAACATTTCTATACATTAGAGCAGAAGACAGCCGAGATAGGGGCCAAGATTTTGGATATTGTAGTTCCACCCTGCTGGGACATTTTTGAAAATATAGAGGTCCCCTCTTTGATTCGACTGGCTTCACATCTTTTAGTAGTTTGCCAGCTCGGCATAGTTTTATACCTGTTGTGTACAAAGTGCAAGGGAAGGGACAGGATGCTCCACTTTCAACATGAGGGAGCAAGGAACAAAAATAAAGTCTATGACCAGGTATAAAACAAACCTTGACCGTTATTAAAAATATAGTTTGATGAGTGTGTGTGTCATTATTTTTCCGATGTATGTGTAATTTTGCCAAGTGGTGCAGGGGTGTGGACCCCCTCCGTGCTTGGATGTGAATGTAATTGAATTTTCGTACCTTGTATATATCTGTGTAAACACTACACCTAAAGGGAATGGGAAAGTGTTTTGTTTTTGGGTTTTAGTTTAGATAATACAGGGGAAGGTTGGCTCCCGAGGATCAGAAAATTTTGCTCACTCAGCATGATAGTATAGTGTTTAAAGTATCACTGGGGGGGTGTAAGGCTCGCAAAATTCTATGGACACCCCCAAAGTAAGAAAAGTTGATATATTGGACTGTTTAAAGGAAATATTGGGCCAAAGGGGCTTAAAATCAAAATCCCAGGATTTCTGTTAGTTTAAAAGGCATGTTCAGGCCTGTGGAAAAACTGCAACAAAGGGTATGGGTTGGACACTGTGGGACAGACAGTTTGAGTATTGGAAAGGCCAGATTGTCTTAGAATGTTCTGGGCCATCCCAGCCATTCTACATAAAGACAGTGGCCCAGAAATTCGGCTCTCCCTGGGTGAGTACGCACGGGGTACTCACCCGTAGGCCGAATGGAATTGCCGGTTTCCTGCATGCACTGCGCAAGCACGGGAAACGAAGGAGTTCAGAGGTCGAATGCGCGCGCATGGGAGGCTACGCGTGCGCTTTGAACTTAGTTTTTTTTTACAGGTTTTCCTGGGAGGGTAAGCCTGCAGGATTTACACATTTAAAAAGCAGGCGTAAGGCCTGCTTTTTGCAAGGTAAGTGGTCAATTAATTAAAATTAAAACTTTTTTTCCACAGGTTTATTATTTTTAAATACTTTAAAGCAAGGTAAGTTTATTTTTAGCCCCGTTATAACATAAAATTATTCTTTTCAAAAATTTAAGTTATTGTTTAAAATAGTTATTTAATGTAATATATAGTTTATTTAAAAAGTGTGTTTTAAAAAAAAATTATTTTAAGGTTTACTGCTATTTTGGGCCCGTAGTATTTATAAGTTTTGACAGGTCTACCTGTCAATCTTATGAATGGGCTTTTCCCTCCTCCGATTGGCTGCCCATGGCTCACATGATCCCAGGGGACGCATCGCACTAGCTACGCCCCGGGACACGCAAGCACAGCACGCCGGTAGCTCGGCCAGGCCCCGGAGCGGAATTCCACTGGGCCCTACAGCTCAACTGCTGGCATGCAAGGTAAGTGCAGGTTGGGGGCTTACACCCGTGGGAAGCCCCCGACCTGAATTTCTGGGCCAATAAGCCCAGGGAAAGGACTGTTCCTGCCGAAACCCACAGGGCCTTCAAGAACATGAATAATTCAATACATGCCACTAGTCAACAAAAGAAACCCTGGCCCCAGCAGGAGAAGACAATCAAATAACAGTTTAAACCACTCAGAAAGATTTCCAAAACCACTTTGCACACATGAACTGATTTTCGAAGCAATCCCAAAACTAGTTAAAAGCCAATTAAAAATAGATGGGACCAGCCCCGAAACTCGATGAGAATTTAAACCAATTAAAATTAACGAGCCCACCAAAATTAACAATGGACCAGTGGAGATTTGGCGGTCAGATAAGCCAGGCCTCAACATAGTGTAATTGAGGCCTGCTTGTTCAGTAAAGACAGACAGTTCAACAGAGAGTCAGTTGAGGACACAGCTCAAGAAGGTTCAAGTTCAGTACAGGAGTGAGAAAGTACGGTTCAGAAAAGGTACTACTCATTATCATCATCACCGTACATAGTTGGAGGATCGGAGACTTGAGGAAAGAAGAACGAAATGAAAGGAAAAAGGAATAGTGGCAACCAAAGGCCTCAAGTAACCAACAACTAACAATATTACCACCAATTAGGTAATATTGGGCCACCGCGACCAACAAGAAGCCAACCAGCAAGAAGTCGAAAATTCGCAAATTTGTTTCCACTCTTAAAGCTAGTCTGACTTACCCCGTGTAAGATTTGACATAAAAGACTCTATAAACTATACCTAACCAAAGGAAATTGGGTACTTACCTGATAAATCCAACTACGCATCCAACCGCATCAGCGGACAGGTGAAGACTGAAAACCCAACGCATCTGCAGTCTTCCACCACGTCCGGTATACGGCAGGCCCCAACTGCCACAACTGAAGAGAACCCCAAAATCACGATACTCTACAATCTGTCAAGAAAGTCATTTGGTGAGCATTTCCTGGTCCTCTGGAATTCAACCTAGTTAGGATAGTGGGATTGGGAGGGGGAAGGTATTTTGTCTATTGTCATTCTCCTTCGCATATTCTGAAGTGTTCCCCCTTTTAGAGTATAAGTTTTATTTTATTGTATATTTTCCTGTCTCTAAAATAAAATATAAATTCTTTTGGCCAACTCAGGTGTCTGTTGCAATTTCATTACAACCCCCAAATAAGTCCAAAGTCTAGAACCAAGGGAGTGGGAGCGATTTGAACTGCTCAGGGAGTCAGAGGTGAAGCTTACCACACACACCACCTTTTACACTGGAGTGTAGCCCCAAGACCTAGATGCAGTGCCAGAAGAAGTTTAATGACCTCGCCCAAATGGTCAAAATCAGTGAATACATCTTCAAATGCCATATCCTACCAACTGCACCACTAGCCTCAGCCACTGCTCAATTCACCACACCCCTAATCATTCACCTAACAAGAATCTTCATCGATCAGGACTCATACCTACATTATATGCTTCATCTCACCCTCACACACTTAGCACTGTTGAAAGCCTCACACCCACATCTCACAGCTTGCACACACTGCCAACTATTCAACCATGACAATCACATCACCTAAACAGATTGCACGACACTCACTGAAACACTTCCCTCTCTTTTGCAGGAGAAGGTGGTAGACAACTGAAGGCAGCAGGAACTAACTGGAGAGGGAGAGGTGCGCCTGCATGTTCTAATCCACATGGAGGAGATGGTGCTGGCCATTGTGGGAAGGGCCAATACTGAAGCAATGGCCACTGGTGGGGCTGAATCCATTGAAGATAACAGTAGCCTCATAATTAATCCTCCTTATCACATCCCACTTCTCCCTCATCTCCACCTCTCTTCTGACTGACAAGCTGCAGATTGTGTAAGCCAGCACTTCTTACTTTCTCCGCTCCCCTCACCACAACCTAACCTTTTTCATTTCAGATACCCAAAAACTGCAACCTGCCCTGGCATTGGTGGAAGAGCAGGAAGACAGTGAAGATGCAAGGTCAGCTTGCTGCCATGTAAGATCAGACTGCTGCCAACATGGCTATGGATTACAGTGTGCAAAGGGGATTGCAAGGTATCACAGCAGTCCAGCAATGTGTCCTCCAACAGATTACTAGGCTTGCTGAAGCACCGTCCCGGGGGAGTGGCATTGGCTTCATGGAGTACAAACCTGCTGTTCTCGCTCAGGAAGTCAGAATTCTTCATACTTGTTAAAAATTTCAATAGTCTGCAGGGAGTGGTCTGGCTGATGCTGAAGTACTTTTTTGCTAACTTAAAGGCTTGTGCACAAACCAGTTGCTTCCAGGCAAGTGAGCATCTCACCTCCTGACTCCCCAAAGCCTTTCCGCCATCTTCAAGGCATAAGTCAGGAGTGTGATGGAATACGCTTCACTTGCCTGTATGAGTGCTGCTCCAACAACACTCAAGAAGCTCGACATCATCCAGGACAAAGCTGCCCGCTTGATTGGCACCACCTTAAACATTCACTCCCTCCACCACCGGCGCACTGTGGCTGCAGAGTGTACCATCTACAAGATGCACTGCAGCAACTCGCCAAGGCTTCTTCGACAGCACCTCCCAAACCCGCAACCTCTTCCACCTAGAAGGATAAGGGCAGCAGGCGCATGATAACACCACCACCTCCAACTTCTCCAAGTCACACACCATCCTGACTTAGAAGTATATCGCCGTTCCTTCATCGTCGCTGGGTCAAAATCCTGGAATTCCCTCCCTAACAGCACTGTGGGAGGACCTTCACCTTACGGACTGCAGTGGTTCAAGAAGGCAGCTCACCACCACCTTCTCGAGGGCAATTAGGGATGAGCAATGAATGCTGGCCTCGCCAACGACGCTCAGATCCCGTGAATGAATAATAAAAAAAGAGAACAAGATGCATAAAAGTTAATCGCCACGGTCACCTTCACAACCACTGGCAATGCAATCCTTGTCCTGCTCTGAGGTTGGAGTTATGGCTACACCAGTTGGCATATTTCAGTGATGACCTCCTTAGTGAAGCACAGACATCTCAAACATTGGTCATCACTGAATGTCAGTGTGATAAATCCAGAAAGTGGAACAAGGAACTCAAAGAGGCTAGATGTTAGAATTAACATGAGTACTTTATTAACAACTGGGAAACACGTTTACAGACAGCCTGCATCAGCATCCTGGCATTCCACCTTGTGCTGACCTATACAGGAAGCAAACCTCTGACCTTAACAGGAAGCAAACCTCTGACCTTAGTAGCAGCATTGGCTACAGCACCACCTGGTGGATAACCTTAATCATAACATCCCAGATTACTATATCCCTCCGCCCTTAAGATTTCAGTATGAATTTCTTAACAAACAACCATTCCTGAGGGTCACATAAGGAGTCTGCATTCATCATGTTCCATACTTGATGAATCTAACAGTTCAGTATCAATCTCTCTGGTAGCTTGCGAGTCCCTTGTGAACGTCTAACAGTAAAGTCCCTGCTTGTTTGTGGTGAAGCCACCAGCTGCTCCTGAGCAGTGCTTAGAGTATCTGCCTCTGCAACGATGGTTTCTTCTTGACGGATAGGTTTCTGTGGAATTATCTCTGTCCCTGGTGGTGGCACCACAGATGCACTTGGATAACTGGGGGCAATCCTGTCTTCAGCCATTGCATCTGGAACCTTCATTTCAATTTCCCCTTGTCTGGGAAGTATCTGACCTACATGTCTGTGTACTACCCTACCATCTCCCAACATGACCTTGTATGATACTGGACCTGTCATTGAGTCTATGAAGCCAGGAATCCACTTTGGTCTCTAACTGAAATTCCTGGTAAGGATCGCATCTCCTTCTCCAAAACTTCGGCTCTTTGTTCTTTTGTCATGGTTCGCTTTTTGTTTGTTTTGTCTGTTTTCCATTTTCCTTTTTGGGTCTGGGTGGACCAGGTCAAGAGTGGAGCGTAGTCTATGACCTAATAACATCTCAGCAGGAGAGAGTCCTGTGGTGGATTGAGGTGTTATTCTGCAGCTGAACAGAACCCATGACACTTTGGCTGCTAAACTCCCTTCTGCACTTTTTTTCATCATCTCCTTAAATTTTTGTATGGCTCCCTCTGCAAGTCCATTCGAGGACGGATGATATGGAGCTGAGGTCACCTGCACTATGCCATTTTTCTCAAGAACTCTTCTGTCTCTGTACTCACAAAACAAGTGGCATTGTCACTCACCACGATCTCCGGTAGCCCTTGATAACTGAAGCTCCGACGCAGGCAGTCTATAGTAGTAGTGGCGGAAGCAGAATTTACAGGATAAACATCCATCCATTTGGAATGTGCATCAATGATTATGAGGAACATCTTTCCCATGAATGGACCCGCATAATCTAAGTGCAATCTTCTCCATGGTTTATCCGGCCACTCCCAGGGGTGGAGAGGAGCCGCTGCTGGTGCCTTCCGGTGTTCCTGACAAGTGCTGCATGTCTTGACTAGATTTTCTATCTCCTCATCTAGCTTTGACCACCACAAGTAAACCCTAGCCAAGGCTTTCATACGTGAGACCCCAGGATGACACTGATGTAGTTGCTCTAGGATAGACTGTCATGCTGGCTGTGGAATAATCACTCATGCTCCCCACAACACGCAACCATCCTGCACACTCAGCTCTGTTTTTCTGACACTGTAGGGTGTGGAGTCAGCCCCTTCTGGATGCTGTGGCCATCCCCTCACCACATATTCTCGAACTCTAGACAGTACTGGATCTTTACCTGTCCATGTTCTTACTTGCTCTGCAGTCACAAGTGCCATGTCAGTGCCCTCCAACATCAAAACTCTGTCCTCTGGAACTGCACGGATAGGTGTGCCTGGCAGTGGAAGACGGCTCAAGGCATTTGCGTTCCCATGGTACTTGCCCGCCTTGTAGACGATGACATACTCAGATGCCCTCAACGTCACGGCCCACCTCTGGATCCGGGGTGACACCATCTGTGGAACTGCTTTCATTTCATTGAAAAGAGAGAGAAGAGGTTTATGATCAGTGCATATGGTGAACTTCCTGCCATATATGTACTTGTGGAACCTCTGTAACCCAAACATTACTGCTAACCCCTCTTTGTGTAACTGGGAATAGTTTTATTCCGCTGGTGTTAGAGTTCAGGACATAAACCCTATTGGCCTTTCAGTTCCATCTTCCATGCAGTGTGAAAGAACTGCCCCCACCCGTAAGGTGAAGCATCACAAGAGAGAATGATGTCTTTCTCTGCATTGTAGTGAACCAGCACATCCAACGACAGCATCAGTTTCTTGGACTGTTCAAATGAAACCCCTGCTCCTCTCCCCACTGCCACTGTGTCTCCTTGTGCAGTAGTTTGTGAAGAGGTGCTAACACAGTTGACAAGTTTGGTAAAAACCTGTTATAATAACTCAGCAGTCCCAGGTAAGCTTTTAACTCAGCCACATTTGAAGGAGCAGGGGTGTCCTGCAGTGCTTGTACCTTCTCCTTGAGTGGATGGAGCCCAGTGGCATCCACTCTGTATCCCAGGAACACTGCCTCATTCCCCAGGAAAGTGCACTTACTCCTCTTGAGCCAGAACCCTGCCCTCTCCAATCTCTGTAGTACCTCTCTCAGAGTGCTCAGATGCTCCTTGTCGGTTCTTCCCGTCACCAGAATGTCATCCAGATAGATGGAAACATGTGGAATCCCTTGCAGTACACCTTCGATTGTCCTCTGGAAGATAGCTGGACTAGATGAGACACCAAACGGTAAGCGGTTATATGTAAACAAGCCCTTGTGTGTATTTATGGTGACATACTTCTTTGATTCATCATCCAGCATAATCTGCAAGTAGGCATGACTCATATCCAACTTTGTGAATTACTTTCCTCCAGCCAGGTTTGCAAAGAGATCCTCTGTTTTGGGAATAGGATACTGCTCTAGTTTGGACACCCAATTGACAGTCAATTTATAGTCTCCACAGAGTCTTACCGAATTGTCCAGTTTTAAAACAGGTACTATGGGAGCTGCCCATTCCGAACATTTCACCGGCTCCAGTATGTTCTCTCTCAATAGATGGTCAAGCTCAGCCTCTACCTTTGGCTTCATGGCATAAGGCACAGGTCGTTGTTTAAAAAACCTTGGCAGTGCCTCCTTGTCTACATAAATCTTAGCTGGGGGGCCAATAAATGTGCCAAGTTCCTCCTTGAACACACTCTCATGTTCACTCAACACTTCTTGCAAAGTCAACTGTTTGCCCGCATTTATTTGAAGTACTGCTCCCCAGTCTAATTTAAGTTCTTTTATACAGCCGCGACCTAACAGGTTTGGTCCGGTACCCGATATTATAACTACAGGTAGCTGTTCCACTGTGTCCCTGTGTTGCACAGTTACCTTAGCTGTACCTAATGTCGCTACTCATTCACCTGTATATGTTTTAAGATGCAGGGAGCAAGGCTTTAACTCTGGAACTTTTGCACGGTTCCACAATTTTGAGTACTCTGCCATGTTCATTATGGTCACGCCGCACCCTGTATCCACTTCAAAGTTCACCTTAGAGTCATTTACTGTCAGTTGCAATGTGATAGGAGCCACTTTTGGAATGTTCTCTAACATGCTATACATTATGAACATGTCCTCTTCCTCCTCAGCTTCCCCGCTGATGTGGTGTGCTCCATGTTTTTTCACTTCTCTCCCTTGGTTTTGCTGTCCTCCCTCTTTTGGTTTGGATTCCTCCACAGGTGATTTTGCGCTGCAAGCTCGTTTTATGTGTCCTTGTTTCCCACACTTGTAGCACTTTTCCTCCAGAAACCGGCATTCACTCACCAGGTGATCGCCCTTGCCTCAATAACATGCCTTCACATGCTCACATTGTGGTTTCTGATGCATGTTCAACTTGTGCACAACAACCTGACCTACAACTTGCGTAGCATTAGCCCTGTCTGAACCCTGTATTTCTTTTACATCTCGGTTCACTGTCTCTATGGCTTGAGCAAGTTCCAATGCTTTTTCATAAGTAAGCCCAGTCTCGGATAAAAATCTACGCTGCATTTGGTTGTCCATAATTCCGCAAACTAGCCTATCTCGCAGCATTTCCTTCAGGTTGTTCCCATAATTGCAATCTTGTGCTAATTTATGCAACACCGCTACATCGTCCATTACGCTCTCTTCCTCTTTCCTGTTCCTTGAATTAAACTTGAACCGCTGTACAACCTCACTAGGCTTAGGGTTGAAATGTTCTTTTAGCAAAGCCACTAATTCAACAAATGATTTGTCTCCAGGCTTTTCAGGACTGAGCAGATTTTTCATCAAACTGTAGGTTTGGCTTCCCACTGAATTAAGCAGAATGGCTTTCCTTTTTCCGGCACCATTTATTTCATTTGCTTCGAAAAAATAACCCAAAACTTCATAGTATTCTTCCCAGGTTTGTGCATGAATATCAAAAGCGGAAACCATTCCTACCATGGCAGCCATGCTCTCTTCCAGCTTGTAGCTAACTTTAGCTCGTGATTTTGTTGTTTAAACGTCCCGGCAGACTTTTCTTCTTTATGCAGGGTCCTTTAGTTGCCTCGTCGCCAAATGTGATAAATCCAGAAAGTGGAACAAGGAACTCAAAGAGGCTAGATGTTAGAATTAACATGAGTACTTTATTAACAACTGGGAAACACGTTTACAGACAGCTTGCATCAGCATCCTGGCATTCCACCTTGTGCTGACCTATACAGGAAGCAAACCTCTGACCTTAACAGGAAGCAAACCTCTGACCTTAGTAGCAGCATTGGCTACAGCACCACCTGGTGGATAACCTTAATCATAACATCGCAGATTACTATAGTCAGTTAGGTGAATTGTGCCCTAAACACCCTGGGTGGATATGAGCTCCTGCTGAGAGCACTTCTTCCC
Source organism: Somniosus microcephalus (assembly GCF_052327205.1). Classification (NCBI taxonomy): domain Eukaryota; kingdom Metazoa; phylum Chordata; class Chondrichthyes; order Squaliformes; family Somniosidae; genus Somniosus; species Somniosus microcephalus. The sequence goes on from NC_140997.1 coordinate 151,726,705, forward strand.
CTCCTCCTCCTCTCTTCTAGCAGCTTGTCCTGCTCTGTATGGCCTCTGCTCATTCTCCCAGTCATGCTCAATTCCAAGAAGGAGGCCTACTACTACACCCATGTCTGGAAGCAACTGGTTAGTGCACAAGCCTTAAAGCAAGCAGAAAATACTTCAGCACAAGCCAGTCCATAGATTACTGAAACTTTTAACAAATATGGAAAAGCCCCCAAAATGTGTAGCATTGCAGCAACAGCCAGAAGACATAATCCAGCAAGTAAGCAGATGTCATGATCCGTGTGCACTGCCTTACTTCTGGTGGATGTTAAGTGGCATGTGCTAACCTCTTTATCAATATGGTGTCTGGCGCACTTCGTGTCAGAAGTGTGCGCGCACGCGCACCGCGGACATCATTTTGGAACCTTAAGGCACTATTGGGCGCTATCAAGTGCAAATTTGCCCCCATTAGGTTCATAAAAAATTGAACAGTGAATGCAGAGTAAATGATTCCAGCCTCCTGATAGCTTTTCATATTCCTCAATACAAAACACGCAGAGAAATTACAAGGTACCCCTCTATAATCAATCCATATCAGAAGTGGTGACAGTTCTGTTGGTTTGAATTAAGTATTAGCTTCTTAAATTCACCCAAAGATTTACACATATTGCTAGTTATATCAAGAGAATTGTGTCACCTTGCAGGAGAAAGGATGAGAACTAAATTCAGCAATCTCTCTCTCCAACACAGTCACTTGTGGAAGTGAGTGTGACAATAGTGGCCCAGAAATTCAGGTCCCCACGCATGAGTACGCACTGGGTACTCACGCGTAGGCCCAACGAAAGTGCCGGTTTCATGCATTCACTGCGCTTTTTCGGGAAACCAGAACTTCTGTTCCCTTGAAAGAAGGGGTTGACAGGTAGAATGCGTGCGCCGGAGAGGCAGCGCGTGTGCATTGAACTTACGTTTTATTTGCAGGTTTCTCCGGGAGGGTAAGTCTCCAGCAGATACACTTTTAAAAAGCAGGCGCAAGACCTGCTTTTAACAAGGTAAGTGGTGAATTCATTAAAATTAAAACATTTTTTCCACAGGTTTATTATTTTTAAATACTTTAAAGAAGGGTAAGTTTATTTTTAGCCCTGTTAGAAAATGTAATTAATTTTTTCAAAATTTTAAATTATTGTTTAAAAGTTATTTCATGTAATTTATAGTTATTTTAAAAGTGTGATTAAAAAAAAAATTATTTGAAGTTTTAGTTATGTTTTGGGGCTTATAGTATTTTTAGGTTTGACAGCTCTTCCTGTCAAATTTATGAATGAAGCATTCCCTGCTACCATTGACTATCCATGGCCCACGTGATCCCAGGGGACGCTTCGAACTAACTGCGCCCCTGGGATACACAATCACTGCGCACCGGCAGTTGGAGGAGGCCCAGGATCAGGATCCCACGCGGGCCCACAGCACAACAGCTGGCGCACTAGGTAAGTGCAGGTCGGAGGCTTGCACCCGCGGGAAGCCTCCGACCCGAATTTCTGGGCCAATGTGTTTAATGCCAAAGAGTCATCTAAGCCAGACAAGCTTTAACAGTTAATCCAGAAAATGAATTTGTTCAATTTATTTCCTGTGAATTAACTAAATAAAAAACCTGTAACTCTGTACCTGTAATATGCACTTGCAGTCATTATATTTTATAATGTCCTAGGGTATCATTATATGAAGCACATAACAGGTCTTCTCTGAACCTTCTCCAAAATATCCGTGGTCCTACTAAAGTTTGAGTGGCTAAATTGCACACAGTATTCTAAATGTGACCTTAATCTTACAGATTCAGGTCTGCTGTAGATTCCTTCTCTGGTTCAGTGGCGTTAGTCACTCCCATAAGGAAGTCTTGCATCTACTTGTACGACAGCCTTACCTAGGGATGTAACAATAGCATTCCCCTACGATCTGGACTGGATATTCATGCCTTTCGCAGGCGTATTTCTTCAAGTTCCCTGATGGTGGACTGTGTTATCAGCAGGTGAGATGATGCTTGATAACAATTGTTAATCTGCTTCACTTCACAGTGGAGGGGAGAGTAACAGTTCACTTAGATCCATTGGTACTTCAGGTAATGATACAAAATTAAAAATGTGCCGTGCTTCCCCAGACCAGTCAATCATCTTACTAGACTTAAATAAGATCTCTTCTAACCATCCTCCAGCATTTCGAACCTGTTTGCCTCCACAAAGATCCACACAGTTCTCCCTTGATCACAACCTGACATGTGATTCTCTGTTCATTTCTGTAGTGTATGTGCCTTTAAGTCAGAACTACTTTTACAGCTCCTGTATACTGTAGTACCGGCAGTGACCACACCTGTATATAAGCTTTGCGCATGCCTCTGTACCCCCAGTCTTGAGACTACCCTCCTCCAGTAAAGACCTGTTTATTGTTAAGTTACAGCATCCATGTGATTATTGAATAACAGTATAGCCTCAGAGTCACGGATCTAACAGTGGCGACGAGTGTCGATTCGAATCTACCTGCAAAAAAAAAAGTCGAGGCCAGGAACACGGGCGTCGACCATGAGCAACCGCCCAGTCGTCAGGCAGAGAGTGAACATCGCAGGGGAGGCTGTGGAGAGCTGGGCTTGGTTCCCCAGCCATGACGATCAGCAAGAGACTGACGACAGGTCCAGCGCAGACCCTTCCCGAACAGCGGCGGCTGGAGCCGACCGACGGCGGAGAGAAAGCCGAGTAGCGTCGATGGGGTAAGACAGAGGGTGAAGCGCTCAGGGTGCAGCCGGGGGTTGAACACCGAGCGGCGTCGAGAAAAAGAAAACAAACCGGAGAGAGAGAGGGTAAGGAAACAGCCGGGTTCAAGACCGAGCGGCGTTGAATAAAAAAAAAAAGAAGAACGCGCAGAGCACAGCCAGGGCTCACGGGCTGAACAGGGTCCACGGGGAGAAGAAGGGAGAGCGCGGGAGACGCCATTGAGCCGCGGAGAAGAAGGAAGAGCGCGGGAGACGCCATTTTTAGAAGCCGCAGCGGAGAAGAAGGGCGAGCGCAGGAAGGAAGGAAAGCGCGGGAGACGCAATTTTGTGCCAGCGGAGAAGAAGGGGAAGCGCGGGAGATGCCATTTTTGACAGTTAACTAACACCCAGGGATGCCGTAGAGTGGCAGTATCTCTACGTTCGACAATGAAGTCGAAGATTGGGCGATATATGTGGAACGTATTGAGGTGTACTGCAGGGCGAGTGAAGTGCCAGATGCTAATAAAGCACTGGTTTTGTTAAATTCCATGGGTGCAAAAACCTATGAGTTACTGCAAAATCTAATAACCCCAGAGAAGCCGGTGAACAAGAATTTCGAAAGCATAGTAGAAATCCTACAGGACCACTTAAACCCCACACCGCTGCTGATAGCAGAATGATTTAAGTTCCATAAAAGGAACTAACACAAAGACAAAAGCAATGCTGAGTACCTAACGGAACTGTGCAAGCTATCAAAACACTGCCAGTTTGGAGCGGGACTAGCAGATACGTTAAGGGACAAGTTTGTGTGTGGGCTACAAAGTGAAGGAACCCAGAAACGGCTTCGATCAGAAAAGGATCTTACGCTGGACAAAGCTTTCAGTATGGCAGTATCACACAAAGCAGCCGCAAGGGGCGCTGCAGAGATACAACGGAGACCGCAAGAATATGGCACCAATGAAATGTCCTATGGAACAGGGAAGTGCTATCGCTGCGGCAGAACAACACATGACCAGAAAGATTGTTGGTTCAAGGACCAAGTGTGCAGACAATGTGGGAAAGCAGGACACATAGCAAGAGTCTGCAGGTCTGGGAAGAAAACCAACAGTAAGAAATCTCCACAGGAGAAGTACAAAAAGGTACACTAGGTGATGGACAGTGGTTCAGACGAACAGAAAAGTGACACAGACTCCGGAAGCAAGGAGCTGGGTTGTCTGAAACTACATAAGGTAACCGAAATGGAGGATCACCAGACTATCTGGGTTACACTCAAGATAGACAGAGTCCAAGTGAAAATGGAATTGGACACAGGGTCAGCTCTAACAGTCATAAATCAAAGAGACTACAAGCGGCTATTTTCACACATACCCTTGAAAGCTACAGAGATTGTCTTGAAGATGTATACGGGGCAAAAAGTCTACCCCAAAGGAAAAATAAGGGTGAAAGTGATATATAAAGGCCAGGAAATACCTAAACTGGATATATATGTATTGCCAGATGGAGGACCACCACTGCTAGGACGTGAATGGATCCAGAAGATACAATTAGATTGGCATTCCATACAGAAACTGAAGGTTGAGGCCAAAAAGGATGACGACATCACACCTGGACGACTGTCAAAAATGCTAACTGATGCAAAAGAAGTGTTCCAGGAGGGACTCGGAACACTAAAAGGCATAACAGCAACGATTAAAATAGAGGAAAATGAAAGCCCAAAGTTTCTTAAGGCCAGACCAGTGCCTTATGCGATCAGACCAGCTGTTGAAGCAGAGCTGGAAGGGTTGGAACGTTTAGGAGTATTGTCCAAAGTGGACTGGAGCGAGTGGGCTACACCCATCATTCCTGTAATGAAGAGGTCGTTGAGTAATACGTCTGGGGAACCAAAGAAGGTCCGCATCTGTGGGGATTTTAAGGTGACAGTGAACCCAATCCTTCACACGGTACAATATCCGCTTCCACGAATTGAGGATATTTTCGCCTCGCTATCTGGAGGTAAACGCTTCACCAAAATTGATCTAGCCCAGGCGTACTTGCAAATGGAGGTAGAAGAAGCTTCCAAACAATACCTTACGATTAACACTCATAAAGGACTCTATCCATACAACCAGCTGGTGTTCGGAGTAGCCTCGGCTCCGGCTATCTGGCAAAGAGCGATGGATCAGGTCCTGCAAGGGATTCCAGGGACCCAGTGTTATTTGGACGACATCTTGGTCACGGGCGAAAATGACTGTGATCACCTCGCCAACTTGGAGAAGGTGCTCACCAGATTAAAGGAGTATGGGCTACGAGCTAATCGCCACAAGTGCGAGTTTTTCCAGAAACAGATCTCGTATTGTGGCCACGTCATCGATGAAGAGGGGTTACATAAGTCCCCTGACAAGATTGAGGCAGTAGTCAAGGCTCCAGCACCGGATAATGTGTCACAACTGAGGTCGTTCCTCGGGCTGGTAAACTACTACCACACGTTCTTACCAAATTTGTCCATGGTATTACACCCATTGAACACCCTACTGCAAACAGGGGTACCATGGAAGTGGGATGATGAACGTAGATGAGCTTTCCAGAATTGTAAAGAATTGATCACATCAAAAGAGGTGTTGGCCCATTTCAACCCAGCACTACCAATTCATTTGGCATGTGATGCATCGCCCTATGGTATTGGAGCGGTGCTGTCGCACAAATTGCCAGACGGGTTGGAGAGGCCAGTAGGCTTTGCGTCTCGGTCACTAACCTCAGCCGAGCGCAACTATGCCCAGATTGACAGGGAGGCCCTCAGCCTAGTATGGGGAGTAAAAAAATTCAACCACTATCTGCATGGGCAGAAGTTCAACTTGCTGACTGACCACCAACCACTTGTCTCCATCTTTAATCCTAAGAAGGGCGTTCCAGTGATGACTGCACAGCAGTTACAAAGATGGTCCCTGTTTCGAGGGGCGAATCAATATGAAATTGAATATAAAGGCACGAAACAGCATGGGAATGCTGATGGGCTATCACGCCTGCCACTGCCTACTGTGGAGGAAGCACCAGCAGTGGACCCTATCGAGATATTTTATTCGTCAATAATTGAACGATTGCCAGTAACGAATGCGGATATAGAGAAGGAGACCCGCAATGATCCGACGCTGTCTTGGGTATATGATTTGACGGTGAGGGGATGGCCAACACATGGCGACTCACTGTTGCCAGCATTCTCACCCAGAAGAGAACAGCTGTCAGTATGCCAGGGGACAGTGATGTGTGGATCCAGAGTGGTGATTCCACCCAAGTTAAGGGGGAGAGTGCTAAATGAGCTACATGAAGGTCATCTGGGGGGAGTGAAAATGAAAAGCCTTGCTAGGGCTTATGTGTGGTGGCCGGGAATCGATCAACAAATCGAAGACCTAACTAAGAGCTGCTTAGAATGCCAGAAGGTCCAAAATGCACCACCACATGCCCCTCTACACCCATGGGAGTGGCTCTCCTCTCCATGGCAACGGGTGCATATTGATTTTGCTGGTCCATTCATGGACTCAATGTTCTTAATAGCAGTGGATGCTCATTCAAAGTGGCCTGAGGTGATAAAAATGTCTTCAACCACTACAGAGAAAACGATTGCAGTCCTATGGACCATATTTGCCAGAAACGGTTTGCCAGAGCAGATTTGCTCTGATAATGGACCACAGTTTGTGTCCGACGAGTTTCAAAAATTTATGAGAAGGAATGGGGTAAGGCATTACACATCCGCCCCGTGTCATCCAGCCACAAATGGATTGGCTGAGAGGTTCGTACAAACCTTTAAGAAGGCGATAAAGCCATGTGCGATGATGAAATTCCACTACAGCATAAGATGGACAATTTCTTATTAGCTTACCGAAATGCGACACATGCAGTTACCAACCAGACCCCGGCCATGATGTTCTTTAACCGAAGGTTGAGATCTCATCTGGACTTGCTCAGACCAAATGTGCGAAGAAATGTTGAGGACAAACAATTCCAGCACATCAATGAGAAGCCAACAAGGAGCTTCAATGTAGAGCAACCAATCTTGGCCCATGACTATCGAACAGAGAAATGGCAACCCGGAACGATATGCACAAGGCAGGAGCCATTAATGTACACAGTGGATGTCGGGGAGAACATTGTGAGATGCCACGTCGATCAGATCTTAGCGTCACAGGAACGCATCAACCCCATATCTCGAGTACCTGGGGATGAACCCGACATACCGGTAGTATCTACCTCAGAACCAGTAGCAGTGGAACCCAATGAACTACCCGATGAAAAGGGGTCAGAATCGCCTCTGCACCAAGAACAAGAACCTCCAGAAAGGCGCTATCCCGAAAGGGTCAGGAAGCCGCCACAAAGACTGAATCTATAAATGGACTATTGTTGTTTAATGTACTGTTAAAGTGTTAATTGTTATTTGAATATTAGGGGTACTACTAATCTAAAAGGGGAGGAATTGTAGTGTATGTGCCTTTAATCAGAACTACTTTTACAGCTCCTGTATACTGTAGTACCGGCAGTGACCACACCTGTATATAAGCTTTGCGCATGCCTCTGTACCCCCAGTCTTGAGACTACCCTCCTCCAGTAAAGACCTGTTTATTGTTATGTTACAGCATCCATGTGATTATTGAATAACAGTATATCCTCAGAGTCACGGATCTAACAATTTCTTTTCTGTCTTCAGAGGAACTCAGGACTTGATTTCTCACCCCTTTAACTGCTCTGGGGATTGGCTAGAAGAGCTGCCAATCAAACCTCCTACCATGCCTTTGAAACGACCTCCATGCCAATTGCAACAGGAAGGGACATTCCAATGTCCCCCTCACCCAACAATGTAAATGGGATGCGATTAATGTTGTTCCCAATCATTCTGGGTAACAGTATTCACGTCTGCCGTTGGTACACATTCTGCACGTGCCTCAAACTTGTGGCCTTTCTTTGTAAACCAGTGCAAATCTACTTTGTTTTAAAATGCGATTCTTACAATTAGCTCTTTTTCTCCAAATGCTCTCTGTGGAAAAATGGCCAAATAATCCTGAACCATGACACTAATGAGCCCTACAGGATTTAAATCACCAATTTTGAATTGAACCGACTGTCTTTAAGATGCATCACTGCACTTGATTAGTTCAGTTGATAACTTCACATTGATAAAATGCTCTCAGTGAATAGTGGAGAATCACAGCCAAATCTATTCCCTTTTCACTTTTATTAATAGATAACTATTCATCATGAACGCACATTTCATACTTTGATATATATTTTTTAAACGATTGTGGAATTTGTATTTCTTTTGTGTCAAAGAAACTAAAGAAAAACAGCACTCAAATGAATATTTAGGAGTGAGGCCATTTTTTAAATTGCTCGTACATCTCCTATTGCCTTGCTACTCCGAAGTCAAAAGAAAGTGAGTTTTATATGGAAGTGGGCGTGGTATAGTATTAGTGATGATAAGTGAGGAGATCTGGCATTTGGGAGGGGGTAGTGGCTTGTGTCAACTTCGGATGCAATGCAGCTGAGGCGGATTCTGTCTGCCCCAACGCACATCATTCATCAAGAGGCCACTCCATTAGCGACCAAGAGCTGCTTCTCCCCTTCCAAAGTACAGAGCATTATGCATAGTTATAGCACCCAAACTTGAGAGCTAATGCATAAAATTTCACCACACAGAAACTGGTCCATGCCGATGTTTGTTTATGCTCCACATGATATATCCTTCTATTCCTTTCTCCCTCGTGTGCTTATCTAGCTTCCCCTTAAATGCATCTATACTATTTGCCTCAACTACTCCATATAGTAGTGATTCCACATTCTCACCACTCTCTGGGTAAAGAAGGTTCTCCTAAATTCCTTATTGGATTTATTAGTGACTGACTGATATTGATGACCCCTACTTTTGGTCTCTCCCACAAATGGAAACATTATCGGGGGTAGGCGGAAATGTGGGGTAATCAGATCAGCCATGATCTTATTGAATGGCGGAGCAGGATAGAGGGGCCGAGTGGCCTACGCCTGCTCCTAAATTGTATGGTCGTAAGCGTAGTTTAGGGGACTGGAGAATCGAGGTATAATGCAGGGCGGTGAACAGTTTGGGCAGAATAGTTAATAGAGGCACTCATTGAGGATTTGGGAGGAAAGAGTAGTTGAGGTAGACTAGTGAGGAGTGAAAGGGTAGAGCAAGGTGGTGAGTAGATCAGGGTAGGGAATGATGTTGCCAGTGTTTGTGAGTTTGGGACATTCAGTAATCCAAGTGAGTGTCATCCGGTAGCAAGGTTTCAGTTGGGGATGAGGATATTGAGTTTGAGAGAAGAAAGAGTTTGCATTAATATAGCATTGTTCACTGCCTCAGGATGTGCTGAAGCCAATGAAGTAGAATCATAGAAAGATACAGCACAGAAGTAGGCCATTCAGCCCATTGTGCCTGTACTGGATCTTTTGTAGATCTATCCAAATAGTCCTACTCCCCTGCTGTTTCCTCATAAGCCAGTAATTTCTTTCACTTCAAGTATTTATCCAATTCCCTTTAGAAAGTTACTATTGAATCTGCTCCTCCACCCTTTCAGGCAGTGCATTCGAGATCACAGCAACTCACTGTGCAAGTGTTTTTTTCTTTCCTCATGTCGCCTCTGGTTCTCTTGTCAAACACCTTAAATTTGTGTCCTCTGGTTACTGACCCTTCTGCCACTCGAAACAATTTCTCCTTATTTACTCCATCAAAACCATTTTGAATGCCTCTACCAAATCTCCCCTTAACCTTCTCTGCTCTAAGGAGAACAATCCCAGCTTCTCCAGTCTCTCCACATAACTGAAGTCCCGCATCCCTGGTACCATTCTAGTAAATCTCTTCTGCACCCTCTTTAAGGCTTTGACATTCTTCCTAAAGTGTGGTGCCCAGAATTGAACACAATACTCCAGCTGAGGTCCAACAAGTGTTTTATAAAGATTTAGCATAAATTCTTTGTTTTGTGCTCTATGCCTCTATTAATAAAGCCAAGGATCCATATGCTTTTTTAACAGCTTTCTCAACTTGTCCTGCCACCTTCAAAGATTTGTGTACATACACCCCCTGTACCCCCTTTAAAATTATACCATTTAGTTTAAATTGCCTCGCCTCAGTCTTCTTACCAAAATGCATCACTTCACACTTCTCTGTGTTAAATATCATCTGCCATGTGTCTGCCCATTTCACCAGTCTGTCTATGTCCTCCTGAAATCTGTTCCTATCCTCCTCATTGTTTACTGCATTTCCAAGTTTCATGTCATCTGCAAACTTTGAAATTATGCCCTGTATACCCAAGTCCAGGTCATTAATATATATCAAAAAGAGCAGTGGTCCTAATACCAACCCCTGAAACACCATTGTATACTTCCCTCCATTCTGAACAACAACTGCTCACCACTACCCTCTGCTTTCTGTCGCTTAGCCAATTTTGTATCCATGCAGCCACTGTCCCTTTAACCCCATGGGCTTTAATTTTGCTAACAAGTCTATTACATGATACTTTATCAAATGCCTTTTGAAAGTCCACATTCACAATATCAATCGCACTACACTCATCAATACTCTCCATTACTTCGTCAAAGAACTCAATCAAGTTAGTGAAACATGATTTGCCTTTAACAAGTCCATACTGACTTTAATTTATTAACCCATACTTTTCCAAGTGAGAATAAATTTTGCCCTGGATTATTATCTCTAAAAGTTTCTCCACATCCAAAGTTAGGCTGACTGGCCTGTAATTACCAGGTTTATCCCTCTCCCCGTTTTTCAAACAGGGCTGTAACATTTGCAATCCTCCAGTCCTCTGGCAGAACCCCCATATTTAAGGAGGATTGGAAGATTGTGGCCAGAGCCTCCACAATTTTCACTTTTACTTCCCTCAATAACCTAGAATGCATCCCATCTGGACCAGGTGACCTTTTTACTTAGAGGCCCGCCAAAGTTTTAAATACCTCCTCTTTATTTTTATGCTATCCAATTTGTCTACTACCTCCTCCTTTACTGCTACATTGGCAGCACCCTCTTCTCTAGCGAAGACAGGTGCAAAGTACTCATTTAGTACCTCAACCATGACCTCTGCCTCCACAAGAATATCTCCTTTTTGGTTCCTAATCAGTCCCACATGTCCTTTGACTCTACCCATTTACTATTTATATGTTTATAAAAGACTTCTGGGTTTCCTTTTAAGTTAGCCGCTAATCTAATCTCATACTCTCTGTTACCCCTTCTTATTCCCTTTTTCAGTTCTCCTCTGTACTTCCTGTAATCATCTTTGTTCTTTACTATATTATGAATCTTACATTTGTCATAAGCCTCCTTTTTCTGTTTCATTTTAATCTCCATATTTTAGTCTTCCAGGGAGCTGTAGCTTTGGATGCCCTTCATTTTTTTAAGAACAAGATAAAAAATGTGGAAACGAAAAATGTCCCCAAAGTCAAAAGAAGGGAGAGTGGTAAGAAAAAGCCAAGGTTAAAGGCATCTAATACTCAACTAAACAGAGTTGAGTGCAAGGAACAGCTAAAGAAAACACAGGCTGCTATAAGATCAGCTAATAGGCTAAAGCAAAAGAGGATCGTGGACATTTGTGGAAGTAATGGGAAAAGCTTTTTCAGTTATGTGAAGAGTCAGAGAACTGTCAAAGACTGTATTGGGCCACTGAAGGATGTTCAAGGACAGGTTACAAAGGACTCACTGGGTAGGGGGGAAAAATTAAATGAGTACTTTGCATCGGTCATCACTCTTGAAGATGGTGCCCGACTATTAGAATTTAATGATTTTAATAATAAAACTAGTAGTATTAAATTAGATTAACATATTGTTTTAGAATGAATTAAGAACTTGAAAATCGATAGAGAGGCCGGGCCGGATGATTTTCTTAAAAACATTTTTATTCATTGATGGGATGTGGGCGTCGCTGGCTAGGCCTGCATTTAGTGCCCATCCCTAATTGCCCTTGAGAAGATGGTGGTGAGCTGCCTTCTTGAGCCGCTGCAGTCCATATGGTGTAGGTACAGCCACAATGCTGTTAGGAAGGGAGTTCCAGGATTTTGGCCCAGCGACAGTGAAGGAACGGCGATACAGGTCCAAGTCAGGATGGTGTGTGGCTTGGAGGGGAACTTGTAGGTGGTGATGTTCCCATGCGTCTGCTGCCCTTGTCCTTCTAAGTGGTAGAGGTCGCGGGTTTGGAAGGTGCTGTTGAAGGAGCTTTGGCGAGTTGCTGCAGTTCATCTTGTAAATGGTACACACTGCAGCCACAGTGCGCCGGTGGTGGAGGGAGTGAATGTTGAAGGTGGTGGATGGAGTGCCAATCAAGCGGGCTGCTTTATCCTGAATGGTGTCGAGCTTCTTGAGTGTTGTTGGAGCTGCACTCATCCAGGCAAGTGGAGAGTATTGCATCACACTCCTGACTTGTGCCTTGTAGATGATCCTCAGGAAGATGGGATACATGCTGTGCGAGCCCCTAGCCCATATTTTTAATAGCTCACTGCACTCTGGGATGGATGCAGGAGTCTAATGCAGTCCCCATCTTTAAAAAAGGTGACAGAACGGACCCGGGTAAATAGAGTCCCATTACTTTGACATCACTAATAGGAATGATGCTTGAGGGAATTATTAGGGATGCAATACATAAATTCTTGGATAGAGAGGGACATATTAAGGACACACACCATGGCTTCATAAAAAGGAGGCCATGTCTTACAAATCTAATTGTATTTTTTGAAGAAGTTACGAAGTTGATGGATGAGGGAAGCCCAGTAAACATTGTCTACTTAGACTTCCAGAAAGCTTTTGATAAGGTACCGCATAAGAGGCTTCTCTATAAGATTGAAGCCTCTGGTATTAGTGGTAATATATTGAGCTGGATTGAGAACTGGCTGGCAGGATGTAGGCAAAATATGGTTATAAATTGACTTGGACCTGTTTCGAGACGATCACCAGTGGTGTCCCACAGGGATTGGTGTTAGGACCATTGCTTTTTACTATTTTTATTAATGATGAAAGGGGGATGTAGGTGCTGAGGGCATGATCTGTAAATTTGCAGATGATGCTAATATCTGTGCAAGTGATAGGGCTGTAGATGATGCTCGTCTGCTTCAGGCGGATCTTAATGTGTTGGAAGATTGGACTCATGTCTGGCAAATGATGTATAACTAGGATAAGTGCAGTGTTATGCATGTGGACATGGCAAATGCTCAACATTCATGAACCCTTCAGGGAAAAGCATTAAAGAAGGTGGAGATAGAAATCCATTTGGGCATTCCAATGCATACATCTCTAAAGGTAGATGAGCAATGGCGTGAAGCAATAGCTGGAGCAAATAGAGTGTTGGGGTGCATTCATAGGACAATTGCGTACAAGATGAGGCATATTGCTTTGTCTTTGTACAAGACCTTGGTTAGGCCTCACTTGGAATACTGTGTCCAGTTTTGGTCTCCTCATATGGTGGGTGATATTGAGCCTTTGGAAAGGGTGCAGAGGAGGGCCACAAGACTCTAAGAGAAGGATGAACCATCCGTGGCTAACTAAGGAAGTAAAGGATGGTATCAAATTGAAAACAAAGGCATACAATGTTGCAAAAAAAAGTGGAAGGCCAGGAAATTGGGAAATTTTTGAAAACCAGCAATAGGACGACTAAAAAAATGATAAAGAGAGAGAAGTTGCTTATGAGAGTAAGCTAGCAAGAAATATAAAAACTGATAATAAGTGCTTCTACAGATATATAAAAAGGAGAGAGTAGCTAAAGTAAACATTGGTCCCCTGGAGGATGAGTCTGGGGAATTAATAATGGGAAACAGGAAAATGGCAGAGACTTTGAACAAATATTTTGTTTCGGTCTTCACGGTAGAAGACACTAAAAGCATCCCAATAATGGATAATCAAGGGGCTATTGAGGTGGGGAGGGGGATAAACAATCACTATCACTAGAGAGTAAGTACTAGGTGAACTAATGGGACCAAAGGTGCACAAGTCCCCTGGACCTGATGGCCTGCATCCTAGAGTTTTAAAAGAGGAGGCTGCAGAGATGGTGGATGCATTGGTGCAATATACCAAAATTCCCTGGGTTCTGGAGGGGCCGAGCAGACTGGACAACTGCAAATGTAATGCCCCTATTTAAGAAAGGGGGGAGACAGAAAGCAGGCAACTATAGACCAGTTAGCCTAACATCTGTCATTGGGAAAATGCTGGAGTCGATCATTAAGGAAGTGACAGCAGGACATTTAGAAAATTATAATATAGTCAAGCAGAGTCAGCATGATTTTATGAAAGGGAAATCATGTTTGACAAATTTGCTGGAATTCTCTGAGGAAGTAACGAGCAGGGTGGATAAAGGAGAACCAGTAGATGTGTGTATTTGGATTTCCAGAAGGCATTTGATAAGGTGCCACATAAAAGGTTACTGCACAAGGGAAGAGCTCACGGGGTTCGGGGTAATATATTAGCATGGATAGAGGATTGGCTAACTAACAGAAAACTGAGAGTCGGGATAAATGGGTCATTATCAGGTTGGCAAACTGTAACTAGTGGGGTGCCGCAGGGATCAGTGCTGCGGTCTCAACTATTTACAATCTATATTAGTGACTTGCATGAAGGGACCGAGTGTAATGTAGCCAAATTTGCTAATGATACAAAGATGGGTGGGAAAGCAAATTGTGTGGAGGACGCAAAGAATCTCCAAAGGGATATAGATAGGCTAAGTGAATGGGCAAAAATCTGGCAGATGGAGTATAATGTAGGAAGATGTGAGGTTATCCACTTTGGTAGGAAAAATAAAAAAGCAAATTATTATTTAAATTGTGAGAGATTACAACATGCTGAGGTGCAGAGGGATCTGGGGGTCCTTGTACATGAATCACAAAAAGTTAGCATGCAGGTACAGCAAGTAATTAGGAAGGCATATGGAATGTTGGCCTTTATTGCAAAGGGAATGGAGTATAAAAGTAGGGAAGTCCTGTTACAACTGTACAGGGCGTTGCTGAGACCAAACCTGGAGTACTGCGTACAGTTTTGGTCGCCTTATTTAAGGAAGGCTATACTTGCATTGGAGGCAGTTCAGAGAAGGTTCACAAGGTTGATTCCGGAGATGTAGGGGTTGTCTTATGAAGAAAGGTTGAGCAGGTTGGGCCGATACTCATTGGAGTTTAGGAGAATGAGAGGGGATTGTTAAATCTCAAGAGTTTAATAACCTTGCTTGTATAACAATTTTAAAAGAGTACGGAGGAGACAGAGTTCAGTTCACAGCCATCACTTTCCAGAATCTTCACCATTTCTGCACTCTATTTCCCATAGTGCATTGCACATCACAACTACGGTAAGCTATGTGGGACAATTCAAATACAACATTCAAAATACACAACATCTCCTCCCCTCTTACATTAGATGTCCCAATAGAACCACAAAATTTTTAAAACACAATAACCTGGGAGTGAGGGTGGACTTTCTCCAACCATGGCTATACCCATGGAGATTATTCTGCCCCAGATAAAGGGTAAGCCTCTGAGTTATAAGTTCAAACGTATAGGGGCCCGCCACTCTCTGGTAGGATACCGGCAGTCAACCTGGCTCTCCAGTTCATTGTCTCTCACAGGTGATGTCAACACAGGTGTAGGCGGCTGAGGTGCCTGTATACAGGTCTCCCTTGCTGATGAGATAGGGGCTGAAGTGGCTGCTTCCTCAGAAGGTGAGCCTCTCGGTGTAGAAGGCGGATGACCCACAGCGTCACCCAATGGTAGATAAACTGCTGTTGGTGGTTCAGTGGGTGTTGCTGCACTTCATAGAAGCTGATCGGTGTGTCTCTTCCAGACAATGTCCTCGGGTGTCTGTACCATGTAGGATACTGGACCAGTCTGTGCAATGACATTAGCAGGAACCCACTTAGGTCCACCACTGTAGTTCCGTGCCAACACATATTCACCTGGACTGAAGACTCTGTCTTTGGAGCGTTGTTCACGTCACTTGATCTGCCTGTCCTGCTGATACTGTACCATGTGTTTCACCTTTGGCGGTTTCAGCATGTCGAAGTTGGTTCGTAGCTCTCTTTTGAGCAGTAGAGTGGCAGGTGATGCTTTGGTGGTCGCATGTGGTGTGTTCCTGTAACTCAACAGGAAACTATTCAGGCGCTGTTGAAGCGTTCCCTGGCCTTGCGATGCCTTTAGAGAGTGTTTCGTGGTCTGAACAAACCTCTCAGCTAGACCATTGGTCGCAGGGTGGTATGGTGCAGCCCTGATATGTTGTACGCCATTCACCTGCATGAATGTAGCCATTTCTTGTGACACCCACTGTGGACCATTGTCTGAGACAAGTCGCATCAGAGATCCAAATCGGCTGAACACCTCACCTAACTTCTCGATGGTCTTCTCAGCAGTGGTGGACCTCATTATAACAACCTCTGGCCACTTACTGTGTGTGTCAACAGCCACCAGGAACATTCCCTCCTCGAATGGACCTGCAAAGTCTACATGAATGCGATGCCATGCTTCCTCCGGAAAGTCCCAGGGGTGAAGAGGTGCAAGCTGTGGCACATTATGAACTCTCTGACATGAGGAACAGGTTTTAGCTTTGTCCTCAATCTGTCCATCAATACCCGTCCACCAGAAGTAGCTCCTCACTATTTCTTTCATACGAATCATTCCGCAGTGTCCGGAGTGTAGTTGCTGTAACACTGGTTTCCGTAGCGATGGTGGAATAACCACTCTCCTCCCCCACAGCAAACATCCAGACTGCACCGACAGTTTGTTTCTCCTTAAGAGATATGGTTTCAGGTTTGGGTCATCGCTGTCAAGCTTGCCCCTGACGATAGTAACCAGCACTGCAGACAACACTGGGTCCTTTCTGGTGTTTCGTCGGACCTGTTTCGAAGTAACAGGCGCGTTCTCCACCTGCCTAAAATAGCAGATGTCCATGCTACGTGTCATAGGCTTGCTGACAGGCAGCGGCAACCTGGAAAGACCATCGGCATTGCCGTGTAGGTCAGATTTATGATATCTAATGTAAAATGTTTGTGCAGACAACAGCAGCGCCCACCTGAGCATTCTGCTTGCAGCAAGTGACGGAATCCCTGTATGTGGCCCGAAGATGGTTGTGAGAGGGTGGTGATCTGTTAGTAGGATGAACTGTCTCCCGTACAAATATTGGTGAAACTTGCGAATGCCAAAAATGCTCAGTGCTTCTCGTTCTATTTGGGCATAATTAGTTTCAGCTCTGTTCAAAGTCCTAGATGTGAAGGCTGTCGGCTTCTCTTCTCCATTTGGCATGATATGAGTAACGACCACTCCCACACCATATGACGATGCATCGCAAGCTAACTGTATTGGTAATGAAAGGTTAAAATGCGTCAAAGCCTCTGACTTCAGGAGCATGTCCTTTGCTGTCATGAACGCCTCCTGGCACTTGTTAGTCCATTCCCACTTCTTGTCTTTACATAGTAACCAATGCAGCGGCCTCAGCATCGAGGCTAGGTTCGGTATGAACCGTCCATAGTAGTTCAGTAACCCTAGAAAAGAACGCAGCTGGCTGATATTTTCAGGTGCTGGGGCATCCACGATTGCCTTGGTCTTGGACGGTGCCTTGTGAAGGCCTGTGGCAGCGATCACATGACCGAGGTACTCAGCTGATGCCTGATAAAAATTGCATTTATCCCTGCGAACTCTGAGTCCATAATCCCTCAGTCTCTGTAGCGTTGCGTCCAAATTACGCAGATGGCCTTGGTCATCACACCCAGTAAATAAGATATCATCTAAGTAGCACTGGACTCCAGGCAATCCACTAAGGATCTGGTCATAGCACGTTGGAAAAGCGCTGCAGCTGATGTAATTCCGAAAGGAAGTCGATGATACCTAAATAGGCCCTTGGGTGTCACAATAGTCAGCATTTCTCGTGACTATTCATCGACATGCATTTGCAGGTAGGCTTGACAGAGGTCGATTGTGCTAAACTTCTGGCCCCCAGCAAGTGCCACAAACAAATCATCAATATGGGGGAGCGGATATTTTTCCACTGACAATACAGGGTTAACAATGGCAATCCATGTCCACACACCAGCATGCAGATGCAAGATGCCCCGTTTTGTCACAACGGAAGCATGGCCCTTGGCTGTCTGTTCTTACTTTGTGCACTTTTCTGTTGCACCCAACCGTTGAGCTTCCTTAGCTGCCAATTCCATGGAAATACTGATTTCAATCGCCTTTTGTAGCATCAGATTGTTCTCCGTTAATAGCCTCTTCTGTATGGCTTCAGTTCTCTTACCACACACTAGCCTGTCTCTTAAATTATCATTTAGCACGTCATTAAACTCACAGTGCTCTGATAGTCTTTTAAGTGCAGCTACAAACATGGTCACTGTTTCTCCTTCTTCCTGGTTACACCTGTGGAACCTAAACCTCTCAGCTATGACTAGGGGTTTGGATGAAAAATGCCCTTTTAGTATCTCCACAATTTCGCTATATTGTTTAGTCCCTGGTTTATCTGGATGCACTAAAGTACGCAACAGATTGAAAGTCTTTGGTCCCATCACACTTAACAATGTAGGTACTACTTTGTTCCCTCCAATGTCATTTGCTTGTGTGAAGTATTTAAATCGTTCTGTGTATTAGCTCCATTGTTCGTCATTCTCATCAAACGGTCCAATGTTACCGATAATTCCAGCCATTTTCCTTCTCTCAGGCTCCTAATTATCATTCACTAAGGATCCTTCCAATGTTAAACTCAACTAAAATAACTATCAGTATTTTAGAGCTTCAATTCACAGATCGTTTCACAGTTGAATAAACGTCCTTCCCAATTTCCTCACTTTAATTAACTGTCCACGGCACAAATAACAGCTTTCAACACGTAAATCCCGACTATCTTCCGCACAGCAGAGCCACATAAGTTCAGACGTCCTCGTCGCCACTTTTGTTAAATCTCAAGAGTTTAATAACCTTGCTTGTATAACAATTAAAAGAGTACACAGGAGACAAAGTTCAGTTCACAGCCATCACTTTCCAGAATCTTCTCAACTTCATGCACTCTATTTCCCATAGTGCATTGCACATCACAACTGCAGTACGATATGTGGGACAATTCAAATACAACATTCAAAATACACAACAGGGATCTTATTGAAATATATAAGATTCTGAAGGGGCTTGACAGGGTAAATGCAGAGAGGATGTTTCCCCTCGTGGGGGAATCTAGAACTAGGGGGCATAATTTCAGAATAAGGGGCCGCCCATTGAAAACGGAAATAAGGAGGAATTTCTTCTCAGAGGGTTATGAATCTTTGGAATTCTCTTCCCCAGAGAACTGTGGAGGCTGGGTCATTGAATATATTTAAGCTGGAGATGGACAGATTTTTGAATGGTAAGGGGATTCTACACTTTAGCAAAGCGTAGACATAGGGGTGATCTGATTGAGGTTTATAACATAATGAAGGTAATAGAATATGTTCCAGTTGAGAGTTTGTTCCAATTAAATAGGTTAAGGAGGACCAGGGGACACAATTTTAAGTTGTATAAGGCCAGATCTAGGTTAGATGTCGGGAGGTGGTTCCTTTCTCAAAGATTAGTGGACCTCTGGAACAGGTTGTCGTCTTGTGCGGTGGACACCGCCTCGCTGAATCCCTTCAAGCGACAGCTGGATCTGTTTTTGGCTGGGGCAGACATCACCTCCTACAAAACATAGCTACTTCAGGGAGTTCAGGGCCAAAGTGATCTCCTGGACTAATTTTAATCACCTCGATGGGTCGGAGAGGAATTTCCTAAATTTTCCCCCCCAAATTGGCCTGGGTTTTTTATCTGTTTTTTTGCTTCTCCCAGGCGATCACATGTTTTCGGGTGGGGTGGAATGTACATATTGTGATGCACAAGGTATCGCAATTGTGTGGAACAACTAGATGGACCAGAGGGTCTTTACCTGTCTGTCATTGTTCTTACATTTCCCCTCAACCCAGTCCTAGTGCGAGCAAGCACTGAGTGTGAGTCATCAAAGAGTGCTGTGAGTTTGGGTAAGTGTGAGAGATCTTTAATTGTTATTTCTCTTTAAATCATTCTTGATAAGATTACTTAAGCAGTTTAAGTAAAGGGGAAAAGTTAAATATTTGGGATTCTGTTGGTTTAAGAAGAGTAAAACAAGGTTACACTGCAGTAGGAGTAAATTTGCACAGCAGGCAGTGGAAACCAGTTTTCTAACCAATCAGCAGGGGTGACTCATTTGGCTGTAAACAAACAAACAGTATAAAAAGACCAGTCCTAGTGCGAGCAAGCACTGAGTGCGAGTTATCAAAGAGTGCTGTGAGTTTGGGTAAGTGTGAGTTTTGGTAAGTGTGAGTTTGGGTAAGTGTGAGTTAGCGTAAGTGGGGTGTTAGGTGCTCTTTTCAAACTTTAACTCTGTGGGTTGTAGTTAATAAGGCCTTTCTGGTGCAGAGTGACTGTTGGTAAACCATTTAACAGGTGTAACTAGAGGGATTGATTTAATTTAAATCCAATTAATTAAAGGGGATACTAGCATCTAAAATTGGGCAGAGGGTGTCCATAACCAACAATAAAAAATTTAGTTCATTACATAGAATGGAGCAGGTGATGTGTTACTGTTGCGAGATGTGGGAGCCGGTGAACCCCATTGAGGCTCACGGTGATTACGTCTGTGACAAGTGTCTGCTGCTACAGGAACTCCAGCTCCGTGTTGATGAGCTGGAGTCTGAGCTTCAGACACTGCGACACATCAGGGAGGGGGAGAAGTACCTGGACCCTGTGTATCAGGAGGTGGTCACACCTATGAAGTTAATTAATTCAGATGCAGCCCATGGTCAGGGACAGGACGGTGTGACTACGAGTGAGGCAGGTACGGGGATCCAGGAGGTAGAGCTGGAGGAGCCGCAGCCCTTGCTCTTGTCCAACAGGTTCAAGGTTCTTACTCCCTGTGGGGACAGGAGCAGGTACTGCAGGGTGGATGAGCAACCTGGCCACAGCACCGTGGAATGGGGGGCCATTCAAGAGGGGGGAGTAAATAGAAATGTTGTAGTGTTGGGGATAGTATAATTAGGGGGCTAGATAGAGTTCTCTGCAGCTGAGAGCGAGAGTCCCAAAGGCTGTGTTGCCTACCCATTGCCAGGGTTAAGGACATCTCCTCTGGGCTGGAAAGAAACTTGCAATGGGAGGGGGTGGATCCAGTTGTCATGGTCCATGTTGGTACAAACGACGTAGATAGGACTAGGAAGCCGGTTCTGTTAAAGGAGTATGAGCAGCTAGGGGTCAAATTAAAAAACAGAACCTCAAGGGATTATTACCTGAGCCACGAGCGAATTTGGCTAGGACAAATAAAATTAGAGAGTTAAATGCGTGGCTCAAAGACTGGTGTGGGAGAAATGGGTTTTGCTTCCTGGGACACTGGCACCAGTACTGGGGCAGGAGGGAGCTGTTCCGTTGGGACGGGCTTCACTTGGCCAGTGCTGGGACTAGAGTCCTGGCGGATCATATAACTAGGGCTGTATAGAGGGGGATAAACTAACTAGTGGGGGGGAGGTTCCAAGAGAGCAAATAATAAAAATGACAACAGAGAAGGTCATAGACTTAGGTAGCAGTGGGGAAATTAAAAACCAGAGCGTGTCAGGAAGGGGTAGAAGGTATGGAGTAAAAGGCAAAGTAATAAAAAGAGCAAAAGCAGGAACTAAGTATCACAAAACATATTTGAAAGTTCTCTATCTGAATGCACGTAGCATTCGTAACAAAATAGATGAGTTAATGGCACAAATAACTACATATGAGTATGATCTTGTGGCCATTACAGAAACATGGCTGCAGGGTGGCAATGCCTGGGAATTTAACATACCAGGTTATTTAACGATCAGGAAGGACAGGCAGGAAGGAAGGGGAGGTGGGGTGGCTATGTTAATAAAGGAAGGAATCACTGTAATACAGAGAAATGATATTGGGTCAAAAGATCAGGATAATGAAACAGTTTGGGTGGAGATACGGAATAATAAGGGGAAAAAAACATTAGTGGGCGTAGTCTATAGGCCTCCAAACAGTTGCAACTCTGTTGGATGGAGTATCAATCAGGAAATAGTTGAGGCTTGTAATAAGTGAACATCTATAATTATGGGGGATTTTAACTATCATATTAATTGGACAAATCAAATTGGGCAGGGCTGCCTTGAGGATGAGTTCATTGAGTGTATTAGGGATGGGTTTCTTGAGCAGTATGTAACTGAACCGACCAGGGGGCAAGCAACCTTAGACCTGGTCCTGTGTAACGAGACAGGATTAATTAAAAATGTCCTACTAAAGGATCCCCTTGGAATGAGTGACCATAACATGGTTGAATTCCATATTCAATTAGAGGGTGAGAAGGTTGGATCTCAAACAAGCATTCTAAGCTTGAATAAAGGAGACTATGAAGGTATGAGAGCGGAATTGAGTGGAGTGGATTGGGAAAATAGATTAAAGGGTAAGACGATGCACGATCAGTGGTGTACATTTAAGGAGTTATTTTACAACTTCCAAAAAATATATATTCCACTGAGAAGAAAAGGGTGTAAAAGAAAAGACAGCCATCCGTGGCTAAGTAAAGAAATTAAGGATAGTATTCGACTAAAAACAAGGGCATATAAGGTAGCCAAATCTAGTGGGAGGATAGAGGATTGGGAAAACTTTAAAAGACAGCAAAAAATAACAAAAAGATTGATTAAGAAAGGGAAGATAGATTATGAAAGTAAATTAGCAAAAAATATAAAAACAGATAGTAAGACTTTTTATAGTTATATAAAAAGAAAAAGGGTGGCTACAGTAAATGTTGGTCCCTTAGAGGATGAGACCGGGAAATTAATGGTGGGAAATATGGAGATGGCAAAAACACTGAATGAATATTTTGTATCAGTCTTTACAGTAGAGGGCACTAAGAATATCCCAACACTGGACAAACAGGGGGCTATAGGGGGGGAGGAGCTAAACACGATCAAAATCACTAAGGAAGTGGTACTCGGTAAAATAATGGGACTCAAGGCAGATAAATCACCTGGACCTGATGGCTTACATCCTAGGGTCTTGAGGGAAGTGACGGTAGGGATTGTGGATGCATTGGTGCTAATTTTCCAAAACTCCCTGGACTCAGCAAAGGTCCCGGCAGACTGGAAAACTGCTAATATAACACCTTCATTTAAAAAGGGCAGTAGACAGAAGGCTGGAAACTATAGACCAGTTAGCCTAACATCTGTGGTAGGTAAAATTTTGGAGTCCATTATTAAGGAGACAGTAACGGGACATTAGGATAGTCATAATTTAATAGGACAAAGTCAGCATGGTTTTATGAAGGGGAAGTCATGTTTGACAAATTTGCTGGCGTTCTTTGAGGAAGTAACATATAGGGTGGATAAAGGGGAACCAGTGGATGTAGTGTATTTAGACTTCCAAAAGGCATTTGACAAGGTGCCACACAAAAGATTATTGCTTAAGATAAAAAATCACGGGATTGGGGGTAATATTCTGGCATGGACAGAGGATTGGCTGTCTAACAGAAGGCAGAGAGTTGGGATAAATGGTTCATTCTCAGACTGGCAATCAGTAACTAATGGTGTTCCGCAGGGGTCAGTGCTGGGTCCCCAACTCTTTACAATCTATATTAATGATTTGGAGGAGGGGACCGAGTGTAACATATCAAAGTTTGCAGATGATACTAAGATGGGAGGGAAAGTAGTGAGTGAGGAGGACATAAAAAACCTGCAAGGGGACATAGACAGGCTAAGTAAGTGGGCAGAGATTTGGCAGATGGAATACAATACTGGAAAGTGTGAGGTTATGCACTTTGGCAGGAAAAATCGTAGAGCAAGTTATTATCTTAATGGCAAGAAGCTGGAAAGTACTGAAGTACAAAGGGATCTGGGGGTCCTGGTGCATGAAACTTAAAAGGTTAGTATGCAGGTGCAGCAAGTGATTAAGAAGGCCAATGGAATGTTGGCTTTCATTGCTAAGGGGATAGAATATAAAAATCGGGAGGTATTGCTTCAGTTGTACAAGGTATTGGTGAGACCGCACCTGGAATACTGCATACAGTTTTGGTGTCCATGCTTAAGAAAAGACATACTTGATCTCGAGTCAGTACAAAGAAGGTTCACTCGGTTAATCCCGGGGATGAGGGGATGGACATATGAGGAGAGGTTGAGTAGATTGGGACTCTACTCATTGGAGTTCAGAAGAATGAGAGGCGATCTTATTGAAACATATAAGATTGTGAAGGGGTTGGATCATGTGGATGCGGGGAGGATGTTCCTGATGATGGGTGAAACTAGAACTAGGGGGCATAGTCTTAGAATAAGGGGCTGCTCTTTCAAAACTGAGATGAGGAGGAACTACTTCACTCAGAGGGTGGCACGTCCATGGAATATGCTGCCCCAAAAAGCTGTAGAAGCTACATCATTACATAAATTTAAAACAGAAATAGACAGTTTCCTAAAAGTAAAGGGAATTAAGGGTTACGAGGAGCGGGCAGGAATTTGGACATGAGTCTAGGTTCGGATCGGACATGGCCCTGTGGGGGCCCAGGGGCCGTGTAGCCTGATCCTGCTCCTATTTCGTGTGTCTAATTCTGTTAGATTCAGGAGATGGTTCTGTGATAGTAGATTGGCGGTTGGGATCAGATCAGCCATGACCTTATTGAATGGCGGAGCAGGCTCGAGGGGCCGATTGGCCTACTCCTGCTCCTATTTCTTATATTCTTATGTTCTTATATCATCCCTTTCCAGTGCTGTAACAGTTACTTTGATCAATACTGCCACCCCCTCCATTTTTCTCCTTCCCTATCTTTCATGAATACCTTATAGCCAGGAATATTAAGTTTCCAAGCCTCCCCTTTTAGGTATTTGTTATTGCCACAACAGCATATTACCATGTGGCGAATTGTGCCTATGGCTCACTAGCCTTATTTACCACACTCTGTGCATTTACGCACATAAACTCCAAGCCCATTTTAGACTGCCTCGCATTTGCCTCATTTCTGAACTATTCTTTACTATTTGTCCCTCCCAGTCCTCTGTACACCTTGTTTCTCCCATCCCCCTGCCAAATTAGTTTAAACCCTCCCACTCAGCATTAGTTAACTTCCCCATGAGGACATTGGTCCCAGCTCTGTTGAGGTGCAACCCGTCCATCTAGAACAGCTCCTGCCTGCCCCAGAACTGGTCCCAATGCCCCTGGAATCTGAAGCCATCACTCCTGCACCATTTCTCCAGCCACAGATTAAGCTGTCTTATCCTACTATTCCTATCCTCACTGGCGAGTGGCACTGGGAGAAATCCAGAGATTACTACCTTTGAGGTCCTGCTTTTTAGCTTCCTCCCAAGCTCCTGAAACTCTGACTGCAGGACATCAACACTTTTCCTTCCTATGTCATTGGTTCCCACATGGACCACAACTTCTGGCTGTTTCCCCTGCCCCCTCAAAATGTGCTGCACACACTTAGTGATGTCCTTTACCCCAGCACCCGTGAGCCAACACACCATGTGGAACTCAAGTTGGTGGTTGCAGAAACACATGACCCTCTGACCATTTAATCCCCGATAACCACTGCATTCCTACAGTTCGCTGTGCCCCGCCCCCCCTGTGCAGTCCTTTGCCCCACAGTGCCATGCTCAGGACTGCACTCCTTTGAGGTGTCGTCACCGTCACCGGTATTCAATACTGAAAACCGGTTAGTGAGTGCCACACTCCCGGAGGATTCCTGGACTGCCTGCCTTTTCCTACCCTGCTGGATGGCCACCCAATTACTGTCCTGATCTCTCTGTGGCTTTGGTGTGAACACCCCCTGGAACATACGATCCAGCAAATTCTCAGCATTCCATATGCCCTGCAGTGATTCCAATACTTTTGACGCTTAGCCGCTATTGTTATGAGGGAAAACGCAGCAGCCAATTTCCGCACAGCAAAGTTCCAGAAACAGCAATGAGATGAACGAACAGATAATTTATTTTTGGTGATTGTGGTTGAAGGAATAATGTTGGCAAGGACAATAGAAAAACTTCCTTGTTTTTCAGATAGGGCCATGGAATCTTTTAAATCCATCTAAAGAGGCAGACATCATCAGAGTTTAACAGCTCGGCCTGGCGTTTCCAATTTGGGCACAATTGGCGATCGGGGCGCAAATTGCGCTAGTTTCCAAAAGTTTATTCTTGCTCAGGTTGCTGCTCAAACTCATTTGCATGTTGCCAAACTTAAAATCTTCCATGAACCAGCACAATCGGGCAGCGTTTTAGAATGTCATTTAAAAAAATTTGCATAAAAAATATTCCTTGATATATTTAAAAATGGTAACCTGGTGCTTCTTCTTAGGCAGTCCCTCGGAACCGAGGATGACTTGCTTCCACATTAAAAATGAGTTCTCAGGGGACTGATGAGTCCAATGCGGGACCTACAGTCTCTGTCACAGGTGGGGCAGACGGTGGTTGAAGGGGTGGGTGGGTGGGGTGCTTGGGTTGACTTGCGCTCCTTCCGCTGTTTGCGCTTGGCTTCCGCTTGCTCCTGGCGAAGAGACTCGAGGTATTCGGCGCCTTCCCGGATGCTTCTCCTGGTGCAGTTTGATTAACACAGCTGAAAATGGGTTTATCACCAAAAAAATAAGCAATTTTAATCACCACCTGTGAGAAACCCCATTTTAAATTAGTGAAAATAACTTTTTAAAAAATAAACAAAACCATTTGCGAGTTATATTGGTGGACAGTAGTCAGTTTCGTTGTAATTTAAGAAAAGTATAGCCAAGAAATTCATCATGGGCGATGGTGCCAAACGGGCGGTGTCAGATCAGCTGCCCATTTCACGCAGCACCTGAAATTCAGTTCCACTAAGTGATTCCTAGCTCTATATATTTAAAAGCTTTTAAAAGTTGCCTACTACTGCCTAGTATTTACCCTGGCGCCTAAAAAAAAGTAGTTTAAATTTAATAACCTTCTCGAAGGCCCGCAAACTGCCACAATTAGCGGAAACTTGCCATGGTCATTCATTCGATCTGGAGGGGCGTGGTCAGTTTTGTGGGCGGGCCAGCTTTGAATGCGTTTTTTTTTAAACCTAGTGCAAAAGATCATGGAAACTCGATTGCACTGGATGCGATGTTCACTTGAAATTCCTTGATCTTTTGCACTGGTTGCGGCCGCTTTTGGACGAAGTGCGCTGAAAAACCTAGCGGGAACTCCAGGCCCTCATCTGATAAATGGCACCTCAAACAGTGCTGCACTCCCTCAGTGCTGCACTGAAGCTACCACCTAGATTATGTGCTGAAGTCTCCACAGCGGGTGTTGAATTCATGACCTTCAGACTCAGAGATGAGAATTCAAACACTGAACCATGCTTACACAGCTAATTAAAGTGCGTGTTGTGGATCAGTAAAATTTAATGGGGGTAGGTGAGTAATAGTGGAGGGAAGAAATTCATAAAGTAAAAGCAAATATTAATTACATGAAATGTAAACTTTAAAAATGTATCAAATTGTTTATTAATGTATTTCTATTGTTAAATGCATATCAATTTATTAAGATTTTAAAGGCATTTATTGGAGTCAAGCCTCCATTCTCTTCCGTTTCTGCCAACATTTCCTACATCGCAACAGTGACTAGAATTCAAAAGTACATAATTGTCTGTAAAGCGCTTTGGGACATCCTTCTTTTTTGTTCTTTAGAAGAACAAACTGACTGCATGTTTCTCCACTGATCTAAACTACCTGAAGACTTCTACTGCAAAGGATTCCAAGGCTAACAATTAGCTAAGACTGTAATGTATGTACCTTTAAGGGGGAGAACTACTTTTTACAGCTCCTGTATCCTGTAGTACCGGCAGTGACCACACCTGTATCACAGAATCACAGAATCTACAGTGCAGATAGAGGCCATTTCGGCCCATCGAGCCTGCACCGACACATATCCCACCCTATCCCCGTAACCCCACGTATTTAATCCCCTAACACTAAGGGTCAATTTATCATAGCCAAATCAAACTAACCAGCACATCTTTGGACTGTGGGAGGAAACCGGAGCACCCGGAGGAAACCCACGCAGACACAGGGAGAATGTGCAAACTCCACACAGACAGTCGCCCGAGGCCAGATTTGAACCCGGGTCCCTGGCGCTGTGAGGCAACATTGCTAACCACTATGCCACCGTGCCCCCCCTGTATATAAACCCTGAGTAGTGCTCAGTACAGTCAGTTGCAGTTTGAACCCTCATTCAGAAAACATCTGTTGATCGTTCCCTGCAGTCTTTTGCCTGATTATTCAAGGACACAACATTAAGATACACGGATCCAACATTGGCGACGACGCAGATTCGAACCTTAGTGCAACTCTGCATCACCTCCCAGGGATTCGCTCCTGGAGAACAGTGGAAGGAGGTCGAGTCCAGAAGCACGGGCGTCGACCATGGGCAACTGCCCAGTCATCCAGCGGAGATTTGAGCATTGTAGGGGAGGCTGTCGAGAGCCAGGCTTGGCTTTCCAGTTACGGTGGTCCAGCGAAACGGGCTGGCAACAGGTACTGCGCAGACCCTTCCTGGACAGCGGCGGCTAGAGCCGACCGAGCGGCACAGAAAAAGGCTGAGCAGCGTCGGCGGGGGAGAGAGAGAGGGCAGAGCGCACAGGGCGCAGCCGATGTTCATGACCGAGCGGCATCAACGGGGGAGAAAGGCGAGAGAGAGCAGAGCGCAGCCAGTGTTCATGGGCTGAGCAGCGTCAACGGGGGAGAGAGGCGAGACAGAGCAGAGTGCAGCCGGTGTTCAAGGGCCGAGCAGCGTCAACGGGGGAGAGAGGCGCGCAGGAAAACGCGAGGCGCTGCCATTGCCACGAGGACCGCAGAGAGTGGCATTGGCAGCAGCGCAGGAGCAGTGCATGAAACCCACAGGGTGTTGCCATTTGCCACGAGGACCGCTGAGAGCGGTGTTGGCAGCAGCGCGGGAGACGCCATTTTAAGCCACAGCGGGGAAGAAAGGAAAGCACGGGAGACGCCATTTTAAGCCGCAGCGTGGAAGAAAGGAAAGCGCAGGAGACACCATTTTAAGCCAGTCTAACCACACCCAAAAATGCCAAAGAGTGGCAGTATCACAGCGTTCGACAATGAAGTCGAAGATTGTACGACATATGTCGAACGCATAGAAGTATACTGCAAGGCGAATGAAGTGCCAGATGACAAGAAAACGCTGGTATTGTTGAATTCAATGGGTGCAAAAATGTATGGCTTACTACGAAACCTAGTAACCCCAGAGAAGCCAGTAGAAAAGGATTTTGAAAACATAGTGTCAATCCTACAGGACCACTTAAACCCCACACCGCTGCTGGTAGCAGAAAGATTTAAGTTTCACAAAAGGAACCAGCATAAAGTTGAAAGTAATGCTGAGTATTTAACGGAACTGCGCAAGCTATCGAAACACTGCCAGTTTGGAACGGGACCAGCAGACACTTTAAGGGACAAGTTTGTGTGTGGGCTTCAAAGTGAAGGAGCCCAGAAACGGCTTCTATCAGAAAAGGATCTTACGCTGGACAAGGCTTTCAGCATTGCAGTATCACAGGAAGCAGCCGCACGGGGCGCTGCAGAGATACAACGGAGACCGCAAGAATATAATGTGGTGAAATATGCCGTTCATCAGGCACTGTATTCTCTGTGTTCTCAGGCACTGTATTCTCTGTGTTTAGTTTAGTTTCAGTTTCATTTCCCCTCCGGTACTGTATTGTGTGTAGGGCTCCGCCCATACCTGGCCACTACTTAAGCAGGCTGCACTGTCTCACAGACAGTGCAGCAGATCTTTGGATGGGAGACACTTCTCCACTGTGTATTACTTTCTTAGTTAATAAAAGCCTTGCTTTGCTCCGTTAACGTCGAGTCTCGGATTCATTGAGGCACATCAATTTTATTAACTAAATTTTCAACGCAATGGATCAACTCTTGAAACCCGAACGTTTGGATTTGGACCAGCATGCTTCGGACGCATCGGCACGCTTTGGACACTGGTTTAAGTGTATGGAATTCTTCCTGGACAATTCCGTAGCCGTCACAGGCGCTACGGACGCCGAAAGTATGAAACTCGGAATCCTGCGGAATTGGGTAAGCCACCGAGTTTACCCCCTCATCCAAGACGCCGACACGTACCCGGCCCACTGCGACATCCTAAAGGCGCATTACCAGCAGCCTACGAATGAGGTGTACGCTAGGCATCTGCTCGCTATTCGCACACAGCGACCTGGGGAATTGCTGGATGAGTTCTGCTGAGGCCCACGCCGCCTTCAAAAGCATTAAGCAGGATATTGAGCAGGCCACGCTACAGGCAGTGGACGAGAACACTCCATTTCAAGTGGAAAGTGATGCATCTGACTTTGCCTTGGCGGCCACCCTCAACCAGGCGGGGCGGCCCGTAGCTTTCTTCTCAAGGACCCTCCAAGGGCCCGAGATCAGACACTCCTCTGTGGAAAAGGAGGCCCAAGCCATCGTGGAGGCAGTGCGCCACTGGCGCCACTACCTAGCCGGCAAACGCTTCACCCTACTTACCGACCAGCGGTCGGTAACGTTTATGTTTAATAATAAACAGAAGGGGAAGATTAAAAGTGATAAGATTCTCAGGTGGCGGATTGAGCTCTCCACCTTCGAGTATGACATCATTTACCGGCCAAGGGCCCTTAACGAATCCCCCGACGCCCTCTCACGAGGGATGTGTGCCAGCACCACCGGGGATCGGCTACAGACCCTCCACAACGACCTCTGCCACCCAGGGGTCACGCGGCTGTTCCACTTCATAAAGTCTCGCAACTTACCCTACTCGATTGAGGAAGTTCGGTCTCTGACCAGGAACTGCCGCACTTGCGCTGAGTGCAAGCCTCAGTTCTACCGCCCAGATAGAGCCCACTTAATCAAAGCTACATGGCCCTTTGAGCGGCTCAGCTTAGATTTCAAGGGCCCCCTCCCGTCAGTCGACCGCAATGTTTACTTCCTGAACATTGTGGACGAATACTCCCGTTTCCCATTCGCCTTCCCCTGCCCAGACATGACCAGCGCCACGGTCATTAAATGCCTCAACAGCCTGTTCTGCCTGTTCGGTATGCCAAGCTACATCCACACGGATAGGGGGGCGTCCTTCATGAGTGAAGAGCTACGCCAGTTCATGCTGTCCAGGGGGATCGCCATGAGCCGTACCACCAGCTACAACCCCCAGGGTAACGGCCAGGTGGAGCGAGAGAACGGGACAGTATGGAAAGCAGTCACTCTAGCTCTAAGGACCAAGGGCCTCCCTATCTCCCGCTGGCAGGAAGTCCTCCCAGATGTGCTCCATTCGATACGGTCGCTATTGTGTACTGCCACTAATGCCACGCCTCATGAACGAATGTTTGTCTTTCCCCGGAAATCCACCTCAGGCGTATCCATGCCGTCATGGCTCTCCACCCCAGGTCCGGTATTTGTACGAAGGCATGTGAGGGGCCACAAGATGGACCCTCTCGTGGAGTCAGTGCACCTACTCCACGCCAACCCCCAATACGCGTATGTCCGGCACGCCGACGGAAGGGAGGACACTGTGTCCATAAAAGACGTCGCCCCAGCCGGTAACGACAACAACCATGACAACAACAGCAACAGCGATCACAGCAATTCTTACCCACCCACTACTCTTTCATCACCCCTGGAAGAACATCGACCAACGGTGCCCCCACCAACTACCCCTTCAACAACCCTGGCGGCGCCCCCGGCAGAGACCCAGGAGGCCACCGGGGACACCCAGCCGACACCCGCGGCACCACGTCAGTCACAGAGGACTATCAAACCCCCGAACAGACTAAATCTATAGAAGGGGTGAATGTGATGAAATATGCCGTTCATCAGGCACTGTATTCTCTGTGTTCTCAGGCACTGTATTCTCTGTGTTTAGTTTAGTTTCAGTTTCATTTCCCCTCCGGTACTGCATTGTGTGTAGGGCTCTGCCCATACCTGACCACTACTTAAGCAGGCTGCACTGTCTCACAGACAGTGCAGCAGATCTTTGGATGGGAGACAATTATCCACTCTGTATTACTTTCTTAGTTAATAAAAGCCTTGCTTTGCTCTGTTAACGTCGAGTCTCGGATTCATTGAAGCACACCATATGGCACAAATGAAATGTCATACGGAACAGTGAAGTGCTATCGCTGCGGCAGAACAACACACGACCATAATGATTGCTGGTTCATGGACAAAGTGTGCAGACAGTGTGGAAACGTAGGACACGTAACAAGAGTCTGCAGGTCGGGAAAGAAAACCAGCAGCAAGAAATCTCCACAGCAGAAGCACAAGAAGGTACATAAGGTGACGGAGAGTAGTTCAGACGAACAGAAGAGTGACACAGGCTCCGGAAGCAAGGAGCTGGGTTGTCTGAAACTACATAATGTGATCAAAACGGAGGATCACCAAACTATCTGGGTCACACTCAAGATAGCAGGAGTCCAAGTGAAAATGGAAGTGGACACAGGATCAGCCCTAACAGTCATAAACTGAAGGGACTACAAGCGGCTATTCTCACATATACCCTTGAGAGATACAAAGATTGTCTTGAAGATGTACACGGGGCAAAAAGTCTAACCCAAAGGAAAAACAAGGGTGAACGTTATATATAACGGCAAGGAAACACCAAAAATGGATCTATATGTATTGCCAGATGGAGGACCACCACTACTAGGACATGAATGGAACCGGAAGATACAGCTAGGTTGGCATTCCATACAAGCACTGACTGTAGATGCCAAAAATGATGACGACGTCACACCTGGACGACTGTCAAAAATGCTAACTGACGCACAAGAAGTGTTCCAGCAGGGACTCGGAACGCTAAAAGGCATAACAGCAATGATCAAAATAGAGGAAAATGCAAGCCCAAAGTTTTTTAAGGCCACACCGGTACCTTATGCGATCCGCCCAGCCGTCGAAGCAGAGCTGGAAGGTTTGGAACATTCAGGAGTACTGTCCAAAGTGGACAGGAGTGAGTGGGCTACACCCATCGTTCCTGTAATGAAGAGGTCGTTGAGTAATACGCCTGGGGAACCAAAGAAGGTTCGCATCTGTGGGGACTTTAAGGTGACAGTGAACCCAGTCCTTCACACTGTACAATATCCGCTTCCGCGGATTGAAGATATTTTCGCCTCGCTATCTGGAGGGAAACGCTTCACTAAGATTGATCTGGCCCAGGCGTACCTGCAAATGGAGGTAGAAGAAGCCTCGAAACAGTACCTCACGATCAACACTCATAAAGGTCTCTACCAATACAACCGGCTGGTGTTCGGCTTAGCATCAGCTCCGGCTATTTGGCAAAGAGCAATGGAACAAGTCCTGCAAGGGATTCCAGGGACCATGTGTTATTTGGACGACATCCCGGTCACGGGCGAAAATGACAGTGATCACCTCGCCAACCTGGAGCAGGTGCTCACTAGATTGAAGGAATATGGGCTCCGAGCTAATCGCCACAAATGCGAGTTTTTCCAGAAGCAGATCTCGTATTGTGGCCACGTTATTGATAAAGAGGGGTTACATAAGTCCCCTGAAAAGATTGAGGCAGTAGTCAAGGCTCCAGCACTGGAAAATGTGTCACAACTGAGGTCGTTCCTCAGGCTGGTGAACTATTAACATAAGTTCTTGCCGAATTTGTCTACCGTACTACACCCACTGAACAACCTACTGCAAACGGGGGTACCATGGAAGTGGAGTGATGAATGTAAACGAGCTTTCCAGAAGAGCAAAGCATTGATCACATCAAAAGAGGTGTTGGCTCATTTCACCCCAGCACTACCAATTCAGTTGGCGTGTGATGCATCACCCTATGGTATTGGTGCGGTGCTGTCACACAAATTCCCGGACGGCTTGGAGAGGCCAGTAGCCTTTGCGTCTCGGTCACTAACCTCAGCCGAGCGTAACTACGCCCAGATTGACAGGGAGGCCCTCAGCCTAGTGTGGGGAGTAAAAAAGTTGAACCACTATGTGCACGGGCAGAAGTTCACCTGGCTGACTGACCACCAACCACTTGTCTCCATCTTTAATCCAAAGAAGGGCGATCCGGTGATGACTGCGCAACGGCTACAAAGATGGTCCCTTTTTCTAGGGGCGCACCAATATGATATCGAGTATAAGGGCACGAAACAGCATGGAAACGCTGATGGGCTATCACGCCTGCCACTGCCTACTGCGCAGTGGATCCTGTCGAAATATTTCATTCGACTATAATTGAATGCTTGCCAGTAACTAACGCTGGTATAGAGAAGGAGACCCGAAATGACCCGACACTGTCTCGGGTATATGATTTGACGGTGAAGGGATGGCCAGCACATGGCGACTCACTGTTGCCAGCATTCTCATCCAGAAGAGAACAGCTGTCAGTATGCCTGGGGACCTTGATGTGTGGATCCCGAGTCGTAATTCCACCCAAGTTAAGGGAGAGAGTGCTCAATGAGCTTCACGAAGGTCATCTGGGAGGGGTGAAAATGAAAAGCCTTGCTAGTGCTTATGTGTGGTGGCCGGGGATCGATCAGCAAATTGAGGACCTGACAAAGAGCTGCTCAGGATGCCAGAAGGTCCAAAATGCACCAACACATGCCCCTCTACACCCATGGGAGTGGCCCTAATCTCCATGGCAACGGGTGCATATTGATTTTGCTGGTCCATTCATGGACTCAATGTTTTTAATAGCCGTGGATGCGCACTCGAAATGGCCTGAGGTAATCAAAATGTCCTCCACCACCACGGAGAAAACTATTGCAGTCCTACGGACCATTTTTGCCAGGAATGGATTGCCAGAGCAGATTTGCTCTGACAACGGACCACAGTTTTTGTCCGAAGACTTTCAAAGATTTATGAAAAGGAATGGGTTAAGTCATTACACATCCGCCCCGTATCATCCAGCCACAAATGGATTGACTGAGAGGTTCGTACAAACCTTTAAAAAAGCAGTAAAGGCCATCTGCGATGACGACATTCCACTGCAGCATAAGGTGGACAATTTCCTTTTAGCCTACAGAAATGCGACACATGCAGTCACCAACCAGGCCCCGGCCATGATGTTCTTTAACCGAAGGTTGAGATCTCGTCTGTATTTGCTCAGACCAAATGTACGAAGAGATGTTGAGAATAAGCAATTCCAGCACATCAATGAGAAGCAGACAAGGAGCTTCAATGTAGGGCAACCAGTCTTGGCCCGTGACTACCGAACAGAGAAATGGCAACCAGGAACGATATGCACACGGCAGGGGCCACTAATGTACACAGTGGATGTTGGGGAGAACATTGTGAGACGCCATGCTGACCAGATCCTAGAGTCACAGGAACGAGTCAACCCCATGTCTCGGCCATGCGTACCTGGTGAGGAACCCGATGTACAGGTCGCATCTACCTCAGAAACAATAGCATTGGAAGCTGATGAATCAACTGACGACAGTGTGTTAGAATCGCCTCCGCACCAAGAGCAAGACACTCGGGAAAGGCGTTATCCAGAAAGAATCAGGAATCCTCTCCAAAGACTGAATTTATAAAAAGACTAGTTCCAGTTAATGTTGCGTGTTAAAAGTGTTAATTGTAATTAGTTTGATATTTAATTGTTAAATGAGTGTTATGGTACTGTTAATCTAAAAGGGGAGGAATTGTAATGTATGTACCTTTAAGGGGGAGAACTACTTTTTACAGCTCCTGTGTCCTGTAGTACCGGCAGTGACCACACCTGTGTATAAACCCTGAGTAGTGCTCTGTACAGTCAGTTGCAGTTTGAACCCTCATTCAGTAAACACCTGTTGATCGTTCCCTGCAGTCTTTGTCTGATTATTGAAGGACACCACATTAAGTTACCCGGATCTAACAGTTTGAATCATCATCCATGTATAAAAATAAAAGTCTAGGATTTACTGTTTGTGGATTACTTTTAATTCATTCTTGGGACATGGGCATTGCTTGTAATGCCAGCATTTATTGCCCATGCCTAGTTGGCCTTGAGAAGGTGGTGGTGAGTCGCCTTCTCCTTAGCCAGAGCAGTCCGTATGGTGAAGATACTCCCACAGTGCTGTTAGGGAGAGAGTTCCAGGACTTTGACCCAGCGACGATGAAGGTACAGCGATATACTTCCAAGTCAGGATGGTGTGTGACTTGGAGGGTAACTTGGAGATGGTGGTGTTCCCATGCCCCTAGAGGTCGCGGGTTTGGGAGGTGCTGCCGAAGGAGATTTGTCGAGTTGCTGCAGTGCATCTTGTAGATAGTACACACTGCAGCGACAGTGCGCCAATGGTGGAGGGACTGAATGTTTAAGGTGTTTGGATGTTTAACCTTCTTATGCACTATTTTAATGAACGTGTTACTGTCTCTGTTAAAATACAAAAGATACCACAAACGTGTTAAGATTTTGGTGACTAACACTACTGCCCTCCTACAACTGGCAAGCTGCAGTGTAATTTCTCGGCTATAATAGTTCTCCAGGGCACAGTAGATAAGCATACACCTCAGTGTGGCACAGTGGCATTCAGCCCATCAGTTCCCAGTTTTGTTCCCTGGTCTGTGTTTGGTCTCAACTAGAGTAGCAGCAAGGCACTAATTGGCTACATCACCCACTGACTAAAGCGGAGGGAAATAGCAGCCAGTGTTCCCACACCTGATTACAGCAGTACAGTGATCTCGGCTACAAAGTGGACAGCAGGGGCTTTACAGGATCTAGGTTCAGCTGTGATGCCCCCAAGGTACAATTAGTTACTGACCTTCACTGCCTGGTCTCAGAGTGAAGAACGGCTACAGTGTTGAGGTACTGGAGGCCTATTAGTCGCTGCAAAGTTATCCCCAGTATAAGTCACCACCTTCAGTAGAGGAGGAGACAAAGCAGGAAGTGATAACAATCCATCAGCAGACTATGGCTTTACATAATTCAGGTGCGGACTGTGCCTGCTCACCAGTGCAATTAGACACTGGTTTATCTGTATCAGTTCAAAATCACGATTTAACGGGAGGACAATGTGAGAATTTCAAGTCCCCACTGCCTACAAGGAAGCTTGTTGATGTGGCGACACCTCCACGTGATCCAGAAGTAAACTACAAGCTTCTTGAGAAATAACTGCATGCAGGTTGTACATATAACCTACACATTTTGAAAAGAAGATGGAGAAAAGACCGTCAGGTCCATCCCGTGTTCACCCTGTCTGTTAGACAATGCAGTTGCTTGAGCCCTCAATAACTAGTGTAAGATTTGCAAAATTTGTGCATCTCCTCGAAGGTTATTATCGATAAAAGGGATCCTGCATGGAAATTTTTTTCAATTAAAAAGGGTACCCAAGATGGCGTCCGTGCCTCGTGGCAGAAAGCCTACGGGTCTCCAAAATGGATTCTGTAGCGCAGACAGCTTGGGGGAAATCGAAACTAAGGCTGCAGGTTTCCTGTGAAAAGAACTTTGTGTTTTGGGACCCAGACAGAACTGTGAATTATGTATTAGACCGAATTGGAGGCAGATCTAAATTCAATGAGGCCTACAGTTAAAGCCATCAAACAGTCTGCATACATAATCGGAAACAGATTAAGCACATCCATCGAGGCTGGACAAGCCCATCAAGAACTTTCAGGACAATACGAGTCAATTATCGGGCCGGTAGATGCAATTACCGGCCATCTAAAAACCGTCAGTATAGATTGCTACCGTTATTTTAACTAGCCCACCAAAATTAAAACAAAGAACTAACCTGATTTGGCGCGCAGATAAGGGTTTTTCGGCGAAGGTATAATTGAAGGCCCCCAGGTAGCAATCGGTGAACTCCTGCTCTGCTCTCCTGCTGCTCTACTGCTGTGCTGGTGCTGCTGCTGCCGCTCCCCGGCTCTTCGGCCCCTCGCCCTTGTGGCTGCCGCTCTTCCCCCGTCCCACGCTTACCCCCTGGCCTTTGCCCGTGCCCTCTCCCACTCTATCTGGACTCGCCCCGGCACCGGGTCGGGCAAACATGGGCAATTCAGGCCAGGCGAAGTGGGACGCGACGAGGGGAGGAGGAGGGAAGACCACCGGAGGGAAGGCCAACTGAGGGTAGGCTTCGAATCATCGGGCCTTCAGCCTCAGCTGACCTGCGACTATCTTCATGCAAACTCAAGCTGCCGATGAAGGACCATCCCTGCAAGGTAAAGTACCCAAGCAGAGACTTTAACTTTGGGGTACTCGAACCTGGACAACGCCCTTGCAGCACCCGGAGCCCACGTGATGACGGCAGGCTCCAGAGAGCACCAAGAGCGAACCCCGAACCCAACCGCTGTTTTGAGTCTAACAAACCCTTTTGATTGGTGAGCATGAATTCTGACCCTTCATAGCTTAACCTAGTTAGGTATAGGGGGTGGGATAAGGATAAGGGGATTGTTAAGATAGTTGTTTTCCCTCGATGTGCTGTGTGTTCCCCATTTCCCTGTATAAGTTTAGTATTATTATGACTCTCTTGTAATTTTTGCCTGTAGAAGTGTACACTAGTAATTTTCCATAAGATTGTATCAAGTTTTCCTCTTCAATAAAATCTTGGTTTTGTTTGCATCCAACCACCTGTCTACTCGAGTCTTCTCTGTATCGCTGCCTGTATCTAAATCCGGTGTCCAGAACCCATGGGGCGAGCGATTCGAACCGCTCAAAGAAGGTAGTCAGAGGCAAAGCAAAGCATGACATCAGCGGCGACCTGTATGGCTGCTGTTTTACGAGCTCCTCCCCAACTGGTATTTTAATGTTGTATTTAATGTATTTATTTGTATTTAATGTATTTAATGTATTTAATATTGTATTTTACTATATCGTTCTGTTAGTTTTTAGTATTCTACTGTTTAGTATTTAGCACTCTAGTTTTAGTATTAGTAATTTAGTTGTTTTTTAAAAAAATATTCTACTGTTTAACCGATCTGTATGGCTGCTGTTTTATGAGCTCCCCAACTGGTATTTTAACGTTGTATTTAATGTATTTAATGTACTTAATGTTGTATTTTAATATATCATAATGTTAGTTTTTAGTATTCTACTGTTTAGTATTTCGCATTCTAGTTTTAGTATTGGTAGTTTAGTTGTTTTTAAAAAAATATTCTACTGTTTAACCGACCTGTATGGCTTATGAGGGTAGCCGCTGTTTTACGAGCTCGTCCACAACTTTCCACTTTATTTATTATTTTATTGTTATTATTAAACAATTTTGTAAGTACAGTTTCTTCACTTATCCGCTACGACCGTCAATCACTTCTGGACATAAGATCGTCCGGAGATATAGGACCTACCCCCGATTTTTTGAACTGGGATTCTGCTGCTACTACCATCTACCCTCCCACCTGCTTACCTGACTTCATTCCTGTGATCAGGAAGCGACGACGGCACAAGCGGGGCAGACGAGCAGGTGCATTAGTGAAGCTGAGGCGACGTGAACACCACCCCCCCCCCCTTCCGAGTATTCTCCTGGCGAATGTGCAGTCACTGGACAATAAGCTGGACAAACTCAGAGGGAGGCTTACCTTCCAGCGAGACATTAAGAACTGCAATGTCTTGATTTTTACTGAGACTTGGCTTGATCCATCGACACCAGCTTAGGCCATTCAACCAGAAGGATTCAACATTCACTGGCTAGACCGAACAAAGGACTCGGGGAAAAATAGAGGGGGTGGAGTATGCTTTATGATCAACAATTCTTGGTGTTCCGACGTGGAACTACTTACATCTTCTTGTTCACCCGATCATGAACACCTGATGATCAAATGCCGACCCTTCTACCTCCCGAGAGAGTTCTCATCCGTGATCATTACAGCGGTGTATATTCCACCACAGGCCGGCGTAAATAGGGCACTAAACGAGCTGTATGGGATCATTAGCAGGCTTGAAACTTCCCATCCAGAGGCTGCATTCATCGTGGCTGATGATTTCAACAAAGCCAATCTGAAGAAAGCACTGCCTAAATACCATCAGCATATCACCTGCCCAACGCGAGCCAAGAACACACTAGATCATGTTTACACTCCATTCCGGGATGGATACAAGGCCCTCCCCCGCCCTCCCTTCGGCAAATCAGATCACGACTCCATCCTGCTGCTACCCACCTTTAGGCAGAGACTGAAACAGGAAAAGCCTGTGATGAAATCTCTACAACGCTGGTCGGATCAATCAGACGCTATGTTACAAGACTGTTTTGATTCCACTGACTGGGATATGTTTCGGAATGCCTCGGACAATGACATCAACACATATACAGATTCAGTAATTAGTTTCATAAACAAGTGCATAGACGACGTTGTTCCGAGGATTGTTGTACGAACATTTCCCAACCAGAAACCATGGGTAAATGGCAATATCCGTGCTATGCTAAAAGTACGGTCCATTGCATTCAACTCTGGGGACATGGATGAGTACAAGAAATCAAGGTGCGACCTCAGAAAAACCATCAAAAATGCAAAAAGACAATACACGGACAAAGTGGAATCACACTATCATAGCTCAGATTCGCGAAGGATGTGGAGTGGACTACAATCTATTACAGACTACAAAGGGAAACCCAACTGTGTCATGCCCAGCAATGCCTCTCTCCCAGATGAGCTTAACACTTTTTACACCCGGTTTGAGGCCAACAACAACTGGCCTGTTACAAGGGCACCCGCGGCTCAGGACGACCGGGTCTTCTCAATCTCCGTGGCTGACGTGAGCAAGACCTTTAAGAGAGTGAACACCCACAAAGCACCCGGTCCAGATGGAATCCCTGGGCGTGTCCTTAGAGCATGCGCTGACCAGCTGGCAGCCGTGTTTACGGATATATTCAACCGTTCACTGTACCAGTCTGTAGTCCCCACCCGCTTCAAGATGACATCAGTTATTCCAGTCCCCAAAAAAACAAAAGTAACCTGTTTAAACGACTACCACCCCATAGCACTTCTGTCATCATGAAGTGCTTTGAGAGGCTGGTCAAAACCCACATCAACTCGTTACTACCTGACACACTGGACCCACTCCAATTTGCCTACCGCCCAAACAGATCTAGGGATGATGCCATCGCCACTGTACTGCACACTGCGTTGTCTCACCTGGATAAGAGGAACACCTATGTGAGAATGTTGTTCATTGATTATAGTTCAGCATTCAATACCATTATCCCCTCCAAGCTTGTCAACAAGCTCAGTGAGCTAGGACTTAACACCTCCCTATGCAACTGGATCCTGGACTTCCTGATGGGAAGACCCCAGGTGGTGAAAATAGGCAGAAACACCTCCTCCACACTGATCCTGAACACGGGAGCTCCCCAGGGTTGTGTGCTCAGCCCCCTTCTGTACTCCCTGTTTACTCACGACTGCGTGGCCACGCACAACTTCAACTCCATCATCAAGTTTGCTGATGACACTACCATGTCGCCTGATCACAGATGGCGACGAGACATGCTACAGGGAGGAGGTAAGAGCCCTAGGAGAATGGTGCAAGTACAACAACCTCTCCCTCAACATCAGCAAAACAAAGGAGATGATCGTGGATTACAGGAAGCGGCAGTGGGAGGGACACACCCCAATCTACATCAAAGGGGCTGAGGTGGAGAGGGTCAGCAGCTTCAAATTCCTGGGTGTATTCATTACGGAGGACTTAACGTGGTCCCATCACATCGACATTGTAACCAAGAAGGCATGCCAATGCCTGTTCTCCCTCAGGAGACTGAAGAAATTTGGAATGGCCCCCCAGATTCTCACCAACTTCTACCGGTGCACCATCGAGAGTATCCTGTCCGGCTGCATCACTACCTGCTATGGCAACTGCACCGCCACAGACCACAAGGCTCTACAGATGGTAGTGAAAGCTGCACAACACACTATAGGAATTAAACTACCTGCTGTGCAGGATATCTACCCCGAGATGTGCCGGGGGAAGGCCCTGAGAATCATTAAAGACGCGAGTCACCCCAGCCACAATCTCTTCGCCCTGCTCCCGTCCGGTAAGAGATACCGAAGCATACGGTCTCGTACCAATAGGTTTCAAAACAGCTTCTACCCCCAGGCCATAAGACTCATGAACGATTAATTTATTATTATTTATTACTGTTGTTTTATTTATTATTACTGTCTTTCTATTAGTATTTCTATTAGTATTTTTATCATTGTTATGCCATATTTATTCCAATGTTGGGAGGACTCGTAAAAATCAACATTTCATTGTGCAGTACACACGTCTGTTGCATATATGACAAATAAAAATTGAATTGAATTGAATTGAATTGACCCGAACACGCCTGTGCAAAACCCCCTACACTAGTCATTCTAATTCTCGTGGAAGCAAAACAATTGGAGAAAAGAAAATTCCTCCCTTACTCCCTAAGTTAATAAAGTAGGCCTCAGGGGACCATAGTAACCCATATTAGGCCCATAACCCATCGCCTATACCCTACTTACTACCCCTGTTGTAGTTTAGATTCAGGGACCCCAGAATTGGTGGGTTGGGAGAGGTGTAAGTCCCACTTTCACTGGGAGGATCCGGTATATGGGACAGGCCTATGAATTCCAGTTGGGGGGTTCATGGGTGGATCTTCAACTCCCGGTGCCCACCCACCCCCACCAAATATCAAGGGGGCATGTCGAACTTCCCTGGTAATTCCTCCCTATACACAATTGAAAGGCCTCAGTGTAACTCACACTAGTTGAGAACCGGCATGAGTCGCTTCTGAAGGCCACAGTCCTGTACATGAATAAGGTAATCAATTCCAGGGGAGACCATTACCTTCTCTAGCAGCAGAAGGAATCCCATGGGAACAGAACAATTAAAATAAAGGGGAAAAATTTGGTACCTGAGCGCCTCCCATTAGCGCCATCTGCTGGCGCTAACGGGGCACTAAAACATTATCGCCGGGGTGAGGCGAGGTGAGGCGATGCGAATCCAGCACCGCACATCAAATCCCGCCCCCTTGCAGCGCCACTGCTAACAGTTATCGCTGGGAGCCTCAACGCCAGGTGGATCATGATGTCAGTGAGTGTGCAACGCTCACTGACCACCCAATCTGCAAAAATGATTATCGACACCTACCTTAGCGCCTGGAGGAAACAGCAACTGGGATGTTATTTAAAGGGAACATCAGTAATGAGTCGCAGCTGTAGGTTAGTGGAGTTTGAGTGCTTTCTTGTCAGTTTCACATCGAGCAACAATCTCATTCCATGATTTCAAGGTTATTTACTATCAGGACTGTTGTGGCAACTGAAAAGCAGTTACATTTATTCTTAAAAAATCAAACTGCTACACTTGGTTACATTAATGGGGGCTGTACTGGCAGTCGACCTCCCCCTCCAGGAACTTTGGTGGAGGGAGCGGAGGCAGCGAGAAAGACTGGAACATGTGGCTGAGGGAGGAGGAGGGCTATCAGGCCTCTCAACGGGAGGCCTTACCATCCGAGGGTATTCCAAAAGCACTTCTCCTACCTCCAATTAAGTGAGGATCAGTATAATAGAAGGCTCTGTTTCTCCAAGGAAGTGGTCACAGGACTCTGCCACCTCCTGCAACCAGACCTTCAGCCACAGGTCAGGGTGACCACGGCTCTCTCAGTGGCAGTCAAGTTCACCATTGCCCTCAAATTCTTCACCAGTGGTTCCTTCCAGTCTGCAACAGGAGACATAGCTAACATCTCACAATTCGCCATCCATCGCTGCATCTGGGAGGTCACAGAGGCTTTCTACAGTAGGAAAAGGGACTGCATTTCCTTCCCTATCACCAGAGTGAAGCAGGATGAGTGTGCATGTGGCTTTACCAGGATAGCGGGATTCCCCATGGTGCAGGGCACCATTGATTGCACCCACATGGCTTTGCGGGCACCGCATAACAATCCTGAGATCTTACATAACCGCAAAGGCTACCATTCACTTAATGTGCAGTTGGTGTGTGACCACAGACAGCGAATCCATAATGTCAATGCCCGATATTCTGTCAGCAGCCATGATGCCTTCACCCTGTGCCAGACGGTATGCCAGCACTCTTCCAGCCACCACTTCGAGCTCGCAGCTGGCTGCTCAGAGACAAGGGCTATCCTCTCTCCACCTGGCTCATGACTCCCCTCCCCAACCCTAACGCTCCTGCCCAGCACTCATATAATGAGAGCCATTCTGCCACCAGGAGCATCATCAAGCAGACCATCGGGGTGCTCAAACAATTGTTCCGCTGCCTTGACCGCTCGGGAGGAACCCTCCAGTACTCGGATGAGCGGGTGTCCCATTTCGTGGTGGTCTGTTGCATGCTCCACAACTTGGACATCATGAGGGCCCAGCCCTTGCCACAAGGGATTGCGGCACCACCTCAGAAGCAGGAAGAGGGAGAGGAGGAGGAGGCAGAGGAGGAGGAACAGGAGCGAGGGAGGAGGCAGCCATTCAATCAGCCTTCCGGAAGGGCGGTCCATGACCGCCTCATTCGGCTGCGGTTTGAATGAATTAAACCCCAGATCCCCGTTGCTCACCACATCCTCATCATTCCATCCCTGTCGCAGGCCATATCACAACGCACAGCTGAAATGAGACACACCACAACAGAATCAAAACTGAATGAATAAATTTATCAATAATCAGTGAACACATATTGACAACAACAATATTACCTATTACCCTTGTGCAATCCCTCTCGCTACTCTGCCTTTGCCTACTCTAGTGCTCCTACGAAGTGTTGGCCCAGTGGCTGTAGCAGTGGTGGAAGGCTGCTGAATGTCCGTGCGGGAGACTTCAGATGGCCTTGGAGGATGCCCTCGACCAGCTCTGGGCCTGGTAGGCCCGGCTGTAGACTACACCACCTCAGCATCGGTGGCAGCAATCTGGGCTGGCTGGATGACAGGCAGCGACAAGGGTAATGGTGGAGTGGCTGTGGTGGGAGCAGGAATGCTGTCATCCTGTAAGAGGACAGAGGTTCCTGCTCCACTGACCCACTGCCACTCCCCCGGCGCTGCACCTCAGCACAGATTGTTGCCCTGCTGCGACACTGTTAAAGCCCCGGTCAATGGTGGTAGACTCCTCCACGCTGCTTAGCATTGTTGAGAGGCTCTCGGGCACCCTTGCCATTGCACCTATCAGCTCCGTGTGCATGCCCATCACTCTCCTTCTAAACGCCTCCCCATCGAGGTCCTCATCTGAGCCCTGTGCAACAGAACCCACGTGCAAACTCACCCTCCAGGGAGCTGGCCCCCATACTACCCTTTCCCCTGGCCTTGCTGCAGCCCTCTCATCCCTGATGCCTCACCCTGTGCAGATCCCGCT
Source organism: Somniosus microcephalus (assembly GCF_052327205.1). Lineage (NCBI taxonomy): Eukaryota > Metazoa > Chordata > Chondrichthyes > Squaliformes > Somniosidae > Somniosus > Somniosus microcephalus. The sequence goes on from NC_140997.1 coordinate 151,771,560, forward strand.
AATATACTAGCCTCTAAAGAACGCGTAGTGCCAGTATCTGAGCTGGTACCTGTGGGTGAGACATGCAGTGACACGCTATGTTCTTCCTCCTCCTCTTCTCACCCCTCGCTCTCTACGGTACTCTCAGGGACAGGCTGCTCAGGTGCTTGCTCATTATCTGAAAGCATAAAGGCACAAAAGTCGGGTTAAGGTGAGGGGAGGGAGGCAGGAAGGGAGAAATGTATGCATGCAGCATGATTAGCTGGAAAGTGCAAAACGCTTGTGGGGTGAGGGGGAAGTGGGAAGTGAGAAGAAGGAATAGGATGAACATACCGTTGTTGTCCCCAAGGGGGTCAACGTCGCTGGTGGCCACGGCACACACCACCTGGCGCCCAATAATCTGCAGCACTCTATTTTCCAGCGCAGACAGTGGTTGGGTGTCGCCTTTTCTGAAGCCTGTGCTTTCCTTCTCCCTCCTATTGTGAGCTACTTGGCCTGCAAGAGAAAGGAAAGTGTGTGAGAGAATGTGGAGCAATGTGCCTGCCATGGCTGAATAGATGTCATTGTGTGCAAGGTGTGAAATGTGGGTGTGAGTATTGGCAGGGAGAGATTGTTGGTGGGTGAGTGCTGAGGTTGTGGTGCTTTGGGCAGTGTGTGAAGATTATGGTTCAGATGGTGGTATGTAGCATTTGTAGAAGCATTCACTCACCCTGACCACCCGAGTGAGGTCGTTAAATTTCTTCCTGCACTGTGTGCAGGTCCTGGGGACCACAGTGCTGCCCGAGATGTGCTGTGCTACCTCCGTCCACATGGTGTGGAAGACTTGCGGTGAGGGCCTCCTGCCACTTGCCAGGTACAGCACCGCCCTCCGTCTCTCCACAGCAAACACCAACGCCTCCAATGCTTCATCGCAGAATCTGTGGGCTGTCTCCCTGGAGCATGGATCTGCCGTGACTACAGATGCTTTAGTCCTCCGGCTCCTTCTCCTTGACATGCTGCTGTTTGCTGAGGACGCTGCACAGCTAGCAATGCTGAGAATGAGGTTCTGCAGCATCATTAAACCTTCACTTTAAGAACTGGAAAAAGCCTGTGGCAATGGTGACCTGCGATTAGACTGCACCGGATATTGTTCCACGCTTTGAATGTAACGCCAATGAGCTTGGGCTTAAAGACTTGAATTAAGACTCCAATCATTTATTTGAGCAGTGAGCATGAATTTTGCGAGCTGTCTAATGCATTAGCGCCTGGCGCTAATTCTCCAACTTTTCTAATTATACTGCCCATTCCTGGGCTATAATGAATTTCTAGCCCATGATGTCTTTGACCCATTTGGGCCTAAGGGGTGGAAAAATGTTGCTTCACCTCAGAAAGGTGAATTGTGATGGGCATGCTGCTGCCCCCTTGCAGGCACTGATGGCCAGCCCTGTACATGTCCCTGGAAGTTGGGAATGGGTCTTAGGCCTAAGGCTAGTGTGGGCAAGGGGTGTCGCTCCACCGTACTTATGCCAGTGGAGTGGGTGCCCAGAGATTTTCAGGGCACCGATTTACCCAGGATTGGACCAAACTCAATGCCAAAACCAAGTTCAGCTCATTACTGCACTACCAATAGTAATACTTCTCGCAGTCATTATTATCCAAAGCCCTTTCCAAGACAGCACACATTTGTTGACAGCTGTTGAATCAGTGTACCTTGACGTGTCAGTAAACTTTCTGTAATGCTTTTGTGCTGTATTCGATAAATTGAGCTGATTGATCACCTGTCATCACTGTTTGTTTCTCGGTTCCACTTTCAGCTGCTTTGATCCCTTTCATTGCCACCACAATATGACACATTTTCAGCGCGGCTATGTGAATCGCATCGTTTGTGTACAAGGGTGACAGCTCAACGTTCTGCTAATCAATTGACTGCAGCCGCAAATATCAACAGGCCAAGGCCGATTTTATTAAATTGTCTGGGTCACAGAACGAGACGCTGCCCTGGCAAAATTCCACAAGACAAACTCTGTTTTTTTTTCGATGGTTCAACCTGTGGGTCATCTTTAGTTTCAAAAAGAAGCGTCAGCAAATTAACTCAAGGCTTTTTGATCAATGCTTTTCTTCGCTGAGTCAAATGGTGCAGCAACTGACAGTTCACATCTTAAACTGTAAAAACACCGACACTAATTACTTCTACATCGCTGTGAATACACAGCAATTTTACAAGTTCAACTTCAATCAGGTTGAGATGGAAAGAATCTTGGAAAGGAAGCTGACAAAAATAAACAGAATTAAGCTTTCAATGTTGTTTTTTTTAACATTTACTTTTTACATAGAATTAGAAATTACAACACAGAAACCCAAATCCATGTTGCCGTTTATTCTCCACACATGCAGTAGGCCTAATCCCATGTGTCTGCCCTGATCGCATATCCCTTAATTCCTGCTTCCTTCAACCACATATCTAACCTATTCTTAAATGTTGACATGCTGTCTACTTCGATCACAAACTCCAGTAGCGCATTCCACAGCCTCACAACACACTACGTAAATAAAATTCTCCTGCCCTTTTTCCTAAATCTTGACATTTAATCTTATACCTAAGTCCCTTCTTTGTAGACCCCTCAATCACTGGAAACATGCTAGGTCCTTCTACCCTGTCCTATCCCTTCATAATTTTAAACACCTCTATCAGGTCCCCCCATAATCTCCTCTGTTGTATCACTAGAGAGGAAGTACTAGGCAAACTAATGGGACTAAAGGCAGACAAGTCCCCTGGACCTGATGTCCTGCAGCCTACAGTCTTAAAACAGCTGGCTGGAGAGATAGTGGATGCACTGGTTGCAATATACCAAAATTCCCTGGATTCTGGAGAGGTCCCAGCGGACTGGAAAACCGCAAATGTAACACCCCCATTTAAGAAAAGAGGGAGACAGAAAGCAGGTAACTATAGAGCAATTAGCCTAACATCTGTCATTGGGAAAATGCTGGAGCCCATCATTAAGGAAGTGGTAGCAAATCATCATTAGAAAATCATAAAATAGTCAAGCAGAGTCAGCATGGTTTTATGAAAGGGAAATCATGTTTGCCAAATTTGCTGGAATTATTTGAGGATATAATGAGCAGGGTGGATAAAGGTGAATCAGTAGATGTCGTGTATTTGGATTTCGAGAAGGCATTCAATAATTTTAGATCCGGGTATCTTAATGTTGTGTCCTTCAATAATCAGACAAAGACTGCAGGGAATGATCAACAGGTGTTTATTGAATGAGGGTTCAAACTGCAACTGAATGTACAGAGCACTACTCAGGGTTTATACACAGGTGTGGTCACTGCCGGTACTACAGGACACAGGAGCTGTAAAAAGTAGTTCTCTCCCTTAAAGGTACATACATTACAATTCCTCCCCTTTTAGATTAACAGTACCATAACACTCATTTAACAATTTATTATCAAACTAATTACAATTAACACATTTAATATGCAACATTAACTGGAAATAGTCTATTTATAAATTCAGTCTTTGGGGAGGCTTCCTGATTCTTTCTGGATAACGCCTTTCCCGAGTGTCTCGCTCTTGGTGCGGAGGCGATTCTAACACCCTGTCGTCAGTTGATTCATCAGCTTTCAATGCTATAGTTTCTGAGGTAGATGCGACCTGTACGTCGGGTTCCTCACCAGGTACATATGGCCGAGACATGGGGTTGACTCATTCCTGTGACTCTAGGATCTGGTCAGCATGGCGTCTCACAATGTTCTCCCCAACATCCACTGTGTACATTAGAGGCCCCTGCCATGTGCATATCGTTCCTGGTTGCCATTTCTCTATTCGGTAGTCACGGGCCAAGACTGGTTGCCCTACATTGAAGCTCCTTGTCGGCTTCTCATTGATGTGCTGGAATTGCTTATTCTCAACATCTCTTCGTACATTTGGACTGAGCAAATCCAGACGAGATCTCAACCTTCGGTTAAAGAACATCATGGCCGGGGCCTGGTTGGTGACTACATGTGTCGCATTTCTGTAGGCTAACAGGAAATTGTCCACCTTATGCTGCAGTGGAATGTCGTCATCGCACATGGCCTTTACAGCTTTTTTAAAGGTTTGTACGAACCTCTCAGCCAATCCATTTGTGGCTGGATGATACGGGGCGGATGTGTAATGCCTTACCCATTCCTTTTCATAAATTTTTGAAACTCTTCGGACACAAACTGTGGTCCGTTATCAGAGCAAATCTGCTCTGGCAAGCCATTCCTGGCAAAAATGGTCCGCAGGACTGCAATAGTTTTCTCTGTGGTGGTGGAGGACACCTCAGGCCATTTTGAGTGCGCATCCACGGCTATTAAAAACATTGAGTCCATGAATGGACCAGCAAAATCAATATTCACCCGTTGCCATGGAGATGAGGGCCACTCCCATGGGTGTAGAGCGGCATGTGGTGGTGCATTTTGGACCTTCTGGCATCCTGAGCAGCTCTTTGTCAGGTCCTCGATTTGCTGATCGATCCCCAGCCACCACACATAAGCCCTAGCAAGGCTTTACATTTTCACCCCTCCCAGATGACCTTCGTGAAGCTCATTGAGCACTCTCTCCCTTAACTTGGGTGGAATTACCACTCGGGATCCACACATCAAGGTCCCCTGGCATACTGACAGCTGTTCTCTTCTGGATGAGAATGCTGGCAACAGTGAGTCGCCATGTGCTGGCCATCCCTTCACCGTCAAATCATATACCCGAGACAGTGTCGGGTCATTTCGGGACTCCTTCTCTATACCAGCGTTAGTTACTGGCAAGCATTCAATTATAGTCGAATGAAATATTTCGACAGGATCCACTGCTGGTGCTTCCTCCGTGGTAGGCAGTGGCAGGCGTGATAGCCCATTAGCGTTTCCATGCTGTTTCGTGCCCTTATACTCGATATCATATTGGTGCGCCCCTAGAAACAGGGACCACCTTTGTAGCCGTTGCGTAGTCATCACCAGAACGCCCTTCTTTGGATTAAAGATGGAGACAAGTGGTTGGTGGTCAGTCAGCAAGGTGAACTTCTGCCCGTGCAGATAGTGATTAGACTTTTTCACTCCCCACACTAGGCTGAGGGCCTCCATGTCAATATGGGCATAGTTACGCTCGGCTGAGGTTAGTGACCGAGGCGCAAAGGCTACTGGCCTCTCCGAGCCATCCGGGAATTTGTGCGACAGCACCGCTGCAATGCCATAGGGTGATGCATTACACGCCAACCGAATTGGTAGTGATGGGTTGAAATGAGCCAACACCTCTTTCGATGTGATCAATGCTTTGCTCTTCTGGAAAGGTTATTTACATTCGTCACTCCACTTCCATGGTACCCCCGTTTGCAGTAGGGTGTTCAGTGGGTGTAGTACGGTAGACAAGTTCGGCAAGAACTTATGGTAGTAGTTCACCAGCCCGAGGAACGACCTCAGTTGTGACACATTTTCCGGTGCTGGAGCCTTGACTAATGCCTCAATATTTTCAGGGGACTTATGTAACCCCTCTTTATCAATAACGTGGCCACAATACGAGATCTGATCCTGGAAAAACTCGCATTTGTGGCGATTAGCTCGGAGCCCATATTCCTTCAGTCTGGTGAGCACCTGCTCCAGGTTGGCGAGGTGATCACTGTCATTTTCGCCCGTGACCAGGATGTCGTCCAAATAACACTGGGTCCCTGGAATCCCTTGCAGGACTTGTTCCATTGCCCTTTGCCAAATAGCCAGAGCTGATGCTACCCCGAACACCAGCCAGTTGTATTGGTAGAGACCTTTATGAGTGTTGATCGTGAGGTACTGTTTCGAGGTTTCTTCTACCTCCATTTGCAGGTACGCCTGGGCCAGATCAATCTTAGTGAAGCGTTTCCCTCCAGATAGCGAGGCGAAAATATCTTCAATCCGCGGAAGCAGATATTGTACAGTGTGAAGGACTGGGTTCACTGTCACCTTAAAGTCCCCACAGATGCGAACATTCTTTGGTTCCCCAGGCGTATTATTCAATGACCTCTTCATTACAGGAACGATGGGTGTATCCCACTCGCTCCAGTCCACTTTGGACAGTACTCCTGAACGTTCCATACCTTCCAGCTCTGCTTCGACGGCTGGGCGGATCGCATAGGGTACCGGTCTGGCCTTAAAAAACTTTGGGCTTGCATTTTCCTCTATTTTGATCGTTGCTGTTATGCCTTTTAGTGTTCCGAGTCCCTGCTGGAACACTTCTTTTGCGTCAGTTAGCATTTTTGACAGTCGTCCAGGTGTGACGTCGTCATCCTTTTTGGCATCTACAGTCAGTGCTTGTATGGAATGCCAATCTAGCTGTATCTTCCGGATCCATTCACGTCCTAGTAGTGGTGGTCCTCCATCTGGCAATACATATAGGTCCATTTTTGGTTGTTTCCTTGCCGTTATATATAACGTTCACCCTTATTTTTCCTTTGGGGTAGACTTCTTGCCCCGTGTACGTCTTCAAGACAATCTTTGTATCTCTCAAGGGTATATGTGAGAATAGCCGTTTGTAGTCCCTTCGGTTTATGACTGTTACGGCTGATCCTGTGTCCAATTCCATTTTCACTTGGACTCCTTCTATCTTGAGCGTGACCCAGATAGTTTGGTGATCCTCCATTTTGATCACATTATGTAGTTTCAGACAACCCAGCTCCTTGCTTCCAGAGTCTGTATCACTCTTCTGTACGTCTGAACTACTCTCCGTCACCTTATGTACCTTCTTGTACTTCTCCTGTGGAGATTTCTTGCTGCTAGTTTTCTTTCCCGACCTGCAGACTCTTGCTATGTGTCCTACCTTTCCACACTGTCTGCACACTTTGTCCTTGAACCAGCAATCATTATGGTCGTGTGTCGTTCTGCTGCAGCGATAGCACTTCACTGTTCCGTATGACATTTCATTTGTGCCATATTCTTGCGGTCTCCGTTGTATCTCTGCAGCGCCCCGTGCGGCTGCTTCGTGTGATACTGCCATGCTGAAAGCTTTGTCCAGCGTAAGATTCTTTTCTGATAGAAGCCGTTTCTGGGTTCCTTCACTTTGAAGCTCACACACAAACTTGTCCCTTAAAGTATCTGTTAGTCCCGTTCCAAACTGGCAGTGTTTCAATAGCTTGCGCAGTTCCGTTAAATTCTCAGCATTACTTTCATCTTTATGCTGCTTCCTTTTGTGAAACTTACATCTTTCTGCTATCAGCAGCGGTGTGGGATTTAAGTGGTCCTGTAGGATTGACACTATGTTTTCAAAATCCTTTTCTACTGGCTTCTCTGGGGTTACTAGGTTTTGTAGTAAGCCATACATTTTTGCACCCATTGAATTCAACAATACCAGCGCTTTCTTGTCATCTGGCACTTCATTCGCCTTGCAGTATACTTCTATGCGTTCGACATATGTCGTCCAATCTTCGACTTCATTGTTGAACACTGTGATACTGCCACTCTTCGGCATTTTTGGGTGTGGTTAGACTGGCTTAAAATGGCATCTCCTGCGCTTTCCTTTCTTCCCCGCTGCGGCTTAAAATGGAGTCTCCCGCGCTTTCCTTTCTTCCCCACAGCGGCTTAAAATGACGTCTCCCGCGCTGCTGCCAACGCCGCTCTCGTCCATCCTCCTGGCAAATGGCGACGCCCTGTGGATTTTGTGCGCTGCTCCTGCACTGCTGCCAATGCCACTCTCTGCGGTCGTCGTGGCAATGGCAGCGCCTCGCATTTTCCTGCGCGCCTCTCTCCCCCGTTGATGCTGCTCAGCCCTTGAACACCGGCTGCACTCTGCTCTCTCTCGCCTCTCTCCCCTGTTGACGCTGCTCGGTCCTGAACACCGGTTGCGCTCTGCTCTCTCTCATTGACGCTGCTCGGCCCTTGAACACCGGCTGCGCCCCGTGCGCTCTGCCCTCTCTCTCTCCCCCGTCGACGCTGCTCAGCCTTCTTCTGTGCCGCTTGGTAGGCTCTAGCCGCCGCTCTCCGGGAAGGGTCTGCACAGTACCTGTTGCCAGCCTGTTTCGCTGGACCACAAAGGGCTGGAAAGCCAAGCCTGGCTCTCGACAGCCTCCCCTGCGATGCCCATGCTTCTGGACTCGACCTCCTTCCACTGTTCTCCAGGAGCGAATCCCTGGGAGGTGATGCAGAGTTGCAGGTAGGTTCGAATCTTTCTCGTCGCCAATATTAGATCCGGGCATCTTAATGTTGTGTCCTTCAATAATCAGACAAAGACTGCAGGGAACGATCAACAGGTGTTTACTGAATGAGGGTTCAAACTGCAACTGACTGTACAGAGCACTACTCAGGGTTTATATACAGGTGTGGTCACTGCCAGTACTACAGGATACAGGAGCTGTAAAAAGTAGTTCTCCCCCTTATATCGGTACATACATTACAGATAAGGTGCCACATAAAAGGTTACTGCACAGGAAAAGAGCTCACAGGTTTGGGGGTAATATATTAGCATGGATAGAGGTTTGGCTAACTAACAGAGAACAGAGAGTTGGGATAAATGGGTCATTTTCAGGTTGGCAAACTGTAACTAGTGGGGTGCCGCAGGGATCAGTGCTGGGGCCTCAACTATTTACAAATTTACATTAATGACTTGGATGAAGGGACCGAGTGTAATGTAGGCAAATTTGCTGATGATGCAAAGATAGGTGGGAAAGCAAGTTGTGTGGAGGATGCAAATAATCTGCAAAGGGCTATAGATAAGCTAAGTGAGTAGGCAAAAATCTGGCAGATGGAGTTTAATGTGGGAAAATGTGAGGTTATCCACTTTGGTAGGAAAAATAAAAAAGCAAATTATTATTTAAATGGAGAGATTACAAAATGCTGATGTGCAGAGGGACCTGGGGTTTCTTGTATATGAATCACAAAAAGTTAGCATGCAGGTACAGCTAGTAATTAGGAAGGCAAATGGAATGTTTGGTTTTATTGCAAAGGGAATGGAGTATAAAAGAAGGGAAGTCCTGTCACAACTGTACAGGGCGTTGGTGAGACCACACCTGGAATACTGCATACAGTTTTGGTCTCCTTATTTAAGGAAGGATATACTTGCATTGGAGACATTTCAGAGAAGGTTCACGAGGTTGATTCCGGAGATGAAGGGGTTGTCTTATGATGAACGTTTGAGCAGGTTGGGCCTATACTCATTGGAGTTTAGAAGAATGAGTGGGGATCTTATTGAAACATATAAGATTCTGAAGGGGCTTGACAGGGTAGATGCAGAGACGATGTTTCCCCTCGTGGGGAAATCTAGAACTAAGGGGCATAATTTCAGGATAAGGGGGCACCCTTTTAAATTGGAAATGAGGAGGAATTTCTTCTCTCAGAGGGTCATGAATCTTTGGAATTCTCTTCCCCAGAGAGATGTGGAGGCTGGGTCATTGAATATATTTAAGGTGGAGATAGATAGATTTTTGAAAGGTAAGGGAGTCAAGGGATATTTGGAGCAGGCAGGGAAGTGGAGTTGAGGCCAAGATCATATCAGCCATGATCTTATTGAATGGCGGAGCAGGCTCGAGGGGCCAAATTACCTACTCCTGTCCCTACGCCTTATGTTCTTATGTTTATGTAATGAAAACAGCCCCAAGTATTCCATTTCTTTCTTTGTATTTGTTTTTCCTCATACCAGGCATCATCCTGGTGAATCTGTACTTTACACTTGCCACAGTATATACCTGGATCTGTTAATAAAGATTAGCTGCCCTGTGGAAATGAACACATCATCACTCAGGTGGAATTAGCAGCTTTTAGATAGGCTGGCACCAGAAGAGGGAAATCGCCCCCTTAATTATCACAGACCAAGCTTTCTGTGTGTTTGATTGGTGTAATCCGCTGTTATCAGCAGTGAGCTACCTCTTATGGTAAGAAAGCAAAGGAGAAGATTGCATATTTTATGCGCATATATGACATCCGTGAACCTAATGCACTTAAGTGAGCTGTATAAATGAGGCAACTCCATTCCATCTTACCAATTCAAATTGCCAACTGAGCTGGAATTAAGGCAGCAGGCCATAAACAAGGCTTCAGAGATCTTCTGATATAATGATCAGACCAAATACTTTAGGCAAATATTTGGTCACTCAGCAGCCTTATTGACATACACAGCTTCATTTTAATGACATAGACCTCAAAGTAATAAGCAATTGCAGCAATACATGTATAAAAGGCCCAGCACAGATCTTACGTTTGTACCAAACTCTTGCATTATTTACATCAATCGAGATTTAAGCGACGGGGATGGGCCAATTATAACGGCCCAGTAATTCGGGTCGGTGGCTTGCCGCGCGTGCAAGCCCCGTATATGCATTTACCCGACGCGCTGACATTTCACCTCCAGGGACGCCTGGAATTCCTGTTTGAAAAAGAAGAATCCCGGGCAGCGTCTGACGTCACGCTGCCCAGGAGTGCAGCCAGCGCGAAGCCTGGAGCGCGCTGTGCAAGCGAGACACGCCCCTTGAGGTCTCAGTTTAATAGGACACGCCCCCAATGTTTCTCACAAGCTGCTAAGCATTTTTACATGCAAAGCAGCATTTTAAATAGGTTTTTGGTATTTTTATGAAGCATTTGGTAACTTTTATAAACTTTTAAAAACGTTTACATTATTTTGAAGAATCTGAAGTAGTTTTAAACAGAATTAAAGCAATTTAAAGACTTTTAAAAGCCCTAAAATAATTTTTTTTATTCCATTTATTTATTTACCAATGTCGTCATCATACGTGTCTTCACACTGTTCCCTTTGGGGAACTGTATGAAGTGGTGGAAGGATTTATGGCCGTGATTAACACTCATTCCGTGACCGTAACCATCTTTGAACCAGCCATGAGGGTGGTTAGTCCTATGGCGGGAGGGTTTTACGGGCTCCCACAAGCTATACAAGGAGGGGGGGCCACCCACACCCACGGACGCAAATATCCCACTGGATGTCAACCCAGAATTTAGAGCCGGAGCTCCGACTCCACTTGCCGGGACTGTCTGGAGCGGGGTTCGAAACCCTACCCCGTCTGGCCCAGCAGCGGGGATCCTACCGCTACGCCAAAGGCCCAATCCGATTAGCAACGTGAAATGGCTGGAATGAGCAAAATTCATGGCATTAAAAGAACTCACAATTGAACTGATGATGACCTCAGCAATCTCCTCAACAAGGTGGAGGCGCAGCGCCTGCTCATCATTGGTAATGAGAAGTCAAAGGCGCCGCAAAAAGGACAGATGATAGCTTGGTCTTTCAAGTGGCAGCATAGGGCTCCAGTCACGGGGAGGGAAAAGGCGCAGGAAATGTATGGGTGTCACCTTTTGCGCGGAGTGGGCCTTTTGCGTAGCGGTAAGCATCCCCGCCGCTGGGCCAGAAGGAGTAGGGTTTCGAACCCCGCTCCAGACAGTCCTGGCAAGTGGAGTCGGAGCTCCAACTATAAATTCTGGGTGGACATCCAGCGGGATACTTGCGTCCGCGGGTGTGGGTGGCCCCCCCCCCCCATCAGATGGGTTGTGGGAGCCCGTAAAACCCTCACGCCATAGGACTAACCACCCTAATGGCTGGTATGAAGATGGTTATGGTCACAGAAGGAGTGTTAACGTGGCCAGAAATCCTTCCACCACTTCATACAGTTCCCGAAAGGGAACAGTGTGAGGATACGTACGATGGTGACCTGTTGCGCAATGCACCTCCTTGGACCCTCAGTCGCAGATGCAAGGGGGCAAATCGTGCAATTGTTAAATTTTTCATTTTATTGACATGTAAAATGTTGGCCCAGTAATTCCCTTCCAAACGCGCGAGTACGGTCGGGGTACTTACGCGTCTGTCCAGAGGAAATGCCGGTTTTCAGCATGCACAGCGCATGCGGGGAAAACTGGCATTTCCTGTCCTCTGAACGAAGGGGTTCAGAGGCAGAACGCGTGCGACTGTACAGGCAGCGCGTGCGCAGTAAAACTCGCCGCTTTAATTCATGCTTTCAGTGAAGTCAAGTCCTTACAACTTTCACATGAAAAAAGCATGAGTGCAGTTGCTCCAGAGGCTGCGGTTGTTTGGGAAAGGGAGGAAAGGAATTTTAAGGAATGCTGAGGTAAGTTTTAAAGTTTATTTTTGTTTTTTAAAACGGGTTTTCAGTACTGTAGGTAGAAGGATCAATTGTGGCTATGTGAATTGAATTTGCTGTGTTTATTAAATGTGAAGATGACTCCAACATTTTTAAGAAAGAAACTTCTCATCAGTAATATATTCTTTTAAGTAATTATGTATGTATGTCTGTATATACTCCTTTGCGTGTATGTATATATTCCTTTACTTATGTGTATGAATGTATGTATTTAATTATGACTTTCAGAGAAAGTAACTTATTGGAAAATCATAATTAAAAACATACATTCATACACATAAGTAAAGGAATATAAAACATACATACATATACGTAAAGGAATATATGCGGACATACATACATAACTTATTACTGATGAAAAGTTTCTTTCTTAAAAGTGTTGGAAATGTTACATTACTCATTTTAGAACACTCATTCTCACATTCAATTCACACAGCCACAATTGCTCCTTCTACCTACCGTACTGAAAACCCGTTTAAAAAAAAAAAATTAAACTTTAAAACTAACCTCAGCATTTCTTAAAATAACTTTCCTCACTTTCCCAAACAAAAATATTGCCTTTCAGAAGCTCCACGATAAAATATATCTTCCTCCGCAGCCTTGGAACAACTTTACACATGCTTTTTTCAAGTGTAACTTTTAAGGACTTACCCTCACTGAATCCATGAATGAAATCGACGAAGTTCACTGCGCACGCGCTGCCTGTGCAGTCGCACGCGCTGTGCCTCTGAACCCCTTCGTTCAGAGGACCGGAAATGCCGGCGTTCTCCGCATGCACGGTGTTTCCTGAATGCCGGCATTTCATCCGGCCAGATGCGTGAGTACCCAGACCGTACTCACGCATTTGGTCCCAAATTACTGGGCCAACATCAATTTTGCATTGCTGTGAAGTGATTTTGAAATGTGCAACAATCCAAAACAGGCAATATGAGTCAGGAGAGTGAGCTGACTCTGGAGTGCACCGATGGGCTAACTGTGGGAGGTAGCCTCACACCACTTGGGCACCACAACTACCACAGTATAACTGCAGTCCAATGCAAAGCCAGGTTTATAAAGTACCGCCTGGTAATTTAATAAATGAATCCTGAATCTTCCACTGCGTCTCTCCTAACACAAAGAAATGGAACTATTTGGTAGATACTGAGGGGGCTCCATCAGTGTTGACTGTGTGTGAAATGGGAGCAGGCAGTATAACTCAGGTTTTCTGGTTCTGAATCACAGTGAGGTTGGTACAGGTATCACAACAGATTTCTAAGTGACCTCTTATCCACACATCAAACAATTACATAGAATTTACAGCATAGAAACAAGCCATTTGACCCAACTGGTCTGTGCCAGTGTTTATGCTACACACGAGCCTCCTCCCACCCTACATCATCTAACCCTATCTGCATATCCTTTACATAGGATTACATAGGATATACGGCACAGAAACAGGCCATTCGGCCCAACCAGTACATGTTGGCGTTTATGCTCCACACGAGCCTCCTCCCATCTTTCCTCATCTAACTCTGTCAGCATAACCCTCTATTTCCTTCTCCCTCATATGCTTGTCTAGCCTCCCCTTAAATGCATCCATTCTATTGGCTTCAACTGTGGCGGAATAAGCTGTATTCCAAGAGATGCACCATCGTATGAATAGATTTATGACATTATCAATACATGATATACTGGGTTTAAAAATCTAAACAACCTCAGAGACACAAGCTTTGTCAAAACAGGCTTCTCAGATGGGATGGTTTGATAACACAAGCTTTAAAAACCACGCTAGCTTTGAAATAGGAATTGATTGTTAATGCTAATTCAATGGCCCTTTTGAAATAGCAGTTTGGCGCTTCCAAAAGTTATGGGGCTAGATTTTCAGTATAGGCAGTTTTGGGGCGCTAACCTTAGCGCCCGCCCGAAGTTAGCGCCCGCCCCAAAGTAGCGCCCCGTTGCCGGAAATTCAGTGGCTTCGCCCTAAGAGGTTGGTGGAGCGCTAAAAGAGGCGTTCCACTACTATCTTTAGGCGCTAAGCCGGCGGTCCAGAGGGATAGCGCCCAGGCGGGGCGCAGCGCGGGTGCGGTCATTTTTGGACTGACAGCAGACCCCGTGGCGCCGACCAGCTCTTAAAGGGGGAAGGGACGAATTGGTCTGCTGCCACGCCCTGCACACTGCAGCCTTGCAAAGAGGCCTCAACACTGCTGCTCAGCCCCAGGGAGTCATGGCAACGCCAGAGAAGGCCCGTCAGCGTGCCCTGCGCTTCTCAGAGGGTGATCTGGACATAATGGTCACAGCTCTGGAGGTGAGGCGCAAGATCTTGTTCCCAGAGAGTGGGAGGAATCCAACCCACCACGACTACACCAAAGCCTGGAAGCAGATCGCCCAGAGGGTGACGTTCACCGGCGATGCCCCCAGGACCCACAAACAATGTCGTAAAAAATACAACGACCTGACCAGGATTGTCAGGGTGAGTACCCTTTCCAGTCTCCTCCTCATTCTTGCATGTACACCTGACATGATGGGCAAAGGGAGCTGAAAGTCCTATTGGCCAGCCCTCAGCCAGCAGCATTGGGACAGTCATGAGCATCAATTGGCCATTCGGCACTCTACATTCTAGCCAAGCTATTCCACCATGGGAGGCTGTGCACACTACATCAGGGCTTCACTCTGTCCAAGCTATTCCACCATGGGAGGCAGTGCACACTACGTCAGGGCTTCACTCTGGCCAAGCTATTCCACCATGGGAGGCAGTGCACACTACATCAGGGCTTCACTCTGGCCAAGCTATTCCACCATGGGAGGCTGTGCACACTACATCAGGGCTTCACTCTGTCCAAGCTATTCCACCATGGGAGGCTGTGCACACTACATCAGGGCTTCACTCTGGCCAAGCTATTCCACCATGGGAGGCAGTGCACACTACATCAGGGCTTCACTCTGGCCAAGCTATTCCACCATGGGAGGCAGTGCACACTACATCAGGGCTACACTGCGCACTTACAGCCCGTCCTTTCTCTTGCAGGCTAAAGTAGCCTTTAATCGCCAGGCCCGTGCCAGGGGTGGCCGCGCCAAGCTGCAGAAGCTCACTCGGCTGGAGGAGCGCGTGTGTGTGCTCATGGGAGCCCGTGTGCTCGTCCCCACAGCGTGCGGAGTAGCCGACCCTCCACTGCCCGGCAATGGTAAGGACCTCGCCTTTTGGCCCTCTCGCGTCGCACTGGCCCATCCGAGCTACCTCCTTTGCCACTGTCCCACCAATGCGCTGAATGCCACCAGTCCTAACTCCCTCGCTGACGCCGTCTCCTCACTCTGAAGCTACTCTTATGCATTCCTGCTTTCAGCTGGTGATGACCAGGACCCTGAAGCTGCCAGTGACAGCACCTCCGAGCAGGAGGAGGAGGAGGAGCAAGCCGGAACATCGGGGGAACAGTCACGTCCCGCAGGAGAGGAGGAAATGCTTGACACCTCCTCACTGGACGAGTGCCTGGAGGAACTGTCGCAGGGCAATGCAGCTTCTGGGACCAGTGGCGTCCAGCCACCCAGGAGCCGTGCGCGTGGCCCGCGGCCTTCCCCCCAAAGGGGGCAAGGATCAGAGGGGAGTGCTGCTGATCGGCACACTCGCCGCCACCAACGTGGCAAGGGTCCCCTAGTTCGGCCCCCTCCTCCCCAGCGGGAGAGTCGCGACTCCAGTCCGGACACCTTCACCTCGGAGGAGGTGCGGAAGCTGGATAAGATGGCCGAGGATTCGGACCGGCGCCACACGGAGCTCATGAGCGTGGTGGGGCGCATGCCTGAGGCCATCGAGTCGCTGGCGACCAGTGTGCGCGAGTTCGGGGCAGCAACTGCCGCGAGTGGCCGCATGCTGACTGATGCCGTCAAGACCCTGGCGGATGTGATGCGGGCGCACACCAGGACAACAGGGGCACTCACTGCTGCCACACGCGCTGCCTCAGGCAGGCATCGCCAGGGCAGCCGCCGCGCTGGACCATCCCAGCAAGCTGCCCCTCGGCTGATTGTTGCGGATCCTGCAGTGCGGGCCCGGCCGAGTGCCACCGCGCCACAGCACCAGCCAACGCATCCCAGACGCCAGCTGGCCCACATTGCGCCATCCGTCGCCGCCATTCCCCCACTGGGGCGTCAAGGGCAAGCGGCTGCAGCTGATGGTGGCCAGGCTCAGGTGCGCCACTCAGCAGACGGCCCTCGAGGCCCAAACACCGTGTAGGCCGCCCCCCAGCGGCTTCTGGCGGAAGGGCATCTGAGCCTCAGGCGCCTTCCCCCAGCCTCGCAGCAGCCACTGGGCAGAGCTTGCGAAGGAGCAGCAGGCCGGGCAGGGGAGGCAAAAGGCTGGGCAAGGTCTCGCCCTCGCGGGCCACTCAGTAGAGGGTGTGGCCAGCTTTCCTTTTATATGGCGGTGGCCATCTTTATTTTGCCCATGGTTGTGTTGTTGGAGGGCTTATTTTTTGCGTTAGGCCGAAGTTGAGGCCCGGTTTGAAGAAATGTGGAGTGACTCCTCCCCAGTTTGTGGGAGTGAGTCGTTTGTTGGGCTTTTTGTGGGGCCTGTTTATTGTTTTTGGGGATTCATGTGGGAAGGGCTTTTCATTTTTGTGTAATAAATAATTATCTTTATTCATGCAGTCTCCATGGTTGTTCTTCTTAGTGTTTGTTGGCTTCGCCGGCTGAGGGCTTGCGGAGCGGCTGCATTCATCTTCCCTCATGGCCCCTGGCCATTCCCTGACAGGGGGCTTAGAAGTACCGTGTAATAAGGTGGCGTCGTGCGGCCCTTGGCCCTGGTCGCTCCCTCCTGGGAACGTACTCCTGCTCCTCCTCCTCCTCCTCCTCATGCTCCTCCTGCTCCTCCTCCTGAGGTGCTGGTCCAACGCCAGGTGGCAGTGCCTGAGTCCTGCGGATAGCCAGGTTGTGTAGCATGCAGCAAACCACCACAAATTGGGAGACCCGGTCCGGCGAATACTGGAGAGCTCCTCCGGAGCGATCAAGGCAGCGGAACCACTGCTTGAGGACCCCAATAGTTTGCTCGATGATGTTGCGGGTGGTTTGATGGCTCTCGTTGTAGGCCTCTTCAGCAGCGGTCCGGGGCGCGCGGAGCGGGGTCATGAGCCAGGTGCACAAAGGATAGCCTTTGTCCCCGAGTAGCCATCCTCTTGGGGGAGGCTGTGCCTGGAACATGTCATGCACAGTACTCTGCCGCAGGATAAAGGCATCGTGGCTGCTGCCTGGGAAGCTGGCATTGACTGCCATGATGCGCTGCTTGTGGTCACACACCAGCTGCACATTCAGAGAATGGTAGCCCTTCCTGTTGCGATACTGCTCGCCATGCTCCAGAGGGGCCCGCAAAGCCACATGCGTACAGTCAATGGCGCCCTGCACCAAGGGGAATTCCCCGAGTCTGGAAAATCCCAATGCGCGCTGATGCTGGCTCTCCAGGGCCATGGGGAAGGAGATGAATTGGCTTCTCCTTCTGAACAGTGCTTCGGTCACCTGGCAGATGCAGCGATGCACGCCGTACTGGGAGATGTTTGCTATGTCCCCAGCAGCGTATTGGAAGGAGCCGGTGGCATAGACGTTCAATGCCACCGTCACCTTCACTTCCACCGACAGAGACGTCCTGCACCTGAGCTTTGGCCGCAGATCTCGGCGAAGCAGGTGGCAGATCTCTGCAATCACCTCCTTTCGGAATCGGAGCCTTTTAACACATCGCGCGGCACTCATGTTTAGGTAGGAGCGCTGCTGGCGGTATAGCCTGACTGGGTAAGGCCTACGTGGCCGACACCTGTAGCCCCCTCTGCCTCTAGCCAGGGCTGCCCCTCTCACAATGCGTCTGCGAGCCCTACGGACATGGAGCTGCAGCTCCGCGTTGGCACCTCATGCAACCCCCATCAAATCCTGGCAAACACTCAAATTTCCAAAAGGCCACTTGCAGCGCTCTGGCCTGAGTCCAAAAATACCTGAGCTCTTGCTGCTTGAAACCAGTTAGCTATCCTCCTTGTTGTGTCTCCAGAAATGCGTTGCACAAGAGTGTTTTCTGAAAAAAGGCTGGCCTTTATACTGGAGAGCGCGTCCCCTTTAATTTGCGCCCCCCGGGGCCCGCGCTGGTTGTGTTGCGTTCCTTTTTCCAAACGCTCCGGCCGCCAGCCACACAATGGGGCGGTCCGACTGAAGTTTGGAATCGGGGCGGCCAAAGGGCGTTGCACGAGGATGTGACGTCATTTTCTGCGCGCGCATCCGGCCGGGCGCTAAACTTTGCGCCGGCGCTAACGGGCAACTTAATTTGGGGCGGGGCGCAAACAGCGCTGCGCACGGGCGCTACACGCATAGCGCCCGAAAATCACTTCTCTTAAGGCGCTAACTGCTGGCGCTAGCAACTGAAAATCTAGCCCCTGGAGTTTGGGAGAAACACAATGGAATGACCCAAGTAATGTGTTAAAAACTAACACGTTGAACAGGAAAACAGAATATTAAAAGAGGCATGTGCCTTTGAAAAGATGACATCAAGCAAAAGAAACATCTGCTGGTCAAATAGTTTTTAGGTTAATCTTGAAAGACAGGAAACACAAGACTGTAATATAACCAACTGAGATGGCTAGGAAACAAGCAACCACCCTAGTTGAAGTGTCCTTAATTTACATGCAGTAAATATGATACCTGCAGAACACTTTGAAGATATGACTTCAATAGATGAATGTAAGAAATCACACAACACCAGGTTATAGTCCAACAGCTTTATTTGAAATCACAAGCTTTCGGACCACTGCTCCTTCGTCAGGTGAAGTGGAGAGATGCATAAAAACACAGCTTATATAGTCAGAGAATAATGTCAGATGTTTACAGGTAATCTTTCTAACTGCCATTTATCACACCTCGGCAGAGAGATAATCACAGCAATCAAAGGTGTAAAT
Source organism: Somniosus microcephalus (assembly GCF_052327205.1). Classification (NCBI taxonomy): domain Eukaryota; kingdom Metazoa; phylum Chordata; class Chondrichthyes; order Squaliformes; family Somniosidae; genus Somniosus; species Somniosus microcephalus. The sequence goes on from NC_140997.1 coordinate 151,790,485, forward strand.
GGTGTCCAAACATGTAATGTTTTCCTGACTGACCTGACAAGCAATCACGTGGTATTTGTATTGATCTTGGAGCACCACAGATTCACAATGTCTGTGGTTATAGCCAGTTAAGCCAATATTAAGAATTGAATGAAAGTCCTTTGATATGCATGGCATCAAATAAAGACTACTGTCATAGGCCTAGAAATTCGGTGGGCTGCGCCACCAGTTAGTGCCTAAAGAGGGCACTCAGTGGCTTTAGTGCCACTGGCCATGCCTCCCACGATATTTAGCGGAATGCTAATGGCGGCATTAGTCTGTAGCGCTGCGCCGCCACCGACGACATCATCGGTGTGCGCAGCACCCCTCTACCACCCCGATCATGATATTTGGTCGCGCCCCCCGCTGTAACGCCGGTCGCAAATTGTGACCGGTTCACGGGGCCTATCTGTTGTGGTAGTGGTGCAAATTAGGTTGGAGGTGCGGGGCGACCATTTTTTTCAGCGGCTGCCTGCCAGCAGCTCCTCATGCCGCCGTCCCCAGCCTCCTGATCCCACCCCCCCCCCGGGCAGTGCCGGCTGTGTCCCGAGAGCCCGGCACTTCTCCTCATTGCCGGGCTCTTTTGCCGGCACTCGCGATCGGTCATCACGCTGGTTCAGGCCCCTCCCCCTTAAGAAGGGGAGGAAGGCCTGCAGTACCGCAGCGCACCATGCCACAGTGTGTGGCACTGTGGCACGTTGCGCTGCGATATTCAGTTTCAGCGCCCCAAGAGGGACGCGGGGCGCCTCGAGCAGCGCCCCGCGTCCCTCTTGGGGCGCTCCAACTGAATTTCCGGCGGGCGCAAGCGGCTCCATTCGCAGCGTTAATTCCGGTGCCCAGGTGAGCTTGGCGCCCTAAACCGGGGCGCCACCGAATTTCTAGGCCATAGTGTTTTATGATGATAAGTTTTTGGAACACCTAAAGGTAGAGACATAATTATGCATGCAGCAGCTAAATTGACAGTAAGAATAGAAAGAAGTCAACAGAAAGAATGACTTAGAGATAATTAGCTTACATCAGCAGAACACTTCAAAGGATTTACTACTGCCAAAAGGATATAAAAATAGACCTTTTCAAATGGGAAAACAGAAGTCGCTGGAAATGGGCAAGCGATTCTCGACTTCAGAATCACTCTGTAAGCCGACTACTCTGAGTTTCGGGTCATCAATGTATTTGATTTTGGTGGATATTCTGGATTAAGAATAAGTAGAAGTGTGGAAATGTAACAAAGTTAAGATTTGAGAATAAGGATCTCTGATAAGAAATGTAAGCTATTTGTATTTTGAATTGTTAATGTTGCGACTGACTCAACAGCTGTTAAATGAATGTCGGCTCTTAATCTATATATTTTCAGAATTGTCTCACAGAGTATTTCTGTATCAATCTCGCAAACCCAATTTCTGTACAATTTTTTGTAAGGAGTTGCAGAATTCTGGGGGTTTTCCGGACCCTCATAATATCCGGAAGGTTACAGTCTAGTTAAACTTCTTAAAAGTGCAATCTGGAGGATGGTAACATCTTCACGACATTCCTTTCCTTTAGGAAGAGATAGACTGAACCTTTAGACCCAATTAAGCATTTTATACAATTCGGCTATCTTTAACTTTAGTTGAAGGTGAAAGTCTGGGGAATACGCCTGATCTGGGCTAGCCCGAAAGGGGCTAGGACTTGTAATTATCCCTTCACAACCACTCCCTGTGGTAGCGAGTTCCACATTCTCACCACTCTTTGGGTAAAGAAGTTTCCTCTGAATATCCTAATGGATTTCTTGGTGACTATCTGATATTGATGGCCTCTAGTTATGCTCTTCCACACAAGTGGAAACATTCTCTCTGTATCCACTTTGTCAAAATTTTTCATAATTTTCAACACCTCTATTAGGTCACCCCTCAGCCTTTCTTTTCAAGATAAAAGAAACCCAGTCTGTTCATCCTGTCCTGATATGTATACCCTCGCATTTCTTATATTATCCTTGTAAATCTTCTCTGCACCCTCACCAATGCCCCTATGTCCTTTTTATAATAAGGTAAACAGAACTGTACGCAGTACTCTAAATTTGGTCTAACCAAGGTTCGATACAGGTTTAGCATAACTTCCCTACTTTTCAATTCTATCCCACTAGAAATAAACCTTAGTGCTTGGTTTGCTTTGTTTATGGCCTTGCTAACCTGTGGCGCAAAATTTTGTGATTTGTGTATTTGTACTCTTAGATCCCTTTGTTCCTCCTCGCCAACTAGACTCGCACCCTCCAAGTGATAAGTGACCTCCCTATTCTTCCTACCAAAATGTAATACCTCACATTTATTTGTGTTGAACTTCATTTGCCAATTATATGCCCATTCTGCAAGATTATTAATGTCCTTCTGTAACTTGTTGCAGTCCTCCTCAGTATTGACTATTCCCCTCAATTTGGTGTCATCCGCAAATTTAGAAATTGTATTTTTGATTCCTAAGTCTAAACCGTTAATGTAAATTGTGAACAGCAGTGGTCCCAGTACTAATCCTTTTGGAACACCACTACCCACCTTCTGCCACTGTGAATAGCTACCCTTTACTCCTACTCTCTGCTTTCTATCCTGAAGCCAGCCAGCAATCCATTCTGCTACTTGTCCCCTGGCTCCGCATTCTCTGACCTTGTTCATCAGTCTATTATGGGGTACCTTATCGAAGGCCTTTTGATAATCCAGATAAATTACATCTACTACATTACCATTGTCTACTCTCTCTCTTATCTCTTCAAAAAAATCAATATGGTTGGTCAAGCAAGACTTCCCCTTTTGAAATCCATGTTAATTATTCATTATTATATTTTTGGTTTCTAGATTTTCTTCTATTTTCTCCTTTAGTAGGGATTCCATTATTTTTCCTACCACCGATGTTAAGCTGACTGGTCTATAATTCCCTGGACATGTTCTATCCCCCTTCTTAAATATTACGGTATTACGTTAGCTATCCATCAGTCATCTGGCACTATAGCATTTTCCAATGAATTATTAAATATGCATAGCAATGACTCTACAATCTTTTCCCCTAGATTCTTTTAAAATGTGTGGATGCAATCCATCTGGACCGGGGGTTTTATCCTCTTTGAGTTTGATTAATTTATTTAATATATTCCCTTTTTAAATTTTAAATGCACTTATCTCATTACTAATCTTATCATCCAATGTCATGTCCACCTGTTCTATCTCCCTGGTAAATACTGAAGTAAATAATTATTTAATATTTCTGCCATCTCTCTATCGTTACCTGTGGTATTATCCTGACTATCCCTTCATGGCCCTATTCCCATCCCAACCTTCCTTTTTTAATTGATGTGCCTATAAAACATTTTACTATTTTATGTTACTTGATAATTTAATTTCATAGTTCGTCTTTGCCTCCCTAATTGTTTTTTTGACTTGTCTCCTAACCTTTTCGTATTCTCTCTTATCATGCACTCCCCTGCTGTCTGTGTACTTAATGTATGCATCTTTCCTTACCCTCAATTTTTCCCTCATGCCTTTATTCATCCATGGAGTCTCATTATTGTTTAGTTTGTTCTTTCCTTTTGGCAGAATATATTTTTCCTGCACTCTGTTGAACGCCGTTTTAAATGTTTCTCATTGCTGTTCTACATCATTGTTTGCCAAAATTGTCGCCCATTTTTTCCCCCAAGTTCTATTCTCAGCCTCTCAAAATCAGCTCTTCTCCAATCTATTAAACTGGTTTTCGTCTAACTTATGTCCTTCTCAATTATCATCTTAAAACATATTATATTATGGTCACTATTGCCTATATGTTCCCCTACTTTTACTTCTCTCATCTGCTCTGGTTCATTCCCCATTACTAGATCCAATAGTGAATCCTCCCTTGTTGGGCTTTTTACATATTGGGTGAGAAAGGAGTCCTGTATACATTGTAGGAACTCCATTCCCTTATCCCCTTTACCTACCTCTACTGTCCAATTAATATTGGGGTAGTTGAAATCCCCCATGAATATTATTCTATGTTTTTTACTCATTTCCCTAATTTGTCTGCATATTTCTTCTTCCACCTCCCTTCGACTATTAGATGGACTGTAGACTACGCCTATTAGTGTGATTGATCATTTATTATCTTTTATCTCTATCCATATGGATTCTATTTTTGTTTTGCTAATGTCTGCTTCATTTTTTTCTACTGCCATGATGTTATCCCTAATAAGTACAGCTACTCCACCTCCCCTTTTTCCTTCCCTATCTTTTCTAAATATGCTATACCCTGCAATGTTTAATTCCCAGTCCTAATTTTTCTGTAGCCATGTCTCAGTAATCCCTACTATATCTGGTTCCTCACAAGGTATGATTGCCTTCCACTCCCCTGGCTTATTACGGGCACTGTGTGCATTGCTGTACAGGCAGTTTAACTAATTTTTAATAGGATTTCCTCTCATTTTATGTTTAACCATCTTTCTAGACTTCTGTTCTATAACTCTATTTATTCCCTTGCCATGAATGTCCTCCCTTACTTTATTCTTTCCTGTGCTGTCTTTTCCTGTTTTGTTTACATTTAGGTTCGGTATGTTTCTTGTAGATCCCTTCCCCATCTTACTAGTTTGCTGCATTCTTCTATTCATTTCTCCCTCATGTAATTACCTTCCCCTTAAAGGCATCAATATTATTCGCCTCAACTATTCCATGTGGTAGCGATTTCTACATTCTAACCACTCTCTGGATGAAGAAGTTTCTCTGAATTGTTTATTGGATTTATTAGGACTATCTTATATTTATAGCCCCTAGTGTTGCTCTCCCCTACAACATTAGAAATAAGGGCAGGAGTAGGTCATACAACCCCTCGAGCCTGCTCCGCCATTCAATAAATTCATGGCTGATCATCGACCTCAACTCCATTTTCCCGCCTGATCTCCATATCCCTTGATTTCCCCTAGAGTCCAAAAATCTATCTATCCCAGCCTTGAATATACTCAAAGATTCGGCATTCACAGACATCTGGGACAGAGAATTCCAAAGATTCAAAACCCTCTGAGTGAAGAAATTCCTCCTCATCTTGGTCTTAAATGGCCTACGCCTTATCCTAAGACTATGCCCCCTAGTTCTAGACACTCCATAGAAACATCAAGGATAGCAGCAGGAGTAGGCCATTCGGCCCCTCGAGCCTGCTCCGCAATTCAATGCCATCCCAGGTATCAGCCTGGTGAATCCACGTTATAATGCATCTGCCATGTTTTTGCCCAATCACCCAACCTATCCAAATCATCCCTGAGTTTCTTGGCATCCTCCTCACAGCACAGACTCCCACCCAGCTTTGTCTCGTCTGCAAATTTAGAGATATTACATCTAGTTTCCTTGTCTAGATCATTAATATATATTGTGAATAGCTGGGGTCCAAGGACCGATCCCTGCGGTACACCACTAGTCACTGCTTGCCACTTGGAAAAAGACCCATATATTCCAACTCTTTGCTTTCTGTCTGCCAACCAGTTCTCCATCCAAGTTAATACCTTGCCCGCAATCACATGTGCCTTAACTTTACATGCTAATCTCTTATGCGGGTCCTTATCAAAAGCCTTCTCAAAGTCCAAATACACCACATCCACTGGTTCTCCCTTATCTATTTTATCAGTTACATCCTCAAAAAATTCCAGCAGATTAGTCAAGCACGATTTACCTTTTGTAAATCCATGTCAGGGGAAACAACCACTCAGCATCTACCCTGTCAATCAGCTTCAGAATCTTGTAATTTTCAATGCGATCACCTCTCATTCTTCTAAACTCCAGAGGGTATAGGCCCATTTTACACAATCTCTCATCATAGGACAGCCTCTCATACCAGGAATGAATCCAGTGAAGCTTTGTTGCACCGCCTCCAAGGCAAATATAACTGTCCTTAGATAAGGAGACCAAAACTGTGCACAGTACTCCAGGTGTGGTCTCACCAAGGCCCTGTACAATTGTAATAAACATAGAAACATAGAAACATAGAAGATAGGAGCAGGAGTAGCCATTCAGCCCCTCAAGCCTGCTCCGCCATTCAATGCGATCATGGCTGATCATCCAAATTCAGTACCCGGTCGCTGCTTTCTCCCCATACCCCTTGATCCCTTTAGCCTTTAGAAATATATCCAACTCCTTCTTGAATATATTTAATGAATTGGCCTCTACTGCCTTCTGTGGTAGAGAATTCCACAGGTTCACCACTCTCTGGGTAAATAAATTCCTCCTCATTTCTGTCCTAAATGGCTTACCCCTTATCCTTAGACTGTGAAAACCTGGTTCTGGACTCCCTGACCATCAGGAACATCCTTCCTGCATCTAGTCTGTCCAGTCCTGTCAGAATTTTATAAGTTTCAATGAAATCCCCTCTCATTCTTCTAAACTCCTGCGAGTACAAGCCCAATCGACCCAATCTCTCCTCATTCACCAGGCTGATTCCTGCCATCCCAGGTATCAGCCTGGTGAATCTTCGCTGAACATCCTTCGTCAGATAAGGCAACCAAAACTGCACACAATACTCAAGATGTGGTCTCAGCAAGGCCCTGTGCAACTGTAGCAAGACATCCTTGTTCCTGTACTCAAACCCTCTCGCTACGAAGGCCAACATACCATTTGCCTTCTTAACCGCCTGCTGCACCTGCATGCTTACCTTCAGCGACTGGTGCACAAGGACACCCAGGTCTCATTGCACTTCCCCTTTTTCCAATCTATTGCCATTCAGATAATGATCTGCCTTCTTGTTTTTGCCACCAAAGTCGATAACCTCACATTTATCCACATTATATTGCCTCTGCCATGCTTCTGCCCAATCACCCAACCTGCCCAAATCATCCTGGAGTTTCTCGGCATCCTCCTCACAGCACACACGCCCACCCAGCTTTGTGTCGTCTGCAGATTTGGAGATATTACATCTAGTTCCCTTGTCTAGATCATTAATATATATTGTGAATAGCTGGGGCCCAAGGACTGCTCCCTGCGGTACCCCACTAGTCACTGCCCGCCACTCGGAAAAAGACCCGTTTATTCCAACTCTTTGCTTTCTGTCTGCCAACCAGTTTTTTATCCAAGTCAATACCTTGCCCCCATCCCATGTGCCTTAACTTAACACGCTAATCTCTTAAGCGGGACCTTATCGAAAGCCTTCTGAAAGTCCAGATATACCACATTCACTGGTTCTCCCTTATCTATTTTACCAGTTACATCCTCAAAAATTTCCAGTAGATTAGTCAAGCACAATTTACCTTTTGTAAATCCATGTTGACTTTGTCCGACCCTGTCACTGTTTTCCAAGTGTTCTGCTATTAAATCTTTTATAATGGACTCTAGCATTTTCCCCACTACCGATGTCAGGTTTACCAGTCTGTAATTCCCCATTTTCTCCCTACCACCTTTTTTGAATAGTGGGGTTACATTAGATACCCTCCAATCCATGGGTACTGTTCCAGATTCCATCGAATGTTGGAAGATGATCAGCAATGTATCTACTATTTCTAGGGCCACTTCCTTAAGTACCCTAGGATGTAGATTACCAGGCCCTGGGGATTTATCGACCTTCAATCCCATCAATTTCCTTAACACCATTTCCCTACAAATACTGATTTCTTTCAGTTCCTCCCTTTCATCAGACCCTATGTTCCCCGGCATCTCTGGGAGGTTATTTGTGTCCGTCTTTGTGAAGACAGAACCAAATATGTATTTAATTGGTCTGCCAATAAGACTTCCTTACACTTATACTCCAAACCCCTTGCAATAAAAGCCAACATGCCATTTGCTTTCCTTATTGCTTGCTGTACCTGCATGCTAGCTTTCTGTATTTCTTGCATGAAGACATCCAAATCTCTCTGAACACCAACATTTAAAAGTTTCTCACCATTTAAAAAAGATTGTTTTTCTATTCTTCCTACCAAAGTGAATAACCTCACATTTCCCTACATTATACTCCATCTGCCACCTTACTGCCCACTCACTTAGTCTATCTATATTCCTTTGCAGACTCTTTCTGTTCTCCTCAAAGCTTACTGTCCCACCTAGCTATGTATCATCTGAAAGCTTGAATACATTACACTCAGTCCCTTCATCTAGGTCATTAATATAAATTGTAAATAATTGAGGACCCACCACTGATCCTTGTAGCACCCCACTAGTTACCCCCTGCTAACCTGAAAAAGATCCGTTTATCCCTACTCTCTGTTTTCTGTCCATTAACCAATCCTCTATCCATGCTAATATATTACCTCCAACCCCATGAGCCCTAATCTTGTGAAATAACCTTTTATGTGGCACCTTATCGAATGCCTTTTGGAAATCCAAATATACTACATCTACTGGTTCCCCTTTATCTACCCTGCTCGTTACATCCTCACAAAACTCTAATAAATTTGTCAAACACGATTTCCCTTTCATAAAACCATGTTGACTCTGCCTGATCAACATGCCTAATCCTTTCTAACTGCCCTGATACCACTTCCTTAACAATGGATTCCAGCATTTTCCCAATGACTGATGTCAGGCTAACTGGCCTGTAGTTCCATGGGAAAAGTGATCCAACTGTGGCTAACTAAAATGTTACGGATAGCATTAGATTGAAAGAAGAAGCTTATAATGTTGCAAAGGAAAATAGTAAGTTTTCCGAAACCAGCAATGGTTGACCAAAACATTGATAAAAAGGCAAAAAATAGAATATCAGCGTAAACTAGCAAGAAATAGCCACAAAACTGGCCACATCTTCTCTACATCTACCCTATCAAACCCCTTCATAATTTTAAGAACTTCAATTAGGTCACCTTCTCTTTCCTAGATAAAAGAATGCTAGTGGCTTGGTTTTTAGCTGCAGTAAGAAATTCTAATAGATGGTTTATTACTGGTCGATGTATCCACTGAAATACTGGTAAATGATTGGAGCCCAAGGGTACGATAAATATTGAATTAAAATTTTCATGTAACAAATGTTAAATAATGGCCCGTATTTTCCGGTGCCTACGGGTGTGTATGTGCTGTGTACACACCCGTAGGCATGTTAGAGACACCCGTTAGAGACATTGGAAATGCTGCTTTCAGGCATGCCAAGCGCATGCGCTGAAAACCGGCATTTCCAATCTGTCAAGAATGCTCTTGAGAGATATTCCACCTGCCCTGGAGAAGGGCCTCTGTGGGTGGAGAGTTCCGCTTTCTGCAGAACCTCCGCCCACTGAAATCCCTTCAAAATTTTACGCCTGGTAAAAGCAGGCATACTAGCATAAGAGTTGAAAAAAAGTTTTAAAAAAAATTTCACTCATTTATAATTTAAAAATACTTTTAAAAAAGGTAAGCTTATTTTTAGCCCCATTAAAAACTTTAACTACTTTTTTCAAAAAATTATATTTTTGTTTAAAATATTTAATTTAATGTAATTTTAACTGATTTTAAAAACGTGATGGTTTTTTAAAAATTTATTTAATGTTTCAGTGTCTTTTTGGGGTGATCTCCATTCATATATTTGACAGGCCTATCTGTCAAAGGTATGAAGGGAGATTCCCTTCTCCTATTGGCTGGCCTGGCCCACGTGATCCCAGGGATGCTGGCGAACCGCCTGCGCCCCTGGGATACATGGGCCCTGCGCATTTCGACTATGGAGAGGCCCAGCATCGGAAGTGTCTTGACCTCGGGAGCCCTCAGGTAAGGGCGTAGATATTTTTCCGATAGGAGGCATCTGCACACAGGAAGCCTCCTATCGGAAATTACGGGCCATTCACACTCAGCAATTGGTTACAGGCAATCTAATACATGGGCATTCATTTAAACACACCTGACAGAAATATTTTAAGACTCCTGCCTAGGATGTGGTCATCCTATCCTCGGATCTCCAGGACCTATGGCAGTGTATGGACTGTTACTGTCGCATCATAAGTAGCACAATAAAATAAGAGGAGAGAGATTAAACAAGGCACATAATAAGTTACACCCAATATCTTCTAGACCGCGAATTTGAAGGGAAATTTATAAGGTAATGCTATAATTAAAGGGTTCAAAATCACTGCAAGGTCCATGGGTTGCAATCCCCACTGTGTGATATTGGTAATTAGTGAGTTGTCAAAATAGGCAACTTATTTTTATCCAAACACATTCAAACAGATAATTACTTATATCATACGGTGAAATTTCACACGGAAATCATGTGGTCCGAAGTGCCAAGGAGCAATGGTCTCAGGTCTACAAACTGTGCCCAAGGAGCAATGGTCCCAAGGGTACATATAGTGCAAGGAGCAATGGTCCCAGCTTGGAGAGCATGCGCACTCTCAGCATGGAAATTAGCGCGGTTGATAGAGCGTTTGCTGGGGTGCAGAGAATTGTGGGTCCTGTGGCCGCCATTAGCCAACGGCTGTCCGAGACAACGTTGGCCAGGTTCCAGGGCTCCGTATGTTAGCAAACGCTGATCCCATTCGGATCAGCTCTGTGAGGTCCCAAATGAATCTCCCTGTGAGGATTCCCGGGCCATTCTCTTAGTGCTATGACTTTTTACCGCTCATTGGGTATTGGGTCCCTCCCCCCGCTCCAGCTGTCCAGCTCACTGCGTGGCCTGTGAATTTAAGTGCGCGGGACTTTACAGATCGCTGCGCAGCCACACACCTTACAGGGAACATTGGTCACAAATGTACAAGTTGTGCCCAAGGAGCAATGGTCTCAGGTCTACAAGCTGTGCCCAAGGAGCAATAGTCCCAAGTGTACAGTGTCCCGAGGATAGATGAGGGTAGTCCGTTTGATGTATTGTATTTGGACTTTAACAAGGCTTTTGATAAGGTTTCACATGGCAGACTGGTCACAAAGTTAAATGCCCATGGAATCCAGGGCAAAATGTCAAGTTGGATTCAAAACTGTCTCGGAGACAGGAAGCAGAGGGTAATGGTTGATGGGTGTTTTTGTGAATGGAAGGCTGTTTCCAGTGGGGTTCCGCAGGGCTCAGTGCTAGGTCCCTTGCTTTTTGTGGTATATATCAATGATCTTGACTTGAATATAGGGGGTATGATTAAGAAATTTGCAGATGATACTAAAATCGGCTGTGTGGTTGATATTGAAGAAGGAAGCTGCAGACTGCAGGAAGATATCTATAAATTGGTCAGGTGGGCAGAGCAGTGGCAAATGGAATTCAATCCAGAGAAGTGTGAGGTAATGCATTTGTGGAGGGCTAACAAAGAAAGGGAATACACATTAAATGGTAGGATACTGAGTAGTGCAGAGGAACAAAGGGACCTTGGAGTGCATGTCCACAGGTCCCTGAAGGAAGCAGGCCAGGTAGATAAAGTGAAGGGATAATTACAAGGCCTAGCCCTTTTCGGGCTACCCCAGATCAGGCGTATTCCCCAGATGTACACCTTCAACCAAAGTTAGAGATAGCCGAATTCTATAAGATGGGTAAATGGGTCTAAAGGTTCAGGCACTCTCCCTAAAGGAAAGGAATGACTGAAATGTTACCATCCTCCGGATATCACTTTTAATAAGTTTAACTAGACTGTAACCTTCTGGATATTATGAGGGTCCAGAATACCCCCCAGAATTCTGCAACTCCTTACAAAAGAGTGTACAGAAATTGGGTTTATGAGATTGATACAGAAATATTCTGTGAGACAATTCTAAAAATATATAGATTTATTTAAGAGCCGACATTCATTTAACAGTTGTTGAGTCAGTTGCAACATTAACAATTGAAAATACAAATAGCTTACATTTCTTATCAGAGATCCTTATTCTCAAATCTTAGCTTAGTTACATTTCCACACTTCTACTTATTCTTAATCCAGAATATCCACCAAAATCAAATACCTTAATTACCCGAGACTCAGAGTTGTAGGCTTACAGAGCGGTTCTGAAGCCGAGAATCGCTTGCTCGTTTCCAGCGACTTCTGTTTTCCCATTTGAAAATCCTATTTTTATACTCTTTGAAGTTTTCTGATGATGTAAGCTAATTAACTTATTCAATCTCTCTGTTGAATTCTTTCTTTTCTTACTGTCAATTTAGCTGCTGCGTGCATAATCATATCTCTACCTTTAGGTGTTCCAAAAACTTATCATAAAACACTATGACAGTAGTCTTTATTTGATGCCATTCTTATCGAAGGCCTTTCATTCAATTCTTAATAATGGCTTAACTGGTTTTAGCAGATGTTGTCACTCAGTGGTGTTCCATGTTCAATACAAAAACAATGTAATTGTTTTGTGTCATCTATTGAAGTCATATCTTCAAAGTGTTCTGCAGGTATCATATTTACTATATGTAAATTAAAGACACTTCAACTAGAGTGGTTGCTTGTTTTCTAGCCATCTCAATTGGTTGCATATTTAATCATGTTTCCTGTCTTACTTGATGTTACTTTTACAAAGGCACATGGTTTTTTAATATTCTGTGTTTCTGTTTCACGTGTTAGTTCTTAACACATTACTTGGGTCATTCCATTGTGTTTCTCCCAAACTCCAGACCTCCTGGAAGTGACAAACTGCTATTTCAATAGGGCCATTATTGTAGCATATTTAACCAATTCCCATTTCAAAAGCTTGTTGTGTTTACAACTTGTGTTATCAAACCATCCCATCTCAGAAGCCTGTTTTCTGTTTGCAGCCTGTGTCTCCGAGGCTTTAGATTTTTAAACCCAGTATATCATGTGTTAATAAATATCAGAATTCTGTTCATATTATGGTGTATCTCTTGAAATATGGCTTATTCCATCACACCCCCATCTTGACCAAAAGCTGAGCTCATAACATCAGGGCAGAGTTTGGTCAATGATCCTCATGAGGTTACAAAAGCATGTTAATTTCACGAGATGCACAATCATGTGCTACATGAAAATTCCTTTGAAGTCATCCTAGGACAATGTTAAGTCTTACATTAAATTGAACACAATTTAAAGGATGATTAGTGCATATTCATGCTATGAGTGAAACAAAATGTACTTACAATGTGCAATTGGCAGATCTACGTTCCGTAGAGGTGTTATTCATATGAGTCAAGAAAAAGTCAGTTGAAGTTTTCTATGGGGACACTGTCCCTGATGCAGATGTGGGCACATTATTAAGTGATAGCTGTACTTCCGGAATTATGGTGGTCCACTTATTCCCCCTGATTCTCAACAGTTTGACCAATAGCTTTATTACTTCCCGATTTTTTACATTCCACCAACCCCGCTGATTGCGGATGACATGGCATGCTGTGCCCTAAGCCAATCCCCATTTGTTTGCAGTAGTCTTTGAAGACTTTAGATACAAAGGCTCCACCTTAATTGGAGTGTAAGATTTTGGATGCACCAGCTACAGTAATTATATCAGAAATAGCCCTTGCGAGTGCATTTTCCGAAACAGTTTTTGTGGGGACCAGTCAGCAGAAGGAAGTGCATCCATCTACACAAACGAGAACATGTCTATATCCCAAAGATGGGGAAAGTGGTCCAATAAAGTCAATAAAGAATTTTCCCATTGGCTCATCAGCTTTCACAGGAGCCAATGGTGGTGTCTTAATTTAGTAATTACTTATTGGTCGAACAGCATGGCTCTCAATTTGCCACGTATGTTTTTACAGGCTTTAAGCATGCCTAGCCACCAATATAAGGGGGTCAATTTGCAGACTGTTATTCTGGCACTACAATGTGATTGACTTATGCCCTTGTGAGCTTCTTTTACAAGCTGTTCTTGTTTGTGGCTCGGGGGTACTTCTCGGTTTCCCTTGGGCAACTTAACTAGTACAATACCCGTAGGGGTTTCTGAGTAAAAGTATTTGGTGGACATTCTGGTGGATTCTCTGTTATTGGGTCTAATAGCTGAATCAGTTCCTCACCCTGATTAGCTGCCCCTTCTGCCTTAGTGATTACACTAACATTGGCAGGCCCCTCTCGAGGGGCTGTCAGGCAGACCGAACGTTTCGCTTGTTCGTCTGCAAGGCTGTTTCCTTTTGAGTGTACTGCTCCAGTGGTATGCCCGTTTACATGAATCACCTGACAATTCTTATTCTCCAATCTCGAACGGAGAATATCTTCCCACAGTGTGGGTTTAATAAGGTCTGCTTTCTTTAGCATATCGTACTGTCTTATGGCCAAGGGGTATAGACAGTAATTCTTCTGGATATAAAGAATAGGAATTTGAAAAAGTCCCTACTACTATCTCCATCCCAGATGAGGATTGTTGTGATGTCACTTTTTTAATCGTCATTAGTTGTCTTAGGTGTTGAGCATTCCAATCTTGGCAACAAGTTTCAAATTTATCAAGGTTAGTTAGAATCCAGCAGGTTTTTTCCTGGCTGGTGTTTCCTGGTCTACTACACATTGTGTAGACAGAGCTCAGGTTTACTTGACCTAGGGGCACAATTTGTGGCAGCTGGGGTTGATTTACTGGACCATTGATCATTGCGCCTCCAGCATTTAGATAAGAGTGAGCTAGTGCCTGTTGATTATAATGGATTCTAAGCTGTCTATAGATTTCTCAAAGATTGTTGTCATTTATTTCATCATGATTTTGCCATCTTAACCGCAATCCATGGCCCCCAGGAGCATAGGCTGCTCTGGGTCCTGCTATTCGGCCATGGTTGCCACCACCTTTTTGGGCACCGTTCATTAGGCCTCCCAATTGTGCAGGTGTGCACCTTATCATTAAGGAATTTAGTGGATTTGGAGTATTTGTTTGATTATCCCACAGGATATTCTGTATCCCCTGGTTCGGGGGATCAACATTAACCATGCCATGAGTTCTAATGGCTCCTTCGGCACCAAGCCTTATATTTCAAAAATTATCACATGGTTTTGTGGAGGACCAGGGATAGGATTATTTCCCCAATAAAACAATAATTTAAATTTTCTAAAAAAAAGACTTGGCCAATTCCGACAGGGTTTACCATTTCTTCAGAACCTAACCTTGGTTAGGGTTTAATATTTTGTCAGGACCTAACCTCGGTTAGGGTTTAATATGAACTTTGTAAGAAGCTTCTAGACCTCAATGGTATTTTGAGGGAGTTCTGATTTAAGTTCTACAAGGCCTGATCAGGGTCTTGTCGTCTCTAGTGTAGGAGTGTAGGACTCACAAAATTCTGGGACCTCCTACTCAATGGACATGTGTCTGGAATTTAAAAAGGGACTGTGTTGGACCTTTTGGAGGAGAAATGTGGACAGAAATATCTCACTATTAGGCACCTTTGGACTAAACTAGGGCCTATTGGATTGAATTTGGACATTTTAAAATGTGTGCTGGGTCTGCACAGGGAAATGGGATCCTTATAGGGCTGCTAACCCACCTGGGAGGCAGGCCCCCAGGGAGACATTAGCCGTCTAACAAAGCCCACTTACCAGGGACCCAGATACATACATATTTTAATTGTTCTTAAAACGGCTATACAGAAAAACCCTGGCATCAGCAAAACACACAATGGACAGTATCAAGACCTGATTACATTCCAACAGCACCATTCAAAAACCCCATCAACACCTGTGGGAATCTTGTATCAATTAAATGCTCAATCAACCCAGCAAACTTCTCACAAAGGGATCACATCAGTGTTGATCAGCCTGCCAAAATTGCACAAAAAGGAGTCATCTAAAATCAATTGTGCACCCGAGTTTTGGCGCAAAAGTTTAAGCAGCCTCTCAGGTATAACTGGGGGCTTGCTAGTAGCTAAAGGGACCTCAACAGACGGGCTGAAGAGAGAGAGTGCCGGCGGGCAGCAGCAGCAGCACACCGGATCAGAAGAAACGTACCGAGAACACGCTGGAAAAGCACTTGGACTTTGGGCTCTTTGACTCTGGCTTTGAAACATCTAACTTGCCACACGAGGTTACAGCAACGCAACAAGAAAACCTAACAAGAAGCCTCGGAGTCACTGAAAGATAAAACATCATCCAGCGCTGACTCTAGGAAAAACTTGTTTACCATCAAAACATTGACCAGTGCTAATACCGAAGACATCGCAACCAGCCAAGGAGCCCACAAGATTGAGGAGAGAGAAAGCAGTGTGCAACTGGTCTAAACTGTGGAGAAATCCTTTGGTGAGCATAATCCCTGTAATTTCAGAGCCTAACTTATTTAGTGTAGTGGTGGGAGGTGGTTATATTTTGTTTTGTTTTATTTTCGCTCACTGCATAACCTCTGTACCCGTTGCCTAAACATTTTTGTTCAGTTAATTCGTGTGGTGTGCGATTTCTAAATAAAATATTTGTTGTTGCACCAAACAGTTGTCTGCCTACATCTATCACATCCCCTAAATAATTCCAAGCCCCAGAACCAGGGAGGGGATGATTCAAACAGTCAAGGTCAATTTAAAAGGCCGAAAACCCACCACCCCCTACACTAGAGACTTAAATCTGGGTCTTAGAACCACTGTCAGTAAAACACTCCTTCTATACTTAACAATCTAAAAGTTGGATATAGATATAAATATAAGTATAGGTTCTGTATCAAATCATTAACACACTCGCTGGGCGCAAACTAAAAGCATAATTACAAGTCCTAGCCCTTTTTAGGCTACCCCAGTTCAGGCGTATTCCACAGACGTTCACCTTTAACCAAAGTTAGAGATAGCCGAATTCTATAAATGTGTCTAAAGGTTCAGGCTACCTCTCCCTAAAGGAAAGGATGGACTGAAGATGTTACTGTAGGAATTAACACTAAATGGGGTTGGGGTTTTTGCCTCTGGCCAGTCAGATGCCTCTGAGCTGCTCCAGGGACCCCTGTGCGGTTTTGAAGCGCTCCCCTATTCCTGGTTCTGACTGCCGGACTTATTCGGTAGCGAAGTAGACAGAAAATGTGACTCGTGGTTGGGTGCAAAACAAACCAGTATTTATTGAAACAAAAAGAAACAAATTGAAAATAAACAATACAGCACACCTATGCCGAAATACAGCACTTTTCTTAACACAGTAAACTTCTTGTCCACTAAAGCACTCGTTTACTTAATAGAACACTGTTGCTTAAAGGCAGCACTTTACTTCTTGGTACAACACTGTTACTTAGATACAGCACTTTTAAATGCAGCTACTTAGTGTTCCCTACAGCACTTTTCTGCTTAGTGCAACACCCTTTTAACCGCACTTTCAATACAGAACTCTTAGTGTTCCCTACAGCACTTTTCTGCTTAGTGCAACACCCTTTTAATATCACTTTCAATACAGAATTCTTAGTGTTCACTACAGCACTTTTCTGCTTAGTGCAACACTGTTTACTTCAATAGGGGAGGAGAAAACAGACACAATGAGGGAAAATTGACTAAAATTACAGTTTTAACAAGATTCCCCTTAACTCCCACCCCTTAATACCTATTCTAAGTTGCCTTGTAATGGGCCAGAAAAGGTATGCTCACCAATGAAACGCCTGCTCCGTGCCTTTGCGGTCTTAGATTCTTCACCACCCTGAAGATAGAGATACCCCAGTGTTTAAAATTAACTGCTGGTATTCCACCCCCTTGGGCGGGTTCCTCAGTTGCAGATGGGGCACGGAGGTGAGGCTGCAGAGAGAGAGAGATGGCTTCTTGAGAAGCTATCTTATACCCCATTTGGGGCCGAAATCATCCCGCCCAAATCCGAATGCATCTGGGCTAAACAAAAGGGATCCAAACTGTCCCCATTGACTGTGATGGGTTTTGGATGAATCAACCATTCTTGTGATGGGTTGAATGAAACTGTCCCAGTTTGAAAAACCATGTCTATTTCCTTAATGGCTGCGTAAACAGCCCTTGAATGTTAGTGGAAACAAACTGATTGTCCTGTGGTCACGCCCAACCACAATTGATTGGCAGTCTCAAGTGGTTCAAAATTGTAGCAGTTTAGTGTAAACAAACATCAATTGTCCTGCAGGGAGGGAAACTCCCTGAACTGCCTTTGATTGACAGTTTAACTACTCCATTGCTTCAGGGCTGTTTTTTTTTTCTAAATCCTTTGTCAGCCATCTTTGATTTTCCCTTTTCATATGCACTTTTGCCACGAGGACTGGCAGCCATCTTTGATTATCCTTTTTCACAGACACACACAGGCTGCCTTTCAGTCCTCTTTGTCTTCTGCCACAAGGTCTGACAGCCATTTTGATCCCTGGATTTTTAAAGGTATATTCTACCCAGGTATTTTTTGAATCAAAAATCAATCTTCGGAACTGTAGGAAATTTCAAAATTATTGCGAAATCCTACATTACTGTTCTCCGGATAGCACTTTTAATAAACTTAGCTAGAGTGTAACCATCCGGATATTATGAGGGTCCAGAATACCCTCCAGAATTCTGCAACTCCTTATAAACGTGTGTGCAGAAATTGGGTTCACGAGATTAATACAGAAATATTCTGTGAGACAATTCTAAAAATATATAGATTTATTTAAGAGCCGATATTCATTTGACAGCTGTTGAGTCAGTCGCAACATTAACAATTGAAAATACAAATAGCTTACATTTCTTATCAGAGATCCTTATTCTCAAATCTTAACTTCATTACATTTCCACACTTCTACTTTTCTTAATCCAGAATATCCACCAAAATCAAATACCTTGATTACCCGAGACTCAGAGTTGTAGGCTTACAGAGTGGTTCTGAAGCCGAGAATTGCTTGCCCATTTCCAGCGACTTCTGTTTTCCCATTTGAAAATCCTATCCTTTATACTCTTTTTCAGTGGTTTATTCTTTGAAGTTTTCTGCTGATGTAAACAAATTATCTTAGCGATTCTCTCTGTTGATTTCTTTCTATTCTTACTGTCAATTTAGCTGCTGCATGTGTAATTATGTCTCTACCTTTAGGTGTTCCAAAAACTTATCATGAAACACTATGACAGTAGTCTTTATTGATGCCGTTCTTATCGAAGGCCTTTCATTCAATTCTTAATATTGGCTTAACTGATTTTAGCAGACATTGTGACTCTGTAGTGTTACAAGTTCAATATAAAAACAATGTAATTGTTTGGTGTCATCTATTGAAGTCATATCTTCAAAGTGTTCTGCAGGTATCATATTTACTACATGTAAATTAAAGACGCTTCAACTAGGGTGGTTGCTTTTTTTCTAGCTATCTCAATCGGTTGCATATTTAATCATGTTTCCTGTCTTGATGTTACTTTTACAAAGGCAGATGGTTTTTTAATATTCTGTGTTTCTGTTTCACGTGTTAGTTCTTAACACGTTACTTGCGTCATTCCATTGTGTTTCTCCCAAAGCCCAGAGTTCTGGAAGTGCCAAACTGCTATTTCAATATGGCCATTGTTTTAGCATATTTAACGAATTCCCATTTCAAAAGCTTGTTGTGTTTACAACTTGGGTTATCAAACCATCCCATCTCAGAAGCCTGTTTTCTGTTTGCAGCCTGTGTCTCCGAGGCTTTAGATTTTTAAACCAAGTATATGATGTATTAATAAATATCAGAATTCTGTTCATATTATGGTGTATCTCTTGAAATATGGCTTATTCCATCACAAAGGAGGTTAAGAAGGCATACAGAATGCTTGCCTTTAGTAGCCGTGGCATAGAATACAAGAGCAGCGGGGTTATGGTTCAACTGTATAAAACACTAGTTAGGCCTCAGCTAGAGAACTGTGTGCAGTTCTGGTCACTACATTACAGGAAAGATGTGATTGCACCAGAGAGCGTACAGAGGAGATTTGCAAGGATGTTGCCAGGAGTAGAGAATCTTAGCTATGAGGAAAGACCTGATAGGCTGGGTCTGTTTTCCTTGGAACAGAGGAGGCTGAGGGGAGACCTTATTGAGGTGTATAAAATTATGAGGGGCATTGATAAAGTGGATAGAAAGGACCTATTTCCCTTTTCAGAGGGGTCAAAAATTAGGGGGCACAGATTTAAAGTATTTGGGGGAAGATTTAGAGGGGATTTGAGGGGAAATTTCTTCACCCAGAGGATTGTGGGAGTCTGGAACTCACTGCTTGAAAGGGTGGTAGAGGCAGGAACCCTAACCACATTTAAAAAGTACTTTGATGTGCACTTGGGATGCGCTAACCTGCAGGGCTACGGACCAAGAGCTGGGAAGTGGGATTAGGCTGTATAGCTCTTTGTTGGTCGGCGCGAACACGATGGGCCGAAATGGCCTCCTTACGTGCTGTAACTTTCTATGATTCTATGATTTTATACATACAGTGCCACGGAGCAATGGTCGAATGAAGGAGCAGTGATCCCATACCGCTACAACAGGACTGCATTTTTTTCTCTCTTTAGAAATCTGTCAAGTACTTGTACTTAGTCAGAAAACTGCAAATATACTGAGAAAATAATTAAA
This sequence comes from Somniosus microcephalus, assembly GCF_052327205.1. Lineage (NCBI taxonomy): Eukaryota > Metazoa > Chordata > Chondrichthyes > Squaliformes > Somniosidae > Somniosus > Somniosus microcephalus. Next base: position 151,810,686 of record NC_140997.1, read on the forward strand.
ATTGTAGTTGAGCGAACACAATTACTGCACCTCATGATAGATCAAAAGCAGGCTAGCTACACATTCAGGGACAATTAATAAAAGATATATGGGGGAAAGTTCATCCCGGTAGCACCAGTAAATGGCGCTAACGCAGTGTCGCAAATCCAGCACTGCATGCCAAATCCCACTCCCACTCCCCGTAGCACCAGTGGTAAAAGTTATCGCCGGGAACGTCAACACCAGGTGGATTGTTACGTCAGTGAGCGTGCAATGCTCATTGCATGCATGATCTGTTAAATTGATTGTCGCAACCTACCTTAGCGCCTGGATCTCCTGGTCATTCTCGTCGAACCAGTCTTGGTGTTTCCTGGTTGAGTGACCGAGCGTCTCTTCACAGGTGCTGATTATGGAGGCCTTGAGTGCAGACCAGACGCTGTGGGCACTTTGTGTCTCTGCATCACTGGAAGTCATCAGGTTGTTTGTGAGGCGCTGGCTGAATAGAGTTTTCTTAGTGGGGTCTTTGAGTGCTCCAGCGTTAATTTTCCTGCGGCATTGTTTCTGTTGCCACCGCTGTTTTGGGGCTACATTGATGGAGATGACAGAGCGGATTAGGCGGTGGTCTGTCCAACAGTCATCAGCTCCTGTCATGGCATGGGTGATGCGGACGGTCTTGTGGTCCCTCATTCGGATGATGATGTAGTCCAGCAGATGCCAGTGCTTGGAACGAGGGTGCTGCCATGAAGCCTTGTACTTGTCTCTCTGACGGAACAAGGTGTCTGTTATGACGAGGCCATGTTCTAAGCATTTCCACAGGAGGAGGGTACCGTAGGAGTTGACTTTCGATACCCCCTCTCTGCTGAGGGCAGACGTCAACGACAAAGTCCAACACCGCCTTCAGTGTGTCAGTGGAGCCTTTGGTCACCTGAGGAAGAGAGTGTTTGAAGACCAGGACCTCAAACCCGGCACTAAGCTCATGGTCTACAGGGCAGCAGTGATACCTGCCCTGCTGTATGCCTCAGAGACATGGACCATCTACAGCAGGCACCTCAAAGCACTGGAGAGGTACCACCAACGCTGCCTCTGCAAGATCCTGCAAATCCATTGGCAGGATAGGCACACCAACATCAGTGTTCTTGCACAGGCCAAAATCCCCAGCATCGAAGCTCTGACCACGCTCAATCAGCTCCGATGGACAGGTCACATTGTCCGCATGCCCGATACGAGACTCCCAAAATAAGCGCTCTACTCAGAGCTCCGGCACGGCAAGAGAGCCCCAGGTGGGCAGAGGAAGTGCTTCAAGGACACCCTCAAAGCCTCCTTGAAAAAGTGTAACATGCCCACCGACACCTGGGAATCCCTGGCCCAAGACCGCACAAAGTGGAGGAGAAGCAGCCGGGAAGGCGCCGAACACCTCGAGTCTCTTCGCCGGGAGCAAGCGGATGCCAAGCGCAGGCAGCGCAAGGAGCACACGTCAACCCAAGCACCCCACCCACCTGCCCCTTCAACCACCGTCTGCCCTGCCTGTGACAGAGACTGTAGGTCCCGCATTGGACTCATCAGTCACCTGCGAACTCATTTTTAATGTGGAAGCAAGTCATCCTCAGTTCCGAGGGACTGCCTAAGAGAGAAGAAGAGAGCGCTTGGAGTAAACACCAACAGGGAGAGCTGCCGTGAAGCACCAGGAAGCCGGCTCCAGGGACATTATTTAAAGGGATCATCAGTAATGACTCGCAGCTATCAGGTTAATGCAGTTTCAGTGGTTTCTTGTCAGATTCACATATTTCAACAGTTTCATTCAGTAATTTGAAGTTTCATTTGAATCAGGAGCAGGGCGCCATTGACTGCACCCACATGGCTTTATGGGCACCACAGTACAATCCTGAGATCTTCCGTAACCGCAAAGGCTACCACTCACTTAATGTGCAGTTGGTGTCTGACCACACACAGCGAATCCTCAGTGTCAATGCCCACTATTCTGGCAGCAGCCACAATGAAAGGGCAGTGGTGGCATGCCAGTGGTGGGAGCAGGAATGCTGTCAGCCTGAGGGAGGACAGCAGGTTCCTGCTCCACTGACCCACTGCCACTCCCCTGGGGCAGTACCTCAGCATCCCTAGATATCTGTTGAAGCACAGATTGCTGGCCTGCTGTGACACCGTGAAAGCCCTGGTTGATGGTGGCAGACCCAGGCACGCTGGCAGCAGTCAGAGCTGGCGTGGCATCAAGCTGAGACTGCATGGGAGCAGTCTGAGATTGGATACCACCAAGCATAGACTCCATTACAGCAGTAAGACTTTGCATTGCTTCTGCCTGTGCTGCAATGGAAGTTGCCAGATCACCCATCACATGCGGCATCAGGTCTGGGTTGCCACGGTCTCTCTGGGAGTCTACCATCCTTTGCAGACTGGAAATGATGGGCTCCATGGTGTGCGCAGAGCCTTGTGCAAAGTTGGAGGTGGACTCCTCCATGCTCCTTGCCATTGCCGGCAGGCTCTCGGGCACTCTTGCCATTTCACCTGTCATCTCCGTGTGCATGCCCGTCACCCTTCATCTAAAGGCCTTCCCATCGAGGTCTTCATCTGAGCCCTGTGCAGCAGGACTCACATGTGAACTCATTCTCTGGGGAGCTGGACCTTAAGCTACCCTTTCCCCTTGGCCTTTCTGCAGGCCACTCTTCCTCAGTGCCTCACCATGTGCAGATCCCGCTACTATACTAACCTCTAAAGAGTGTGTAGTGCCAGTATCTGAGCTGGTACCTGTGGGTGAGACGTGCAGTGACACAATGTTTTCTTCCTCCTCCTCTTCTCCCACCTTGCTCTCTACGGTGCCCTCAGGGACAGGTTGCTCAGGTGCTTGCTCTTTATCTGAAACCATAAAGCACAAGAGTCGGGTTAAGATGAGGGGAGGCGGGCAGGAAGGGAGAAATGCATGCATACAACATGATTAGCTGGAAAGTGCGAAATGCCTGTGGGGTGAGGGGGAAGTGGGATGAGAGAAGGAGTAGGGATGAACATACCGTTGTTGTCTCCAAGGTGGTCATCACCGGTGGCCATGGCGCCCACCACCTGACGCCCAATACTTTGCAGCGTACGACAGTCCAGTGCAGACAGTGGTTGGGTGTTGGCTTGTCCCTCGCCTGTGCGCTCCTGCTCCCTCCTGTTGTGAGCCACCTTGGCCTGCAAGAGAAAGGAAATTGTGTGAGTGAGTGTGGAGCAATGTGTTTGCGTGATGTGCCTGCCATAGTTGAATAGTTGTCATTGTGTGCAAGGTGTGAGATGTGGGTGTGAGTGTTGCTAGGTAGAGATTGTTGGTGGGTGAGTGCTGGGGGGGTGTTGCTTAGGCAGTGTGTGATGATTGTGGCTCAGGTGGTGGTATGTAGCATTTGTTGAAGCATTCACTTACCCTGACCACCTGAGTGAGGTCGTTAAATTTCTTCCTGCAATGAGTGTTGGTCCTGGGGACCACAGCCTTGCCCATGATGTGCTGCACTACCTCCCTCCACATGGTGCGGAAGACTTTTGGCGAGGGCCTCCTGCCACTTGTTGGGTACAGCACTACCCTCTGTCTCGCCACAGCGAAAACCAATGCCTCCAATGCTTCATCACAGAATCTGCAGGCTCTCTCTGTGGGGTGTGGATCTGCCATGTGTACTCCTGGTTCAGTCCTCCAGCTCCTTCTCCTTGTCCTGTTTTTGTTTGTTGAGGCATCTGCACAGCCAGCAAGGCTGAGAATAAGGTGCTGCAGCATCAATGACCCTCCCCTTTAAGAACTGGAAAAGTCTGTGGCAATGATGACTTGCGATTGGACTGCACCTGATATTGGTCCAACCTTTGAGTGTAACGCCAATGAGCTTAGGCTTAAAGACTTGTATTAGGACTCCAATAATTTTTTTGAGCAGTGAGCATGAATTTTGCATGCAGTTGAAAGCTTTAGCGCCTGGTGCTAATTTTCCTAATTTTCCAATGATACCACCCATTCTTTGGCTATAACGAATGTGTCTTACTGACAGATAAACTGCAGAAAACATCCTCCCTGCATCATTCCCTTTGTCGGAACTTGTTTATTCTTAGCCTACGAAGACAGCTCATTAATCTTTAATAATGTTGACAGCTGACATCAACTCAAATATAGTTTTAAATTGTGGAAATTACTACTTTTTTTGGACAAACATCCTTTTCACAGTGGCATTGAGCTCTATGAGGAGCTCTGATTTCGAGCCATTTCTACCTGGCAACAGTCTTGTGTATTGTTGCCTAAAAATATATAGCGCAGTTTGGGATTTTGTTGTGTGGAGAACTGTGGGATTTTTTTCACTATGAGATAATTTTGAACACTGTTTATTCCATGTCAAACAGCCCTCTTTGTATCCTGCTCGTCGGGCCTACAGAAAAAGTGTCTTATGTGCTCGATATCCCATATTACGGACAGGTTGGGAGTCACCTTATGGCACAGATAGTTTCAGAACTGAGAGATTGACGTCTTTTACTCCTGCTGCTGTCGAAAACACTTTGGGGGAAATTTTCAAAGTCACTATTTAGACGCTAAACTGGCAGAGTGGATTGTCCACCCATTGTGGAACATGCCTGATTTTCATTTCCCTCAATGGAATTCAATAGTGGGTGGGTTCTGTAATGGGCAGGTGCTCCACTCCACTGCTTTACCTTCCAAACAGTGAAGGTGGAAATAACCCCCCTTTTGAGGGGCAAAAAATAAATACCTGCTCAACCAACACATGTCAATTAATACAAATTGGCTATCAAAAATAAACTAGAGAGAAGTATCTCTGTCCTTTGGCCTTACTCCAATGCTTTATTCTTTGATTTGTGACCAGCATAATCGATGTATGTTAAATAGAGACACTTTTCTTATTGAAGGCTATAAAGGAACAAGACTGTGATGCTAGTAACTGTTCCAATTATATCAGAGGGGCATTTCCCTTTGGTGAATAGTGCAATTGATTGAGACATAGAACCTGTGTGCTACACGCTGACTGATAGGCCACTATAAATTGCAGGAATGAAAAATATAGATTATTATATTCATATTAGGTTGTGCTTCAGAAATCATAACTGTATTGGTGACCTTTTCATTCTGTAACAATTACACGTCTGAACAGTCAAATCGCTTTCATCATCCGCTCCTTGGTTGCTAGATCATTGGGCTTCAAATTACAAAATTAAAATTAGGTTCAGTGAAATTAGGAAACATTTGTTTTGTGCAAAGGCCTGTTTCATTATTCCTTTATAATGTATTTGCTTAATAATCAGCACTTGCTGCAGCTACACAGTGGTTTCCAGCCCTCAGGTGTTAGCTGTGATTCAGTTGGTAGCACTCTCACCTCTTAGAATCATAGAATGATGCAGCACAGAAGGAGGCCATTCGGTTTATTGTGTCTGGGACAGCTCTTTGAAAGAGCTATCCAATTAGTTCCACTCCCCTGCTCTTTCCCTATTGCCCTGCAATTTTTTTCCCTTCAAGTATTAACCAATTTTCTTTTGAAAGTTACTATTGAATCTGCTTCCACCACGCTTTCAGGTAATGCATTCCAGATCATAATAACTTGCTGGGTAAAAAATGTTTCCTCATGTTCCCTCAGGTTATCAGTGACTATCTTCTATTTATATCCCCTAGTTCTGGTCTCCCCCACAACTGGAAACATCTTCTCTATGTCTACCCTATCAAACCCATTCATAATCTTAAAGATCTCTAGCAGGTCACCCCTCAGTCTTCTCTTTTCTAGAGAAAAGAGCCCCAGCCCATTCAATCTTTCCTGATAGGATTAACAGCTTCGTTCTGGTATCATTCTAGTAAATCTTTTTTGCACCTTCTCTAGTGCTGTATAAATGCTGGTTCATTTCTTGAGTTTAGATCACAGGGCCTAGTGCTGTATCTGTTGTGCTGTCCTTAAGGCATTTTGTTCATATGCAAATGACAGAGTTTTTTGGGAAGTGAAAGGGTTAATGCTGAGGATGGCATCATCCTCATGTGACATTGAGATATGAGTCACCATGACCCGCCCCTCCATTTTGAAATTTGGAGGTGTTCTGAGGTAAGAACTGCAAAAAGTGATGAAAAGTTCACTGTCAGAGCGCAGTTACTGAACGAGTTGACTTATGGTTGGTGGGTAGGCATGATACATTCTTCATTGCTGCTGCTGTGAAAATAATTTACTTCAAGAAATAACCTATGTAGAAATAATTTCCCCGAAGCACAGCTAAAAATGTCATTTGAAATATGGGGAGGGTAGTACAGCTTCTGACTCACAGTGAATCACTACCCAGAAGGCAAAGGCAGCACGTAACAAAAAAATATATAGGGATGTTACGAATTCCACAAAGTTTGCTATGGATTTAGACAGTAGAGAATGCCAACTAAGCTACTGCAGTTGTGAATGTCAAAGCTTGTGTCACATCAAACAAAGGGGGTAGTCAAGGAATGTCATTTATCATTGAACTACCTGGGTGTAGATGTAATCCCGAAGTTCAACCTTCGCACAATACTTTACTGCAAAGAGCCAAGGTATTCAGGCTACTGACAAGCGGATGATATGCTGAGTCATTGCAAGGACTAAGGGACACATCAGTAATTACTTGTACGACACTACGCAAACACAAAACATGGCATTTTATCTAGTGTCAGCTTAGCTTCCTTGGTAGACATCTCATTGGGACATAGGAACAATAGGAGCAGGAGCAGGCCATTCAGCAACTCCAGCCTGCTCTGCCATTCAATTAAATCAAGGCTGATCTGTACCTTAACTCCATTGACCAAATTTGCTCCATATCACTTGATATCCCTTCCCGCCTCTGAGTCAGGAGGTCGTGGGTTCACAGGGCCCCAGGATTTAGGGGATCCACACAGGAGTCTGAGGGCAGGTCCATGTGCCAAAATTCATCAGGCACCCCTCTGGTCGGGCGCCCAAGAAGTGTAGAGAATGAGGCAGGAGGCTGGCAATGCCCCCTGCCATCCCGGCTATATAGGCACATGCAGGCCCAGTTATGTTCACCAGGGAAGCCCCAGAGCAGTGCAATGGGGAAGGAGACATGGCTCTCCAGGTGGAAGGAAGTGGAACAGCTACTCTAGACAGTACCAGGTTGCCATGATTCACTTGGCAGAGGGAAAAAAAAGGCAGGTGAATGGGAGAAATTCTTTGAAAGTGATAAGGGACTTCTGCCACAAAAGCTGGAATTATAAATTGGAAGCGGGTAGGGAGTGGGGTGGGGAGATTGCTGGAAAGCGGCGAGGAAACCTGGGAGAATGGGCTTCACTTGGGCCCTGTCGAATTTAAACGTGATTAGCATCCTGATTCTCTGTTTCCCGCGTGCGGCCAGCCAGATGCAGAGGCTGGCTGGCTGTCAGGTGGGTAGGCCTGCTACATCAGGCAGCAGAGAGGAGGAAGAGAGGGATCAGGAGGGTTTCAGAAGGCCGGAGATCCTTGCCGAGGTCGGGGGCTGATCGCTGGAGGCGAGGTCGTGGTTTGGATCATTGGAGGGGAGGTCGGGGCTGGAGATCATTGCGGGGAGGTCGGTGGCTGATCATTGGGGGGAAGTCGGTGGCTGATCGTTGAGGGGAGGTCGGGGCTGGAGATCATTGGAGGGGAGGTCGGGGGCTGATCATTGGGGGGAGGTCAGTGGCTGATCGTTAGAGGGGAGCTTGGTGGCTGATCGTTGGAGGGGAGGTCGGGGGCTGATCACCGGAGGGGAGGTCGGGGCTGGAGATCATTGGGGGGAGGTCGGGGGCTGGAGATCATTGGGGGGAGGTCGGTGGCTGATCATTGGGGGGAAGTCGGTGGCTGATCGTTGAGGGGAGGTCGGGGCTGGAGATCATTGGAGGGGAGGTCGGGGGCTGATCATTGGGGGGAGGTCAGTGGCTGATCGTTAGAGGGGAGCTTGGTGGCTGATCGTTGGAGGGGAGGTCGGGGGCTGATCACCGGAGGGGAGGTCGGGGCTGGAGATCATTGGGGGGAGGTCGGGGGCTGGAGATCATTGGCGGGGAGGTCGGGGGCTGATCGTTGGAGGGGAGGTCGGGGGCTGATCGTTGGAGGGTAGGTCAGGGGCTGATCATTGGTGGGAGGTCGGGGGCTGATCGTTGGGGGGAGGTCGGGGGCTGATCATTGGGGGGAGGTCGGGGGCTGATCGTTGGCGGGAGGTCGGGGGCTGATCTTTGGAGGGGAGGTCGGGGGCTGATCATTGGGGGGAGGTTGGGGGCTGATCGTTGGCGGGGGGTCGGGGGCTGATCTTTGGAGGGGAGGTCGGGGGCTGATCGTTGGAGGGGAGGTCGGGGGTTGATCGTTGGCGGGAGGTCGGGGGCTGATCTTTGGAGGGGAGGTCGGGGGCTGATCATTGGGGGGAGGTCGGGGGCTGATCGTTGGGGGGAGGTCGGGACTGATTGTTGGAGGGGAGGTCGGGGGCTGATCGTTGGAGGGGAGGTCGGGGGTTGATCGTTGGGGGGAGTGTGGTATCTTGAGCTGGCCATAGATGGAGACAGACACAGGTTAACTCCTTAACATGGTTTAATCAACACTTGCACATAAAAGCTTCTGCCATGAGGCAGCAAAAACAAAGAATACCACAGTACAGATCAGACTTAACTCAGGAGAGCAATTGCCACAGCACCATCTGGTGGATCAGGTTACTCATAACCTCCCAGGTTACTACACTCCTCCCCCCTTAAGATTGCCGTATGCAATTCTTAAACAATAACCCTTACTAGGTACTACGTTTTAATTAACCAGTATGCTCTAACCATGGTTAACCCCTGACTAATTTAACAGGTTTGTATAAGTCTTTCTGGTTGCTTGCGAATCCTTTGTGAACGTCTTAATTCCACTTGTGGTGGATTCTCAGATTCATTCGCACTTGAGATTGGAGTAGCCTCTGATGTTGGTTTTACTCTGTCCCACTGTGGCCTTGCAGTACCAATGTCCACTGGCACCTTATAAGCCGTGCTGGGTCCTGGAACAGCCTCCTCTACTGCCCTTTGTTCCATCTGAGGCAGTTCCCCCTGCTGCCGGCTGAAAAGCTGATCCACATGCCGACAAACCCCTCGACCATCCCCTAGTAACACGGAGTATGACACAGGTCGTGTAATGTCCTGGATTAGTCCTGGTATCCATTTAGGTCCATAACCGAAGTTCCGGGTGTACACAGAGTCCCCTATGGCAAAATGGCGAGCTTTAGTATGTTTGTCATGGTACGCTTTTTGGTTTGTTTGTTTTGTCTCAACCTTGCTTTTGAGATCTGGGTGTATCAGGTCTAACGTGCACCGCAACTTTCTCCCCATCATCAACTCAGCCGGAGAAAGCCCCATGGTAGCTTGGGGTGTTATACGATAACTAAACAAGGCTCTATTGAGCTTGGTCTCCAGGGTGTCACCTGAGCTCTTTCTCATGAGCTCCTTAAAAGTCTGCACGGCTCGCTCGGCTAACCCATTTGAGGCTGGGTGATATGGAGCCGAGGTGACGTGTGATTCCATTCCTTACCATGAATTCTCTGCTCCCTTCACTAACAAAACACTGTGCATTGTCTGATACAATCATTTCTGGAATACCATGCGTGCTGAAGCTGTTCCTGAGACAATTCAGTGTGGCATCAGTCGTTGCAGAGCTCACTGGATAAACGTCGATCCACTTTGAGTGAGCGTCAACCAGCACCAAAAACATTTTGCCCATAAAAGGTCCCGCATAATCTATGTGAATTCTCCTCCATGGTTTGCTGGGCCACTCCCAGGGATGGAGTGGTGCCCCGGCAGGTGCTTTCCTCTGTTCCTGACATATAGTGCATGACTTTACCTTTGACTCAATTTCAGCATCCAAGTTAGGCCACCACAGGTAGCTCCTAGCCAGTCCTTTCATTCTAGTCATTCCTGGGTGCGATTGATGCAACTGTTCAATCAAAGTAGAGCGTCCCCGCTCTGGGATTATGATGCGTGCTCCCCATAGCACACATCCATCTTGGACACTGAGCTCATGCTGTCTCTGTCTGTACGGCACGAACTCCGGTCTCTCACGATGATCTGGCCAGCCTTTCAACACATTCTCATGGACCCTTGACAGAACAGGGTCCTTGGCTGTCCAGCCCAGGATTTGCGCTGAAGTCATCAGGGGACTGATCTCCTGATCCAGCATCAGGACGTGCTCCTCAGGGGAAGTACTGCGAGGAGATTTTGAGAGGGGCAGGCGGCTGAGAGCATCCACGTTCCCGTTTTCCTTGCCAGCTCTGTACGTGATCACATATTCATAGGCTCTTAGTATTACTGCCCATCTCATTATTCTCTGTGATGCCATTTGAGGCACCGCTTTCATCTCATTCAGTAAGCTAATAAGAGGCTTGTGGTCAGTACTGATTACAAACTTCCTCCCATATATGTACTTATGGAATTTCTTTACTCCAAATATAATGGCCAACCCCTTTTTATCAAGCTGTGAATAGTTCTTTTCCGCAGCTGTGAGCGTGCGTGAAACAAACCCGATGGGCCTTTCTGCTCCATCTGGCATGCGGTGGGCCAACACTGCCCCCACTCCATAGGGTGATGCATCGCAGGACATTATCAGCTCCTTCTTCTCGCCGTAATGCACTAACACCCTGCTGGACTGAAGTAGCTCCTTTGGCTGTTGAAACGCTTTCGCTTGCTCTGGCCCCCAACGCCATGGCTCCTCCTTTCTCAGCAGTTTGTGCAGGGGTGCCAGCAGCATTGATAAGTTTGGAAGAAACTGGTTATAATAATTCAGGAGCCCTAGATAGGCTTTCAGTTCAGTCACTGAGGTGGGTGCAGGTGCATCATGCACTGCCCGCACTTTCCCTGGTAATGGATGGAGGCCTGTGGCATCCACCCGATGTCCCAGGAATGTAACTTCCTTCTCCATGAAACTACACTTACTCCGTTTCAGGCATAGCCCCACCTCTTCCAGCCACTGTAGCACTTTGTCCAGTGTTTTTAAGTGATCCTGATCGTCACTTCCTGTTAGCAGAATATCATCTAAGTACACGGCCACCTTTGGAATGCCCTGCACAATGCCCTCCATAGTCCGTTGGAATATTGCTGGGCTAGAACCGACACCAAATGGTAACCTGGCATATGTGAACAGCCCCTTGTGCGTGTTCACTGTGACAAACCTTTTTGATTCTTCATCTAGCAATATCTGCTGATACGCATGACTCATGTCCAGTTTGCTGAATCTTTCTCCCCCAGCGAGCGATGTTAACATGTCCTCCATTCTCGGAATGGGGTACTGTTCCAGTGATGATACTCTGTTCACTGTTAACTTATAGTTACCACACACTCATACGTTACCGTCGGGCTTCAATACCGGGACTATTGGTGCCGCCCAGTCTGAAAATTTCACTGGTTCTATTACTTTGTCCCTTAGCAGGTGATCTAGTTCCGCCTCAACCTTGGTTTACATTGCAAAAGGTACCGACCTTGGTTTAAAGAAACGAGGCGTGGCATCACTGGCTACATGAATCTTGGCTGTGGCTCCCCTTAAGGTGCCCAGCTCGTCCTTGAACACTAACTCATGCTTCATCAGCACTTCTTGCAGTGCCTCTGTACTGTCCTCCATTTTATTCATTGCCTGCCAGTCCACACTCAACTCACTGATCCACCCTCGCCCTAACAGGTTTGGCCCTGACCCTGCGACCACTACCACCGTAAGCTCTTTGGTGACTCCTTTGTGTTCCACTTGTACTTCGGCCACCCCATAGCTTGGCGTACTCAGTCTGCGACATTATGGTTACACTACATCCGGTGTCAATCTCAAACTTTACTTGACCTCCGTTCACTATCAAATACTGAGTGAGAGGGGGTACGTTGGGCCTTGAAGTATCTATACTGTATACAGTGAAAACCTCCTCACTAGACCCTTCCTCCTCTTGTATGTAATTTGCCCGCTTTGTGTACTTCTCCCTCTCCCCTTTTGCATGCTTTGCCCCTTTAGCACTGCTTCTCTCACTCACTGCCCTTTTACAGACTTTCTTTAAGTGCCCTATTTTTCCACAATTGTGGCACTTTGCCTTTGTAAACCTGCAGTCCTTTGCATAATGGCTCATCCCGCCACATCGGTAGCAATCCCCAACCCCGACTGGTGGACTTTTCGTGCCAGCTTCCATCTTGAAAAGAGCTCCTCCCACTGGTTTACTCCATTTCTCCTTGCTCATGCTGTTTAAGTCCTTAATGTCCTTGTTAGCCGTCTCCATGGCTTGTGCTTTTTTAAGTGCCGTCTCAAACGTTAATCCTTCTTCTGACAGCAACCTTTGCTGTATACTGTCGTCATTAACTCCGCATACTAGTCTGTCCCTTAACATGACTGTGAGCGTATTTCCAAAATTACAGTCCTGTGCGAGCTTCTGAAGCTCCTCCACATACTCAGTAACGCTTTCTTCCGGCCTCCTAATCCTTGAATTGAATTTCCATCTCTGTACTCTTTCACTAGGTTTCAGATTGAAATGATTCTTTAGTAGACTCATCAACTCGTCAAAAGATTTTTCTCCTGGCCGCTCTGGGCTCAGCAGATTCCTCATCCGTGTATAAGTTTGCGCTCCCACACAACTCAGTAAAATGGCCCTTTTCTTTTCAGCACTGTCCACCCCGTTTGCCATAAAGAAATGGCTCAGTATTTCACAATACTCCTCCCAAAACTGCGACTTGCTGTCAAAAGGTGCCACGGAGCCTGCCGTTCCTGCCATCCTTGGAGTTCGGTCACTTCAGCCAAAAAATCAAACTCCGTTTCGACTCCCGCGGCCTAGCCTCGTGCTTTTCTGACTAGTTTGCTAACCAACCCGAGCACCTCTTCTGAATACTCCAAAACGTTTCCGTCCTTTATTCTCGTCGCCATATGTGGTATCTTGAGCTGGCCATAAATGGAGACAGACACAGGTTAACTCCTTAACATGGTTTAATCAACACTTGCAAATAAAAGCTTCTGCCATGAGGCAGAAAAAACAAAGAGTACAACCAGTACAGATCAGACTTAACTCAGGAGAGCAATTGCCACAGCACCACCTGGTGGATCAGGTTACTCATAACCTCCCAGGTTACTACAGGGAGGTCGGGGGCTGATCATTGCGGAGAGGTCGGGGGCTGATTGTTGGAGGGGAGATCGGGGCTGATCGTTGGGGGGAGGTCGGGGGCTGATCATTGGGGGGAGGTCGGGGGCTGATCGTTGAGGGGAGGTCGGTGGCTGATCGTTGGAGGGGAGGTTGGGGGCTGGAGATTGTTGGTGTAGTGTATGTACCTATAAGGGGGAGAACTACTTTTTACAGCTCCTGTATCCTGTAGTACCAGCAGTGACCACTCCTGTATATAAGCCCTGAGTGGTGCTCTGTACAGTCAGTTGCAGTTTGAACCTCATCCAGTAAACACCTGTTGATCGTTCCCTGCAGTCTTTGTCTGATTATTGAAAGGACACAACATTAAGATACCCGGATCTAACATTGGCGACGAGAAGATTCGAACCTACCTGCAACTCTGCATAAGGAGGTCGAGTCCAGAAGCACGGGCATCGCAGGGGAGGCTGTCGAGAGCCAGGCTTGGCCTTCCAGCCATGGTGGTCCAGTAAAACGGGCTGGAAACAGGTACTGCGCAGACCCTTCCCAGACAGCGGCGGCTAGAGCCGACCGAGCGGCACAGAAAGGGCCGAGCAGCATCGACGGGGGAGAGAGAGAGGGCAGAGCGCATGGGGTGCAGCCGGTGTTCAAGGGCCAAGCAACGTCAACGAGAGAGAGCAGAGCGCAGCCGGTGTTCAGGACCGAGCGGCGTCAATGGGGGAGAGAGGCAAGAGAGAGCAGAGCGCAGCCGGTGTTCAGGGGCCGAGCAGCGTCAACGGGGGAGAAAGGCGTGCAGGAAAACGCGAGGCGCTGCCATTGCCATGAGGACCGCAGAGAACGACATTGGCAGCAGCGCAGGAGCAGCGTGTGAGGCCCACAGGGCGTCGCTGTTTGCCAGGAGGACCACCGAGAGCGGCGTTGGCAGCAGCGCGGGAGACGCCATTTTAAGCCGCTGCGGGGAAGAAAGGAAAGCGTGGGAGACGCCATTTTAAGCCGCAGCGGGGAAGAAAGGAAAGCGCGCGAGACGCCATTTTAAGCCAGTCTAACCACACCCAAAAATGCCGAAGAGTGCCAGTATCACAGCGTTCGACAATGAAGTCAAATATTGGAAAACATATGTCGAATGCATAGAAGTCTACTGCAAGGCGAATGAAGTGCCAGATGACAAGAAAGCGCTGGTATTGTTGAATTCAATTGGTGCAAAAACGTATGGCTTACTAGGAAACCTAGTAACCCCAGAGAAGCTAGTAGAAGAGGGTTTTGAAAACATAGTATCAATCCTACAGGACCACTTAAACCCCACACCACCGCTGATAGCAGAAAGATTTAAGTTTCACAAAAGAAACCAGCATAAAAATGAAAGTAATGCTGAGTATTTAACGGAACTGCGCAAGCTATCGAAACATTGCCAGTTTGGAACGAGACTAGCAGATACTTTAAGGGACAAGTTTGTGTGTGGGCTTCAAAGTGAAGGAACCCAGAAACGGCTTCTATCAGAAAAGGATCTGACGCTGGACAAGGCTTTCAGCATGGTAGTATCACACAAAGCAGCCGCACGGGGCGCTGCAGAGATACAACGGAGACCGCAAGAATATGGCACAAATGAAATGTCATACGGAACAGTGAAGTGCTATCGCTGCGGCAGAACAACACACGACCATAATGATTGCTGGTTCAAGGACAAAGTGTGCAGACAGTGTGGAAAAGTAGGACACATAGCAAGAGTCTGCTGGTCGGGAAATAAAACCAGCAGCAAGAAATCTCCACAGGAGAAGTACAAGAAGGTGACGGAGAGTAGTTCAGACAAACAGAAGAGTGATACAGGCTCCGGAAGCAAGTAGCTGGGTTGTCTGAAACTACATAATATGATCAAAACGGAGGACCACCAAACTATCTGGGTCACGCTCAAGATAGCAGGAGTCCAAGTGAAAATGGAATTGGACATAGAATCAGCCCTAACAGTCAGAAACCGAAGGGACTACAAGCGGCTATTCTCACATATACTCTTGAGAGATACAAAGATTGTCTTGAAGATGTACACGGGGCAAAAAGTCTACCCCAAAGGGAAAATAAGGGTGAACGTTATATATAACGGCAAGGAAACACCAAAAATGGACCTATATGTATTGCCAGATGGAGGACCACCACTACTAGGACGTGAATGGATCCGGAAGATACAGCTAGATTGGCATTCCATACAAGCACTGACTGTAGATGCCAAAAAGGATGATGACGTCACACCTGGATGACTGTCAAAAATGCTAACTGACGCAAAAGAAGTGTTCCAGCAGGGACTCAGAACGCTAAAAGGCATAACAGCGACAATCAAAATAGAGGAAAATGCAAGCCCAAAGTTTTTTAAGGCCAGAACGGTACCTTATGTGATCCGTCCAGCCGTCGAAGCAGAGCTGGAAGGTTTGGAACGTTCAGGAGTACTGTCCGAAGTGGACTGGAGTGAGTGGGCTACACCCACTGTTCCTGTAATGAAGAGGTCATTGAGTAATACGGCTGGGAAACCAAAGAAGGTTCGCATCTGTGGGGACTTTAAGGTGACAGTGAAGCCAATACTTCACACTGTACAATATCCACTTCCGCGGATTGAAGATATTTTCGCCTCACTATCTGGAGGGAAACGCTTCACTAAGATTGATCTGGCCCAGGCGTACCTGCAAATGGAGGTAGAAGAAGCCTCGAAACAGCACCTCACGATCAACACTCATAAAGGTCTCTACCAATACAACCGGCTGGTGTTCGGGGTAGCATCAGCTCCGGCTATTTGGCAAAGGGCAATGGATCAAGTCCTGCAAGGGATTCCAGGGACCGAGTGTTATTTGGACGACATCCTGGTCACAGGCGAAAATGACAGTGATCACCTCGCCAACCTGGAGCAGGTGCTCACTAGATTGAAGGAATATGGGCTCCGAGCAATTCGCCACAAATGCGAGTTTTTCCAGGATCAGATCTCGTATTGTGGCCACGTTATTGATAAAGAGGGGTTACATAAGTCCCCTGAAAAGATTGAGGCAGTAGACAAGGCTCCAGCACCGGAAAATGTGTCACAACTGAGGTCGTTCCTCCGGCTGGTGAACTACTACCATAAGTTCTTGCCGAATTTGTCTACCGTACTACACCCACTGAACACCCTACTGCAAACAGGGGTACCATGGAAGTGGAGTGATGAATGTAAACGAGCTTTCCAGAAGAGTAAAGCATTGATCACATCGAAAGAGGTGTTGGCTCATTTGAACCCAGCACTACCAATTCGGTTGGCGTGTGATGCATCACCCTATGGCATTGGAGCGGTGCTGTCGCACAAATTCCCGGACTGCTCGGAGAGGCCAGTAGCCTTTGCGTCTCGGTCACTAACCTCAGCCGAGCGTAACTACGCCCAGATTGACAGGGAGGCCCTCAGCCTTGTGTGGGGAGTGAAAAAGTTCAATCACTATCTGCACGGGCAGAAGTTCACCTTGCTGACTGACCACCAACCACTTGTCTCCATCTTTAATCCAAAGAAGGGCGTTCCGGTGATGACTGCGCAACGGCTACAAAGATGGTCCCTGTTTCGAGGGGGGCACCAATATGATATTGAGTATAAGGGCACGAAACAGCATGGAAACGTTGATGGGCTATCACGCTTGCCACTGCCTACTGCGGAGGAAGCACCAGCAGTGGATCCTGTCGAAATATTTCATTCGACTATAATTGAATGCTTGCCAGTAACTAACGCTGGTATAGAGAAGGAGACCCGAAATGACACGACACTGTCTCGGGTATATGATTTGACGGTGAAGGGATGGCCAGCACGTGGCGACTCACTGTTGCCAGCATTCTCATCCAGAAGAGAACAGCTGTCAGTATGCCAGGAGACCTTGATGTGTGGATCTCGAGTGGTAATTCCACCCAAGTTAAGGGAGAGAGTGCTCAATGAGCTTCACGAAGGCCATCTGTGAGGGGTGAAAATGAAAAGCCTTGCTAGGGCTTATGTGTGGTGGCCGGGGATCAATCAGCAAATCGAGGACCTGACAAAGAGCTTCTCAGGATGCCAGAAGGCCCAAAATGCACCACCACATGCCCCTCTACACGCATGGGTGTGGCCCTCATCTCCATGTCAACGGGTGCATATTGACTTTGCTGGTCCATTTATGGACTCAATGTTTTTAATAGCTGTGGATGCGCACTCGAAATGGCCTGAGGTGATCAAAATGTCCTCCACCACCACAGAGAAAACTATTGCAGTCCTACGGACCATTTTTGCCAGGAACGGCTTGCCAGAGCAGATTTGCTCTGATAACGGACCACAGTTTGTGTCCGAAGAGCTTCGAAGATTTATGAAAAGGAATGGGGTAAGGCATTACACATCCACCCCGTATCATCCAGCCAGGAATGGATTGGCTGAGGGGTTCGTACAAACCTTTAAAAAAGCAGTAAAGGCCATGTGCGATGATGACATTCCACTGCAGCATAAGGTGGACAATTTCCTGTTAGCCTACAGAAATTCGACACATGCAGTCACCCACCAGGCCCCGGCCATGATGTTCTTTAACCGGAAGTTGAGATCTCATCTGGATTTGCTCAGACCAAATGTACGAAGAGATGTTGAGAATAAGCAATTCCAGCACATCAATGAGAAGCCAACAAGGAGCTTCAATGTAGGGCAACCAGTCTTAGCCCGCGACTACCGAACAGAGGAATGGCAACCAGGAATGATATGCACACGGCAGGGGCCACTAATGTACACAGTGGATGTTGGGGAGAACATTGTGAGACGCCATGCTGACCAGATCCTAGAGTCACAGGAACTAGTCAACCCCATGTCTCGGCCATACGTACCTGCTGAGGAACCCAATGTACAGGTCGCATCTACCTCAGAAACAGTAGCAATAGCTGATGAATCAACTGACGACAGGTTGTTAGAATCGCCTCCACACCAAGAGCGAGACACTCGGGTAAGGCGTTATCCAGAAAGAATCAGGAAGCCTCCCCAAAGACTGAATTTATAAATAGGCTATTTCCAGTTAATGTTGCATGTTAAAAGTGTTAATTGTAATTAGTTCGATATTTAATTGTTACATGAGTGTTATGGTACTGTTAATCTAAAAGGGGAGGAATTGTAGTGTATGTAACTTTAATGGGGGGGAACTACTTTTTACAGCTCCTGTATCCTGTAGTACCGGCAGTGACCACACCTGTATATAAACCCTGAGTGGTGCTCTGTACATTCAGTTGCAGTTTGAACCTCATCCAGTAAACACCTGTTGATCGTTCCCTGCAGTCTTTGTCTGATTATTGAAAGGACACAACATTAAGATACCCGGATCTAACAGTTGGGAGGAGGTCGGGGCTGGAGATTATTAGGGGGAGGTCGGGGGCTGATCGTTGGAGGGGAGGTCGCGGGCTGATCGTTGGAGGGGCGGTCGTGGGCTGATCGTAGGGGGGAGGTCGGGTGCTGATCATTTGATGGGAGGTCGGGGGCTGATCGTTGGAGGGGAGGTCACGGGCTGGAGATTGTTGGGGGGAGGTCGGGTCTGGAGATTATTGGGGGGAGGTCGGGGGCTGATCGTTGGAGGGGAGGTCGCGGGCTGGTCGTTGGAGAGGCGGTTGTGGGCTGATCGTAGAGGGGAGGTCGGGGGCTGATCATTGGATGGGAGGTCGGGGGCTGATCGTTGGAGGGGCGGTCGCGGGCTGATCGTAGGGGGGAGGTCGAGGGCTGATCGTTGGAGGGGAGTTCGGGGGCTGATAGTTGATGGGAGGTCGCGGGCTGATCGTTGGGGGGAGGTCGGGGGCTGATTGTAGCGGGGAGGTCGGGGGCTGATCGTTGGACGGGAGGTCGAGGGTTGGAGATCATTGGGGGAGGTCAGGGGCTGGTCATTGGTGGGGCATCGGGGGCTGATCATTGTGGGGAGGTCGGGGGCTGGAGATTGTTGGAGGTGAGGTCGAGGGCTGATCGTTGTGGGAGGTCGGGGGCTGCTCGTTGTGGGGAGGTCGGGGTCTGATCATAGGAGGGAGGTCGGGGGCTGATCGTTGTGGGGAGGTCGGGGGCTGAGCGTTGTGGGGAGGTCAGGGGCTGATCGTTGGAGGGGAGGTCGGGGGCTGATCGTTGGAGGGGAGGTCGGGGCTGATCATTGTGGGGAGGTTGGGGGCTGATCGTTGGGGGGTGGTCGGGGCTGAAGATCATTGGAGGGGAGGTCAGGGCTGATCACTGGAGGGGAGGTTGGGGGCTGATCACTGGAGTGGAGGTTGGGGGCTGATCACTGGAGTGGAGGTTGGGGGCTGATCACTGGAGGGGAGTTCGGGGGCTGGTGATTGTTGGGGGGAGGTTGGGGGCTGGAGATTGTTGGGGGGTCGGGGTCTGATCGTTGGAGGGGAGGCCGGGGGCTTGAGATTGTTGGGGGGAGGTCGGGGGCTGGAGATTGTTGGAGGGGAGGTTGGGGCTGATCACTGGAGGGTAGGTTGGGAGCTGATCACTGGAGGGGGTTTGGGGGCTGATCACTGGAGGGGAGGTTCGGGGCTTGAGATTGTTGGAGGGGAGGTCGGGGCTGATCACTGGAGGGTAGGTTGGGGCCTGATCACTGGAGGGGAGTTTGGGGGCTGGAGATTGTTGGGGGGAGTTCGGGGGCTGGAGATTGTTGGAGGGAGGTCAGGGGCTGATCGTTGGAGGGAGGTCAGGGGCTGATCGTTGGAGGGGAGGTCGGGGTCTGATTGTTGGAGGGGAGGTCAGGGGCTGATCATTGGAGGGATGTCGGGGTCTGATCACTGGAGGGGAGGTTGGGGGCTGATCACTGGAGGGGAGGTTGGGGGCTGATCACTGGAGGGGAGATCGGGGGCTGGAAATTGTTGGGGGGAGGTCGGGGGCTGGAGATTGTTGCGGGGGGCCGGGGTCTGATCATTGGAGGGGAGGTCGGGGGCTTGAGATTGTTGGGGGGAGGTCCGGGGCTGGAGATTGTTGGAGGGGAGGTCGGGGTTGATCACTGGAGGGTAGGTTGGGGGCTGATCACTGGAGGGGAGGTCAGGGGCTGGAGATTGTTTGGGGGAGGTCGGGGGCTGGAGATTGTGGGGGGGGTCAGGGTCTGATCGTTGGAGGGGAGGTCGGGGGGCTGGAGATTGTTGATGGGAGGTCGGGGGCTTGAGATCATTGGGGGTGGTCGGGGCTGATCACTGGAGGGGAGGTCGGGGGGCTGGAGATTGTTGGAGGGAGGTCAGGGGCTGATTGTTGGAGGGAGGTCAGGGGCTGATCGTTGGAGGGAGGTCGGGGTCTGATCACTGGAGGGGAGGTCGGGGTCTGATCACTGGAGGGGAGGTCGGGGGCTGATCACTGGAGGGGAGGTCTGGGGCTGGAGATCATTAGGGGGAGGTCGGGGCTGATCACTGGAGGGGAGGTCGGGGGCTGATCACTGGAGGGGAGGTCGGGGGCTGAACGCTGGTGGGGAGGTCGGGCTGATCACTGGAGGGGAGGTCGGGGGCTGAACACTGGAGAGGAGGTCAGGGGCTGATCACTGGAGGGATATCACATTTATACTTCATATGGCAATTGTGTTGTCTGAGTTGAATAAAAAAATCACAATTCATTTTTTCCACATCATTTAGACTATAGCACTGATTTCGAAAAATGTTGGCAGATAGCATAGATTGGCTTCAAATTACTAAGATGTCAGCTTGTGCAACCTACACTGACACTTCAATGTAGCAGTGAGCAGCATTGCATTGTCAGAGGTCCCTGTTTGTTAAAGATCCCATGGCACTTGTAGGGGGTAGCGTGTGTGCAGTCAGCTTGCCTCTGACTGGGTTGCTGAGCGGTTCGAATCGCTCCCACACCCCTGGGTTCTAGACACCGGACTTAGGTACAGGCAGAGATACAGAATTGGAGTAGACAACTGGTTTGGTACAAGAAAACTGTATTTTTATTAAAAGGCACAATAAAATTACAACACTGGAAAATTACTGGAATAGTTACAGGCATACAAGAGTACACTTAATTAGGAATGGGGAACACGCGGCACATCAAGGGAAAAATCACAGTATTAATCCCCTTACCCTTGTCCCACACTCAATATCTAACTAATTGTGCTGTGAGGGGCCAGGGATTATGCTCACCAATAAGGGTTTCTGGACAGGTCGAATCCTGTCGATTAAGCTGGTTGCGGTTTTGGGGTTCGCTCTTGGTGTCCTTTGGGGCCTGCCGTTGCAACGTGGTCTCAGGGCGCGGTGGTGGAGTCGTCCGAGTAAAGTACCCTCTCTTCTCCGTTAGAGATAGGGAGTAAAGTCTTTGTTGGGTACTTTAACTTGCAGAGTGGAAACTTCGGGTTTTGTTCTTCTGGTGGTGGTCTGGTCGTCGAAGTTTTGTTGCAGTTGGGGTTCGGTTTGCGGTCTTCAGTGTTGGCTTGGTCGCGGTGGCCTAGATCATTACCTGTGCAGAGTTAATGATCCAAAGGTATGGTTTACCCGGCCCTTTATTACCGCGGTGCTCGTGGTCGTCTGCTTCTTTGAGTTTCGAGTATCTCTGGACCTGAGCGTGTGTCTGCTTGTCCCCCAACGCTTCTTCACACTGCCCTTCTCTGCCTTTCGTCGGCCCGCCTTCGTCTGCTTCTTCTTCTTCTACCCCTGCTTTGTTCGTCAGCTTCGTTCATTCGCTTTGGTTACTGGTGGGCCTACAATTATACTACTTCGGAGGTTGTTATCTGCGCGCCAAATCAGGGTTAGTTCTTTGTCCAAGTTTTGGCAGGCTCGTTAAAGTGACTGTAGCCATTCACTTGAACTGCTTTTTGGGTGGTTGCCCCTTTGCTAAATGCTCTTTAATGTCCTGGTGTTCGTTATTCATAAAGTGAATCGACATCTTCCTGGCTCGGTAGCCAGTTTAAACTGTAAGCGATTATTTATGCAAAGGTTTGATGGGTTCAAGATTAAGTCTTTCCTGAGTTGATTGGTTTCAAAATGAAGAATGCGTATTCTGCATTATCTATTGTCTGGCTTCAGCTCTCACAGGCCCCGGCATGTCATTTGACCTGCCATTATTGCAGGGCCCTGCTTTCCAATCTTGCAGGCTTCTGCCACGAGGTCCAGAAGCCATTTTGTTTATGGTACCCTTATTAATAACTTGGGGAATGTGGGAATTTTGAGAACCCTACACTCCTCCCTGTTGATACTAAAACTCGCTTGATGTATCATACATACGAAGGTGAGCAAAATTCCGACCCTCCACAGCCAATCTTCCCTGTAATTAGCTATCTAAATCCCATGACTCATGCATTTCCCATTTTTTGAAAATGTAGCGTACACAAGCATTCATAGGCAAAAATACAATTGTTTACACACATCCAAGCATGGAGGGGCCAACACCCCTGCACCACTTGGTACACATACATCTTTATTAAAAATAACACGTCAAAGTCTTTATTAAAAATAACAAAAACGCAAAAAAAACAACAATCTTTATTCAAAAATACAAAATAAAAGATTAAAACAGGTATATCTCCCTCCACCTTAACATAATGTTCTTTCCAAGTCCTTTGGTTTCGGAATTCTAGTATTTGGCCTTTTCCCTTGCACTGAGTGCACACTAGGTACAATACTATTCCCAGCTTGCAAACCACGAGGATGTGGGAAGCCAGTCTAATCCATGAAGGGACCTCTATATTTTCAAAAATGTCCCACCAGGGTGGAACTACAATGTCCAGTATCTTGGCCACTATCTCTACTGTCTTCTGCTCCAGAGTGTAGAAATGTTTCTGTGAGACGATTACTGCTTTTAGTATCTTGGTCAGATGTTCTGGTAGAGGGGGAATTTCGTAGCTGAAATGCGCTACATATTTTTGCAGGTTGGTGAAATTCTCTTTTACAGTGAGGTGAACAGTGGAGGGTTCAAGAATGGGGACAATTTGTTCCTGGGCCACTTGAACTTCTGCCACGGGTTTAAAGCAGAAACTGCTGTCACTTACCGGATACCAGCTATGCTGTCCATGCTGGTAGTGGGGCGCACCTGTGGTGACACAATATGTCCCACAACCTATATATGCTACCTGTGGGGGAACATGGTCTTGTGCCATTACCTCCATGGTACAGTTTATAGGTTTTGCACCGGCAGCTTTAAACCCGCACTGCGGTTTTGAATAGGCGTTCAAGTGCTGGGGGCACAGTATTATGTGTGTTCCCTGGCTCCGGCACCCCAAGAGGTCAGTACCTGTCATAGTGTGCTCCCACTTTATGAAAGAAGGTGGGACCGCTGTGAAACGGATGTGTGCACCCCCTTGAATGACTCCAATGTTCTCTACCCTGTATACCGGTGCGGGTCGGGCTGTCCCACCATGAGCGGCATCCTCACTACTATCCCTATGATAGTGTGGTTGGAGTGCCCACAATCTACTGGGACAGGTTAGGCCTCAGAAGCTAGCCCGAATTGGCACGGGCTTAATGCATTCTCAAATGGATGGAGGGCTGCGAGGTGCTTGTTGCTGATCCAGGAGGGGAATAAACCCTGATTTAAATCCTCCAGGTTACTGCGGCCCTCGCCCAGCAACTATGCCCTGTAGAGTACGCACACCTCGTTCTGTGCAGCCTGATCTGAAGCATTTCTTTCATCTCTTATGAGGGCATTTACAGTCTTTGCGTGCTTCTCCAGCTCAGCACTGATCTCTTTTAAATGGACCATCATGGCCTGGTCCTCGTGTAACTCTGAGCCTACTATTGTATTTTCATCCATTAAGATTTTTCGCAATTGTGTTTTCAAACCGTTTATCTGTGTCTGCAATTCTATGTCATCCAGGCTGTTTATAACAGAGGATCCTGTGTTAAACGCTGTGAAAACTTCATTCCAGGCTCCCCTTCTTTGTCTCCCCGCATTACCAAAATACTCATGGTGTGTAGTGTACAGTTCTGTCTTTTCTACATTGGCAAAATCGAACTCGTAGAATTTCCTAAACATTTCTTTTAACAGGGCCTGGTATAGCTGTTCTGTCTCTTTGGGGCACCACTCAGGTAAGTGTACCTCGGTAAGGCTTAGAATCACGGAAGCTACCGCGTAGTGTACCCCCTGGTATTGCACCTTTTCGGTCAGCACTAGTACCAGCCCATTCCCTGGTCCCTTGGTGATGGTAGGGCACCCCTCTCTGTGTGTCCTTGCTGCCTGGGTCGTGTGCAGGGGCTTTCGTACGTGTGCCACTAGTTCAGTGGCTTTAACTGGGGCTGGGGAGCATGGGACCATGCAAGAGTGTAGGTGGGAGTCCCATTCCACCCCCTTCCACTTATCCTGCCATGATGCGGAAAAGGTGATAGATATGCCCATGGGACAGGCCCTTTGTGACCCCCACATGCAGACATAAATTCCTTGTTCTGACTCCCACCACTTATCCCAGCACACTCTAGTCCCCCCTCGGGTCCCTGTGATCGTCCGGTAGGCGTCATTCCCCAGTCGTACCCAGTCAGCTGTACGGTCCCCCATGTCTTTACTCAGCTTTCTGAGCCACCACCACATTCCCAGGGGAATCTGTCCTCTGCAAGTCAGGCACACGCGTTTCCCCTCAGTGACCCCAACCCGTGTGGCCACCACCTATATGCTGGGGCAGGGGAGGGAGGCCTCCCCATAGGTGAACCCGGTCTGGCTGGAGTACAGGGTGGTGTTGGATCCCAGCCACCCTGGCCATCTTCCCTCATGGGAATAGGTAGCGAGCTCCTCCACGCCTCGTTCGCCGCCCCCAGCAGTCACAAACTGTGTTCTCTCTCCTGAGCACCCATAGATGTGGGAGTCTTCCACGTCACCTCGCTTCCCAGTGCTCATTCCTATCAGGGTGAGTAGGAGTATGCCCCCCTTCATCTCAAAATCCCTTCTGTAAAGAGACACAAGAGCACATAGCCAGGTCCCGAGAAGATTCTCTGGCTTGGGTGAAGCATAATCGAGTCTTGCAACCTCGACTCAATACAAACACTCTTAAAACAATAACATTTAAACTACCAATCATCTTATTTAAATTAAACTGAAACACCTAAACTTAACAATCCCAAAATTACATTACAGAAGCTATGTACATCCGCTGCCCAGGCTAATCCCTGTTTGGGCTGCAGCATACTACTCCCTTCGGTGTGGCTGCTCTGTCCTGTACTTTTGGTCCCTCGCAGCCTTTGGTTGCTGGTTGGGGACCTCTGTCCTCAGACCGATTCCTGACTTTAGAGGCTGCCCTTTTAAACTGGGGAGTCGGTGACCACGGTTTCCTTGGCCGTGGCTTTCGTGGGGACCTTCTAGGGACTTTGGCTGGTGGGGTTTTTCTGGCTGGTGGTTCTTTAACACGAGCCACTGCCCCCTCCGGTGCGGTCTGTGGGCGTTCCACTACCGCTGGCTGGGGATTTTCATCCTCAGCCTTTACCTCTCCTAAACTTGTGCTAGGGGCAGGTAACTCTTCGCAGCCTGGTGCTGCAGGCTGAGGGTCCTCGCCCTCAGGTCCCAAATCTGGGTCCGGGGCAGGGTCTTCGCCCTCAGGTCCCACCTCCTCTAAATCCCAGAGGAGTGGGGGAGTGTCCCAAATGGTGGGTGGGATGGCTCCTCCCCTAAAACAAGCCACTGCACCTGTCTGTGCAGTCTGTGTGTTTTTCTCTGCTGCAGGCTGAGGATTTCTATCCTCAGACCTTGCCCCAACTGGCTGTTCTCTTTTCTCGGGCTTAAACAATTTACATTGATTAATATGGAACCATTTGATGCGCCGTGGCATCTTTATGGCGTATACCATGGGGCTTGCCGTGTCTACAATGCTGTAGGGCCCAATGTATAAAGGTTCTCGACTTCATACTCGGGCAAAATTCCTCACCATGACCTGATCCCCTATCTCCCACTCGTGGTGTTTTTGGGTTTCTAACAGCAATCGGTTACTCCAATGCTGCTTTCCCATGTTCCCAGCCACCTGCCCGTGGACCTGTTTAAGGTGCTCAAATAGGTTCCTGGCGAACCTGTCCCAGTTTACCTCCCTGAGCTGACCTTCTGTGAGCACCAGGGCTATTACATGGGTGGGGGTCTGCATAACTCGGCCAGTCATCAGCTCATGCGGGGACTACCCCGTGCTTTTTGACTGGCTGGCTCGGATCCCCATCAGGACCAACGGTAGGACCTCTGCCCATTTTCTAGGTGAGTCCACCGTCTCTTTCCTCAGCCTTTCTTTCAAGGTCCTGTTCATTCTCTCCACAATCCCTGAGGACTGCGGGTTGTGTGCAACGTGCCATTTCCCCTCGATGCCGAGTACCATAAGGGTATTCTGCATGACCTGCCCGGTAAATGACTCCCTTGGTCGGACTCCACCTACTGCAGTAGCCCCCATCGCGAGAACACCTCCCTGACCAGGATCCTGGCTGTACCCAGAGCTGTGGCCGTTCTATAGGGGAAGGCTTCAACCCACTTGGTGAACACATCTACCAGGACTAGGCAGTACTTATAGCCTTCCTGGGCGGTGGGTAGGGGCCTGATGTAGTCTACCTGGACCAACTGCCATGGTCCCTCTACCCTCCTGATGTGTCCCATAGGTACCTTCCTTTTGTGGGAGTCAGGGTTGTTAGCAGCACACTCCAGACAGCTGGCGCAGAACTCGCGGACATCTTCCCTGAGTCCTGGCCACCATCCCGCCTGTTCCACCTGCTGTCAGGTGGTCTCAGGCCCAGGATGCCCCGCTACTGGACCCTCATGGGCCAGTTGAAGGAATTCCCTCCGGTGTTGCTGTGGTACCACACATTATTCTCCCCTAAACAGCATGCCTTCCTTGATGGAGAGGGCTGCTGTGCCGTAAGGGCCCTCTACCCTTTTCCCCTCAGTCACTGCACTGAGGGCTGCCTTGAGGACGGGGTCTTGTGTTTGGACCATCTTAAAGTCCGGGGCTAAAGCTACCCCTGCACTCCCTTGTGTCCCATTCCTACCCCTGACTGCTGCTTTAGGGCTGGACCCATATGGGTCCCAGAATGTGCTTGTGCGGGCACCCTCCTTAGCTAGCACGTTGCCCTGCTGGTTGCCCTGACTACGGGGTTCTGCGGAGGAATGGGCTTTCACCTTATGGATGAAAACCTCCCCTTCCTCCCCCACTGTTGCTAAGATTTTCTCCAGCAGGGGTTTCACCGTGAGGGGTCTCCCGTCGGCGGAGGTGTATCCACGGCGGGACCAGATGGCCAGGTACTCCGTACACGAATTGCACGTGAACATGCTGTCCGAGCAAATCATGTATGGGGTGGGGAAGATTTCGGGGTGTGTAACGACGTACACTACCACGGACAGTTCAGCCTGCTGGGCACTCATTGTGCTGGGGAGCTTAGTTGCCAGGGCAATGTTTGCCGCTGGATCATAGACTCCACACCCTGTGAGGCGCTCACCAGCAGATATAGTGCTGGAGCCATCCACATAGATTTCGCAGCCTGTGGGGTGTATCCCGGCCCGCAAACCGATGTCCACTTTCCAAACCCCTTCTATGGAACATTGGTGGGCTGTTCCAGGATATACCAGGTTGGCTGCGAGCTTTGGCTCGCAGAGACCTTTCACCTTTAGGTCCATTTGTGAGAGAAGCAGGCTCCAGCGAGCAATGCGGGCACTGCTCACTGTCCCATCCTTGATTCTCCCATCCAGGAGCATCTGGGTGGGCGTGTGATGGGTGAGGAGGGTGATGGGAGAGGTGCCTGTGAAGATCAGCGATCTTTTCACAGCCCAATGTGTGGCCAAGAGGTGCCTCTCACAATTGGAGTAGCTCTTCTCCACATCCGTGAGTATCCTGGATGAGTAGACCACCGGCCTCAGCCTGCCATGCCGCTCTTGGAGCAGCATAGCACTCAGGCTGTCCCTGCTGGCTGCTACCTCCAGGAAGAATTATTTTCCCCCAACTATAGCCCCTAGTGCTGGTGCGGTCTGCAGATCTTCCTTGAGCTTGAAAAATGCTGCCTGGCAACCCTCCTCCCAAGCCCACTCCACTCCCTTATGCAGGAGTCGGAGCAGAGGAGCTGCTGTGGATGCATAGTCCTCAATGAAATCTCTGCAGTACCCCGTTAGCCCTAGAAAAGATTGCAATCCTGTGACTGTGTTGGGGACTGGTAACTCCTGTACCGCTTCCCTTCTAGCCTTATCTATGGCCCTTTCCCCAGCGCGTACAGTCAGGCCCAGGAATTTCTCCTCCTGCTGGCCGGTCTGCGCTTTCTTTGGGTTTACGTTAAAACCCTCCTGCCTGAGCAACTCCAGCAGTTCGGCCAGTAGTGGGCCATGCTCCCCTCTCGAATCCGTGAACAGGAGCAGGTCATCCACATACTGTACCAGTTGCCTGGGCTGGCTCAAGCCCTTTAAACTGTTTACCATGCATTGATGGAAAATGCTAGGGCTATTGTGGAGGCCCTGAGGCAAACTTGTACTGATCCTCTCTCCTTAAAGGGATGGACCAAAATCCGTTGGAAATATCCAGCACCGTGAAAGTGGTCGCGGATGCTGGGATACTTCCTATCAGGCCGGCAACTGCTGCTACCATGGGTGCGCAGGCTGGGATGTTACTGTTGAGGACCCGATAGTCCACCGTGGCCCTCCAGGAGTTGTCTGGCTTTCTAACCGGCCACAGTGGAGAGTTCACGTGGGTGGCTATCGGTCTCAGAACCCCCTGTTGTAGCAAAGAGGACATGGCTGCTTCCATATCTGGCTCCGCTTCCCTGGGGAAGTAATACTGTTTCTGTGGTCGGGCCATGTAGTCCCCATCTACGCTGACCTCGAACCCGTTGACCCTCCCACAGTCGTGCTTGTGTGTGGCAAATGTGACTAGGCGGGCTCGCACAAATGCCTGGAACTCCTTTGGGGTATTACTGACCATGAGCTCGAGGTTATAACCCTCTTTAGGCACAGGGTCCCCTTCCCCTCTTTCCCTGGGATGACTACTACTCCGCCTTCCTTTCCTGTACTTGCCCCCCATA
Organism: Somniosus microcephalus; assembly: GCF_052327205.1. Taxonomy (NCBI): domain Eukaryota; kingdom Metazoa; phylum Chordata; class Chondrichthyes; order Squaliformes; family Somniosidae; genus Somniosus; species Somniosus microcephalus. The sequence goes on from NC_140997.1 coordinate 151,839,603, forward strand.
GGCAATGATTCTTTAAATCCACCAGGATCCCATGGCCTACAATAAAGTCGGCTCCCAGGATCCCTTTTTCACCCTCCACTTCCCACTTCATTAGGATACAGGTCCACTTAGAGCGGAGTGTTCCCAAATGAATGTACAGCATGATGGAAAATGAGCCCGCCTGTTCTTTACCAGTGAATCCCGACAGACTGTACGGGACCACGCTAGATAGAGGCGAGGCAGTGGGGTTATCTGAATGGATCACTGTGCATGATGCCCCTGTATCCAACAGATAGGTCCCCTTTCCCTTTTCTACCTCCATCTTGATGGAGGGTCTCTTCCATAAGTCCGGCTACCGATCATAGAGCACATATACCAGAAACGCTGTTTACGGAGGTCATGGTCCATCATCAAAGACCCTACCCACCCCAGCCACAGTCTGTTCGCCCTCCTGCCATCTGGGAGATGTTACAGATGCATTCACACCCGTACGACCAGATTTAGGAATAGCTTCTTTCCCAGGGCTGTCATCCTACTGAACTCCACAAATAAACTCTAAAGCCTGCACATCTGCCAATGCACTTTATTATGGTTATGTTTATGTTAATGTATTACAAGCCAAATGTATGTTGAATGTTTAAATGTCTTAATCTAAATGTACACTCTCGGGAGCCGCAAGCCTCCATTTCGTTGTACTGCACTTGTGCATTAACAATGACAATAAAAGTTGATTTGATTTGATTTGATTTGCAGGGAACACAGGTAAACAGGCTGCGCTGGCTCTAGTCAGGGCTGTGGGTTGGATGGGGCTGAGGGGGTCAGCGCACCTGTAGTGGCCGCTACCCTCCCAGGGCCAGTCAATAGGGTCCTCATCGCGTCCAAAAATGACTCGACTGCGGCGGGAGGGATCCCTAACTCTGTCTTTTGGGCTGGGACTGAGGAATTCTTTCCCTTGTTATCCTTCCAAAGGTTTTTGCACTCCTTCCTCCAGTGCCCATCCTTCCCACACCCGTAACAATTAGGCTTCGTGCTGGAAGGGTTATTCCCTTCCTGATGCCACTCCTTCCTACCCTGCCCGGGTTTTACTTCATGCACCTTCCCCTTAGGTGGGTGTTGATCGGTTCTCCTACCATTCCTGTAGGCTAGGGTCAACTTTCTGATCACCGTGAGTTCGGTAGTCAGGGGATTCTTAGGGTCAAACCAGACTTCCGCCTTGGCCCTGACCTGTGGCAAGCTCTTTGCCACCAGGCAACGGAGCCAGTGGGCCAGCTGATCCCGGTCCAGGAACGTCCGGTAAGGTGCCACTGTGCAGGCACTCCTATACACCGGCCACAACTGGTCCGCGAAAGCCTGCGGGGTTTTCCCTGCGATCTGCACTGTCTTCTACACACAGGAGAAAGGACTTCCCTCATTCAGCCCCATGGCCTCAAGAACTTCCTCCTTGAATTCCCCATACTCGCACTGTCCCTTCTTACACTGGTCAGAGAGGGACTGGAGGAGCTTACCCTCCAGGGAGAACAGCAGCATTTTGGCCTGTTCGGCATCATCGCACTCGTTGATGGTGGCTGCCTGTTCCACTTCCCTGAAGTGGAACAAGGCTTCCCGTTTCTCTGTGAGCTTTGGTATGTGGCTTACCAGAGCTCTAAGCTGTTGGGTGCCGTAGGGAACTACGAACTGGTTTTGGAGGGGTCCCTCTTCCCCATAATGAGCGGGTGGGCCCAACCTTCGCTGCCAGGCCGGGCACATCAGCCCCGGTTCCAGCCTCTCTTGTGGGGGTTGTTCCATCTCCGCTTCTACCCCTAACTCCACCCCACCTTGCTGCCAGACCTTGCTAAAACCTGGCGCTACGGGTGGTGGTCGTGGGACTTCCTGTTCCTCAACCGGGTCATCCCTTGGCACTACCACTGGTGTCTGAACTGTTCTCCCCTCGTTCCCCGTAAAATCCGCCTGGGCTGCCTTCGGGCTTATGAGGCACACCATGCCCTTTGCCTTCCTTAGGGCAAGGCTCAGATTCTCTATCTGTTCCTTGCAGGGGCCATGATATGCGTCTTCAAACCCCTGCTCGCTCGCTAACTTATAGGCTGCCTTTATATCTTTTACTTTCTCCTCCTGCTCTCTTACTTGTCTCGTAGGCGGGCATTCTTCTCCCGCAACCTCAGCTCATTGCTCTTGGCCTCGGTAACCTGGCACTGTAGATATTCCAGCCTGGCCTTATGCTCCCCTATTAACTGTACCCTTTCCTGGTTTAGGGCCTGCAATGCTACCAGTAACTTCTCCCCTGCTAGAGTCCTGTCTTGGACTTCCAGGGCTGACTCCCGTATCTCGTCTGCCTGTGCTTCAACGAGCCTGTCCAGAAGCTGGATCTGTTTCTTGAAACACATCAGCCAGACTGCCTTTTCTATAGATTTCCTATGATCCTTCCCTTCTGTCCATTTAGCTGCAGCATCTACCGGACGCCCAGCCTTTAACAGATTAGTGATCCACTTCTTAGTGATATTCACATTACTGAATACGTAATTAGAAATCCTCTCTTCCATTACAGTTTGCTCTTCCAAATCAGTGTCTACTGTAACGCACCCCTGTTGCCGTTGTCCTGCCGTGGTCAACATTTCTGTAGGGGGTGGCGTGTGTGCAGTCAGCTTGCCTCTGACTGGGTTTCTGAGCAGTTCGAATCGCTCCCACACCCCTGGTTCTAGAAACCAGACTAGGTACAGGCAACGATACAGAATTGGAGTAGACAACTGGTTTGGTACAAGAAAGCTGTATTTTTATTAAAAGGCACAATAAAATTACAACACTGGAAAATTACTGGAATAATTACAGGCATACAAGAGTACACTTAATTAGGAATGGGGAACACATGGCACATAGAGGGAAAAATCACAGTATTAATCCCCTTACCCTTGTCCCACCCCCAATATCTAACTAATTGTGCTGTGAGGGGCCAGGGATTATGCTCACCAATAAGGGTTTCTGGACAGGTCGAATCCTGTCGATTAAGCTGGTTGCGGTTTTGGGGTTCGCTCTTGGTGTCCTTTGGGGCCTTCCGTCACCACGTGGTCTCTGGGCATGGTGGTGGAGTCGTCCGAGTAATGTACCCTCTCTTCTCCGTTAGAGATAGGGAGTAAAGTCTTTGTTGGGTACTTTACCTTGCAGACTCTAACCATCTCCTCTTGACATTCAATGGCATTATCTTCGCTGAATCCCCCACTATCAACATCCTGGGGGTTACCATTGATCAGAAACTGAACTGGACCAGCCATATAAATACTGTGGCTACAAGAGCAGACCAGAGGCTGGGAATTCTGCGGTGAGTGTCTCACCTCCTGACTCCCCAAAGCCTTTCCACCATCTACAAGGCACAAGTCAGGAGTGAGATGGAATACTCTCCACTTGCCTGGATGAGTGCAGCTCCAACAACACTCAAGAAGCTCGACACCATTCAGGATAAAGCAGCCTGCTTGATTGGCACTCCCTCCACCACCTTCAACATGCACTCCCTCCACCACTGGCGCACTGTGGCTGCAGTGTGTACCATCTAAAAGATGCACTGCAGCAACTCGCCAAAGCTCCTTCAACAGCACCTTCCAAACCCGCGACCTCTACCACTTGGAAGGACAAGGGCAGCAGATGCATGGGAACATCACCACCTACAAGTTCCCCTCCAAGCCACACACCATCCTGACTTGGACCTGTATCACCGTTCCTTCACTGTCGCTGGTCCAAAATCCTGGAACTCCCTTCCAAACAGCATTGTGGGTGTACCTACACCATGGCCCAGTAATTCGGGTCCGGGGCTTGCCGCGCGTGCAAGCCCCGTATATGCACTTACCCGACGCGCTGACATTTCACCTCCAGGGACGCCTGCAATTCGAGTTTGAAAAAGAAGAATCCCGGGCAGCGTCTGACATCACGCCGCCCAGGAGTGCAGCCAGCGCGAAGCCTGGAGCGTGCTGTGCAAGTGAGACACGCCCCTTGAGGTCTCAGTTTAATAGGACATGCCCCCAATGTTTCTCACAAGCTGCTAAGCATTTTTACATGCAAAGCAGCATTTTAAATAGGTTTTTGGTATTTTTATGAAGCTTTTGTTAACTTTTATAAACTTTTAAAAACGTTTACATTATTTTGAAGAAACTGAAGTAGTTTTAAACAGATTTAAAGCAATTTAAAGACTTTTAAAAGCCCTAAAATAATTTTTTTTATTCCATTTATTTATTTACCAATGTCGTCGTCATATGTGTCTTCACACTGTTCCCTTTGGTGAACTGTATGAAGTGGTGGAAGGATTTATGGCCGTGATTAACACTCATTCCGTGACTGTAACCATCTTTGAACCAGCCATGAGGAGGGTTAGTCCTATGGCGGGAGGGTTTTACGGGCTCCCACAAGCTATACAAGGAGGGGGGGCCACCCACACCCACGGACGCAAATATCCCACTGGATGTCAACCCAGAATTTAGAGCCGGAGCTCTGACTCCACTTGCCGGGACTGTCTGGAGCGGGGTTCGAAACTCTACCCCGTCTGGCCCAGCGGCGGGGATCCTACCGCTACGCCAAAGGCCCAATCCGATTAGCAACGTGAAATGGCTGGAATGAGCACAATTCACGGCATTAAAAGAACTCACAATTGAACTGATGATGACCTCAGCAATCTCCTCAACGAGGTGGAGGCGCAGCGCCTGCTCATCATTGGTAATGAGAAGTCAAAGGCGCCGCAAAAAGGACAGATGATAGCTTGGTCTTTCAAGTGGCAGCATAGGGCTCCAGTCACGGGGGAGGGAAAAGGCGCAGGAAACGTATGGGTGTCACCTTTTGCGCGGAGTGGGCCTTTTGCGTAGCGGTAAGCATCCCCGCCGCTGGGCCAGAAGGAGTAGGGTTTCGAACCCCGCTCCAGACAGTCCCGGCAAGTGGAGTCGGAGCTCCAACTATAAATTCTGGGTGGACATCCAGCGGGATACTTGCGTCCGCGGGTGTGGGTGGCACCCCCCCTCAGATGGGTTGTGGGAGCCCGTAAAACCCTCACGCCATAGGACTAACCACCCTAATGGCTGGTATGAAGATAGTTATGGTCACGGAAGGAGTGTTAACGTGGCCAGAAATCCTTCCACCACTTCATACAGTTCCCGAAAGGGAACAGTGTGAGGATACGTACGATGATGGCCTGTTGCGCAATGCACCTCCTTGGACCCTCAGTCCCAGATGCGAGGGGGCAAATCGTGCAATTGTTAAATTTTTCATTTTATTGACATGTAAAATGTTGGCCCAGTAATTCCCTTCCAAACGCGCGAGTACGGTCGGGGTACTTACGCGTCTGTCCGGAGGAAATGCCGGTTTTCAGCATGCACAGCGCATGCGGGGAAAACTGGCATTTCCTGTCCTCTGAACGAAGGGGTTCAGAGGCAGGACGCGTGCGACTGTACAGGCAGCGCGTGCGCAGTAAAACTCGCCGCTTTCGTTCATGCTTTCAGTGAGGTCAAGTCCTTATAACTTACACATGAAAAAAGCATGAGTACAGTTGCTCCAGAGGCTGCGGTTGTTTGGGAAAGGGATGAAAGTTGTTTTAAGAAATGCTGAGGTAAGTTTTAAAGTTTATTTTTGTTTTTTAAAACAGGTTTTCAGTACTGTAGGTAGAAGGATCAATTGTGGCTATGTGAATTGAATTTGCTGTGTTTATTAAATGTGAAAATGACTCCAACATTTTTAAGAAAGAAACTTTTCAGCAGTAATATATTCTTTTAAGTAATTATGTATGTATGTCTGTATATATTCCTTTGCGTGTATGTATATATTCCTTTACTTATGTGTATGAATGTATGTATTTAATTATGACTTTCAGAGAAAGTAACTTATTGGAAAATCATAATTAAAAACATACATTCATACACATAAGTAAAGGAATATAAAACATACATACATATACGTAAAGGAATATATGCGGACATACATACATAATTACTTATTACTGATGAAAAGTTTCTTTCTTAAAAGTGTTGGAAATGTTACATTACTCATTTTAGAACACTCATTCTCACATTCAATTCACACAGCCACAATTGCTCCTTCTACCTACCGTACTGAAAACCCGTTTAAAAAAAAAAATTTAAACTTTAAAACTAACCTCAGCATTTCTTAAAATAACCTTCCTCAATTTCCCAAACAAAAATATTGCCTTTCAAAAGCTCCACGATAAAATATATCTTCCTCCGCAGCCTTGAAACAACTTTACACATGCTTTTTTCAAGTGTAACTTTTAAGGGCTTACCCTCACTGAATCCATGAATGAAATCGACGAAGTTCACTGCGCACGCGCTGCCTGTGCAGTCGCACGCGCTGTGCCTCTGAACCCCTTCGTTCAGAGGACTGGAAATGCCGGCGTTCTCCGCATGCACGGTGTTTCCTGAACACCGGCATTTCATCCGGCCAGATGCGTGAGTACCCACACCGTACTCACGCATTTGGACCCGAATTACTGGGCCCATATGGACTGCAGCGGCTCAAGAAGGCAGCTCACTACCATCTTCTCAAGGGCAATTAGGGATGGGCACTAAATGCAGGCCTATCCAGCCAGCGACGCCCACATCCCATCAATGAAAAAGAAATGGAAATTTCGGGTTTTGTTCTTCTGGTGGTGGTCTGGTCGTCGAAGTTTTTTTACGGTTGTGGTTCGGTTGGCGGTCTTCGGTGTTGGCTTGGTCGCGGTGGCCTAGATCATTACCTGTGCAGAGGTAATGATCCGAAGATATGGTTTACCCGGCCCTTTGTTACTGCGGTGCTCGTGGTCATCTGCGTCTTTGAGTTTTGAGTATCTCTGGACCTGAGCGTGTGCCTGCTCGTCCCCCAACGCTTCTCCACACTGCTCTTCTCTGCCTTTCATCGGTCCGCCTTCATCTGCTTCTTCTTCTTCTACCCCTGCTTCGTTCGTCAGCTTCGTTCGTTCACTTTGGTTACTGGTGGGCCTACAATTATATTACTTCGGAGGTTGTTATCTGCGCGCCAAATCAAGGTTAGTTCTTTGTCCATGTTTTGGCGGGCTCGTTAAAGTGATTACAGCCATTCACTTTAACTGCTTTTTGCGTGGTTGCCCCTTTGCTAAATGCTCTTTAATGCTCTGGTGTTTGTTATTCATAAAGTGAACCGGCATCTTCCTGGCTCGGTAGCCAGTTTAAACTGTAAGCGATTATTTATGCAAAGGTTTGATGGGTTCAAGATTAAGTCTTTCCTGAGTTGATTGGTTTCAAAATGAAGAATGCGTGTTCTGCATTATCTGTTGTCTGGCTTCAGCTCTCACAGGTCCCGGCATGTCATTTGACCTGCCGTTTATGCAGGGCCCTGCTTTCCAATCTTGCAGGCTTCTGCCACGAGGTCCAGAAGCCATTTTGTTTATGGTACCCTTATTAATAACCTGTGGAATGTGGGAATTTTGAGAACTCTACACACTCTTTGAAGAGGGCCATGGAATTCTCCTGCTCCTGTCTAACAGTCTGCCATCATCTAACAACATCAAAATTAGATTGACTCGTCAGTCATTTCTTTGCTGTTTGTGGGACCTTGCTGTGTCCATAATAGCTGCTGTGCTCTTTTACATAACAGTGACTACACTTCAAAGGAATCCACTGCATGTGAAGTGGTTTTAGACATAGCTCAGAGATATGATATGGCACTATGATCTTTCTTTATCAGTGAATGATACGTTGAGCCTTTGTGAATAAGATGATAATGAACATAAATTATTTAATTATGCAAGGCCAATAATGAATCTGAATATTCATATCTAACCAAGCATTCATTCCTGTTATTTATGTATATAGCTCAGCCTTTGTTATGTCTTATTCCGCATGGATATAATTTAATGAGTTATTAAATTTCTTGAAGTATGTCAGTATTAAATGGGGAACAGTAAAGCGATCTGAAATTTATTTTATCAACCCAAGGTCCTTCTGGTAATGGGCGGGAAGGGAGGAAGAGGAGAGGAGAGGAGAGGAAGGAAGGAATTCATGACATCCCAAAGCGCTTTACAACCAATAAATTTTGGCAAGACACCGGGGAGAACTCCCCTTCATTTCTTCAAAATAGTGCCATGCGATCTATTACATTCAGCTGAGAGATCAGTCATGGCCTCGGTTGAACATTCCTCCCAAAAGGTGGCACCTCTGACAGTGCAGGACTATCCTCGTTGCTGCACTGCAGTGTCAGTCTATATTTTGTGCTCAAATTCAAATCTTTCGGTACTCTGAAATCTTTTACAAATTCTCCGTGTTGTAATGGGCGGGGGGGGCTTCTTTTAACTGGTTTAAGGTAATTCACCTGGTCAGGCAGCCTTGCTGCTACACTGTAAACCAATTTCCAATAAACCAATTTTAAAACAGCGGTTTCGAATCGCTACCCCACCTTCCACTTCTGACTGCAGGGCTTATAATTAATGATATTAAAACGGACATGTGGTTTGGATGAGAGAAAAATCAAGTTTTATTAACTACAAAAAACTATAATCAAATATCAAACTATACTACACGAACACAGTAATTACAGTAAAATTGCTTAAATGGGGGAATGCAGATGGTAAAAACGAGGAGTAAGTGACTACAATGTTGATTAAACAATCTTAGCAATATCCCCTTAATTACCATCCTCCAATCTCCTTACTAGGTTGTTTTGCTGAGGAGTCAGAAACTCTGCTCACATGTGGTCCAGTGAAGTGAGAGAGAGAGAGAGAGAGAGGCTCACCTGTGGTCCCAGGAAGTAAAGAGAGCGATAGCTTCTCAGGAGCTATCTTATATACCTTGTGAGCACCCCCTCCCCACTCTGCTGTTTGCCTGTCTGGAAAATTCACGCCCAAAAAGTTCCAATTCACAAGAGAAAAGCTGTGATTGGCTAACTCAAAGTGGTTGGACTGGGTTAGTGTGTCTGCACTGTGGGGCCAAAATGTTCCCGCCCACATCCGGAGCCCACCTGGGCTAAAACAAAAGAGAATACAACTGCTCTATTGTCCAGAATGATAGGTGATTTAAACCCATTCAGTTCTTAAACGGTTGCAGATCAAAAGTCCATTTCAGGGTTTCAGTCTCTCATTGTCTGTGAGGGAGCTCTGAATGGCTGTGTGAACAGAAGCAGTTTCCAATCGATTGTCCTGCGGTCAGTTCTTAAGTGGGCAATTGCTTAAGTCAATAAACAACTTCAAGTGTTGAGAGGGAACCTCCCTTTGATTGGCAGGTCTGACTCAGCCCCTGCTAGATCCTCCCACTTTATACACAGACATCCTTGCTGCGAGCTGCTTTTCCTTTTGCCATGCTTTATCTGGCCATTTTAAAACCTTTTATAAGAACATAAGAACATAAGAAATAGGAGCAGGAGTAGGCCAATTGGCCCCTCGAGCCTGCTCCGTCATTCAATAAGATCATGGCTGATCTGATCCTAACCGCCAATCCACTATGACAGGACTATCTCCTGAATCTAACAGCATTAGACACACGAAAACAGGAGCAGGATCAGGCTACACGGCCCCTGGGCCCGCTCCGCTACCCACAGGGCCATGACCTATCCGAACCTAGACTCATGTCCAAATTCCTGCCCACTCCCCGTAACCCTTAATTCCCTTTTCTACTAGGAAACTGTCTATTTCTGTTTTAAATTTATGTAATGATGTAAAATTTATGTTATGATTGCCCAACCTCCAGGGAATGATTTTTAATAAAAGCACTGTCTTCGGATGTGTGAATATTTTCCACAGAGCTCCATGACTCCCGTGTTGTCCACGTTCTGTCCATCTCAGAGCAGTCTTTTGCGGTTCTCGGCACATTTTAAAACACTGTAGACCAGTCACATCACCCAATTCTTCGTCCATGATGTGGACCAATATTTTCAATCTTCAGGGAAATAGGGGAAATTTTGCAACCCCTACACTGTGAGAGCCGCTCCACACAGCTAGCACTAATCAAAAGACAGATTAATGTCATTCCTCTCCCTGCTGTTTGTGGGATCCTGGGTCAACTGCTGGCTCGTTCTGAATTGCAGAACTATGTGCTTGGCTGACAAATACAACATCTTCCTGTAATAGTTAATGATCTTTCTCCACAATTGCAATAAGCCTTTAAGACATTGGTTTCCATCAGGTAGATTTATCACCGCACCCGACACTTATCCAACCCGGCCCATGGGGCGGGTGTTGGGGGGAGGGGTCTGATCTCGGGAGGGGGTAACGGCAGCAGCCCAGACTGCTTGTGTGAAGCTCGGAGCAAGCACTCCTGCTCCTTGTGGCCCAGCAAAAGTACAGTTAAACATACCTGTGAACTCCTATTGGGCTGGACCACCATCTGATATGGGCAAAGCCTGTGCAGCACAGGCTCTGTCCACTCCTGTCCTAAAATGGAAAATGGGGGCCTATGTACATCATAGGACCCCTATTTCCATATTAAAGGGGCACACCGCCCGACTCAGGCAGACGACCCTGCAGCCAAGCAGTGGGCCCGGGGGAAGAATGGGGCATCCACAGTGACAGCAGTGATGGGGGTGGACAAGTCAGTCCCCATCATTTTGCGGGGAGTTGCCACGCTGTTTCTGGCAGGTAGGAGGCCTCATAAGCTCCCCCAATATCTCTTCTGCAAGTGTGAAAAGTGGCATGGAACACACCCCATAGCTAGCCAGTCCGTTCACCCATCACCCCTGTCCTCGCTGACCTACGTTGGCTCCCAGTCCACCAACGCCTGCATTTTAAAACTCTCATCATTGTGTTCAATTCCCTCCATGGCCTCGCCCCTCCTTATCTCTGTAACCTCTTCCAGCTCTATAACCCTCCGAGTAGTCTGTGTTCTTCCACCTCTGGCCTCTTGTGCATCCCCGACTTCCTTCGCTCCACCATTGGTGGCTGTATCTTCAGCCAGCTAGGTGCTAAGCTTTGGAATTCCCTCTCTAAACCTCTTCACCTCTCTCCCTTAAAACCTACCTCTAACTGAGCTTCTGCTCTCCTTCTTTTGCTTGGTGTCAAGTTTTGACTGATTATGCTCCTGTGAAGCGCCTTGGGATGTTTTACTATGTTAAAGGAGCTCTATAAATGCTAGTATGTCTACAACATAAAATTACCTACAATTTGTCTCTAATTCAATTGTCACAACTTTGACAGCACCACTAGTGAGAGAATGAAAAATCTCAGTGTTAAGAGAAGAGCTTGCATTTCAGTTAGAAAATTGAGCAGATTCAAACAGGATTAGTTCAGCCAAAGAATCATTTTATTTAAAAAACCTATCCTCCACTAGGGACAAAAAATCACCTCCATCCATCCCATGAGTTTGAGTCTACTGGAAGATAAAACATGTGGGCAGAAACTATGGTGATAGGGGGGAGCTTAGTGGGGACCTCTCAGTCTGAATCTTAGTGCAGATCAGTAGTGGGCCCTGAGCTGAAGGTCCAGAGATTACATTGGAATCAATGTTTAGTCACTGGAGATCAGTGTGTCTATTGTGTGGATTGGATGGCTTAATATAATGTGCTGCGGATATCTGTAAGGTATGTTTTAGAAGTCATTACTGAGGACTAAGGTGGAAGGATTAATGTCCTTATCTCCTTATCATCTTGCACCGAACCATGCCGCCAATCTTAGCCACTGTGCTCACCCATAGGTGGTGAGGTAATGGGCACATTTCTCAGACAATGATGACAGCCGCTTCATTAAACCCAAACATCCCACCGACCCACACAACTCTCCACATGACCTTGGAGCTTTTCTTCCTCCCATAAGACTCTAAGATAAGAAATGATTCATAATTTTGAGCATTTTCATAGCAGTCCTGAATGATCCCCACAAATGTGCTGAGTCAAAGCCAGGCATTAGTCACATCAATCAACTTGCATACACAGAGCCTACACATTAAGGAAAGAACTGCTTGCCTCATCAGGTTAAAAAGCACCAATCCTTTATACTAGATCTGCGGAACATTAATATTTTAAACCACATCACCATTATACCATCGTACTTTATTCATGACATCCTATTCAATTTCTGATGATGGCCTTTTAAGCTCCTGACAAGTAACTTCTATTTGCGGAAGGTTCAGGGTCCCTTTTTATCTGATCTTAGCTAAGTCTCATTTCATTCTAAGACCCTTCAGTTTTTTCATCTTTCCCTTATAAGTGGACGAACGTTTTATTTCCTTTGTACGGTGATTGGTAAGATGACTGCAGATTTTCATGGTTAGTTAAGGTGATTAAACAGGGAATGGGCTGACTTGACTCAGATTCTGAGCATGTACTCACTGTGTGTCATTGTGTGAAGGCCACAACTGTGTCTCGTACACCACTGATCCGAGGAATATTGCCAGACTATGTGACACAGCTCCAGCCCGTTAATTTGGAGAGTGTGGTGGGAATGAAAGTGCTCAATTTATTAGATCATTCCCATTAAGCAAAATCCATCAGTATAGATTTATATACACTGAGAATCAATGAGAACCTAAGGAAACCTTTCTCTGAAGGAATGTTCCTATTAATCATATCTTCTCTCCCCAATCAACATAAGCCAAGCATCATGCTGCAAATCCATAATCTCATTAAAAGCATTCAAAATTACATTTGTATTATAAAAAGGTTAACCACTGTGTTAAAATAATGGACAGAGGAATATCATACCAGTGTGTTAAGTGTTTGTAAATATCATTGACAGTAATGTTTAGTCAAGTATAAGGAAGGTAGTGTAAGGAATGTCCCATGTCACAAGTACATTGGAAAATCAGATTTTTAAAATATGGTTAAGCTGTGTGAGGGACTTTGCTATGGGCAAAAGTTCAGAATATTTACTCTTCCATTTTGTGTTCAGATAAACTGAGTTAATCTATAACCTTGTGTTGTCTGTTTTCAGATTTATACAGAAGTAAATTCACTGTAAAGGTATCCCCTACCGAAACATGTAAGAACATTGTTACCTCCACCCAGCCTAAAGGGGGCATTAGTGACCTGGGTCACTAATCGCCCTGCTTCCACTGGCGCTCTCACCACCGCCATCTTGGGGGTCCCAAGAATGGCGGCCAAAGTGCCTGCCTGTTTCCTTATAATATGCAAATTGGGGTCCTATGGGATCATAATGGCAATGATGATGTACAGATGGGTGTCGCCAACAGTCTGCCCATTTGTTCCTGCATTGAAGACCCCAACTGATAGTTCTTGAAGGGACCTCTGGAGGCCGCTCAAAATATGGCCCAAAGATATATTGAACTTTTACTTTTGTGGGGCTAGGAGGAGCAGGTGTGGTTCTCCCAGCCCCACGGAAATAAGGTGTGGAGGGTGGGGAGCCAAATTTAACTGTATAGTGCCCAACTAAGACTCAAAAATTGGGTCCGAGATACGTGTGCACACCTCCAACAGGAAGTACACAGGATGCTAGCTTGGTAAAGGAGGGTAGATTATTATCTAAATGGCAATAGATTGGGAGATGGGGAAGTGCAGAGGGACCTGGGTGTTCTTGTGCACCAGTCACTGAAGGAGAGCATGCAGGTGCAACAGGCGATCAAGAAGGCAAATGGTATGTTGGCCTTCATATCAAGGGGGTTCGAGTATAGGAATAGGGATACCTTACTACAGCTGTACAAGGTGCTGGTGAGACCGCATCTGGAGTATTGTGTACAGTTTTGGTCGCCCCATCTGCGGAAGGATGTTCTTGCCATGGAGGGAGTGCAACGGCGATTCACCAGGCTGATACCTGGAATGGCGGGAATGACCTACGAAGAGAGATTAAATAGTTTGGGCTTGTACTCACTGGAGTTTAGAAGATTGAGAGGGGATCTCATCGAAACATATAAAATTATGGCAGGCCTGGACAGGCTGAATTCAGAGAGAATGTTTCCAATGGCCGGGGAGCACAGAACCAGGGGCCACAGTCTAAAAATAGCGGGCAAATCATTTAAAACAGAGATGAGGAAGAATTTCTTCACTCAAAGAGTGGTGAGCCTGTGGAATTCCCTGCCACAGAGGGCTGTGAAGGCTAATTCAATAAATATTTTCAAGAGAGAATTGGATATATTTCTGAAGGCTAAGGGGATTAAGGGTTACGGAGAAAAGGCGGGGACGGGGTACTGAACTGGTAAGATCAGCTATGATCTCAGACGAAGATCAGCCATGATCTCATTGAATGGCGGAGCAGGCTCGAAGGGCCGAATGGCCTACTCCTGTTCCTATCTCTATGTTTTCTAACCACTGCTGCCAGCATGCAGAGCAGTGAGATGATGACGTGAATCAGTGTGCAGCATTTATTTGATACCACCGATGCCATTTTCCAACTCCACACTCCAGCCAATGCCAATGCATTAACCTCACACAGCTGAACACAACGTTAAATGGAATGAAGGACCCCTCACCACGCTATTGAAAGGGATCATTAACAAATTTCCCTCTAATTTTTATTTGGCCCAAGTGGCCCATTTAACAGGCTGCGCAGGCCATTCAAAATTCCGCCCATGCATGTTTTTTCTATTTAAAAGCTGGCTCACCAGCTGCACAGGATCTTCAGAGCACAGTGTGATCATCAACTACTTACAGGTTAGTTGCTGGATTATTTCTTCTGGTTGCTAGTGCAAATTTTGGAGGTTTCCCATGCTTGGCTCTCTTGCATGTCCAGCCATTCTTCAATATATTACAGCACAGATTCAGTTCACAAAGAACTCCCACCACTTCTTGCATCCACAATGCACCTCCCCTTTAGATGTGCAGGCTGTCTTTAAGTATCACGAGCCAGCCGAGATATGGGCACCCTGCTGATGCATGCAGCCAATGAACAGCCTGGGGAGCGGTGGCTGTACCCAGCAATCATGTAAAACAGCAGGTAGCACCTGAGCGGGAGCAGCGTCAGCAACATAAAGAGCAGGAGAGGAGAAGGCCCAGGACACAGCGGACCTGAGCGGCGTTTAAAAATACAAAAAAAACAAGGAGTGATGTCACAGGACAGCAGGTAGGTGATTTGTTGCTGAGTATTACAGTTTTTTTTCTTTAAACTAAGAGCTCGGGAACTATAACTAATTAATTAATATAACTATCAATAATTGTTAGATTCCAACTTTAAACAATTAAATAAGCTAATAAATAAAAAAGACTAGAGATGGCAGGGCAGGCTATGTGTCAGGACTGTAGTATGTGGGAGTTTGTGGACAGCAAGACTGCCCCAGATTCCTACATCATCAGGAAATGTCTGTGCCTTCAGTCACTCCAGCTCAGAGTCATTGAGCTGGAGTGCGAGATAGAAACATGCCGAAACAAAAGGGAGGGGTAGGAATTTCTGGACACTTTTATTCAGAATACAGTCACAACCCAGAGGAAAGCACAGGTTCAGGAAGGGGAGGTTGTGACTGCTAGGGAGAGGGGTAATGGGGACTTAGGAGATGTTGAGAAGGAGGTCCTGCAGACACTGGTCCTGTCCAACAGGTATGATGTGCTCGCTACCTGTGAGGACAAGGAGAAAGACTGCGGGGAGGACAGCCGCAAATCAGACCAAGGCACCATGGCTCAGAAGGCTGTCCAAGGTGGAGAAGAGCAGAATTGAAATGTAGTAGTGATAGGGGATTCTATATTTAGGAGGATAGATAGCATCCTCTGCAGCCAAGAACGAGAATCCCGAAGGGTGTTGAAGGGATAATTACAAGTCCTAGCACTTTCCGTGCTACCCCAGATCAGGCGCACTCCCCAGATGTTCACCTTCAGGCCAGAATAGTCCCCCAGAACTCTGTAACTTTTCACCAAAGAATGTACAGAGATTTGAGTTTGCAAGTTTGATACAGAAATGCTAATTTGAGACAATTCTAAAAATATATAAATTTATTAAAGAACTGACATGTAGTTAACAGCTGGTGAGTCCATCGCAACTTTAGAGTTCAAAAACAAATAGCTTACATTTCTTATTTCTCAGAGATCCTTATTTTCAAATCTTAACTTTGTTACATTTCTACATTTCTTACTTATTTCTAAATCCAGAACATCCATCAAAATCAAATTAAAAGTACCTCTTTGATCCCTGAGACTCAAAGTTAAAAGCTTATAGAGATGCCTCTGAAGAGTGAGAAAATCGCTTGGCCTGTTCAGCGACTTCTGACTTTCTGTTTGAAAAGCTCTTATTTTTATATTCTTTTTTCGTGGTTTCTCCTTTGAAGTTTTCTGCTGATGTAAGCTAATTATCTCTAGTGATACTGCTGTTGAATGCTTTCTATTATTACTGTCATTTCAGTTGCCAACTCTCAGACTTCTGTCTCTACCTTTAGGTGTTCAATGGTTGTCATAAAAACAATATGACAGCAATGGTTTCTATTTGATGCCATTTTTTCAAAATTCTTTCATTCAATTCTTAATATTGGCTTAACTGGTTTTAGCAGACGTCATGACTCCTAGTTGCTCCAAGTTCAATACAAAAACCATGTGATTGCTTGGTGTATCTATTGAAGTCATATCTTCAAAGTGTTCTATAGGTATCATATTTACAATATGTAAATTAAAACCACTTTAACCAGGGTGTTTCATGCATTTCTAGCTATCTCAATTGGTTGCATATCAGACTGTAAGATTCGTAAAATTGGACTTTGTATTAATAAGGGTCAAATGGCACAAGAGACCATGATTTTAACGACTGTTTTAAAAGAAGCCCAGGAAAAGGGGCATACAAAATGGCCGCCATACCATGTGACCGGCTTATTGGGACATTTTAAAATGGTTCCTGTAAATCCTCAGACAGTTTTGTGGATTCAACCCACAGCAAGTTCTGGAAGCCGTTTCTGAGAGAACGAAACCAGACCCACACATATACATATGGATTAGATGCAGATCCAGTCAAGATCGGCCTGGAGACAGAGGCCATCTAAATGTTGACCCAGACAAAAGGGGACAATTTCATGTTCATGAGAACAGCACCAAGGACTAGATAACGAAATCAGCAGGACATTAAAAACAATGAAGGTCATTCCAGACCAGAGATGGGCCTTTACCGGCCATCAAAAACATTTTAAAATATAATAACTACCCCGCTGTGCTCCCAGCCCGCCAAAAGTTAAACAAAGACTAACCTGATCTTGGGCGGGAAGTGGAAGCTTCTGGGGGAAAAGTATAACTGGAGGAGTTGGAGTTGTACAGACACTCACGCAGACTCGGGAGGTGGAAGGAGACACCGGAGTTGTAGTTGCGGAGACAGTTGGAGACAGCTACACTCAGAAACACATGACTGAGTGGCAGTGGGGGAAGAGGAGTCGCTTCGGCAGAAGATCAACAAACTCCTCTCCACCACCGGAGGAGGAAGAAGAATTAAGCCAACATCAGGAAGGCCGTTTGAAGCCGGCGTCCCGCCCCGGGGAAAACATCGGGAGATCATCGACCATCCCCGGGCCATTGCCGAAACGAGAGGCCGTCGACCCAACTCGGGAGAAGAGACGAAAACGAACTGAAGAAACAATGGGAGCCAGCCCAAGGCTCCTCTGACCGGGGTCGAGCCGACGATCCTCGACCCCGCCAACAGCCAGAACCAGCCGGTGTCCAGCCGCCCCCGACCCCCACCTCAGGAGAGAGGTGTGGCGCCGCTCGCTGGGGCTCCATGATCCACGTGGAGATGGAGCGCCTGAAAGGATCAAATGCAGACTGGTTCAAAACCTTGCACTTCCTAGTTGGATTGGTGAGCATGTTTCTGGCCCTTCACAATCAGATCTGGATAGGTTTAAGGGGGTGGATTTAAGGGTACAGTTAACATGAGTTGTCCCTCGATATTCCGTGTGTTTCCTTATTTCATGATGATCTTTGTAGAGTATAAGATGCCTGTATTTGCCTTAGTTAGTATTGTGTTGTTATGATTTGTTTGTGTTTTTCCCTCCCATGTACTCTCTTATCTGCTTGCATTTGATTTATTTTTCCTTATGCAATAAAATTTCATTTCGTTTCATCAAACTTGGTCTACCAGAGTTTTCTCTACATTGTAGTTCCTGCCCCAAAGTCCAGAGTATAGAAGCTAAGGGGCGAGTGGGTCGAACCACTCAAGGTTTTACTGTGCAAGAGAGAGAGGCGTCTAGTGAGAGAAACCTTTGCGATCTAAAACCCCTTACAAGACTTCGGGACTCCATATTTCAAGCTTAACATAAAAACTATTTGACCAGCAGGTGTTTCTTTTATTTGATGTCATTTTTTCAAAGGCACATGCCTCTTTTAATGTTTCTGTTTTTCTGTTCAATGTGTTGGTTTTTAACACTTTACTTGGGTCATTCCATTGTATTTCTCTGAAACACCAGACCTTTTGGAAGCGCCAAACTGCTATTTCAATAGGGCCATTGTTTTTTAGTCAAGAACCCAGTCCCATTTCAAAAGCTTGTGATTTTTACAACTTTGTTAACAACTGATCTTTATCTCAGAACCTGTATTTCTGTTTACAGCTTCTGTCTCTGAGGTTTGTTAGATTTTTAAACCCAGTTTCTCATGTTTTAATAATATCAGAATTTTCATAGAATGGTGTATTTTTCTGAACTATGGCTTATTCCTTCACAGTGTGTTACCTACCAGAGTAAGGGATATCTCGAGGAGGCTGGAGAGGAACTTGGAAAGGGAGGGGGTAAATCCAGTTGTTGTGGTCCATCTTGGAACAAACAACATAGGTGGGAACAGGGAGGAGGTTCTGCTGAGGGAGTATCAGGAGTTAGGAGCTAAATTAAAAAGCAGGACCACAAGGGTAATAATCTCTGGATTATTGCCTGAGACACATGCAAATTGGCATAGAAGCTACCAGAGCAGGAGAATTAACATCTGACTAAAGGGCAGGCATGGGAAAGAGGGGTTCCTTTTCATGGGACACTGTCACCAGTACTGGGACAGGAAGGAGCTGTAACGATGGGATGGGCTCCACCAGAATCGGGATGGGACCTGTGTCCTAGCAGAAAGAGTAAACAGCGAGTTAGCAAAGGCTTTAAGCTATTAAGATGGGGGGAGGGGTCTACAAGAATTGTAACCAGCCTAAATATACACAAAACAGGAAAGGAGAGCATAGGAATGAGTAAAGTAAGGGAGGACATTGATGGCCAGGGAATAAATAGAGTTATAGAACAGGAGTGTAAAAAGATGGTTAAAAATAAAGTGAAAGGAACTGCTATTAAAAATGAGTTAAACTGTCTGTACAGCAATGCACACAGTGTCCGCAATAAAACAGGGGGGTAGGAAGCAATCATGCATTGTGAGGAACCAGACATAGTAGGGATTACTGAGACATGGCTACAGAAAAAGCAGGACTGAGAATTAAACATTGCAGGGTATAACTTATTTAGAAAAGATAGAGAGGGAAAAAGGGGAAGTGGAGTAGCTGTACTTATTAGGGATAATATAATGGCAGTAGAAAGAGTGATGCAGCTATCAGCAAAACAGAAATAGAATCCATGTGGTTAGAGGTAAAAGATAATAAAGGATTAATCATACTAATAGGGGTAGTCTACAGATCACCTAATAGTGGAAGGGAGGTGGAGGAAGAAATATGCAAACAAATTAGGGAAATGAGTAAAAGACATAGAACAGTAATCATTGGAGATTTCAACTACCCCAATATTAATTGGACAGAAGGGGTAGGTAAAGGGAATAAGGGAATGGAGTTCCTACAATGTGTACAGGACTCCTTTTTAACCCAATATGTAAAAAGCTCAACAAGGGAGGATTCGTTATTGGATCTAGTAATGGGGAATGAAATAGAGCAGCTAAGAGAAGTAAAAGTAGGGGAACATCTAGGCAATAGTGACCACAATATAATACGCTTTAAGATAATAATTGCGAAAGACGTAAGTATGACAAAGACCAGGGTAATAGATTGGAGAAGAGCTGATTTTGAGTGGCTGAGAATAGAACTTGGGAAAATAAAATGATTGGCATACAATGATGTAGAACAGCAATGGGAAAGATTTAAAATGTTCAACAGATTCCAGGAAAAATGTATTCTGCTAAAAAACAAAAAACAAGCTAAACACTAATGAGACACCATGGATGAATAAAGCCATAAGGGAACAATTAGGGGTAAGGAAAGAGGCACACATTAAGTACATGGGCAGCAAGCAAGAGCATGACAAGAGAGAATACAAAATGATTAGGAGAGAAGTTAAAAAATATTAGGAAGGCGAAGAGGAACTTTGAACCTAAATTATCAAGGAACAAAAAACAAAATAGTAAAACATTTTAAAGACATGTAAATAAAAAAAAGGAAAGTCAGGATGGGAATAGGGCCATAAGGGATGGAGAGAATAATACCATAGGCAATAATAGAGAGATGGCAGAAATATTAAATAATTACTTTGATTCAGTATTTACCAGGGAGATAGAACAGGTAGAGATGGCATTAGATGATGAGATTAGTAATGAGATAACTGCATTTAAAATAAGATGAGGAGATATAGTAACTAAACTAATTAAACTCAAAGAAGATAAAACCCCTGGTCCAAACGGATTACATCCGCACATTTTAAAAGAGTCTAGGGAAGAAGAAGTTCGTTAGAAAAAGGTGTAATGCCAGAGGACTGGCGGATCGCTGTCGTAATATCTATATTTAAGAAGGGAGATAGGACATGTCAAGAGAACTATAGTCCAGTCAGCTTAACATCGGTGGTAGGAAAAATAATGGAATCCCTATTAAAGGAGAAAAATATAATAATAAATAGTCAGCATGGATTTCAAAAGGGAAAGTTTTGCTTGACCAACCTAATTGAATTTTTTGAAGAAGTAGACAAGGGTAATGTAGTACTGTAGATGTAATTTATCTAGGTTTTCAAAAGGCCTTCAATAAGATACTACATAATACACTAATGAATAAGTTCAGGGAATGGGAGGTCAGGGGACAAGTAGCAGAATGGATAGCTTGCTAGCTTCAAGACAGAAAGCTGAGAGTAGGGGTAAAGGGTAGCTATTCAGAGTGGCAGAAGGTGGGAAGTGGTGTTCCACAAGGATCATTGCTGGGACCACTGTTGTTCACAATTTATATTAATGATTTAGACCTTGGAATCAAAAACGCAATTTCTAAATTTGCAGATGACACCAAATTGGGGGGTATAGTCAATACTGAGGAGGACTGCAACAAATTACAAGAAGACATTAATAAACTTGCAGAATGGACATATCATTAGCAATCTATTACCCTGGTTTTCATCATATTTATGTCCTTCTCAATTATCATCTTAAAGCATATTATATTATGGTCACTATTGCCTAGATGTTCTGCCTAATTTTACTTCTCTTATCTGCTCTGGTTTATTCCCCATTACTAGATCCAATAGCAAATCCTCCCTTGTTGGACTTTTTACATATTGGGTTAGAAAGGAGTCCTGTACGCATTGTAGGAACTCCATCCACTTATCCCCTTTATCTACCTCTTCTTTCCAATTAGTATCGGGGTAGTTGAAATCCCCCATATTATTATTCTATGTTTTTTACTCATTTCCCTAATTTGTCTGCATATTTCTTCCTTCAACTCCCTTCCACTATTCGGTGGTCTGTTATCCCTAATAAGTACAGCTACTCCACCTCCCCTTTTCCCTCTCTATTTTTTCTAAATATGCTATACCGTGCAATGTTTAATTCCCAGTCCTGATTTTTCTGTAGCCATGTCTCAGTAATCTCTACTATGTCTGGTTCCTCACAATGCATGATTGCCTCCAGCTCCCCTGTTTTATTACGGACACTGTGTGCATAGCTGTACAGACAGTTTGACTCATTTCTAAGAAGATTTCCTCTCACTTTATGTTTAGCCATCTTTTTAGACTCCTGTTCTATAACTCTATTTATTCCCTTGCCATCAATGTCCTCCCTTACTTTATTCTTTCCTATGCCCTCTTTTCCTGTTTTGTTTATAATTAGGCTGGTTACGTTTCTTGTAGATCACAATGCCATAAAAAAGCAAACCAAGCACTCGATTTTATTCTAGAGGGATTGAATTGAAAAGTATTGAACATATGTTAAACTTGTATCGAACCTTGGTTAGACTACACTTGGAGTACTTCGTACAATTCTAGTTGCCGTATTATAAAAATGATATAGAGGCACTGGAGAGGGTGCAGAGAAGATTTACAAGGATGGTATCAGAAATGCGAGGGTATACAGGCTGGGTCTCTTTTCTGTTGAAAAGAGAAGGCTGAGAGGTGACCAAATAGAGGTCTTTAAAATCATGAAACATTTTGATAGAGTAGATACAGAGAGAATGTTTCCACTTGTGGGGAAGAACAAATCTAGAGGCCATCAATATAAGATATTCAACAAGAAATCAAATAATAAATTCAGAAGAAACTTCTTTACCTAGAGAGTGGTGAGAATGTCGAACTCACTACAACAGGGAGTGGTTGAGGCAAATAATATAAATACATTTAAGGAGAGGCTAGACAAGCATATGATGAAGAAGGAAATGGAGGGGTATGCTGATATAGTTAGATGAGGAAAGAGAGGAGGAGGATCGTGTAGATCATAAACGCTGGCATGGACTGGTTGGGCCAAATGGCCTGTTTCTGTGCTGTATATCTTATGTAATCCTATGCAAAGTTACCATGCTGCCTGTAATGCAATGAAAGGACATTCCCCATGCCCGTTTTCAGGTGTTAGCCAATTTAACCCCCAGGGTTTGCTGACAGCCCGTGTACACCATGACCTGGGTGGCCTCTCCCTCCCCTCACCTCCTCCCAGTCTCTGACTGTTGGCTACCTCCATGTAAGTATCTTTTGATTTCCCACTCTCCTGAAATACATCTGACACCATATTGGTTCAGCCGACTTTCAGGCAGCCCTGGTGAATCAGGTGTTAGGCTGCTTGCATAACCTAATGGGGGGACTAACGCCTGTTTCAGGACCCCTCTCAGAAATTTGTCAGCACTGAGCAGAGCATGCGCCAAGCAAGCTCCTGTCAATTCTTCAGATTCTGTTAAAAGGTCACCAGGAGGCCGCTAACAAAAAGATAAGAGACATAGGCCTAGAAATTCAGTATAGCCACGTTTGGGGCGCTACAGCCGGGCGCCGCTAAAGTTTGCGCCCGGCGCAACTTCGTGCCACCTTCGCCGATATTCAGTGGCATCGCCCCAAGAGGTTGCTGCTGTGCTAAAACAGGCGATGCACGACTATCATTAGGCGCTAAGCCGGCGGCCCGGGGCGAAACCCCCGAGGGCGGGCGCAGCGCAGGTGCGGCGAGTTGCTGATTGACGGCAGACACTCTGGCGCCGGTGAGCTCTTAAAGGGGGAGGGTGGATTTGTTTGCCCGCCACGCCCTGCAGACTGCAGCCGTGAAGCAAGGCCTGACCACTGCTGCTTGATCTGGACAATGCCCAGGACTATGGAGAAGGCCAGGGAGAGAGCGCAGCGCTTCAGCGACGGTGACCTGAGGGTGCTGGTTGGCGCAGTGGAGTGCAGGCGCCATGTTCTGTTCCCTGAAGGTGGCAGGAGGCCGCTGCCCAGCGGCTATCGGAAAGCCTGGAGGGAGGTGTCAAACAGGGTGACCTCCAACAGCGTGGTTGCCAGGACTCCTGTGCAATGCCGAAAAAAGTTCAACAACCTCACTCGGGTTGTCAGGGTGAGTACCCTTTCCAGTGTCCTCCTCATCCCTGCATGTGCACCTCAGTTTATGGGCAAAGGGACCTGAAAGCCCTAATGCCCAGCCCTCATCCAGCAGCTATGGGACTGTCATGAAAATCACTTGCACATTCTGCACTTTACACGCTGTAAAAGCTATTCGACCATGGGAGGCTGTACAGCCCAGATCAGGGCTTCAAACTGTCAGGGCTAGTCCACCATGGGAGGCAGTGCAGACAAGATCAGGGCTTCACACTGTGCTTAGAGGCCGTCCTTTCTCTTACAGGGCAAGGTGGCGCACAACCGAAGGCAGCAGCGTGAGACCGGGGGAGGCCATCCTGACCTCAAACAGCTCTCCGACCTGGACCAGCATGTGGAGCGCATTATGTCAGGCCGGCTGATTGGCCCCGTCGCCAGTGGAGATGCTGACCCTGTTCTGGGCCTCAATGGTAAGGGCATCACCTTTTTGGCCTATCTCTTTCCATTTGCGCCTCAGAACAGCATCCTTTGCCACTGTCGGCCCAATGCAGTGCATAGCAGCACTCATGCCTCCCTCGCTGCCACCCTGTCCTCACTATAAAGCAACTCTTGTGCCTTGTCCAACTCTTTCAAATGGAGAATCGCCAGGTGAGGAGGCGGGCCCTCAACCTGGCACTGTGAGTGAATCGGAGGGCGAGGAAGAGGAAGCCGGACCATCAGTGCCACCCTCAGCCGAGGCAGCCCATGGCGATGATGGGGACACGTCTTCCCTGGAGGGGAGCCGGGGGGAAGGATCGGAGGAGAGTGAAGCTCCGGGGCCCAGCGGCCTGCAGCAACGCGGGAGGGGTGGGGAAGCTCGGCGGCCTTCTCCCCAGAGGGTGAGTGCGGCCTCCAGTCCTGCTACGGTGAGCGCAGAGGAGATGCGGCTCCTAGAGGAAATGGCCGTCCAGGCTGAGCGCAGGCACACTGAGCTCATGGCTGCAGTGGCAAGGATGCCTGACTCCATAGAGTCTCTGTCAAGGTGTGTGCAGGAATTCGGAGCAGCACAGGCCAGGAGTCTGCAGGACTTCGCGGCAGCACAGGCGGCTTCCAGCCAAGTGCTCAGTCGTGCCGTCCATTCACTGGCTGGTGTCATGCAGACACAGACCAGGGCCACATGGGCACTAACTGCTGCCACCCTCGCTGGATCAGCCAGGCATCGCCAGGGCACTCGCCGCGCAGCAGCAGCCCAGCAGTCTGTTCTTCAGCAGTTTGCTGCGCATGCATCAGTGCTGGCCCGTGCGAGTGCCAATGTCTCAGGCGACCAGGGAGTACCTGTGATCTGTCAGGTTGGCACCATTCCTGCAGCCGACACTGCCACTCCTCCATTGCAGCTGCCACCAGCCGCTGGACAGACTGCTGCTGCCCAAGCAGAGTTGGAGCAGTCAGCAGCCGGCCCCTCCAGGGCCAGAGCTGGTCCAGGCTGACCCCCAAGGGCATCTGCCGTCTCGCCATCTGACCCTCAGCAGCCTTCCCCCAGCCTTGCTGCAGCCACTGGGGTACCATTGAGGAGGAGCTGCAGGGCGGGCAGGGGCCAGTCACGGATGCGAAAGGCATCACCCTCGCAGGGCAAAAAGTAGAAGGTCTGGCCAAATGCTTTGTGTTTTTTGAATGGCCGAGACTGCTCGATTTGTGTTTTTTGGGGGGGCTTCTCTCCATTAGTTTGTTATGTGGGAAGGGCACAGAGGTATCAAAGTAATAAATGTTCTTAAATTGCACTGTCCATGCTTTCTTTTGGAAGTCCTGGTTGCCCTGCTCGGCTGAGGGCTTGAGGAGTGGCTACATTCATCTTGTGCCACACAAGCCATTCCCTGAGAGGGGGCCTAGAAACGACGTTCAATAAGCCGCCGATGGGCGGCCCTTGCACTTGCTGCCTCCCTCCTGTGCTGGTCCTCCTCCTCCTCCTCCGCCTCCTCCTACTCTGGTGGTCCTCCAATGTCTGGTGGCAGTGGCTGAGTCCTGCGGATAGCCAGGTTGTGCAGCATGCAGCACACGACCACGAAATGAGAGACTCGCTCAGGCGAGTACTGTAGGGCTCCTCCGGAACGATCCAGACAGCGGAACCGTTGCTTCAGGACGCCGATTGTTTGCTCAATGATGTTCCTGGTTGCTTGATGGCTCTCATTGTATCCCTCTTCAGCAGGGGTGCTGGGCGCACGGAGCGGGGTCATCAGCCAGGTGCACAAAGGATAGCCTTTGTCCCCGAGAAGCCATCCTCGTGGGTGAGGCTGGGCCTGGAACATGTCTGCCACAGAAGTCTGGCGCAGGATGAAGGCATCGTGGCTGCTGCCTGAAAAGCAGGCATTGACAGCTAGGAAGATCTGCCTGTGGTCACACACCAACTGCACGTTGTGCGAATGGTAGCCCTTCCGGTTGCGGCAATCCTCGGCATGCTCTAGAGGTGCCCGCAAAGCCACATGCGTGCAGTCAATTGCGCCCTGCACCATGGGGAAGCCCGCTAATGCTGCAAAGCCCAATGCACGCTGTTGCTGCTTGACAAGGGCCATGGAGAAGGAAATGAACTGACGTCTCCTTCTGAAAAGGCATTGGTCACCTGGCGGATGCGGCAATGTACGGCAAACTGGGAGATGTTGGAAATGTCCCCAGCAGCGGATTGGAAGGAGCCGGTGGCATAGAAGTTGAGAGACACCGTCACCTTCACTGCCACCGACAGAGACGTCCTGCTCCTCAGCTGTGGCTGCAGATCTCCGCGAAGCAGGTGGCAGATCTCAGTGACCACCGCCCTTCGGAATCGCAGCCTCCGAACACACTGCTCATCAGACATGTTCAGATATGAGAACTGCTGGCGGTATACCCTGGGTGGGTAAGGCCTCCTTAGCCGACGCCTGTTGCCCCTTCTCCCTCTGGCCATGAATGCCACTCTCTCACGGCGTCTCTGAGCCCTTTGAATGCAATGGAGAAGGCCAACGTTTGCACCCATTGCAGCCCCCATTATATGTTTCCAATCAACGCTATGGCTCTGAAGTTAAAGACAAGTGCAAAGCTGTGGCCTGAAGCCACAAGTACCTGTGCGAGTGTTGAGCCAAACCAGAAAGCTCTCTACCTTTGTCTCTCTGCAAAGATCCATCTCTCACAAAGAAGGAGTGTTGCAAAATGGCTGCCATTTCTACTGCAGGAGGAGTGCCCTTTAATTAGCGCTCGCCACATCCCGCAGCGACTGGGAACCGTTCCCCTCTACCAGTCGCTAGGGGCGCCAGGCGCGCAATAGGCCGGCGCCACTGAATTTCCGGTTTGGGGCGCACAAAGGGCGTTGCACGATGAAATGACGTCAGGATCTGCGCGCGCAGCTGAGCGCGCGCAAAGGCTTTGCGCCGCCGCTAAATCTTTACTGAAGTTGGGGAGAGGCGCAGATCGCGCAGCGCCCGGCCGCTAGCCGCCTAGCATCCCACATCTCCTCCTCCTAAGGCGCTAGCGGCTGGCGCAAACAACTGAATTTCTAGGCCATATTTTTAACTTAGTCTTAATGTGGACCCAGGAGAAGCAGAAGAGCTCCTCCTGGCTCCACAGCACCACTATGGACCGCTGACAGCCTACACTCACACCTCTCCTGTTCCTTTTCCCCTCCCCCCAAGCCCCAAGACCTACCTGAGGGCCGCTGGCAGTATCGCAGCTGGCCCAAATTGGAGAGCTGGGAACCGGCGAGCAGCCAGTTGGCTTCCGCAGCTCACCGGAATTACGCTGATGAGGCCTGAGGCCCAATTCCGGACGAGACTCGAGTCTCCGGCTTCTGGCGCACACTGTGAGCGCGCCGACCATTTTGGGCCTGAAACTGAGCCTACACTAGTTTCTGGTCTTGTATAGCAGAGCTGCTGAACATTTTTGCAGTTCAAATTAAAGCCTCTGCTGTGCAAATGGAAATCAATAATTTGTATGTGTATGAGGCAGCCTTGGTTTCACTTGATATTCGGACTTAATAAGGAGATCATTAGCTAGTCCATTTCCCATATATTAGTAATTAGATTGTCAGAAGTTAAAAGGAAATTTGAATGTTAAGCACCATGAGAAAATTCAGGTTTACCTACCTTTGGGTTTTCCAGAATTGAAGTCAGGTATTTATTACATGTCTCACCCGCCTCACACATAGAGAAAAAGATAAACCTCACACCCTTTTGACAGCTTGACACTAATTGGGTTATATGCATGTGTGGGAAGTCTCAGAGAAGATCAGCTTACATTATGTAACTTATACTGGCCATTTGAACTCTCAGCAATAAATAGATTTTTAACTTATAAGTTACAATAACCATTTTTTCCACAAGAAAAGAGCATTGTCTCTCAATGGTTTGCATTAAACAATCAAAACCAGATTGTGCAATATCAAAGAGGATAAGAGAAATAAATATGAAAAGTAAGCCAGTAATGAGCTCTCTTACCTTCAGTACTGCGATTGATGCCTTTTTGACAGCTCAGTGAGTTTATTCAGTGAGTAGCGAAGGCAAACAGACCAGGAAGATCCCAGGTACAATCTGCAGCCTGCGCTCAGTAGGCTGATCTCAGCCAGGGTAGTGGAAGGGGCAGTACAGCTGACCTCAAGGTCTTTGGGCTAAGAAGGGTTAAACTGGCCAGTGTAGCCACTCCTGATTGTTATCTGGAAAACACTGGGAGCAAGTACGTGCCCTGACCAGCTTGCCAGCTAGGCTTGCATGTGAACTAGGAAAGGTGTCAAAGGGCAAGTGGTATCTGTAGAACCTGAAGGGTGGAATGTTATGGACTACATGTAACTAACGTCTCGACAGGTGCTCCTGGCAGACAAAGCTCCAAAGTGGGAATGTGCAATCGGAAGATTCACTCTCATATCCCAGCAAGGAGTCAATACCTGCAATAGAAGAAGGCAAAGGGGAGGAAACCAGTGAGAAAATAAAGAAAATAACATGACTGCTGTTGGCAAAATCAGCCTCCTCCAGTGATTAAAAATATTCTGACAGGACAAAGAATTATAGTTTGAGACTGCAGTGACATTTTGCTAAAAATATTCCCAGAAAATCATTTTCAGTTTTGCCCAGTCGCTGCAGTGAGCAGAGGCATTTTTCATGTGGAACATGCTCTTTCTTTTTGTTTTGGTGGTGCTTCATGGTGTGAGTACGTGTTAGTAAATTTGTGGGATGGAAAATAGGTTCCTGTTCCAAAGGCTAAAATTGATGAGGCAGCGAGGTTGTCTTTTGATCTGTGGGACATGGGCATAGATCGGAGTTGCTGAATTTTGATTCATCTGACAGCAGTGAAATGCCCTAAGTGAAGTAAGCTTGGTGGTGGGCAGTAAGCCAGCAGTACAACGCTCCCCTCACACACAACACTAATTGGCACTTGTTTGCCAGTTTTATTAAGACAAACAACTAGGAATGTAGAAAAACAAGGAATGGAGGTATGTCCCATTTCTTCTTACTAACCCAGCTAGTTGTGAATTCCACTGAGTTCAAATATTCTCCTAACTCCAGCTTCAAATACAAACTGCTGCTAAAGAAGTCAGAAGCGCACAGTATGAAATGGCTACGAGATCCAACACTCCGAGGGAAAAGCAACGCTCCTGCAGAGTGCATCTTGGGAATTCCAAGCTCTTGATCCATCTATCTTTTTGGCTTAATGGACAGAAGATTACAGGCTGCATGTCCACGGTTTCAGATGCCATTCCCAAGGGCGCCCCTTTCCGCAGGGCATGTTGGATGGTGGAATGGCCCCCATTATATGGCCAAGTGAATGTCTTGTAAGCTTCCATCGCTCTTGTGCCATGGGACAGTTCTGACATCTTGTCCAAATGATTTTTCTTTACTAATGAATCTGAGTAATAAGTATTTGTGGGCTATCAATATGCGATTCCACCCCTAACAGCCTTGGGTACGCTGTTCAAACAGGTCTTGGATAATGATCAGGGACAGGACTGCCATCTGGTTACTCCCCCCACCCTTAACTCAGGGGGATTGAAGTCAATTGTAGTACACCACTGCTGCCTCAGCCAAGCCAGCTAACTTCATTCCTCTCAACTGCCCTGTTTTAATTGGAATGCCCTAACAATAAACAGGCCCGATTAAAAAAAAAAAGCAGCAAAAGTGTGCAAGACTTCTCAACCAGTAGGTTGGGCTGATTAGTCAGTCTCACAGAAACCACGCACATGCCTCAAACAGTGACTCAAACTCCATCCTTTTAACATGCTGAAGGCTGACTCAGATTGAACCTGTAACCTACCTTCCAAATCTGTATGGATCACTACCACATCACACAGTGCATTCATCCACCAATCTTTCAGGGCGCTTGAGAATGAATTGACGGACTAAAAATAGTTTATTTTCCGGCTATTAAACTTTTGAATCAGCCTGCATATTTTGTGTACAATAGTTGAAGTCAAGTCAGAAAAAAAATGAAGATGGACTGTATAAATGTCATTAACTTGACCTTTTCCCCCTTCTTTAAGAAAACCATGGACTAGAAAACCATAATGCTCAACTGCTCCATAACATCACTTTTTTCTGAACAGGTTATAGGGTTTTCTTTGAAATCATAATTGTCTGTTGTAGCCAAGCATCAGATAAAAGAACTATCTATAACTAGTACAATAGCAAAATACTGTGGATGCT
This sequence comes from Somniosus microcephalus, assembly GCF_052327205.1. Classification (NCBI taxonomy): domain Eukaryota; kingdom Metazoa; phylum Chordata; class Chondrichthyes; order Squaliformes; family Somniosidae; genus Somniosus; species Somniosus microcephalus. The sequence goes on from NC_140997.1 coordinate 151,869,697, forward strand.
GGAAATCTGAAATCTGAAATAACAACAGAAAGTGCTGGAAACACTCAGCAGGTCAGGCAGCATCGAGGAGAGAGAAACAGAGTCAATGTTTCAGGTCGAACCCTTCGTCAGAACTGGAAATGGAGAGGTTGTTAAGCAGGAGCAGGAAGGAGGGGAGGAAGGAAGAAAAGGGACGGTCTGTGATAGGATGGAAGGCAGGAGAGATTGAATGGCAAAAGGGATGATATCACAGACCTTCCCTTTATTCTTTTCTCCCCTCCTCCCACCCCTGCTTAAAAATCTCTCCTCTCTAATCTTTTCCAGTTCTGACGAAGGGTTGGACCCAAAACGTTAACTCTGTTTCTCTCTCCTCGGTGCTGCCTGACCTGCTGAGTGTTTCCAACATTTTCTGTTGTTATTTTTTATTATCTATAACTAGCCTTTAGCAACTTTAAGAGGAGCACTCAAAAACAACAGGAGGGCTTAGTTCCACCCACTTATCAGCCAATGAGGTGGAGGCGGAGCAGGACTTATGACAGGACTCACAGCCAACAGTCTATTTTACAGCAAAGCAAACAAAGTTAACTTACATTTTCTGTTTAAACAGAGTCTCTGCCAACTGCAGCAAACAGAACTCGTACCCAAAACTGCAGCAACTTCTCCCAATAAAAGCAGGATTATTTCTCCAGCAAAATGCAGTGAGTGGAGGATAGTTACATAGTACAAATTATGTGGAGGATTGTTATACAATACAAATTACATGTGTAAAATCAATCCCTGTCACTTCCAGCAGTGTTGTCTCCAGGCGTGAATGATGGGGGAATTACCCAATCATCAACATTCTGGCCGGGAATAGTGGTGTCACTATATGCTGCCATTCCCCTAACAGAGAAATTGTATTCACCTGATTTGCCACGGTGATCAGCATTTTATGAAAGAAAATCACTGCCCTTTTAGCTCTCCTTTGCTCCTGAGTTAAATTATTCTTTCAGACTGCTGGTTACAGCCAGCACAGGAGAAGACATTTTGGATACAATATCCTCTTCAGTAACAAAAGTTCACTTCACTGCCATGCAGAATTGATAATGCTAGCCACCCGCTGACTTTCTTCATTCACAATGCCAGTTATTAGAGAGGACACTCCATTGAAGAGGCAGGCTGGATTTTGTCAATGGGGATGTGATGAAGGTGGGACTCCCACTTTTTGGGTTGTAGTCCCGCCTCCATCGATTTCTGGCCAACCCATGTGATTTTCCCTTGATTGACCTTGTTGAGCACGCCCAACGGGCTCAGCAGCCAATTAAGGGACACCCGGTTGCAGGTGACGTCAGAGATTGACAGTTCATCTGTCAAGAGCTTTTGACAGATGACATATCAGCATTTGACAGCTCTGTGAAGCTGTCAAACACTGACAATCTAACTTCTAACTTGAGTCCTTCTCCACAGACTCAGTTAGAAATCTCCCCAGAACAGAAAGCAGAGGCTGCAACTTTTGACAGCTTGCAGCCATTCTGCTTTCTATGCCGGTTAGATGAGGGACTCCCGAGACCTGAAGGAAGGAAACCTGCATTAGTAAGTAAAGGTAAGTAAAACTTATTTAAACTCTTTGCACACACCAAACACACTTACCTCTGCACTCATGCACCCATCACTCACCTGAACACCGGATATTTCGAACCCTCCAAGCCCTTCAGCCCGACGGTCCACCTCGCTAACTTGGCATGGTTTGGAGCCATCGGGAAGCCCACACTTCAGGGCTAAAAATAGGGATTAGGCCAAAAACTGCCTGTTAACTACCTGTTACCAGGCAGTTAATTGGCACTAATCCGTTTCTGCGCTTCGGGGAGGCGGCTCCCAGCACAGGTCGGGTACCCGCCTCCTGGGAAATGGGCAAGGAGGTGGGTTGGGGGCGGGAAGAGTTTGTGCCCCCCAATTCTGCAATTTTAACACCTCACACGCCCCCATTCCTGCCTCCACAGCCCTGGGAAATTCGAGCCCGTGGTGTCCCTTTCTAAACAAATTTAAATTTTAAATAAAGCAACAAGGATCAGTGAATGAATGAAAGGCACCAGTAAATACACAGGATTCATTTTATTACTATTCAGCAGCCATGGGGAAAGCCCATGGTTCCAGATACTAGGAGAGAACAACAACAATTTGCTTTACCTTTAGTGCAGTAAAATGTCCCAAGGCGCTCCACAGGAGCATAATCAGACAGAAATTGACACCGAGCCAAAGAAAGAGACATTAGGACAGGTGACCAAATGCTTGGAGAACAATAGGGGTTAAGGAGCATCTTAAAGGAGGAGGGAGAGGTGGAGAGGCGGAGAGGTTTGGGGAGGGAATTCCAGAGCTTAGAGCCTAGATGGCTGATGGCACGGCCGCGAATGTTTGGGCGAAGGAAGTGGGGGATGCCCAAGAGGCCAGAATTGGAGAAATGCAGATTTCCTGGAAGGTTGGAGGGCTGGGAGAAGGTTACAGGGATAGGGTGGGGCAAGGCCATGGAGGAATTTGAACAGAATAGAATAGATAGAGTAGGTAAAGCACTGATTGGACAATAGGAAGTTTGTCTGTAAATTTATTTTACATTTTAGGCTTTTGTAGCAACAGAGATGATTAGACATCACCTTTAGAGGAATCAATAATACATCAAGATGGGTTAGCTCCTCTCATCTGCCATTTAGTCATTAATATGATATTTTCTATCCTTGCCGCAGAAGGAGCAGTACTAGATTCCTGGTATTAACCAATACATGAGATTACTGTTACCTAACCTATTAGTCTTGTAAACTATATTTAAACATTGCAGAAGCCTGAGCTCAATGACAAGGTTTAAAGAGATTTAGAAAATTATAACCTATAAAATATTTATTTATAAGTCACGTGGCAAAGTAATATTTGGAAATGTTGTACGCTGAAACTATAGAATATGCATTCACCACAAGGGACTTCTGTTTATGAATCTGTTTATAATTTTAACACATATAAACACTAATCTTAGATACAAAGAATACATTTAGCCCTTGATTTTCCTTTTTCTCTGTGGTAATTTTCCACAACGTCATATTTTCAGTATTATTGCCATATTATTTGATTGACATTAGTAGTAATTTTACAGTCACAGTTGAAAGCAATGACAACAGAAACTGTAATACACATGAGTTGTCACTGAAATGCCCCATATTGTTCACAAAGCAGTAGAAAGCCCAAGAGGGCCAATGTCTGTAAAATAAATGAAATATTATAATGTGTAGATAGCTTGGTAATGAGTTTAATATTCTTTCACTTGATGGAAAGATGTTAATCTCACCGGAAGCCATTGCGTGGGAGTATTGCTGTTTGTATTCAGATCCAACAAACCTGCGATGATATCTGAAATTAGGGAAGAATTAATTGATCTTGATCAGTCTGACAGCATGATATTTACGCCTGGCATGACACACTGGAGAAATTCACAGGAACAATTCCCTTTCTGAATTGAGCTTCAGTGGCCAATGTATTAAGAAATATCCCATTTAGAAATTTACGACACAGGACTTGGTATTACATCGAGCACCATAACTCATATATTGAATCTGATCCATAAGAGCAAAGGCAGCTACAGTAGAAAAATATAGGCACTATTTTAACTCTTAATTTGGGAAGAATGTTTTTTTCCAATACAAATAAACTAGCACAAATTTCACAGTGTGTATTGGTTATTGTTTGTGATCAGGAAGTAGAACTGCATTACAGATTCATGACTGGGCCGTTACCCAACTCTATCATAGATAAGCATCGGTAAGAATATCTTATGCAACTTTGAGCACAGGCAGACCAGACTTGATGTGAATGGCTTTTAGGGTCAGACAGTTTGTAAAATTGAGGTGGAAGTTTTTCCATTGGTAACCACACTCATGCTGGCTAGTATCAATTACAGTTAGATGGACTCTTTCTCCTATAGCTATACAAGCTAGAATCAGTTGTTACACTCTTGCCCCTGTGCCAGAAGGTAGAGGTTCAAGTCCTACTTCACCACTTGCAATGCCATCCTCATGATACATCAAAGTCCCACTTCACTGTTAAAGTTGTTGTCAAAATTTCCATGGTGCTATTTGAAGAGGAATATTCCTCTCTCAGCCAATACCACCAAAAAATAGACTCACTGGTCCTTCGTTTCATTATTATTGTTGCACTCTTTTGAGATGTTGCTGTGATGAGGTACTAGAAAAAAGAAAGTATTTATTTTTAGGTTAAATGTTGTCTGTTGGTTTGTCCAACAAGAAATCATTTGTCGCTGACATGACATGAAGCATCCAAAAAGTGTGATAGTCAATAAGATTTAATGGAAGCCAGAAACATGAATTCACTAACCACTCATCTTCCAGCTCAGAGATCAGATGAGAGGCAATGAATAACAAGCAATATGAAATGTATTTGAGACCAATTACAATACAGAAGTATGTTGTGACAAGATTAGCTAAAATGGCTCCTGGTCTCCCCAATGCCTCCAATCCAATGCTCACCTTTGTATTTAACTACCTTCATGAACTTGCCCTTCCCTATCCCTGTAACCTCCTCCAGCCCTACAACTGCCCCACCCCCAGAACCCTCCGTTCCTCCAACTCTTACTTCTTGTGTGTCTTTCCTCAGTTCGCTCCACCATTTGTGGTTTCAGTTGTCTTGGCCTCAAGTTCTTAAAGACCCTCTTTAAAACCCACCCCATCATCCTCCTCATCTCTCCTTCTTTGGCTCGGCATCCATTTTTGTTTGATTGCACCTCTGTGAAGTACCATGGGATGCTTTTCTATTAAAGGCGCTATAACCAATGGAAGCTGTTGTTGAATAGCGATGTAAATATTTGTCTGTTGCATCATGAACTACAAAGCAACATCAAATCTAATAGAAGTAGGAGGTGGGCTCAAGGCAATGGGGGAGATGCAGAGTGAGGACCAGATGCTTTCTCATTACTTATATTTCATGAGCATATAATAGGCCTTGTGTATCATGGGGAGCAAACCTTATACAGCTTGGTGAATATCCTCGATAAATAGTCGCCAGGAATTTCCTCAGGAATTCTCCCGATTGGCTGCCGTAACTTCAATAGTGCATTCGTGCATCTATCCGGGGTTTCCGGCGAAGTTACTGTGGCTGATCGGGAGAACCCTCACAAGGAATTTCCCAGCGAGTGGATTATCCATCAGTAAACTGTTCCTGTCTTCATGATGTGGAGCCCATACATTTGATACTGCAGTGAAACTACTTGTCATATGACAGCAAGCCAAATGACCATAAACGTGGCGCCAAATTGAAGAGAGTTAGCAATGGAAGAAAAAAAAGACTGGAGAGAGAAGACATCATCTCAATTACCAAATTCAAATGGGTGAAATGGGGTCCATTTTCAATGCCTTCGCCTGGTGTTAACGGCCTTAAAATGGTGACGGTAACCTTACCATCTCGTTACCACCAGTGATACAGCTGACTCCAATTTGAAAGGGGACTACCACTGGATGTCCAAAGCGCCCTCCTGTTTCAGGTAATATGTCCCTTTTAACATGGAAATTGGGGCCTATGACACAAATAGGACCCCGATTGTCATTTTAGGCCTATTTTGCACCCCGAAGCTTGCCTACAAAATTTAACAGAAGTAGTGGCCTCAACATTGCAGGGGCTTCTTTGTGCTCTGCTGGTCGGTCACCCAAAAGTCAAAATCGCCCACCCCCACATATCGTCGTTTGTTGACTGAGAGTGCACTGTGCTCCACAACATACACTTCGACCTCTGGTAACTGAGACAGTGATGTCATCAGAACATTTGCACTTAACATTTCTCAGAAAATAGCTCCGAAAGTTACGTTGGGGAAAATGAGAATCTGGATCTCCATCCGCCAATATTTTACATAATTGTTCATAAATTTGGAGCACGTATTTTGATTGTGTTTTTGTTACATATCTGTCAGTACAATTTCATTCGGATACAAACTGAATACAGTGCTGATGAGATGTGCATAAAACTCTTTGCGGTGTTAATCTTGCTTGGACCGACAACAGTGTATGGTAGCTGTGTTATATAGACATGGAGCTAGGTGTTTTGGAAGTTGTGTGGCGGTTTTGTATGCATCGCACAGTTTGAGCTCCCATGATGGAGACATCTGGTTAGAAACACAAAGTGAGGCTCTCACACCAGAACAATATCTGAATGGGACTGTGTAACAATGCTGTGAGTCTGTTCAATATACAGCAATAAGACCTGAATAGAGCCAAACTTCTACTGAGCGAATGTATTGTAGAGGAAATAATAGCCAAAGAAACAATACTAGCTTGACTGACTTTTGGGATATTTTTCCAGAGTACTAACCACTGCAGTGTTGAGGCAACATTAAATCGTAAAAGTGTGAAAGAAAAAATAACTGGGATTGTTTTTTAGTGATATTGTTTGCTACGGGAAAAAAGGCCCCATCATTATTTCAGGATGCTGTTTACTGAGCATTACTGACTGGCTGTTTGATAGAAAGGAGGTTGTGATAAGTTCAAACGCAGCCGCAGCAAATAGTCAGCACTATTTGAAATTGTTCAATTGTTAACATTGATTCAATGATTATATAATTTAAATAAGCTGTCGCATTCGCTGCTTCTTAAGGCTCTGAGCTTGATTTAACATTTGTTTTTACTGAGTACTCAGCAAAAAGGAAAGATTGTGAGCTTAAGGTTGCTTAAAGCAGGTGAATGGGAACAAACACTTCGATAAAATGCAATCATAAAATCCTGTCAATTTATAGACAGAGATTATGGGGTAGGTGTTCTTCTGTACCACTTGGGCCTGATTATCGTAGACAGGTAAATCAGGTGAGGAGGACTGCACGCTGGTAATGGAGCCCGGCTGATTATAGAGGCATTGCAGAAGGTGTAAAAAAGATTTACAAGGATGTTACCAGAACTGAGAGGTTATAACTATCAGGAAAGACTCAACAGGCTGGAGCTCTTTTCTCGAGAAAAGTGAAGGCTGAGTGGGTGACCTAATAATGGTCTTTAAAATTATGAAGGGATCCGATAGGGTAGACGTAGAGAAAATATTTCCATCCGTGAGGAAATCCACAACTAGGTTGTCATCAATATAAGATAGTCACTAATAAATCCAATAGGAGAAACTTCTTTACCCAGAATAGCATAGATGTATTTAAGGGGGAAGCTAGAGGGAGAAAGGAAAAGAAGGATATGCAGATAGGACGAGATGAAGTAGGATGGGAGGAGGCTCAAGTGCAGCATAAACACTGGCATAGACCAGTTCGGCCAAATACTGTAGCCTGTTTCTGTGCTGTTAATACAATGTAATAGTATGATATAAATGGATGGAAAATTGGGCGGGATCCGTTAAGGTGTGGAAACCTACCCATCTGAACTTCTGTTCAGCACACCGCCCAGGCCCTATGATTGGAATAATTGGGCTGAATTTTAATGGGGAGGCAGGTTGGAAGCGGCGGGGGTGGGGGGGGGGCGGTGGTTGCGGCGGCGGGAGGGGTGCGGGGTTCTGAAGCTTGTGAAAATGGGTTTCCTGCAGGCCCTGCCAAATTTAACAGCAGGGCCTGATTTGCAAGGGGAACCTCTGTTTCCCACCCGCAGCCACCCAGATTGAGAGGCTGGCTGGCTGCGGGCAGGTAGGCCTGTGACACTAGGCTGCAGAGAGGAGGGAGGGAGGGATCACATGGGGGCGGCTGGAGGAGCACCGGGAGAGCTGGATGAGCAAGGGGAGATTGGTAATGATCGGGGGCCGGGAGTAGCACGACGGGGGAGGGGGGAGGATGAGGATTGGGGGCCGGGAGCAGCACGGGGAGGTGGGTTTAGGGAAGGATCGGGGGGGCTGGGAGCACCACAGGGTGGGTGGGGGTGGGCGGAAGGTTGGGGGTGGTTGGAGAACGATTGGCGGCTGGAGGAGAGAGGGAGGGTTCGGAGGGGCTGGGGCGGGGGGTGTTGTTGGGGTGTCAGCAACAATCAGGGGCTGGAATAGGATTTGGAGACAGGAGGAGTTGGGGGGGGGGAGGCAGACGACTTCGGAGGGCCAGGAGGAGCACGGGTAGGGGGAGACAGACGACATCAGAGGGCCAGGTGGAGCATGGCTAGGTGGGAGGCAGACGACATCGGAGGGCCAGGAGGAGCACGGGTATGGGGGGAGGCAGACGACATCGGAGGGCCAAAGGAGCATGGGGGGAAGGCCTCATGGTGGATTTAAGTGGCCTGAGCGGGAGGGGGCGATCGGAATTCTTGGGGGGAGGATCGCAGGCCTCGTGGGAGGGTCTCCGATCGTGGGGGGTGCGTGAGGCAGGGACGCTAAATCCAGGAGGTAAGTGTAAAGGCACTTAACTCCTGGATCCAGCAGTCCTTGCTTTACTTAAGCTGGCGGGTTGCAAAACCCAACCAGCTAAAGTTAAATTCAAAATGGAGGTTAAAGCAGAGGTTTCTAGCCTCATTACAATATTTAAATAGATGACCCGCCTCCTGAGAATGGGTTGGCTGCCCGCCGTCCCCCGCCCCCCCCCATCCCACCGCTATTAAAACCGGATGTGGGCAGATTGGAGGCGGGTTCTGGTTGGGATTCACATTTTTAACACTGTAACTTCCCACATGACCCCTACCCACCTTTTTTTTCGGTTAGAATTGCCCCCATTGACATTCATTAATATATTAGGTACATTCCATTGGGTTGAAGGGCATTCTTTAGTATAACAATAGAATCATAGATTGATACAGCGGAGAAGGAGGACATTCGGCTCATCATGACTGTGCCAGCACTCTGAGAGAGCTATCCAATTAGTCCCACTCCCCTGCTCTTTCACTATAACCCTGCATGTTTTTTCCTTATCAAGTATTTATCCAATTCCCTTTTGAAAGTTATTATTGAATCTGCTTCTACCGCCCTTTCATGTAGTGCATTCTAGATCACAACAATTCGCTGTGTAAAAAAAAATCTCCTTATCTCCCCTCTAGTTCTTTTTCCAATTCCTTAAATATGTATCCTCTGGTTACTGACCTTCCTGCCAGTGGAAACACTTTCTCCTTATTTACTCTATCTAAGCCCCTCATAATTTTGGACACCTCTATTAAATTTCCCCTTAACTTCCTTAAGGAGAACAATCCCAGCTTCTCTAGTTTCTCCACATAACTGAAGTAACTCATCCCTGGCAGTATTCAATGGAACAATACTACAGATACCTATACTTTCATGGCATACACTAGTAGTTGTGTTATAATATGAGTTCCATTCCATTCAGTTATGTGGTAAGTGAACTGAAATTTGGGAATTGTTCATTCAAAGAGTAGTTTCATTGCATTCAAATTAACTAGTGCGTTAGTTTGGGGTAAAAATTCCACCTCTGGTCCCAATGTCACTTCTCGGCTTTTGATTGTCCATCTAATTGCAGACAAGGCAATATAATCAGCAAAAAATGAAGCTAATGGGCAGGATTTTCATTGGGCCATGGAGGTGGGATTGGAGGCGTGCGGGTGGTTAAAATTGCAAAAACTGGTGGGTGGGCCTGACCCCGCCTCCATCCCGCCTCCACGCAATTTTCAAAAATTTGTGTTTGATGGTCCTGTCTCCGTCCCGCCTCCAAGAGGCGGGATAGGCCGTTAAGGTCCTTAACAAGCACTAAATTGCCTCTATGATGCCATTTTGAATGGCCATTGCGATTTTAATCATTTTCCCATGTAAAACACGCCTGTTCTGAAACACGACGGTGAAACCTGGCGGGAGCACAATTGGACTGCTGACTAACAGCTGCAGGTCAACCATTAAATAGGAGATTTTATCAGCCAGCATTTGCAGGTGGCAGGACTTTGTAGTCTCAGGTCTGGGGGAACTTTTAGAAGGCATAACCACAGCTGTGGAAGTTTGGAGCCTGACACCCATCTCCAGTGTGACCGCCTGGGAAACCCCTCTCGCCACCTTCACTGAGCACTTCCTCAACAGAGACATCTACCAGAAGCATGGGAGCCATTTATTTCCTCCCCTTCTGGATATTAGATGAGGCCGAACAACAGCAGAACAACAACAGCAGCCCCAACAGCAGCAGCAACAACAACAGCAGCCCCAACAGCAGCAGCAGCAACAGGCGCGCCAAGCTGCTGCTCACCCACCTGAAGATGCACAGGCCAGAAGAGGCCAGCGCATGGCAGCCCGTCGGCACAGGAGATACCCCCCAAAACAGGGTCTACAGACACAGCGTCAGCTATCTCAACATGTCTGAGCAGCAGTGCCAAAGGCGGCTCCGACTTTCACGAGAGGTATTGGGTGATATCTGTGCAATGCTGCAACAAGACCTGCAGGCCAGAGGACCAGGTGGACAACCCTTACCAGTGGCCGTCAAAGTCACCACCGCACTCAACTTTTTTGCCTCCAGCTCATTCCAGGGATCAGCAGCAGACATCAGCGGCATCTCCCAGGCGGCCGCACACACTTGCATCACGCAGGTAACTGATGCCCTCTTTGCCCTCGCGCACAATCACATCTATTTCACCAAGGATCAACCAAGTCACGGCGCATGTGGTTGGATTAGCTCATCTGGCAGGCTTTCCAAGGGTGCAGGGCATCGTTGACTGCACATATGTAGCCCTTAAGGCACCCCATCGCAATCCAGGTATTTTTGTCAATCGCAAGGGCTTCCACTCCCTTAAAGTTCAGCTGGTGTGTGACCACAAGAAGGAAATTTTGCATGTTTGTGCCAAGTACCCTGGCAGTTGCCATGACTCCTTCATACTGCACCAGTCTAGTGTGCCTCCGCTATTCAGTCCGCCAGACCAACTTAACGGATGGCTACTTGGAGACCCGTGTTCTGCTCCTCTTGCTCCATGTGGGAAATCAGGGACGCTGCCAGTGTCCCTGACGACCATGTGTGCGGGAAATGCATCCAGCTGCAGCTACTTGCAGACCGCATTGCGGCGCTCGAGCTGCGGGTGGATGAATTTTGGAGCATGCGCGATGCTGAGAGGCTCGTGGATAGCACGTTTAGCGAGTTGTTCACGCCTCAGGGTAGGGCAGCACAGGGGGTGACCATCAGGCGGAGCAACAAAGGCAGGCAGGTAGTGCAGGGAACCCCTGCGGACATCCCCCTTTCAAACAAGTATACCGCTTTGGATATTGTTGAGGGGGATGACTCACCAGGGTAAGGCAGCAGCAGCCAACTTCCTGGCACTGGGGGTGCTCCTGCTGCCCAGGAAGGGGGGAAAAAGAGTGGGAGAGCAATAGTGGTAGGGGATTCTATAGTAAGGGGAACAGATAGGCATTTCTGTGGCCGTAGACGTGAATCCAGGATGGTTTGTTGCCTCCCTGGTGCCAGGGCCAAGGATGTCACTGAGCGGCTGCAGGGCATTCTGGAAGGGGAGGGTGAACAGCCAGTGATCGTGGTCCACATTGGTACCAACGACATAGGTAAAAAGAGGGATGAGGTCCTGCATCAAGAATTTAGGGAGCTAGGTAACAGATTAAAGAGCAGGACCTCAAATGTTGTAATCTCTGGATTACTCCCAGTGCCACGTGCTAGTAAGTATAGGAATGGGAGGATAGAGCAGATGAATGCGTGGCTAAAGAGTTGGTGTAGGGGGGAGGGTTTTACTTTCCTGGATCACTGGGCCTGCTTCTGGGAAAGGTGGGACTTGTACAAGTCGGACGGGTTGCACCTGAACCAGAGCGGGACAAATATCCTTGCGGGGAGGTTTGCTAGCACTGTTGGGGGGGGTTTAAACTAACTTGGCAGGGGGATGGGATACAGAGGGGAGCTGAAATAGGGGGGGATGTGCTGCCAATTATAGAGAAAAAGACAAGTCAGCTTGGTAGACAGGGCAAATATATAAGGGCAAGGCTGGATGGCATCTATTTTAATGCAAGGAATCTTGCAAATAAGGTGGATCAACTGAAGGTGTTGATAAACACATGGGAGTATGATATTGTTGCTATCACGGAGACATGGTTGAGGGAAGGGCAAGACTGGCAGCTCAATATTCCGGGGTACAGAATCTTCAGGCGAGACAGAGGGGGAGGTATAAGAGGAGGGGGTGTCGCAATATTAATTAAGGAGTCAATTACTGCAGTAAGGAGGGATGATATATTAGCAGGGTCCTCTAATGAGGCCATATGGGTGGAGCTTAAAAACAAAAAGGGGGCAAGCACTTTGCAGGGAGTGTACTATAGGCCTCCAAACAGTCAGGGGGAGATAGAGGAACAGATATGTAGGCAAATCTCAGAGAAATGTGCAAATAATAGGGTAATAATAATGGGGGATTTCAACTTCCCCAATATTAACTGGGATAGTCAGAGTGTGAAAGGCTCAGAGAGTGTAGAATTCTTAAAGTGCATCCAGGAGAGCTTTTTGAGCCAGCATGTAGAAAGTCCTACAAGAGAGGGGGCGGTACTGGACCTAATTCTAGGGAATGTGGCCGGCCAAGTGGAAAAAGTGCTAGTAGGTGAGCACTTTGGTGATAGTGACCATAATATGGTAAGATTTAAGGTGGTCATGGAAAAGGACAGGGATGGGCCGGAAATAAAGGTTCTAAATTGGGGGAAGGCCGATTTTAATAGGATAAGGCAGGATCTGGCCAAAATGGACTGGGATCAGTTACTTGTAAGAAAATCCGCATCGGAGCAATGGGAGGCTTTCAGAAGGGAGATTGAGATCATACAATGGCAACATGTTCCCGTAAAGGTCAAGGGTGGTTCCAAAAACCACAGGGAACCTTGGATGTCAGGGGATATACGAGAATGGATTAGGAAAAAAAGGAGGGCTTTTGGTAGATACAAAAGGCTAAAGACGGAGGAAGCCCTAGAGGAGTACAAAAAGTGCAGGGGGATACTTAAAAAAGAAATTAGGAGATCAAGGAGGGGCCATGAAATAACACTGGCAAGCAAAATAAAGGAAAATCCGAAGATGTTTTATAAGTATATTAAGGGTAAGAGGATAACTGGGGAAAAAATAGGGCCCATTAGGGACAAAAGTGGCAATCTGTGTGTGGAGCCGGAAGATGTAGGAGGGGTTCTAAATGAATTTTTTGCATCTGTTTTCACTATGGAGAAGGACGATGTAGACATAGAAATAGGGCGGGGGGACTGTGATATGCTCGAACATATTAACATCGAGAGGGAGGAGGTATTGGCGGTTTTAGCTGGCCTAAAAATGGATAAATCCCCAGGCCCAGATGAAATGTATCCCAGGCTGCTGTGTGAGGCAAAGGAGGAGATTGCGGGGGCTCTACCACATATATTCAGGACCTCTCTGGCCACAGGGGATGTGCCAGAGGACTGGAGAACCGCTAATGTAGTACCATTATTCAAGAAGGGTAGTAGGGAAAAACCGGGGAACTACAGGCCAGTGAGCCTAACATCAGTGGTAGGAAAATTATTGGAAAAAACCCTGAGGGACAAAATTTGTCTCCACTTGGAGAGGCAAGGATTAATCAGGGATAGTCAACATGGCTTTGTCAAGGGAAGATCATGTCTGACTAATTTGATTGAATTTTTTGAGGGGGTGACTAGGTGTGTGGATGAGGGTAACGCAGTGGATGTGGTATACATGGATTTCAGTAAGGCCTTCGATAAAGTCCCGCACAGGAGACTGGTCAAGAAGATAAGAGCCCATGGAATCCAGGGTGCCTTGGCACATTGGATACAAAACTGGCTTAGTGGCAGAAGGCAGAGGGTGATGGTCGAAGGTTGTTTTTGTGACTGGAAGCCTGTGGCCAGTGGGGTACCACAGGGATCGGTGCTGGGTCCCTTGCTGTTTGTGGTCTACATTAATGACTTGGATATGAATGTAAAGGGTATGATCAGTAAGTTCGCGGATGATACAAAAATTGGTAGGGTGGTAAATAGCGAGGAGGGTAGCCTCAGTCTGCAGGACGATATAAATGGGTTGGTCAGATGGGCGGAACAGTGGCAAATGGAATTTAACCCGGAAAAGTGCGAGGTGATGCACTTTGGGGGGACTAACAAGGCAAAGGAATACACAATGAATGGAAAGACCCTAGGCAAGACGGAGGGTCAGAGGGATCTGGGTGTGCAAGTACACAGATCCCTGAAGGCGGCGGAACAGGTGGATAAGGTGGTAAAAAAGGCATATGGGATACTTGCCTTCATTAGCTGAGGCATTGAATATAAGAGCAAGGAGGTTATGATGGAGCTGTATAAAACACTGGTTAGGCCACAGCTGGAATACTGTGTGCAGTTCTGGTCGCCACACTACAGGAAGGATGTGATTGCGTTAGAGAGGGTGCAGAGGAGGTTCACCAGGATGTTACCAGGGCTGGAGTGCTTCAGCTATGAAGAGAGACTGGGCAGATTGGGTTTGTTTTCCTTGGAGCAGAGGAGGCTGAGGGGGGACATGATTGAGGTGTACAAAATTATGAGGGGCATAGATAGGATGGATGCTGAGGAGCTTTTTCCCTTAGTAGAGGGGTCAATAACTAGCGGGCATAGATTCAAGGTAAAGGGCGGGAGGTTTAGAGGGGATTTGAGAAAGAACTTTTTCACCCAGAGGGTGGTTGGAGTCTGGAACTCACTGCCTGAAAGGGTTGTGGAGGCAGAAACCCTCACAACATTTAAGAAGCATTTGGATGTGCACTTGAAATGCCATAGCATACAAGGCTATGGGCCAAATGCTGGAATATGGGATTAGATTAGACAGGGCTTGATGGCCGGTGCGGACACGATGGGCCGAAGGGCCTCTATCCGTGCTGTATTACTCTATGAAAGGGCTATCCCCTGAGGACGTGGCTAATGATGCCATTGACGAGACCATCCAACAAAGCTGAGGAGAGCTACAACTCCAGCCACATGTCCACCAAAGCCATAATCGAGCAAACCATCAGTTTGTTGAAGATGCGCTTCAGATGCCTGGATAGAACAGGTGGAGCCCTGCAGTACTCAGCAGCCAGGGTCTCCAGAATCGTCGTGGTTTGGTGTGCACTTCACAACATGGCACAGCGTCGTGGCTTGCAGATTCCTGAGGACCAAGTGGCTCCTCACATATCCTCCCCAGATGAGGAGGAGGAGGGCGAAAATGAACATCCCGCAGAGGCCCATCAACCAGCGGCAGCAGTACGCGAGAACATAGCTGCCCGGGATGCAAGCACTTTTGCCTCGCATCTTCTTACCTGAGCATCGACAATGGCCACGAACCAGCTGATTCCTAGCAATTTGACCGCCTTACTGACAATTGTAAGTAATTCTAAGCCCTCAATGTGGAAGTCCCATTCGTGAAATGAGACTCGCCACAACTACAGCAGTAGCCATCAGATTTTTTATGTACATGATTCATACGATGGCTTTTACACACAAAACTTCAAATTTCACCCAAGTGATGGTTAGATCTCAAGAGTTTAATAACCTTGCTTGTATAACAATTAAAAGATTACGCAGGAGACAGAGTTCAGTTAACAGCCAACACTTTCAAGAGAGTCTTCTCAACTTCATGCACTCTATTTCCCATAGCGCATTGCACATCACAACTACGGTAAGCTATGTGGGACAATTCAAATACAACATTCAAAATACACAACATCTCCTCCCCTCTTACATTAGATGTCCCAATAGAACCACAAAATTTTAAAAAACACAATAACCTGGGAGTGAGGGTAGACTTCCTCCAACCATGGCTATACCCATGGGGATTATTCTGCCCCAGATAAAGGGTAAGCCTCTGAACTATAAGTATCTGGTAGGATACCGGCGGTCAACCTGGCTCTCCAGTTCATTGTCTCTCACAGGTGATGTCAACACAGGTGTTGGCAGCTGAGGTGCCTGTATACAGGTCTCCCTTGCTGATGAGATAGGGGCTGAAGTGGTTGCTTCCTCAGAAGGTGAGCCTCTCGGTGTAGAAGGCGGATAACCCACAGCGTCACCCAATGGCAGATAAACTGCTGTTGGTGGTTCAGTGGGTGTTGCTGCACTTTGTAGAAGCTGATCGGTGTGTCTCTTCCAGACAATGTCCTCGGGTGTCTGTAAAGTGTAGGATACTGGACCAGTCTGTGCAATGACAGTAGCAGGAACCCACTTAGGTCCAGCACTGTAGTTCCGTGCCAACACATGTTCACCTGGACTGAAGACTCTGTCTTTGGAGCGTTGTTCATGTCGCTTGATCTGCTTGTCCTGCTGATACTGCGCCACGTCTTTCACCTTTGGCGGTTTCAGCAGCTCAAAGTTGGTTCATAGCTCTCTTTTGAGCAGTAGAATGGCAGGTGATGCTTTTGTGGTCGCATGTGGTGTGATCCTGTAACTCAACAGGAAACTATTCAGGCGCTGTTGAAGCGTTCCCTGGCCTTGCGATGCCTTTAGAGAGTGTTTCATGGTCTGAACAAACCTCTCAGCTAGACCATTGGTCACAGGGTGGTATGGTGCAGCCCTGATATGTTGTACGCCATTCACCTGCAGGAATGTAGCCATTTCTTGTGACACCCACTGTGGACCGTTGTCTGAGACAAGTTGCATCAGAGATCCAAATCGGCTAAACACCTCACCTAACTTCTCGATGGTCTTCTCAGCGGTGGTGGACCTCATTATATCAACCTCTGGCCACTTACTGTGCGTGTCAACAGCCACCAGGAACATTCTCTCCTCGAATGGACCTGCAAAGTCTACATGAATGCGATGCCATGCTTCCTCCGGAAAGTCCCAGGGGTGAAGAGGTGCAAGCTGTGGCACATTACGAACTCTCTGACATGAGGAACAGGTTTTAGCTTTGTCCTCAATCTGTCCATCCATACCCGGCCACCAGAAGTAGCTCCTCGCTATTTCTTTCATATGAACCATTCCGCAGTGTCCGGAGTGTAGTTGCTGTAACACTGGTTTCCGTAGCGATGGTGGAATAACCACTCTCCTCCCCCACAGCAAACATCCAGACTGCACCGACAGTTCATTTCTCCTTAAGAGATATGGTTTCAGGTTTGGTTCATCGCTGTGAAGCTTGCCCCTGACGATAATGTCCAGCACTGCAGACAACACTGGGTTGTTTCTGGTGTTTCATCGGACCTGTGTCGAAGTAACAGGTGCTTTCTACACCTGCCTAAAATAGCAGATGTCCATGCTATGCGTCATAGGCTTGGTGACAGGCAGCGGCAACCTGGAAAGACCATCGGCGTTGCCGTGTACATCAGAATTGCGATATCTAGTGTCAAAGGTGTGTGCAGAAAAGAGCAGCGCCCACCTTTGCATTCTGCTCGCAGCAAGTGACGGAATCCCTGTATGTGGCCCGAAGATGGTTGTGAGAGGGCGGTGATCTGTTAGTAGGGTGAACTGTCTCCCGTACAAATATTGGTGAAACTTGCGAACGCCAAAAACGATGCTCAGTGCTTCTCATTCTATTTGGGCGTAGTTAGTTTCAGCTCTGTTCAAAGTCCTAGATGCGAATGCTATCGGCTTCTCTTCTCCGTTTGGCATGACATGAGAAATGACCGCTCCCACACCATATGACGATGCATCGCAAGCTAACTGTATTGGTAATGAAGGGTTAAAATGCGTCAAAGCCTCTG
This sequence comes from Somniosus microcephalus, assembly GCF_052327205.1. Lineage (NCBI taxonomy): Eukaryota > Metazoa > Chordata > Chondrichthyes > Squaliformes > Somniosidae > Somniosus > Somniosus microcephalus. The sequence goes on from NC_140997.1 coordinate 151,887,162, forward strand.
ACTTCAGGAGCGTGTCCTTTGCTGTCATGAATGCCTCCTGGCACTTGTTAGTCCATACCCACTTCTTGTCTTTACATAGCAACCAATGCAGCGGCCTCAGCATCGAGGCTAGGTTTGGTATGAACCGTCCATAGTAGTTCAGTAACCCTAGAAAAGAACGCAGCTGGCTGATATTTTCAGGTGCTGGGGCATCCACGATTGCCTTGGTCTTGGACGGTACCTTGTGAAGGCCTGTGGCATCGATCACATGACTGAGGTACTCAACTGATGCCTGAAAAAAATCGCATTTATCCCTGCGAACTCTGAGTCCGTAATCCCTCAGTCTCTGTAGCATTGCGTCCAAGTTACGCAGATGGTCTTGGTCATCACACCCAGTAACTATGATATCATCTAAGTAGCACTGGACTTCAGGCAATCCACTAAGGATCTGGTCCATAGCACATTGGAAAAGCGCTGGAGCTGATGTAATTCTGAAAGGAAGTCGACGATACCTAAATAGGCCCTTGTGCATCATAATACTGAGCATTTCTCATGACTGTTCATCCACATGCATTTGCAAGTAGGCTTGACAGAGGTCGATTTTGCTAAACTTCTGGCACCCAGCAAGTCCTGCAAACAAATCATCAATATGGGGAAGTGGATATTGCTCCACTGACAATATAGGGTTAACAGTTACTTTAAAATCTCCACATATCCTAACTCCAGCCCCTTTCTTGAGCACTGGTACGATGGGCGTTGCCCATTCACTCACGCTGACTGGTTCTGGTACTCCGCTTTCAACTAGAGCTTCTAAGTCAGCTTCGACTTTTGGTCTGATGGCATAAGGTACGGGTCGTGCCTTCATGAACTTGGGTTTGCTATCCTGCTTAATACAAAGCTTCACAGTAATATCTTTCATGCTACCCAGCTCTCCATTAAAGACTTCTGCATGTTTCTTTAAGATGGCGGTTAAGCCTGGATCATTGTTTGACATCATGTAGACTGATGACCAGTCTAATTTTATTCTCTCCATCCACGAACGTCCCAGCAGGGAGGGTTAGTCTCCTTTAACTACGTAGAGTGGTAACTTCCTAGTTTGTCCATTCAACTGAACTGTGACCTCAGTGATACCTCTCACGGTTACTCTTTCACAGGTATATGTCTTTAATGCTATGTTAGCTGGCTGAAGTGGAAGGTGCTTTAATGTCTTTTTGTAGACTGTCTCTGACATAAGAGATACTGCTGCCCCGGTATCGATCTGCATTCGCACAGGCTGCCCCTCTAACAAGGGTGAGACCCAGTAGCCATGCGAATCCCCAGCTACAGTCAGCACGTTCAGTGATAGTTCCTCCTCTGAAGTGTCACTTGCCTCTGTTTTGATCTGTTCTACAGAGCGGACGTGCTTCTTTGTCTTTTGTCTGAGTGTTTTTTTTCTTCCTTCCGTCTTTGACATTTTCTCTGTGTCCTTTTTATTTCTGCATGCGCACTGAATATGTCCCTTTTTACCACAGCTGTGGCAATCCATGTCCACACGCCAGCATGCAGACGCAAGATGCCCCGTTTTGCCACAACGGAAGCATGGCCCTTGGCTCTCTGTTCTTACTTTGTGCACTTTTCTGTTGCACCCAACTGTTGAGCTTCCTTAGCTGCCAATCCATGGAAATACTGATTTCAATGGCCTTTTGTAGAGTCAGATTACTCTCCGTTAATAGTCTCTTATGGCTTCAGTTCTCATACCACACACTAGCCTGTCTCTTATAGTTTCATTTAGCACGTCATTAAACTCACAGTGCTCTGATAGTCTTTTTAGTGCAGCTACAAACATGGTCACTGTTTCTCCTTCTTCCTGGTTACGTCTGTGGAACCTAAACCTCTCAGCTATAACTAGGGTTTTGGGTGAAAAATGCCCTTTTAGTATCTCCACAATTTCGCTATATTGTTTAGTCCCTGGTTTATCTGGATGCACTAAAGTACGCAAAAGATTGAAAGTCTTTGGTCCCATCACAATTAACAATGTAGGTACTACTTTGTTCCCTCCAATGTCATTTGCTTGTGTGAAGTATTCAAATCGTTCTGTGTATGAGCTCCATTGTTCAACATTCTCATCAAACGGTCCAATGTTTCCGATAATTCCAGCCATTTTCCTTCTCTCAGGCTCCTAATTATCATTCACTAAGGATCGTTCCAATATTGAACTCAACTAAAATCACTATCAGTTATTTTGTGCTTCAATTCACAGATCATTTCACAGTTGAATAAATGTCCTTCCCGATTTATTCACTGCTTTTCCTCCCCTTCCTCAAGTCGTTAGTACCTTATACGCCGTCTCGTCTTCCCGCCATTTCAATCTCCTTTATCCGCGAGCCAGCCTCACTTTAATTAACTCTCCATGGCAAAAATAACAGTGTTAAGCACGTAAAACCCGACTATCTTCCGCACAGCAGAGCCACGTAAGTTCAGACGTCCTCGTCGTCACTTTTGTTAAATCTCAAGAGTTTAATAACCTTGCTTGTATAAAAATTAAAAGATTACGCAGGAGACAGAGTTCAGTTAACAGCCAACACGTTCAAGAGAGTCTTCTCAACTTCATGCACTCTATTTTCCATAGTGCATTGCACATCACAACTATGGTAGGCTATGTGGGACAATTCAAATACAACATTCAAAATACACAAGAGTGACTACCCTTGTGATTATTTGTGCAGTATCTTTCTCATATGTTTGCTCCTATGTGGTGCTTCCCCTGTGGCTTCAGCAGATGTGGAGGCCCCTTGCTCAGATTCTTGCTGCTCCAGTCTCGACACTTTTGGCGGGCATCCTCTTGGGTGGCAAACCTGTGAGGACTCCTCAACAGTCTGCTGCTCCTGCGGCTGTGCAGGGGTTGAGACGCCAATCTCAGTTGGGTGTGGACTCTGGTGGGGCTCTGACCGAGGGCTCTGCAGTGGTATGGAAGTGTGAACCCTTGGAGAGGAGCCCCCACTTCCTTGATGTCTGCCACCAACTTCCCTCTCATGGGTCAGGTCCCCCTCAGCGCTTGCAAGTGGCCTGAGAGCACCTTGCTGCACATCAGGGGGGCCATGAGGACCCGTATCTGTACTGACAGTCCTACACAGAGGGACTGCCATGAAGGTCTGGTTTCTCTGTTCAATAGCTGACCATCGCTTCTCCAGAGATGTCAGTCTATTCTGTACACTCGCCATGTTTTAACACTCTGGCGACTTAGCACCTCCATGGCCGTAGCCATCCTCTCGTCTATTGTAGGCATCCTTTCCACGGAGGTAGCCATCCTTTCCGTGGTGATGCGTTCATGTGCCAGCAACTCCACAAAGGCTCTGCTCATGTTAGCGAGGGACTCCTCCATTCGCTCCACACTCACAGTGACCCTGGCGACACAACCTGCCAGAGACTCCTGCATCTTTTCCTGGAGTGCCATCACCGCTGATACTGTGGATGGACCCAAAGGCAGAGGGTCGACATGCAGCTGAGCCGAGCTGGCAGGGTCCTGCGCCCTCCAACTAGGACGCTCCACTACTGCCCCTGTCTCCACAATCTGCTGATGCTCACTTGTAAGCTGTGATACACCAGGTGGCAACACTGCCCCGAAGGTCCCACCGAGGTGTGCGTGTCTGCGCTGGGGCTAGGTGCGCTTAATTCTGCTGACGCTGTGCCCTCAGAGATTGCAGCTTCCTCTGAGGAGTCTGGAGGCTCAGCCTGTTCCTCCTGGCTAGTGGGGACGGGTGCTTGCGATGGTCCAGTGGGGGAGTAAAGGAAAGAGTCAGAGATGTGATGCCAAGGTTACATGCACATTGCAAATTGCAGATGATCATTAGTCCATCTGTTAGAGCTTCCAAAACATTATCAGCGACTCATGCAATGCCAATGAGAGAGATGGAAAGCTATTCTGTCACCAGCTTGGTGTGATGCACCCGTCTGTCCGTCCCCCACTTGCGCATCCTTCTCCACTCCTATGATCTCCAGGACTTCCTCCTCCCAGGGGGTGAGTTGGGCTACTGATGGTCGCCCTCCTCCTGTCCTCGCTCGTTCTCTTTTATTGTGAGCTCTCTTTTCCTGCAATGAGGGAGACAAGTGGAGGTTGAGTGAGAATGAAGGAGTGTGTGTAGAGAATCCATAGCATAGATGCTTAGAAGGAGACAATGATGGAGTGAGGTGGCAAGACCAAGGGACCTCGCTGTGTGTTGTCTGTTGTTTTCATAGCATCAGAGTGATAGGGAGTGTGAGGGCTGCATAGTCAAATAGTTAGGTGAATGTGACCATAGAGAGAGGGGGAATGGGTAAGGGTGCATGGATGCCAGTGTCAAGTGGGATGTGGAGGAAGAGATTGCTAAAGCTGAGTGCTGGTGAGGGAAGGCAATGGGGATCAGATTGAGAGTGATGAGAAATTCATACTCACTTATCCAGTGTGCTGAAGGTCATGAAATCGCTTCCTGCACTGTATCCAGGTTCTGCGAGTAGCCAATAAAGAGTTGACCTCCTCTGCCACTTGCAGCCACGCAGCCTTTGTCTGCTGGGGAGGCTTCTTCCTCCCTGATGAGGGGAAGAGCACCTCCTTGTGAGCTCTTGCTCCCTCCACTAAAGCCTGCAGGGCAACGTCGTCGAAATGGGGTGCAGACCTCGGTCTTTCTCTGGCCATTCTGCTTCCAGCTCCGTGTATCAGCAAATGCCAAAAGGTTGACAGTCTGCAGAAGAAGCAAGGCTTCTTGCAGACCTTAAATGCAGCTGCAATGATGACATCATCGGAGGCAACTTTCAGACTGGAGAAACTCAATTGCCATGGGCTCCCACATGCTGGAACTCAATTGGGCAAATTAGTAAAAATAGCATCAATCTCCCACATCGCATTAGATTCATGTGGATAACACAAAATGTGGATTACACGACACCAACCCTCACCTGAATGAAAATTCAGCCCAATGTGTCAACCAAAATATATAATTTGGCACTCACCTTTAAGAAGCCGAGTCATCACACACTGCGGCATTTCTTTCAAATGTGCAAACAGCGTTGCCGATGAAAAATAGGTTCTGCTGCTAATCGGGCACACAGAGAGGCTGCAAAATTGCCAGTGAAGCGTCACAAAGTTGAGGCTTCCTCTCCCACTCGCCAGCTGTGATAGGATGATCTTTTAGCTGCTTCTCTGCAGTATGAATCAAAGGATTTACATGCTAAACCTTGGAAAGATTGCAACAAGAATTGAACTGTTGTAATGAAGATCTTAACATGCTTCAAGCAAGTAGTCAATATTTAAGAATTTGATACTGTAGTTTAACGTTAGATTTGTTAGCCTGGGGATAGTTTACTGCAAATTTCAATAACTATGTTATTATATTGGCAAATGCATGGGTGGGTAATAGTGGAAACTTTAATAGAACTATAACTAAGCCATAACATTTATATAACAACTTTGAGTGTGGTAAAGAAGATGCTTCGTAGAGACAGAAAGAGCCATGAACAGTAAAGGAGAGATAGAGGAGGGGACCAGAGGCATCTTTATTGAGGTAGATTTTGAGAAGGTTTTTCAAGATCAGGAGTGATATAGCAAGGTGAAGAGGTTTACAGAGAGAGACTGTAGGCCCAGCCAGCTGAAGGCTCTGCCACTGAAGGTGGAGGAGATGGAGGGAGAGAGGCTAAGGAGCCCAGATTTGGGAAAGTGAAGGGTACATCCTACATATAGGGCTGGAGGAGGCGCCAGAAGTAGCCTCAATAGTCAAGGTGAAAAAAAATCCATGAGCCTCTCACAAGGGCATTGGAGGTAGAGAAGGAAGCAAACAACAGCAATAACAACAACTTGATTTTATATAGCGCCTTTAACATAGTAATATGTCCCAAGGTGCTTCACAGGAGTATTATGTCTTGTTTTGCACACTTTGTACAAAAATAATAAATTGCAGGACAATGGAGTATTATAGTTTAACTCTTTTATAAAGCATTAGGGCCTAGAAATTGGGTATAGCCCCGCCAGCACGTTTGCGCCGAAAATTTTGCGCCCGCCGCGGAGCCAGTTGTGCCCGCCCCATATTCACTTTCAGCGCCCCAAAGCGGAACCGGGCGCTGGTACAGGGTGTGTCTGCCCCGCTTGGGGCGCTGAAAGTGAATTTCAGCGCTCCCGGTACCGCTACGCCACCCGATGCGGTGCGGCAGGCTGCGGTACTGCAGGCCTCCCCCTTCTCTTAAGGGGGAGGTGCCTGCAACGGCCGGAGCCCCGATTGCAAGTGCCGGCAAACGAGCCCGGCACAACGGAGAAGTGCCGGGCTCCACGGAAACCAGCCGGCAATGCCGCGGGGGGGTGGTGGAGGAGGCCGGGGAAGGAGGTGCGGGCAGGCGGCCGCCGAAAAAGCGGCCGCCCCGCACCTCCACCTTAACTTGCGCCGCTAAGGCTGCAGTAAGGACCCGGTCTCCCGATGTTGTTAGCGCCCGCCACGGAAGAGGCGGCCGCTACTGAAGATGGGGATCGGCGTGGTTTCGGGCGGTACCGGGGCACTGCGCACACCGATGACGTCATCGGTGCCGGCGCAGCGCTACCAGCTAACGCCGATGTTAGGGCCCACCTAACTTCGGGCGCGACGCAACTTCCGGCGCAACCCACTCTTTCGCCCCTAATTGGGCGCAAACGCAACTGAATTTCTAGGCCTAGGTCTGTGATCTTACTCATAACAGCACAGTGGGGAAAAGGTGGCGTTAGGACCCCTAGCCTGGGCCTTCAAAACAATAGAAGTCCTTACAGGTGCCTGCAGGCCAATGACAACTCAGCATGTGATCGCATGTGAATATAATAGGTATTCCTTACAGATGCCTGCAGGCCAATGATAATTCAATATGCAAATGTTACAGCCCCCTTTTAAAAGAAAAATGTTATGCATTACTTTTAAACCTTTCTTCTACATAATGTTCTCGGTAGCATAAACATATAAGTAAACTCAGCATTTAACTAGCACTGAAAACATCTCAATGTTTCAATAACGATGTACAGTTTTATTTAGGGCAGCGATCCGCCTACACCCTTTGACAGTTCACAAGTCAAGGATAACTCTAGGCTTGACCTCTCATCCCGACCTTGTGTGGTATGGAACTGAGCATGGTCCTGAATCGGTCAACAATTCAGGTTCAGGTTTAGGTTCAGGTAAGTATGATGTGTTTTGTGTATTGCTCTGTTCATCATACTCTGTTGAACTGATCCTCTCGTCGGAATGACGATGTTGTTCCTTGGTGTTCAGGAGGTGCCTGCGATTGCGGTGGTACACCTGTCCTTCTGGGGTGTGGATGTGATACGATCGCTCAGTGTCAGCTGGCTGGATGACGACTGCTGGCTTCCAGTAGTCATGCTCCTGGATTCTGACGGATTCTCCATTGTGCAGTGGCAGCAGTAGTCTAGCTGACCTGCCATAGTAGCTCTTTTGGTGTTGCTGTCTCTGTACACGTTTTGCATGCACTTACTTGCAGCTGACGACCTCTGGCTGCAGCTGCTGGTTGGTGCTTGGAAGGATTGAGCGAAGTCTGCGGCTCATCAACAGCTGTGCTGGTGACTTGAAGCTGTCAGCCGGAGTGTTGCGGTACTCAAGGAGACTGATGTAGGGGTCTCTTTTGTCTGCTTTGGCTTTGTCCATGAGTGTTTTTGCAATCTGGACAGTTTTTGTAGCAAGGCCATTACATTGAGGGTAATGTGGGCTTAATTTGACATGCGTGAAATCCCATGCCTTGGCAAACGACTCGAACTCTTTTGATTTGTATTGGGGGCCATTGTCTGAGACTAAGGTCTTTACAATGCCATGCCTGGCAAAGGCTGCCTTTAGCTTGTGGATCACAGCTGCAGATGTGGTGCTGTGAAGCTTGTCCAGTTCAAAAAATCTGCTGTAGTAATCAACAGTCACTATGTAGCCCTCGTTGTTCCATGTGAACAGATCCGTTGCCGCGACCTACCAGGGCCTGTCTGGGATATGGTGAGGTATCATGGGCTCTTTGGCATTTGATGAGCGGCGTTATAGACAAATGGAATATTTTCTGACAATGTCTCAATGTGTTTGCACATTCCGGGCCAAAACATAATGTCACGTGCTCTTTGTTTGCATTTTTCCATGCCCATATGTCCAGCATGAATTTTTGTCAACAACTCTTCTCTGAGACTAGTAGGAATGATGATTTTCTCCCCTTTGAAGATGATTCTGTTAATTTGTGAGTTTGTCTCTGTGGTTCCAGAATTTAGATATGCTCTGAGGGCATTTCCTCCTTTCCTCAGGCCATCCTTCATGTATGACTTTGCTCAGCAGTGTGAGTTGTGCATCTTTCTCTGTTCCTGATCGGATCTCCTTCAGTTTTGAATCACTCACAGGTAAGCTGTTGTACACCATGTGCACCTGCACATCCATGCCTTCACTGAGGCTGCTGTCCTGGTAGCTAAGAGACTTTCTGGAGAGCGTGTCTACAACAGGGATGTCTTTGCCTGGATGGTGAATGATTGTGAAGTCGTACTTCTGTAGCTGAAGGATTATTCTCTGTAGCCTTGGTGGGGCTTCAGCTAGTGGTTTCCTCATGATTGACTCGAGGGGCTTGTGGTCGGATTCCACAATGACTTGTTGGCCATTTACGTACTGGTGGAAACGCTTACATCCAAACAGAATTGCATATAGCTGTTTCTCGATTTGAGCATAGTTGATTTCACTGTCTGTGAGAGATCTGGAAGTGTAGCCGATGGGCTTTCCTTCTTGCAGTAATACTGCACCTAGTCCGTACTTTGACGCGTCCACTTGTAGTCTGAGCTCTTTGTTGGGGTCGGAGTAAGCAAGAACTGGTCCTGGTTCTCTGGTGATTAGGTCTTTCATTTTCTGAAATGCTGTGTCATGTTGTTTGTCCCACAGGAAATCATTGGATTGTTTGAGCAACTGACGCATGGGTGCGTTAATTTCGGAGAGGCTCGGGGCAAACTTGGCTAAGTAGTTAACCATGCCTAGTACTGTCTCCAGCTCTGCGCGGTTCTTCGGCGGCTCCATCTTCTTGATGGCGGAGATTTTCTCTGGATCCGGCTTAATGCCATCAGTTGAGAGGCGATGCCCGAAATAACTGATCTCGGTTGATCTGATTATGCTTTTCCCGGGGTTGAGCTGGATTCCTTTCTCCCATGATCTTTGTAGCATCGCACGGAGGTTCCAGTCATGTTCCTCTCTATTCCTGCCATAGATGAGGATGCCATCTACGATTGTGTCTACTTCGTCGAGGCCTTCATAGGTTTCGTCGATCTTCCGCTGGAATTCATCCTGAGCTGAGATAAGACCAAATGGTAAACGCAGAAATCGGTAGCGTCCAAATGGTGTGTTGAACGTTGTTAGCTTAGATGACTCTTCCGTGAGCTTGATAGTCCAGTATCCTGATCGTGCGTCCATTACACTGAAGTAACGTGCTCCCACTAGCTTGGGTGTGATGTCATCTAGCGTTGGTAGAGGGTAGTGAGGGCATTTGATAGCCTTGTTCAATTCTCTGGGGTCGAGACAGACGCTGAGCTTACCTGTACGTGGTTTCTCAACCACTACTAGCGCGTTGACCCAGTCTGTCGGTTCTGTTTCCTGGACGATGATTTCGGCATTCTCCATGCTCTGCAGCTCCTCCTTCAGGTGACTACATAGAGCAAGGGGTATCCTTCTTGGTGGGCAAACCACAGGGGTTGCTGTTGGGTCAATGTGACTAGTGCATTCACCTGGGAATAGCCCGATTCCTTTGAAAACGTCAGCAAACTACTCCATGACTGTCTGCTTCTCAGCTGGTGCTGTCAATGATAGCACTAGCTTGACGAGGTCCAAGTCTAAACATGCCTTTAGACCTAGCACTGGAGGTGCTCGAGTGTCAACTATGTAAAAGTCCAACATCATGTCGCTTTCTTTGTACTTGCATTTAATCACGCATGTGCCTTTTACAATGAGCTGCTCACCCCCATAGCTGGTCAGTCTGCATGAGGTGGGCTATAGCTCACACTCACCCTTCAAGCTGTGATACTCACTCAGAGGAATTACATTAACCTGAGCTCCAGTGTCGAGTTTAAACTTAAGCTCTTTGCCCTGTTTTCCTATCTCAATATCTGCAAAGGCTTGCTCAGTCTCTGAAATCTCTTTTTTCTGTGACACAGAATCAATAAACAGTTCCTCTGCATTTGGCTCTCTATCTGGCATTTAGCTGTCACTCACTCTGTGTACTGTTTTTCCAAAAACAGTCCTGCAAACTTTAGCAAAGTGGTTCCGTTTACCACATTTAGCACATTGCCTTCCTTTGGCAGGGCATTGCTCCTTTTCCCCATGCATCTTGTTTCCACAATATCCACAGTTTTTGAAGCATTTTATGTCTGTGTCGCCCATTTTTAGAACTCTCTCTGTTTTTTCTGTTCTGAAACACGCTCTCTGGGCGATGTTCTTTGGTGTGTGTCTATTAACTGCATGCACTGTCTGTTCATATGAGCTGCTCATGGCACCAGTTATGGTTTTCAACTGTGCTTGGGCTATCTCATGCGATCCAGCTATGTCCATAGCTTTGTCCAGCGTTAGCCCGGACCCAACATTCAAAAGTTTCTCTCTCACTTTTAGCTGAATGTATTCCAAACACGATGCGGTCTCTGACCAGCTCATCTTTATCTGCATATTCACAGTCTTTTACCAGCAGTTTTAACTCAGTCACAAACTGTTCAAACGACTCACTGGCTCCTTGTACTTTCTCCTGAAACTTGTACCTAGCGAATATCGTATTTGTCTTGGGCATCACATATGATTCAAAATGGTCAAAATAACTTTTCAGTACCTTTGCTTCATCCACGGTGAGAGACCATGTGTTAAAAATGTCTCTCCCTTTTTCTACGATCCACAGGAGTAGGTAGCTGCATCTTTCTTCCTCCTCTTTGCTTTTCAGCAGAACCGAGAACATCAACTCCACATGTTGCTTGAACTTGCACCATTCTTTAGGTAGGGTAAGCCATCCAGGAGTGCATTGGAATAGTCAAGTTTAGAGATAACAAAGGCATGGATGAGGGTTTCAGCAGCAGATGAGCTAAAGCAGGGTCAGAGTCCGGAGATGTTCCGGAGGTGGAATTATGTGGTTGGAAGCTCATCTCGGGGTCAAATATAACACCAAGGTTGTGAACAGTCTGGTTCAGCCTCAGACAGTTGCCAAGGAGAGGGATAGAGTCAGTGGCTACGGAACAGAATTTGTGGCGGAGACCAAAGACAATGGCTTTGATCTTCCCAATATTTAGTTGGAGGAAATTTCTGATCATCCAGAACTGGATGTCAGACAAGCAGTCTGATAATTTAGAGACAGTGGAGGGGTTGAGAAAACTGGTGCTGAGGTAGAGCTGGGTATCGTCAGCGTACATGTGGAAACTGACGCTGTGTTTTCGCTTGATGTCACCGTGGGGAAGCATATAGATTAGAAAAAGGAGGAAGCTGAGGATAGATCCTTGGGGGACACCAGAGGTAACGATGCGGGAGTGGGAAGAGAAGACATTGCAGGTGATTCTCTGGTTACAATTAGATAGATAAGAATGGAACCAGGCGAGTGCAGTCCCGCCCAGCTAGACGATGGTGGGGAGGCGTTGGAGGAGGAGGATGATGTGGTCAACTGTGTCAAAGGCAGCAGACAGGTTGAGGAGGATGAGGAGGAATAGTTTGCTATGGTCACAGTCACATAGGATGTAATTTACATAGGATTACATAGGATATACAGGACAGAAACCGGCCATTCAGCCCAACCAGTCCATGCCGGCGTTTATGCTCCAATCGAGCCTTCTCCCGTCTTTCCTCATCTAAATCTATCAGCATAACCCTCTATTCCCTTCTCCCTCATATGCTTGTCTAGCCTCCCCTTAAATGCATCTATACTATTCGCTTCAACCACTCCCTGTGGTAGCAAGTTCCACATTCTCACAACACTTTGGGTAATGAAGTTTCTTCTGAATTTCTATTGGATTTCTTGGTGACTATCTTACATTGATGTCTTCTAGTTATGCTCTTCCCCACAAGTGGAAGCATTCTCTCTGTATCCACTCTATCAAAACCTTTCATAATTTTAAAGACGTCTATTAGGTCACCCCTCAGCCTTCAGCTTTCAAGAGAAAAGAGACCCCCAGCCTGTTCATCTTTTCCTGATATGTATACCCCCACATTTCTGGTATCATCCTTGTAAATCTTCTCTGCACCCTCTCCAGTGCCTCTATATCTTTTTTATAATATGGCGACCAGAACTAAATGCAGTAATCTAAGCGCGGTCTAACCAAAATTCGATACAGGTTTAGCATAACTTCCCTACTTTTCAATTCTATACCTCTAGAAATAAACCCTAGTGCTTGGTTTGCTTTTTATATGGCCTTGTTAACCTGTGTCGCAACCTTTAGTGATTTGTGTATTTATACTCCGAGATCCCTTTGTTCCTCTACCCCACCTAGACTCACACTCTCCAAGTAATAAGTGAGCTCTCTATTCTTCCTACCAAAATGTAATACCTCACATTTATCTGTGTTGAACTTCATTTGCCAATTATATGCCCATTCTGCAAGTTCATTAATTTCCTCCTGTAATTTGTTGCAGTCCTCCTCAGTATTGACTATACCACCCCCCACCCCCCATTTGGTGTCATCCACAAATTTAGAAATTGTATTTTTGATTCCAAAGTCTATATCGTTAATATAAATTGTGAACAGTGGTCCCAGCACTGATCCTTGTGGAACACCACTGCCACCTTTTCCCCCTACTCTCTGCTTTCTGTCCTGAAGCCAGCCAGCTCTCCATTCTGTTACTTGTCCCCTGACTCCGCATTCTCTGACCTTGTTCATCAGTCTGTTATGGGATACCTTATCAATAGATAAATTACATCTACTGCATTGCCATTGTCTACATTTGTGACTTTGATAAGAGCCATTTTGTTACTGTGGCAGGGGCAGAAACCTGATTGAGGGATTCAAAAATGGAGTGGCGGGAAAGATGGGCACGGATTTGGGAGGCGACAGCATGTTCAAGGACTTTGGAGAGGAAAGGGAGGTTGGAAATGGGGTGGGTTTGCAAGGACAGAGGGGTCAAGGGTTGTTTTTTGAGGAGAGGGATGGTTTATAAATGTGTAATCATATTCTGTATTGTTCGTAAAGCTAAAATATTCATTTTCAGTCCTGCTGCTATTATATCATTTAATAGGGAAGTGTTGACACTGACGCACTTCAAAACAGTACTCAGAATCTCAAAAATTTTTCATATTTATTGTATTTTCTCACAGTATTTTAAGATAAGTCATCCTTTAATTGTTTTCTATTTATTAATTCCTGAAGCAGATAAATACCTCAAAGGCAACAGAGTGTTGTAGAAAATAATCAAGTGAATACAGATGCAAAAATAAATAGGTGCATAAACGCTCAGCTTTATGAACGTCGTACAATAGTCCAATAAATCCTACACAAGCGATGCAAATGTTACAAAGGCATATAAATCTTTTTATGATGGACTCTTGTGCAGGGCCTGTTTCAAAAGTCACCCCCGTTTCCTCAATGGGTTTCAGCACCAGCCTTCCTCTGTGGATCACCTGTCACTTGGTAGAAGGCTGTATCATATTTTCACTTAGCAGGAGGTTCTCACCTTGTGGCCTATGCAAAGATGGTTGTGTCTGACTCTTGTCTCTGTGATCCAAGAGCTAACTAAACTCCAAGACTGTGCTGTTGGGGGAAACGTGCGCGAGTTATAAGTAAGGATAAAACATAAAAGTGCCCTAAGAAGTGCAAAGTTAATAAAATGCAAATAGAGGATCGAGGAGAAAGGAGTATCTGCTGGATAAATATGGGAATTTCCTGGTGAAAGGTAACCTTTAAACATAACAATAAGACTTTAAGCTCCCTGGTTAAAGAGGTACTCACTGCTGAGAAATTGTTAAAAACTTAAACACATAATCAGATGTTGAGGAAGGTGTTATGTTCATTAATAAATAGACATTCTTATTATGAACTGCTAGTTTGTAGCTAGCTATTTATTCAGTACACGTTCTCTAGGTACAGCATCTGTAGAGATCCAGCATGTGTGCTTCTGTGTGCAGGCCGCCATCTTGACTACTGCCTTGTGGGTAGCCTAGTGCCCCGTGGGTAATGTAGTCTTATATATATATAGACATACAGCAATATACAGCTCTACACAGCTCTACGGCTCCACCTAGTGTCCACTATAGAATGACATGTTATTGATTATTACATCCCCCTTTCTTTGAGGTTAAACAAAATCAATATCAATCAACTTTCAAGAAAAACAATAAAGATGATATCAGTAACACTTTTGTTAGTGCTCTATAAACATAAACATTTTCACAACAGTCAACACATTTTCAAAGCTTTACATTATACTCATAGATTAAGTCTATCAGGCTTTTATACTTCACGTGTGGATCTTTTCAACACGGGTAAGTCTGATGTGTCTTCATGAGACTGTTCTGGTGGTGATTGACAAGATGCAGTTGCGGCATTGTCATCAATCTGCTCTTGAATAGTCTCTTGTGTTTTTAGTGTGGAGCCCCAGATGATAATGTCATCAACATAGACCCGGACTCCTTCCAGACCTTCAATTTCGCTCTATGAAAGATTTCAGATGCAGATTTTATCCCGAAAGGCATTCTGAGGAAACAATACCTGCCAAATGGTGTGTTGAAGGTACAGTATTTGGTGCTCTCTTCATCCAGTTTTAGTTGCCAAAATCGTTGTGAGGCACGAGCTTTGTAAAGTATCTGGCACCTGACATTTCACTGGTGATTTCTTCTCGCTTGGGAATCTGGTAGTGTTCACATTTTATGTTTGCATTTAAGTCCTTTGGATCCATGCATATTCTTAGATCATTGTTCTTTTTCTTTACACATACCATGGAATTAACCCAGTCTGTTGGCTCTTCGACTTTCCTGATGACTCCTAGCGTGGTCATTCTGTCCAGTTCATTCTTGAGCCGGTCACGCAGGGCTGCTGGAACTCTTCGTGGAGCATGTATGTACCACTGGCTGAGCATCCTCTTTTAGCTGGATCTTGTATGTGAATGGTAGAACTCCAAATCCTTTGAACACATCCTGGAAATTATTTACTGCAGAATCCACTGAGTCATCTGGTCTGTTTATGGCACAGTTTATACGGTATACTCTCTTGACCAGTTCTAAGTCTTCACAAGCTTTGTCACCCAGTAGTGAATCAAGTCCTTCAGCCACAACAGAAAACATGAGATGATGCACTTTGTCTTTGACTGTCACTTTAAGTCTGCAGACACCTAAGCTATCTATTTTCTGTCCATTATAGTCCTTCAGTAGTACTGACTTTTTCTGTATTTTGGGCTTTTCTTTCATATTTTTAATGTCACTCATACTGATTAAGTTTGCTTTTGCCCCAGTGTCTAGTTTCAATGTAACTAATGCTCCATTAACCTGCAGTGGGATCATCCATTTGTCCTCTTTTACTGCATTGACGTTATGTTCAGCATTGTTTATTCCTGAGGGCTGCACATTTTCTGTATCCTTTTCTATATTGTCACATGACACCGTTCCTACAAAAAATGTCTCACTTAAATCAGTGTCCTCAATCACATTAACTCATTGCCCTTTCTTTGTTTTTACTTTTGAAAAGCATTGTTTGGCAAAGTGATTCTTTCCATGACATTTTGTGCACATTTTTCCAAACGCTGGGCATTGTCTTAACTGGTGTTTGTAACCACAGCGTTTAAAATTAAAAATTCCTTCCTCCGATTGCTTTTCATTTCTGTTCTGCCCATGTTTCTTCCCTTTGTAGGACACAGCACCGACAGCAGCATTTACTACAATCGCATCATTATTGATTTCACTGAAAGTCTTCACATGCTTTTGAGCTAGCTCGCTGGCTTTGCATATTGTCACAGCATTTTCCAATGTTAGTTCGATTTCTCTCAACAGACGTTCCCTGACCTTTTTATCATGAATACCAAACACAATTTGGTCACGAATCATGGATGCTTTTAGCTCAGAGAAATTACATGTCTGTGCTTTCAGTTTCAGGTCAGTCACAACGCTATCAAAAGTTTCATTTTGCTGCTGTGTCCTTGAACAGAACATGTATCTTTCATAGGTCTCATTCTTTTTGGGAGAACAATGTGTATCAAACTTCTTTAGCACATCGTCTAATTTTTCTCTGTTTTCCTCTGGATTAAATACAAATGTATTAAATACCTCTATCGCCTGTGGGCCTGCAACTGTGAGCAGCAATACTATTTTCCTTGCGTCTGGCTTCGTACCGAACCCGATGGCAGCAATGTAGAGTTCGAATTGTTGTTTGAAAGCCCGCCAATTGTAGTCGACATTTCCCATGAGATTCAAACCTCCTGGTGGCTTCAAAGACTCCATGTCACATTTCACAATGTTTAGCAGATTTTCACAACACCTGGTACCATGTTATGTTCATTAATAAATCGACATTCTTATTATGAACTCCTAGCTTCTAGCTAGCTATTTATTCAGTCCACGTTCTCTAGGTACAGCATCTGTAGAGATCCAGCATGTGTGCTTCTGTGTGCAGACCGCCATCTTGACTACTGCCTTGTGGGTAGCCTAGTGCCTTGTGGGTAATGTAGTATTATATATATATAGACATACAGCAATATACAGCTCTACACAGCTCTACAGCTCCACCTAGTGTCCACTATAGAATGACATGTTATTGATCATTACAGAAGGTGGGAAGGTAAACTGGACAAACTCCAACAGTCTAATGAGATTTATGGTTTCTTTGTAGCAGCCAAGGTGGTAATAGGCCATAGGCTTGCTTCCAGCAGAAGCTAGTGACAAAGGCTCACTTTCTCAAGCTCCTAAAAGCAAGTCATCTTTAAGAGGAATAACAGTCGGCCACAGTGTTTTGGTCATAGGTAGGTGTCTGCAATCTTCTCTTGATTACAGACATACCACTGTGGGGGAAGTATCAAACAAAGGAAAAGAAAGAACTTGCATTTATATAGCACCTTTCATGACCTCACGACATCCCAAAGTGCTTTACAGCCAATCATTTTCTTTTGAAATGTAGCCACTATAGGAAATGCAGCAGCAATGTGCAAACAAGATCCCACAAACAGCAATGTGATATTGACCAGATAATCTGTTTCAGTGATGCTGGTTGAGGGATAAATATTGGGCAGGACATTGGGGAGAACTTTTCTGCTCATCTTTGAAATACTACTGTGGGATTTTTACCTGAGAGGGCAGACTGGGCCTCGGTTTAACCTCTCATGTGAAAGACGGCACCTCCGGCAGTGCAGGATTCCCTCAGTCCTGCACTGGAATGTCAGTCTAGATTACGTGGTCAAGGCTCTGGAGTGATGGTTGAACCCACGAGCTTCTGACTCAGAAGCAAGAGTGCTACCACTGAGCAACAGCTGACACGTGCTTCCCTACAGAAGCGAAGGGAAAATCAGAAATACAATCAGCGTAGGCCACATCTCAGTGACCAACTTCACAAAAACATCAGTGAAGGCCTGGGATAAAGTTTCTGTTAAAACTTTGGGTCTTTTCTTTCCCCCTTAATCTAGATGCTTCAGCTTCTGTGGAGGGAATTTTGGTGGGGGTCAGTGGTGGCGGGTGGCGGGCTGGGTGGGAAAATATTTTTTTTGACAGCGGGTAGGGAACCCGCTGTCAACCCGCTGCCATGCTAGTTTCCCAGATGTCGGGTCTGTTCAGCGATGAACAGACCTGACGCCAAGTGGCGGGGGAGGCAATTTCACAGAAATCACAGAATCACAGAAACCTCACAGTGCAGATAGAGGCCATTTCGGCCCATCGAGCCTGCACCGACACATATCCCACCCGATCCCCGTAACCCCCACACCAACACATATCCCACCCTATCCCCGTAACCCCACGTATTTAATCCCCCTAACACTAAGGGTCAATTTTATCATAGCCAATCAACCTAACCCGCACATCTTTGGACTGTGGGAGTGTGGTAAACCACTGTTGTTGTTGTTGTTGTTGTTGTTACACACTGTTGTACCTATGCATGCCTCAACATGTCTCGGCTGGCTCCACCCACACAGGCCCAGGTATAAAGGTGATTGACCTGTAGCCCCCTGCCTTCTTGGAACCCAGTCAACCACGAGAGGCATGCTCTGTTCTTTGCTAATAAAAGCCTTTAGTTACTCTCTTAACTCTCAGTCTTTTATGAGTAATTGATAGCGCATCAATTTTATTAGCAAAAACAAAATGTCGACATTTGCTGAACAGCAGGCTGCTGCACCAAACGCTGAACAGCAGGCTGCTGCACCAAACGCTGAACAGCAGGCTGCTGCACCAAACGCTGAGCAACAGGAGCTGCTGCGAGCCCTCAGACCAACATGCCTGGACCTAGACCCCCAAGAAGCGGGTTCGGCTACCAAATTCGCGCATTGGCTGCGTTGCTTCGAGGCCTACCTGCAAGCCTCAACTGTGATCCTGGACGAAAACAAGTTGGAAATCCTGGCCTCAAAGGTGAGCCACCAAGTTTATACAATAATCCAGGACGCGACGACCTACGCGGCGGCTATCGGTCTGCTAAAAGGGCAATACGCACGCCCGGTAAATACGGTCTATGCCCGGCACCTCTTAAGATCCCGCAGACAGCAGCCCGGGGAATCGGTGGAGGCCTTCCTACGGGCACTACGGATACTCGGCCGAGACTGCGATTGCAAAGAAGCATCAGCCGCAGCACACACGGAGGGACTGATCCGAGATGCTTTCGTTGCGGGTCTAAGGTTCGACTACTCCCGGCAGAGACTGTTGGAAAAGGGAGAAATGGACCTGAGAAAGGCAGTATCCCTCGCGCTCTCGCTCGACGCGGCCCACAGGAATATGGACGCCTTCTCCCCTAACCGCTCCGCAACGTGGACGCCACAACCTTGGGTCATGGGACCGCCACCTTCAACTGCTGCTGCGATGTCCAAGGCACAGAAATTTTATTTTTGTCGCCAGGCAAAACACCCCAGAGCACGCTGCCCGGCGAGAAACGCTACCTGCTCCGGCTGCGGGAAGAAAGGACACTATGTCAGCGCCTGCAAAGGTAAAACCGCTAACGCCAGCAGCGCCGCGTGCGAACCGTGGGGGCAGCCATCTTGTCCGCCATCTTGGGCTGCCCCAGCCGTGTGGGGATCGGGACCATGGGCGCCGCCATTTTGTCCGCCATCTCGGACGTCTCCAACTTCAACCACGGGGGACCCGGACTCAACCACCACCTCATCTGACGACCACATCGACTCGCTCGACCATACGCTGGCCTCCGTGACGCTGGACCGATCTCTCCCTCATCAACTGTCCAGGTCCATGATGGACATTAAGGTAAACGGCCGCGCCACTACCAGCCTTTTTGACAGCGGGAGCATGGAAAGCTTTATCCACCCCGACACGGTGCGCAGTTACTCTCTCCCGGTCCTGCCGACGCGACATCGGATCTCTTTGGCTTCCAAAGCCCAGTCAGCGGACGTCGGTGGCTACTGTGTAGTGACCCTTTCAGTAAGGGGCACAGAATACAAAAATTTTAAACTCCTGGTCCTGCCCCATCTTTGCGCTGCCGTTCTACTGGGGTTGGATTTTCAGTGCAACCTTAAGAGTGTCACATTAGCGTACGACGGACCCCTCCCCCCACTCACAGTCTGCAGCCAGCAGCTTTTAAGTCGCCCGCCGCGCACCATTTGCAGCCTCTCCACCCTTAAAGTCCCCCCCCCTCCTTGTGCGCTAACCTCACCCGCGACTGTAAGCCCATCGCTACCAAAAGCAGGCGTTACAGTGCCGGGGATGGAGCTTCATTAAATCCGAGGTAGCAAGACTCTTGAAGGAAGGGATTATTGAAAGTAGCACCAGCCCATGGCGAGCACAGTGGTGGTAGTGAAGACTGGCGAAAAACAGCGCCTAGTTATTGACTACAGCCAGACGATCAATCGCTACACCCAGCTAGATGCATACCCACTCCCCCGCATATCTGACATGGTCAATCAGATAGCACAATACCGGGTGTTCTCAACGACTGATCTGAAGTCGGCATACCACCAGCTCCCCATCAGGGCTGGGGACCGCCATTACACAGCTTTTGAAGCTGACGGTCGTCTCTACCACTTCCTCAGAGTTCCCTTCGGCGTCACCAACGGGGTTTCAGTCTTCCAACGGGAGATGGACCGGATGGTCGACCAGAACGCGCTCCAGGCCACTTTCCCCTATCTAGACAACGTCACCATCTGCGGCCGCGACCAGCAGGACCATGATGTTAATCTAGAGAAATTCCTCCGTACGGCCCAGCGGCTGAACCGAACATACAACAAGGACAAATGTATGTTTCGTACCAAGCGCCTTGCCATTCTTGGCTGTGTAGTGGAGAACGGAGTCATCGGCCCCGACCCCGACAGGATGCGCCCCCTTATGGAGCGCCCCCTCCCCCACTGCCAAAAAGCACTGAAGAGATGCCTAGGGTTTTTCTCGTACTATGCTCAGTGGGTGCCCAACTATGCGGACAAAGCCAGACCCCTCATCAAGTCCACCTCCTTCCCCCTGACAGCAGAGGCCTGTGCAGCCTTCACTCTCATAAAAGGAGATATTGCGAAGGCCACAATGCACGCAGTGGATGAGTCCATCCCTTTCCAAGTGGAGAGCGACGCATCCGACTTTGCCCTAGCTGCAACCCTTAACCAGGCGGGGAGACCCATGGCCTTTTTCTCAAGGACCCTCCAGGGCCCCGAGATTCGACACTCCTCTGTCGAAAAGGAGGCCCAGGCCATTGTGGAAGCTGTGCGACATTGGATGTATTACCTGGCCGGAAAACGATTTACCCTGCTCACTGACCAGCGTTCAGTAGCTTTTATGTTTAATAATAAGCAGAGGGGCAAAATCAAGAACGACAAGATCTTGAGGTGGAGAATCGAACTCTCCACCTACAATTACGATATCTTGTACCGGCCCGGGAAACTCAATGAACCCCCAGATGCCCTATCACGTGGTACATGCGCCAACGCGCAGGTCGATAGACTGAAGACCCTCCACAATGACCTCTGCCACCCGGGGGTCACCAGGTTTTTTCACTTCATCAAATCCCGTAACCTGCCCTACTCCATCGAGGAGGTCAGGACCATGACCAGGAGCTGCCAAATCTGTGCCGAGTGCAAACCGCATTTTTATAGGCCAGACAGAGCAAGCCTGATCAAAGCCACGCGCCCCTTTGAACGGCTGAGCGTCGATTTTAAAGAGCCCCTCCCCTCCTCCGACCGCAATGTGTACTTCCTCAACATAATTGATGAGTACTCCCGTTTCCCGTTTGCCATCCCTTGCTCAGACATGACCAGTACCACGGTCATTAAATGTCTGAATGACCTCTTTGCCTTGTTCGGTTTCCCTAGCTATATTCATAGCGACAGGGGCTCATCCTTTATGAGCGCCGAACTCCGGCAGTACCTGCTCTCGAGAGGTATCGCTACAAGCAGGACCACCAGCTACAACCCCCGGGGGAATGGCCAGGTGGAAAGGGAGAATGCGACGGTCTGGAAGGCAGTCCTTTTAAACTTGAAATCTAAGGGCCTTCCGACCTCTCACTGGCAGGAAGTCCTCCCTGCGGCGCTCCATTCCATTCGGTCACTGCTCTGTACAGCCACCAATGCTACCCCTCACGAGAGAATGTTCTCCTTCCCCAGGAAGTCCACATCGGGGATCTCGTTACTGACATGGCTGACTTCCCCAGGACCCGTCCTACTGCGGAAGCACGTGAGGTCCCATAAGATGGACCCCCTGGTCGAGAGGGTGAGCCTCCTCCATGCCAACCCTCAGTATGCTTACGTGGTGTACCCGGACGGGCGGGAGGACACAGTCTCCATACGAGACCTCGCACCTTCGGGTGCTCCCGAAACACCCCCCTCGCCATCCACCACTACCCACGCCTACCCCCAGGACGCTTACGTAGCGTACCCGGACGGGCGGGAGGACACAGCCCCCACACGAGATCTCGCACCTTTGGGTGCCCCTGAAACACTACCATTGCCATCCACCACTACCCACAACCCAACCCCACTAGACGGCATGCCGCAGCCCCAGGACCCGTCATTGACCACCCAACCACTCAATGAGACGCCAGACTCAACGTTGGATGCTGCACCATCACCGCCGCCACCACGACGATCAGGATGGCATACAAGGCCACCTGATAGACTTACTTACACGAACCTTTAGTACACGTCACCCCGCCGGACTCAATTTTAAACAAGGGGTGAATGTGGTAAACCACTGTTGTTGTTGTTGTTATACACTGTTGTACCTATGCATGCCTCAACATGTCTCGGCTGGCTCCACCCACACAGGCCCAGGTATAAAGATGATTGACCTGCAGCCCCCTGCCTTCTTGGAACCCAGTCAACCACGAGAGGCATGCTCTGTTCTTTGCTAATAAAAGCCTTTAGTTACTCTCTTAACTCTCAGTCTTTTATGAGTAATTGATAGCGCATCAGGGAGGAAACCGGAGCACCCGGAGGAAACCCACGCAAACACGGGGAGAATGTGCAAACTCCACACAGACAGTCACCCGAGGCCGGATTCGAACCCGGGTCCCTGGCGCTGTGAGGCAACAGTGCTAACCACTATGCCACCATGCTGCCCTTTAGATGATTAAGAGCTTGTTAACAGGCACTTACCATTGGCAGATCGCTTCTGTCATCTTAACTTCACCTGCCATCTATTCCATCAGCATCGGTGCCCTTGAAACTATCTCACCTTGGTCCTCAGAATCCCCCCACGATCAACCCCAACACCAGCAGCACCAGGCACATCAGCAGCACTAACAACAACACCAATCTTCTCTGCAATCACCTGATGCTGCACAGGATGCAGGGCATCAGCACCCAACCACATTGTTGCCTGGGATGCCAGGGATGACCTCGCCATGGCCAGATTTACTTCACTTGATGCTGCACACCCTGGCTGCCACATAATGCGCCAGGTTGGCACCAGCCCACACCAACACCATAAAACATCCCGACAATGCCCAAGCCATTCCTTTCACACTCATTAGCATTATGGGCAGTATGGTTATGTCTCACCATTCACTGCAACTCACTAAGCCGCTTCCAAAAGTGCACACAGATCTGCCTAAGAACGCAAAGTGTTGAAAACAAAGATTTCAGTGTTTGACAGCACATTAACAGAAACTTTACATGAACATTGGCTAAAACATCCAAGTACTTACTTACCCATGTGTGTTGTTAGTTGGTATGATTGCACTAGGATGAGGGTGAGTGTGAGGGGTGGCTAGTGAGATGGGGAAGTGATAATGTATATAGAGAGGGATGGGTGTGTTGGTGTGAGTAAGGATGTGCAGGAGTAGGGTAGGGAAGGCAGAGTGATGGGATGTGATGAGAGGCACAGCAGGGTGAGGTTGAGTGTAGCTTTGCAGTAACGCATCGTGATCTACTGAGATCATTGAAAGATTTGCGCTACTGCAGCCTGGTCCTCCTGATGACATCCCTGCTTGTGTCCTCCAGTGCCATATGCAACCAGACTGCAATGATCTCCTGGGGAGGTCCCTTCTGCCCATTGGAAGGGAAGAGAACCTCCCTGCATGCAACCTGCCACTGACCCTGGCCACACCGGACCCGCAGAGGTAGGGAAAATCACGTCCTGCATGTCAGAATGCTCCCATTCTGCTTTTGCGTAATGCCAGTGGAATCCTAGTGGGGGTCCCTTTCCATCTATTCCAGCCTTTATTTCACAGTTAGAATGGCCAGGATCCTCCAGAGCTAGGTAGAGATCAAGAAATTTAAATACATAACAATACGGCCTTAGCCTGAGGCTAAAGCAGCCGCTAAATTTTTCAGTGCTCCCTGCCACCATAGCAACACCGTGTGTCAGGAATATACAGGCATTCCTAGCACTCAGCATTCCTAGGCAGAGATAATAATGGGAAATATATTAGATGACTCATTCCTCTCAGCTACATGTAATTTCAATATACCCGCCCATATTAGAATCATGAATAATGCACCAACGTCACTTCCAGTGGAAAGCCCCAGATGTGGCGTGGCTAAGCTCCAATCTGTTAGACCTATGCTGGAGAGCTGGAGTAACTCTGTCCTATTAATCCAGGCTAATATGCACTGACAGAGATAAAGGGATCATTGCAAAGCTACAGCTATATAAAATTGTTTTATTTTTGTCACAATTACCCTCCTTTTCAGTTGCTAATGGTGCATGACCTGGGGAGGTGGAAAGAAAAGGTAAAAAATTAATGGCTTAAAAATACCTTAAATATCTCAAAATATAATAAAATCCTTTGCCTATTACATATCACTCTGATATTTGCATGTTATTGGCAAATGGAATTAGCCTGGAGAGTTGGATGGATTTCAGTGTGTGTATAGCTCTGGGAATTCAACTGTAGAATAAAAAATCTAACTGAATTTTCTACCTCTGCTCCATTGTGCCGGCAAATAGATATGATGAAGTTCTACGCAAGTAAATGCAGTTGGCGTAAATGTACGGATATGTTCACTGGCTGAGGTTTATAATGTTATCTATTTGGGATGAAAGGGGACAGGAGCAGAGGGACTGAGACGAGCTGTCCCCTATCACTGTTGTCAACAACACTACTCAATTCTACATCAGCCATCGCGTCCTGATCGAGCTGCTTGCTTGACAGCCAAGATATCTCCAGACATTGATTGCTTGTCAGGCCAAGAACTCTTATCTCCTTTTCTGTCTTCTTTCTCCTTCCTAGGTTTCCATCACATCAAAGAAATTAGTTATGCCATCCTGTCACTCCTGTGTTCACTTAGCTTGCCCATGTATATATTTTTATTGGTTGAAAGAGATGAATGAGTGAGAAAGGCTTGAGCTGTTCGGATTCTGATCTGCTGTTCCTCCTACGTGACTTAATGTGATAGATCTTGAAAGAGGTTCCTTATACTGGGAGACAAAATCATGTTTTAAGGGCTCTGATTGCACCACAGCCTGTTTAATAGGATTGGACTTTCAAACACTTCGGCCTAGACATTTGGCAGGCAGGAAGCACGCGCTCATTACGTGCCAATAGTGCGCCGCCCGCCATATTGGTAAAAACCAATATAATCAGTTTGCATTGCCCATGCCTAAAACAGGCGTTAGGCCCTTTCCATATGCAGATAGGGGGCTGATTGCCTGTTTGAGCCCCTTCTGCAAAATTGGTTTGCCCTGAGGCAGCCAGCAACAGTGCCAGCTGCACTTTTTCCTAGCAGGCGGCCCTTAAAAGGCTGCAACCAGCAAGATAAGTGTTTAAAATGTACATACATGAATGTGGGGCTAGGTGGAGCAGGAGTGCTCCTTCCGACCCCACATTCAAAGCGTGCAGGCCACTGCTGGCCACCACTCCCCCACACCCTCCCCGACACCCGCCACTCCCGATCTTTGACACTACCTTCCCCATGGCCTCCGCTACCTTCGAATTGATCGCCTCCTTTCCCAGTTGCACCCCTTCAATCCCCTTCAACTACGTCCCTGAGGACCAATGCAGTGGCCCAATCTTCCATTACACTTTGCCAGTGAGCAATGTTCCATTTAAATTTTTTTGGGTGCAAGATCCCTTTAACTGGCTGCACGGCCCATTCAAATTTTCACGCATGCGTGGTTTCTTGCATTAAAAAGCCAGTGAGCGGCCTGCGCGGGACCTCCAGTCCGCTGCGCAGCCACGTGGCCGCACACTCGCGCAGCTTAGCAGGAACGTTGCTTGTGTATTGTCTGGAGATGCCTATTAGGTGTCTACAGCTCGCCAGCTCAATGATAATGGCCTGACGCCCAATATCAGGTGCACCTCGGGCCTCACCATTCAGGTGCTGGGAACATTCCTAAAAATGAGCGCGCTCAAATTTCTAGGCTTTTCTCTCTTAACTAAGAGGTCTTGTCTTTGTACTTGTCCCCTGTCTTGGGTGTAGAATTTTCACGGGGTGCGTGGAAACTACCGATCTCCTGCCATAATTTCAGCAGAAGATTGGTGGAAACCCCAAAGATATGGGAGATTGCGAGGACTCCTTCGGGAATTGTACCCCTCAGTGTCTAGCTGTCTAGTTGTCTAGCTGTTAAGAAGTATGAATGTCAGAGAGCTGCGACGTAGTTTCAGACTGGAAGATGGGGGGCACGGTGACATAGTGGTTAGCACTGTTGCCTCACAGCACCAGGGACCCGGGTTCAAATCTGGCCTCGGGCGACTGTCTGTGTGGAGTTTGCACATTCTCCCTGTGTCTGCGTGGGTTTCCTCCGGGTGCTCCGGTTTCCTCCCACAGTCCAAAGATGTGCAGGTTAGGTTGATTTGGCTATGATAAATTGACCCTTAGTGTTGGGGGATTAAATACATGGGGTTACGGGAATAGGGTGGGATATGTGTCGGTGCAGGCTCGATGGGCCAAAATGGCCTGTATCTGCACTGTGGGGATTCTGTGATTCTGTGATGTGAGTTGAAAGGAGCTTTAGTGAGATGTAACTGCTGCAATAAGTAGTATCCCTGCCAGCAACTTAAGATGTTACTCTGCATGAAAGAGAAATATTTATTGGTTTCAAGCTGCCTTGCTCAGTTATATCAATGTTGGAACCTGCTGGAATAATGCTAACAATGTGCATTGTTGATGTAGCTTCCAGCATAGTATGTAACCTGGCTGTGTTGCACTAGCTGGCAACCTGCATTTTATGGCTCAATAAACTGCATTTGTTTTATCGAACTGTGCTCAGTATTTTCTCTATACTTGGTAATGAAATGGGCCAGATTGTGACCTGAGTAGAATCAAGATCAACCTTCCCCACTTTCAAGATCTGTTATTTTGTAGGTCTTAATTATAATCTCTATTTGAAATTGGACTGGATCTTTGCAGTTTGGAGGGAAGGTGTCCCCAATTCATTTATTTGAAGCGGCCAAGATAGCAAAGCCTATTGATATTACTCGTCAGTAAACACAACTATAATCTCATTAAAACATACATCTGGAGAAATAAATCATTGATCCCGAAGGAAAATGGAACAGTATGTGGCTGGATAATTGGGGAACTGTTGCATGGGTTTCCTATGGTATGCTTCTGTAATCTCATAACATTTTGTGAGTGATCCACTGTAAGTACATGAGTTGGCAGATGCCGCAGTTGTCATTGGAAGAGCTTTGTTTTCAGCATGACACAGGTACAGAAAGGTAGTTCAGCTTACTTACTTCCTTTAAGTATTTTTGATACACAGGCCTAGAAATTGGGTATAGCCCCGCTTGAGGCGTTAGAAATGGCGCTGCGCAAAGTTTATAGCCAGACGAAACTTATCGCCGCCTGTTGCGATATTGGGTTGCACCGCCCCCAAAGGGGATTGAGGCGCGAATTCAGATGTTGCACGGGCCTCCTAAGGCGCAAAACTTCCGGCGCTACCCAATATCGGCGCGGACATCGCAGCACAGGTGATCTCAATTATCGATAACCACGAGACTTCCAGGCGCCGGCCGGCTCTTAAAGGGGTGGGTCAGTCAGCCTCAGCTTCCACACTCATCGCCCTGTAGGCCTCAGAATCGGCGCTCGCCCTTCTCTGGCGCAAAAAACTTGGTCAAGATGGAGAAGGTGAGACAGAGAGCAGAGCGCTTCAGCACTGAGGCTCTGGAGCAGTTGGTGTCCGCAGTGGAGCGCCGTCGAGATGTTCTCTATCCTGACAATGGCAGGAGGCCGAATCAAAAGGAGTACCGCCGAGCTTGGAGGGGTGTTTGTCAGAGGGTCAACTCCAGCAGCATGGCGACCAGGAGCCCTGTTCAGTGCAGGAAGAAATTCAACGACCTCACTCGGGTCGTTAGGTTGAGTGTTGTTTATGCAAACTTCTGATTCCCTCCATCTGCACCTGACTTCGCGCACCCTGTAGCCATGATGCTCCAATGGCCATCTGTCAGCAAGCACCCATGGCCCTTTCTGGGCACACACATGCACATTTGACTCAAGGCATCATGTAAGGGCTCTTGCACCATGGGGGGGCATGAGATGATCACTCAAGGCATCATGTAAGGGCTCTTGCACCATGGGGGGCATGAGATGATCACTCAGGGCATCATGTAACAGAACTTCCCCTTCTTTCCCCTGCAGTCCAAGCTGGCGACGATCCACAAGGACCAGCTTCGAACCGCTGGCGGACCTCCACAAGTGGTCACTCTCACGGATCTCGAGGAGAGAGTGCACCAGATTCTTGGAGGACGTCTGAGTGGTCCTGTTACCACTGCAGCTGCCGTCCCCATTGTCGACAGTGAGGGTAAGGCTCTCACCTTTTTCAGCTGTCTCCTTCCACTTGGTCCCCCCGCCAGCATGCTTTCTCAGTGTGCAGCCATGTCAGAGCCTTGCCGCAATCTGGCATGCCTTGCCGCCAACCTGTCCTTTAGCTAAAGCCACTCTTCGACCTCCCTGCTTTCAGATGCTGCATCACCAACTCGGGATCTGCGTCCTGAAGCTGCCAGTGCCAGTGCCTCCGGAGGCGAGGATCAGGAGGAAGCCGGAGCATCCGTTCCAGCCTCAGGGGAGCCTACACATCTGCAGACTGGGGATAGTAGTTCCCTGGAGGGGAGGCGGGGAGGGTGCTCTGATGATGAGCCAGTTGCCGGAACAAGCGGCCTGCAGCAACGCGACTGGGGGGTAGGCAAGTTCGGCCACCGGCTCCCCGGAGGGCAAGGCAGGGAGTGATGACTGCTGCACAGAGTGCAGAGGAGGTGCGTAGCCTGGCTGAAATGAGCACCCAGGCCCGGCTCAGGCACACTGAGCTGATGGCTGCAGTGGGGAGGATGCCTCAGTCGATAGAAGCACTGGCAAAGAGTGTGCTGGACTTTGGAGCAGCAATGGAGAGGACTGTCCAGGGCTTCGGGGCAGCAATGGAGAGGACTGTCCAGGGCTTCGAGGCTGCTATGGATAGGACTGTTCAGAGCTTCGGACAATCCCTGGAAAGGTCTGTCCAGGGCTTGTCCGAGGCAGTGGAACGGACTGCTCCGGCCTTGTCCGAAGCAATGGAAAGAACTGTCCAGGGCTTCTCCGAAGCACTGGCACCTGCCACACAGGTCCTCACTGCTGCCACGCAGCCACTTGCTGGCCTCGTCCACACCCAGATTGAGGCAATGCGAACTCTCACTGCAGCCACCCTATCTGCATCAGCTAGGATCACCCCAGGCCCTTCCAGTACCATACGAGGCCAGGAATCAGTGGAGCAGGCGATTGTGGCGGATGAGCTGAACCGGTCCCCTCAGAGAGCCAGTGTGTCGTTCGACCATGGTGCAGGTGTCCTCTCTCGGCAGGTGACCATTGCTCATGCCACCGCTGGTACGTCTGCAGTGCAGCTGCCACCACCTTCCGGGCACACTGCTTCCAGTCATGCCCAGATCAAGAAGCCAGCCTCCGCACCCTCCAAGACCAGAGGTCATCCAGGCCGTCCCTCAGGGGCTTCTGCACTTCCACACAGTCAGCAGGCGTCCCCCAGCCTTCACGCCGCCACTGGGGTTCAATTACGTAGGAGCAACAGGGAGGGAAGGGGCCGACCGCGAAAGAGAAGCCGTTCTCCATCAAGGGTCCAGCAGTAAAGGGAGGTGCTGAGATGTTTCCTTGGCCAAATTCAAGGACTCCCTCACCTGTTGTGATTGTTGGAAATGGTTTGTTTAGTTTTGCGGCTTTGCTGAAGAGTTAACTGTTATTTTGTTAGTTATGGTTTCTGTTGACATGACGTTGTTATGCTGGAAGGAAGGACTTTTTTGACAATAAAGAAAAGTTTTAATTTGCAATGGTACACGTTACTATTTACAGTCATGCTGGCCTTCAGAGGCTTTGAAAGATCCGAAGTGCGCAGGACGAATGACACCCATCATTCCGTCAGAGGGGCCTCGAACCGAGTCCTGATGAGCCTCTGACGGATGGCCCTTCCACTTTCAGGAGCCCTCCCATCTTCCTCCTCCTCCTCCTCCTCCTCCTCCTCCTCCTCGTCCGCATGCTCCTCCTCCTCCTCGTCCGCCTGCTCGTCCTCCTCCTCCTCCTCCTCGTCCGCCTGCTCTGCTGGACCTTGAGGGACAGCTGGCATTGGCTGGGTGCGTCGAATGGCCAAGTTGTGGAGCATGCAGCAGACGACGACGATGTGACCCACTTGCTCCGGCAAGTACTGCAGGGCTCCCCCCGAATGGTCTAGACAGCGGAAATGCTGTTTGAGCACACCAATAGTGTGCTCCACAATGTTCCTGGTCACCTGATGGCTGCTGTTGTACAGCTCTTCTGCTGGGGTGGCGGCCAAACGGAGTGATGTCATGAGCCATGGGCAGAGAGGATAGCCCTTGTCCCCAAGAAGCCAGCCTCGTGGGTGAGCCGGCCCCTCAAAAAGGTCACAAACTGAGGTCTGCCGCAGGATGAACGCATCGTGGCTGCTCCCTGGGAATTGGGCATTGACTGCGATGATCATTTGGCAGTGGTCACAGACCAGCTGCACATTGAGGGAGTGGAACCCCTTGCGGTTGCGGAAGTCCTCAGGATTCAGTAATGGCGCCCGCAAAGCCACGTGTGTGCAATCAATCGCCCCCTGCACCATGGGGAAGTCCGCAATAGCAGCGAAGCCCTGCGCGCGCTCCGCCTGCTTCTCCAGGGCCAGAGGGAAGGTGATGAATTGACGCCTTCTTCTATAAAGGGCAGCTGTCACTTGCCGGACGCAACAATGCACTGCAAACTGAGAGATATTCGCAATGTCCCCAGTGGCTTACTGAAAGGATCCACTGGCATAGAAATTGAGGGCAACAATCACTTTGACGGCCACCGACAGAGAGGTCCTGCACCGTAGACGCGGCTGCAGATCCTCAGCAAGCAGGTGGCACAGCTCTGTTACAACCTCCTTACCGAATCGGAGCCTTCGAACACACTCCACTCCGATATGGCAAGGTATGACACCTGCTGCCTGAATACCCTCGCGGCGTACCCTCGGATTGGCCCACCTCCATTGCCCCTCCTCCTTCTGGCCAATCCCGGCCCTCTCTCCCGCCGTCTCTGTGCCCCTTCAAAGTGTCCGGCCATGAGGACGTGGCCCTCCAAAGCAGCTCCCATTCCGATGCCAGTCGGGCAAAATGCTGTTAGGTGTAGCGCTCCAACTGCTCTGGACAGGTCTGAAGGTCCCAAGTATTCTAAGGCTAAATCCAAAAAAATCTGCTCAACAGTAGCTCACCAACTCTCACCAGCAACGATCACAATGAACAGGCCAAGTGGCTGCAGCTTTTATACTAGAGCTGTCCCCGTTAAATAGCGCCCCCCGACTCTGAGAAGGGCCTGGTAACGTTCCATCGAACTGTCACTAATAGCGCTAGGCGGAAAGGTTCCGGGCGCCACCAAATATCCGGTCAGGGGCGCCTAAAAGGCGTTGCACACTGAAATTACGTCATGATCTGCCTGTGCACGCGGGCGCGCGCTAACAGTTAGCGCAGGCGTTAAATGTATAGTCAATATGGGAGGTGTCGCTATCTTCATTGCGCCCGCCCGAACATTGGGTAACGCCCCACATTTCGGACCCATTAGGCGCTAATTGCCGGCGCTAACAACCGAATTTCTAGGCCACAGTGTTATAAATTGTGGTGAATAATCCCGTAAGTCATTATAAAAGATGAGCAACCCTACGTTACCTTGCCCCGGAATGTGATGTGTAATCATTTGCGCACAGCACAATATATTGCAATACCTTTTCACTGAGGTCTCATGCTGACAAGCCTTTGTCATAGAAATGACCAATTTTTTTTAAGCATGGCTCAGTCTTGTTGACACATTTCAGGCCATTCAGGGAGAGCAGCTCACTTTTCAGGCCGAGTGGCATCAGGCATTTCTTAATATTCCACCTTGTCAAACCTCTAGCTATGGTTGTTATAGAAATCAACAGCCTCATTCTAAAAACCGAGGAATTCTGTCCATCGAGTCTGTGCCAGCATAGGAATGGTGGGCTGAATGGGCTCTTTCTATGCTGTGAACTTCTATGAAAGTATTATGAATGTAAGTTCTAAGTGAACATGCTGTTAAGACACATATAAATCTGTGGACTTCTCTGTAACTTTATTTACCGTATGTTTTGTACGAATGAATCTTGACAATGTTAGGACACTTTCAGCCCTACAATCATTTTCCAGCTATTCCAAAATATGTTATTAGCAGTTCTTTGGTATTGATATTCAAATCATATTACTCTTCTGTCAGCATGATCCCTGAGGGCATCCAGACTGTTTTCAGCTTTTAGTTTCCTCTTGCCTTTAACGAAGCTAAATTCCTCGCTCTGACCCAACCATTACCATGTTAACACTGAGTGGAAACTCTTACTAAAAGTGTCCATACAAATCTGCTGTGAATGTAATATTTTCTGTGTCTCAATACACAAAATAGTGACTGGCCTTCAGAAGTTGAAAGCTGAGTAATTGTGTCAAGCTGTTCGCCTTTTACTGTGTTTGTCACCTGAGTGAAATGAATGACCAATATACACTTGTGCCCAGACGTCATAACGTGAATCATTGAGGAGGTTTTCCTGACATAGAAGCATAGAAGCATAGAAGATAGGAGCAGGAGTAGGCCATTCGGTCCCTCGAGCCTGCTCCGCCATTCAATGAGATCATGGCTGATCATCCAAACTCAGTACCCCGTACCTGCCTTCTCCCCATATCCCTTGATACCTTTAGCTCTAAGAAATATATCTCACTCCTTCTTGAATATATTTAAAGACTTGGCCTCAACCGCCTTCTGTGGTAGAGAATTCCACAGGTTCACCACTCTCTGGGTAAAGAAATTCTTCCTCATCTCTGTCCTAAATGGCTTACCCCTTATCCTTAGACTATGACCCCTGGATCTGGACTCTCCGACCATCGGGAACATTCTACCTGTATCTAGTTTGTCCAGACCTGTCAGAATTTTACAAGTTTCGATGAGATCCCCTCTCATTCTTCTAAACTCCAGCGAGGATAATCCCAATCGACCCAGTCTCTCCTCATACGTCATTCCTGCCATCCCAGGGATCAGCCTTGTGAATCTTCGCTGAACTCCTTCCATGGCAAGAACATCCTTCCTCAGATAAGGCGACCAAAACTGCACACAGTACTCAAGGTGTGGTCTCACCACAGCCCTGTACAACTGCAGCAGGACATCCTTGCTCCTGTACTCAAACCCTTTCGCTATGAAGGACAATTTGCCTTCTTAACCGCCTGCTGCACCTGCATGCTTACCTTCAGTGACTGGTGCACAAGGACACCCAGGTCTCGTTGCACGTCCCCTTCTCCCAATCTATTGCCATTCAGATAAGAGTCTGCCTTTTTGTTTTCGCCACCAAAGTGGATAACCTCGCATTTATCCACGTTATATTGCATCTGCCACGCTTCTGCCCATTCACCCAACCTGTCCAAATCATCCTGGAGTTTCTCGGTATCCTCCTCGCAGCACACACGCCCACCCAGCTTTGTGTTGTCTGCAAACTTGGAGATATTACATCTAGTTCCCTTATCTAGATCATTAATGTATATTGTGAATAGCTGGGGTCCAAGGACCGACCCCTGCGGTACCCCACTAATCACTGCCTGCCACTCGGAAAAAGACCCTTTAATTCCTACTCTCTGCTTTCTGTCCGCCAATCAGTTCTCTATCCAAGTCAATTCCTTGCCCCCAATCCCACGTGCCTTAACTTTACACGCTAATCTCTTATGCGGGACCTTATCGAAAGCCTTCTGAAAGTCCAAATACATCACATCTACTGGTTCTCCCTTATCTATTTTCCCAGTTACATCCTCAAAAAATTCCAGTAGATTAGTCAAGCACAATTTACCTTTTGTAAATCCATGTTGACTTTGTCCGATCCTGTCACTGTTTTCCAAGTGCTCAGCTATTACATCCTTTATAATGGACTCTAGCATTTTCCCCACTACCGATGTCAGGCTTACCGGTCTGTAATTCCCCGCTTTCTCTCTACCACCCTTTTTTGAATAGTGGGGTAACATTAGCTACCCTCCAATCCATGGGTACAGTTCCAGATTCCAGCGAATTTTGGAAGATGATCAGCAATGCATCTATTAATTCTAGGGCCACCTCCTTAATTACCCTAGGATGTAGATTATCAGACCCTGGGGATTTATCGGCCTTCAATCCCGTCAATTTCCCTAACACCATTTCCCTACAAATACTGATTTCTTTCAGTTCCTCCCTCTCATCAGACCCTATGTTCTCCAACATCTCTGGGGGGTTATTTGTGTCCTCCTTTGTGAAGACAGAACCAAAATATACATTTAATTGGTCTGCCATTTCTTTGTTCCCCATTATAACACCCCCTGCTTCTGACTGCAAGGTACCTACACTTGATTTCACTAATCTTTTTCTCTTCACATATCTATAAAAGCTCTTACAGTCAGTTTTTATGTTCCCTGCAAGCTTACTTTCATATTCTATTTTCCCCTTCTTAATTAATCCCTTTGTCGTCCTTTGTTGAATCCTAAACTGCTCCCAATCCTCAGGGTTACCGCTTTTTCTGGCCAATTTATATGCCCTCTCTTTGGATCTTATGCTATCCCTAATTTCCCTTGTTAGCCACGGTTGAGTCACCTTTTTTGTTTTATTCTTATCCCAAACTGGGATGAACAACTTCTGTAGTTCAGCCATGCAGTCTTTGAATGTTTGCCATTGCCTATCCACCATCAACCCTTTGAGTGACATTCCCCAATCAATCCTACCCAATTCGCACCTCGTACCATCGTAGTTTCCTTTATTTAAATTCAGGACCCTAGTCTCCGAGTCAACTACTTCACTCTCCATCCTAATGAAGAATTCTATCATATTATGATCGCTCTGACCCAAGGGGCGTCGTACAACAAGATTGCTAATTAATCCTCTCTCATTACATAATACCCAGTCTAAGATGGCCTGATCTCTGGTTGGTTCCTCGACATATTGTTCCAGAAAACCATCCCGTAAACATTCTAGGAATTCCTCCTCGACAGTATTTTTACTAATTTGGTTAGCCCAATCTATATGTAAATAAAAGTCACCCATGATGACTGCTGTGCCCTTACTGCATGCTTCTCTAATTTCCCTTTTAATGCCATCCCCAACCTCCGTATTACTCTTTGGAGGTCAATATACCACTCCCACTAACATTTTCTGCCCCTTGATATTTCTCAGTTCTACCCATACATATTCCGCATCATCAGTGTTAATATCCTTCCTTTCAATTGTTGTAATCCCCTCCTTAACCAGCAATGCTACCCAACCTCCCTTTCTTTTTTGCCTATCCTTCATAAATATTGAATACCCCTGGATGTTGAGTTCCCAGCCTTGGCCACCTTGGAGCCATGTTTCTGTAATCCCAATCAAATCATGTTCGTTTACCTCTATTTGCGCAGCTAATTCATCCACCTTCTTCTGAATGCTCCTTGCATTAAGACACAAAGCCTTCAGGCTTGTTTTTTTAATGCTCTTAGACCTATATGAATTATTATTTACTGTGACCATGGTTGATTTAAACCGTTGAGTTCTTTGCCTTCTAATTTTGTTTTACTCCTTCCTGTCTTTTGCTTTTTTCCTTGTTTCCCTTTCCTCTGTCTCCCTGCTAAGGTTCCCAACCCCCTGCCACATTAGTTTAAACCCTCCCCAACAGCACTAGCAAACACTCCCCCTAGGACATCAGTTCCGGCCCTGCCCAGGTGCAAACCGTCCCATTTGTACTGGTCCCACCTCTCCCAGAACCGGTTCCAATGTCCAAGGAATTTGAATCCCTCCCCCTTGCACCATTCCTCTAGCCACGTATTCATTTGAAATATCCTTCTATTTCTACTCTGACTAGCACGTGGCACTGGTAGCAATCCTGAGATTACTACCTTTGAGGTCCTATTTTTTAATTTACCTCCTAACTCCCTATATTCTGCTTTTAGGACCTCATCCCATTTTTTACCTATATCGTTGGTGCCTATGTGCACCACGACAACTGGCTGTTCGCCCTCCCCCTCCAAAATGTTTTGCAGCCACTCCGAGACGTCCTTGACCCTTGCACAAGGGAGGCAACACACCATCCTGGAGTCTCGATTGCGGCCGCAAAAACGCCTATCTATTTCCCTTACAATTGAGTCCCCTATCACTATAGCTCTTCCACTCTTTTTCCTCCCAGCCTGTGCAGCAGAGCCACCCATGGTGCCAGGAAGTTGGCTGCTGCTGCCTTCCCCTGATGAGTCATCTCCCCCAACAGTATTCAAAGTGGTATATCTGTTTGAGAGGGGGATGGCCACAGGGGATTCCTGCACGACCTGCCTGCGCCTCTTACTCTGCCTGCTGGTCACCCATTCCCTTCCTGCCTGTACACCCTTTACCTGCGGTGTGACCAACTCGCTAAATGTGATATTCACAACGTCCTCAGCATCGCAAATGCTCCAAAATCGGGGCTCTGGGCCTCGCTGCTCGCCGCCTCTGGTGCTCTTTATGTGCCGCCTCTGGTGCTCCCTCGCAGGTCCGCCACCTCTCTGCTCTCTCGGGGCTCTGGACTTCAGCTTTATCAATGATACAATGTAATTCCCTCATGGAGGTGCAGCCAAGAGTCATAGCCGTTTGTACACATGGGATTCTGATACGGAGCTGGTCTACGGCAGACTGGCTTCATTTTGGTGCCTAAACCTGGGGGGTGCAAGGGACTCTGGTAACTCTCCTGTGACCCCAGCTAGAATTTATTAGCACCTACTAAAATGAGTACTGGTGAAGATTGTTCCTGGGCCTGTCCTGTACTAATTTCTGTGTAATCATTTATCTGAATGCAGAGCTACCTTTGTGCTCTTTGCCAAGGTTCCATTCTGATTGGCACCTTTTCATTTGAGAAGTGGAATTATACAGCCTAGTGCCCTGCACGTGCTTTGAGAATTTAGAATTTCTTTCTACTATATCGAGACAAGGCTTGTCATTGTTATCCAGTGTCTGATATGCTCCATGATATCACTGTTGCAGTCCCCATTATTAAACACTTGCAACACTTATAAAACACCATCTATCCCTCAGGGTAGAAGAACATGAGTAAGAATAGAATTAGATAAGGCCATTCAGTCTATTGAGTCCTTTCCTGTAAACACCATGCACAGTTTAATGCTGTTACGATAGCAAAATACTGCAGGTGCTGGAAATCCAAAATAACAACAGAGAATGCTGGAAAAACTCAGCAGGTCAGGCAACATCCGTGGAGAGAAATTTGAGTTGACGTTTCGGGTTGAAACCCTTCTTCAAAACTGGAAAGAAAATAAAAAGATCGAAGGCAAAGCTGCGATCGAACAAAAGAAGAAAAGGAGACAATAAAAGGTATTAGAAGCCAGATGAGATGGTAATGGGCCCGTGGAGACAAAAGGCAGCTGAGATTAGGTGTGAAGTGTACTGGCAGGATAAGGACAGATGCCAGGTGAGAGAGAGAAACAAAAGGAAAGGAGGGGGGGGAGGGGGAAGGAGGACCCAAAACAAAGGGGTGGAAAAAATTAAAAGGAAAAAAGTAATAGAGGCCGAGGTTATGATCTGAAATTATTGAACTCGATATTGAGTCCGGAAGGCTGCAAAGTGCCTAATCGGAAGATGATTTGCTGTTCCTCGAGTTTACGTTGAACTTCCGTGGAACAATACAAGAGGCCAAGTACTGATCTTGCATGGTCTCATGGGTGAGGTTAATAAACACAAGTAACATTTCCAAGTAGATAAAGTTCTGTAAGATTTTTCCTTAACTGCTAAAAGAAGTTAACAAAACTCAAGGATATCAGTCTATAATAGACAACCTTGATGAATTAGAATGATACCAGGGCTGAGGGACTTTGGATAAGTGGAGAGACTGGAGAAGCTGGGAATGTTCTCCTTATAGCAGAAAAGGTTAAAGGGAGATTTAATAGAGGTCTTCCAAAATTATGAGGGGTATTGATAGAGTAAATAAGGAGAAACTGTTTCCACTCACAGTAGGATTGGTAACTAGAGGGCACAGATTTAAGATAATTGGCAAAATAACCAGAGGAGATTTTTTTATGCAGCAAGTTGTTATGTTCTGGAATGCACTTCCTGAAAGGATGTTGGTAGCAGATTCAATAGTAGCTTTCAAAAAGAAATTGGATATATACTTGTAAAAGAAAACATTCCAGGGCTATGGGGAAAGAGCTGGGGAGTGGGACTAATTGGATAGCTGTTTCATAGAGCCAGCACAGACACGATGGGCCAAGCGGCCTCCTTCTGTTCTGTATGATTCTATGAATTGCATTCTATAGATGATGTCCGCAGTGTTAACATCAGAGGCATTAAATTAACATCCATAGTTTCTTGTAAAATGCTGTTAGTAGTTTTCCCCATTCCTGATGCTTGACTGTTTGCCAATTCATATCTCATTATGTACTCTGGAGTATTGGCAAGCCATTGTTTATCCTTCATTCCACCAGTACACCGCCTGTATTTACGGAGCTGCTGAAAGAACTACTGAAAGCGCCTTTACTTCCTCTTTTACATCAGAGTAACTATTGACAACGTGGGTGGCCATAAGTGCGCATTCGCGGTGACGTCAGCGACATCTTGCAGGTGCGATTTTGGCCACACGGTCGATATCGGAATCCTCTATTGACACTTATATATGTTATAGCTTGCTGGTGAATTTAATTGGGTCTACAATCATCTAGAGACTTGATTTGTGGAGCTGTCTGTGACAACTTATTCCAGCTCTTCCAGAATTTCCTGATCACTTGCAATTAAAAAAAAAAATCATTTATGTGGTGTGGGCATCGCTGGCAAGGCCAGCATTTATTGCCCATCCCTAGTTGCCCTTAAGAAGGTGGTGGTGAGCCACCTTCATGAACCACTGCAGTCTGTGTGGTGAAGGTAGTCCCACAATGCTGATAGGGAGGGAGTTCCAGGATTTTGACCCAGTGACGATGAAGGAATGGCGATATACTTCCAAGTCAGGATAGTGTGTGACTTGGAGGGGAACTTAGAGGTGGTGGTGTACCCATGCGCCTGCTGTCATTGTCCTTCTAGGTGGTAGAGGTCGCAGGTTTGGGAGGTGCTGCCGAAGAAATCTTGGCGAGTTGCTGCAGTGCATCTTGTAGATGGTACATACTGCAGCCACGGTACACGGCAGTGGTGGAGGGAGTGATTGTTTAAGGTGGTGGATTGGGTGCCAATCAAGTGGGCTGCTTTGCCTTGGATGGTGCCGAGCTTCTTGAGTGTTGTTGGAGCTGCACTCATCCAGGCAAGTGAAGAGTATTCTATCTCACTCCTGACTTATAGTTTGTAGAAGGTGGAAAGGCTTTGGGGAGTCAGGAAGTGAGACACTCGCTGCAGAATACCTAGCCTCTGACCTGCTCTTGTTGCCACAGTATTTATGTGGCTGGTCCAGTTACATTTCTGTTCAATGATGGCCCCCAGGATGTTGATGTTGGAGGATTCGGCGATGGCAATGACATTGAATGTCAAGGCACGGTGGTTAGATGCTTGCATGTTGGAGACAGTCATTGCCTGGCACTTGTGTGTTACCTGCCACTTATCAGGACAAGCCTGAATGTCATCCAGGTCTTGCTGAATGCGGGAGAAGGGATAATTATAGTCCTAGCCCTTTTGGGCTATCCCAGATCAGGCGTATTCCCCAGACGTTCACCTTCAACTTAAGGTAGAATTCCATAAGATGCTTAAATGGGTCGAAATGTTCAGGCTATCTCTCCCTAAAGGAACGGAATGACTGAAGATGTTACCATCCTCCAGATAGTACTTTTAATAAGTTGAACTAGTCTGTAACATTCCGGATTTTATGAGGGTCCGGAATAGCCCCCGAATTCTGCAACTCGTTACAAATGTGTGTACAGAATTTGTGGGTTTGCGAGTTTATACAGAATTACTCTTTGAGACAATTCTAAAAATATACAGTTTTATTTAAGAGCCGAAATTCATTTAACTTCTGCTGAATCAGTCGCAACATTAACAATTCAAAATACAATTAGCTTACATTTCTTATTTCTCAGAGATCCGTATTCTCAAATCTTTACTTTGTTATATTTCTTATTTCTTACTTATTTCTAAATCCAGAACATCCACCAAAATCATTCACTTTGACTACCCGAGACTCATAGATAAAGATTTATAGAGATGCCTTTGAAGAGTTGAGAAACGCTGTGCCTGTTCAGCGAGTTCTGACTTTTCTGTTGAAAAGGTCTTATTTTTATACCCTTTTGGCAGTGGTTTCTTTGATGTTCTCTGCTGATGTTAGCTAATTGTCTTTATTGATAGCTCTTTCGAATGCTTTCTATTTTACTATCATTGCATGCATAATTATTTCTCTACCTTTAAGTGTTTCAAAAACCATCATAAAAACAATGACAGCTATGGTTTCTGTTTGATGTCATTCCTATAAAATGCTTTCATTCAATTCTTAATATTGGCTTTACTGGTTTTTAGTTGGCATTTTGACTCCGTGGTGATCCAAGTATAATACAAACACAATGTAATTGCTTGGTGTCTCTATTGAAGTTATATTTTCATACTGTCCTTGTCGGGTATGGTTTTTACTATGTATATATTAAAGACACTTTAATTGGTTGCATATTTAATCTTATGGTTCCTGTCATCCAAGTTTAACATAAAACTATTTGACCAGCAGGTGTTTATTTTACTTGATGTCATGTTTCAAAGGCACATGCCTCTTTTAATGTTTGTATTTCTATTTCATATGTTAGCTCTTCACACTTTAAACTGAGAATTTTCATTGTGTTACCTCCAAACTCTAGACCTTTCGGAAGCACCAATGGTTTGCTTCAATCTTTCATTGTTTTAGTGTATTTAACTAATTCCCATTTCAAAGCTTGTTTACAACTTTGTTATCAACTGATCTTTTCTCAGAAGCCTGTATTTCTGTTCACAGACTTGTCTGCTGAGACTTGTGTCTTTTAAACCCAGTATATTCTGTATTAATAATATCAGAATTCTGTTCATAGCATCGTGTATTTCTCTGAATCATGGCTATTCCTTCTCCCCCCCGCCTTGACCAAAAGATGAGCTTAAAACTTCAGGGCAGTGTTTGGTCAATATTGCTCATGAGGGTAGAATAGCATATTAATTTTACCAGATGTACGATCATGTGCTACAATAAAATTTCTTTGAAGTCATCCTAGGACAACGTTTTGTCTTATTTTAAGTTGTACACAATTTAAACAGATGGTAAGTACATAGTCATGCTATTAGTGAAACAGTAATGTCCTTAAAATGTTCAATTGGCAGATGTATGTTCCGTAGATTTGAGTTATTCATACAAATCTAGAAAACGTCAGTTGAAACTAGTTGAAGCTTTACACGCTGTTCCTTCGATCTGGCGTGTGTACAGATGTGTGTTGTTGTTAAGGCCTTACCAGGCAGTCAGTTGATTCCTTCTTTATCCGTTGTGTCTTCCTCCTTCGCTGAAGTAACTCGTTGATCTTTCCTCCTTTCGGTTGTTGCTTTTCGCAAATCAACTTCCTGATGCGTTGCCAAGCAACGTGTAGAAGTGTTGACGACACCTTCTGACTTCATTCTGACTTCCTGTCGTCAGTATTTTGATCGCATCCATTTCCTGTGTCATGCTCTAAGCTGGGTCTTTAAAGACAAGTGTACGACTGCACCTTGTATTGTTCCTCCTTTTCAGTATCTCTCAGGACATCTTTTGATATTGTCTATGGAGATAGTTTTAAAAACAGACTTGCCATTCGGCTGGTTAATACGTATTTGAACTGTTCTTTCGTTAAAAGCAGACTGTATTTGAACAGGTTTCTGCTTTTACTTCTTTTCCAGTGCCCATTCTCTTACTATGGGTTGCCATATTTATGTAATTTTTTCTGCCTATTTGCTTCCCTTATCCTCTGATCAATTCGATGAATATCCTCTGTTACTTTTTTTCTCTTTTTTATCTAACTGTCGCTGTTGGGTCACAGACTCAGAGTGTGTAGAGGCAATAAAAGAACTATGGGTAAGCAGTGTATGCATCTCAACCCCATACATCAGATAATATGGAGTTTCTTAGGGGATACTGTCCCTGATGCAGATGTGGGCATATTATTGAGTGATAGCTGTACTTCTGAAATGCTGGTGGTCCACTTATTTCCCTGATTCTCAATAGGTTGACCAATAACTTTATTACTTCCCGATTTTTTACATTCCACCAGCCTCGCTGATTGCGGATGACATGGCATGCTGTGCCTTAACCCAATCCCCCTTTGCTTGTAATTGTCTTTGAAGACCTTAGAGACAAAGGCTCTGCCTTAATCAGAGTGTAAGATTTTAGGTGCACCAGTTACAGTAATTATATCAGAAATAGCCCTGGCAAGTGCGTTTTCCAAAACAGTTTCTGGGGACCAGCCAGAAGTGCATCCATCCACACAAATGAGAAAATGTCTATATCCCAAAAATGGGGAACTGGTCAAATAAAGTCAATAAATAATTTTCCCATTTGCTCAACAGCTTTCACAGGAGCCAATGGTGGTGGCTTAATTTAGTGATGACTTATTAGTCAAATAGCATAGCTCACAATTTAACACGTATGTTTTACAGGCTTTAAGCATGCCTGGCCACCAATATATGAGTCAATTTGCAGAATGTTATTCTGGCACTACAATGTGATTGACTTATGCCCTTGTGAGCTTCTTTTACAAGCTGTTCTCATTTGTGGCTTGGGGGTACTTCTCGGTTTCCTTTGGGCAACTTAACTAGTACAATACCCGTAGGGGTTTCCAAGTAAAAGTACCTTGGTGGACATTCTGGTGGATTCTCTGTTATTGGGTCTAATAGATGAATCAGTTCCTCATCCTGATTAGCTGCCCGTTCTGCCCGAGTGATTACAGTAACATTGGCAGGCCCCTCTCGAGGGAGTGTCATGCAGACCGAACGTTTCGCTTGTTCGTCTGTAAGGCTGTTTCCTTTTTTGAGTGTACTGTTCCAGTAGTATGCCCATTTATATGAATAATCTGACACTTTTTCTCCATTCTCGAATGGAGAATATCTTCCCACAGTGTGCGTTTAATTAAGTCTGCTTCCTTTAAAACATACTGTAATGCTGCGGCTTCAGCATATTGCACTGTCTTATGGCCAAGGGGTTTAAACAGTAATTCTTTTGGATATAAAGAATAGGAATCTCAAAGTCCCTACTACTACCGCCATCCTAGCTGAGGATTGTTGATGTGTCTCTTTTTTAATCGTCATTGATGTTCCATCACAGTAAATAACTTGATGGTATTCTGCAAGCGGTCTCATAAGTATTTGTCTGATTCTTTCTTCCGTATTATCATCCTCCATGATGGAGAGATACTCTATCTTTCCACATTAATTTGAATGGCTTTGTAGTTAAAAGATAGTGGGGGAGAAATTTGGTTGGCTGCGCCACCAGTTAGCGCCTAAAGAGGGCACTCAGTGGCTTTAGCGCCACTGGCCACACCTCCCGCGATATTTAGCTGGGGCGCTAATGGCGGCATTAGCCTTTTGCGCTGCGCCGCCACCGATGATGTCATCAGTGTGCACAGCGCCCCGCTACTGCCCCGATCGCGATATTTGGCAGCGACCGCCTCTGTAGCGCCGCTTGCTAATCACGCCCGGTTCACGGGGCCTACCTGTGGCGGCAGTGGCGCAAATTAAGGCGGAGGTGCGGGGCGGCCATTTTTTTCGGCGGCCGCCTGCCAGCACCTCCGTCCCCGGCCTCCTGTTCTCCCACCGTGGCATTGCCAGCTGTTTTCCGAGAGCCCGGCACTTCTCCTCGGTGCCGGGCTCTTTTGCCAGCACTCGCGATCACTCATCACGCTGGTGCAGGCCCCTCCTCCTTAAGAATCAGAGGAAGGCCTGCAGTACCGCAGCATGCCGTGCCGCAGTGTGTGGCGCTGCGACACGTTGCACTGCGATATTCAGTTTCAGCACCCTAAGAGGGACGCGGAGCGCCTCGAGCCTTGCCCCGTGTCCCTCTTGGGGCGCTCAAGCTGAATTTCCGGCAATCGCTGCTGCTCCGATTGCAGCGCAAAATCTGGCGCCCAGGCGAGCTTGGTGCCCGTTTGTGGCTCCACCCAATTTCTCCCCCAGTATTTATTAATGAGTTGCTTGAGGAGGTCTTTGCCTCCCCCTTTTGGACAAGTTTAATCAAGCTGTTTTCGTTTGTGGGCAAGATTGCCAAGTTATAGGGAAATTCAAAAGGTCCTGGCTGGGTGCCAGGCCTTCAATGCTGGGATTGATCATCTTCAAGATGCAGACGTTCATTTTCTGCTTTATCTTTAATTATCTTAACTGATTTTTGTTCCTCCTTATTGGGGATTTCATGTTTTCCAGATCCCTGATGGGGTTTATCGGACCGTTTACTTTCTTGACGATCCTCCTGTTGAGGTTTACATTGG
This sequence comes from Somniosus microcephalus, assembly GCF_052327205.1. Classification (NCBI taxonomy): domain Eukaryota; kingdom Metazoa; phylum Chordata; class Chondrichthyes; order Squaliformes; family Somniosidae; genus Somniosus; species Somniosus microcephalus. The sequence goes on from NC_140997.1 coordinate 151,931,458, forward strand.
TTCTGCCGGGAATCTTTCTGATCCCAATTTTGGTTTTCTTGGTACCCTCCCATGGCTCTTTGATAACTTTGGCCAGTGTAAAAGCTGTCCCCATAGGAAGTCCACTGTCCTTCACTTCCCTTTCGAGGCCTAGCCCCTCATCTATCCCAACTTTCTGGAGAGAAATCTGTCTCATATTGTGGGTGGGTTGGGGGTGTAAACCTTTTGGAATACCCTCTTGGGGGTCCCGAGCCATGAGTTTGTGTCTGGGCAGGGTGGAATTGAGACTTGGGTCTATACAGCCCTTCTTTCTGAGTACCTTCTCCATTTTTTATCCCTAGTTTCTGATCTCATTTTAGGTTTAGTTTGGGGTAGACCTAAAGGTCATGATTTAATTGGATAATGTGATTGACATTATCCCATCTTTGTTGGTTATCTCGATAATCATTTAGAGCACCCTCACAGGCAAGTTTGAGGGCTGTATTTTGATATTGATTGGCCAGGCAACCATGAACAATGTCCCAATTATCCTGTGTAAGCACTTTGCCTAATCTGTAGACAGCTACCAGCCCTTTAGTTGTGGCTTTATTAGTGAGTATTTCCTTGATTGAACCCATTACATGCCCTCCCTGAGTTGCCGTGAGAACCTAAGCATATATTTGTACCCATTTGTTGCATTGGTTTAAAGGGGGAATTAAGTCTGAACTTAGTATCATTTGCAGTAGTTGCCTCAGGTGTTGAGCATTCCAATTTTGGCAACAGGTTTCCAATTTATCAAGGTTAGTTAGAATCCAGCAGGTTTGTCCTGGCTGGTGTTTCCTGGTCTACTACACATTGTGTAGATAGAGCTCAGGTTTACTTGACCTAGGGGCACAATTTGTGGTTGTTGGGGTTGGTTTACTGGACCATTAATCATTGCGCCTCCAGCATTTAGGTAAGAGTGAGCTAGTGCCTGTTGGCATTGATTATAATGGATGCTAAGCTGTCTATAGTTTTCTCGAAGATTGTTGTAATTTATTTCATCATGAGTTTACCACCTTAACCAGAATCCATGGCCCCCAGGAGCATAGGCTGCTCTGGGTCCTGCTATTCTACCATGGTTGCCACCACCTTGTTGGGCACCGTTCATTAGGCCTCCCAGTTGTGCAGGTGTGCACCTTATCATTAAGGAATTTATTGTATTTGGAGTATTTAATTAATTATCCTGCAGGATATTCTGTATCCCCTGGTTCTGGGGATCAACATTAATCGTGCCATGAGTTCTAACGGCTCCTTCGGCATCAAAGCCTTCTATTTCAAAAATTATCACTTGGTTTTGTGGAGGTACAGGGATAGGATTATTTCCCCTAATAAAACAATTGTTTAAATTTTCTAATAAAAAAACTTGGCCAATTCCGACAGGATTTGCCATTTCTTCAAGACCTAAGCTTGGATAGGGTTTAATATTTTGTCTCTACCTAACCTCGATTAGGGTTTAATATTTCATCAGGACCTAACCTCAGTTAGGGTTTAATAGTTCATCAGGACCGAACCTCGATTAGGATTTAATATGAACTTTATAAGATGCTTCTAGACCTCAATGGTATTTTGAGGAAGTTCGGACTTAAGATCTACAAGGCCTGATTAGAGTCTTGTCATCTCCAGAGATTTAAATCTGAGTCTTAGAACCACTGTCGGTAAACACTCCTTCTATACTTAACAATCTACAACATAAATATAGGTTCTGTATCAACTCGTTAACACACTCGTTGGGCGTCATCTCAAGGGATAATTACAGACCTAGCCCTTTTGGGCTATCCCAGATCAGGCGTACTCCCCAGACGTTCACCTTCAACTTAAGTTAGAGATAGCCGAATTCCATAAGATGCTTAAATGGGCCTAAATGTTCAGGCTATCTCTCCCTAAAGGAACGGAATGACTGAAGATGTTACCGTCCTCCAGATAGTGCTTTTAATAAACTGAACTGGACTGTAACCTTCCAGATATTATGAGGGTTTGGTATACCCCCCAGAATTCAGCAACTCCTTACAAAAGAGTGTACAGAATTTGTGGGTTCGCGAGTTTATACAGAATTACTCTTTGAGACAAATCTAAAAATATATAGCTTTATTTAAGAGCCGAAATTCATTTAACATCTGCTGAATCAGTCGCAACATTAACAATTCAAAATACAATTAGCTTACATTTCTTATTTCTTACTTATTTCTAAATTCAGAACATCCACTAAAATCAATCACTTTGACTTCCCGAGACTCATAGTTAAAGACTTACAGAGATGCCTCTAACGAGTTGAGAAATGCTGTGCCCATTCAGCGAGTTCTGACTTTTCTGTTGAAAAGGTCTTATTTTCATACCCTTTTGGCAGTGGTTTCTTCTTTGATGTTCTCTGCTGATGTTAGCTAATTGTCTTTATTGATATCTCTTTCGAATGCTTTCTATTTTAATATCAATTCAACTATTGCATGCATAATTATTTCTCTACCTTTAAGTGTTTCAAGAACCATCATAAAAACAATGACAGCTATGGTTTCTGTTTGATGTCATTCCTACAAAACGCTTTCATTCAATTCTTAATATTGGCTTTACTGGTTTTTAGCAGACATTTTGACTCCATGGTGATCCAAGTTTAATACAAACACAATGTAATTGCTTGGTGTCTCTATTGAAGTTATATCTTCAAAGTGTCCTTGTTGGTATGGTTTTTACTATGTATATATTAAAGACACTTTGACTGGAGTGTTTCATGCATTTAAGAACATAAGAACATAAGAAATAGGAGCAGGAGTAGGCCAATCGGCCCCTCGAGCCTGCTCCACCATTCAATAAGATCATGGCTGATCTGATCCTAACCTCAAATCTTCTATCACTCTGCATCCACCCGAACCCATGTGATCTCCCGGGAGAGGCGAAAAACCAGATAAAGACCCAATGGCCAATTTGGGAGAAAAAAATCTGGGAAATTCCTCTCCGACCCATCTAGGCGATCGAAATTCTTCCAGGAGATCACTCTGTCCCTATATTTTCTACAGTACTTACCTTCTGTAAAGGCGATCTCCACCCCAGTCAGGAACAGGCATAAAACCATCTCCTGAAATCTAACAGAATTAGAACACAGTAGGAGCAGAACAAGGCTACACGGCCCCTGGGCCCGCTCCACTACCCACAGGGCCATGACCATTCCGAACCCAGACTCATGTCCAATTTCCTGCCCGCTCCCCGTAACCCTTTATTCCCTTTACTTCTAGGAAACTATCTATTTCTGTTTTAAATTTATTTAATGATGTAGCTTCCACAGCTTTCTGGGGCAGCAAATTCCACAAACCTACCACCCTCTGAGTGAAGAAGTTTCTCCTCATCTCAGTTTTGAATGAGCAGCCCCTTATTTTAAGATTATGCCCCCTAGTTCTAGTTTCACCCATCATTGGGAACATCCTCACCGCATCCACCCGATCAAGCCCCTTCACAATCTTATATGTTTCAATAAGATCGCCTCTCATTCTTCTGAACTCCAATGAGTAGAGTCCCAATCTACTCAACCTCTCCTCATATGACCACCCCCTCATCCCCGGGATTAACCGAGTGAACCTTCTTTGTACTGACTCGAGAGCAAGTATGTCTTTTCTTAAGTATGGACACCAAAACTGTATGCAGTATTCCAGGTGCGGCCTCACCAATTCTAGCTATCTGAATTGGTTGCATATTTAATCTTATGGTTCCTGTCATCCAAATTTAAAATAAAACTATTTGACCAGCAGACGTTTCTTTTACTTGATGTCTTGTTTCAAAGGCACATGCCACTTTTAATGTTTGTATTTCTGTTTTATGTGTTAGCTCTTCACACTTTAAACTGGGAATTTTCATTGTGTTACCTTCAAACTCTAGAACTTTCAGAAGCACCAATGGTTTGCTTCAATCTTTCATTGTTTTAGTTTATTTAACCAATTCCCATTTCAAAGCTTGTTTACAACTTTGTTATCAACTGATCTTTTCTCAGAAGCCTTTATTTCTGTTCACAGCCTTGTCTGCTGAGACTTGTGTCTTTTAAACCTAGTATATTCTGTATTAATAATATCAGAATTCTGTTCATAGTATCATGTATTTCTCTGATTCATGGCTATTCCTTCACATGGGCATGGACTGCTTCATTGTCTGAGGGGTTACGAATGGCACTGAACTCTGTGCAGTCATCAGCTTACATCTCCACTTCTGACCTTATGATGGAGGGAAGGTCATTGATGAAGCAGCTGAAGATGGTTGGGCCTAAGAAAGTGCCCTGAGGAGCTCCTGCAGCGATGTGCAAGGGCTGTGATGATTGACATCCAACCACCACAACCATCTTCCTTTGTGCTAGGCATGACTCCAGCCAGTTTAGAGTTTTCCCCCCGATTTCCATTGACTTCAGTTTTACTAGGGCTCCTTGATGCCACACTCAGTCAAATGCTGACTTGATGTTAAGGGCAGTCACTCTCACCTCCCCTCTCGAATTCAGCTTTTTTGCCCATATTAGGACCAAGACTGTAATGAAGTCTGTAGCCGAGTGGTCCTGTCGGAACACAAACTGAGCATCAGTGAGCAGGTTATTGGTGAATAAGTGTTGCTTGTTAGCACTGTCAATGACACCTTCCATCACTTTGCTGTTGTTTGAGAGTGGACTGATGGAGTGGTAATTGGCCGGATTGGATTTGTCCTGCTTTTTGTGGACAAAACATACCTGGACAGTTTTCCACATTGTCGGATAGATTCCAGTGTTGTAGCTGTACTGGAACAGCTTGGCTAGCGGCGCAGCTTGTTCTGGAGCACAAGTCTTCAGCACCACTGCCGGGATGTTGTCGGGGCCCACAGCCTTTGGCTGTATTCAGTGCGCTCAGCTGTTTCTTGATATCACGTAGAGTGAATCGAATTGGCTGAAGACTGGCTTCTGTGGTGGTGGTGTTAGATCCGTGTATTTTTGATGTTGTGTGTCCTTCAATAACTAGACACGAGACTGCAGGAACAATCAACAGGTATTTACTGGATGAGGGTTACTCTAAAACTAAACGTACAGATCCCTACTCAGGGTTTATATACAGGTGTGGTCACTGCCGATACTACAGTATACAGGAGCTGTAAAAAGTAGTTCTCCCCTTAAAGGTACATACACTACAATTCCTCCCCTTTTAGATTGACAGTACCATAACATTCATTTAACAATTAACACTTTTAACATGCACATTAACTGAAAATAGTCCATTTATAAATTCAGTCTTTGGGGCGGCTTCCTGATCCTTTCTGGATAGCGCCTTTCCTGAATGTCTTGTTCTTGGTGTGGAGGCCCCTTGTCATCAGTTGGTTCATCACTTTCCGATGCTACTGTTTCTGGGGTAGATGCTACCTGTATGTCGGGTTCATCACCAGGTGCGCGAGTCATGGGGTTGACTCGTTCCTGTGACTCAAGGATCTGGTCGACATGGCGTCTCACAATGTTCTCCCCAACATCCACTTTGTACATTAGTGGCCCCTGCCGTGTGCATATCGTTCCTGGTTGCCATTTCTCTGTTCGGTAGTCGCGGGCCAAGACTAGTTGCCCTACATTGAAGCTCCATGTCGGCTTCTCATTGATGTGCTGGAATTGCTTATTCTCAACATCTCTTCGTACATTTGGTCTGAGCAAATCCAGAAGAGATCGCAACCTTCGGTTAAAGAACATCATGGCCGGGGTCTGGTTGGTGACTGCATGTGTCGCATTTCTGTAGGCTAACAGGAAATTGTCCACCTTATGCTGCAGTGGAATGTCGTCATCGCACATGGCCCTTACTGCTTTCTTAAAGGTTTGTATGAACCTCTCAACCAATCCATTTGTGGCTGGATGATACGGGGCGGATGTGTAATGCCTTACCCCATTCCTATTCATGAACCTTCGAAACTCTTCGGACACAAACTGTGGTCCGTTATCAGAGCAAATCTGCTCTGGCAAGCCGTTCCTGGCAAATATGGTCTGTAGGACTGCAATAGTTTTCTCCGTGGTGGTGGACGACATTTTGATCACCTCAGGCCATTTCGAGTGCGCATCCACGGCTATTAGAAACATTGAGTCCATGAATGGACCAGCAAAATGAATATGCACCCGTTGCCATGGAGACGAGGGCCACTCCCATGGGTGTAGAGGGGCATGTGGTGGTGCATTTTGGATCTTCTGGCATCCTGAGCAGCTCTTTGTCAGGTCCTCGATTTGCTGATCGGTCCCCGGCCACCACACATAAGCCCTAGCAAGGCTTTTCATTTTCACCCCTCCCAGATGGCCTTCGTGAAGATCATTGAGCACTCTCTCCCTTAACTTGGGTGGAATTACCACTCGGGATCCACACATCAAGGTCCCCTGGCATACTGACAGCTGTTCTCTTCTGGATGAGAATGCTGGCAGCAGTGAGTCGCCATGTGTTGGCCATCCCTTCACCGTCAAGTTATATACCCGAGACAGTGTCGGGTCATTTCGGGTCTCCTTCTCTATATCAGCGTTAGTTACTGGCAAGCGTTCAATTATAGTCGAATGAAATATTTCGACAGGGTCCACGGCTGGTGCTTCCTCCGCAGTAGGCAGTGGCAGGCGTGATAGCCCATCAGCGTTTCCATGCTGTTTTGTGCCCTTATACTCGATTTCATATTGGTTCCCCCCTAGAAAAAGCAACCATCTTTGTAGTCGTTGCGCATTCACCACCGGCACGCCCTTCTTTGGATTAAAGATGGAGACAAGTGGTTGGTGGTCCGTCAGCAAGGTGAACTTCTGCCCGTGCAGACAGTGGTTGAACTTTTTCACTTCCCACACTAGGCTGAGGGCCTCCCTGTCAATCTGGGCGTAGTTACGCTCGGCTGAGGTTAGTGACTGAGATGCAAAGGCTACCGGCCTCTCCGAGCCGTCCGGGAACTTGTGCGACAGCACCGCTCCAATGCCATAGGGTGATGCTTCACACGCCAACCGAATTGGTAGTGCTGGGTTGAAATGAGCCAACACCTCTTTTGCTGTGATCAATTCTTTGCACTTCTGGAAAGCTCGTTTACAATCGTCATTCCACTTCCATGGTACCGCCGTTTGCAGTAGGATGTTCAGTGGGTGTAGTACTGTAGACAAATTCGTCAAGAACTTATGGTAGTAGTTCACCAGCCCGAGGAACGACCTCAGTTGTGACACATTTTCCAGTGCTGGAGCCTTGACTACTGCCTCAATCTTTTCAGGGGACTTATATAACCCCTCTTCATCAATAACGTGGCCACAATATGATATCTGCTTCTGGAAAAACTCGCATTTGTGGCGATTTGCTCGGAGCCCATATTCCTTCAATCTAGTGAGCACCTGCTCCAGGTTGGCAAGGTGAGCACTGTCATTTTCGCCCATGACCAGGATGTCGTCCAAATAACACTGGATCCCTGGAATCTCTTGCAGGACTTGATCCATTGCCCTTTGCCAAATAGCCGGAGCTGATGCTACCCCGAACACCAGCAGATTGTATTGGTAGAGACCTTTTATGAGTGTTGATCATGAGGTACTGTTTCGAGGCTTCTTCTACCTCAATTTGCAGCTACGCCTGGTCCAGATCAATCTTAGTGAAGCATTTCCCTCCAGATGGCGAGGCGAAAATATCTTCAATCCGCGGAAGCGGATATTGTACAGTGTGAAGGGCTGGGTTAACTGTCACCTTAAAGTCCCCACAGATGCGAACTTTCTTTGGTTCCCCAGGCGTATTACTCAACGACCTCTTCATTACAGGAACGATGGGTGTGGCCCACTCGCTCCAGTCCACTTTGGACAGTGCTCCTGAACGTTCCAAACCTTCCAGCTCTGCTTCGACGGCTGGGCGGATCGCATAAGGCACCAGTCTGGCCTTAAAAAACTTTGGGCTTGCATTTTCCTCTATTTTGATCATCGCTGTTATGCCTTTTTGTGTTCCAAATCCCTCCTGGAACACTTATTGTGCATCAGTTAGCATTTTTGACAGTCATCCAGGTGTGGCGTCGTCATCCTTTTTGGCATCTGCAGTCAGTGCTTGTATGGAATGCCAATCTAGCTGTATCTTCCGGATCCATTCACGTCCTGGTACTGGTGGTCCTCCATCTGGCAATACATATAGGTCCATTTTTGGTGTTTCCTTACCGTTATATACAACGTTCACCCTTATTTTTCCTTTGGGGTAGACTTTTTGCCTCGTGTACGTCTTCAAGACAATCTCTGTATCTCTCAAGGGTATATGTAAGAATAGCTGCTTGTAGTCTCTTCGGTTTATGACTGTTAGGGCTGATCCTGTGTCCAATTCCATTTTCACTTGGACTCCAGCTATCTTGAGCATGACCCAGATAGTTTGATGATCCTCCGTTTGGATCACCTTATGTAGTTTCAGAAAACCCAGCTCCTTGCTTCCGGAGCCTGTATCACTTTTCTGTTCGTCTGAACTACTCTCTGTCACCTTATGTACCTTCTTGTACTTCTCCTGTGGAGATTTCTTGCTGCTGGTTTTCTTTCCCGACCTGCAGACTCTTGCTATGTGTCCTACTTTTCCACACTGTCTGCACACTTTGTCCTTAAACCAGCAATCATTTTGGTCATGTGTTGTTCTGCCACAGCGATAACACTTCACTGTTCCATATGACATTTCATTTGTGGCATATTCTTGAGGTCTCCGTTGTATCTCTGCAGCGCCCCGTGCGGCTGCTTCATGTGATACTGCCATGCTGAAAGCGTTTTCCAGCGTAAGGTCCTTTTCAGATAAAAGCCGTTTCTGGGTTCCTTCACTTTGAAGCACACACACAAACTTGTCCCTTAAGGTAGCTGCCAGTCCCGCTCCAAACTGGCAGTGTTTCGATAGCTTACGCAGTTCCATTAAATACTCAGCATTACTTCCATCTTTATGCTGGTTCCTTTTGTGAAACTTAAGTCTTTCTGCTATCAGCAGCGGTGTGGGGTTTAAGTGGTTCTGTAGGGTTGACACTATGGCCTAGAAATTCATTGACGCCACTTTTGGGGTGCTAAAGTGGGGCGTCCGCTAAAGTTTGCGGCCGCCGCCAAATCTAGGCCACTTCTCCGATATTCATTAGCTTCGCCCTACTAGTTCGGGCGAGCGCTAAAACTGCTGTTGGACGCCTCTCTTTGGGCACTAAGCCGGAGGTGGTGCTCGATAGCGCCGAGGCCGGGCACAGCGCAGGTGCGGCCATCTCGTGACTGACAGCAGACACCCTGGCGCCGGCCAGCTCTTAAGGGGGAAGGGTCGACTGTGTCTGCTGCCACGCCCTGGATAATGGAGCCCTCCAGCTAGGCCTGAACACTGCTGCTGGGCCCAAATAGCGCCTGAAGACATGGAGAAGGCCCGTGAACGTGCGCAGCGCTTCTCAGAGCGTGATCTGAGTGTGCTGCTTGCTGCTGTGGAGAAGAGGCGCCATGTTTTGTACCCGGACAATGGCAAGAAGGCGACGGTCCGCATCTACAGGAGAGCCTGGAGGCATGTCGCCAGCAAGCTGTCAGCCAACAGCGACGTCCCCAGGACCGGTGCCCAATGCCGCAAAAAGTTAAATGACCTCACACGCATTGTCAGGGTGAGTACCCTTTCCAATGACCTCCTCATCCTTGCATGTGCACCTCACATTATGGGCAAAGGGACCTGAAAGCTCTAATGGCCAGCCTTCATCCAGCAGCTATGGCACAGGCATGAGCATCAATTGCACATTCTGCACTGAACACACTGGCCAAGCTATTCCACCATGGGAGGCAGTGCACAGCAGATCATGGCGACACACTGGCCAGGCTATTCCACCATGGGAGGCAGTGCACAGCAGATCATGGCGACACACTGGCCAGGCTATTCCACCATGGGAGGCAGTGCACACAAGATCACGGCGACACACTGTACTTAGAGGCCACCCTTTCTCTTGCAGGCCAAGCTGGCGAATAATCGCAAGAGCCGGACTGCGACCGGGGGAGGACGACCCCATATCCAGCCACTCACCGACCTGCAACATCGCGTGGAGCGCCTCATGGGTGGCTGGGTGATTGGGCCCGTTGCATGTGGAGATGCCGACCCTGTTCTGGGAAGCAATGGTAAGGACATCACCTTTTGCACCTCTCTCGTCCCACTTGCGCATCAGATCTACATCCTTTGCCACTGTCCGAACAATGCGCTGAATGCCACCACTCATGCATCCCGCACTGATGCCCTCTCCTCACTCTAAAGCTACTCTTGTGCCTTCCTGCTTTCAGATGGTCAAGAGGAGGTCCCTCAACATGCCAGTGACAGACCCTCCGAGGAGGAGCAGGAGGAGGAGCAAGAGGAAGGCCGCCCATCAGGGGAACCCTCAGCCGCGGCCACCCAGGCCAATGTAGGGGACACGTCTTCCCTGGAGGGCAGCGTGGCGGAAGTGTCGAAGGGGAGGGGAGCTCCTGGGACCTGCGTGCTGCAGAAAGGCGGGAGGGGGGGTGGAAGCTCGGCGGCCTTCTCCCCAGAGGGGGGATGCGTCGGAGGGGAGTCCAATTGCTGGGCCCAGCGGCCTCCAGCAACGCAGGAAGGGTCGGCCAGCACGGCGGCCTTCTCCCCAAAAGGGAGAGTCCGGCCTCCAGTCAGGAGATGCTCTTCGCCGAGGAGATGGAACGCCTCGAAGACTTGTCCGCGGACTCGGAGCGCCGGCACACGGAGCTCATGGCGGCAGTGGCACAGTTGCCTGAGTCCATCGATTCCCTCTCTCGGAGTGTGGCCGAGTTCGGGCCCTTAGAGGCCACCAGTCGGGCGGAATACCGGGCAGATCTTTCAGCGACTGGCCAGGTGATTAGTGGTGCCGTCCAGTCACTGGCTGCTCTGCTGCGGTCAGTGAACAGGTCAACACGGGCACTCACTGCTGCCACACTCGCTGTGTCAGCCAGGCATCGCCAGGGCACCCGGCGCGCTGCAGCAGCACATCGGTCTGTCCCTCGGCAGATTGGTGCGCATGCTGCAGTGCTGGCCCGGGTGAGTGCCAGTGTCTCAGGCGACCAGCGAGCGCCTGCCATCCGCCAGCTTGCCGCCATTCCTCCAGCCGCCACTGCCACTCCCCCAGTGGAGCTGCCAGGAGCTGCTGCAGCGACTGATGCTGGCCAGCCACAGCTGCAGCAATCAACAGCCGGCCGCTCGACGCCCAGACCTCGACTAGGCCGACCCCCAAGGGCATCTGCCATCACGACATGTGCCCCTCAGGAGCCTGCCCCCAGCCTTGCAGCAGGCAATGGCCTTACTTTGAGGCGGAGCAGCAGGGCGGGCAGGGGCCACCCAAAGATGGCCAAGGCACCGCCCTAGCGGGCCAAATAGTCGAATGTGTGGCCATTTGTGTTTGTTTCTTGAGGCCGAGAATTGGATGTTTGTTTTTTGAAGGCCGATGATGTGATGTTTGTTTTGGACGAAGGCCGAGAATGACGGCCATTTTAGTTGCCCTATTTTGTTAATCCTCCCCAGGTTGTGGGAGCGAGTAATGTGTTTGAGTGTTTTTTGGGGGTTTCCTCTGTTTTTGGTTTTCATGTGGGAAGGGCCCAGAGTTTGTACAATAAAGCATTTTATTTATTCACATTGTCCATGTTTGATCTTTGAAGTGTTTGTTGCCTTAACCGGCTGAGGGCTTGCGGAGCGGCTGCAATCATGTTCTATCATTGGCACAAGACATTCCCTGACAGGGGGCCTAGAAGTGACGTTCAATAAGCCGACGACGGGCGGCCCTTGGACCTTGTGCGTCCCTCCTGGGCTGGTACTCCTTGTCCTCGTCGTCCTCATGCTCCTCCTGCTCCTCCTCCTGAGGTGGTGGTCCAACGTGAGGTGGCAGTGCCTGAGTCCTGCGGATAGCCAGGTTGTGCAGCATGCAGCAAACGACGACGAATTGGGAGACTCGATCCTGCGAATACTGGAGGGCTCCCCCGGAGCGGTCGAGACAGCGGAACCGTTGCTTGAGCACGCCGATTGTTTGTTCTATGAGGCTCCTCGTCGCTTGATGGCTCTCGTTGTATGCCTCTTCAGCAGGGGTCGTGGGCGCGCGGAGCGGGGTCATGCGGCAGGTACACAAAGGATAGCCTTTGTCCCCGATAAGCCATCCTCTTGGGTGAGGCTGTGCCTGGAACATGTCAGCCACAGTTGTCTGTCGCAGGATAAAGGCATCGTGGCTGCTGCCTGGAAAGCGGGCATTGACAGCTAGGATGCGCTGCCTGTGGTCACACACCAGCTGTACATTGAGGGAATGGTAGCCCTTACGGTTGCGGTAATCCTCGGCATGCTCAAGAGGTGCCCACAAAGCCACATGCGTGCAGTCAATGGCGCCCTGCACCATGGGGAAGCCCGCTATTCTTGCAAACCCCACTGCACGCTGCTGCTGCTTGTCCAGGGTCATGGGGAAGGAGATGAATTGATGTCTCCTTCTGAAAAGGGCTTCAGTCACCTGGCAGATGCAGCAATGCACGACGAACTGGGAGATGTTAGCGATGTCCCCAGTAGCGGATTGGAAGGAGCCGGAGGCATAGAAGTTGAGAGCCACCGTCACCTTCACTGCCACCGACAGAGACGTCCTGCGCATCAGCTGTGGCTGCAGATCTCTCTGAAGCAGCCGGCAGATGTCTGCAACCACCTCCCTTCGGAATCGCAGCCTCCTAACACACATCGCGGCAGACATGGTCAGATAGGAGGTCTGCTGGCTGTATACCCTGCGTGGGTAAGGCCTCAGTTGGCGACGCCTGTTGCCGCCTCTGCGTCTAGCCAGGGCTGCCACTCTCTCACGGCGTCTGTAAGCCCTTCTGGCATAAGGCTGAAATTCAGCGTTGCCACCCAATGCAGCCCCCATTATATGCTGGCAAACACTGAGCTCTGAATGAAGGCTAAGATAATTGGTAAGCTCTGGCCTGAGCCAAAAATACCTGTCCAAGTGTTGGTCCAAACCAGTAAACTCTCCTCCTTGGTCTCTGTCCAAAAAACCGTTGCACAAGAGTGAATGCTGCAAAATGGCTGGCCTTTATACTGCTGGGTAAGTGCCCTTTAATTAGCGCTCCCCCCGGCCCGGCTGGCCTGTGTACCGTTCCACTTCACAGTCGCTCGGGACGCCCGGCGCACAATGGGCCGGCGCGAGTGAAGTTCCGGTTTGGGGCGCACAAAGGGCGTTGCACTATTATATGACGTCATGATCTGCGCGCGCAGCAGGGCGCGCGCCAAGACTTTGCGCTGGTGCTAAATGTGTCCTGAAGTTGGGGAGAGGCGCAGATCGCGCTGCGCCCGGGCGATAAACGCCTAGCGCTCGAGATCTACTCCCCCTAAGGCGCTAAATGCTGGCGCGCCCAACTGAATTTCTAGGCCTATGTTTCCAAAATCCTTGTCCACTGGCTTTTCTGGGGTCACTAGGTTTCGCAGTAAGCCATACGTTTTTGCACCCATGGAATTCAACAATACCAGCGCTTTCCTCTCATCTGGCACTTCATTCGCCTTGCAGTACACTTCTATGCGTTCGACACATGTCGTCCAATCTTCGACTTCATTGTCGAACGCTGTGATACTGCCACTCTTCGGCATCCCTGGGTGTGGTTAGACTGGCTCAAAATGGCGTTTTCCTGCGCTTCCCTTCTTCTCTGCTGCGGCTCAAAATGGCGTTTTCCCGCGCTCTCCCTTCTTCTCCGCTGTGGCTGCTCGGCCCTTGAACACCAGCTGCGCTCTGCGCGTTTCCCTTTCTTCCCCGCTGACGCTGCTCGTCCCTTGAACACCGGCTGTGCTCTGCGCGTTTTCTTTCGCGCCTCTCTCTCTTCTCCCGTTGACGCCGTTCGGTCCTGAACACTGGCTGCGCCCTGTGTGCTCTACCCTCTCTCTTCTCCCATCAATGCTGCTCGGCCTTTTCTGTTCTGTCAGTCGGCTCTAGCCGCCACTGTCCGGGAAGGGTCTGCACCATACCTGTTGCCAGCCCGTTTCGCTGGACCACCGTGACTGGAGAACCAAGCCCAGCTCACAACAGCCTCCCCTGCGATGCTCAGTCTCTGCTGGATGACTGGGCGGTTGCTCGTGGTCGACGCCTGTGCTTCTGGCCTCAACTTTCTACCACTGTTCTCCAGGAGCGAATCCCTGGGAGGTAATGCAGAGTTGCAGGTAGGTTCGAAACTGCCTCGTCGCCACTGTTAGATCTGTGTATTTTTGATGTTGTGTGTCCTGCAATAACTAGACACGAGACTGCAGGAACAATCAACAGGTATTTACTGGATGAGGGTTACTCTAAAACTAAATGTACAGATCCTTACTCAGGGTTTATATACAGGTGTGGTCACTGCCGGTACTACAGTATACAGGAGCTGTAAAAAGTAGTTCTCCCCTTAAAGGTACATACACTACAGTTGGGACCTTAGGAGGAGGCTGATATGGATCATCCACTCGGCACTTCTGGCTGAAGATGGTTGCAAATGCTTCAGCTTTGTCTCTTGCACTCACGTGCTGGGCTCCACTGTTATTGAGGATGGGTATGTTCATGGAGCCTTCTCCTCCCGTTAGTTATTTAATTGTCCCCCACCAATCACGACTGGATGTGGCAGGACTGCAGAGCTTTGATCTGATCTGTTGATTGTGGGATTGCTTAGCTCTGTCTATAGCATGCTGCTTCCACTTTTTAGCATGCATGTAGTCCTGTGTTGCAGCTTCCCCAGGCTGGCACTGCATTTTTAGGTACGCCTGATGCTGCTCCTGGCATGCTCTTCTAACTCCTCATTGAACCAGGGTTGGTCCCCTGGCTTGATGGCAATGGTAGAGTAAGGGATATGCTGTGCTATGAGTTTACAGATTGTGGTGGAATGAAATTCTGCTGCTATGATGGCCCAGAGTGCCTCATGGATGCCCAGTTTTCAGCTGGTAGATCTGTTCTGAATCTGTCCCATTTATCACAGTGGTAGTGCCACACAACAAGGTGGAGGGTGTCCTTAGTGTGATGATGGGAATTTGTCTCAACAATGACTATGCGGTTATCACTGCGACCAATGCTGTCATGGACAGATGCATCTGCGACATGTAGATTGGTGAGGACAAGGTCAAGTAGGTTTTTTCGCTCATGTTGGTTCTCTCACCACTTGCCACAGGCATCTCCTTCAGGGCTCAGCCAGTAGTGGTGCTACCGAGCCACTCTTGGTGATGAACATTGAAGTCCCCCACCCAGACTACATTCTGTGCCCTTGCTACTCTCGGTGCTTCTTCCAAGTGGTGTTCAACATGGAGGAGTACTAATTCATCAGCTGAGGGAGGGCGATAGGTGGACTCCCAGGGCCACTCCTTCCTGATTGTATACAACTGTGCCACCATCCCTGGTGTGTCTGTCCTGCTGGTGGAACAGGGCATACCCAGGGATGGTGATGGAGGAGTTTGGGACATTGGCTGAAAAAGGTATGATTCGGTGAGTATGGCTTTGTCATGCTGTTGCTTGACTAGTCTGTAGGACAGCTCTCCCAATTTTGACACAAGTCCCTTGATGTTGGTGTGTAGGTTTCTCAAAATTCCCACATTTCCCCAAAGTTATGGATAAAGGGGCCCTGTATGGACAAGTTATTAAAAAGTGTACCCAAAATGGCTTCTGAGACCTCGTAACCAAAACTGACAGGATTTTTAAAAGCAAGGCCCTGCCAAAAGGCAGGCCCTGAAACGAAGCCTAACATGCAGGAATCTGTGAAAAGACTTTATAAAGCCTGACAGATAAGTAAACACAGAATATGCATTCTTCACCTTGGAACAGGTCAAGCCAGGATGGCCCTAATCTGAAAGCCATCTACTCTTCGCATAAATAATCAGTAACAGCGAACAGGTAGCTGCCAAGTCAGGAAACCGGATTAAGTTTCATAAATGACAAACAGCCAGGATATCAAAGCTATTATACCAGGAGACAACCACCCCAGAAGTCGTTAAAGTAAATGGCTGTAATAATTTTAAATGAGCCTGCCAAAAGTTAGACAAAGGACTGGCCTGATTTGGCACGCAGATAAGGGGCAAAGAACCGGGTATAATTGTAGGCCCATCGGTAGTGATCGCTCTCTTGCTCTTGCTCTTACCTCTCAGCTCTTGCCGCTTGCCTCCTGCTCCGGGCACCTGCCTCTCACTCTCGTGCCTCGTGGCGGGCCCTCTTCTCCCTCCCCGCACCACTCAACACCAAGGACACCCATTACACCAGGGCCAAACACGGGAGGAGAACGAGAACCCGATTCGAAAACACACAGGACACACAGGCCAAAAACGGGCAGACGAGACGAAGAATACGGTAAACTGATAAGGGCAGAGAAGGGCAGTGGGAAGACGTGTTGGGGGACAAACGCCTAGTTATAAGCTGGTGTTTGATAAATAAGTTGGCATTGAGTGCATGGACAGTAAAACCCCAATTGACGAATAAGTTGACGTTTGAAGCATGGATAGCAGCGTCCATGACGAATAAACTGGCGTTCGAAGCATGGGTAGTAAAATCAGTTTGACAGTATAAACCACCAACCGAGCCCCAACCATTTTAAAAACCCGTCATTGACCAAACCGCCCGAGGGAGAAGAAGAAGACCCATCGCGATTCGACGACGACGTTAGCTGAGGAAAAGGAGGGTGATTCGCAATAACAACTCCATAGCCGCGCCCTGTGACTACGTGGCAATGAAGTACCCCAAAGGACAGCAAGAACAGATCCCAAAACTCACAACCATTAATAGTCAACAGGTTTCGAATTGGTGAGCATAAATCCCTGGCCCCTCATAGCTTAATCTAGTTAGGTATTAGCGGGTGGGATAAGGATAAAAGGATTTTTAATGTAGTTGTTTCCCTCGATGTGCCGTGTGTTCCTCATTCCCATATAAGTGTAATTGTTTATGCCTGTAACTATATCAGTAATTCTCAGTAAGTTTGTGTTTTATTCTGCCTTTAATAACATTTTGATTTTCTTGCACCAAACCACTTGTCTACTCGATTTTCTGTATCGCCGCCTGTACCTAAGTCCGGTGTCTAGAACCCAGGGGTGTGGAAGCGATTCGAACCGCTCAGAAACAGTCAGAGGTGAAGCTGACTGGGCACACACCACCCCCTAGAGAAATGACGACCGCAGCAGGACTCCGGCAACAGGGGTGCGATACAGTAGACAATGGTTCGGATGAGCAAACCATGGTGGAGGAAAGGATTTCTGATTATGTGTTTAGTAAGGTGAATATCACAAAGAAGTGGATCACCAATCTGTTAAGGGCTGGGCGTCCGGTAGATGCAGCAGCTAAGTGGACAGAAGGGAAGGAGCACAAGACATCCGTAGAGAAGGCAGTCTGGCTGATGTGCTTCAAAAAGCAGGTCCAGCTTCTGGACAGACTCGTTGCAGCACAGGCAGCCGAGTTAAAGAAGTCAGCCCTGGAGATCCAGGACAAGGCTCTAGCAGGGGAGAAGTTACTGGTAGCATTGCAGGCCCTGAATCAGGAAAGGGTACATTTAATGGGAGAACATAAGGCCAAGCTGGAATACCTACAGTACCAGGTCACCAAAGCCAAGGGCAATGAGTTGAGGTTGCGGGAAAAGAACGCCTGCCTGGCAAGAAAAGTAAGAGAACAGGAGGAGAAAGTAAAAGAAGTAAAGGCAGCTTACAAGTTAGTGAGCGAACAGGGGTTTGAAGATGCAGACACACGGAGCTGATGGCTGCAGTGGAGAAGATGCCTGAGTCAATAGATTCATTGGCTAGGAGTATGTTGGACTTCGGGGCAACAATGGAGAGGACTCTGCAGGGCTTTGGGGCCACAATGGAGAGGACTCTCCAGCTGTTCGGGGAAATTATGGACAGGTCTATCCAGGGCTTCGGGGCCACAATGGACAGGACTATCCAGGGCTTCGGCCCAACAATGGAGAGGACTGTGCACGGCTTTGAGTCGGCAATGGAAAGGACTGTTCAGGGCTTCGGACAATCCCTGGAAAGGTCTGTGCAGGGCTTGTCCGAGGCAGTGGAGCGGTCGGCACCTGCCTTGTCCGAAGCCATGGTAAGAACTGTCCAGGCCTTCTCCGAAGCACTGGCACCTGGCACACAGGTCCTCACTGTTGCCACGCAGTCACTTGCTGGGCTCCTCCACAGCCAGATTGACGCAACGCGATCTCTCATTGCAGCCACCCTCTCTGCATCAGATAGGATCACCGCGGGCCCTTCCACTCCCGCACAAGGCCAGGAATCAGTGGAGCATGAGATTGTGGCGGATGAGCCGAGCCAAGCCAAGCCGGGGGAACGGACAGGTGGAAAGAGAAGAGAAAGAGAAAGAGAAAATGCGACAGTTTGGAAGGCCGCCCTGCTAGCCTTAAAGTCTAGGGGCCTTCCAACCTCCCGCTGGCGGGATGTGCTCCCCGATGCGCTCCACTCTATTCGGTCACTGCTCTGCACTGCCACTAACGCCACCCCTCATGAGAAAATGTTTGTCTTCCCAAGGAAGTCCACATCGGGGACATCCCTACCGCCATGGCTGACGTCCCCAGGGCCGGTCCTACTGAGAAGGCACGTGAGGACCCATAAAATGGACCCCCTGGTCGAGAGGGTCGACCTCCTCCACGCCAACCCCCAGTATGCTTACATTGCATACCCGGACGGGTGGGTGGACACAGTCTCCATAAGAGACCTTGCACCCTCGGGGGCCGCAGTAACCCACTACTCACTACCACTCCCCCCCCACGATCCGATATCCAGCCCCAGCAGACGGCAGGCCTGGGCCCAGCGACCCGCTCGACATCTACGAGGACGACACGCCTGTGCCACAGCCTACGCGGGACTCGACGCCGGAAGCTCCACTACCCCTGCCGTCGCCACGCCGATCACAGCGGCAGACACGACCTCCGGAGAGACTCCAATACACTAACTTTTAATACACTTCACCCCGCCGGACTCAATTTTAAACAAGGGGTGAATGTGGTAAACCACTGTTTGTATTCCACTGTGTACATGCCTGGACATGCCTCGGCTGACTCCTCCCACAAGTCCTAGTATAAAGGTGACTGCTCCCCAGCCCCTTTGTATTCTGGACCGGTCGACCACTCGAGGCAGACCTTCATTCTTTTGTTAATAAAAGCCTTTAGTTACTCTCTTAACTCTCAGTCTTTTATAAGTAATTGATAGTGCATCACCGCTCCCCTCAGATAGCCAGTGTGTCGTCCGACCATGGTGCAGGTGTCCTCTCTCGGCAGGAGAGCATTGCACATGCCAGCGCTGGGACGCCTGCATTGCAGCTGCCACCACCTGCAGGCCACACTGCTCCCAGCCATGGTCACAGCAAGCATCCTGCGTCCGCACCCTCCAAGCCCAGAGGTCGGCCAGGCCGTCCCTCAGGGGCTTCTGCACTTCCAGACAGTCAGGAGGCGTCCCCCAGCCTTGAGCCCGCCACTGGGGTCCAGTTACGTAGGAGCAGCAGGGAGGGAAGGGGCCGGGCGCAGAAGAGAAGTCATTCTCCCTGAAGGGGCCAGTTGTAGAGGGAGGTGCTGAGACGTTTGTTTGTTCAAATTCAAGGACACCCTCACCTGCTGTTATATTTGCTGAGGTTTGTTGAGTTTTGCGGCGTGGCTGATTGGTTAACAGTTATTTTGAAAGTTATGGTTTGTGCTCACATTACGTTGTTTAGCTGTAATGAAAGACTTTTGTGTCAATAAACAGAAGTTTCAATGTTGCATGGTGCATGTGACTACTTTCAGTGATGCTGGCATTCAGACGCGCTCAAACATCCTAAGTGCGCAAGAGTTAAGACTCTCATCATTCCGCCACAGGGGTGTCGACACGAGTACAGAGGAGCCTCTGACGAATGGACCTTCCACTTTCAGCAGCCCTTCCATCTTCCTCCTCCTCCTCCTCCTCCTCCACCTGCTCTTCCTCCTCCTTCTCCTCCTCCTCCTCATACTCCTCCGCCTGCTTGTGCAGGGTCCGAGGGAAGGTAATGAATTGACGCGTTTGCCTATAAAGGGCATCTGTCACTTGCCGGATGCAACAGCGGACTGCAGCCTGAGCGACAGTCGCATTGTCCCCAATGGCTGACTGAAAGGATCCGTTGCCATAAAAATGGAGGCCATCAGTCAGTTTAGCCATAACGGACAGAGAGGTTCTGCAGCGTTCACGCGGCTGCAGATGCTGACCAAGCAGGTGGCACAGATCAGTAACAATGTCCCTCCAGATTCGGAACCTTCGCAAACACTGCTCCTCCGACATGTCAAGGCTTGTCACCTGCTGCCTAAAGACCCTCGCAGCATCCCGTCGGATTGGGCGACCTCCATTGCCCCTCCTCATTCTGGCCAATCCCGGCCCCCTCTCCCGCCGTCTCTCTGCCCCTTCACAGTGTTGGGCAATGAGGCCGTCGCCCTCCAAACAAGCACCCATTCCGATGCCAGTTGATCAAAAGGCTTTTAGGTGTAGTGGTGCAAGTGCTTCGGACAGGGTTGAAGGTCCCAAGTACTGTAAAGCTAAATTCCCAGAACTCCGCTCCACATTAGCTCACCAACTCTCTGTAGCAGCGATCGCAATGAGCAGGCCAAGTGGCAGAAGATTCTGCACTAGAGCTGTCCCCTTTAAATAGCGCCGCCCTACTCCGAGAAGGGCCTGTTAGCCCTCCCTCGAACTGTCACTAATAGCGCTGGGCGCTAAGGCTCCGGGCGCCACCCAATATGCGCTCAGGCGCTCCTAAAAGGCGTTGCACACTGAAATGACGTCATCAGCTGCTTGCGCTCACGGGCGCGCGCAAACACTTAGCGCAGGCGCTAAATGTATAGTCAATATCTGAGGTGGCGCTATCTTCATAGCGCTCGCCCCAACATAGGGCTTCGCCCCAATTCTAGGTCTCTTTAGGCACTCAGCGCCGGCGCTACCAACCCAATTTCTGTGTCTTAATGCGAGGAGCATTCGTAATAAGGTGGATGAATTAGCTGCGCAAATAGAGGTAAACGAATATGATATGATTGGGATTACGGAAACATGGCTCCAGGGTGGCCAAGGCTGGGAACTCAACATCCAGGGGTCTTCAATATTCAGTAATGATAGGCAGAAAGGAAAAGGAGGTGGGGTAGCATTGCTGGTTAAAGAGGGGATTAACACAATTGAAAAGAAGGATATTAGCTCTGATGATGTGGAATCTGTATGGGTAGAACTGAGAAATTCGAAGGGGCAGAAAACGTTAGTGGGAGTGGTATATAGAGCTCCAAACAGTAATGCGGAGGTCAGAGGTGGCATTAAACGGGAAATTAGAGAAGTGTGCAATAAGGGCACAGCAGTCATCACTGGTGACTTTAATCTACATAGAGATTGTCTAACCAAATTAGTAACAATACTGTGGAGGAGGAATTCCTGGAGTGTATACGGAATGGTTTCCTGGACCAATATGTCAAGGAACCAACTAGAGATCAGGCCATCTTAGACTGGGTATTATGTAATGAGAAAAGATTAATTAACAATCTTTTTGTGCGAGGCCACTTGGGTTGGAGCGATCATGATATGATAGAATTCTTCATTAAGATGGAGAGTGAAATTGTTGACTCAGAGACTATTAAATAAATTTAAATAAAGGAGACTACGATGGTATGAGGTGCGAGTTGGGTAGGGTTGATTGGGGAATGTCACTCAAAAGGTTGACGGTGGATGGGCAATGGTAAACATTCAAAGATCGCATGGATGAACTACATAATTTGTTCATCCCAGTTTGGCATGAAAATAAAACAAAAATGGTGACTCAACCGTGGCTAACAAGGGAAATTAGGGATAGCATAAGATCCAAGGAGATGACATATAAATTGGCCAGAAAAAGCAGTAAACCTGAGGATTGGGAGCAGTTTAGGATCCAACAAAGGAGGACAAAGGGATTAATTGAGAGGGGAAAAATAGAGTATGAGAGTAAGCTTGCAGGGAACATAAAAACTGACTGTAAAAGCTTTTATAGATATGTGAAGAGAAAAAGATGGGTGAAGTCAAGCATAGGTCCCTTGCAGTCAGAATCAAGGGAATTTATAATGGGGAACAAAGAAAGGTTGACCAATTAAATACATACTTTGGTTCTGTCTTCACAAAGGAGGACACAAATAACCTCCCAAAGATGTCGGGGAAAATAGGGTCCAATGAAAGGGAGGAACTGATAGAAATCAGTTTTCGTAGGGAAATGGCGTTAAGGAAATTGATGGGATTGAGGGCCAATAAATCCCAAGGGCCTGATAATCTCTATCCTAGGGTACTTAAGGAAGTGGCCCTAGAAATAGTAGATGCATTGCTGGTCATCTTCCAAAATTAGTTAGACTCTGGAACAGTACCCATGGAATGGCGGGTAGCTAATGTTACCCCAATGTTCAAAAAGGGTGGTAGAGAGAAAATGGGGAATTACACACCGGTAAGCCTGACATCGGTAGTGGGGAAAATGGTAGAGTCCATTGTAAAGGATGTTATAGCAGATCACTTGGAAAAAAGTGACAGGATCGGACAAAGTCAACATGGCTTGTAGGGGTCACAAAATCCCCTCAGCCCCCGAAGATCGGGAAATATTAATCCACATCGTGGACGAAGACCTGTGTGATTTAAATTGTCTCTGGGTTGGACACTGTTTTAAATCATACCCAGAACCGCAAAAGGCTGCGTTAAAAAGCTCGTAAGCTGGGCAGCACTTGCACACTAGAATCAAAGAACTTTGTGAAAATCGCACACTTTAAGATTGTACATTTTATTAAAAGATGTACTCTTGAGTTTTGGACTGTTAAAAATGGCTGAACAGACCTCATGGAAACATAATTTAAAAGGACAGACAGGCTGTTAGCATATGAAACAGACAGGCTGTTAGCATATGAAAAAGCTCAGCGCTGCCCTGTAGTGGGTTTGAATGGAGCCCGAGCTGTCAGTCACCCTGTGGTATTGGGTGGGTCCGGTAACCTACAAGCTGTTTGTTTACACTGGGGAGTAGCCCGTTTGAATCAGCCAATCATCGGACAGCAAACACACTGGGTTGTTTACACACATCCATTCACTGAAATTGACTCTAGGATCAAGTGCTTGAAACTGCCAGCATGAACAAAGGGACTTTGTTTGCTAAGCACTCAAGACTGTCAATCAATTGCGGTTCCAGATGACCACAGGACAATGCTTTGTTTACAAAGCAATTGAATGCTATTAGCATTTGTTTGTATATTAAGTGGACACATCCAAACTGAGGAGGAACTGTTTAAATGAATGGGAGAACACAATCAAACCACTGCAGCTTTATTCGAAAGCCATCACAGACAATGGACACATTTAAACTGCAACTTTATCCAAACCCATCCCAGACAAGTGGACAGTTTGGATCTCTTTTGTTTTAGCCCAGAAACATCAGATCTGGCCGGGCCCCAAAAAAGGGGTATAAAAGATAGCTTCCCAGAAGCATCTTTCTTTTCTCTTTTACTCTTTGGACTGTGGGTGAGCAAAGCTTCTGACCCACTAGCAAGACAATCTAGTGAGAAGTAAAGGGGTGGTAATTTAAGGGAAATGTTGCTAAGATTGTGAGATTAATATTGTAGCCATTTATCCCTCGTTTTTGCCGTCTGCCTTCCCCGTTAAGTAATTTTACCGTGACTACTTTGATCGTGTGGTGTAGTTTCATTAGTTTTAATTAAATTTGACTTTCTTGCATCCAGACCATTTGTCCGTTTTTAATATATCATTAATTATGAATTCCTCCAGTCAGAACTGGAAGGGGTGGTTTAGCGATTCGAAACCGCTGATTGGAATTGGTCACAGTGCAGTGGCAAAAGGCTGCCTGACCAGGTAAATTACCGTAAACCAGGTAAAGGATGACCCCCTACAAGCTTTACAAAAGGTAAATCGTGCTTGACTAATCTACTGGAATTTTTTGAGAATGTAACTGGTAAAATAGATAAAGGAGAACCAGTGGATGTGGTGTATTTGGATTTTCAAAAGGCTTTCGATAAGGTCCCGCATAAGAGGTTAGCATGTAAAATTAAGGCACATGGGATTGGGGGCAAGGTATTGACTTGGAAAGAGAACTGGTTGGCAGACAGAAAGCAAGAGTTGGAATAAATGGGTCTTTTTCCGAGTGGCAGGCAGTGACTAGTGGGATACCGCAGGGATCGGTCCTTGGACCCCAGCTATTCATAATATATATTAATGATCTGCACGAGGGAACTAGATGTAATATCTCTAAATTTGCGGATGACACAAAGCTGGGTGGGCGTGTGTGCACTGAGGAGGATGCCGAGAAACTCCAGTATGATTTGGACAGGTTGGGTGATTGGGCAGAAGCATGGCAGATGCAATATAATGTGGATAAATGCGAGGTTATCCACTTTGGTGTCAAAAACAGGAAGGCAGATTATTATCTAAATGGCAATAGATTGGGAGAAGGGGAAGTGCAATGAGACCTGGGCATCCTTGTGCACCAGTCACTGAAAGTAAGCATGCAGGTGCAGCAGGCAGTTAAGAAGGCAAATGGTATGTTGGCCTTCCTAGCGAGACTGCTTGAGTACAGGAACAAGGACGTCTTGCTGCAGTTGTACAGGGCCTTGGTGAGGCCACATCTTGAATTATGTGTGCAGTTTTGGTCGCCTTATCTGTGGAAGGATGGTCTTGCAATGGGAGGAGTGCAGCGAAGGTTCACCAGGCTAATACCTGGGATGGCAGGAATGATGTATGAGGATAGATTGGGTCGATTGGGCTTGTACTCGCTGGAGTTTAGAAGAATGAGAGGGGATCTCATCGAAACTTATAAAATTCTAACAGGACTAGACAGACTAGATGCTGGAAGGATGTTCCCGATGGTCGGGGAGTCCAGAACCAGGGGTCACAGTCTAAGGAAAAGGGGTAAGCCATTTGGGACAGAGATGAGGAGGAATTTATTCACCCAGAGAGTGGTGAACCTGTGGAATTCTCTGCCAAAAAAGGCAGTAGAGGCCAATTCATCTATATATATAAAGCGGCTCTTCTGTCTGTCTGTCCCGATGTCTGTCTGTCTGTCTGTGTTCTATACGTTTGAAAGTTACAGAGCGTACCGACGCGCGCGTCGCCTCAAAAGAAAGCTTGCGATTCTGGACCGGTTATAGGCGTATTTACCTTTCGGCCGGACAAAAACCGCGCTCGCGGTATCCGAAAAACGTTCAGTGTTCCGCTCATTAGCATCTCATTAGCGACCGTGTGACATCGCGGTCGACCAATCGTACGGCGGGTTCCTGGTGCGTGCCATCCTACAGTTGAGTGTCGAGTGACTCAACGATTGACCAATCCTACGCTTCGGTGACCTGACCGGTCGACCAATAGCTGTGTGTGTGGGCGGGCCTTATCCTTCTGAACCGAGGTGAGTGGCCGCCATCTTGATTTTTCACGATTTTTTCCCCCACACTTTCTGTGTGTTAGGGAACTAAGGTGAATATTTTAATGATGTGTTAGGGAACTAAATAACAATTTATTTGTGTTTTAAATTGTGTTTAGCAAATGCGCACGCGGTGGGCGGGGCAGTTGGCTCCTCGTTCGAGACCAGGCCTGCGTCCGACCCGAGGGGCCACTTAGTTAACCGGCAGCCGAGCCCTACCTCCTATTCACATCTACCGTCCTTCTTGCATGGGCCTACCGAGCGACTCCTACTCCCTCCTCCTCTTTTGCTGCTCTCTATTTATTTAATCTCCTCTTACTCGGCGAAAGATGAGTTTAAAAAAAAAAGAAGAGGCCGCCAGTTGCGCGGCTGCCTTGACGACAGCACGCATTCGCACGGCCCCCATTACCCCGGCAACGGGGCACGCCGGCGGTCTTGAAACCACGCATGCGCACGGCCCGCCACCCCGTGATGCCAGCATGCATGAGTTTAAAAAAAATGAAGAGGCCGCCAGTTGCGCAGCCGCCTTGACGCCGGCACGCATGCGCACGGCCCCCGTGACGCCAGCACACAGCCTTGGGAGATCGCGGGGGGGGGCGAGCCTCGGGAAATCGCGGGGAGGGGTGGGGAGAGCCTCGGCAAATCACGGGGGGGGGGAGAGCCTTGGGAAATCGCGGGGAGGGGTGGGGAGAGCCTCGGCAAATCGCGGGGGGGGGGGAGAGCCTCGGGAAATCGCGGGGGGGGAGAGCTTCTCTGTTCCCCCCCCACTCTCTCTCTGTTCCCCCCTCCCCCCAGTCTCTCTGTGTTCCCCCCCCAGTCTCTCTCTGTTCCCCCCCCAGTCTCTCTCTGTTCCCCCCCCCCCCAGTCTCTCTCTGCCGCCCCCCCACCCCCCCAGTCGCTCTCTCTCTCTCTTCCAACAACAACATGCCCTCGAAAAAGCCTCGGCAACGCCGGGCTCACCCCAGCTTTAAATATATTCAAGAAGGAGTTTGATATATTTCTTAAGGCTAAAGGGATCAAGGGATATGGAGAGAAGGCAGGAACAGGGTACTGAATTTGGATGATTAGCCATGATCTCATTGAATGGCGGAGCAGGCTCGAGGGGCCGAATGGCCTACTCCTGCTCCTATCTTCTATGTTTCTATGTTTCTATGTAATCTCCTCAGGACCTGGCTGTATGCTCTTGTGTCTCTTTGCAGGAAAGGATTTGAGGATGAAGGGGGTGTACTCCTACTCACCCTGATAGGAATGAGCATTGGAAAGCGAGGTGATGTGGAGTACTCCCACATCTATGGGTGCTCGGGAGAGAGAGCACCTATAGTTACCGACGGAAGTGGCTAACGGGATGCGGAGGAGCTCACCATTTACTTCCATGAGGGAAGGTGGCCAGGGTGGCTGGGGTCCAATTGGACTCAGTACTCCAGCCAGACCGGGTTCACGTATGGGGAGGCCTCCCTCCTGTGCCCCAGGGTACAGGTCATGGCCAAATGGGTCAGCGTCAACATAGGGAAACGTGTATGTTTAACATGCAAGGGAAGGATTCCTCTGGATAGGTGGTGGTGGCTCAGGAAACTGAGCAAAAATAAGGCAAACCCCGCAGTCAGGTGGGAATGATTGGGGAACAATACCCATCGGACAATTACAGGGATTCACGGGGGATTGATGTTGTGCTGGGACAAATGGTGGGAACCGGATCAGGGGGTTTATGTCTGTATGTGGGGGTCAGAGAAGGGCTGCCCCTCAGGCATATCCATCATTTTCTACTGGCAATGGCAAGATGCCAGGGAGGGGGTGGAGTGGGATTCCAGCCTGAAGGCGTGCGCAGTCCCATACTTCCTGATCCCAGTGAATGCCACTGAACTTGTGACCCGCCCCCGAAAGCCCCTGCCCATGACTCAGTCAGCAAGGACACACAAAGAGGGGTGCCCTGCCACCACCAAGGGACCAGGGAATGGGCTGGTACGAGTACCAACAGAACAGGCACTGTACTAGGGGGTACACTACGCGGTAGCCTCCGTGATTTTAAAAGAAATAATAGCGGAGCTGGAGAAACACACAAAGACTGTAAATGCCCTCATAAGAGAGGACAGAAATGCTTCTGACCAGGCTGCACAGAACGAGGTGTGCGTGATTTACGGGGCATGGTTGCTGGGTGAGGGCCGCAGTAATCTGGAGGATTTAAAACAGGGTTTGGTCCCCGCCTGGATCAGCAACAGACACCTCACAGCCCTCCATCCATTTGAGAATGCATTAAGCCCGTGTCAACTATGGCTAGCTTCGGAGGTCTACCCAGTCTCAGTGGATTGTGGATGGTCCAACCACACCATCATGGGTATAGTAGTGAGAATGCCAGCCATGGGTAGGACAGCTCGACCCGCACCGGTATACAGGGTAGGGAACATTGGAGTCATTCAAGGGAGTGCACACATTCGTTTCAGAGCAGTCCCACTTTATGTCATAAAGTGGGAGCACGCTATGACAGGTACTGACCTCTCAGGGTGCCGGAGCCATGGAGCACACATAATACTGTACCCCCAGCACTTGAACACCTATTCAAAACCACAGTGCGGGTTTAAAGCTGCAGGCGCAAAACCTATAAATTGTACCATGGAGGTAATGGCACAAGACCATGTTACCCCACAGGTAGCATATATAGGAGGTGGGACATATTGTATCATCACAGGTGCGGCCCACTACCAGCATGGACAGCATAGCTGGTGTCCAGTAAGTTTTTGCTTTAAGCACGAGGCAGAAGTTCAAGTGGCCCAGGAACGAATTGTTCCCATTCCTGAACCCTCCACTGTTCGCCTCACTGTAAAGGAGAATTTCACCAACCTGCAAAAGTATGTAGCTCATTTCGGCTATGAAATCCCCCCTCTCCCAGAACATCTTACCAAAATACTCAAAGCATTAATAGTCTCACAGAATCATTTCTACATATTAGAGCAGAAGACGGTAGAGATAGGGGCTAAGGTATTGGATATCGTGAGTCCACCTGGTGGGACATTTTCAATAACATAGAGGTCCCTTCGTGGATTAGACTGGCTTCCCACATCCTCGTGGTTTGCCAGCTGGGGATAGTATTGTACATAGTATGCACTCAGTGCAAGGGAAAGGGTCAAATACTAGAATTCCGAAACCAGAGGACCTGGAAGGAACATTATGTTAAGGTGGAGGGAGATACACCTGTTTGAGTTTTTTGTATTTCTGATTAAAGATTGTTGTTTTCTTGTGTTTTGTTGTTTAATAAAGATTTTCAACGTGTTCTTTTAATAAAGATGTATGTGTACCAAGTGGTGCAGGGGTGTTGGACCCCCTCCATGCTTGGATGTGTGTAAACGACTGTAATTATTCTTTGTATGCTTATGTACACTACATTTTACAGAATGGGAAATGCATGTGTCGTGGGTATCTTAGATAGGTAATTACGGGGGAAGATTGACTATGGATGGTCGGAAATTTTGCTCACCTTGTCAGGATGATACTTAAAGCGAGTTTAGTATCAACAGAGGGGAGTGTAGGGTTCTCCAAATTCCCATATTCCCCAAAGTTATGGATAAAGGGGCCCTCTATGGACAAGTTATTAAAAAGGGTACCCAAAATGGCTTCTGAGACCTCGTGACCAAAACTGACAGGATTTTTAAAAGCAAGGCCCTGCAAAAAGTCAGGCCCTGAAACGACACCTAACATGCAGGAATCTGTGAAAAGACTTTGTAAAGCCAGACAGTTAAGTAAACACAGAATATGCATTCTTCACCTTGGAACAGATCAAGCCAGGATGGCCCTAATCTGAAAGCCATCTACTCTTCGCATAAATAATCGGTAACAGCCCACAGGTATCTGCCAAGTCAGGAAACCCGATTAAGATCCATAAATGACATACAGCCAGGATATCGAAGCTATTATACCAGGAGACAACCGCCCCAGAAGTCGTTAAAGTAAATGGCTGTAATAATTTTAAACAAGCCCGCCAAAAGTTAGACAAAGGACTGACCTGATTTGGCGTGCAGATAAGGGGTGAATAACCAAGTATAATTGTAGGCCCATCGGTAGTGATCGCTCTCTTGCTCTTGCTCTTATCTCTCAGCTCTTGCCGCTTGCCTCCTGCTCCGGGCTCCTGCCTCTTGCTCTCGTGCCTCGTGGCAGGCCCTCTTCTCCCTCCCCGCACCACTCAACGCCAAGGACGCCCATTACACCGAGGCCAAATGCGGGAGGAGAACGAGAACCCGATTCGAAAACACACAGGACACAAAGGCCACAAACGGGCAGGCGAGACGAGACGAGACAAAGAATACGGTAAACAGATAAGGGCAGAGAAGGGCAGCGGGAAGACGTGTTGGGGGACAAATGCCTAGTTTTAAGCTGGCGTTTGATAAATAAGTTGGCGTTGAAAGCATGGACAGTAAAACCCCAATTGACGAATAAGTTGGCGTTCGAAGCATGGATAGCAACGTCCATGACAAATAAACTGGCATTTGAAGCATGGGTATTAAAATCAGTTTGACAGTATAAGCCGCCAACCGAGCCCCAACCGTTTTAAAATCCCGTCAGCGACCAAACCGCCCGAGGAAGAAGAAGACCCATCGCGACTCGCCGACGATGTTAGCTGAGGAAAAGGAGGGTGATTCGCATAAACAACTCCATAGCCGCGCCCTGTGACCACGTGGCGACGAAGTACCCCAAAGGACAGCAAGAACAGACCCCTAAACTCACAACCGTTAAAAGTCAACAGGTTTTGAATTGGTGAGTATAAATTCCTGGTCCCTCATAGCTTAATCTAGTTAGGTATTAGCGGGTGTGATAAGGATAAGGGGATTTTTAATGCAGTTGTTTCCCTCGATGTGCCGTGTGTTCCTCATTCCCATATAAGTGTAATTGTTTATTCCTGTAGCTATATCAGTAATTCTCAATAAGTTTGTGTTTTATTCTGCCTTTAATAAAATTTTGGTTTTCTTGCACCAAACCACTTGTCTACTCGATTTTTTGTATTGCCACCTGTACCTAAGTCCGGTGTCTAGAACCCAGGGGTGTGGGAGTGATTCGATCCGCTCAGAGACGAAGCTGACTGGGCACACGCCACCCCCTACAGGTGAGGAGAACTTTGCAGGGTCGGCTGGGCTGGGTGTGCCGTTGTCATATCCGAAGCCGGTGCTGAGTGGTTTGTCCGGTTTTATTCTTGTTATTGTTTCTTGTATTGGTTTGTTATAACTGAGTGGCTTGCTAGGCCATTTCAGAGGGCAGCTAAGAGTCAACCACATTGCTGTGGGTCTGGAGTCACAGATAGGCCAGAATGGCAGATTTTCTCTGACATATTATTGACCCAGGTGGGTTTTTACAACAATCCGATAGCTTTATGGTCAACATGATAACTAGTTTTTAATTCCAGATTTATTTATTTAACTGAATTTAAATTCCCCAACTGCCAGGATGGGATTTGAATTCAGGTTTAACACAGATCATTAATCTGGGCTTTCCTGGATTACTAGCCCAGTGACATAACCACTGTGCTACCGTTCCTAAGAACCTCCTTAATACATAATCAAAGAAGCTGTTTGATTTCCTCCCAGCTGCTGTCAACAAATGACTACTCCATTGCTCTTTTACACATTAGTAATCCTCATTTTAGTTTTTCTTTGTATGACTTCAGGTCCCCTTTATTTGTTTCTTTGCTTCTCGTAAAATAATTCTGTTTAGCCTTTAGGTTATTTTTGAATCCCTGTTGTGGCTTTTGGAATGTGAGAGAACCAAGGAGCAGAGTGGATAATTGGATCATGTGGAGAAAAACACAAGCTCGTACTTGAGCGGTCAGTTCCTACATTGTAATATTCATGGTGTCAGTAGTGGCTCCGTGGGAAGCACTTCGCACCTTGGCAGCAGGTCAAGGGTTCAAGTCCCACTTCAGAGACTTGAGCAAAAAATCTAGGCTGGCACTCCCAGAGGGAGTCGCTGTATTGTACTGTCAGAGATGCGTCTTTCAGATGAGACATTAAACCGAGGCCCCGTCTCCTCTCAGGTGGACGTAAAAGATCCCATGGCACTATTTTGAAGAAGAGCGGGGGAGTTATCCCCGGTGTCCTGGCCAATAACAATTTCTCAACAAAAAGCAGATTTTCTGGTCATTAAGTGTCAGCCATGGCTCAGGGGGTAGCACTCTTGCCTCTGAGTCAGAAGGTTGTGGGTCCAAGTCCCACTCCAGAGACGTTCTAGGCTGACACTCCAGTGCAATGTTGAGGGAGTGCTGCGCTGTCGAAAGTGCCGTTTTTCGGTTGAGTCGTTAAACCGAGGCCCCGTCTGCTCTCTCAGGTGGATGTAAAAGATCCAATAGCACTATTTCAAAGAAGAGCAGTGAAGTTATTCCCGGTGTCCCGGTCTTATCCCTCAACCAACATTATCTGCATTATCTGGTCATTAGCATATTGCTGTTTGTCAGAGCTTGCTGTGTGCAAATTGGCTGCCACATTTTCTACACTTCAAAAGTACTTCATTGGCTATAAAGCACTTTGGGACGTCCTGAGGTTGCGAAAGGTGCTGAATAAATGCCATTCTTTCTTTCTTTCTATCACAATGCTGGTTGTGGAAGCTTGCTGTGTGCAATTTTGCTGCTGCGTTTCCTGCATTACAACAGTGACCACTCCTCAAAAGTACTGGTGTCGGATATCCTGAGGTCATGAAAGGCGCTATATAAATGCAAGTCTTTTTCTTTTTCTTTTTATGATTTGATGGTTCTGCTTTCTTTTTCTTGAAATTATGCTGTGTGATAATAGTTGCTGAACATATTTGCATAAATGTTAGGTTAGTTCCAGGTAAAATAGTGGAAAGAGGAATTTCAAACAAATGTGTTCAGCCCTAGTCCACTCTCTGACCTCTGAACTTTGGCTGGGTCAGTGGCAGAGGTCTGGGGTCGATGTATTTTGGTACTTGCACCACAATGTGCTAGCCCATGTATTTCATAGATTTCATGGGCTTGAATGTAAAGTTAAAGGAACACTTTTTTACGACATTTTATTATAAACCTGTGTCATATTAATTTTAACTGTACACACAGAGGAAAATATATTTGCTTCCTTTACATATCCTTAATTTTTAACACGTGTCAGTTTTTTTTTTGGTCATTTTAGATTCTTGTTCTGCTGCCTCCCTAGAACTCTTGTCATATTCCCTGAACTTGTCTGTCTGAACTTTTGCCTTAGTTACAATAATACAGGGGAGTTATGCCCGGTGTCCTGGCCAATATTTATCCCTCAACCAACATAACAAAAGCAGATTATCTGGTCATTATCAATACCACATTTCAACAGCGACTCCACTTCAAAAGTACTTCATTGACTGTAAAGTGCTTTTAGACGTCTGGTGGTCGTGAAAGGCGCTATATAAATGCAAGTCTTTCTTTTTCTTTTAATGGACAGTTGATGATGGCTGGAACCCAAATGTGAACTCAATCCCGGATTGCTAACCGTTTCTGGTGAACTGTTGAATACTAAATTTAAGCAACCAGTGCACGCCAGTGTTGTGCTTCAAATGTTAGGGGTGATTTCATGATCTGCTGTTCCCAGCAAGAAGTGGCGCTTGTAAGGAGAGTGCGCCTTGAAAAACTGTGGATAGAAAATCGTGGGATGTGTGCTTGCAAATTACTGTAACATTTCTCTCGGAGTGCTACTCCCTACTGGGAGCGCTGGATTACACAATGACCACTGCTCAGTTTAGAAGCATTCACTTATTACTGTTATAGCATTTTTAGCATACGTTGACCCATCCCTTTCTGTTGTCCTTGGTTGGCCCTCTGCATTTCTGGGACATTGAATTATCAACACTGTCCAGATCTATTACCTACTCGCATTTGACCACAAAACAGACTTTCTTATATATTGGATTTGTCCCAATTCAAAGGTTTTCTTCCTGACCTTTATTGTTGATGTATGCCATACGGCAATGTCATTAAATAATTCAATTCTCTTGAATGTCATCAGAACAATAATATGTGCTACATGTATGTTTTTACTTTATTATTGTCTTTTGGCATTCCTTAGAGAGGCCAGTTTGGGGCTTAAGGTATTATATTAGGAATTATATTATGTTAATATTATCAATATACTTGGGTAGGTATTCAGGTTGAATTCTACTTGCGCAGTGACATTTGAATTGTTGTCCAAGTCAATGTGAGTTTCTGCATTGTTTTTCCCATTTGGACACGTGTTCAAGCCCTTTGTATAATGCCATGATTATGTGTTCATCTTGTTGGGACAGTATTCCGATTGAACCTTCTGTTTGAATTTTCCTTTCCCAAACTATTCTCTCTATCTAAATCAGATTTATATTGTTGGCTACTTTAACACACATTTTCATTTCTTCTTTATCTTCCCCCTGTGCCACACACTTCACATTCTTTTTGATCATATCCAGGGCTTTTTTGTGAGATACTGTTCCCCACAGTCTCCTCACATATAGTGTAATTATGTTTATTGAGAACAAACCAGCCATTAAATATATACCTCAAAGATGTCTTCTCTTGTTGTTCTGAATAAATCTCTTTGTATAGAGTTAAATAACAGGTAGATTTTATTTATTTAGACCAATGGGGTAAATTTTTACCCGGCTGTACACCAGGAAGATGTGTGGGGAGGCGGGGGTGGTCAGGCTGTTGAAATGGAGCAGAAGAGTTACCCGCTGATTTCCTGCCCCACTCCAAAGCGGGCAGGGTCCTGATGACATCTTCGGGACCTGACAGCAATATTAAGAACATAGGGGAAAAATTATATTAGGAATTATATTATGTTAATATTATCAATATACTTGGATAGGTATCCAGGTTGAGTTCTACTTGCGCAGTGACATTTGAATTGTTGTCCAAGTCAATGTGAGTTTCTGCATTGTTTTTCCCATTTGGACATGTGTTCAAGCCCTTTGTATAACGCCATCATTATTTGTTCATCTTGTTGGAACAGTATTCTGATTGAACGTTCTGTGTGAATTTTCCCTTCCCAAACTATTCTCTCTTTCTAAATCAGACTTACCGGCTGGCTGCTTGGAGACAAGGGCTATCTACTGAAGATGTGGCTCATGACACCTTTGAGGCTGAGGAGTGTTATAATGAGAGCCACATATCAACAAGATGTGTCATAGAGCAAGCAACAGGCATGCTGAAGATGTGCTTCAGATACCTTGACAGATCTGGAGGAGCCCTTCAGTACGCAAAAGTCAGGGTCTCCAGAATCATCATTGCTTGCTGCACGCTGCACAACATAGCGCAGCAGCGAGGGTTGGAGCTGCAGGTGGAGCAAAGCACACAGCACACAGCCTCTTCAGAGGAGGAGGAGGAGGTGCAGGTGGAAGACAAACAGGAGGAGGAGGAGGAACCTGATGTGGAGATGGCACCAGCAACGGCAGATATTGCTGCCCGGGATGGTTCATCATGGCCAGAATTACTTGCTCCAATGCAGCCACATGACTGCCACATGTTGTACTAAGCCCCCGTTCCTGCCTCCCCTCCACCCCGTCCTCACAACACCATCATAAAGCAGCTCTACAATGACCAAGCCATTCCTCTCACCCAAATCCTCAGTGCTTGAGGTTAACATAGAAACATAGAAGATAGGAGCAGGAGTAGGCCATTTGGCCCCTCGAGCCTGCTCCGCCATTCAATGCGATCATGGCTGATCATCCAAATTCAGTACCCTGTCCCTGCTTTCTCCCCATATCCCTTGATCCCCTTAGCCTTAAGAAATATATCTAACTCCTTCTTGAATATATTTAATGAATTGGCCTCAACTGTCTTCTGTGGTAGAGAATTCCACAGGTTCACCATTCTCTGGGTGAAGAAATTCTTCCTCATCTCAGTCCTAAATGGCTTACACCCTATCCTTAGACTGTGACCCCTGGTTCTGGAATCCCCTGCCATCGGGAACAGCCTTCCTGCAGCGAGTCTGTCTAGTCCTGTTAGAATTTTATAAGTTTCATTGCGATCCCCTCTCATTCTTCTAAACTCTAGCGAATATAAGGCTAATCGACCCAATCTCTCTTCATAGGTCATTCCTGCCATCCCAGGTATTAGTCTGGTGAATCTTCACTGCACTCCCTCTATGGCAAGAACATCCTTCCTCAGATAAGGCGACCAAAACTGCACACAATACTCAAGGTGTGGTTTCACCAAGGCCCTGTACAACTGCAGCAAGACATCCTTGCTCCTGTACTCGAATCCTCTCGCTATGAAGGCCAGCATACCACTTGCCTTCTTAACCACCTGCTGCACCTGCATGCTTACCTTCAGCGACTGGTGCACAAGGACACCCAGGTCTCGTTGCACTTCCCCTTTTTCCAATCTATTGCCGTTCAGATAATAATCTGCCTTTCTGTTTCTGCCACCAAAGTGGATAACCTCGCATTTATCCACATTATACTACATCTGCCATGCATCTGCCCAATCACCCAACCTATCCAAATCATACTGGAGTTTCTCTGCATTCTCCTCACAGCACACACGCCCATCTAGCTTTGTGTCATCTGCAAACTTAAGTCATGCATCACCTTCCAAAAATGGACAAGACCAGAAAGTGGTGCAAAGAAATGCATTTATCTGTTCCTCTGGGTGTTGGAGCCTATGATGGCCCCACCAAAGCCTGCTCCTCCTGCGACTGTGCAGGTGCAGATTCGGCCATCGGGATCCGAGGAAGCACGTGGGGCTCTGACTGAGGGGGAGGCAACAGGGGAGCAGTGGGAACACTTTGAGTAGAGCCTCCCACTTCCATGTGCCCTCTCACCATCATTCCTCTCATGGGCCACCCGCACTTCCCTGCGAGCAAGGAGCGGGAGAGCATCTTGCTGCACAGCAGTGGGGCGATGAAGGCCCAAGTCAATGTTTATATCCCTTCTAGAGAGGAGGTGTATGAGCGCCTGCCATCTGTTGTCCACAGCTAACATGTGCTCATGTGAGTGGCGCATTTGCTGCTCCATGCAGGTGGCCATTCTTTCCATGGAACAGCACATTGTCGCCATCGCCTGCAAGATGGTGATGCTCATGTTGGAGATGGACTCCTCCATTCGCTGCACATTTGCAGACATCGCAGCTGCAAAAGCTGCCAGAGCCTCATGCAATTGTTTCTGCCCCTCCAAGATCACCCTCTTTCTCAATGGCCCGAGGCTTAGCGTCTGCAGCTCAGCAGAGCTTGGAGTGGCCTGCGCCCTCCGGTGAGGAGTCTCCACTGCTGTCCCTGTCAACACCATCTGCTCTTGCTCACTTCTGAATTGTAAGACTCCAGGTGACAACTCTACTCTATCTGGCACAGGACCCAACGAGGTGTGCATATCTGCGCTGGTACGGACGCTGCACCCTTAGAGGCTGGAGGCTCCTCTGAGGAGTCGTCTTCCACCTGTGGCTGGACAGTTGGGGGTGGGGGGGTAAGCTGATGGACCTGTGGGAGAGTAAAGAGCTGAATTAGAAATGGTATTATAAGAATGGGTAACGTTACCATTATGCACATGATGGCATTTCACTGGTTGCTGATATCAGTCACCACATGGGTGATTGCTGTATGCCATGTGGCTGTATGAGATGTAATTCTGTCACCAGGTTGCTGGGATGTCCCCCTCTCTCCATCTCCAACCGCCAGCATCTCTCAAACTCCCGAGATCTCCAGAGCCCCCTCCTCTGCTGTTGCTAGTTGGGTGAAGACTGGAGGGCCACCTCCGGTTCTCTGTCTCTCCCACGTGTTCTGGGCTCTTTTCTCCTGCAAGGTGTGAAAGAAGAGAAATTTGAGAGAAAGTCATGGAATGTGTGTAAGGAATGGATGGGTTACATCTGTAGAGGGTGACTATGAGGGAGTGGGGAGCCAATGCCAAACGGCCTCCTTCTGTGGTGTTACTCTTTATGATTGCATTAGGATGAGGGTGAGTGTGAGGGGTGGTTAGTCAAATGGGATGTGAGTATGTACATAGAGAGAGAGGGATGGATGGACCTGGAAGGTATGTTGGTGTGAGGAATGATGTGCAGGAGTTGGCTTGGGAAGGCAGAGTGATGGGGATGTGATGACAGTGTAAGATTCGCAAAATTTCTACATGTCCCCAAAGGTTATTGTTAATAAAAGGGACCCTGCATGGACATTAAAAAAAAAGGGTACCCAAAGATGGCATCTGCGCCTCGTGGCCAAAAGCCTGCAAGATTTAAAAGGGTTGGACTCTGTGGCACAAGCAGCTTTTTGGGAAATCGAAACCCAAGCTGCCGTTTCTGTGAAGAGAGATTTTTGTGTTTTGAAAGCAGACAGGACTTTGAATTATGCATTAAGTCAAATCGGAGACAGATCAAAACCAGTGAGGCCTATACGTAAGGCCATCAAGTTGTTTGCATAAATAATCGTAAACAGCTTAGGGAAGCCATCGAAGCTGGACAGGCCGATTAAAATGTATTAGTAACAAAAGCAACTCAGGAATCGGGCCAGTAGGTGCAATTACCAGCCATCTAAAAACGGTTAGTTTAGATTGCTACAGTTATTTAAACTAGCCCGCCAAGATTGGGACAATGAACTAACCTGATTTGGCGCGCAGATAAGGGCCCTCCGACGGAGTATAATTGTAGGCCCACTGGCAAACTTCTCTCTCTGCTCTCTGCCCTTGCTCCCGTCTCCTGCTCCTGCCCCTCGCCCTCGTGGCTACTGCTCTTCCCCCGTCCCACGCTTACCGCCCGGCCACTGCCCATGCCTTTCCCATTCCATCAGGAACACCCAGCATTGCACCAGGCGGACACGGACAAACCAGGCCAGGCGAGGCGGAACGTGACAAGGCGAGGTGGTGAGGAAGACGAATGGAAAGACGATTGAAGAAAAGCTTCGAATAATCGGGCCTTCAATCCAGCTCACCATTGACTATCTTCATGCAAACTCCTACTGCCGGCCGAGGAAGAGGAACCATCATCCCTGCGAGGTAAAGTACCCAAGCAGAGACTTTAACTTTGGGGTACTTGTACCTGGACAACGCACTTGCAGCACCCCGAGACCATGTGATGACAGCAGGCTCCAGAGAGCACAAAGAGCGAACCCCAAACCCCACCGCTGTTTTGAATTCAGCAACACTTTTGATTGGTGAGCATGAATTCTGTCCCCTCATAGCTTAATCTAGTTAGGTATAGGGGGTGGGATAAGGATAAGGGGATTGTTACGATAGTCATTTTCCCTCGATGTGCCGTGTGTTCCCCATTCCCTGTATAAGTATAGTTATTTTGTATTTGCCTGTAAATTTTATACTAGTAACTTTTCATAAGATTGTGTAATTTCTTTTTCAATAAAAATCTTGGTTTTGCTTACATCCAAACCACCTGTCTACTCAAGTCTTTTCTGTATTGCTGCCTGTGCCTAAGTCCGGTGTCTAGAACCCAGGGGCGTGGGAGCGATTCGAACCGCTCATAAACAGTCAGAGGCATAACTGACTGGGCACACGCGCCACCCCACACCACCCCGTACAACAGGCACATCAGGGTGAGGGTGAGTGTGGCATTGCACTCACCTTTCCTGACCTCATGAGATCATTGAATTGTTTCCTGCACTGGATCCACGTCCTCCTCACCACATCCCTGTTGCTGACCTCCTCAGCTATATCCAGCCAGGCTCTTTTTGTTTCTTTTGGGGGTCTCCTTTGCCTATCTGCAGGGAACAGGGCCTCCCTGCCTGCTCTGACTGCCTTCACCAGAGTATATAGGGATGAGTCTGAAAAGCGTGGTGCAGCCCTCTGCCTTTGGCTATTCATCATTGATAGGTTAGAAGATTAGTCAGCTCTTTGGATTTCAGATTCCACCCTCCTCTAGCAACCTTCAAATGAGATGTGTGCCAGACTGCTTTAAATATCGGCGCTGGAAACGAGTCATTGATGATGTCATCAGACCCGCTCCATTTAATTGGGCTGGTGGGGGTGGTGTGAGGTGGCGCGTGCGCCCAGTCAATTATGCCTCTGACTGTTTATGAGCGGTTCGAATCGCTCCCACGCCCCTGGGCTCTAGACACCGGACTTAGGTACAGGCGGCGATACAGAAAAGACTCGAGTAGACAGGTGGTTTGGTGTAAGCAAAACCAAGATTTTTATTGAAAAAGAAATTACACAATCTTATGAACAGTTACTAGTATAAAATTTACAGCTGTAAATGACTACTTTAAGTGGGGCCATTATATAAAGTTGCCCTGAAGAACACACTGAGCAAAACATCATGTTCCCGACCCGTTACGTGGTCCGTACACACCCGACCTGACTTCACGGTAAAAATTCAGGCCTATATAATTGCAGCAATACTTCCTCACTTTTATATTCCACCCTCCTTGCAATAAAGGCTAATATACCATTTGCCTTCCTAATTGCTTGCTGTCACCTACATGTTAACTTTCTGTGATTCTTATGCAAGGACACCTAAATTCTTCTGAATACCAACATTTACCAGTTTCTCACCTTTTAAAAATATTTTACTTTTCCATTCTGCTGACCAAAGTGGATAATTTCACACTTCCCCATGTAATACTCCATCTGCCACCTTCTTGCCCAATGACTTAACCGGTCTATATCCTTTTGCAGCCTCACAGCTTACTGGGCAGATGTATGTCTTAGGATGTTTGAAGCATATGTGATGCATGTATAAAGTTTG
The DNA here is from genome assembly GCF_052327205.1 of Somniosus microcephalus. Taxonomy (NCBI): domain Eukaryota; kingdom Metazoa; phylum Chordata; class Chondrichthyes; order Squaliformes; family Somniosidae; genus Somniosus; species Somniosus microcephalus. Next base: position 151,971,320 of record NC_140997.1, read on the forward strand.
TTAACAGAGAAGCTGTAAACCCAAACTTAAGCCAAATAATTAAACTTAACAATAAACACTAACCAAAACTTAAACTAAAACTACATATATCCGCCGCCCATCTCCGGGCAGCCAGGCTAATCCCTGGTTGGACTGCGGCTCGCCGCTACCCCCGGCGTGACCGCACCGTCCTTCACTGTTGGTCCCTCACAGCCCGTGGCTGCTGGCTGAGGACCTCTGTCCTTGGACCTCTCCCTGGTTTGAGGGGCGGCCCTTGGTAACTGTAGTGCTGGTGACAATGGCTTTCTTGGCTGGGGCGTCCGTGGGGACTTCTAGGGACTTTGACGGGTGGGGCTTTCTTGGCCGCTGGGCCTTTAACCCGAACTGCTGCTCACTTAGGCTTGACCTCTCCCGAACCTGGGCTGGGGGCAGGCAACTTTTCGAAGCCTGCTGCTGCGAGCTGAGAGTCTCCGCCCCCAGGTCCCATAGCTGGGTCCGGGGTGGGGTTTTCGCCCTCAGGTCCCTGCCTCTCTACACCTGGGCTAGGGGCGGGGTTTTCGCCCTCAGGTCCCTCCCCCTCATCTGGATCCCAGAAGAGTGGGGGAGTGTCCCAATCGATGGGCGGGATGGTCCCTCCCTTTAAGCAAGCCACAGCGCCTGCTGTGCAATCTGTGAACTCGCTCCTGCTGCAGGCTGAGGATCTTAATCCTCAGGCCTTACCCCAACTGGCTGTTTTCCCCTTTCAGGTCTAAGCAGCTTACACTGGTTGATATGAATTCATTTTGTACGCCGGGGCATCTTGACGGCGTATACCATGGGGCTGGCTTTATCTACAATACTGTAGGGCCCCATGTACAATGGTTCCAAACTCCCTAATCGGGCATAGTTTCTTACCATGACCTGATCTCCAACCTCCCACTCATGGCGCTTTCTCGGCTCGAGCAGCAATCGGTTACTCCGATGCTGCCTTCCCATATTCCCAGCCGCCCACTCATGGACCTGCTTCAGGTGCTCAAAGAGGTTTTGGGCGAACCTGTCCCGGTTTACCTCTCTGAGCTGACCCTCCGTGAGCACTGGGGCTAGTACATGGGTGGGAGTCCGCATAACCCTGCCAGTCATAAGCTCGTACGGGGAGTACCCTGTGCTTTTAGACTGGCTGGACCGGATCCCCATCAGAACCAACGGTAGGACCTCGGCCCATTTACGGGGCGAGTCCACCGTCTCCTTCCTTAACCTTTCTTTAAGTGTCCGATTCATATGTTCCACAATCCCTGATGACTGCGGGTTGTGGGCCATGTGCCATTACCCTTCAATGCCCAACAGCATAAGGGTGTTCTGCATCACCTGTCCGGTGGAGTGACTCCCTTGGTCGGAATCCACAAAGTGTGGTAGTCCCCGCTGCGAGAACACTTCCCGGACCAGGATCCTGGCAGTACACAGAGCTGTGGCTGCTCTGCAGGGAAAGGCCTCTACCCATTTGGTAAACTCGTCCACCAGGACTAGGCAGTACTTATAGCCTCCCTGGGTGGTGGGCAGGGGCCCGATGTAGTCGACCTGTATCAACTGCCATGGTCCCTCTACCCTCCTGACGTGTCCCATAGTTATCTTCCTTTTGTGGGGGTCGGGGTTATTCGCAGCACATGCAAGACAGCCTGCACAGAACTCGCGGACATCATCCCTGAGACCCGGTCACCATCCCGCCTGTTCCACCCGTTGCCAGGTGGTCTCAGGCCCGGAATGCCCCGCTCCAGGACCCTCATGGGCCAGTTGAAGGAATTCCCTCTGGTGCTGCTGCGGCACCACCCACTACCCACTGTTGCCCCCGGAACAGCATACCCTCTTTAACGGAGAGGGTCGCTGTGCCGTACGGACCCTCTATTCCCTTTACCTCAACGACTGCACTGAGGACTGCTTTGAGGACGGGGTCTTGGGCTTGGACCGTCTTAAGGTCCGGAGCTAATGCTACCCCTAAACTCCCTTGGGTCCCATCCCTACCTCTGACCGCCGCCATGGGTCTGGACCCAAATGGGTCCCAGAAAGTGCCTGTGCGGGCACCCTCCTTGGCGAACAAGTCAGCCTGCTGGTTGCCTTGGCCGCGGGGTTCTGTGGAGGAATGGGCCTTCCCCTTGTGAATGAAAACGTCCCCTTCCTCCCCCACTGCTGCCAGGATCTTTTCCAGCAGGGGCTTTACGGTGAGGGGTCTCCCATCAGCGGAGGTGTATCCGCGGCGGGACCAGATGCCAAGGTACTCCATACACGAATTGCACATGAACATGCTGTCTGAGCAAATCGTGTAGGGGGTCGGAAAGATTTTGGGGTGTGTAACAACGTACACCACCACGGACAGTTCAGCCTGCTGGGCGCTCATGGTGCTGGGGAGCTTAATCGCCAGGGCAATGTTTGCCGCTGGGTCGTAAACTCCACACCCCGTGAGATGCTCGCCAGCAGATACCGTGCTGGAACCATCTACATAGATCTCGCGGCCTGTGGGATGTATCCCGGCCTGTAAACCTATGTCTACTTCCCAAACCCCTTCAATGGAACACCGGTGGGCTGTTCCACGATATACCAGGTTGGCTGCAAGCTTTGGCTCACAGAGACACTTCACCTTCAGATCCATCTGTGAGAGGAGCAAGGTCCAGCGGGCAATGCGGGCACTGCTCACTGTTCCATCCTTGATCCTCCCCATCCAGAAGCATCTGGGTGGGTGTGTGATGGGTGAGGAGGGTGATGGGAGAGGTGCCTGTGAAGATCAATGAACTTTTCACAGCCCACTGTGTGGCCAAAAGGTGCCGCTCACAGTTGGAATAGCTCCTTTCCCATCAGTGAGTATCCTGCAGGAGTAGACCACCGGCTTCAGCTGGCCGTGCCGCTCTTGGAGCAGCACAGCACTCAGCTGTCCCCGCTGGCTGCTACCTCCAGGAAAATCGCTTTGCTCCCATCTATGGCCCCTAGAGCTGGCACAGTCTGCAAGTCTTTCTTGAGCCTGACAAATGCTGCCTGGCAACCCTCATCCCAAAGCCACTCCACTCCCTTGTGTAGGAGTCGGAGCAGAGGGGCTGCGGTGGCTGCATAGTCCTCAATGAAATCTCTACAGTACCTGGTCAGCCCTAGAAATGACCTCACACCCGTTACTGTGTTAGGGACCGCTAGTTCTTGTACCGCCTCCCTCCTAGCCTTATCTATGGCTATTTCTCCAGCGCGCACGGTCAGGCTGAGGAATTTTACCTCCTGCTGGCCGATCTGCGCTTTCTTGGGATTTACCTTGAAACCCTTCTGCCCTAATAGCTCCAGCAGTTCGGCCAATAGCGGGCCATGCTCCTCTTTCGAATCAGTGAACAAGAGCAGGTCATCCACATATTGAACCAACTGTCGGGGCTGGCTAAAATCCTTCAAACTGTTGGCCATGCACTGATGGAAAATGCTGGGGCTGTTGTGGAAGCCCTGCGGCAAACAGTTCCACGTGTACTGTTGCCCTTTAAATGTAAAGTCAAACTTGTACTGATCCTCCCTCCTTACAGGGATGGACCAAAACCCATTGGAAATATCCAGCACCGTGAAAGTGGTCGCAGATACTGGAATACTCCATTCAAGTGGGGGGAGTTAAAAGAAATGTTGCAGTGGTAGGGGATAGTATCGTTAGGTGGATAGATAGAGTTCTTTGCAGCCGAGAGCGAGAGTCTCAAAGGCTGTGTTGCCTGCCCGGTGCCAGGGTTAAGGACATCTCCTCTGGACTGGAGAGAAACTTGGAGTGGGAGGGGGAGGATCCAGTTGTCGTGGTCCATGTTGGTACCACGACAAGGAAGGAGGTTCTCCTGAGGGAAATTGAGCAGCTAGGGGTCAAATTAAAAAGCAGAACCACAAGGGTAATAATCTCTGGATTATTACCTGAGCCACGAGCGAATTTGGCTAGGACAAATAAAATTAGAGAGTTAAATGCGTGGCTCAAAGACTGGTGTGGGAGAAATGGGTTTTGCTTCCTGGGACACTGGCACCAGTACTGGGGCAGGAGGGAGCTGTTCCGTTGGGATGGGCTTCACTTGGCCAGTGCTGGGACTAGAGTCCTGGCAGATCATATAACTAGGGCTGTAGAGAGGGCTTTAAACTAACTAGTGGGGGGGGAGGTTCCTAGAGAGCAAATAATAAAAATGACAACAGAGAAGCTCATAGACTTAGGTAGCAGTGGGGAAATTAAAAACCAGAGCGTGTCAGGAAGGGGCAGAAGGTATGGAGTAAAAGGCAAAGTAATAAAAAGGGCAAAAGCAGGAACTAAGTGTCACAAAACATCTTTGAAAGTTCTCTATCTGAATGCACGTAGCATTCGTAACAAAATAGACGAGTTAATGGCACAAATAACTACATATGGGTATGATCTTGTGGGCATTACAGAAACATGGCTGCAGGGTGACAATGCCTGGGAATTAAACATACCAGGTTATTTAACAATCAGGAAGGACAGGCAGGAAGGAAGAGGAGGTGGGGTGGCTATGTTAATAAAGGAAGGAATCACTGTAATACAGAGAAATGATATTGGGTCAAAAGATCAGGATAATGAAACAGTTTGGGTGGAGGTAAGGAATAATAAGGGGAAAAAAACACTAGTGGGCGTAGTCTATAGGCCTCCGAACAGTGGCAACTCTGTTGGACGGAGTATCAATCAGGAAATAGTTGGGGCTTGTAATAAGGGAACATCTATAATTATGGGGGATTTTAACTATCATATTAATTGGACAAATCAAATTGGGCAGGGCTGCCTTGAGGATGAGTTCATTGAGTGTATTAGGGGATGGGTTTCTTGAGCAGTATGTAACTGAACCGACCAGGGGGCAAGCAACCTTAGATCTGGTCCTGTGTAACGCGACAGGATTAATTAAAAATGTCCTAGTAAAGGATCCCCTTGGAATGAGTGACCATAACATGGTTGAATTCCATATTCAATTAGAGGGTGAGAAGGTTGGATCTCAAACAAGCATGCTAAGCTTGAACAAAGGTGACTATGAAGGTATGAGAGCGGAATTGAGTAGAGTGGATTGGGAAAATAGATTAAAGGGTAAGACGATACATGATCAGTGGTGTACATTTAAGGAATTATTTTACAACTTCCAAAAAAAAAATATTCCACTGAGAAGAAAAGGGTGTAAAAGAAAAGACAGCCATCCGTGGCTAAGTAAAGAAATTAAGGATAGTATTCGACTAAAAACAAGGGCATATAAGGTAGCCAAATCAAGTGGGAGGATAGAGGATTGGGAAAACTTTAAAAGACAGCAAAAAATAACAAAAAGATTGATTAAGAAAGGGAAGATAGATTATGAAAGTAAATTAGCAAAAAATATAAAAACAGATAGTAAGAGTTTTTATAGTTATATAAAAAGAAAAAGGGTGGCTAAAGTAAATGTTGGTCCCTTAGAGGATGAGACTGGGAAATTAATGGTGGGAAATATGGAGATGGCAAAAACACTGAATGAATATTTTATATCAGTCTTTACAGTAGAAGACACTAAGAATATCCCAACACTGGACAAACAGGGGGCTATAGGGGGGGAGGAGCTAAACACGATCAAAATCACTAAGGAAGTGGTACTCGGTAAAATAATGGGACTCAAGGCGGATAAATCACCTGGACCTGATGGCTTACATCCTAGGGTCTTGAGGGAATTGACGGTTGGGATTGTGGATGCATTGGTAATAATTTTCCAAAACTCCCTGGACTCGGCAAAGGTCCCGGCAGACTGGAAAACTGCTAATGTAACACCCTCATTTAAAAAGGGCAGTAGACAGAAGGCTGGAAACTATAGATCGGTTAGCCTAACATCTGTGGTAGGTAAAATTTTGGAGTCCATTATTAAGGAGAAAGTAACAGGACATTTGGATAATCATAATTTAATAGGACAAAGTCAGCATGGTTTTATGAAGGGGAAGTCATGTTTGACAAATTTGCTGGAGTTTTTGAGGAAGTAACATATAGGGTGGATAAAGGGGGACCAGTGGACGTAGTGTATTTAGACTTCTAAAAGGCATTTGATAAGGTGCCTCACAAAGATTATTGCTTAAGATAAAAAATCACGGGATTGGGGATAATATTCTGGCATGGATAGAGGATTGGCTATCTAACAGAAGGCAGAGAGTTGGGATAAATGGTTCATTCTCAGACTGGCAATCAGTAACTAGTGGTGTTCTGCAGGGGTCAGTGCTGGGTCCCCAACTCTTTACAATCTATATTAACGATTTGGAGGAGGGGGCCGAGTGTAACATATCAAAGTTTACAGATGATACTAAGATGGGAGGGAAAGTAGTGAGTGAGGAGGACATATAAACCTGCAAGGGGACATAGACAGGCTAAGTAAGTGGGCAGAGATTTGGCAGATGGAATACAATACTGGAAAGTGTGAGGTTATGCACTTTGGCAGGAAAAATCGTAGAGCAAGTTATTATCTTAATGGCAAGAAACTGGAAAGTACTGAAGTACAAAGGGATCTGGGGGTCCTGGTGCACGAAACTCAAAAGGTTAGTATGCAGGTGCAGCAAATGATTAAGAAGGCCAATGGAGTGTTGGCTTTCATTGCTAGGGGAATAGAATATAAAAATAGCGAGGTATTGCTTCAGTTGTACAAGGTATTGGTGAGACCGTACCTGGAATACTGCGTACAGTTTTGGTGTCCATACTTAAGAAAGGACATACTTGCTCTCGAGTCAGTACAAAGAAGGTTCACTCGGTTAATCCCGGGGATGAGGGGATGGACATATGAGGAGAGGTTGAGTAGATTGGGACTCTACTCATTGGAGTTCAGAAGAATGAGAGGCGATCTTATTGAAACATATAAGATTGTGAAGGGATTGGATCGGGTGGATGTGGGGAGGATCTTCCCGATGATGGGTGAAACTAGAACTAGGGGGCATAGTCTTAGAATAAGGGGCTGCTCTTTCAAAACTGAGATGAGGAGGAACTACTTCACTCAGAGGGTGGTAGGTCCATGGAATATGCTGCCCCAAAAAGCTGTAGAAGCTACATCATTACATAAATTTAAAACAGAAATAGACAGTTTCCTAGAAGTAAAGGGAATTAAGGGTTACGGGGAGCGGGCAGGAATTTGGACATGAGTCTAGGTTCGGATCCGTCATGGCCCTGTGGGTAGCGAAGCGGGCCCAGGGGCCGTGTAGCCTGATCCTGCTCCTATTTCGTGTGTCTAATTCTGTTAGATTCAGGAGATGGTTCTGTGATAGTGGATTGGCGGTTAGGATCAGATCAGCCATGATCTTATTGAATGGCGGAGCAGGCTCGAGGGGCCGATTGGCCAACTCCTGCTCCTATTTCTTATGTTCTTATGTACTCCCGATGAGGTCGGCAACTGCTGCTACTGTGGGTGCGCAGGCTGGGATGTTACGATTGAGCACTCGATAGTCCACCGTGGCCCTCCAGGAATTGTCCGGCTTTCTGACCGGCCACAATGGAGAATTCACGTGGGTAGCTGTCGGTCTCAGAACTCCCTGCTGCACTAACGAGGACAAGGCTGCTTCCATGTCCAGTTCTGCTTCCCTGGGGAAGTTATACTGTTTCTGTGGGCGGGCCATGGGGTCCCCGTCTACGCTGACCTCAAACCCTGTGACCCTCCCGCAGTCATGTTTGTGAGTGGCAAACGTGGCCAGGTGGGCCTGCACAAATGCCTGTAACTCTGGTGGGGTGTTGCTGACCATGAGCCCGAGGTTATAATCCTCTTTGGGCTTCATGGTGCAGAGGGTCCCCTTCCCTTCCTTTCCTGGGATTACTACGATCTCTCCGTTCTTTACTTTACCTGCCCCCCAAAGGCAGTGATTCCTTAAATCCACTCAGGTCCCATGGCCTACGATAAAGTCGGCTCCAAGGACCCCTGCAACAGACCTTTTGTTTCTTTACTTGTCCCTTTACCACCCTCTTTTGCCATCATCCCGTTTGTCATTTAATCACACTGGCTTTCCACCCTATCAATGATATTCCCTTTTGTTCTTTCCTCCCTGCCGCCCTTTTCCCTGCGTCTGTACTTGCTTAAAAACTGTTAACCCTCTAATCTCTCCCAGTCCTGATGAAAGGTCATCGACCTGAAATGTTAACTCTGCTACTATCACCACAGATGCTGCCTGACCCCCTGAGTACTTCCAGCATTTTATGTTTTTATTTCACATTTCCAGCATCCGCAGGATTTTACATTTGTAATAGTTAACCATGCTGGTGTGGGACTGGAGTCCCATACAATGGCAGGTTGCCTTCCCGAGTTGCACCGTGAAGATGGTGGTGGGACTTCTTGAGCCTTCTTTGGACTACTCGTCCCGTAACATAACCAATACACTGTGGCGACACGCCACCACTGGACATAATCCGCTCACGGCGGCACGGACAGTTTAAGCAGATGCCCCCAGCCGGGGGCCCTTTCCTCCAGCAACTTGTTTCCCACAGGGACAGGCTGCCGGGAGCACTTCCTGTCTGGGGAGTATTTAAGTGGATGCGCAGGCTTTTCCAGTTCCACTTTGCCATGAGGTTGATTAAAGCAGTTGTGTTTTACTAACTCTGGTCTCGACTCCCACGTTTGCCGCGGTATCTCAACACTGGTGACCCCGATGCTCAGGACGAATCCTAAGCTAGCATGGCGGATACAAACGCAGTCACGGTTAAACTACCGGACCTTTGGGAGAACCTGGCCGAAGCCTGGTTTGTTCAAGCTGAGTCCAGATTCCGGCTGAAACACATTACAGTCGACGCCACAAAGTACGACCACCTTGTCTCCTCTCTCACCTATGCCACAGTCCCCAAGGTTTGGGCAGCGCTGCAGGATCCACCAGTGGAAGGCAAGTACGAACATCTGAAGGCTGCGCTGCTTAAAAAATTTCAAACGTCCTCTTACCAGCGCAACTGCCAACTCCTTGACCTCCCCAGCCTTGGTGACGCTTCACCGTTGGATCTGCTTTCCCACATGCTGTCCCTCTCGGACGATAAAAACACCGGCGCCCTCTTTCGCACGCTTTTCATTCGGCAGCTCCCCGCCAGCATCCGCCCGCTCATTGTGGGGTCGGACTCCACGGACCTGAATGAGATAGCCGAAAAGGCCGACCGGCTGCTCTCTGCGCAGTCCGCTCGCGACGTCGCGCCCGACCTCACGGCAACGACCACGCGGTCTTCCCGGACCACTAGGCCCGACCGCCCTACCACTCCGGGTCACTGTTACTACCACACCCGTTTTGGCACTAGGTCCCAACGCTGCACGCCACCATGCACTTTCAAACCCCCCCGCACCGGCCCCCGCGATGGCTGCGGGGCAAAAGGGGCCTCTACTGTAGGTCACCGACGACAGAACCAACCGCCGATTTCTGTGCGACACAGAGGCCCAGCACAGCATCACCCCAGCCTCTGCCCTCGAAATCCAATGCGGTGCACAGGGTATCACGCTGGCCGCAGCCAATGGCTCTGACATCTGCACATATGGCACCCGCATGGGCACGCTCGACCTCGCAGGCCGCCGCTACCGCTGGGAGTTCCTCACAGCCAGGGTCCTCTGCCCACTCATCGCCGCCGACTTCCTATGCGCCCACGGCCTCCTTGTCGACATTCCGAGGCACCGCCTCGTCGACATCAACATTATGGCCCCCATCCCCGGCGCATTCACCCCCGGCCCGTTCGGCCGGCCTGACGACCTACTGCCTCGCCAGAGCCACGGACGACTACTCGGCACTTCTAGCCGAGTTTCCCGCCCTCACTAACCCGACCTTTTCGGCCAAAGCCGCCAAACACGGTGTGGAGCACTATATCCCCACCACCGGCCCCCCGGTTTCTGCCCACGCCTGCAGACTCAACCCGGCCAAGCTGGAAATCGCGCGGGCCGAGTTCACCACCATGGAACAACTCAGCATCATCCGCCGCTCCTGCAACCCTTGGGCCTCGCCCTTCCACATCGCCCCCAAGCCCGGCGGATGCTGGCGCCCTTGCGGGGACTACCGCCGCCTCAACGACGCCACCACCCCTGACCGATACCCGGTGCCACACATCCAGGACTTCTCGGCCCGACTGGCCGGACGAACCGTCTTTTCCAAGGTCGACCTGGTGCGCGGTTACCACAAAGTCCCCGTACACCCCGCGGACATCCCCAAAACGGCCGTCATCACCCCATTCGGCCTGTTCGAGTTCCTGAGGATGCCCTTCGGCCTCAAGAATGCAGCACAGGCTTTCCAGCGCCTTATGGACTCAGTCCTCCGGGACCTGAACTTCCTATTCGTCTACCTAGACGACATTCTCGTGGCCAGCTCCTCCAAACAGGAACACCTCGAACACCTTCGCATCCTGTTCAGGCGCCTAGCCCAACACGGGCTCATCCTCAGCCCGGCGAAGTGCCAATTCGGCCTAACCAAGATCGATTTTCTCGGTCACCACATCACCCCTACTGGGGCCGTCCCCCTGCCCAACAAGGTGCAGGCCGTCCAGCAATTCCCCCGCCCCAAAACCATCAAGGGCTTCCAGGAGTTCCTCGGGATGGTGAACTTCTACAACAGGTTCATCCCCAGAGTTGCAGCCCTCATGAAGCCCCTATACGACTCCCTCCGAGGTAAATGCGGCAAGATGGACGTAGCCTGGACCACTGACACGTCAGCCGCCTTCGACGCCACCAAAAACGCGCTCGCCGATGCCACCCTGCTCGCGCACCCGAGGGCCGATGCCCGGGTCGCGCTCACTACCGACGCCTCCGACCACGCGGTCGGAGCCGTGTTCGAGCAGTGGGTCAATGGCGCGTGGCAGCCACTTGCCTTCTACAGCCGCCAACTGTGCACCCCGGAGGTCAAATACTCTACTTTCGACCGCGAGCTTCTCGCGCTCCACCTGTCGGTCCGCCATTTCAGGTTCCTCCTGGAAGGCTGCCCCTTCACCGCGCACGTGGACCACAAGCCGCTCACATACGCGATGGCCAAGCACACCGAACCCTGGTCCGCTAGGCAGCAACGCCAGCTCGCGGCCGTGTCCGAGTTTACTACAGACTTCCAGCACGTCTCCGGTAGAGACAACGTTGTCGCCGACTGCCTTTCCCGTCCCTCCATCTGCGCGAATCACCTTGCGGTCGACTACGCGCAACTAGCAGCGGCCCAGCTCACGGACCCAGACCTCCTCTCGGCGGCTACCAGCCTGCCAGGGCTACGCCTAGCCAAGGTCGCGCACGGGCCCGAAGCCACGGCAGTAACTTGCGACGTCTCACTCAGCCAAACCAGGCCGGTCGTCCCTGCAACCTGGCGCCGCCGCATCTTCGACGCGCTACACGCGCTCTCCCATCCGGGTGCCCGCGCATCCGTCAAATTCCTCTCCCAACGCTTCGTCTGGCACGGCCTCAGCAAAGATGTTCAGACTTGGGCCACCTCCTGCCTCGCCTGTCAACGGGCTAAGGTACGGCTTCACACAAAAGCACCCCTGGGAGGCTTCGAGGTACCCAGCCGCCGCTTCGACCACGTACACGTCGACATCGTCGGTCCTCTGCCGCCATCGCAAGGCCAAACTTATCTCCTCACGATGGTCGACCACTACACACGCTGGCCTGAGGCAGTGCCGCTGCCCTCCACCACTACAGCCGACATCGCCAGGGCATTCGTTAACACCTGGGTCACAAGGTTCGGCGTACCAGCCGACATAACCTCCGACAGAGGCGCCCAGTTCACCTCCGAACTCTGGACGGCCACAGCATGCAACCTTGGGGTGACGCTCCTCCGAACCACGGCGTACCACCCGCAGGCCAATGGGCTGTGTGAACGCTTCCACAGGTCACTCAAGGCCTCACTCCGCGCCAGTCTGCAGGACAGTACCTGGACTGACCGCTTACCGTGGGTGCTACTAGGCCTATGCACCGCGGTCAAGGAAGACCTCCAGTCCTCGGCAGCGGAGTTAGTCTACGGACAACCGCTGCGCGTCCCAGGCGAATTCCTTCCGGAGGCCACCACACCTTGGTCGGCCGAACAGCAGCGGCTCAACTCTTTCTCTTCCGCTCAGCAGTTCGCCCCACTTCCGGTCAACCGACACGGCGAACTCGCACCTCACGTCCCGCCAAACTTACAGCAGGCGCGCTTCGTCTTCGTGCAACACGACGCGCACCACGGGCCCCTGCGACCCCCGTACGACTGACCGTACGAGGTACTACAAACCGGGGACAAGGTCTTCAAGCTGCAACTCGGCGACAGGGTCGACACAGTCTCCATTGACCGGCTCAAACCAGCACACACAGAACCAGGGGAACAGGTCCCCGTGGCCCGGCCTCCAACTAGAGGCCGCCCCGCCAGCAAGCCAGCACAGCCGGCGGCGAACCGCCCGGCCCCACCAACTAGACCGGCGACCACTCAGAGCCGCTCCAGCAGAACCATCAGACCACCGTCACGACTCGTCCACCCCTCCTAAGCGGATTCTGGGGGGAGCTCTGTGGCGACACGCCACCACTGGACATAATCCGCTCACGGCGGCACGGACAGTTTAAGCAGACACCCCCAGCCGGGGGCCCTTTCCTCCAGCAACTTGTTTCCCGCAGGGACAGGCTGCCGGGAGCACTTCCTGTCTGGGGAGTATTTAAGTGGATGTGCGGGCTTTTCCAGTTCCTCATTGCCATGAGGTTGATTAAAGCAGTTGTGTTTTACTAACTCTGGTCTCGACTCCCACGTTTGCTGCGGTATCTCAACAACACTACCATTGGCCTGCAGCAGCTCACAGGCCCGAGCATCAACAATCAATTTTTGTACTGAAAGTCATTGGAGAATGTCTTCAGAGGTCTGTTGCAGGGCACAGAGCCCCAAGATTTCAGAGTCTGTGGTGTAGATGCTGTTAGCTGAGGTAAGGCAGAGGATTTCTCTCAGGATAGGAGCACATGCAGGGCTCCTCCCAGTCCTTCAAATGCCTGCACATGTGGCAGAAAGAAGGCAGGGCCAGGTTGTGCGTTCAGCAGTACAAGAAGGCGCAGTCTGCAGCAGATCCATCTCAGGACTTAACTGTTAGGGGACAAAAGAAGTCTCAGTCCCAATTGTCACCTTGCACAGTCCTGCCACTTAGCCTGTCTATATCCCCTTGAAGCCTCTTTGCATCCTCCTCACAACTTACATTCCCACCTCGCGTTGTATCATCAGCAAACTTGGATATATTACATTTGGTCCCCTCATCCAAATCATTGATAGAGATTGTGAATAACTGAGGCCCAAGCACTGATCCTTGTGGTACCCCACTAGTTACAGCCTGCCAACCCAAAAATGACTTGTTTATTCCTACTATCTGTTTTCTGTCCATTAACCAATCCTCAATCCATGCAAGTATATTACCCCCAATCCCATGAGCCCTAATTTTGTTTAATAATCTCTTGTGTGGCACCTTATTGAATGCCTTCTGAAAATCCAAATACACCACATCCACTCATTTCCCTTTATCTATTCATTTGGTTACAACCTCAAAAACTCTAACAGATTCGTCAAACATGATTTCCCTTTCATAAATCCATGTTGACTCTGCCCAATCCTATTATTATTTTCTAAGTGGCCTGATACCATGTCCTCAATAATAGATCCTAGCATTTTCCCTATTACTGATGTCAGGCTAACTGGTCTGTAGTTCCCCGTTTTCTCTCTCCCTCCTTTCTTAAATAGTGGGGTTGCATTTGCTACCTTCCAATCTGCAGGAACCATTCCAGAATCTATGGAATTTTTGGAAGATGACAACCAATGCATCCACTATCTCTATAGCCACCTCTTTCAAAACCCTGGGATGTAGGGCATCAGATCCAGGGGATTTATCAACTTTCTGTCCCATTAATTTCTCCAGTACTATTTTTTAACTAATAATAATTTCTTTCAGTTCCTCATTCTTGCTCGAGCTTTAGTTCTCCACTATTTCCGGGAAGTTTTTTGCATCTTCTTTCATGAATACAGACACAATGGGTTGGATTTTGTCAATGGGGACGTGATGGAGGCGGGACGCCCACTTTTTGGGTTGTAGTCCCGTCTCCATTGACTTGTGGCCAACCCACGCTATTTTCCCTTGATTGACCTTGTTAAGCCCACTTAGCAGGCTCAGCAGGCCAATTAAGGGACACCTGGTTACTGGTGACATCAGTGATTGACATTTTATCTCTCAAGAGCTTTGGACAGATGAAAAATCAGCGTTTGACTGCTCTGTGAAGCTGTCAAACACTGACAATCTGTCTTCTAACTTGAGTCCTTCTACTCAGACTCAGTTAGAGATCTCTCCAGACCAGAAGCAGAATGCTGCAGATTTTGACATTTCAGCGGCCATTCTGCTTTCTGTGCCAGTGAACTGAGGGACTCCTGAGAACTGAAGGAAGGAAGCCTGCAGGAGAAAGTAAAGGTAAGTAAAACTTATTAAAACACTTTACACTTGCCTCACACACTTGCACCCATCACTCACCTGCACAACGGATATCTCGACCCCTCCAAACCCTTCAGACCAACGGTCCACCTCGCTAACTTGGCGTGGTTCAGAGCCGTCGGGAAGCCCACACTTCAGGGATAAAAATAGGGATTAAGCAAAAAACTGCCTGTTAACTACCTGTTAACAGGCAGTTAATTGGCACTAATCCCCTTCCCGCCTCAGGGAGGCGGCTCCCAGCACAGGTCGAGTCCCCTCCTCCTGGGACATTGGCACAGAGGCGGGTTGGGGGCGGGATGGGTTCATAAGAACATAAGAACATAAGAAATAGGAGCAGGAGTAGGCCAATCGGCCCCTCGAGCCTGCTCCGCCATTCAATAAGATCATGGCTGATCTGATCCTAACCGCCAATCCACTATCACAGAACCATCTCCTGAATCTAACAGAATTAGACACACGAAATAGGAGCAGGATCAGGCTACACGGCCCCTGGGCCCGCTCCGCTACCCACAGGGCCATGACGGATCCGAACCTAGACTCATGTCCAAATTCCTGCCCGTTCCCCGTAACCCTTAATTCCCTTTACTTCTAGGAAACTGTCTATTTCTGTTTTAAATTTATGTAATGATGTAGCTTCTACAGCTTTTTGGGGCAGCATATTCCATGGACCTACCACCCTCTGAGTGAAGTAGTTCCTCCTCATCTCAGTTTTGAAAGAGCAGCCCCTTATTCTAAGACTATGCCCCCTAGTTCTAGTTTCACCCATCATCGGGAACATCCTCCCCGCATCCACCCGATCCAAACCCTTCACAATCTTATATGTTTCAATAAGATCGCCTCTCATTCTTCTGAACTCCAATGAGTAGAGTCCCAATCTACTCAACCTCTCCTCATATGTCCATCCCCTCATCCCCGGGATTAACCGAGTGAACCTTCTTTGTACTGACTCGAGAGCAAGTATGTCCTTTCTTAAGTATGGAGACCAAAACTGTATGCAGTGTTCCAGGTGCGGTCTCACCAATACGTTGTACAACTGAAGCAATACCTCCCTATTTTTATATTCTATTCCCCTAGCAATGAAAGCCAACATTCCATTGGCCTTCTTAATCACTTGCTGCACCTGCATACTAACCTTTTAAGTTTCGTGCACCAGGACCCCCAGATCCCTTTGTACTTCAGTACTTTCCAGTTTCTTGCCATTAAGATAATAACTTGCTCTACGATTTTTCCTGCCAAAGTGCATAACCTCACACTTTCCAGTATTGTATTCCATCTGCCAAATCTCTGCCCACTTACTTAGCCTGTCTATGTCCCCTTGCAGGTTATTTATGTCCTCCTCACTCACTACTTTCCCTCCCATCTTAGTATCATCTTCAAACTTTGATATGTTACACTCGGTCCCCTCTTCGAAATCGTTAATATAGATTGTAAAGAGTTGGGGACCCAGCACTGACCCCTGCGGAACACCACTAGTTACTGAACCATGTCCCCATATTCTGTAATTCTCCCACCACTCCTGCCTCCAAACCCACCTCCACGGGGCTTGGAAATTCGAGCCCAATGTATTTGTTTAAATTCTTTGCCATTTCCTTATTCCCCATTATAAATTCTCACAGAGGTGGGAGACAAGCCAACACCGAACCATGGTCTGCACTGGAGAATCGAGTGCTGCAGATTATTGGGCACGAGGTGGTGGGTGCTGTGGCCACTGGCGATGTTGACCCCCTTGGGGAAAATAATGGTATGTTCATCCCTATTCCTTCTTCTTACATCACACTTCCCCCTCACCCCACAAGCGTTTTCCACTTTCCAGCTAATTATGCAGTATGCATGCATTTCTCCCTTCCTGCCTCCCTCCCCTCACCTTAACCCGACTCTTGTGCCTTTATTCTTATAATGAGCAAGCAGCTGAACAGCCTGTCCCTGAGGGCAGCATAGAGAATGAGGCAGGAGAAGAGGAGGACGAAGAACACACCACATCACTGCATTTCTCACCCGCAGGCACCAGCTCAGATACTGGCACTACGCGTTCCTTAGAGGCTAGTATAGTAGTGGGATCTGCACAGGGTGATGCACCGGGGATGAGTGGGCTGCAGCAAGGTCATGGGAAAGGGTAGCTCAGGAGCCAGCTCCCCGGAGGGCGAGTTCACGTGCGAGTTCTGCTGCACAGGACTCAGATGAGGGCCTCAATGGGGAGGCTTTTAGAAGAAGGGTGATGGGCATGCACACAGAGATATTAGGTGCAATGGCAAGGGTCACCGAGAGCCTCTCGACAATGGTAAGGAGCATGGAGGAGACTGTCTCCAACATTGCATACCATGGATCCCATCACTCCCAGTCTGCAAATGATGGTAGACTTCCAGACAGACCGTGGTGACCCAGACCTGATGCCGCATGTGATTGGCAATGTCACAGCTTCCATTGCAGCACAGGTGGAAACAAAACAGCACCTTAGTGTGGAAATGCAATCTATGCATTGTGCCATTGATTCTCAGACTGCTCTCATGCAGTCTCAGCTTGATGCCACGCAAGTTCTGACTGCTGCCATCATGGCTGGGTCTACCGCCGTTGACTGGGGCTTTCATGGTGTCACAGCAGACCAGCAAGCTGTGCTGCAACAGATTGCTAGGGATGCTGAGGTGCTGCCCCAGGGGAGTGGCAGTTGGCCAGTGGAGAAGGAATCTGCTGTCCTCTCTCAGGATGACAGCATTCCTGCTCCCATCACTGCCACTCCGCCATTGCCCTTGTCGCTGCCAGTTATCCAGCCAGCCCAGACTGCTACCACCTATGCTGAGGTGGTGCAGTCTACAGCTGGATCTTCTAGGTCCAGAGCTGGTTGAGGGCATCCTGCAAGGCCATCTGCAGTCTCTTGCATGGACACTCAGCAGCCTTCCACCAGCAGTGCTGCAGCCACTTAGTGGGCCAACACTTCGTAGGAGCACTAGAGCAGGCAAAGGCACAGTAACGAGAGGCACGAAGGGATTGCACAAGGGTGAATAGTTAATATTTTTGGTGTAAAAATGTGATTTTTGATAAGTTTATTAATTCAGTTTGGATTCTTTTGTGGTGTGTCTCATTTCAGCTTTGCGCTGTGATAGGGCCTGCGACAGGGATGGAATGATGGGGATGTGGTGAGCAATGGCGATCTGGGGTTTAATTCATTTGAACCGCAGTCTGGTGAGGCGGTCACGGACCGCCCTTCCGGAAGGCCGATTGAGTGGCTGGCTCCTCTCTTGCTCCTGTTCCTCCTCCTCCACCTCCTCATCGTCCTTCTCACCTTCCTCTTCCTCCTCGTCCTCCTCCTCTTCCTCTCCCTCTTCCTGCTGCTGAAGTGGTCCCGCAATTCCTGGTGGCAAGGGCTGGGCCCTCATGATGGCCAAGTTTTGTAGCATGGAGCAGACCACCACAAAATGGGAGGCCTTCTCAGTCGAGTACTGGAGGGCTCCTCCCGAGCAGTCAATGCAGTGGAACTGTTGCTTCAGCAGGCCAATGGTCTGCTCGATGATGTTCCTGATGGCAGCATGGCTCTCATTATATGAGTGCTGGGCAGGAGTGCTGAAGTTGTGGAGGGGATCATGAGCCAGGTGGAGAGCAGATAGCCCTTGTCTCTGAGCAGCCAGCTGTGAGCTTGACATGATGGCTGGAAGATTGCTGGCACATTGGTCTGGTGCAGGATGAAGGCATCATGGCTCCTGCCAGGATTGCGGGCATTTACATTGAGGACTTGCTGCGTGTGGTCACACACCAACTGCACATTAAGTGAGTGGTAGCCTTTGCGATTATGGAAAATCTCAGGTATGTTATGCGGTGCCCGCAAAGCCACATGGGTGTAGTCAATGGCACCCTATACCATGGGGAATCCTGCTATCCTGGTAAAGCCTCATGCACGCTCGTCCTGCTTCTCTCTGGTGATGGGGAAGGAAATGTAATCCCTCCTCCTACTGTAGAGAGCCTCTGTGACCTCCCGGATGCAGCGATGGAGGGTGAACTGCGAGATGTTAGCTATGTATCCTGTTGCAGACTGGAAGGATCTGCTGGAAATTGAGGGCGACGCTAACCTTGACTGCCATTGGGAGAGCCGTGATCGCCCTGGTCTGAGGATGGATGTCTGGTTGTAAGAGGTGGCAGATTTCTGTGACCACTTCCTTGGTGCAACAGAGCCTTCTAATACACTGCTCCTCACTTAATTGGAGGTAGGAGAAGTGCTCTCAGAATACCCTCGGAGGGTAAGGCCTCCTGTTGAGAGCCCTGGTGGCCCTCCTCCTCTCTCTGGGCACATGCTCCAGTCTATCTTGCTGCCTCTGCTCGCTCTGCCATAGATCCTGGAGGGTGAGGTCGACTGCCAGTACAGCCCCCCATTAATGTTACCAAGTGTAGCAGTTTGATTCTTTGAAGAATATATGTAGCTACTTTTTAGTTGCCACAACACTCCTGATACAAATGAACCTTGAAATTACTGAATGAAACTGTTGAAATATGTGACTCTGACAAGAAACCACTGAAACTGCACTAACTTGACAGCTGTGAGTCACTACTGATGATCCCTTTAAATAAAATCCCTGGAGCCAGCTTCCTGGTGTTTGACGCCAGCTCTCCTTGTTGATGCTACGGTAGGTCGCGACAATCAATTTAGCGGATCGGGCAGTCAGTGATTGTTGCACACTCACTGATGTTACGATGCTCCTAGCATTGACACTCCCGGCGATTACTCTTACCAGCAGCGCTACGGGAGGCAGGATTTGGCGTGCGGTGCAAGATTCACCTCACGGCGGCAATACTCCTCTAATGCCCCGTTAGCACTGTAAGCTGCAGGGTTCTCAAAATTCCCGCACTCCCCAAGTTATGGATCAAGGGACCCTGTTTTGGACAAGTTATTGAAAACAGAGTACCCAAAATGGATCCTGTAAACCTCGTGACCAATACTGACAGGATTTTTAAAACCAGGGCTCTGCCAACAAGCAGGCCCAGAGATGAAACTTTAAAATGCAGGGATCTGTGAACAGGGACTCTTTGGAGCCAGCTAGACAAAGTAAACACAGAATACGCATTTATTCGACTTGAATCAAATCAAGCTAGAATGGGCCTATAATCATGGCCATTAGGTTTCTGCATGTTTAATGGATAACAGCTCATAGTAGCCATCAAGTCAGGATGGGGACAATTAGGTCTTATCCATGACAAAACAACCAGGATATCATAGAAACACAGAAACATAGAAACATAGAAGATAGGAGCAGGAGTAGGCCATTCGGCCCTTCGAGCCTGCTCCGCCATTCAATGAGATCATGGCTGATCATCCAAATTCAGTACCCTGTCCCTGCCTTCCCCCCATATCCCTTGATCCCTTTAGCCTTAAGAAATATATCCAACTCTTTCTTGAATATATTTAATGAACTGGCCTCCACCGCCCTCTGTGGCAGAGAATTCCACAGGTTCACCACTCTCTGGGTAAAGAAATTCCTCCCCATTTCAGTCCTAAATGGCTTACCCCTTATCCTTAGACTATAGCCCCTGGTTCTGGACTCCCCGGCCATCAGAAACATCCTTCCTGCATCTAGTCTGTCCAGGCCTGACAGAATTTTATAAGTTTCGATGAGATCCCCTCTCAATCTTCTAAACTCCAGTGAGTATAAACCCAATCGACACAATCTCCCCTCATACGTCATTCCTGCCATCCCAGGTATCAGCCTGGTGAATCTTCGCTGCACTCCTTCCATGGCAAGAACGTCCTTCCTCAGGTAAGGCGACCAAAACTGCACACAATATTCAAGGTGCGGTCTCACCAAGGCCCTGTACAACTGTAGCAAGACATCCTTGTTCCTGGACTCGAACCCTCTTGCTACAAAGGCCAACATACCATTTGCCTTCTTAACTGCCTGCTGCACCTGCATGCTTACCTTCAGCGACTGGTGCACAAGAACACCCAGGTCTCTTTGCACTTCCCCTTCTCCCAATCTATTGCCATTCAAATAATAATCTGCCTTTCTGTTTTTGCCACCAAAGTGGATAACCTCACATTTATCGACATTATAGTGCATTTGCCATGTTTCTGCCCAATCACCCAAAGTGGCGGGTTCTCTACTCACTTCCCGCACTGCTCAACAACCAAGGACGCCCATTACACCGGGGCCAAATGCGGGAGGAGAACGAGACCTGAGTTCAATACCACACAGGACACACAGGCCACAAAGGGGTGAAAGAGACGAGACGAGACGAGATGAGACGAAGAAGAAGGTAAACCGATAACAGCAGAGAAGGGCAGCGAAAGACGCATTGGTAAAAACCAAATGCCTAGTTATAAGCTGGTGTTTGGGGAAGAAAGTTGCAGTGTATGTATGGACAGTGAGAATAAGTTGGTGTTTGAACACTGCGAATAAGCTGGCATTAGATGCGGGTGTCCACGCCCACAACGAATAAACCGGCGTTTGAAGCTTGGGTAGTAAAATCAACTAAGCGGTAAAAACCGCCAACCGATCCCCCAACCGCAACATTACCGCCGATGACCGCCCGAGGGAGAAGAAGAAGAAAACCCATCGCGACGAGACGACAACGGTAGCTGAGGAAAGGAGGGTGCTTCGCAGCAACAACTTCAGCGCTGTGCCCTGAGACCACGTGGCAACGGGGTAACCCAAAGGACAGCAAGACCAAACCTCAAAACTCACAACCATTAGAGCAACAGGTTTTGGATTGGTGAGCATGAATTCCTGACCCCTCATAGCTTAATCTAGTTAGTTATAGGGGGTGGGATAAGGATAAGGGGATTGTTAATGTAGTTGTTTTTCCCTCGATGTGCCGTGTGTTCCCCATTCCCATATAAGTATAATTATTGTTTTTGCCTGTATCTCATACCAGTAATTTTTCATAAGATTGTTGTATTCTGCTTTTAATAAAATCTTGGTTTTCTTATACCAAACCACTTGTCTACTCGATTTTCTGCATCGCCGCCTGTACCTAAGCCCAGTGTCTAGAACCCAGGGGTGTGGGAGCAATTTGAACCGCTCAAGGGACAGTCAGAGGTGAAGCTGACTGGGCATGGCACACGCCACAATCCCCCTACAGCACCATCTGCTGGAGCTAACGGGAGGCACTAAGGGGACAAAATTCATATTACTGCCTCTATCAAAAGCATTCTATTGGATGGAAGGTTAAAGGCTATTACTCAATAAAGGCTTTAGATAATTCATATGACAGATGTTGCCACCTACATTGAGCACTCTTGATGGATGTTTTAAATGCTCATTCAGGTTATTGGCTCTGCTAATTAATTCTGGACTGTTAGATATTGAACCATTTACTTTCCATGCTGAACAGAAGTTTGATCACCAATATATATTTCAGATTAACTGTAGCTGCATGATTGGGGCTACCACCAAGATGTCAAAGATCAGGTAATTCTTCCTTGGATCTAATATGCTATATGACAACACTGACGAATCATGGCATGAAGACCTGGAGATAAATAGCACAATTTAAAATTTTAAGATTGATCGTAGTGCAGATGTTACTGTTGTGTCACTGTGCACGTACCACACTGCACCCAGCCAGAGCAAGCAAATGTTATACTGCCCGCCTAGGAGGGAAACCATACAAGGGAGGAGAGTGCAAGCTTTGAATTTTTTGGAGAACCGCATGCTAATGATCTGCACGATAGAGGACCAGCATTCAAAGTGAGTCTTGTACAGAGAGTAGTGGAGATGAGCAGAGATGTGTTTGGTGAGACTGGGCTGTCAAAGTATGAGCTTCTAGGCATTGCTCTTCTTGAAGTATGAGTTTCTCGGCGTTGCTCTTGATGCTGTCCCTTAAAATGTGAGGACAACCTGTAGAGTTTCATTCCCAATTTTTCCTAAAGCGGAAGAAGATTTAATAAGAAGGAAATTATGGAATGGTGGCCAGCAATAGTGCCAGCTGTAAAAGGACAGCGTGTACCAGGGAAAGAGCTAAGTCACTTTTAGAAAAACCTTCCTTTAACTCGAATGTTGGGAGCTGGGCCCCCATGAACTATCTCCCCCCGTTTATGCCTAAAAGACTGCCTCCAGTTTATGGAAAACAGACACTTACTGAAGAGGTGACGCACAAAGGCTCAAAAGAAGTAACAGCAGGAAAATAAACTACCGCAAATAAAACCACCGTATTCAGACTACACATAGTTAAAAAAAATCAACTAAACTTGTTCAGTCTACTGTCTGCAGGTAAAACACTCAATAAATACCGACAGAGCTGCAGAAAATTGAAGAGGCAAGTGCAAGCAAGAGAACTTGATGAACATGGCTGATTGTAAATAGATTGGTGACTAACTCATCTCCCACTGCAGCTACCAGGCCAAATTGTCTGATAAGATCAGGGGTAATTTCACTAGGCCTGATGCATCTGCTCTTTACTGTGACCTTTGCTGTGTACAAGAGAAGAGATAGCTCTCGAGAATTTTGTCTCAGCATCTGATCACAATAACAACAACAACAACTTGCTTAAACTCTTCCAGCCCTACAACCCTCCGAGATGTCGGCGCTCCTCCTATTCTGGTATCTTACGCTTCCCTGATTTTCCTCGCTCCACCATTGGTGGCCGTGCCTTCAGCTGCCTCGGCCCTAAGCTCTGAAATTCCCTCCCTAAATCTCTCCGCCTCACTATCTCTCTCTCCTCCTTTAAGACGCTTCTTAAAACCTACCTCTGTGACCACCTGTTTTAATATCTCCTTATGTGGCTCAGTGTCAACTTCTGTTTAGCAATCGCTCCTGTGAAGCCCCTTGGGACGTTTTACTATGTTAACGGCGCTATATAAATACAGGTTGTTATTGATAGATACTGTAATTCACACGAGGGATTGCAGTCATCTGCTCCTAGCCTGGTCAGTCTAGTGCTACTTGTTTCTCTCCAGTATACAGAGATGGCAATTGAGCCCATTAGCAAAAGAAACATAAAGAGAACTAGCAGGACCTGTTTGGTGCATTCATCATAGAACTTGCAGGGAAAGGAATGGTGGAATGAGGAGTTCAAATTCTGCTGGTTTTGGGTCACAAGCTTGGACAATGCCAGCTGTAAAAGGACAGCGCACACCAGGGAAAGAGTTAAGTCACTTTTCATCATAGGTTTTCTCCTTTAAGTTGGTGCATTAACCTGGCAAAACTCACAACTCTGATTTTTTTTTATTCATTCACAGGATGTGGCATCGCTGGCAAGGCCAGCATTTATTGCCCTTGAGGAGGCAGTGATGAGCTGCCATCTTTAACCGCTGCAGTCCGTGTGGTGAAGGTACTCCCACAGTGCAGTTAGGGTGGGAGTTCCAGGATTTTGATCCAGCGACGATGAAGGAACTGCGATATACTTCCAAGTCAGGATGGTGTGTGACTTGGAAGAGACCTTGCAGATGGTGGTGTTCCCATGTGCCTGCTGCCCTTGTCCTTCTAGGTGGGAGAGGTCGCGGGTTTGGGAGGTGCTGTTGAAGATATCCTTACTAATCCACTAATCCATGGCACCACATGGATATGTTTGCCCTTTCTCAGCACTTTGCTGATCCTTGATATTCATCGATTCTGTCAACAATTTTGCTCCTCATTGTAGCAGGGATTATAATCTTGTGTGGGTTTGTTATCAAGCTATTCGATAATATATTATTCATTCAGCTCATCAGGAACAATTTGAATATATTTAGCACATCCATCTTGAATATATCTGATAGCCATTTGAAGTTTTCTATCTGCAATTCTTGTTTCTCTTCTATAAGCACAAATCACACCCAAGACATTGGCGGAACTGCTTTAATAATGTTTACTTTCAGTAAGAAGGTTTCACATCAGTTTAAGTGTGTAATTAAGTGTGGTGTTTCTGGTGGGTGCAGAGTCTCTGCATTGCCTTCAAGAGGCAGCTGGAACAGTTCTTGACTGGGGCAAAGATCGCATCATATAGAGGGTAAGTGCCTTTACACCTGGTCCATGTGATCTCCTGGACTGGTTTTGATCGTCTGAGGGATTTTCCAGAATATTTTTTCCCTTACTGGACCTGGGATTTTTCTCAGGTTTTTTGCCTCTCCTAGGAGATTACATGGCTATCAGGGGCAGGCGGGGGTGAGAAGTGTCTAGTCATGATGCTCCAGCCATAATGAGGTGTGGGGCGGGCTTGATGGATGAACTGGTCTTTTCCTGACCGTCAGTTTTGTATGTTCATATTTGGAATAGAACTGACCGTGGATATTAGAATCATAGAATTATACAGCACAGGAGGAGGCTTTGAAAGAGCTATGCAACGAGTCCCACTCCCCTGTTCTTCCCCCATAGCCTTGCAAATTTCTCCTTTCAAGTATATATCTAATTCCCTTTTGAAAGTTACAATTAAATATGCTTCCATCACCCGTTGAGGCAGTGCATTCCAGATCATAACAACTCGCTGTGTAAAAAATAAATTCTTCTCATCTCCCGTCTGGTTCTTTTGTCAATTATTTTAAACCAGTGTCATTTGATTACCGACCCACCGGCCAGTGAAAATAGTTTCTCCTTATTTACTCTATCAAAACCCCTCATGATTTTGAACACCTCTATTGAATCTCCCCTTAACCTTCTCTGCTCAAAGGAGAACAATCCTAGCTTATCTACTCTCTCCACATAACTGAAGTCCTTCATCCCCAGCAAATATGAGACAACTGAATGTTACTATATCTACTACATAGAAACATAGAAACATAGCAGATAGGAGCAGGAGTAGGCCATTCAGCCCCTCAAGTCTGCTCTGCCATTCAATGAGATCATGGCTGATCATTCAATTTCAGGACCCTGTCCCTACCTTCTCCCCATATCCCTTGATCCCTTTAGCCTTAAGAAATATATCCAACTCCTTCTTGAATATACTTATTGAATTGGCCTCCACTGCTTTCTGTGGTAGAGAATTCCACAGGTTCACCACTCTCTGGGTGAAGAAACTCCTCCTCATCTCTGTCCTAAATGGCTTACTCCTTATCCTTAGTCTGTGACCCCTGGTTCTTGACTCCCCGGACATCGGGAACATCCTTTCTGCGTCCAGTCTGTCCAGTCCTGTTAGAATTTTATAAGTTTCAATGAGATCACCTCTCATTCTTCTATACTCCAGTGAGTATAAGCCCAATCGACCCAATCCCTCCATTCCTGCCATCCCAGGTATCAGTCTGGTGAAACTTCGCTGCACTCCCTCCATGGCAAGAACATCCTTCCTCAGATAAGGCAACCAAAACTGCACACAATACTCAAGGTGTGGTCCCACCAAGGCCCTGTACAACTGCAACAAGACATCCTTGTTCTTGTACTCGAACCCTCTCGCTATGAAGGCCAACATACCATTTGCCTTCTTAACCACCTGCTGCACCTGCATGCTTACCTTCAGCGACTGGTGCACAAGGACACCCAGGTCTCATTGCACTTCCCCTACTCCCAATCTATTGCCGGTCAGATAATAATCTGCCTTTCTGTTTTTGCCACCAAAGTGGATAACCTCACATTTATCCACATTATACTGCGTCTGCCATGCTTCTGCCCAATCACCCAACCTGTCCAAATAGTACTGGAGTTTCTAGGTATCCTCCTCACAGCACACGCGCCCACCCAGCTTTGTGTTGTCTGCAAACTTGGAGATATTACATCTAGTTCCCTTGTCTAGATCATTTATTTATATTGTGAATAGCTGGGGTCCTAGGACCGATCCCTGCGGTACCCCACTAGGCACTGCCTGACACTCGGAAAAAGAGCCGTTTATTCCAACGTTTTGCTTTCTGTCTGCCAACCAGTTCTTTATCCAGGTCAGTACCTTGCCCCCAATCCCATGTGCCTTATCTTTACAGGCTAATCTCTTATGCGGGACCTTATCGAAAACCTTCTGAAAGTCCAAATACACCACACCCACTGGTTCTCCCTTATCTATTCTACCAGTTACATCCTCAAAAAATTCCAGTAGATTAGTCAAGCACGATTTACCTTTTGTAAATCCATGTTGACTTTGTCTGATCCTGTCACTGTTTTCCAAGTGCTCTGCTATTACATCTTTTATAATGGACTCTAGCATTTTCCCCACTACTGATGTCAGGCTTATCGGTCTATAATTCCCTGTTTTCTCTCTACCACCTTTTTTGAATAGTGGGGTAACATTAGCTACCTTCCAATCCATGGGAACTGTTCCAGAGTCTATCGAATTTTGGAAGATGACCAGCAATGCATCTACTATGCCTAGGGCCACTTCCTTAAGTACCCTTGGGTGTAGATTATCAGGCCCTGGGGATATATTGGCCTTCAATCCCATCATTTTCCCAACACCATTTCCCTACAAATACTGATTTCTTTCAGTTCCTCCCTCTCATCAGACTCTATGTTCCCCGACATCTCTTGGAGGTGATTTGTGTCCTCCTTTGTGAAAATAGAACCAAAGTATGTATTTAATTGGTCCGCCATTTCTTTGTTCCCCATTATAAATTCCCCTGATTCTGACTACAAGGGACCTATGCTTGACTTCACCAATCTTTTTCTCTTCACCTATCTATAAAAGCTTTTACAGTCAGTTTTTATGTTCCCTGCAAGCTTATTCTCATATTCTATTTCCCCCCTCTTAATTAATCCCTTTGTCCTCCTTTGCTGAATCCTAAACTGCTCCCAGTCCTCAGGTTTACTGCTTTCTCTGGCCAATTTCTATGTCTTCTCCTTGGATCTTATCTATCCCTAATTTCCCTTGTTGCCACGGTTGAGTCACCTTTTTGTTTTATTTTTATGCCAAACAGGGATGAACAAATTCAGTAGTTTATCCATGCGATCTTTGCGCTTTGGCACAATTACAGTTTGCGCTTTGGCTCAATTGGGAAATTGCACCCAAAATGTGCCTGAAATTGCGCTGGTTAGGATACAGTTTAAAATTCTGATAAAATTCATTTGGATAATCACAATCGTAAAACCTAACATGAGCCAGTATAATAGAACACAATCATTTAATTTTTTCTTTCCATTAATAAGTATTTCTCGAATTATTTAAGAGTGGTAACCAGGTTAACACAGCTGAAAATGGGTTTTTCACCAAAAATAAGCATTTTTAATAAGAGTGTCCAGTCCTCTACTGAGTAAACTGATTTAAAATCACTAATAATTACTTTAAAAGAAACTATACTTAACCATTTAATAGTTTCAGAGGTGTGCACTAGTCAGTTCATTAGTAAAATAAATAATTTTTGGAATAAACATTTCAAACATGCCTACGAGTGCCTGTGCACCTTAGAAATTAAGTGCAATTGGAAGAGCCTTCCTGAACCAGCACAATTGCGGAATCTCACAATTATGAATCTTAAACCAGAGTAAAAGATCACGGAAAATAAACTTAAATGGTTTTGAGCGTAACGCATATACATTTAAAATTCCCCAATCTTTTGCGCTGGCCGGGCTGATTCCACCCGGATTGCGCTGATATTACTAACTTAAACAAGCAGAGATTCTACCTCCTAATGCTTTAAGTTTTTATCAAGTTATTTTTTTTTAATGCAATCTTGGATTACAAAACAACTTGAAAAATAGTTTAAAATAAAACCATGAGGTCCACAGTTGTGGAAAGTTCTGTGTGTAGTGAGCCTAACCTGGCTAATGGGTGAGCATCATCGTCTAATTCATTCATACAGCAGCCAGGTAGACATAACAGTAACTGTGCCCGACAGACTTTTACTGCTAATGGCTAATTGTCATCAAGCTTCAGGTTGTCCTCTAACGCTAATCTGCCAAATATTCTTTCATAGAAACATAGAAACATAGAAGATAGGAGCAGGAGTAGGCCATTCGGCCCCTCGAGCCTGCTCCACCATTCAATGAGATCATGGCTGATCATTCAAATTCAGCACCCTGTTCCTGCCTTCTCTCCATATCCCTTGATCTCTTTAGCCTTAAGAAATATATCCAACTCCTTCTTGAATATATTTAATGAATTGGCCTCTACGGCCTTCTGTGGTAGAGAATTCCACAGGTTCACCACTCTCTGGGTGAAAAAATTCCTCCTCATCTCTGTCCTAAATGGCTTACCCCTTATCTTTAGACTGTGACCCCTGGTTCTGGACTCCTCGACCATCGGGAACATCCTTCCCGCATCTAGTCTGTCTAGTCCTTTTAGAATTTTATAAGTTTCAATGAGATCCCCTCTCATTCTTCTAAACTCCAGCGAGTATAAGCCCAATCGACCTAATCTCTCCTAATACGTCATTCCTGCCATCCCAGGTATCAGCCTGCTGAATCTGCGCTGCACTCCCTCCATGGCAAGAACATCCTTCCTCAGATAAGGCGACCAAAACTGCACACAATACTCAAGGTGTGGTCTCACCAAGGCCCTGTAAAACTGCAGCAAGACATCCCTGTTCCTGTACTCAAACCCTCTCGCTAGGAAGGCCAACATACCATTTGCCTTCTTAACCGCCTGCTGCACCTGCATGCTTACCTTCAGCAACTGGTGCACAAGGACACCCAGGTCTCATTGCACTTCCCCTCCTCCCAATCTATTGCCATTCAGATCATAATCTGCCTTCCTGTTTTTGCCACCAAAGTGGATAACCTCGCATTTATCCACGTTATATTGCATCTGCCATGCTTCTGCCCAATCACCCAACCTGTCCAAATCGTACTGGAGTTTCTCAGCATCCTCCTCACAGCACACATGCCCACCCAGCTTTGTGTCGTCTGCAAACTTGGAGATATTACATCCAGTTCCCTTGTCTAGATCATTAATATATATTGTGAATAGCTGGGGTCCAAGGATCGATCCCTGCAGTACCCCACTAGTCACTGTCTGCCACTCGGAAAAAGAGCCATTTATTCTAACACTTTGCTTTCTGTCTGCCAACCAGTTCTCTATCCAAGTCAATACCTTGCCCCCAATCCCATGTGTCTTAACTTTACACGATAATCTCTTATGCGGAACCTTATCGAACGCCTTTTGAAAGTCCAAATACACCACATCCACTGGTTCTCCCTTATCATGTTACCTGTTACATCCTCAAAAATTTCCAGTAGATTAGTCAAGCATGATTTACCCTTTGTAAATCCATGTTGACTTTGTCCGATCCGGTCACTGTTTTACAAGTGCTCTGCTATTACATCTTTTAAAATGGACTCTAGCATTTTCCCCACTACTGATGTCAGGCTTACCGGTCTCCCCATTTTCTCTCTACCACCTTTTTTGAATAGTGGGTAAACATTAGCTACCCTCCAATCCATGGGTACTGTTCCAGAGTCTATCGAATTTTGGAAGATGACCAGCAATGCATCTACTATTTCTAGGGCCACTTCCTTAAGTACCCTAGGGTGTAGATTAAGAGGCCCTGGGGATTTATCGGCCTTCAATCCTGTCAATTTCCCTAACACCATTTCCCTACAAATACTGATTTCCTTCAGTTCCTCCCTCTCATTCGACCCTATGTTCCCCGACATCTCTGGGAGGTTGTTCTGGACCAACGAACATTTTATGTGTGCAGATAGCACCCTCTGGTGGTGGTTATTGTGTTAACAGTTTGTAAGCTGGAAAGGTCATCTGATCTTTCTTCCTGTGTGAGGTCATTTGACCTTTGTTCCTTTCTTCCTGTGAGAGGTCATTTGATCTCCCTACCTTTCTTCCTGTTGACCCCAGGAAGCAGTCAGGTCAGGAAGAACCTGACTTGAGTAATGGAGAATCTGCCATGAGAGGTTCCATTTACAATCCATTGTAATCTGATTTCATATGTTAGGCCAAGCGCAATATCTGTGAGTATCTTTGTTCCTTAGCATAATAGCAACATTGTCAGAGTAATATTTTGATAATACTATGTTTATAAAAGGTTAATATTTGATAGTTATAGAAGTTAGGCCAAATGTTTGTTAGTTATACAATTAGTCTATTCTACTGTTGTAAATATGTTTATATCTTATGTAATATCGAATGTATAGTACTCAGTTTATATACAAAACATACTTTGTCTTTGTTTACAGTTTCACAAATTTGTTCAAGTAAAGCTTCAAACCAGCAACCGGCTTCAGAAGAATTATTTTTGAATGAGTGTTTAACTTGCTGGATAGCTAGATAGGAGCACGTCTAGCGCGGCCAGTACAGTGAAAAGATAGCAATACGGCTAGCTGTGAAGAGCGGAGCAGGAGGAACCCAGAGTAAGCCTTAACCTCATAGAGCACATCTACCTCACATCAACATGTTAGAAGATAATAACGAAAATGCTTTGCAGCAAGTAGAAGACCTTAAACAGGCAGACAAAACTGTAGAACGTGACAATCGGTCTATAAGCTCCGGTTACTACAGATCGCAAGTTGGTTCACGGTCATCGGGTGGTTCTAGAGTAAGCATACCCATCGCCAAAGCACGGGCTAAGCTAGTAGCAGCTCAAGCCAGAGCTGCGCATACAGACAGTGAAATAGAAATAAAAGTAAGACAGGCCCGTCTCCAAGCTGAACCCCAAGCAGAACAGGCCCGGCTCCAAGCAGAACAGGCTCGGTTCCAAGCAGAACAGGCCCGGCTCCAAGCAGAACAGGCCCGACTCCAAGCTGAATTCCAAGCGGAACAGGCCCATCACCAAGTGGAACGCCAGGCTGAGCAGGCCCGTCTCCAAGCCACATTAGAGGCTCTGCAGCAACAAAAAGAGATAGATGCTGCATTAGCCGAGACACAAGTATTCGAGGCAATTTTGGAGGGAGCTGATCCCGAGTCAGCTTACAAACCTTTAATTCCCGTTCCGTGGCAGAGTCCACGACAGCGCACCATAGATTACGTGAGCGACCATGCCGACATACAGTTTACAGGAGAAAGGGATGGAGGCCCGCACATCTCTACAGACGCAAACACTTCGTATAACATGCCACAAGTTGCCAACCAAGGTCAAAGCAGACGGCATGCCTGAAGCCGCAGAGTCCCCCCCAGCAGAACGGAAGACACGGTGCAAAGGAATAGGACGCCGAATAGAGAAAGTCAGAGGCAAATCCCCTCTCAGTCCCTTGAGACCCCCAACAGAGCCCCCAGCCAAGGCAACCCTGGCACAGGTCCCAGCACCTACGACCTCACCAAATACCTTGCACGCACCCAGCTGGTGACTTCGGGGTTAATCAAGTTTGATGACAGGCCGGAGAATTATCGGGCTTGGCAGTCCTGCTTCCACGATGCCATATCAGGCTTAGACCTGTCGGCAGGAGAAGAGCTCGGCCTCCTTATCAAATGGCTCGGCCCAGAGTCCGCCGGACAGGCATGCAGGATAAAAGCGGCCAATGTGGGGCAGCTGCCAGAGGGGTTGAAGAAGGCTTGGGTGAGGCTGGAAGAAAGCTACGGCTTGCCCGAAGCCATTGAAAGGGCTCTCTTTGACAGGTTGGAGAACTTTCCGAGGTTGACGAGTAAGGAACCCCAGAAGCTCCGCGACCTTGGAGATCTGCTGTCGGAACTCGAAGCCGCAAAGCAGGACGGCTACCTACCCGGTCTATCGTACTTAGACACTGCCAGAGGGGTAAGTCCCATCATTGAGAAGCTTCCATTTAACCTGCAGGAGAAGTGGATAACATTTGGATCAAAGTTCAAGCTAAAGCACAACGTGGCGTTCCCACCATTCTCGGCGTTCATTAAATTCATCCGTAAAGAAGCCAAAGCCAGGAACGACCCCAGCTTCAACTTCTTCTCCTCCCACCCAGCACTTGCCAGAAGAGACAAGTTCGACAGACATGGAAAGGCACCAATATCTGTCCACAGAATGCAAGTGTCCTCAACTGAGCACACAAAGATTCAGAAGAAACCTGAGGATATGAGCAAACAATGCCCTATCCACAACAAGCCCCATCCTTTAAAGAAGTGCAGAGGCTTCAGGGAGATGTCCCTGGAAGATCGGAAACAATATCTTAAAGAGAACTCTATATGTTTCAGGTGCTGCTCGTCCACGAGCCATCTCGCCAAGAACTGCAAGGTGGATGCAAAATGCACTGAATGTGAAAGTGATCGGCACGTTTCAGCACTACACCCAGGCCCAGCTCCTTGGAAGTCAGAGACGCCTCCTCCCGCATCAGAGCACGGCGGGGAGAGAGAGGGAGCTGCTGGTACGGAGATTACATCCAGGTGCACCGAGGTGTGTGGAGAAGGAGTGAGCGCAAGAGCATGCTCCAAGATATGCCTCGTTAATGTGTACCCTGTAGGACGTCGCACACTAGAGAACAAGCCATCTCAGGTGAGCACACTCAAGACTTCCATCTTGGAGAATGGTCGTCCAAGCTTCCTTACCCCATGCAGTAGTCAGATCCGCATGGTGTTTGACTCCAGTGCACCATATCAGGGCATCTCTCTCAACGATGTACTCCTCACAGGGCCTGATCTTAACAACAGCCTCTTGGGAGTGCTCATGAGATTCAGGAAAGAGCCCGTCGCCATCACTGCCGATATCCAGCACATGTTTCATTGCTTCGTGGTGTGAGAAGACCACAGAGACTTCCTCCGCTTCCTGTGGTATCGGGACAATGACCCCAATAGAGACATTGTGGACTACAGAATGCGTGTCCATGTCTTTGGGAATAGCCCATCCCCTGCTGTCGTCATATACGGACTAAGGAGGGCTGCCAAGGAAGAAGACGACGACTTTGGCAGTGATGTGAGAGGGTTCATCGAACGAGAGTTCTATGTCGATGACGCACTGAAGTCATTCCCGACCGAAGCAGAGGCCATCAGTACCCTCGGACGAGCCCAGGAACTACTTGCACTATCCAACCTCAGGCTACACAAGATAGCCTCTAACAGACCAGCAGTGATGGAGGCATTCCCCCCTGAAGATCGTGCTAAGGATGTCAAGGACCTAGACCTCTTCACTGATGACCTCCCCCTACAGCGTAGCCTAGGGGTGTCGTGGAACATAGCAACAGACACGTTCACATTCCAAGTCCTAGATGCCAAGAAACCCTTCACACGTAGAGGAGTGCTCTCTACAGTCAACAGCCTATATGACCCTCTCGGCTTCTTAGCCCCTGTCACCATACAAGGCAGGCTGCTCCCCAGGGAACTCTCCACACGCGCTGAAGAGTGGGATTCAACTCTCCCTGAAGAGATGGAAGCAGAGTGGGACAGATGGAGAGACTCACTCCAAGACTTACAGGAGATCCGAATACCTCGCTGCTATTCGTCTTTCTCTCCCTTAAATGCCCAATTCAAAGAGCTTTGTGTCTTTGCAGACGCATCCGCTAAGGCCATTGCAAGTGTGGGTTATCTGAAGATCACCACTCAAGAAGGACAAAGCAAAATTGGCTTCATCTTTGATAGAGGCAAGTTGGCGCCCCAGCCAGACCTCACCATACCCAGGTTGGAACTGTGCATAGCAGAATGCAACCTACCCCCTCACAGCAGTCTACGGAAGCTGCATCCTATCATCGACACCAACGGACCGTCTCTGAGGTGGTTCTTCTTTTGTCACCAGAGGACTCCAGTGACAAGTAGAGTTCGGACTATGTGGAGTCGTTAACGACCCCAGACGGGGAGTGTTCTGGACCAACAAACATTTTATGTGTGCAGATAGCACCCTCTGGTGGTGGTTATTGTGTTAACAGTTTGTAAGCTGGAAAGGTCATCTGATCTTTCTTCCTGTGTGAGGTCATTTGACCTTTGTTCCTTTCTTCCTGTGAGAGGTCATTTGACCTTCCTACCTTTCTTCCTGTTGACCCCAGGAAGCAGTTTTGCCAGGAAGAACCTGACTTGAGTAATGGAGAATCTGCCATGAGAGGTTCCATTTACAATCCAATGTAATCTGATTTCATATGTTAGGCCAAGCACAATATCTGTGAGTATCTTTGTTCCTTAGCATAATAGCAACATTGTCAGAGTAATTATTTGATAATACTATGTTTATAAAAGGTTAATATTTGATAGTTATAGAAGTTAGGCCAAATGTTTGTTAGTTATACAATTAGTCTATTCGACTGTTGTAAATATGTTTATATCTTATGTAATATCGAATGTATAGTACTCAGTTTATGTACAAAACATACTTTGTCTTTGTTTACAGTTTCACAAATTTGTTCAAGTAAAGCTTCAAAACAGCAACTGGCTTCAGAAGAATTATTTTTGAATGAGTGTTTAACTTGCTGGATAGCTAGATAGGAGCATGTCTAGTGCGGCCAGTACAGAGGTTATTTGTGTCCTCCTTTGTGAAGACAGAACCAAAGTATGTATTTAATTGTTCTGCCATTTCTTTGTTCCCCATTATAAATTCCCCTGATTCTGACTGCAAGGGACCTACGCTTGACTTCACCAATCTATTTCTCTTCACATATCTATAAAAGCATTTACAGTCAGTTTTTATGTTCCCTGCAAGCTTACTCTTCATAGTCAGTATTCCATATTTTAAAATATACTGTAATCCATATGTACATTCTAATAACTGCAAAATCTGTATTCATGCAAGTTTCTATTGAATTTTCACATTTTTGCACAACCTGTTCTTGTCTCTGCATCTCCAATGTTACATATATTAATGTATTGATTTTAATTTACAGTCATCAGAGAATACCAGTGAAAATTAACACTTCCTAATGCATATTTACCTCTGAATTCACACTAAATAAATGCCCAGGAGATCAAAAGCAGTTGTGATTTTTAACCTGACTTTTTCCTGTATTCCTATAACTGTTATATAGATAATGATGTCTGGGACTGTGTTGCAAGGCTGACATCATTAGAAGAGCTAATTGGTTTTGTACACTGTCTGATTCCCCAACATTTGAAACACCTTTAGATATTTCTAGACATTTTGTATTCTTTATAATAAACCTTTTTAAATCACTGGTTAGGCCTCAATAAGAGTATGCTGTCCAATTCTGGGTGCCACACTTTAGGAAGGATATCAAGGCCGTGTGCCGAGAGAGTGCTGAGGAGACGCACTAGAATGGTACCAGGGATGAGCGACTTCAGTTATGTGGAGAGACTAGAGAAGCTGGGTTTGTTCTCTTTAGAGCAGAGAAGGTTAAGGGGAGATTTAAGAGAGATGTTAAAAATTATGAGGGGTTTTGATAGAGTAAATCAGGAGAAACTGTTTCTACTGGCAGCAGGGTCGGTAACCAAAGGACACAGATTTAAGATAATTGGCAAAATAACCAGAGGGTTGATGAGCAGAATTTTGTTTTACTCAGTGAGTTGCTATGGCCTGGAATGCAATAGCTGAAAGGGTGGTGGAGGTAGTTTCAATAGTAACTTTCAAAAGGGAATTGGATAAATGCTTGAAAAAGAAGAAAACTGCAGGGTTATAGGGAAAGAGCAGGGGAGTGGGACTTATTGGATAGCTCTCTCAGAGTGCTGGCACAGTCATGATAGGCCAAATGGCCTCCTTCTCCGCTGTAAGATTCTACCATAATATACACAGTCTTTTTGTTCTTGCACTGGCGATCTTTTCCGTTGAGTTTTGATGATGATGTTTGTGTTTTCTGCCACTTTGACTGGTCAGCATAAAGACTTAGTTAAATGTTTATAGTACCCCACGGACAATATCCTGCATCTGCAAATCATGTTGAAACTTATTAGACTGTAAATTTTTTGAATCCATACCATTCCATACACTTGCATATTTAACATAAAATTTACATTTTAAACCTACACCACATTATCATGTTGAACAGACAATTCTGGTGATTATCCAGCTATAAATTTATAATTGTGAAAGATTTGTTACATGTTGCACACTATGACTGATATATTTAATTGTTATTGTCAACAGTAATCTTTAATCAGTGCAGACTGCAGGTGAACACTGCCAACTTAAATCCATGTGTGAGGTGTCCCTGGAAATCCAAGACTCTGGTGATTGAATTGCTACCAGTTCAAAGTTACCTTTCTTGAAGATGGTCACAATTACGGCGTCTCTGAGATCCCCTGGCAAGCTCTCTTCCTTCCAGATAAGAGAAACGAGTTCATGAATTCGCACCAGTAGAGCTTCTCCGCCATGCTTTAGTGCCTCAGCAGGGATTCCATCTGCTCCTGAGGCCTTGTTGTTCTTCAGTTGTCGGATGGCCTTTTCAACCTCCTGCCGGGCTAGGGTTGTACTGAGATGGTGGCGGGTAGCATGCTGCGGGTTGGAGCTGAGGACACTCGCGTTAAGGAGATCTTCGAAGTGCTCCTTCCAGCAGGCACTGACTGCCTCTCTGTCCTTGATGAGTCCCTCTCCATTCTTGGCCCGCAGTGGGGTAGGACCTTGGGTGCTTGGGCCGTAGATGGTCTTGAATGTGCTAAAGAATCCACGCACGTCGTGGTTGTTGACAAGCTGCTGGATCTCCTGCGCTTTCTCCACCCACCATCTGTTCTTTAGGTCGCAAGTTTTTTGTTGGACCTTGGCCTTCAGCCGTCTGTGGAGCTGCTTTCTTGCTTTCAAGTTGTGTTGTTGTTTCCAGATCAGGAAAGCCTTGCGCTTTTGACTTATTAGTTCCTGGATCTCCCGGTCGTTCTCGTCAAACCAGTCTTTCCTGGTCAAGTGACCGAGCGTCTCTTCACAAGTGCTGATTAAGGAGGCCAACATCCCCAGCATCAAAGCTTTGACCTTGCTCGATCAGCTCCAATGGACGGGTCACATCGTCCGCATGCCCGATACGAGACTCCCAAAACAAGCGTTCCACAAGAGCCCCAGATGGGCAGAGGAAACTCTTCAAGGACACCTTCAAAGCCTCCTTGAAAAAGTGCAACATCCCCACTGACACCTGGGAATACCTGGCCCAAGACTGCACAAAGTGGAGGAGAAGCATTCGGGAAGGCGCCGAACACCTCGAGTCTCTTCGCCGGGAGCAAGTGGAAGCCAATCGCAAGGAGTGCACGTCAACCCAAGCAGCCCACCGCCCCCCCGCCCCTTCAACTACTGTCTGCCCCACCTGTGACAGAGGCTGTAGGTCCCGCATTGGACTCATCAGTCACCTGAGAACTCATTTTTAATGTGGAAACAAGTCATCCTTGGTTCCGAGGGACTGCCTAAGTAAGAGAGAGAGTTCAGAGTTAGCCATCTGTGGGCATTAGTGAAATGAGCAGCAGAATAATGTACAAGAACATACTATTAACAAATTACCCTTCCTTGTTACAGTTATGAGCTGGTGCCTCTCTCCTGGAAAATTATGGGCCGTGATTTGCTGCAGCAGGATATCGTCCATTAGAGCACATTGATAAATGATAAATGATTTTAACATCAGTTTGAAAGGCAGAATTGGACAAAAAATGTTCAGTCACATACGCCCAGCTCTGCAGTGTGCTGTTCTTGCAGAAGACATGTCCGAAGATTGTCCCCTGCGCATTACTTTTAATGAATTCATAAAGGCACTGTTTGTAAACATACTTGTTAAAACTAATATATGGAAGAAAATATCAGGCAAAGTCTTACTGAATTCTAGAAACCTGGTGCCTCTTTGTGAGGAATCTAAATCATTACTGGCTTTATAAATACACTGCTTATTTAGTGAGAAGAATAATCTTTTGAGAGGTCAGTTTTTAAATATATGTTTATTCTTATGCAACATATTTGTGCATAAATTTGGCGTACCATTTCTGAAGCAGTTTTACAAATGATTTGCTTCATTGAATCCCTGGCTTTGATTATTTTATTGCCTTCAGCACAGCTTATTATTAATCTTGCTGCAAAATGCCCAGACTTATTTATGGAGGAATGTAATTTTAGCTGCATGAAATAGTTGCTCTCTCTTTTCAAGGATTACATGGTGAACTGTCTAATTCTACTTCATCCAAATGGATTAATGTGAACTTATTATGGCCGGGAATTTCCTCCACGTCAGGGCCTAAGGAAAGGGCTGCACTCACACCGTACATTTCTTCTTTAAGTATGAAAATTAAAGTTTCAACTCATTTAACCATGATTCAGGAGCAGCACATTTAAGAGCCCGTAATCATGGAAGCTGTGTAAGAATATGGGCTTTTGAAGGTATTTTGGGGGATTAGACAATGCAAGAGTTAAATGACCCTAAGCTTCTCTCTAAAGCTACAGTTCTGCAAAAATACACTGCTTTGGACTGCCTGCTGACTTCTGGCAGGTGCAGTATCACAAGTGGCCTTGTTATTAGTATTGCTAGAAAAGAGAGGAAAAGAACAGGGTGAGACTTAGAGCTGTCTATAGCCTTATCTCATCTCTTTCTATGTCTGTGAGAATGCGCAAACTTTTATAAGTTGCTTAAATATAAACAAATATAATTCTCTTTTACTATTTTTAGCATTAGGCTTTGCTAGATTGCAGTTTAATATTAAGGTTGCCAGCCTATAGGTTTATTACTTCAGATTTATTTCTCATCTGTTAGAATTAGGGAAAAGTATGTTAAAATCTAGATTTTATTTACAGTTAAAACGCTTGTTGTCCACAAGGTCCTGGGTTGCGTTATCAACCATGGAGACAGAAAATAAGCACAGAAATTATTTGTGCTGAGGCTAAAAAGCAGATAAGGGAGGTCCAAGGCCTATGCCTGGGCACAAAACTTGCCGTACCTATGATTGCAGGGATTTTTCCGCAGTTCGGGATATATCATAGGGGGTTTGGGACATTCTCAGTGTAGAAGGGTCAGGAAGAACACCAGACATGTATGTGAGTAGAAGGTACAAGGAATGGGCCATGGCTACTACCCAAAGGACAATAACGGGTAATATAATTCTCAATTGTACTTTGTAAACTGCTGCTCGAATACTGCAATGTATCAAGTCTCACTTATGCTTAAATAAAAATGTTACTGTTACCAATATGGAGTCGCTTCGAACTATTGAACAGACAGTCAAAGGGATTTCAAATTTAATGGCCCAGAAATTCGGGTCCCAACGCGTGAGTACGCACGGGGTATTCACGCGTGGACCCGATGGAAGTGCCGGTTTCTTGCATGCACTGCACATACGCAGGAAACCGGCACTTCTGTTCCTCTGAACGAAGGGGTTCAGAGGTCGAACGCGTGCGTGCGGGGGTCTGCGCGTGCGCTTTGAACTTACGTTTTTGTTACAGGTTTTTCCGTGAGGGTAAGTCTTTAGATTTTAGAAATGTAAAAACCAGGCATAAGGCCTGCATTTTAAAAGGTAAGTGGTCAATTAATTAAAATTAAAACATTTTTTCCACTGCTTTATTATTTTTAAATACTTTAAAGCAAGGTAAGTTTATTTTTAGCCCCGTTTTTTTATAAAATTATTGTTTTCAAAAATTTTAATTATTGTTTAAAATAGTTATTTAATGTCATTTATAGTTTATTTAAAAAGTGTAATTTAAAAAAAAAATTATTTGAAGGTTTACTGATATTTTGGGGCCCGTATATTCATAAGTTTAGACAGGTCTTCCTGTCAATCTTATGAATGGGCTTTTCCCTCCTCTGATTGGCTGCCCATGTCTCACGTGATCCCAGGGGACGCATCGCACTAACTACGCCCCTGGAACACGCAAGCACAGCGCGCCGGGAGTTGGAGCAGGCAGGAGCGGAATTCCACGGGAGCCCAGAGCTCAACTGCCGTCGCGCAAGGTAAGTGCAGGTCAGGGGCTTGCACCCGCTGGAAGCTCCCGACCCGAATTTCTGGACCAATAAAATGGTGAGCACACCAGCAGCTGATTAACGATTATTGATATATTTTGGTGTAAGTGGGATGCTTATGCTGGTGTGGTTAGTGGCCTAGCTGGTTTAGGAAGGAGAACATTCGGGGAGTGTAGAACATTGTGACCTACCAGCAGCATTGTGACAATTTATTAATGATGGCGGACTCAAGCAATATTGAGAGGGCCCGAGATAAGAGGTTTGAGAAGTTACGCGTGACAGACGGCGAACTTGTGCAACGTTGAGAAGGCCCGAGATACATGACAGACTTAGTGTCATTTTTGATCAGTCCAGAAGGGGACTCATATCAAAGCGCGACAGAAGAGAACTTAAAGTTGAAGCCGGCACTGAAGCTGGTGGTGTACGCTGCCAGCTTCTGTGCCCAATAAACAAGTGGAAGAATTACTGAAAGGAAACTTAAAAGCTGCTGGAATCTTGGTTTGTGTGAAAGTGTGTGTGAATGTGGGGAAGTTTCCTGACAATAAATGTTTCAAGAGTTGCAATATTTCTTTTGTTTGAAAGTCTGTCTGTAAAAATTCTCTGTGTGATTGTTTTTAATGTCAGTGCTCTGTTCCGTTCATGGAGCTAAAAGCCGTTTAATGCTCTGTAGTTTTATCTTTGATGCTGGAAGTATTTTAAGCATTTTAATCAATGTCTTTTCTGCAAGTGTA
The DNA here is from genome assembly GCF_052327205.1 of Somniosus microcephalus. Classification (NCBI taxonomy): domain Eukaryota; kingdom Metazoa; phylum Chordata; class Chondrichthyes; order Squaliformes; family Somniosidae; genus Somniosus; species Somniosus microcephalus. The sequence continues at coordinate 152,011,828 of NC_140997.1, forward strand.
TGCTGCTTTAAGTTTGTTAATTGTTTTCTCTATGTATGTATACACATGTGTATTAGTTTTTGGTTTTCAACTGATTTAAATTGTGTGACTATTTCATGGAATCGCAACCTGGGAAAAGCACTTAAAAACCTTTGGGGGGATTTTAAATCAGGTGCGGGATGGTGTCGTGTTATCCAAATTTCGTGTTTCCCACACAAATCTAAATGGGTGTGGGAGATTGATGCAATTTTAAATTAATTGTCCAATTGATTTCCAACGTGTGGGAAGCCTTTGCAAATGGGTTTTTCATGACTGAAAGTCCCCTCCAATGATGTCATCATTGCTGCTGCATTCAGGGTCTGCAACAAGCCTTGCTTCTTCTGCAGACTGCCAACCTTTTGCCCTTTCATGCTAGAGGAACCTGGAGGCAGAATGACCAGCGAGAGACCTAGGTCGGCTCCCAGGCTTGATGATGTTGCCCTGCAAGCTTCAGTTCAGGGAGGAAGAAGCCTCCCCAGCAGACCAAGGCTGTGTGGATCCAGGTGGCAGAGGAGGTCAACTCATTATCAGTACCCCACAGAACCTGGATTCAGTGCAGGAAGACATTTCATGACCTTCTGCGCACTGGAAAAGTGAGTATGAATTTCCCATCACCCTCAATCTGATCCCCGTGGCCTCTCCTCACCAGCACTCAGCTTTAGCAATCTCTTCCTCCACATCCCACTTGACACTGACATCCATGCACCCTTACCCATTCCCTTTCTCACTATGGTCACATTCACATAACTATTCGACTATGCAGCCCTCACACTCCCTATCACTGTGATGCTATGCAAACAACTGACAACACACAGGGAGGGCCCTTGGTCTTGCCACCTCACTTCATCTTTGCCTCCTTCTAAGTATCTATGCTATGGAATCTCTACACTCACTCCTTCATTCTCACTCAACCTCCACTTGTCTCCCTCATTGCAGGAAAAGAGAGCTCACAATAAGTGAGAAAGAGCAAGGACAGGAGGAGGGACACCCTCACTAGCCCACCTCACCCCCTGGGAGGAGGCGGTCCTGGAGATCGTAGGAGTAGAGGAGGATGCGCAAGTCGGGGACGGACAGACGGGTGCATCACAGCAAGCTGGTGACAGAATAGTTTACCATCCCTCTCATTGACATTGCATGAGTCGCTGATAATGATTCTGAAGCTCTAACAGATGGACTTATGATCATCTGCAATATGCAATGTGCATGTAACCTTGGCATCACATCTCTGACTCTTTCCTTTACTCCCCCACAGGACCATCGCAAGCTACGTCCCCACTAGCTAGGAGGAAGAGCCTGACCATCCAGATTCCTCAGAGGAAGCTGCAACCTCTGAGGGCGCAGCGTCAGCAGAATTGAGCACACCCAGCACCAGCGCAGACACTTACACCTCGGTGGGACCTTCGGGACATAGAGTAGTGTTGTCACCTGGTGTATCACAGCTCACAAGTGAGCATCAGCAGATTGTGGAGACAGGGACAGCAGTGGAGAGACCTAGTCAGAGGGCTGCTGCATGTCGACCCTCTGCCTCTGGGTCCATCCATAAGATCAGCGGTGCTGGAACTCCAGGAACTGATGCAGGAGTCTCTGGCAGGTTTTGTCTCCAGTGTCGCTGCGAGTGTGGAGCAAATGGAGGAGTCCGTAGCGAACATGAGCAGAGCCTTTGTGGAGTCGATGGCACATCAACGCATCACCAGGGAAAGGATGGCAACCTCCATGGAGGTGATAAGTCGCCAGAGTGCAGAAAACATGGTGAGTGTTCTGATTAGAATGACATCTCTGGAGGAGCGATGGTCATCTATTGAACAAAGAAACCAGACCTTCATGGAAGTCCTTCTGAGTAGGACTGCCAGTGCAGATACGGGTCCCCATGGCCCCCCACTGATGTGCAACAAGGTGCTCTCAAGCCACTTCCAAGCACTGGCCCCTTCTGGCCTGTGCAGCTTCAGGTGGGTGAGCAGCAGCCTGGCGCTCCTGTTGCTGCTGCTGTTGTTGGTGCTGCTGATATTCCTGGTTCTGTTGGTGCCATGGTTGGTGCTCGAGCTCATCTAATGGTCAGAAGGGAAGGAAATAAATGGCTCCCAAGCTTCTAGTATGTGCCTCAGTTGAGGAAGCGCTCAACGAGGGTAGCGAGAGGGATTTCCCAGGAGGTCACACTGGAGATGGGTGTCAGGCTCCAACCTTCCACAGGTGTGGTTAAGCCTTCTAAAAGTTGTCCCAGACCTGAGATCACTAAGTCCTGCCACCTGCAAATCATGGCTGATCAAATCTCCTCTTTAATGGTTGACCTGCAGTTGATGGTCAGCAATTCAATAGTGCTCCCGCCAGGTTTCACATTCGTGTTTCCCACCAGGCGTGTTTCATGTGGGAAAAGGGTTAAATTCGCAAGGGCCTGTCAAAATAGGATTATAAAGGCCATTTAGTGGTTGTTAAGGGCATTAAAGACCAGTCCCCCCTGTTGGATGCGGGACGGAGTCGGGACCATCAGACACGACTGAGTTAAAATTGCTCGGAGTCGGGAACCAGGCGGGGGGGGGGGATCCTGCCCGCCAGATTTTGCGATTTTAACCCCCCCATGCCTCCAAGCCCGCCTCCATGGCTCAGTGAAAATCGAGGCCTTGAGTTCATAACCCATGACAGGGATCAACCTTTCTAAATTGCATGAAAGTGTGAATGTGGTTGTTAAGGCCATGATTTTGCTCATCTCGGCGGGTCTGTGGCGGGCAATGTTGGTGGTGGGACTCGACCCCGCTGCTGGCTCCATCCCACTGTCTGAAATGAATTTACCTTGATGGGGCTTGTTAAGCACACCCAGCACATTTCCAGGCCAGTTAGAGGAAGCGGGTCTAGTGACGTCATTTGATGACGTGGCATCAGCCGGTTTTCTTAAAGGGACCATGGCCAAATTGATTTTAACATTTGTGCTGTTGTGGCAGAGCCACTGAGGGACTCTGAACAACTGTACATAATTCCCTTTAACGATGTGTTAGCTACAGAATAAATCTGTGCCATTGTATATACTGTTTGCATGTACAGTGCACGGTCCCTTTAAGAGCACGGGCAAACGCGATGACGTCATGCCGCTAATCACGTGATCACCCAAACACGGGAAAAACGTGATGACATCTTGACGCCATCCACGGGACTGCCCGATCAGCCCTCGTGGAGCATCCGACCTGTTAAGACCTGTATTCATAGTTCTCTTGCATCAATCTGTTTAAACTCGTTAGTTTGACATTAAAAACCTTTTTGATTGATTGCCTGTGTCGAACTCAATCTCTGGATAGGAATTTGACAATTCCTACATTGGTGACCCCGACTTTTGTGAACGGATTTCGCAAAAGGAACACAGCATGGAGGCAAATGCCGTTTCGTTGAAGCTGCCGCAGTTCTGGGAGCAACAAGCGACCTCGTGGTTCATCCAAGTTGAAGCCCAGTTCGCCCTGAGAGGCATCGTTGAGGATCAGACCTGATACTTGTACATGGTCTCCACACTCGACGGCTCTACCGCCTCGCGGGTCCTCAGTCTTCTCGAGAACCCCCCAACTAACCGCAAATATGAGACTCTCAAGGCGCGGTTGCTACAGGTTGTTGGGCTCACGAAATCAGAGCGCGCCCATCGGCTGCTCGCTATGCCCAGGATCGGGGACTCCAAACCTTCCGAGCTGGTGAGCCAAACGCTCACACTCCTCAGCTCCGAACCGGAATGCTTTCTCTTCAGAGAGTTATTCCTCAGCCAATTACCGGAGCAAGTGCAAGCGGCCTTGGCGATATCCGAGGTCGAAGACTGCGCAGCGCTCGCTGCCGAGGCAGACAAAATATTCGCAGTTACACAACAGCACTGCGCTGCCACGAGGCGCCCATCCCCCACAGACTCCGCCCCAGCTCCTCAGCCCGCGGGGCTGCGCTTCTACCACGTGCGGTTTGGCGCGAAGGCGAGATGTTGCCTCCCTCCCTGCAGCTTCTCTCAAAAAAAAACAACTCCGTCCAATGAAGAACGGGTCTAACGGATGCCCCACGGCCGCGATGGCAATCGGCAATGCAGGCAAGCTGCTCTTCATCACAGATACCCTCTCCGGTTGTCGGTTCCTGTGCAACACCGGAGCGCAGTGCAGCATTTTACCCGCGTCAGCTCTTGATGTACAGGCTGGGAGGCACGGCCTCCCCCTCGAAGCGACTAATGGCAGAGCGATTCGGACCTTCGGCAGACGGCGGGTTCAGGTGTGCTTCGGCAGCCAGCAGTTTTTCTGGGAATTCGTTATGGCCAAGGTTTCGCAAGCCACTCTCGGTGCAGATTTCCTGTGCGCCAACGGTCTCCTGGTCGATGTAAGGAACCGGCGGCTGATCAACGCGGCCACGTTTCACTCTATCCCTTGCCACCGTAGTAACACCATGTCGCGCACCGTCTCCTGCGCTTTCCCGACTCCGAATGAGTTCGCTCGCCTGCTAGGCGAATTTCCAGACCTGACCAGGCCCACGTTCTCCTCCATGGCCAAGAAGCATGGTGTGGAACACCACATCACTACCACCAGCCCCCCGGTCCACGCGCGGGCTCGGCGCCTCGAACCTGGCAAGCTTGCGGTCGCGAAGGCGGAGTTCGCAACAATGGAACGCTTAGGGATTATTCGCAGGTCGAATAGTCCCTGGTCTTCGCCTCTTCACATCGTTCCGAAACCTGGCGGCGGATGGCGGCCCTGCGGCGACTATCGGCGCCTAAACAATGCCACCATTCCTGGTCGATACCCGATCCCCCACATCCAGGATTTCTCTGCCCATTTGGCAGGAAACACCGTTTTTCCCAAGGTTGACCTTGTCCGAGGCTACCATCAGGCCCCGTTGCACCCGCAAGACATCCAAAAGACCGCAGTCATCACCCCTTTCGGTCTCTTCGAATTTTTAAGGAAGCTGTTTGGGTTGAAGAACGCTGCCCAGGCTTTCCAGCGCCTCATGGACTCCGTGCTGCGGGACCTCAAGTTCCTTTTTGTCTACTTAGACGATATCCTCATTTCCAGTCCTAAAAAGGAGGAACACATCTCTCATCTCCGCACCCTCTTTCGACGCCTCAGCCAACATGGCCTGATTATCAACCCAGCCAAGTGTCAGTTTGGTCTGCACCAAATTGATTTCCTGGGACATCGCATTACCTCAGAGGGAGCGGTTCCTTTGCAAGCGAAGGTAGAGGCGGTGACATTCTTTCCACGCCCGCAGAACATAAAGGCCCTGCAGGAGTTCCTCGGGATGGTAAACTTTTACCACCGTTTCGTGCCTAAGGCAGCACTGCTCATGCAGCCCCTGTACGAGGCCCTCAAGGGCAAGTCTGGCAAGGATCCGGTTGGCTGGACGGTTGACATGGACCGGGCATTCACCGACACCAAGAGCGCCTTAGCCAACGTGACCATGCTGGCGCACCCGCTACCAGGAGCCACCATCGCCCTCACCACCGACGCATCAGGTTACGCAATCGGCGCCGTTCAGGAGCAGTGGGTGAACGGGACGTGGCAGCCGTTGGCATTCTTCAGCCGTCAACTGCGGCGTAACGAGCGGGCGTACAGTACTTTCGACAGGGAGTTACTAGCCCTTTTTCTGGTCATCCGCCATTTCCGGTTCTTGTTGGAAGGACGTCCTTTCACCGCTTTCGTCGAACATAAGCCATTGACTTTTGTCATGGCCAAGACCACCGAACCGTGGTCACCTTGACAACAATGTCAGCTGACATACATCTCCGAATTTACCACAGATATTCAGGACGTGGCCGGTAAAGACAACCTAGTGGCAGATTGCCTCTCCCACGTGACCATGCATGCGGTCCAGCTGGGCATCGACTACGTCCTCATGGCAGCAGACCAAGTCTCAGACCCTGAAGTGCAGGCTTACCGCACCAACACCACTAGCCTCCAGTTGGCCGATGTCAGGTTCCATTCGGCTGGTACCACGTTGCTGTGTGCCGTCTCCGTTCGGGACCCTCGCCCTATTGTGCTGGTCGCCTGGCGCCGCAAGGTGTTTGACGCCATACATGGGTTGTCACACCCAGGAATGAAGGCTTCTCAGAAGCTAATGTCATCTAAGTTCGTTTGGTGGGGCATGCATAAAGATGTCCGCGACTGGGCCAACACTTGCGTGGTCTGCCAAAAGGCCAAGGTACAGCGCCACATCAAGGCTCCATTGGCCACCTTTGCAGTTCCTGAGCGACGGTTTGACCACGTTAATGTGGACCTGGTAGGACCACTTCCACCTTCCTATGGTTTTATGCACATCCTGACCATAGTAGATCGCATCACCAGATGGCCGGAGGCAATTCCCCTGTCATCTACTACTTCGGCGGACGTGGCCAGGGTGTTCATCTCTTCATGGGTCGCCCGTTTTGGAGTGTTTGCTGAAAACTCTTCAGACCGGGGTCCGCAGCTTTCCTCCGAACTCTGGAATGCGGTGGCTCAACAACTCGGTGTCAAGTTACACTGCACCACAGCCTACCACCCACAAGTGAACGGTCTGTGCGAACGTTTTCACCGATCACTTAAGGCCGCACTGAGGGCCAGCCTCCAAGACGCTGGATGGGCAGACAATCTGCCGTGGGTCATGTTGGGCCTTCACACGGCCCCCAAGGAAGATCTGCGCTCTTCCGTGGCAGAGCTCATTTATGGTCAGCCACTGCGAGTGCCAGGGGATTTCCTGCCAACACCAACGGAGCCCTGGTCTGCCTCATGCCAGCTTATCAGTCACCAGGAAGCAGCCAGATGTTTCGCGCCGATTCCCACATCGCATCATGGGTTTCAGGGCTCTCACGTTCCAGCGGAGCTGAAACAAGCCGACTACGTGTTCATCCGCTACGATACTTACCGGGATCCGCTCAAGGCCCCATACAATGGTCCTTTCCGTGTGTTAGAGGCAGGAGACAAAATCTTCAAGGTGGGTGTCAGTGGTAGACCGGACCACATTTCAGTCGACCGTTTGAAGCCAGCACACCTGGACCTTAACCATCCTGTCGAGACCGCACAGCCACCGAGACGAGGTCGGCCGCCCACCGTCATCACGCCAGAACAAGTGCAACCACCCGCCAGACCGCCCGCCATCCAACAGCTTCCGCTTCGGGAATACAGGATTCGTTCTGACAGGCTTGTCAGACCCCCTCACCGTTTGACTTTTTCTGTTAAAGACAATTCTGGGGGGTGCGCATGTGGCAGAGCCACTCTGGGACTCTGAACAACTGTACATAATTCCCTTTAACGATGTGTAAGCTACAGACTAAATCTGTACCATTGTATATACTGTTTGCATGTACTGTGCGCGGTCCCTTTAAGAGCGCGGGCAAACGCAATGACGCCATGCCACTAATCACCTGATCACCCAAACACGGGAAAAACGTGATGATGTCATGACGCCATCCACGGGACCGCCCAGTCAGTCCTCGTGGAGCTTCCGACCTGTTAAGACCTGTATTCATAGTTCTCTTGCATCAATCTGTTTAAACTCATTAGTTTGACATTAAAAACCTTTTTGATTGATTGCCTGCGTCGAACTCAATCTCTAGGTAGGAATTTGACCATTCCTACACTGTCAGTGTTCTGCTGCATTGAGGTGCTGTAAACACTGACAATCACTGCACAGCGGTGCAGGGCTGCAGCCAAACTTTCCCATGACTCCTTCCATAAGCATATTAGGGAGTCACAGCATGCAGCGAGGTTCTCTTCCCTTCCCATGGGCGGAAGAGACCTCCCCAGGAGACCAATGCAGCCTGGTTCCACATTTCACAGGAGGATACCAGCAGGGATGTTGTCAGGAGGACCAGGCTGCAGTGGCGCAAATGTTTCAATGATCTCAGTAGATCATGAAACATTACTGCAAAGCCACACTCAACCTCATCCTGCTGTGCCTCTCATCACATTCCCATGACTCTGCCTTCCCTACCCTACTCCTACACATCCTTACTCACACCAACTTACCTTGCACCTCCACCCATCCCTCTCTATCTACATTGTCACATCTCCATCGCACTAGCCACCCCTCACACTCATCCTCATCCCAGTCCAATCATACCAACTCACAACACACAAGGGTAAGCACTTGTATGTTTTATGCAATGTTCATGTAAAGTTTCTGTTAATGTGGCATCAAACATTGAAACCTTTATTTTCAACTATTTGCATTTTTGGACAGATTTGTGTGCACCTTTGGAATTGGCTTAGTGAGTTGCAATGAATGGTGAGACTAACGGTACCCCCCGCAGAGTGTGAAAGGAATGGCTTGGGCATTGTAGGTATGTTTATGGTGTTGGTGTGGGGTGGTGCCAACCTGGCACATCATGTGGCTGCCAGGGTGTACAGCATCAAGTGAGGTAAATCTGGCCATGGTGATGCCATCCCTGGCCTCCCAGGCAGCAATGTGGTCAGGTGCTTCTGGCCTCTGTCCTGTGTAGCATTAGGTGATTGTGGAGAAGGCTGGTGGTTGGTGCTGCTGGTGTGCCTAGTTCTGCTACTGTTGGGATTCTGAGGACCAAGGTGATAGAGTTTCAAGGGCACCCATGCTGATGGAATAGATGGTAGGTGAATTAGAGATGACAGAAGTGATCCGTCAATGGTGAGAGAGGTAATGAGGTCAGACTGAATGGAAACTTGTGTAAAGACTTACAGCATGGTGAATCTATTGTGGAAATGCAGTGAGGAAGAGTTTATGGCTGAGGAAATATATCTCTATAATGTGGGAGCATTTACTGTACATTTGAAACTGTTAACACAACAGCTGATTCAATGATCACTGAACTCCTGCCTCAGCTTGACCGATGTGGTCCATGAACGTTTGAACCCCGTGGGTGAGCTGTCAAATGCAAACGGTAAGCTGAAAATCATTCTTAAGTGGCTCTAAACAAGCCACTAATTACCTGAATTGGGTCCTCCACCACAGTGTGTCGGGTCAGCTCAGCGCTGACAGACCTGACATTGGGAAAGGCGCACGGCAGCGGGTTCACAGCAGGATCCCAAACTGCTGGGGAGAAAAACACTTTCCTGCCCAACCCGCTAATGATCATGCCCGCTGTGTAAGCTGCTGTACATGTAATAAAACCGCTGCTACCGTGTGGAGATCGAAATTGGGAATGAATTGTGAGATGATAATGGATGGATTCAAAATGGAGGAGGTCAGCGTGTGTTCCTTTGTTTGTAAGTATTCAAAATGTAGAAGGTCAGCATATAGTGCTTTGTTTAGAAGACCACATAAACAGGAAGGGGAAACACAGGGTGAAGAGGAAGTCCCGCCCCACACACACTTCACAGAAACATGAGCATATCATGCAGAAGGAACTCCAATCAGGGAATGTTGGGAGTGAAACTGACCTATCAGAGGAAGGCACCTGAAGAAATATGAGGAGGCCCATGCAGGAGGACACTATAAAAGGAAGAGAGAAGTGTGAAAACTCAGAAGGGCAAAGGAAGCTGTTTTAAATGGCCAGTCGACTTTCAAAGCCTACCATAATTCAACTGATCACCTGAGGAGGCGAGTATGTATGTGTTAAAGTCAGACAGAGAGCATATAAATTGCTAGAGTAAACTGTGGAGCATATAAATTGTTGGAGTAAACTGTGCAGCATATAACTTGCTGGAGTAAACTGTGGAGCATATAAATTGCTGGGGGTACTTCTAAGTACGGACTTATTAAACTGTGGCATATATACATTGTCGGGGATACTTTTATGTTTGTTTGACTTATTAATAAACTGTAGTGTGAATAAAGGCCACTTTTATTGATCACAAACTTATCTGTCATTATTACGCATATTTGTAATTCTCGAGGTCCGAACAGTAGTAGGAGAAAGTTCGACACTGACCCCCTGGAAAATTCCAGCCTAAGTGTTCAATTTAAGATTGTGCACCCAGAATTGGAAAAAACTTTGGGGGCAAAATGTATTATCGCCCAGGAATGGACGCTAACTTCGGAAAAATTTGAGATTTAGCGCCAGGCGCTAATGAGTCTCGCTGCAAGCTAAATTCAGTGTCATTGCTCAAAGAAAGGATGGGAGTGCTAAATCCACACTAATGAGCTAGCTCAGTGGCGTAAGACTCAAAGCTCTAACCAATATCAGGTGCAGCCTAATCGCAAGTCATCATTGCCACAGGCTCTTTCCAGTTCTTAAAGGGGAGGTTCACTGATGCTGCAGAACCTCATTCTCAGCATTGCTGGTTCTGCAACTGTCTCAGCAAGCAGCAGAAGGCCAAGGAGAAGGAGCTGGACTACTGAAGGAGGTGTCATTATGGCAGATCAACGGCCCAAGGAGAGAGCTCACAGATTCTGCCACTAAGCATTGGAGGCATTGGTTTTCACTGTGGAGAAACAGAGGGCAGTGCTGTATTGGGCAAGTGGCAGAATGACCTCGCAGCATGTTTTGGGCAGCAATGTGGTCCCTAGGACCCACACACAGTGCAGGAAGAAATTTAATGACCTCACTTCAACAAATGCTACGTACCACCATCTGAACCTCAGTCTGCACACACTGCCCAAAGCACCATGCCCCCAGCACTCACACACCAACAATCTCCACCTACCAACACTCATGCCCACATCTCACACCTTGATCACAATGACAGCTATTCAACTATGGCAGGCATGTCTCTCAAACACATTGCTCCACACTCACACACCTTCTTCTCTCTTGAAGGCCAAGTTCACTCACAACAGGAGGGAGCAGGAGCGCACAAGCAGGGTACAACCTGATACCCAACCACTTTCTGAGCTGGAGGAAAGAGTGCTGCAAATCATTGGGTGCCAGGTGATGGGTGCCATGGCCAATGGTGATGTTGACTCTCCTGGGGACAACAACGATATGTTCGTTCCCACTCCTTGTTCTCACATCTCATTTCCCCCTCCCACTTTCCAGCTAATCATGCTGTATGCATGCCTTTTTCCCTTCCTGCCCCCCTCCCCTCACCTTAACCTAACTCTTGTGCCTTTATGCTTTCAGATAATGAGCAAGCAGCTGAGCAGCCTGTCCCTGAGGGCACCATAGAGAGTGAGGCGGAAGAACAGCAGGACAAAGGACACACCGTATCACTGCATTTTTCAGCCACAGGCATCAGCTCAGATATTGGCACTATGCATTCTTTAGAGGCTAGTATAGTAGCAGGTTCTGCACAGGGTGATGCACTGGGGATGAGCGGGCTGCAGCAAGGCCAGGGGGGAAGGGTAGCTCGGGATTCAGCTCCCCGGAGGGCAAGTTCGCGCACAAGTTCTGCAGCACAGGACTCAGATGAGGACCTCGATGGGGAAACCTTTAGAAGAAGGGTTTTGGGCATGCACACGGAGATGATAGTTGCAATGGCAGGGGTGCCTTAGAGTCTCGCGGCTATGGTAAGGAGCATGGAGGAGTCCGCCTCCAACATTGTACAGAGCTCTGCGCACACCATGGAGCCTATCATTTGCAGTCTGCAAAGGATGGTGGACTTTGTATTGATTTCTTTGTGGGTTCAATGATGAGACATTTATGAAAGAGAATGAGTTTTAATCTCAAGTCTTGTTCAACTCTTTTAACAGCATTTACAGGAGACACCCTGCTAGTCTGCATCTAGAACGAAACTGAAACTAAACTAGACTGCCTTGCTTGTCTCGGTCACATGACCTCTGCTGGTCAGGCACAAGCAATCAATACCTGCAATCATGCTGCTAAGGCATCATAATCGAACAGGCAAATACCATCTCTATTTGCTGATATCATTACATCTCCTTTCCTTAAAACAAAAGTATTTTACTTTTAACTAACAACATGTTTTCTTTGTAGTAATCTGCATTTTAACTGTAACACTTAATGAACTTACATTATCATTATCATGATCAAGGTTTTTTAACCTTGCTTTGTGTGTTCACATGAAATATGTCAATACACTAGAACTTGAAGAAAGAATAAGATAACATTACTTCCTTCTATAACAATAGTCCTTAAATTTGCTCAATGAGTCTCTCAGGAGGCTTCACGTGTCTTGAGGATTTTCTGATTGATTGTCCTTGAATCTGAGTTGTTGCCTCAGATGATTGGTTCTCAGCTGTGTGATCAGGTTGTTCAACAGTATCAGTCTCTTGACCTGCTGTGGCTGGTCCCATGAGAAGATCTCGACGATTTCTTCTCAGAACAGCACCCTCATCTGTCTGAATGGTGTACGATCTTGGTTCAACTTCACTCAGGACAGTTCCCTTCTGAGTCCATGTGTTTGTTTTGTCTTTGAACCTTACTTGGTCACCAGTGTGGAGTTCAGGTAGGTTTTGTGTTCCTCTGTCATAGTAGTACTTTTGCTTTTCTTTCTGTTGTTCTTTGAACTTCCTCACTTTCTCCCCCTCTTTTGTTTTCAGGAGGTTCTCCGGGATGGGTAGGTTTGACCTTAGACGACGTCCCATCAGGAGTTGGGCTGGTGACATACCACACTCGAGCGGCGTTGTGCGGTATACAAGCATGCTCTGGTAGAAGTCAGTTCCACTGTCTTTTGCCTTGTACATCAGTCTTTTCACTGTCTGGACTGATTTTTCCACTAGTCCATTGGACTGTGGAAAGTGAGGACTTGACGTTGTGTGGACAAAGTCCCACTCTTTGGCAAAGTGTCAGAAACTTGCATTGTAAAACTGAAGTCCGTTGTCTGTGAAGACCTCGCTTGCCACGCCATGTCTGGAGAATATGGCTTTCATACATGTTATCACAGCATCTGCAGTGGTGGTGTGCAGTCCACAAACCTCTGGATACAGGGAGTAATAGTCTGTGACTACAAGATAGTCCTTCCCTTGACATACGAATAGGTCAGCGCCTACCTTCTGGTAAGGTCTGTCTGGTGCTGGGTGTGGCTTTAGTGGTTCTACCGGATTGCTTGCTCGATATTTCAGGCATATTGTGCAGTTTGACACCTCATTTGTCACATCTTGGTTGATTCGTGGCCAGTACATCACCTCTCGTGCTCTTTTCTTACACTTTTCGATTCCCAGATGTCCTCCATGGATCTTTTTTGCATCTCTCTTCTCAGACTCTTTGGGATAACTATTTTACTTCCTTTGTAGATGATGTCTTCGACCACTGGTAGTTCCGCCCTGCAGTTCCAGTACTCTGCTATATCAGGTGAGCAGTCTTGCTTCATGTTGGGCCATCCATCCAAGATGCTTTTTCTCAGTCGTCTCATTGTTTCATCTTTTGTTTGTCTCAGTCTTTATGAACTCCATTTTTGCATCTGCTATGGGCAGTGCACTTGTGATCATGTCCACGTAGGCGTTCACTTTGTCATCCATTGTGGTGTTTGCGGGCTCACTTGGGTCTACAGCTCTGGACAACGTGTCTGCTGTATACATCAGCTTACCCGGTGTGTACGCAACATTCAGTGTATAGCGTTGCAGCCTGATCATCATTCTTTGTATTCTAAGTGGACAGCTATTTAGTGGCTTTTGGAACAATGCAATCAAGGGCTTATGGTCAGTCTCTACACTGATTGCTTGCCCTGCCACAAACTGGTGAAATCTTTCACAGGCGTATGTGATGCTGAGCAGCTCCTTTTCTATTTGAGCATATCGCATCTCCGCGTCTGTCATTGAGCGCGATGCATATGCAATAGGTTGCCAGTAGTCATATTGTTGCAGAAGAACGGCACCGAGCCCACTCTGTGATGCATCTGATGATATCTTGATGGGTCTCGCTGGGTCATAAAACCTCAGAACTGGTTCCTCTGTGAGCAGTTTCTTTAGATTGCTCCATGACTTCTCATGCTCATGATTCCATTCCCATTCTATGTTCTTTTCAGTTAGTCTTCTCAGTGGCGCCATCTTTTCTGAGAGGTTGGATATGAATTTCCCCATGTAGTTGATCATTCCATTAAACCTCTGCACATCCTTTTTGCATTGTGGCTTTGGCATATTCTCAATGGCGGACACCTTTCTGGGATCTGGTCTGATGCCCTCACTGCTAAGGATATCTCCCACGAATGTCAGTTCTGTCACCCCGAGCTGGCATTTCTCTCTATTCAGCTTCAGGTTTGTTTTCCTTGTTGCTTCCAGCACTTTTTTCAGTCTCTCGTCATGCTCAGTTCTCGTGTTTCCCCATACTATGATGTCATCCATTGATGTATCAACTCCCTCCAGGTGCTCATAGATCATATGGATAGTCTTGTGATACACTTCAGGAGCTGAGGCAATGCCAAATGGTAACCTTAGGAATCTGTATCTGCCAAATGGACTGTTGAATGTGCACATGCTTGAACTTGCTTCGTCCAGCTTCATCTGCCAAAATCCTGATGATGCATCTAACTTGCTGAAATATTTTGCATTTGCAAACTGTGCCATGATTTCCTCACGTGTAGGAAGCTTGAAGTGCTCTCTCTTTATTGCTCTGTTTAGACCTCTTGGATCCAGGCAAATTCTGAGCTTTCCATTCTTTTTGTCCACTACGACGAGGGAACTCACCCACTCAGTTGGCTCATCTATCTTCTGAATCACGTTCAGGCTTTCCATCCTGTCCAACTCTGCCTTCAGTTGCATGGATGTATGACCGGTGTCATACTTTTATCTACTCTGATCGTGTGTTCTCCTGGAATGCAGCCTAGACCCTTAAATAGGTCGTTGTACTCTTTCATGAGTTCATCATAGACTGTCTCTCCTTCACTTTCCACAACGAGGACTCTCTTTACCAGGTTCAGTCTCTCACAGGCTTTTAAACCTAGTATGGCTTGCACATCCTTTGGCACCACGATTAATGCTAACGTGTGCTCTCTGTCCTTGTGTGTTACTTTGACAATGCATCTTCCTTTCACTGGTATATCAGTACCTGAGTATCCTGTCACTTTCACTTTGATTCCATGTATCTTTGGTCTGGGTCTAATTTTCTTAAAATCAGTCTCTGATATCACATTAACTTGTGCTCCTGTATCCAATTTAAATGGAATGTGTATGTCATTCACTTTTAGTGTCAACATCCAGTCTCTTTCTTCTTTTTTGTTTTCAGACACAACATCTACATTGAACTCCTCTATCTCGCTTTCAACTACTGCATGGACCTTGATTTGTTGCGCTTGGTTCTTGCAGCAACGGGCATAATGGTTGTTTTTGTTGCAACTATTGCATGTTTTACCATATGCGGGACACTTTTTTGGTGTATGCTGTGTACCGCATCGACTACATGACTTTTGATTGTCCCTTTCATTTTTGTTCGCTGGCCACGCCTCTTTTTTCACATTGGCGCTCTTTTTGTTAAACGGTTTGTATCCGTTCATTCTCACTGCATCCACATTGCAGCTATTGTCACTGAACAGCTCCTTTGCCTGCAACTTCACAGTCTCTGTAGCCCTACACAGTGCTATGGCTTTTCCCAGGTCTAGATCTTGCTCTCTTAGCAGTCTTTCCCTTAGACCATTATCTGGAATACCACACACCAGTCTGTCTTTTATCAGCGAGTCTGCCAGTCCCCCAAATTCACACGATTTGCTTCTGTTTCTCAGTTCAGTCACATACTGATCAATAGTCTCACCCGTTTTCTGTACACATGTGAAAAATCTGTGCCTCTCAAACGTCACATTATGTTTAGGTATGCAGTAGGCCTCAAACTGTTCCATTATTTTATCTAGCTTCATTTTGTCTCCATTAACAGTGAATGTGAAGTTATTATACACCTCCACCTTCATCACCCACGACATGTAAGAACAGTGACGATTTCCTTTTATTACTTTTCTCGTCAGCTCCAATTGCTGATAAATACAACCCCACACGTTGTTTGAACCTTCTCCAATTTTCAGCCACATTACCTGTCAACTGAAGCATCGCCGGTGAGTGTAAACCTTCCATTTTTTCACTTCGTTAGCTATTCTCCAATGGTAAGCAACGATGTTCTCTTTTGGCTTGCTAATTTGTGGAGAGCTGATTTAACTTCAGATGTTTTCTCTTCATCGCTTTCAATCACTTCTGACACCATGTATTGATTTCTTTGTGGGTTCAATGATGAGACATTTATGAAAGAGAATGAGTTTTAATCTAAAGTCTTGTTCAACTCTTTTAACAGCATTTACAGGAGACACCCTGCTTGTCTGCATCTAGAACGAAACTGAAACTAAACTAGATTGCCTTGCTTGTCTTGGTCACATGACCTCTGCTGGTCAGGCACAAGCAATCAATACCTGCAATCATGCTGCTAAGGCATCATAATCGAACAGGCAAATAACATCTCTATTTGCTGATATCATTACAGACTTGAAGGGATAATTACTAGTCCTAGCCCCTTTAGGGCTACCCCGGACCAGGCGTATTCCTCAGATGTTCACTTTCAACTAAAGTTTGAGGTAGCCGAATCCTAAAGACGCTTAATTGGGTCTAAAGGTCCGGACTATCTCTCTCTTAAGGAAAGGAACAACCTGAAAATGTTACCATCCTCCAGATAGCATTTTTAATAAGTTTAGTTAGACTGTAACGTTTGGATATTAGGAGGGTTCGGAAAATTCCCCCAGAATTCTGCAACTCCTCTCCAAAGCGTGTACAGAGATTGAGTTTGCGAGTTTGATACAGAAGTATTATGTGAAACAATTCTAAAAATATATAGATTTATTAAAGAACCTGTGGCGGAGCCACCAATGGACTCAGATCGTTTGTACATAATTCCTTTAACAACATGTTAGCTACAGTCTGAGTCTGTACCTTTATTTATGCTGTTTAACTGTACAGAGTGTGGTTGCTTTAACAGCGCAGTTAAAACGTGATGACATCACGCCATTCATCACGTGATCCCCGACTGGCGGAAAAATGTGATGACGTCATGACGTCAGCCACAGGACTGCAGGGGCAGTCCTCGTGGAGCCTCCAGAGAGAGCAGACCTATATTCGATGTTATCCTGCAGTTTATTGCTAAAGCCTGTTCATTTCATTAAAGTTCATTTTGTTTGATCGCCTGAGTAGAACTCAATCTTTTAATTAGGAACCCACGTTCCTACATTGGTGACCCCGACTTTCATGAACAGTTTTCGCGGAAGATCTTCAGCTTGGACACAAACGCCGTGACTCTGAAACTGCCACATTTCTGGGAGCAACAACCAGACGCCTGGTTTATCCAGGCTGAAGCCCAGTTCGCCATCAGGAACATCATCACGGATCAGACCTGTTATTACTACGTGGTCTCCGCCCTCGACAGCGCTACTGCCTCACAGATAGTCAGCCTCCTCGATAGTCCTCCTACTGACAGCAAATATGATACGATAAAGGCGCGGTTGCTACAGGTCTTCGGGCTCTCGAAGTCAGAGCGCGCTCGCTGGCTCATCACGATGCCTGGCCTCGGGGACTCCAAACCGTCCGAGCTCATGACCCAAATGCTCGCGCTCTTGGGTGCCGAACTGGAAATCTTCCTCTTCCGGGAGCTTTTCCTCTGCCAACTGCCGAAGCAGGTACAGGCTGCCCTAGCCAGATCCGAGATTATAGACTGTGCTGAGCTTGCTGCCGAAGCCGTTAAGATTTTCACTGTAACCCAGCAGTGCTGCGCGGCCACGAGGCGCCCATCCCCCACAGACGTGGTTCCAGCTCCTCCTGCAGCGGGCTGGTGCTCCTACCACGCCCGTTTGGGCGCGAAAGCATGATGTTGCCGCTCTCCCTACAGTTTTTCGCCCCCAAAAAAAACAAAGCTCCTGCAGCGTTCCTGGCGAAGGAGGACCGGATCTAACGGGCGCTCCGCGGTTGCGATGGCCGTCGGATCTACGGGGAAACTTCTTTATATCACCGATTCTCTATCGGGTCGACGTTTCCTTTGTGACACCGGGGCGCAGTGTAGCATTCTACCTGCGTCGAATCTCGATATGCAAACTGGGAACCACGGCTTTTCCCTCGTGGTAGCTAATGGCGCAGCAATTCGAACTTTCCTAAAGCAGCGGGTCCAAGTCTGTTTCGGCGGTCAGCACTTCTGTTGGGAATTCGTCACGGCCACAGTCTCGCAGGCGAGTCTCGCGGATTTTCTGTGTACCAACGGCCTCCTCGTCGATGTCCGGCACCGCCGGTTGATCAACGCGGCCACCTTCCACTCGATTCCGTGCTACCATGGTACCACCGTGGCGCGCTCTATTGCCTGCACTTTCCCTCCTCCGGATGACGTCACTCGGCTCCTCGGAGAGTTTCCGGAGCTGACAAGGCTCACTTTCTCCTCCTCGGCCACGAAGCATGGTGTTGAACATCATATCACCACTACTGGCTCCCCGGTTTATGCGCGGGCCAGAAGGCTCGAACCCGGCAAGCTCGTGGCTGCGAAAGCGGAGTTTGACATGATGGAGCGGCTTGGGATTATTCGTTGATCCAATAGTCCATGGTCTTCGCCTCTCCACATTGTTCCGAAACCGGGCGGCGGCTGGTGGCCATGCGGTGACTACTGATGCCTGAATGATGCCACTACTCCTGATCGGTGCCCGATCCCGCATATTCAGGATTTCTCAGCCCATTTGGCGGGAAATTCTATCTTTTCTAAAGTCGACCTCGTCCGGGGATATCACCAGGTTCCCATGCACCCGCAAGCTGTCCCGAAAACCGCAGTCATCACCCCTTTCGGCCTCTTTGAGCTCCTGCGGATGCCGTTTGGCTTGAAGAATGCGGCACAGGCTTTCCAGCGCTTAATGGACTCCGTGCACCGAGGCCTAAGCTTCATCTTCGTCTACCTTGACGACATTCTCATCGCCAGTGCTAGCAAGGAAGAGCACATCTCCCATTTGCGTACCCTCTTTACGCGCCTCAGCCAGCATGGTTTAATCATCAACCTGGCCAAGTGCCAGTTCGGCCTGCAGCAGATCGATTTCTTGGGACACCGCATAACATCAGACGGCACCGTCCCCTTACTGACGAAGGTGGAAGCTGTTACCTCTTTCCCGCGCCTGCCAACCGTCAAGGCCCTGCAAGAGTTCCTGGGGATGGTCAACTTCTATCACCGATTCGTCCCTAATGCGGCTCAGCTTATACAACCCCTGTACAGGCCCCTCAAGGGCAAGTCCGGTAAGGATCCAATCAGCTGGACAGCCGAGATGGACCAGGCGTTCGTCAACACCAAGAGCGCTTTGGCCAACACAACTATGCTGGCGCACCCGCTTTCAGGTGCCACCATTGCCCTTACCACGGACACGTCAGACTACGCCATCGGCGCAGTGCAAGAGCAGTGGGTCAATGGCATGTGGCAACCGCTGGCATTTTTCAGCCATCAACTACGGAAAAATGAAAAAAAATACAGCACCTTCGATCGGGAGTTACTGGCCCTTTTCCTAGCCATTCGCCATTTCCGGTTCTTATTGGAAGGACGTCCCTTCATGGCTTTTGTCGACCACAAGCCTCTAACGTTCGCCATGGCCAAGAGCGCCGAACCGTGGTCCGCTCGTCAACAATGTCACCTGACGTTTATTTCCGAATTTACCACGGACATTCAACATGTGTCTGGTAAGGAAAACCTGGTGGCGGATTGCCTCTCCCGTGCGATGGTCCACGCGGTTCACCTAGGGATCGATTACGCCCTCATGGCTGCAGATCAGGCCTCGGACTCTGAGGTCCAATCACACAGAACTGTCCCCTTTAGTTTCCAAGCGACCGACGTCACTTTCCAGGCTGCAGGTGCCACGCTCCTTTGCAATGTCTCCATGGGCGTTCCCCGTCCTATCGTGCCAGTCGCATGGCACCGGAAGGTGTTTGATGCCATACACAGGTTGTCGCACCTTGGGATGAAGGCTTCACAATGGCTTATGTCGGCGAAGTTCATCTGGAAAGGTGTGCACATCGATGTCCGTGACTGGGCCAATACCTGTGTAGTCTGCCAGAAGGCCAAGGTCCAGTTTCATGTTAAAGCTCCAGTGGCTACGTTCGCTGTTCCAGAGCGTCGTTTCAACCACATGCATGTGGACGTTGTAGGGCCGCTTCCGCCTTCCCATGGTTATACGCATCTCCTCACCATGGTGGACCGCACCACTAGGTGGCCAGAGGCAATTCCTTTGGTTTCCACCACTTCGGCAGACGTCGCTAGAGCTTTCATCTCCTGTTGGGTTGCCCGTTTCGGGGTACCGGCGGACATCTCTTCCGACCGTGGGCCACAATTGTCCTCGGAGCTTTGGAACGCTGTAGCTCAGGGGCTCGGCACCAAACTTCATCGCACCACCGCCTATCATCCACAGGCGAACGGCCTTTGCGAGCGATTCCACAGGTCACTTAAAGCCGCCCTTCGGGCCAGTCTTCAAGGTGCAGGATGGGTGGACAGACTTCCATGGGTCCTTTTGGGCCTTCGTACGGTGCCCAAAGAAGACCTGCAATCGTCCTAAGCCGAACTCGTCTACGGCCAGCCTCTCCGAGTAGCAGGGGATTTCCTCCCTTCTCCCACAGAGCCATGGTCCGCCTCCCAGCAGCTCGTCAGCCATCAGGAAGCAGCCAGATGCTTCGCTCCGGTGCCTACATCAAATCACGGCTTACAGAACTCCCACGTGCCAGTGGAGCTAAAGAATGCTGAGTATGTATTTATCTGCCACGACACTCACTGAGATCCGCTCAAGCCCCCTTACACTGGTCCTTTCCACGTCATCGAACCAGGAGACAAATCCTTTTCGGTCGACATCGGAGGAAAACCGAATCACATTTTGGTGGACCAATTGAAGCTGGCTCACCTGGACCTGGACCGCCCAGTCGTCATTGCTCAACTGCCGAAACGTGGCCGACCACCCGCAGCCGCCGTGCCAGATCAACCAAAGCTGCCTGCCAACTCGACCACGCTCGCCGCGCCAGCTCAACCACAACCGCCCGCCAGCTCGACCACCGTCCATCAGCTTCCTCTGCCAGGTTACCGAAGTCGCTCAGACAGACTTGTCAGGCCTCCTCGGTGGCTCACTTTTGCTGTTAAAGACAATTCTGTGGGGGGCGCATGTGGCAGAGCCACCAAAGGACTCAGATCATTTGTACATAATTCCTTTAACAACATGTTAGCTACAGTCTGAGTCTGTACCTTTATTTATGCTGTTTAACTGTACAGAGTGTGGTTGCTTTAACAGCGCGGTAAAAATGTGATGACGTCACGCCATTCATCACGTGATCCCCGACTGGCGGGAAAACGTGATGGCATCATGACGTCAGCCACAGGACTGCAGGGGCAGTCCTCGTGGAGCCTCCAGAGAGAGCAGGCCTACATTCGATGTTATCCTGCAGTTTATTGTTAAAGCCTGTTCATTTCATTAAAGTTCATTTTGTTTGATCGCCTGAGTAGAACTCAGTCTTTCAGTTAGGAACCCAAGTTCCTACAAACCGACATATAATTTACAGTTGGTGAGTCAATCGCAACATTAACAGTTCCAAAAAAAGAATGCTTACAATTCTATTATCAGAGAACCTACTCTCAAATCTTAACTTCGTTACAGTTTTACAGTTCTTAATTTTATTCAGGATATCCACCAAAATCAATTACAGTACCTTTGATCCCTGAGGTACAAAGAGTTGGAGACTTACAGAGCTGGCTCTGAAGCCGAGAATCACTTTGCCCCTTTAAGCGAGTCTACTATCCCATTTGAGAGTTCAATATTTATACCCTTTTCCATTGGCATTTCTTTTAAGGTTTTCTGCTGATGTAACCTAATTATCTCTAGTCATTTTTCTGCTGACCCCTGCAGTTCTTACTGTCACCTCAGCTGGTAGCACTACAGAATTATGTCTCTCCTCTAGATGTTCTAAGTTCATCATAAAAAACAGTGTAACAGCAGGTGCGCTTTACTTGGTATCATTTTTATGAAGGCAGATGTTTGTTACTTTTATGTGCTTCTTTACGAGGTGTAAATTAGAGCACCTTATATAGGGTGAACTATTGTCTTGTTTCCAAAGGTTCAGACTGTCAGGAGCCTTTAACCTTCTGTTTCAATAAGGTTATTGATTCAGTGTCAACACTATGTTATCTCAATAGCCAGAATGCTATCACAGTTTTTTCATCGTTAGGTTTCCAGATTTCCAGACCCAGTTTGTCATGTTTTAATGAGGCCAGAATTCTTTCATAGAATGGTGTCTTTCTCTGAATGGTTTTATGGCTCATTCTTTGACAGACCCCCAGAGAGACCGTGACGACCCAGACCTGATGCCGTATGTGATGGGCAATGTCGCAGCTACCATTGCAGCACAGGTGGAAGCCACACAACGTCTTAGTGCTGTAATGCAGTCTATGCTTGGTGCCATCGATTCTCAGACTGCTCTCATACAGTCTCAGCTTGATGCCATGCAAGCTCTGACTGCTGCCATCGTGGCTGGGTCAACCACCGTCCTCCGGGGCTTTCACAGTGCCACAGCAGGTCAGCAAGCTCTGCTCCAACAGATTGCTAGGAATGCTGAGGTGCTGCCCGAGAGGAGTGCCAGTGGGCCAGTAGAGCAGGAACCTGCTGTCCTCCCTCTGTGTGACAGCATTCCTGCTCCCACCGCTGCCACTCCGCCATTGCCCTTGTCGCCGTCTGTCACCCAGCCAGCCCAGACTGCTGCCGCCCATGCTGAGGTGCTGCAGTCTACAGCTGGGCCTTCCAGGACCAGAGCTGTTCAAAGTTGTCCTGCAAGGCCATCTGAAGTCTCCCGCATGGACACTCAGCAGCTTTCCACCTGCCCTGCTGCAGCCACTGGACCAACATTTCGTAGGAGCACTAGAGTAGGCAAAGGCACAGTAACAACAGGCACTAAGGGACTGCACAAGGGTGAATAGTTAATATTGTTGTTGTAAATATGTGTTCACTGATTATTGATAAATTTATTAATTGGCTTTGGATGATTTTGTTGTGAGTCTCATTTCAGCTTTGCACTGTGATATGGCCTGTAACAGGGATGACATGATGGGGATGCAGTGAGCAATGGGGATCTGGGTTAAATTCAGTGGCTGCCTCCTCCCTCACACCCTTTCCTCCTCCTCCTCCTCATCTTTCACTTCTTCCTCATCCTCCTCCTCCTCTCCCTCTTCCTGATCCTGAGGTGGTCCCGCAATCCCTGGTGGCAAGGGCTGGGCTGTCATGATGGCCAAGTTGTGCAGCATGCAGCAGACCACGACGAAATGGGACACCCACTCCGGCGAGTACTGGAGGGCTCCTCCTAAGCGGTCAAGGCAGTGGAACCATTGCTTCAGCAAGCTGATAGTCTGCTCGATGATGTTCCTGATGGCAGCATGGCTCTCATTATATGAGTGCTGGGCAGGAGTGTTGGGGTTGAGGAGGGGAGTCATGAGCCAGCTGGAGAGCAGATAGCTCTTGTCTCTGAGTAGCCAGCTGCGAGCTTGACATGGTGGCTGGAAGAGTGCTGGCACACCAGTCTGGCGCAGGATGAAGGCATCGTGGCTGCTGCAAGGATATCGGGCATTTACATTGAGGATTCACTGTCTGTGGTCACACAATAACTGCACATTAAGTGAGTGGTAGCCTTTGCTGTTATGGAAGACCTCAGGATTGTTATGCCATGTGGGTACAGTCAGTGGCACCCTGCTATCCTGGCAAAGCCACATGCATGCTTGTCCTGCTTCTCTCTGGTGATGGGGAAAGAAATGTAGTTTCTTCTCCTATTGTAGCGGGCTTCTGTGACCGCTTGGATGCAGTGATGGATGGCAAACTGCGAGATGCTCGCTATATCTCCTGTTGCTGACTGGGAGGAACCACTGGTGAAGAAATTGAGGGCAACGGTGATCTTGACTGCCACTGAGAGAGCTGTGGTTGACCTGATCTGTGGCTCGAGGTCTGGTTGCAGGAGGTGACAGAGTTCGATGACCACATCCTTGCTGAAGTGGAGCCTTCTAATGCACTGCTCCTCGCTTAATTGGATGTAGGAGAAGTGCTCTCGGAATACCTTTGGAGGGTAAGGCCCCCTGTTGAGAGCCCTGATGACCCTCTTCCTCCATCTGGCCACATCTTGCAATCTTTCTCGCTGCCTGCGCTCCCTCCGCAGTAGATCCTGGAAGGCGAGGTCAACTGTCAGTACAGTCCCCATTAATGTATCGATGTGTAGCACTTTGAAATTTTGTCAGAATAAATGTAACAAATTTTTAGTAGCCACAACGCTCCTGATACTAAAGAATCTTTAAATGACTGAATTACCTCTTGCACAATCGCAAATTGACAAGGAAGCAGTGAAACAGCACTGACCTGACAGCTGTGACTGATCCATTTAAATATCACCCCTGGAGCCGTCATCCGCCTGCTTGATGCCTCCTCTTCCTGTCATTGTCGGGGCCAAGTGCTAAGGCAGAGGGCGATAATCAATTTGGCAGCTCGGGCGCTGAGTGTGCATTGCACGCTCACTATCATCACGTTAGCGTCCACACCAGGCCGAATTTCTCCCCCTTTGAATTACATTTTAAGTTAAAGACGCTGCTGTGGATTTATTTTGACTAAAGCTAACTTATGCAAATGTGAAAAGCAATGTGTTATATCAATTTGAACTTTTCAAAGCATTTTGTACTAAAAATAGCTATTGCTTTATGCAGCTTAAATTAAAAATGCGTGGCTTCATTTTAAATCAATTCGAACGTTTACAAAACACTGTCTTCTTAGTTTGGTTACAAGTCTGAGACCTGCTATTGTGATTCACTCCTCCCCCACCCTCTAAGGTTTTGACAAGCAAGAAGTAATTTGGAATAAAAGGGGATTTACCTCTGTGTACGGCAAGACGCTGCCTTCAACAGGGTTGATCCAGTGGATTCTGACAGAGGCTGAGAGGAGGCAACAGCCTTTGGGGTGGTCAAAGTCTGAGCCCATTCTAAAATCGCCCCCAGGGCCAGTGAGAACAGCAAGGCAGATCAGCTAGCCAGGAAGTTCGGGATTACCCTCGCAGTGTGGGAACCACCATCTTGCCGGGCCAGATACATAACGTTCAAAGTGAAACATCCCCTTTAGATCTTTCAGGGGTGCAGGGTAAGGACCCTTATAATTTAATCAGTGCAGGCAGCCATCAAATGTGAGGGCTCATGGTCCAAAGATGTCTTTAACAGAAAGGACAATTTTTACAGTACAGGTTAACTTGTTATGTTATCAGAGTAAATGGGTGGTCTCCCAGTCACTTTGAGCCCAGACCCCCAGTGGACACCAGAAGAATGACAGCTAGGTCCAAAGGCTAGTGCAGCAGCTGTGGTGTCCTTGTACGGATCAGATATTAATAACTGCCTCATGTGTGCCCAGTATGCTCCTGGGCCCAGAGTTAAAACACCCTCTAGCCATGTCCCAGGATCCATTGCCTGTGGAGAAATTTGCAGATTGAAAGAAAGAATGGCATTTATATAGCGCCTTTCATGACCACCAGACGTCTCAAAGTGCTTTACAGTCAATGAAGCACTTTTGAAGTGGAGTCACTGTTGTAATGTGGGAAACGCGGCAGCCAATTTGCGCACAGCAAGCTCCCACAAACAGCAATGTGATAATGACCAGATGATCTGTTTTTGTTATGTTGGTTGAGGGATAAATATTGGCCAGGGCACCGGGGATAACTCCTCTACTCTTCTTCGAAATAGTGCCATGGGATCTTTTATGTCCACCTGAGAGAGCAGACGGATTAACGTCTCATCCGAAAGATGGCACCTCCGACAGTGCAGCACTCCCTCAGCACTGCACTGGAGTGTCAGCCTAGCTTTATGTGCTCAATGTCCCTGGAGTGGGACTTGAACCCACAGCCTTCTGACTCAGAGGCGAGTGTGCTACCAACTGAGACACTAGATGACACTTGGTTAGATTGGTTACATTGGCCCGTCTCACAGGACTCAGAAGGGTAACCAGTATGTCTTGGTAATAATTTACTGTAGCAAACATCAGAAATTGTAAATTGGCCTGCAGCAGTGACAATGCTGAAAGCAGCCAGAAGGCCTCTCAGCCCACTGGCTGGCCTGTTAGCCCTGGGAAACAAAGGTATTTTTTTGGACCCTTTCATGTGTTTGCTGTCTGATCTTCTCAGATCCTCCAAACTCAGGAGGTTGACCACAAACAGTCAGGCCTGCTAACTGTGGGCACTGCTCTGTTTGGAAAATAAGCTGGAAGGTGTGATGGTGTCGATCCCCGCAGCTTTCATTATGGTGCTTGTTCCTGCGCTAGGAACAAGCACTCCACCCGACCCCTTGGGTTATCCCCCAGAATTCCTTGTGTAGTGTAAAGCGGGTGGAGACTTAGCATTTCAGCTCTCTACCCTTTTTACTTTGCTTTGAGTTTGGAACATAAATGCTTCCTGGGAAGAAAGCTGTGGAAAATCATTCCTTAAATTTATTACATGATGTCGAGATCTCCCTCTTGCATATCTCTGGTACTAATAGGTGCTCACTGCTTTAAGATTGTATGGTAATCTAGTGGAGAGCATCTGATTCTTGCCAATCTAGTGGGAAAGGCATCTGTGATCTAAAGGCAAGTATGCATCTGCTTTTGTTTTTACCAGCAGTTTAGTGTGCGAACAATCCCTCGTGCTCTAGCGACTGAATCTGGTCTCGCTATTTCCTGGCATCATCATGCACGCTAATTAGTCTTGGGTGGACCAATTTCAGCCCTGGCACGGTTGGGGTGAGAATGCGTCTGTTTTCTCTTGTGGGAATAGTGGAAGGGATACAATCTGTGGTCCCTGGCAAGGAGCCTCACATGCCAGCCCGTGAAATTAGAGATCTGGCTTTGTGCATCCTCAAATTCTATTCAGCCAAATCTTGAAGAAGTTGAATTCTCATCAGTACTGGTAAGTTTATAGGCAGTGCCGTAAGACGATTTCTGGGTCCTTTGTACCATAGTGCAAAACTAAACACTGGCAAGACAGTCTGTGCTATGGAGTTGACAATATTGCAAGAACCTTACAATGAACATATAGGTAACGTGAAATGGAAGCCGCAATATAAAAAGAAAGGACAAGGATACCTTCTGGTGTCCTCAATACCCTCAATGGGGTCAAAGTTCAACCTTGTGTTGCCCAACTCACGCGAGCGGCTGAATTCGTCAGGGCCTTTTTTTTTAGGCGGCCCTAGCGGCTGCCTGAAACAAGTGCGGGCCTCATTTCGATGTGGAAATGGAGGTCCTTCATCCATTTGAGGACCCGTCCACGAAACCCG
Source organism: Somniosus microcephalus (assembly GCF_052327205.1). NCBI lineage: Eukaryota > Metazoa > Chordata > Chondrichthyes > Squaliformes > Somniosidae > Somniosus > Somniosus microcephalus. Next base: position 152,038,835 of record NC_140997.1, read on the forward strand.
GCTGCCCTGCCCGGAGTGGAGCAGGCGCTAGGTATTGCTCCACTCGGCATTAACCTGGCTTACAAGCAGCCTAACCAGTGGTCCATATAGGGACCGCCGGAGGCTGCCACCAAAAATATAAGTTTCTTTTTTCATACTTACCTTGATGTGATGCTGGGAGGAGCAGGAGAAAATGGAATAAGACAAGCAGGTGAGGTGTAAGATTGGCAAACGATCCGCTGCTGCCTTTTTGCGCTACCATCGAAGTTGAATTTCATTCCCGTGAAGTCTGGTTGGTTCGTGAACATTTGTGGCTTTCTCTCTTTCCAACCCGAACATTCTAACTTTTTTTTTTGGCTAAGCCGTCATCATTTATTATTGTGGATGTATCCTTGGATTCAGTCGTTCGGTGGACCTAAAAGGCAGGTCGATCTTCTCTCCAGCTCTCTGGTGACTGCCATACAAATGGGCGTGAATCGCCCTGCTTGCCATAGAGGTTGGATGTGGCACAGCAGCAATCATGTTTTCACCACCTGTCATGATTTCTGATATTCTGGGGATGTGTCTTGTTCTGAATTTGTTGATGTGGAGTCTGCGGTAGGGCTCTTGAGATCTGATGTTGCTGTCCAGTGAGCTTACTGTGACCGTTAATGGTTTGTGCATTCTTAGACATTAATGGCCCTGCGTGCAGAGGCCTCCGATCTGGAAAAAATCTATGCCCTTAGCTGAGGGCTCCAGAGATCCAGACATTTTTGCTCCTGGGATTCTGCTCTACGAAATGTGCAGGGCCCGGGTATCTCAGGGACGCATGCGGTTCGCAAGCGTCCCTGGGATCACATGGGCCATAAGAAATAGGAGCAGGAGTAGGCCATTCGGCCCTTTGAGCCTGCTCCACCATTCAATGAGATCATGGCTGATCTTCTGCCTCAACTCCATTCACTGGCCCTATCGCCATATCCCTTGATGCCCTTACTAGTCAGAAATCTATCGACTTCTGTTTTGAATATACCCAATGACTGAGCCTCCACAGCCCTCTGGGGTAGAGAATTCCAAAGATTCACCACCCTCTATGTGAAGAAATTTCTTCTCATTGCAGTCTTGAATGGCCTACCCTTTATCTTGAGACTGTGGCCCCTGGTTCTAGACTCCCCAGCTAAGGGAAACATTCTCCCAGCATCCATCCTATCAAGCCCTGTAATAATTTTGTATGCTTCAATGAGATCCCCTCTCAATCTTCTGAATTCAAGAGAACACAGGCCTAGTTTACTCAATTTCTTCTCATACGACAGTCCTGCCATCCCAGAAATCAATCTCGTGAACCTTCATTGCACTCCCTCTATGGCAAGTATATCCTTCCTTAGGTAAGGAGACCAAAATTGCATACAGTACTCCAGGTGTGGTCTCACCAAGGCCCTATATAATTGGAGTAAGACTCCAATCCTCTTGTAATGAAGGCCAGCATACCATTTGCTTTCCTAATAGCTTGCTGCACCTGCACATTCACTTTCAGTGACTCATGTACAAGGACACCCGGGTCCCTTTGAGCATCTGCATTCCCCAATCTTTCACCATTTAGGAAATACTGTGCCTTTCTGTTTTTTCTACCAAAGTGGATAAATTCACGTTATATTCCATCTGCCATATTCTTGCCCACTCACTGAGCCTGTCGAGATCCCCTTGAAGCCTCTTCACATCCTCTTCGCAACTGACACTGCCACCTAGCTTTGTATCATCAGCAAATTTGTAAATGTTACATTTAGTCCCCTCATCCAAATCATTGATCTAGATTGTGAATAGCTGGGGCCCAAGAACCGATCCTTGCGGTATCCCACTAGTCACAGCCTGCCATCCTGAAAAATACTCGTTTATCCCTACTCTTTGTTTTCTGTCTGTTAACCAATTCTCAATCCATGCTAGTATATTACCCCCAATTCCATGTGCCCTAATTTTGTTCACCAACCTCTTATGTGGGACCTTATCGAAGGCCTTCGGAAAATCCAGATACACCACATCTACTGGTTCCCCTTTGTCTACTCCACTAGTTACCTTCTCAAAGAACTCCAATAGGCTTGTCAAACAGGATTTCCCTTTCATAAATCCATGTTGACTCTGCCCAATCGTACTATTAGTTTCTAAGTGCCCTGTTATTTCATCCTTAATAATAGATTTCAGCATTTTCCCAACTACTGACATAAGGCTAACAGATCTGTAGTTCCCCGTTTTCTCTCTCCCTCCTTTCTTAAATAGCAGGGTTACATTTGCTATCCTCCAATCTGCAGGAACCGTTCCAGGATCTATAGAATTTTGGAAGATGACAACCAATGCGTCCACTATTCCAATGGCCACCTCTTTCAAAACCCTAGGATATAGGTCATCTGGTCCTTGAGATTTGTCGACTTTTAGTCCCATTAATTTTGCTAGTAATTTCTTTAAGTTCCTCATTCTCGTCACACCCTTGGTTTTCTCGTATTTCTGGGGAACCAATGGAAGGGAATCTCCCTTCATACGCTTGACAGGTCTCTCAGCTTAGACCTGTCAAAATTATGAATGGGGATCACTCAAAAACACATCAAAATATTAAATAACTTTTCTTTAAAAATCAGGTTTTTAAAATTAGTTATAATTGCATTAAATTAAATATTTTAAACAACGGGGCTAAAAATAAATTTACCTTTTTTTTAAAAGTATTTTTAAATTATAAATGAGTGAAAAAAATTATTTTTTAACTTTTTTAACTCTTATGCTGTTCAAAGCAGGACTTACACCTGTTTTTACCAGGCATAAGATTTCTAAGGGAGTTCAGCGGGCAGAGGCTGTGCAGAAAGCGGAACTCTCCACCCGCAAAGGCCCTTCTCCAGGGCAGGCGTCCGACTTATTAAGAGGATTCTTGACAGATCAGAAATGTCGGTTTTCAGCGCATGCACTTCGCATGCCTAAAACCGGCACTTGCAAGGCCCCTACATGTGTGTGCACAGCTCGTACACACCCGTAAGGATCGGAAAATACGGGCCATTATGTAGTCTGCTGGTATGTAATCACCCTATTGTTCCTGCACTACACGCTTACTGATGGAATTTATCGACTGATTTATGTTGCTCTGTTTTCCATCATTGCTTTCATTAAATCATTGATTGATCAATCGTTGACTCGATATGCTTTGAATTGCTTTGATTATATACCATTGCTGCACAAAATTTGCGAATTGTATTCATTCTTGGATAAATCCTTTGCTGATTTCTCAGTGACTAAAGACTCAGGATGTTCATCCAATACTTCCCGTTGCAGTTTTGCCATGTTTTCCTTTAAACAGCCTTTTGGTTTTCGTAATCATGGGGGTAGAGTTTCAACGTGCCACCTGCGATGTAACTGCAGATCGGCCGTTCATTATAGAAACTGCCCGATTTTCATTTCCACGGAATTCAGTTTGGATGAGAAAAGAAAGCAAGACTTGCATTTACATAACATCTTTCATGACCACTGGACATCTCAAAGCGTTTTACAGCCAATTAAGTACTTTTTGAAGTGGAGTCACTGTTGTAATGTGGGAAACATGGCAGCCAATTTGCACACAGCATGCTCCCACAAACAGCAATGACCAGATAATCTGTTTTTGTTATGTTGGTTGGGGGATAAATATTGGCCAGGACACCGGGGAAAACTCCCCTGCTCTTCTTTGAAATAGTGCTATGGGATCGTTTATGTCCACCTGAGAGAGCAGACCGGGCCTTGGTTTAACGTTTCATCTGAAAGTGGTGGCAGATCTGCAGCATCGGTTTTACGCCTAGGAGGCAAGTTGAAATCTATTCCCATGACTCCCTTCCATTTGTTCCAGGCTATATCTTTGTTTGATCTTACCCACTGCACTCTTTATTTCTTTGAATGTGATACCTTTCCTATTCTGACCTCACCTTAACCCGACTCTTGTGCCTTTATGCTTTCAGATAATCAGCAAACACCTGAGCAACATGTCCCTGAGGGTACCATAGAGAGTGAGGTGGGAGAAGAGGAGGAGGAAGAACACACCACGTCACTGCATCTCTCACCCACAGCCACCAGCTCAGATACTGGCACTATGTGTTCTTTAGAGGCTAGTATAGTAGCGGGATTTGCACAGAGTGAGGCACCGTGGATGAGTGGGCTGCAGAAAGGCCGGGGGAACGGGTAGCTCGGGCTTCAGCTCCCCGGAGGGCAATATCGTGCACGAGTTCTGTTGCACAGGACTCAGATGAGGACTTTGATGGGGAGTTTTTTAGGAGAAGGGTGATGGGCATACACACGGAGATGATAGGTGCAATGGCAAGGGTGCCAGAAAGCCTCTCAGCAATGGTAAGGAGCATGGAGGAGTCTGCCTCCAATATTGCACAAGGCCCTATGCACACCATGGAGCCCATCATTTACAGTCTGTAAAGGATGGCAGACTCCCAGAGAGACCGTGGCGACCCAGACCTGATGCTGCATGTGATGGGTGATCTGGTAGCTCCCATTGAAGCACAGGCAGAAGCCACGCAAGGTCTTAGTGCTGTAATGCAGTCTATGCTTGGTGGCATCCAATTTCAGACTGCTCTCATGCAGTCTCAGCTTGATGCCACGCAATCTCTGACTGCTGCCATCATGGCTGGGTCTACCACCATTGACCGGGGCATTCACAGTGTTGCAGCAGGCCAGCAATCTGTGTTCCAAAAGATTGCTAGGGATGCTGAGGTGCTGCCCCGGGGGAATGGCAGTGGGTCAGTGGAGAAGAAACTGGCTGTCCTCTCTCAGGATGACAGCATTCCTGCTCCCACCAATGCCACTCTGCCATTGCCCTTGTCGCTGCCTGTCATCCAGCCAGCCCAGACTGCTGCCACCAATGCTGAGGTCGTGCAGTCTACTGCCAAGCCTTGCAGGTCCAGAGCTGGTCGAGGGCATTCTGCAAGGACCACCTGAAGTCTCCCGCATGGACAATCAGCAGCCTTCCAGCTGCCGTGCTGCAGCCACTGTGGGCCAACACTTCATAGGAGCACTAGTGTAGGGAAAGGCACAGTGATGAGAGGCACTAAGGGATGGCACAAGGGTGAATAGTTAATATTTTTGATGTAAATATGTGTTCACTGATTTGTGATAAACTTATTAATTCATTACCATTCTTTTGTGGTGTCTGTCATTTCAGCTTTGTGGTGTGATAGGGCCCGCGAGAGGGATGCAATGATGGAGATGTGGTGAGCAAAGGGGATCTGAGCTTTAAGTCAATTTGGTGTGAGGATGGAGGTCTATTTGGAGGAGGTGGCAGTGTTCTGTGACCACCTCCTTGGTGAGGCAGAGCCATCTAATTCACTGCTCCTTGCTTAATTGAAGGTAGGATAAGTGCTCTCAGAATACCCTTGGAGGGTAAGGCTTCCTGTTGAGAGCCCTGATGTCCCTCCTCATGTTCCCGTATTTCTCACTGCCTACGCTCCCTCCGACGTAAATCCTTGATGTCGAGGTGGCATGCCAGTATAGCCCCCATTAATGTTACCAAGTGTTGCAGTTTGAATCTTTGAAGAATAAATGTAGTTACTTTTTAGTTGCCAGAAGACTCCTGATACAGAAGAACCTTCAAATTACTGAATGAAGCTGTTGCAGTGGGTGAAACTGACAAGAAGCTGCACTGACCTCAGCTGTGAGTGATTATTGATGATCCCTTCAAATAACGTTCCTGGAGCTGGCTTCCTGATGCTGCACGCCAGCTCTCCCTGTCGGTGTTTACTCCAGGCGCTGAGGTAGGTGGCGACAATCAGTTTAGCAAATTGGGCGGTCAGTGAGCATTGCACACTCACTGTTGACACAATCTATCTGCCGTTTACGTTCCCGGCGATATCTCTTAATGGTGGTGCTATGGGGGATGTCGGATTTGGCGTGCACTGCTGGATTCGCCTCGCTACTGCTGTAGCGCCCCATTGGCGCCATCTACTGGCGCTAACAGGAGGCACTAAGGAGATGAATTTTCCCCTTTTAATTATTATTAAAATTGAAAAATTTCACACTGCACAAAATTAAAATTTGTTTTCCAGGCCCGTAACAGTTGTTTAGCAGCGACAATGCTGTCAAAACCCCAGTTACACCTAATCCCTTTGAGTCTAACCTTTAGTGGGGAATTTAACAGTATACTTACTGCAGAAGAGCTGAAGTTTTCATCAGTTTTACTGATTTGGCTGATCACACAGGTTGCTGGCTCTGTGGCGGGGGCACAGCGCAGCCTGTTTTGGAGCTGTCATTGACAGATCGCCACTTCAGGATTTCCACGTGCACCTGCGTGGTCAGTTGCAGTCAGTTTCAAAGGCGGAATGAAAGGGAACACCAGGCCATTATTTGGGCAAAATCCTGGTTCCTCATGGCGATTGTAAAAATGGTGAGATGTGACGGATCACTAGCCTGAGCTCACATTAAACAATTGGAACCGTTGTCCTCCAGAATCAAAAAATGAAGACTGCTTGAGGGACTTGGTTGTTCACTTTTACACTGGCCTTGAAATTATGCTGTGGGATAATGGGTATGAATATTTAACATGTTCACCTGAAATTCTTCTTCCTCTTATCTTAGCGTAGGAGTTAATCTGGTTAAAGTAAATAGGTGAACAGCCCATTAAACATGCTCACGAATCCAAGTAGGAAGTGTAAGGTTTTGAAACAGGTCTCGATGTTCAAGAAGGAGTTGGATATATTTCTTAAGGTGAAAGGGATCAAGGGATATGGAGAGAAGGCAGGAACAGGGTACTGAATTTGGATGATCAGCCATGATCTCATTAAATGGTGGAGCAGGCTCGAGGGGCCGAATGGCCTACTCCTGCTCCTATCTTCTATGTTCTATGTTCTACGTAACTGTCAAGAACTGCGTTAAGCATCTGTATGTATTATCCTGTAAGGGGTTTTAGATCGCAGAGGTTTCTCTCTCTAGAGGCCTCTCTCTCTTGCACAGTAAAACCGTGAGTGGTTCGACCCACTCGCCCCATAGATTCTATACTCTGGACTTTGGGGCAGGAACTACAATGTAGAGAAAACTCTTATAGACCAAGTTTGATGAAACAAAATGGAATTTTATTGCATAATGTAAAACAAATCAAAATGCAAGCAAATAAGAGGGTACATGGGAGGGAAAACACAAACAAATCATAACGACACAATACTAACTAAGGCAAGTACAGGCATATTATACTCTACAAAGATCATCATGAAATGGAGAAAACACACGGATCATCGAGGGACAACAACTCATGTTAATTATACCCTTAAATGTCCACCCCCTTAAACCTAGCTAGATCTGATTATGAAGGGCCAGAAACATGCTCACCAATCCAACTAGGAAGTGTAAGGTTTTGAAACAGGTCTGCGTTTGATCCTTCCAGGCGTCCCGTCTCCACGTGGTTGTTGGAGCCCCAGCAAGCTGCGCCACACCTCTCTCCTGAGGTGGGGGTCGGGGACGGCTGGACACCGGCTGGTCTGGATGTCGGCGGGGTCGAGGATCGTCTGCTTGACCCCGGTCAGAGGAGCCTTGGGCTGGCCCCCATCGTTGCTTCAGTTTCTTCTTGTCTCTTCTCCCGAGCTGGAGTGGGTCGATGGCCTCCCGTTTCGTCCACGGCCTGGGGTTGGTCGATGATCTCCCGATGTTTTACCCCGGGGCGGGACGCCGGATCGAACCGTCTTCTTCTCCTTCTTCTGGCGATGATGCTACCAATACGATGGTAGCACCACGATGGCTTCCCCTTTTCTTCCTACCCCGGGTTCCCAGATATACTTCTCATCAGAAGCCCTTATCTCGCGCCAAATCAGGTTTGTCTTTTGTTTTAATTTTGGCGGGCTGGGAGCACAACGGGGTAGTTATTATATTTTAAACTGTTCTCGGATAGCCGGTAACGGCCAATCTGTGGTCTGGAATGACCTTCATTGTTTTTAATGTCCTGGTGATGTCCTTAACGGGTCCTTGATGCTCTTCTCATGAATATGAAACTGTTCCCTTTTGTCTGAGTAAACATTCAGATTGCCTTTATCTACAGGCCGATCTTGATTGGATCTGCATCCAATCTATATGTATATGTGGGTGTCTGGTTTCGTTCTCTCAGAAACGGCTTCCAGAACTTACTGTGGGCTGAATCCACAAAGCTACCTGAGGACTGCAGGAACCATTTTAAAGTGTCTCAATAAGTTGGCGACGGGGTCTGGCGGCCAATTTGAATGCCCCTTTTTCCTAGGCTTCTTTTAAAACAAACTTTAAAATCATGGCGTCTTCTGCCATTCGACCCTCTATAATATAAAGTTCAATTTTGCAAATCCTACACTCCCCCCTGATGATACTGTAACTTGCTAGAAGTATCATAATTCTGGGTGAGCAAAATTTTCTGACTTTCCATAATCAAACCATCCCCAGTATTTAGCTATCTATGACCCCACGACACATGCATTTCCCATTTCAGAAAAACCTAGTTTACATTAAGCATCTATAGATGGTAAAGCTTCAGATGTGAAATTTGACATACTCACTTCCAGGCATGGAGGGGTGGCCTAATACCCCTACATTACCTGGTGCATACGCACTATCTTTTTATAGTAACAACACATCTAATAAACTTCAAGAATAAAAATAAAGTACACACACAAAAAAATCAAATGCACATGAATACATATCAAAATCATACAGAGGAGGGAGGGAAAACTTTATCTTTATACAGAGCAGCAAAAATCTAAACGGGTGTCTCTTCTTCTACCCGCACATAATGCTCCCTCCATTCCCCTCTATTCTCATACCTTTGCGAATGTTTGACCTTTTTACAGTGTACAAACAGTAAATAAACTACAATGATAACTTGGCACACTACAAGAATGTGGGAGGCTATCCTAATCCAAGAAGGGACTTCTATATTAGTGAACAGGTCCCACCATGGTGGGGTCACTATATCCAATATGTCTGCCCCTATCTCTAAAGTCTTCTGCTCCAGTGTATAGAAATGTTTCTGTGAAACAACAACGGCTTTTAATATCTTGGTGAGGTGTTCAGGGAGAGGGGGAATGATATATCCAAAATGTGCAACAAATCGCTGCAGATCGGTGAAATTCTCTTTAACCGTGGAAGGTTCAGGAATGGGAACAATTCGCTCTTGGGCCACTTGAACTTCTGCCCTGGGCTTGAAACAGAAGCTGCTGCCACTAACCGTGCTGTCCATGTTGGAAGTGGGGCGCTGCAGTGGTGACACAGTATGTCCCACTCCTATATATGCCACCTGCGGGGGCACATGACCTTGTGCCATTGCCTCCATGGTGCAATTTATAGGCTCCACGCCAGCAGTTCTGAACCCGCACTGTGGTTTTGAATGGGCATTCAAGTGCTGGGGACACAGGATGATGTGTGCTCCCCGGCTCCGGCACCCCGAGAGGTCGGTACCCGTCATTGCATGCTCCCATCGAATGACGTAAGGTGGGACCCCTGTGTAGCGAATGTGCGCACCCCCCTGAATGGCTTCAATGTTCTCCACCCTGTATACCGGGGTGGGTTTTGCTGTCTTTCCCATCACCGGCATTCTTACCACTATACTCATAATAGTGTGATTAGACCGTCCACAGTCCACTGGGACTGGGGAGGCTTCTGAAGCTAGTCTGAGCTGGCACGGACTCAATGCATTCGCAAAAGGGTGGCGGGCTGCGAGGTGCTTGTTGCTGATCCAGGAGGGGATCAAACCTTGTTTCAAATCCTCCAGCTTACTGCAGCCCTCGCCCAGTAACCGCGCCCCGTATAGCACACAAGCTTCGTTCAGCGCAGCCTGATCGGACGCATTCCGATCCTCCCTGATAAGATCATTTACCGTTCTGGCGTGTTTCTCCAGCTCAGCTATTATCTCTTTTAAGTGTAGTGTCATGGCCTGGTCCTCATGTAACTCAGAACCAACTACGTTGTTCTCGTCAGTCAGTATCTTTCTTAACTGTGTTTTCAAACCATTGATTTGGGTTTGCAGCTCCACATCATCCAGTGGGTTGATGACGGAAGTTCCTGTATTAAAAGCTGTGAAAATATCATTTACTGCACCCATTCTTTGCCTCCCTATCCTGTCCAAGACCTCATGTGGTGTGGTGTACAATTCGGCTCTGCTGACATCGGCAAAGTCGAATTCGTAAAACTGTTTAAACACGTTTTTAACAGGACCTGGTACAATTGTTCCAATTCCTTGGGGCAGCACTTGGGCAAGCGCACCTCAGTGAGGTTTAAAATCACAGAAGCCACCACGTAGTGTACCCCTTGGTACAGCACCTGACCTGTGGGTACTAATACCAATCCGTTCCCGGGTCCCTGGTGGGGCACCCTTCCTTGCGGGCTTTGGCTACCAGAATCGTGGGCAGGGGCTTGTGGGGGCGGGTGATGAGCTCAGTGGCGTTTACTGGGATCTGAGAGTATGGGACTCCGCACACCCGTGTGCTGACGTCCCACCTCATTCCTCTCCCAGCATCTTGCCACTGCCTTTGGAAAAAGATGGAGATGCCTGTGGGGCAAGCGCATTCTGAACCCCACATACAGATGTAGATCCCCTCATCTGGTTCCCACCATTTGTCCCAACAGACACTCAACCCCCCATGAGTCCCTGTAATAGTCCGATGGGTGTTGTTACCCAATCTCTCCCACTCGACCGTGGAGTTCTTCATGGTGCTGCTCAACTTGCGCAGCCACCACCAGCGATTCAAAGGTACATGTCCCTTGCAGACCAGGCAAATCTTCTTCCCAACGGTGATGCTGACCCTGGGTGCTATGATCCACACCCTGGGGCACATCAGAGACGTTTCTCTGTATGCAAACCCCGTCTGGCTGGAGTATTCAGTGGAGTTCGACCCCAGCCAGCCTGGCCATCTTCCTTCATGGAAGTAGGCGGCAGTCTCTTCAGCATCCCGCAGGCCAGTTCCCTCAATCGCGATAGGGCCTCTGTTGCCAGAGCACCCATAGATCGTGGAGTCCTTGGTGCGGCCCCGATAGGCCCAGCTCCACCCAATTACCATGACCGTGACGAGAATTCCTCTCGTCATCCTTTTGGTTCCTGTAACAAAATTAAACGATATAGCCAGGCTCCCGAGAGATTCTGGCTTAGTTGAAGGCATGATCGGGTCTTTCGACCTCGATTCAAACAAAACACATATACTGGGCAGATCTGAAACTACTTATAACTCTAAGCACTTTAATATTTACACAACTTAATCTTAAAACCTAAACTTAAACTTAACTTATGCACAGCGCCGCCCGTCCCCGGGCGGCTTGCCTAATCCCTGATTGGACTGCAGCTTGCTGCTCCCTGTGGTGGGGCTGCAGTGACCTGTGGCTTGGGTTCCTCGCAGCCTTTTGCTGTCAACTGGGGACTGCGTTCTGCCAGGGGTTTCCCAAGTCTGTGTTTACTGAAGGTGGGGGAATCGGGCCAGGGCTTCCTTGGCTGGGGCACCCGAGGCGACCTGCGAGGGGGTGCCTTTGGTGAGGCTTCCGTAGCGAGTGGACCTTTGGGTGGGACCTTGGCTCTCACAGCCCATGGCTCCTCCACGACTGCCGGCTTCGGCTCCCTTCCCTCAGGACCGCCCCTTTGGGATTTGGGTCTGTGGCAGACAACTCCTCCTCACCTGTCCCTACAGGTGGAGGATCTCCACCACCAATTTCTACCTCCCCCAAACTTGAGTCGAGGGCAGGGTCTCCGTCCTCCGACTCCACCTCCTCCAGAATCGTATCAAGGGCATGGCCCAGCTGTTCGGGCTCCTCGGCTCCGATAGCGTTCGGATCAGGGGGAGGGCCTTGATCTTCGGGCTCCTCCTCGTCCGAGTCCCAGGCCATTGGGGAAACCTCCCCCCAGGTGGGCGGGACAGCCTCTCCTTCCAAGCAGGCTACAACGCCAGCCTGTGGGGTCTGTGACTTTTTGCACGCCTCAGGCTGAAGATTTTCACCCTCAGACCTGGCTTCGGTTGCTTGTACTCTTGCACCTGGCTTAAACAGTTTGCACCGCTTTATGTGAAACCACTTGTTGCGTCGGGTTACCTCCACTGCGCGACTGGCGGGGACCGGTGGATCTTGCACCGATTCCTGTCTATCCTGGTCTGTGCCTCTCTCGCAAGTGCGGAGGGTCATACACAGGAATTTGACTTCCTGCCGGCCGACCCGTGCTTTCGTTGGGTTGGCCTTGGCATCCTCTATCCCTTTCATGCCCGCACCCGCTCCCCAGAGACAGTGATTTCTCAGGTCCACGAGGATCCTGTGGGCTACCAAGTAATCAGACGCAAGGACTCCCGTTCCACCCCCCCACCTCCCACTTCATCAGTGTACACTTCCACGTGGTGCGGAGTGGTCCTAAATGAATGGAGAGGGGAATGGAATGTGCGCCAGCCTGTTCTTCGCACGTGAAGCCCGACAGAAGGTATGGGACCCCGGTGGACAGAGGCGAGGCGGTGGGGTTATCTGCGTGGATCATGGTGCACGATGCCCCCGTATCCAACAAATAGATCCCTTTTACCTCCTCCACCTCCATCTCCACGAGGGGTCGCCTCCATACATCATATCGCAGCGCACACAGGTAGACGGGCTGCGCCGGCTCTAGTCATTTGGGCACAGCGGTCAGGGTTTCAGGAGCGACAAGACCAGTGGTGATGGCTATCTTCCCCTGCACTATCATCAGAGACTGCACTGTCTCTATGATTGACTCTATTGCAGCGGGATCCATAACTGCACCAACTCCTTGTGCTGGGGCAGGAGCTACGGCTTGGGTTTGGGCTGGTGCTGGGGCGGCAGTCTGGGCTTGGGCTGCAGGAAATTTTCCCTTATTATCCTTCCACGGATTTCTACAGTCCTTGCGCCAATGTCCATCCTTCCCACACCCGTAGCAATTGAGCTTGGCTTGGGCAGGGCGATTCCCCTCCTGATGCCACTCCTTCTTGCTTGGGGCTGCGGGTTTTGCCTCATGCACCTTTCCCTTCTGGGGAGGTGTTTCCTGACCTCTACAATTCTTATACGCAACGTTGAGCTGGCGGAGCACCATCTCCTCCTTGACACCGGGACCTTGGGGATCAAACCAAGATCTGGCTAGGGCCTGTATCTGCGGCAAGCTGTTGGTAACCAAGCAACGGAGCCAATGAACCCGCTGTTCGTCGTTCATTGCAGCCCGGTCAGGCATGCCCGGACAGGTGCATCGATACACTGGCCACAGCCTTTCTGCGAAAACCCGTGGGGGTTCTCCAGAGAGCTGCACAGTCCCTTCCACACGGTCAAACGGACTACCGTCGTCCACTCCCATTACTTCTAAAACTTCCTCCCTGAGATCCACATACCCTTTCCGTCCCCTCTTACTCTCACCTGAGTGGCACTGAAGGATTGTGCAATCCAGGGAGAAAAGCAACATTTTTGCCTGTTCCTGATCATCACAGTCATTAATGGCTGCTGTCTCCTCTATCTCCCTGAAATGAATCGAGGGATCTCCCTTTACTGTGAGTCTTGCGAGGTGGCTCACCATGGACCTTAATTGCTGGGCAGCGTAGGGCACCATGACCTGGTTCTGGTGGGGTCCGGCATCGCCATTTGCGGCGTTGGGACCGAACCTCTGGTGCCGAGCAGGACACATCAGTGCCGGTCCCGGCTTTGCTACCAGTGGCTGTTCTTCCTCACATTCCACCTCGGCTACCTCCTCTTTTACCACCTCCTGTTTTTCCGGCCAAGCCTCACTGTAGCTCGGTGGTGCTGAGGGCTCGGTGGCTGGTACCACAACTACTTCGGCTGGAATCGGCTGTTTCGATTCCTTTAAAAAGTCCATGTACTGGCTTTCGGGCTGACGAGACACACCATGCCTTTTGCCTTAACCAGGGCCGTTCTCAGGTACTCTATGGTCTTTTGGCAGGGGCCGTGGTCTGTGCTCTCGAACCCGTGCTCGAGGGCTAGCTTGTAAGCTGCCTTAACCGCCACTACTCTGTCCTCCTGCGCTCTTAGCTATTGTGCGAGGCGGGCGTTTTTCTCCCGTATCCTTGTTTCATTGATCTTTGCCTCAGTAACCTGGCACTCCAGGTACTCTATTCTAGCCTGATGTTGACTAGCTACCACTTGGCGTTCCTGATTCAGCGCGTGAATCGCTGTGATGAGCTTTTTCCCACCCATGGCCTTTTCCTCTATCTAGGTTGTGATCCTGGCTGCCTGTGCTGCAACGACTCCGTCCAAGATCTGGACTTGCTTCTTGTAACACATCAGCCACACTGCCTTCGCCACTGACTTCTTATGCTCTTTGCTCTCTGTCCACCTGATGGCTGCGTCCACCGGACGCCCATCCAGTAAGTGATCGGATATCCACTGCTTAGTGAGATTTACCTTGCCAAAGTGGACTAGAAATTCAGGATAGCCACGTTTGGGGCGCTACAGCATAGTGTTCGCTAACTTTTGCGCCCGGCGCAACTTAGCGCTACCTTCACCGATATTCAGTTGCATCGCCCCAAGAGGTTGCTGCTGCGCTAAAGCAGGTGATGCATGACTATCATTAGGCGCTAAGCCGGCGATCCGGGGCGCAAACACCGAAGGCGGGCGCAGCGCAGGTGCGGCGAGTTGCTCATTGAGGGCAGACAGTCAGGCGCTGGTCAGCACTTAAAGGGGGAGGGTGGAATTGCTTGGCTGCCACGCCCTGCACACTGCAGCCCTAAGGCAAGGCCTGAACACTGCTTCTGGAAGAGCTCCACGCCCAGGAGAATGGAGAAGGCCAGGGAGAGAGCGCAGCGCTTCGGCGAGGGTGACCTGAGGCTGCTGGTTGGCGCAGTAGACCGCAGGCGCCATATCCTCTTCCCTGAGGGTGGCAGGAGGCCGCTGCCCGCCGAATATCGGAAAGCATGGAGGGATGTGGCAAACAGGGTCACGTCCAACAGCGTGGTTGGCAGGACACCAACCCTGTGCTGGAAAAAATTCAACGACCTCACTCGGGTTGTCAGGGTGAGGACCCTTTCCAGTATCCTCCTCATCCCTGCATGTGCACCTCACTTTATGGCCAAACAGGTCTGAAAGCCCTAATGGCCAGCCCTCATCCAGCAGCTATGGGACTGTCATGAAAAGCACTTGCGCAATCAGGACTTTAGACACTGTCAGGGCTATTCGACCATGGGAGGCAGTGCATGCAAGATCAGGGCTTGACACTGACAGGGCTAATCGAACATGGGAGGCAGTGCGGGCAAGATCAGGGCTTGACACTGTACTTAGAGACGGTTCTTTCTCTTGCAGGCCAAGCTGCCGCATAACAGAAGACAGCAGCGACAGACCGGGGGAGGCCGTCCTGACCTGAAACAGCTGAGCGACCTCAAGCAGCGAGTGGAGCAGATCATGGCAGGCCGGCTGAGTGGCCCCATCGCCACTGGAGATGCTGACCCTGTTCTGGGCACCAATGGTAAGGTCATCACTTTTTTGACCTCTCCCTTTCCACTTGCGCCTCACACCAGCATCCTTTGCCACTATCGAACCAATGCAGTGCACAGCAGCACTAATGCCTCCCTCGCTGCCGCCCTGTCCTCACTCTAAAGCAACTCTTGTGCCTCCCTGCTTTCAGATGGTGACTCGCCAGGTGAGGAGGCGGCCCCTCAAGCTGGCACTGTGTCCGAGTCAGACATAGAGGAGGAGGAAGAGGAAGCCAGCCCATCAGGGATACCCTCAGCCGAGGCAGCCCATGGCCATGATGGTGACACGTCTTCCCTGGAGGGGAGCAGGGGGGAAGGGTCGGAGGATAGTGAAGCTCCGGGGACCAGCGGGCTGCAGCAATGCGGGAGGGGTGGGGAAGCTCGGCGGCATTCTCCCCGGAGGGTGAGTGCGGCCTCCAGTCCTGCTACGGTGAGCGCAGAGGAGGTGCGGCTCCTAGCGGAAATGGGCGCCCAGGCTGAGCGCAGGCACACTGAGCTCATGGCTGCAGTGGCAAGGATGCCTGACTCCATAGAGTCACTGGCAAGGAGTGTGCAGGAATTCGGGGCAGCACAGGCCAGGAGTCTGCAACAATTCAGTGCAGCACAGGCCAGGAGTCTGCAACAATTCAATGCAGCACAGGCCAGGAGTCTGCAGGACATCGCGGCAGCACAGGCTAGGAGTCAGCAGGACTTTGCTGCTTCACAGGCGGCTTCTAGCCAAGTGCTCAGTCGTGCCGTGCATTCACTGGCTGCTGTCATGCAGACACAGACCAGGGTCACACGGGCACTAAATGCTGCCACACTCGCTGGATCGGCCAGACATCGCCGGGGCACTCACTGTGCCGCAGCAGCCCAGCAGTCTGTGCCTCAGCAGATTGCTGCGCATGCTGCAGTGCTGGCCCGTGTGCGTGCCAATGTATCAGCCGACCAGGGAGTGCCTGTGATCTGTCAGGTTGGAAGCATTCCTGCAGCCAACACTGTCACTCCTCCATTGCAGCTGCCACCAGCTGTTGGACAGACTGCTGCCACCCAAGCAGAGTTGGAGCAGTCAGCAGCCGGGCCCTCCAGGCCCAGAGCTGGTCCAGGCCGACCCCCAAGGGCATCTGCCGTCTCACCATCTGACCCTCAGCAGCCTTCCCCCAGCCTTGCTGCAGCCACTGGGGTCCCATTGAGGAGGAGCTGCAGGGCGGGTAGGGGCCAGTCACGGAAGCGAAACGGATCACCCTCGCAGGGAATAAGTAGAAGGTGTGGCCAAATGTTTTGTTTTACTTATAAAAGCCGAGACTGGTGTATTTGTTTCATATATGAAAGCCGAGACTGGTATATTTGTTTCATATTTAAAGGCCGAGACTGGTATATTTGTTTTACTTGTAAAGGCCAAGGCTGGTGTATTTGTGTTTTTGGGGGGGGTTTCTCTCCATTAGTTTGTCATGTGGGAAGGGCACAGAGGTATCATAGTTAAACAATTTCTTAAATCGCACTGTCCATGCTTTCTTTTGGAAGCCCTGGTTGCCCTGCTCGGCTGAGGGCTTGTGGAGTGGCTACATTCATCTTCTGCCATTGGCACAAGCCATTCCCTGAGAGGGGGCCTAGAACTGACTTGCAATAAGCCGCCGATGGGCGGCCCTTGCACTTTCTGCCTCCCTCCTGTGCTGGTCCTCCTCCTCCTCCTCCTCCTCCTCCTCCTCTGGTGTCCTCCAATGTCTGCTGGCAGTGGCTGAGTCCTGCGGATAGCCAGGTTGTGCAGCATGCAGCACACGACAACAAAATGGGAGACTCGCTCAGGCGAGTACTGTAGGGCTCCCCCGGAATGATCCAGACAGCGGAACTGTTGCTTCAGCACGCCGATTGTTTGCTCAATGATGTTCCTGGTTGCTTGATGGCTCTCATTGTATCCCTCTTCAGCAGGGGTGCTGGGCGCATGGAGTGGGGTCATCAGCCAGGTGCACAAAGGATAGCCTTTGTCCCCGAGAAGCCATCCTCATGGGTGAGGCTGGGCCTCGAACATGTCTGCCACAGAAGTCTGGCGCAGGATGAAGGCATCGTGGCTGCTGCCTGGAAAGCGGGCATTGACAGCTAGGATGAGCTGCCTGTGGTCACACACCAACTGTACGTTGAGCGAATGGTAGCCCTTCCGGTTGCGGTAATCCTCAGCATTCTCTAGAGGTGCCCGCAAAGCCACATGCATGCAGTCAATGGCACCCTGCACCATGGGGAAGCCCGCTAATGCTGCAAAGCCCATTGCACGCTGTTGCTGCTTGTCAACGGTCATGGGGAAGGAGATGAACTGACGTCTCCTTCTGAAAAGGGCATTGGTCACCTGGCGGATGCAGCAATGTACCGCAAACTGGGAGATGTTGGAAATGTCCCCAGTAGCGGATTGGAAGGAGCCGGTGGCATAGAAGTTGAGAGCCACCATCACCTTCACTGCCACCGACAGAGACGTCCTGCTCCTCAGCTGTGGCTGCAGATCTCCGCGAAGCAGGTGGCAGATCTCAGTGACCACCGCCCTTCTGAATCGTAGCCTCCGAATGCACTGCTCCTCAGACATGTTCAGATATGAGAACTGCTGGCGGTATACCCTGGGTGGGTAAGGCCTCCTTTGCCGACGCCTTTTGCCCCTTCTCCGTCTGGCCATGACTGGCACTCTCTCATGGCGTCTCTGAGCCCTTTGAATGCAATGGAGAAGCCCAACGTTTCCACCCATTGCAGCCCCCATTATATGTTTCCAATCAATGCTATGACTCTGAAGTTAAAGACAAGTGCAAAGCTGTGGCCTGAAGCCACAAGTACCTGTGCGAGTGTTGAGCCAAACCAGAAAGCTCTCTACCTTTGTCTCTCTCCAAAGATCCGTCTCTCACAAAGAAGGAGTGGTGCAAAATGGCTGCCATTTATACTGCAGGAGGAGTCCCCTTTAATTGGCACCCCCCGTGCCCCGCAGCGACTGGGAACCATTCCCCTCTACCAGTCGTTAGGGGCGCCAGGCGCACAACAGGCCGGCGCCACTGAATTTCCGGTTTGGGGCGTACAAAGGGCGTTGCACCATGAAGTGACATCAGGATCTGCGCGCGCAGCTGAGCATGTGCAAAGGTTTTACGCCACCGCTAAACCTTAACTGAAGTTCGCGAGAGGCGCAGATCGCGCTGTGCCCGGGCGCTAGCCGCTTAGCACCCCACTTCTCCTCCTCCTAATGCGCTAGCGGCTGGCGCAAACAACTGATTTTCTAGGCCTATCTGTTATCTTCTGATCCATTGAATTTTGGGCATTCAAACTTGGATCTACTACATTGCAATCCTGCAGCCAGAGTCCTGCCGTGGTCGCCATTTTCTGTAAGGGGTTTTAGATCGCAGAGGTTTCTCTCTCTAGAGGCCTCTCTCTCTTGCAAAGTAAAACCGTGAGTGGTTCGACCCACTCACCCCTTAGATTCTGTACTCTGGTCTTTGGGGCAGGAACTACAATGTAGAGAAAACTCTTATAGACCAAGTTTGATGAAACAAAATGGAATTTTATTGCATAATGTAAAACAAATCAAAATGCAAGCAAATAAGAGGGTACATGGGAGGGGAAAACACAAACAAATCATAACGACACAATACTAACTAAGGCAAGTACAGGCATATTATACTCTACAAAGATCATCATGAAATGGGGAAAACACACGGAACATCGAGGGACAACAACTCATGTTAATTATACCCTTAAATGTCCACCCCCTTAAACCTATCTAGATCTGATTATGAAGGGCCAGAAACATGCTCACCAATCCAACTAGGAAGTGTAAGGTTTTGAAACAGGTCTGCGTTTGATCCTTTCAGGCGTCCCATCTCCACGTGGTTGTTGGAGCCCCAGCGAGCTGCGCCACACCTCTCTCCTGAGGTGGGGGTCGGGGACGGCTGGACACCAGCTGCTCTGGATGTCGGCGGGGTCGGGGATCATCTGCTCGACCCCGGTCAGAGGAGCCTTGAGCTGGTCCCCATCGTTTCTTCAGTTTCTTCTTGTCTCTTCTCCCGAGCCGGAGTGGGTCGATGGCCTCCTGTTTCGCCCACGGCCCGAGGTTGGTCGATGATCTCCCGATGTTTTACCCTGGGGCGGGACGTCGGCTCGAACTGTCTTCTTCTCCTTCTTCTAGCAATCATGCTACCGATATGATGGTAGCACCACGATGACTTCCCCTTTTCTTCCTACCCCTGGGTTCCCAGATATACTTCTCATCAGAAGCCCTTATCTTGTGCCAAATCAGGTTTGTCTTTTGTTTTAATTTTGGTGGGCTGGGAGCACAACGGGGTAGTTATTATATTTTAAACTGTTCTTGGATGGCCGGTAACGTGCCATCTCTGGTCTGGCTTGACCTTCATTGTTTTTAATGTCCTGGTGATGTCCTTAACAGGTCCTTGATGCTCTTCTCATGCATATGAAACTGTTCCCATTTGTCTGGGTAAATATTCAGATGGCCTTTATCTACAGGCCGACCTTGACTGGATCTGCATCCAATCTATATGTATATGTGGGTGTCTGGTTTCGTTCTCTCAGAAACGGCTTCCAGAACTTACTGCGGGCTGAATCCACAAAGCTGTCTGAGGACTGCAGGAACCATTTTAAAGTGTCCCAATAAGTTGGTCACGGGGTCTGGTGGCCATTTTGAATGCCCCTTTTTCCTAGGCTTCTTTTAAAACAGTCTTTAAAATCATGGCCTCTTCTGCCATTCGACCCTTTATAACATAAAGTTCAATTTTGCGAATCCTACAATCCCACGGCATAATAACAATGCCATTTTAAAAAAATTATTTGGGTGGGAGGCAGGGTAGTATTGCTCTGGTCACTGTATAGCAATGCCACAGGTCCATTGATGATGCTATCCTTTGGTTAGTGGTCTTGTTCAATTTGTTGATGGTTTTGCTGGACATACCTACCAGATCTAATATTCAGAAGATTTATCACATCCCTATACATAGTGACAATGGAATTTTTCCTCCAAGTTCAGTGAGTTCATCCATTGGCCCTTGTTATGTTTCTTTCCCATAAAAGTCAGTTTTCTTTTCTTTTCTTTGTGATTTTGTGGCTTTGCAATTGTTTAACTTCCCATGCGAACACTTGGTCTTTTCTTTCTCTGGTCTGCAGTTACCAACATGAATCTCAAAGAAATACCTTTGGATCCTTATCCCTTTCTCCTTCCCGCTCCCACACAAAACCAGTGGAAATTTCTTTCAGCTTTTCAGATGGCACAGGCTCCAACTATTCTAATGAGACAAACATCTCATCACCTACTCTCAAAGCAGTGTGTGTGTGTGTGTGTGTGTGTGTGTTTATTTTATGCTGTTGTAATGATGTTAACCCTCTCTTGTCACTGTTTTAAATGTTTTTCCTGACTGCTTGCATGATGCATGATTGTGCTTGTTCTCATTTCCACTTTGGCCAGCATGGAGACTTGATAGAAAGGAGCTTTGGGTTACAACATTATAGGACCAGTTGTGGGACCTGCACTCCATCATGGCAAGGCTCCATGCCAGGAGCATATTCCCAGAAAGAGTAATCCTGTAATCGTTTTTGTGATTAATCTCCCTTAGCATTGTTTTGCTCCCCTTGCTGTTTGCTTTCTGTCAGTTGTACGAGAGCTGTCAGATTTATTTGCTTCTTTCCAGTTGCTCATTGCTTTATGTCTGATCAGAAGGGCTCAGGGGAGATACGACAGAAGCTGTGGTTTGAAACGCTCTGTCAGAGCAGTTGGTTTTAATTAGAGGCAAATTGCTTTTTGGGTCTCAAGATATGTTCAATGATCATTTGCAATGATGAAGTCCAGCGCTCTGGAAAGCAGTCGGCAGATCATCTGAAAGAATGGTTATGAGCGCAGAAAGAGGCCAATCCATATAACGGAATAATAGAACAACAATTGCTCGGAAAATGGACAGATAAAGTGAAGTACATTTTCTAAAAATGCATAGTTCTCTGACAATTGTAGCTTTTCGATTGCATCTGTGGAGAGAGTTCACGAACGAAGAAGTGTCCCTTGTATGTTCTGATAAAATTTCTCAACACTCGTTTGCTGCTTACTGGACAAGTTGGCTTTTTACAGGGGAGAGCAAATCCACACCGGAGGAGGACCCCCATGCTTCCAACCTCTGTTAGCTTTCCAGCAGCCCCTTCTGGCTATAATTGGCATCAAGAGAGCATAGAGGAGCGGGAAGGATGAAACCAGCAGCTTCTCCCAAGCTGAGACTTAGTACCATCCTTCTTTCTTCGTTATGCAATCACTCACTTACCATCTCTCATAATACTCAAGCACAACACACGATAAAAAGGGTATAGAGGCACTGGAGACGGTGCAAAAAATGATTTACAAGGCTGATACTAGAACTGAGGGGTTATGCCTATCAGGAAAGACTGAACAGGTTGGGGCTTTTTTTTCTAGAAAAGAGGGATGACCCGATAGAGGGAGGTCTTTAAGATTATGAATGGTTTTGATAGGGTAGACTTAATGAAGATGTTTCCACCTGTGGGGGAGTCCACAACTAAGGGCCATAAATATAAGATAGTCACAAATAAATTCAATAGGGAACTTCTTTACCCAAAGAGTGGTAAGAATGTGGAACTCGCTACCACAAGGAGTAGTTGAGGTAAATAGCATAGATGCATTTAATGAGAAGCTAGATAAGCACATGAGGGAGAAAGTAATAGAAGGATATTAATAGGGTTAGATACAGAGGGGTGGGAGGAGGCTTGTGTGGAGCATGGACCAGTTGGGCTGAATGGCCTGTTTCTATGTAATTCTATGTAATGATGTACAGTAAATTGACATGTAAGCATTCTTTGAAGGGGTATCTTGCACGCAGCAGCCTACCACATGTTTCTCTTCTGTGTCTAAAGGCACCCTCAAGAAACTGTCACAGCTGCCAGGCAAATGGAAGAAGGTAACAGCTCCCTGCACCCTGCATCATCCATTATTCCTGCCTCAAGCATCAGTACAAGTCCATCCATCCCAGGCAAATTAGATAGTCATTTTGAGGAGCAAATACAGGGTGAATTAGCAGGGCATATGGTGGTGATGATGCAGTAGGAGAAACCTTCTAGCCAGAGGGTCTAATGTCCTTCCTCAGCTTGGGAATCTTGGGGCCTGAATATAAAAGAAGGTTGCTACCTAAGAATAATCACTTTGTGGAATCACTTGATGCTGTGCACAATTTCCTGTAAGGTCTGGTGGCCTTGGACCACCGGACCACCTCGATCCAAAGAGACTCCCAGAGACACAAAGCACCCAACATCTTCACTCACTCTTCCCACTGGGGAAGCAATTAGATGGAGCACTAGAATAGGTTCAAGAGGACACATATCATAAACTGTTACCAAAGGGAAACACTGGACTAAAACACAAAAGGCACATACACTTAACACTTCTGGATTGATTAAATTGGTTTAACTTTATTACAACTGCATCCAGACAGTTTAGTTCTGTTGGTGAACAATAAGTTGAGGGCAGATCAAAGGATGTGCATCATGGCAGTTCAGTAGTGTAGAGGACAATATTGGTGAATTTTGGTAGGACGAACAAGGAGAGGCACATTTTGGTCAGAAGAATGAAAAGAGGCAATATAACCTAAAGGGTACAATTGTAAAGTGGATGCATAAACAGAGAGACCTGCGGGTATAAGTGCACAAATCGTTGAAGGTGGCAGGGCAGGTTCAAAAAGCGGTTAAAAAAGCATACGGGATCGTGAGCTTCACAAATAGAGGCATAGGGGGTGATTTTAGCTCAGGTGTGGGCTGTTGTCGTGTTATCCGAATTTCATGTTTCCCACATGAATCTAAATGGATGTGGGAGATTGATGCAATTTTTACTCAATTGGCCAATTGATTTCCAACATGTGGGAAGCCTTTGCAGGGGGAATTTTCATGACTGAAAGTCCCCTCCGATGATGTCATCATTGCTGCTGCAGTTAAGGTCCACAGCAAGCCTTGCTTCTTCTGCAGGCTTCCAAGCTTCCTCCATTTGGTGTCAGAGGGACCTGCAGGAGAGATGACAAGCAGGAGGGCAAGAGCAGCTCCTCGCTTTGATGAGGCAGCACTTCAGGCATTGATGGATGGGGCTAGGGCCAACAGGGAGATCCTGTTCCCTTCATCAGGGCGGAAGAGGCCTCCCACTCAGACCAAGGCTGTGTGGATGCAGGTGGCTGAGGAGGTCAATTCCTTGGGAGTCACCCGCAGAACCTGGACACAGTGCAGAAAAAGATGTCATGACCTTCAGCGCACTGGAAAAGTGAGTATGAATTTCCCATCACCCTTGTAAGGGGTGATGTTTGGGTCAGCTTCGCCTCTGACTTAGGAGCAGTTCAAATCGTTCCCACTCCCTTGGTTCTAGACCTTGGACTTATTTGGGGGCTGTAATGAACTTGCAACAGACAACTGAGTTGGTGAAAGAACTTGGATTATATTTGAGACAAGAAAGTATACACAACACAACAATCTTATCACTCTAAAAGGGGAAACACTTCAGAATATATGAGGGAGAATAACAATAGACAGAATACTTCACCCCTCCCAATCCCACTACACTAACTAAGTTGGACTCCAGAGGACCAGGGAAAATGCTCACCAAACGATGTCCTTGACAGTTGTAGAGGCTCGCGATTTCAGGGTTCTCTAGGTGTGGCGGTTGGGGCCTGCCGAACCCCAGACACGGTAGAAGACTTCACCTGCATTGCTTTTTCAGTCTCCGCGTGTCCGCTGATGCGGTCGGGTGTGTATTGGATCTATCGAGGAGTACCCAATTTCTTTTGGTCAGAAATAGGGCTCAGAGTCTTTTCATCAAATCTTACCCAGGGGTAAGTCAGGATAGTTTGTAGAGTGGAAACAAACTTGCGAATCTTCGGTTTCTTCCAGGTTGGTTTCTTGTCAGTCACGGTGGCCCAATATTACCTAGTTGCTGGTAATATTTTTCGGTTCTTTTGTTTCTTGGGGCCTTTGGTTGCTATGAGGCGTTCGATGGTGTTTTCTCCTGGTTCGAATACTCTTGCGACTTTTCGTGGATTTTGAAGTGCGTTTCTTCTTCTTCTCTGAACCAAGCTCCTTGACTGAACGAATCGATCCCTCTCTCTTTCTTTCTCCGTCTCTCCGTGTGTCTGAATGAGCATATCTTCTGAAAAAGCAGGCCCCAATAACGTTTGAGGCCTTGCTTATCTGCCCGCCAAATCTTCTCTGGCCCATTGTCATTTTTGGCGGGATCGTTAACCTTAATAGTTTTGAATTCTTTAACGGGTTTTGAGCTGGTCCCATCTATCTTAATTGGTTTAAGTTGGTGTGAACTAGCTTCAGGATGGTCCATCGAAACCTAAATTGGTTTTAAATGACTGTTTTAATCTTTGGCCCGATTTGTCAGATTTGTCTTTTCCTGCTGGGGTCAGGGTCCCTTTTGTTGATCAGTGGCATGTACTGCATTATGCATACTCTTGATGGTTCTGTAATTTTTGGTGGGAACTGCTCTCCCGTGGGCCTATTGTCATTATGTAAAATGACTGGGACAGTCCAGAACGTTCCCAGACAGTTTGGCTTATGCCAATACCCAAACTGCTTGTTTTACAGAGGCTCATCCCAACCCCTTTGTCACAGCCTTGCACAGACCTGGACATGCCTTTTTAAAATAACCAAAATCCTGGGGTTTTGACTTTAAGCCCCTTTTTGGCCCAATATTCTGTAAACAGTCCAAAAATCTCTTCTTTGAGGTAATCTTCTTGGTTTGGGGGAATCTGCAGAATTTTGCGAACCTTACACCCTCAAGCTGATCCCCATTGCCTTTCCTCACCAGCACTCAGCTTCAGCAATCTCTTCCTCTACATCCAACTTGACACTGACATCCATGCACCCTTACCCATTCCCTCTCTCTCTATGCTCACATTCACATAACTATTCCACCATGCAGCCCTCACACTCCCTCTCACACTGATGCTTTGAACACAACTGACAACAGACAGGGAGGGCCCTTGGTCTTGCAACCTCACTCCATCTTTGTCTCCTTCTAAGTATCTATGCTATGCAATCTCTACATTCACTCTTTCATTCTCACTCAACCTCCACTTGTCTCCCTCATTGCAGGAAAAGAGAGCTCACAACAAAAGAGAGCGAGCCAGGACAGGAGGAGGGCCACCCTCTATAGCCCACCTGACCCCCTGGGAAGAGGCCATCCTGGAACTCATTGGTTTTGAGGATGATTCGCGCATGGGGGACGGACAGACGGGAGCAACACAGCAAGCTGGTGACAGAAAAGTATCCCATCTCTCTCTTTGATATTGCACGAGTCACTGATAATGATTGTCAAGCTGTGACAGATGGACTTATGAGCATCTGCAAAAAGCTAGGTGCATGTAGCCTTGGCATCACATCTGTAAATCTTTCCTTTACTCCCTCACAGGACGATCACAAACATCTGTCCCCCCTAGCCAGGAAGAAGAGGCTGAGCAGCCAGACTCCTCAGAGGAAGCTGCAACCTCTGAGGGCGCAGCGTCAGCAGAACTCTGTGCACCCAGCACCAGCACAGACACTCACACCTCGGTGGGACCTTCGGGACATAGAGTAGTCTTGTCACCTGGTGTATCAAAGCACACACGTGAGCATCAGCAGATTGTAGAGACAAGGACAGCAGTGGAGAGTCCTAGTCGGAGGGCACAGTACTCTGCCAGCTCGGCTCAGCAGCATGTCAACCCTCTGCCTCTGGATCCATCCATGAGATCAGCGGTGATGGAACTCCAGGCACAGATGCAGGAGTCTCTGGCAGGTTTTGTCTCTAGGGTCGGTGCGCATGTCGAGCGAATGGAGGAGTCGATAGCGAACATGAGTGGAGCCTTTGTGGAGTCATTGGCGCATGAACGCATCAACACGGAAAGGATGGCTACCTCCATGTTAAGGCTGGCTACCGTGCAGGAGAGGATGGTTACGTTAGAGGAGAGGAGGGCTACGGCCATGGAGGAGCTTAGTCAGCAGCACGGTGGCATAGTGGTTAGCACTGTTGCCTCACAGCGCCAGAGACCCGGGTTCGAATCTGGCCTCGGGTGACTGTCTGTGTGGAGTTTGCACATTCTCCCCGTGTTTGCGTGGGTTTTCTCCGGGTGCTCCGGTTTCCTCCCACAGTCCAAAGATGTGCGGATTAGGTTGATTGGCTATGATAAATTGACCCTTAGTGTTAGGGGGATTAAATACGTGGGGTAACGGGGATAGGGTGGGATATGTGTTGGTGTAGGGGTTACGGGGATCGGGTGGGATATGTGTCAGTGCAGGCTCGATGGGCCGAAATGGCCTCTATCTGCACTGTGGGGTTTCTGTGATTCTGTGATTCTGTGAATAGAATGACATCTCTTGAGGAGCGATGGGCATCTATTAAACAGAGAAACCAGACCTTCATAGAAGTCCTTCTGAGTAGGACTGCCATTGCAGTTACGGGTCCCCGTGGCCCCCATGATGTGCAGCAAGGTGCTCTCCAGCCACTTCCAGGCGCTGAGGGGGATCTGACCCATGAGAGGGAGGTTGGTGGCAGACCTTAAAGAAGTGGGGGCTCCTCTCCAAGCGCTCACACTTCCATGCCACTGCAGAGCCCTCGGTCAGAGCCCCACCGGAGTCCATACCCAAGTGAGATAGGCATCTCAACTCCTGCAAAGCCGCAGGAGCAGCAGACTGTTGACGAGCCCTCACAGGCTCACAACCCCAGAGGACGCCCGCCAAAGGTGTCGAGACAGGAGCAGCAGGAAAGTGAGCAAGGGGCCTCCACATCTGCTGAAGCCACAGGGAAAGCACTACGTAGGAGCACGCATAAGAGGAAAATTCTGCACAAGTAGTCACAAGGGTAGTCACTTGGGTGAAATGTTGTGTTTATTTTAAAAATGCCATCAGTTGGTTCTTGCACATAATAATTCTGTAAGAAGTCACACAACACCAGGTTATAGTCCAACAGTTTTACTTGAAATCACAAGCTTTCTGAGCGCTGCTCCTTCATCAGGTGAAGTGGAGAGATGCCAAACAAATCCTTGACAGTTGAGCTGGTTCACGGTTTCGGGGTTCGCTGGATGTGTTGGTTGGTGCCTGCTGTACCCCGGACATGGTAGAGGACTTCGACTGCGTGTCTGGTGATGTTCTGGATCGCTGACACTGTTGAGAACTTATGTGGAGAACTGGTGCTTCCAGAAAGAGAGACTGTGAACTGTTGCTTCCAGAGAGAGAGAATTCCTGTGTCAAACTCGAGAGCGAACTGTCGAGTTCGACACAGGAGTTCTCTCTCTCTGGAAGCAACAGTTCACAGTCTCTCTTTCTGGAAGCACCAGTTCTCCACAGAAGTTCTCAACAGTGTCAGCGATCCAGAACATCACCAGACACGCAGTCGAAGTCCTCTACCATGTCCGGGGTACAGCAGGCACCAACCAACACATCCTGCGAACCCCGAAACCGCGAACCAGCTCAACTGTCAAGGATTTGTTTGGTATCTCTCCACTTCACCTGACGAAGGAGCAGCGCTCCGAAAGCTTGTGATTTCAAATAAAACTGTTGGACTATAACCTGGTGTTGTGTGACTTCTTACATTTGTCCACCCCACCAACACCGGCATCTCCACACCATAAAAATTCTGATGGCAACTGTTGCAATTGTGGTGTGTGTCATTTTGCGAATGCGACTTTCACATTGAGGGCTTAGGATTACTTGCATTTGTCAGTATGCTGTTCAAATAGCTAGGAATCTGCAGGGCCTTGGCCATTGTCGATGCTCAGGTAAGAAGCTGCGAAGCAAAAGTGTTTGATTGACTAGGCTAAGCAAATCTGGCCAGGATGAGTGCGTTCCTTGCAACCCGAACAGCAATGTTCTCGCGTAATGCTGCCGCTGGTTGATGAGCCTCTGCAGGATCTTCGTTTTCTCCCTCCACCTCCTCCTCCTCCTCCTCTTCCTCCTCCTCTGAGGAGGAGGATATGCGAGGAGCCACTTGGTCCTCAGGAATCTGCAAGCCACGATGCTGTGCCATGTTGTGAAGTACACAGCAAACCACAACGATTCTGGAGACCCTGGCTGCTGAGTACTGTAGGGCTCCACCTGATCTATCCAGGCATCTGAAGCGCATCTTCAGCAAACCGATGGTTTGCTCGATAATGGATCTGGTGGAAATGTGTCTGGAGTTGTAGCGCTCCTAGGCTTCGTTGGCTGGCCTCCTCAATGGCGTCATTAGCCACGTCCTCAGGGGATAGCTCTTGTCTCCAAGTAGCCATCCGTTAAGTGGGTCTGGCGGACTTAATGGCAGAGGCACACTAGAATGGCGCAGTATGAAGGAGTCATGGCAACTGCCATGGTACATGGCACAGACATGCAAAATTTCCTTCTTGTGGTCACACACCAGCTGAACGTTGAGGGAGCGGAAGCCCTTGCGGTTGACAAAAATACCTGGATTGCGATGGGGTGCCCTAAGGGCTACATGTGTGCAGTCAACAATGCCCTGCACCCTTGGAAAGCCTGCCAGATGAGCTAATCCAACCGCTCGCACCGTGACACTTGCTCAATCCTTGGTGAAATGGATGTGAATGAGCGTGAGGGCAAAGAGGGCATCGGTTACCTGCGTGATGAAAGAGTGTGCGGCCGCCTGGGAGATGCCGCTGATGTCTGCTGCTGATTCCTGGAATGAGCCTGAAGCAAAAAAGTTGAGTGCGGTGGTGACTTTGATGGCCACTGGAAATGGTTGTCCACTGTAGGGGTGTTGTGGTTGGCACGTGCGCCCAGTCAGTTATGCCCTTGACTGTTTGTGAGCGGTTCGAATCGCTCCCATGCCCCTGGGTTCTAGACACCAGACTTAGGTACAGGCGGCGATACGGAAAAGACTCGAGTAGACAGGTGGTTTGGATGTAAGAAAACCAAGATTTTATTAAAAATAGAAATTAACACAATCTTATGAGAAGTTACAAGTATAAAATTACAGGCAAATACAAATAACTATACATATACAGGGAATGGGGAACACATGGCACATCGAAGGAAAACAAACTTCTTAACAATCCCCTTATCCTTATCCCACACCTTATACCTAACTAGATTAAGCTATGAGGGTCAGAATTCATGCTCACCAATGCAAAATAAAGCCAACTGTTAATGAGTGTGAGTTTTGAAGTCTGGTCTCTGGTCCTTCTAGGTACCCCGTCGCCACGTGGTCTTCAGGGACGCAGTGCTGGGTCTGCTACTGCGACACGCCTTCTTCCCTCCTCTGCCGTCGTCGTCTCGTCGTGATGGTTCTCCTCTTCGTCTCCTTTGGGCGGTCGTCTGCGGCAACGTTTTGCCTACAGGGCAGTTGGCAGTTTTAACTGCATAGATTTTCCTACCCAAGCTTAAGAACACCAGTCTATTCATCGTGGCGTGGCCACCTGCGTTTTCGCAGTGTTCAACGAGATGCCTGTCTTCCCAAGCGCCAGCTTATAACTAGGCGCTTGGTTTTCTTATTGATACATTTTTTGCTGCCCTGCTCTGCCCTTATCGAGTTGTTATCGTCTTCTTCGTCGCCACTCGTCTCATCTCGCCGGAATACTAAACCAGTCCTGGGCTACCTGCTCGACTTCGTCTCGCCCCTTTCTGCGGCCTGGGCGTCCTGGATGGCTATGGACTTGGGTCTCATTCCCCTCCCCTGCTGTTGGTATGGTGTAACTGGTTACTGAAAATCTGCTATGGGGAGAGAACCCGCCATGAGGCCAGGGCATGAGTACGAGTGGCAGCCCAAGAGGTCAGAGCCATGAGAGCAGGGCAAGAGCCAAGAAGAGTAGAGATTGATTGCTACCCGGGGTCTTAAGTTATATTCCTTACGAAAACCCTTATCTGTGCGCCAAATCAGGTTAGTTCATTGTTCCAATCTTGGTGGGTTAGTTTAAATAATTGTAGCAATCTAAACTTACTGTTTTGTAGATGGCCGTAGATCGCACCTAATGGCCTGATGTCTGAGCTGTATTGTTATTAATGCATTTTAATCAGCCTGTCCAGCCTTGATGGCTTCCTTAAGCTGTTTCCGATTATTGATGCAAACAACTTGATGGCCTCAAGTATAGGCCTAACTAGTTTTGGTCTGTCTACGAATTGGCTCAATGCATCTTCAAAATTCTGTCTGCTTTCCAAAATACAAAGTCCTTCTTCACAGAAACTGCATTTTAGGTTTCGATTTCCCCAAAACTGCTTGTGCCACAGAGTCCAAGCTTTTAAAATCTTGCAGGCTTTTGGTCACGAGGTGCGGATGCCATCTTTGGGTACCCTTATTTTTTTTTAAATGTCTATGCAGGGTCCCTTTTATTAATAATAACATTTGGGGAAATGTGGGAATTTTGTGAATCTTACACTCCCCCCTGTGATACTAAAACTTGCTTGAAGTATCATTCTTACAAGGTGAGCAAAATTTTTCTGACCCTCCATAGTCAACCTTCCCCTGTAATTACCTATCTAATACACCCACGACACATGCACTTCCCATTCCGTGAAAATGTAGTGTACATCAGCATACATAGCATAAATTAAAGACTTTTACACACATCCAAGCATGGAGGGGGTGCAACACCCCTGCACCACTTGGTACACATACATGTTTATTAAACGTGTCGCAAAAAAAAACAACAGAAAAACCTTTATTAAAAACAACAAACACAAGAAAAAAACAAACCATCAGTCTTTAATCAGAATACAAGGAAAAGGCTTAAACAGGCATATCTCCCTCCACCTTCACATAATGTTCCTTCCAGAACTTCTGGTTTTGGAATTCTAGCAATTGACCTCTTCCCTTACACTGAATGCAAACTAGATACAACACTATCCCTAACTGGTAAACCATGAGAATGTGGGAAGCCAGTCTGATCCACGAAGGGACCTCTATGTTATTGAAGATGTCCCACCAGGGTGGAATTACAATATCCAATATCTTAGTCCCTACCTCTACTGTTTTCTGCTCTAGAGTGTAAAAATGTTTCTGCGACACTATAATGGCTTTGAGTATTTTGGTAAGGTGTTCAGGGAGAGGGGGAATTTTGTAGCCAAAAATGCACTACGTACTTTTGCAAATTCGTAAAATTCTCCTTGACAGTGAGGTGAACAGTGGAGGGTTCAGGATTGGGGACAATTCACTCCTGGGCCACTTGAACTTCTGCCTCGGGTTTAAAACAGAAAATGCTGTCACTAACCAGACACCAGCTATGCTGTCCATGCTGGTAGTGGGACGCGCCAGTGGTGAAACAATATGTCCCACCTCCAATATATGCTACCTGCGGGGGAACATGGCCTTGTGCCATTGCCTCCATGGTACAATTTATAGGCTTCACGCCAAAAGCTCTGAACCCACACTGTGGTTTTGAATAGGCATTCAAGTGCTGGGGACACAGGATTATGTGTGCTCCCCGGCTCCAGCACCCTGAGAGGTCAGTACCTGTCATAGCGTGCTCCCACTTTATGATGTAAGGCGGGACCGCTGTGAAACGAATGTGTGCACCCCCTTGAACAACTCCAATGTTCTCTACCCTGTATATCGGCGCGGGTCGGGCCATCCTACCCATGACCGGAATCCTAACTACTACTCCTATGATTGTGTGGTTGGACTGCCCACAATCCATGGGGACTGGGTAGGCCTCGTAAGCTAGCCGGAGTTGGCACGGGCTTAATGGATTCTCAAACGGGTGGAGGGCTGCGAATTGCTTGTTGCTAATCCAGGAGGGGACTAAACCCTGCTTTAAATCCTCCAGATTACTGCGGCCCTCACACAGTAACCATGCCCCATATAGCACGCACACCTCATTCTGCGCAGCCTGGTCAGAAGCATTTCTGTCCTCCCTTATGAGAGCATTCACCGTCTTTGCGTGCTTTTCCAACTCCGCTATGACTTCTTTTAAATGGACCATCATGGCCTGGTCCTCATGCAACTCCGAGCCCACTACCTTGTTCTCATCCAGTAATATCTTCTTTAACTGTGTTTTTAAACCGTTTATCTGGGTCTGCAGCTCTATGTCATCTAATCTGTTGATGACAGAGGACCCAGTATTAAACGCAATAAAAACATCATTCCATAGTCCCCTTCTTTGCCTCCCTGCATTACCCAAAAACTCTCGGTGTGTGGTGTATAGTTCGGTTTTGTCCACATGGGTGTAATCAAACTCATAAAACTTCTTGAACATGTCCTTTAATAGGGCCTCATATAGCTGCTCTGTTTCTTTGGGACACCACTCCAGAAAATGTACCTCGTGAGATTTAAAATCATGGAGGCTACCGCATAGTGTACCCCCTGGTACAGCATCTGATCGGTGGGGACTAGTACCAACCCATTCCCTGGTCCCTTGGTGGTGGTGGGGCAACCTTCCCTGGATAACCTCGCCACCTGTGCCGTGGGCAGGGGCTTACGAGGGTGGGTTACAAGCTCAGTGGCATTGACTGGGATCGGGGAGAATGGGACTGCGCACAACTTCCGGCTCGCATCCCACGTCATCCCCTTCCCGGTGTCGTGCCACTGCCGGTGGAAAACGATGGATATGCCTGCGGGGCAGACCTCCTCTAAGCCCTTCATACAGATATAAATCCCCTGGTCCGGTTCCCACCACTTGTCCCAACACACACTTAATCCTCCATGAGTCCCTGTAATCGTCCGGTGGGTGTTGTTCCCCAACCGTTCTCACTCGACTTCGGGGTTCCTCATATCTTTGCTAACCTTTCTGAGCCACCACCACCTATCCAGAGGAATGTGTCCTTTACACGTTAAACATATACGCTTTCCAACGGTGACGCTGACCCTCGTGGTAACGACCTGTACCCTGGGGCACAAGAGGGAGGTCTCCCCATTCGTGAATCCGGTTTGGCTGGAGTACTGAGACGAATTGGACCCCAGCCATCCTGGACACATTCCCTCATGCACGTAGACGGCGGTCTCCTCCGCCTCCCGTTCGCCACTTCTGTCGGTCGCGATAGGCGCCCTATCTCCCGAGCACCCGTAGATGTGGGAATCTTGCACATCGCCTCGTCTTCCAACGCTCATCCCAATCAGGGCGAATAGGATCACGATCCCCTTCATCCTGAAAGCCTTTCTGCAAAAAGATACAAAAACATGCAGCCAGGTCCCCAAGAGATTCTCTGGTGAAGCATGGCCGGGTCCCGTGACCTCGATCCAAATATATACACGCTTAGCAGGTTACTTACTTAAAACTACCCATCACCTTATTTAACTTAAACTAAAACACCCAAACTTAAGCTAAAATACTTAAACTGCTAAATACCTAACTTAACAATAACCAAAACTTAAACTACCTAAACTATGTACATCCACCACCCGTCTCCGGGCGGCCAGGCTAATCCCTGGTTGGACTGCGGCTCACCGCTACCTCCGGCGTGGCTGCACCGTCCTGCACTGTTGGTCCCTCGCAGCCCGTGGCTGCTGGCTGAGGACCTCTGTCCTTGGACCTCTCCCTGGCTTGAGGGGCGGCCCTTGGTAACTGGAGAGCTGGTGACCATGGCTTTTTCGGCTGGGGCGTCCGTGGGGACCTTCTAGGGACTTTGGCAGGTGGGGCTTTCTTAGCTGATGGGCATTTAACCCGAACCGCTGCTCCCTCAGGCTCGACCTCTCCCGAACCCGGGCCAGGGGCAGGTAACTCTTCGCAGCCTGCTGCTGAGAGAAGAGAAACTCCGCCCCCAGGTCCCATGGCTGGGTCCGAGGTGGGGATTTCGAACTCAGGTCCCTCCCTCTCTACGCCTGGGTTAGGGGGGGGGTTTCGCCCTCAGGTCCCTCCTCCTCGTCTGGATCCCAGAAGAGTGGGGGAGTGTCCCAATCGATGGGCGGAATGGCCCCTCCCTTCAAGCAAGCCACAGCACCTGCCTGTGCAGTCTGTGAACTCGCTCCTGCTGCAGGCTGAGGATCTTTATCCTCAGACCTTTCCCCAACTGGTTGTTTTCCCCTTTCAGGTGTAAACAGCTTACACTGGTTGATATGGGACCATTTTGTACGCCGGGGCATCTGAACGGCGTATACTATGGGGCTGGCTTTATCTACAATGCTGTAGGGCCCCATGTATAATGGTTCCAAACTTCCTACTCGGGCATAGTTTCCCACCATGACCTGATCTCATATCTCCCACTCGTGGAGCTTTCTCGGTTTGAGCAGCAATCGGTTAATCCGATGCTGCCTTCCCATGTTCCCAGCCGTCTGCTCATGGACCTCTTTCAGGTGCTCAAAAAGGTTTCGGGCAAACCTGTCCCAGTTTACCTCCCTGAGCTAACCCTCCGTGAGCACCGGAGCTAGTACATGGGTGGGGGTCCGCATAACCCTGCCGGTCATTAGCTCGTACGGGGAGTACCCCGTGCTTTTAGACTGGCTGGCCCGGATCCCCATCAAAACCAATGGTAGGACCTCGGCCCATTTACGGGGCGAGTCTACCATGTCCTTCCTCAACCTTTCCTTTTGGGTCCGGTTCATGCGTTCCACAATCCCGGATGACTGGGTGTTGTGGGCCACATGCCATTTCCCCTCGATGCCGAACAGCATAAGGGTGATCTGCATCACCTGTCCGATGAAGTGACTCCCTTGGTCGGACTCCACATACTGTGGTAGTCCCCACCTCGAGAACACTTCCCGGACCAGGATCCTGGCAGTACCCAGAGCTGTGGCTGTTCTGCAGGGAAAGGCCTCAACCCATTTGGTAAACACGTTCACCAGGACTAGGCAGTACTTATACCCTCCCTGGGCGGTGGGCAGGGGCCCGATGTAGTCGACTTGTATCGACTGCCATGGTCCCTCTATCCTCCTGATGTGTCCCATAGGTTCCTTCCTTTTGTGGGGGTCGGGGTTATTGACAGCGCACAAAAGACAGCCTGCACAGAACTCGCGGACATCGTCCCTGAGTCCCGGCCACCATCCCGCCTGTTCCACCTGTTGCCAGGTGGTCTCAGGCCCGGGGTGTCCTGATCCTGGACCCTCATGGGCCAGTTGAAGGAATTCCCCCCAGAACAGCATACTCTCTTTAACGGAGAGGGTCGCTGTGCCGTACGGACCCTCTACTCCCTTTCCCTCAGCTACTGCACCGAGGACTGCTTTGAGGACGGGGTCTTGGGCTTGGACCGTCTGAATGTCCGGGGCTAACACTACCCCTGCACTCCCTTGGGTCCCGTCCCTACCTCTGACCACTGCCATGGGACTGGACCAAAATAGGTCCCAGAAAGTGCCTGTGCGGGCACCCTCCTTGGTGAGCAAGTCAGCCTGCTGGTTGCCTTGGCCGCAGGGTTCTGTGGAGGAATGGGCCTTCACCTTGTGGATGAAAACCTTCCCTTCCTCCCCCACTGCTGCCAGGGTCTTATCCAGCAGGGGTTTTACTGTGAGTGGTCTCCCATCGGCGGAGGTGTATCCGCGGCGGGACCAGATGGCAAGGTACACCGTACACGAATTGCACGTGAACATGCTGTCCGAGCAAATCGTGTAGGGGGTAGGGAAGATTTCGGGGTGTGTAACGACGTACACTACCGCGGACAGTTCAGCCTGCTGGGCACTCATGCTGCTGGGGAGCTTAATTGCCAGGGCAATGTTTGCTGCTGGGTCATGAACTCCACACCCCATGAGACGCTCGCCAGCAGATACCGTGCTGGAACCGTCTACATAGATCTCGCGGCCTGTGGAATGTATCCCGGCCCGTAAACTTATGTTTACTTCCCAAACCCCTTCAATGGAACACCGGTGGGCTTTTCCAGGTTATACCAGGTTGGCTGCGAGTTTTGGCTCATAGAGACCCTTCACCTTCAGATCCATCTGTGAGAGGAGCAAGGTCCAGCGGGCAATGCTGGCACAGCTCACTGTTCCATCCTTGATCCTCCCGTCCAGAAGCATCTGGGTGGGTCTGTGATGGGTGAGGAGGGTGATGGGAGAGGTGCCTGTGAAGATCAATGATCTTTTCACAGCCCAATGTGTGGCCAAAAGGTGCCGCTCCTCTCCACATCCGTGAGTATCCTGGAGGAGTAGACCACCGGCCGCAGCCGGCCGTGCCGCTCTTGGAGCAGCACAGCACTCAGGCTGTCCCCGCTGGCTGCCAGCTCCAGGAAAAACTCTTTCCCCCCATCTATAGCCACTAGAGCTGGTGCGGTCTGCAAGTCTTTCTTGAGCCTGACAAATGCTGCCTGGCAACACTCGTCCCAAAGCCACTCCACTCCCTTGTGTAGTTGTTGGAGCAGAGGGGCTGCGGTGGCTGCATAGTCCTCAATAAAGTCTCTACAGTACCTGGTCAGCCCTAGAAATGACCTCACACCCGTTACTGTGTTAGGGACCGGTAGTTCTTGTACCGCCTCCCTCCTAGCCTTATCTATGGCCCTTTCTCCAGCGCGCACGGTCAGGCCGAGGAAATTCAACTCCTGCTGGCCGATCTGTGCTTTCTTGTGGTTTACTTTGAAACCCTTCTGCCCTAGCAGCTCCAGCATTTTGGCCAATAGCGGGTCATGCTCCTCTTTCGATTCAGTGAACAGGAGCAAGTCATCGACATATTGGACCAACTGTCAGGGCTGGCTAAAATCCTTCAAACTGTTGGCCATGCATTGATGGAAAATGCTTGGGCTCTTGTGGAAGCCCTGAGGCAAGAAGTTCCATGTGTACTGTTGCCCTTTAAATGTAAAGGCAAACTTGTACTGATCCTCCCTCCTTACAGGAATGGACCAAAACCCATTGGAAATATCCAGTACCGTGAAAGTGGTCGCGGATGCTGGAATGCTTCCTATCAGGTCGACAACTGCTGCTACTGTGGGTGCACAGGCTGGGATGTTACTGTTGAGCACTTGATAGTCCACCGTGGCCCTCCAGGAATTGTCCGGCTTTCTGACCGGCCATAATGGAGAATTCACGTGGGTGGCTATCGGCCTCAGAACTCCCTGCTGTACTAAAGAGGACATGGCTGCTTCCATGTCTGGCTCTGCTTCCCTGGGGAAGTTATACTGTTTCTGTGGTCGGGCCATGGGGTCCCCGTCTACGCTGACCTCAAACCCTGTGACCCTCCCGCAGTCGTGTTTGTGGGTGGCAAATGTGGCCAGGTGGGCCTGCACAAATGCCTGGAACTCCTGTGGGGTGTTGCTGACCATGACCCCGAGGTTATAATCCTCTTTGAGCTTCATGGTGCAGAGTGTCCTCTTCCCTCCCTTTCCTGGGATTACTACTACCTCTCCATTCTTTACTTTCCCCGCCCCCCATAAGCAATGATTACTCAAATCCACTAGGATTCCATGGCCTGCGATAAAGTCGGCCCCCAGGACCCCTCTTCCACCCTCCACTTCCCATTTCATCAGGACACAGGTCCACTTGGAGCGGAGCGGTCCTAACCGAATGGCAAGCGGGATGGAAAACGAGCAAGCCTGTTCTTTACCTGTGAACCCCGACAGACTATATGGGACCCCGTTAGAGAGAGGTGAGGTGGTGGGGTTAGCTGAGTAGACCACGGTGCATGATGCCCCCATGTCCAACAGATAGGTCCCAGTCACCTTTTCTACCTCCATCGCCAAGAGGGGTCTTTTCCATTCATCATACCGGAGAGAACACAGGTAAACAGGCTCTAGTCACGGCTGTGGGTTGGATGGGGCGGATGGGGTGAGAGCACCGGTGGCGGCTGCTACTCTCCCCTGGCCAGTCAATAAGGACCTCATGGTGTCCAAAAGTGACTCGCCCTCTGTAGAAGGAATCCCTGCCCCCGCCTTTTGGGCTGGGGCTGTGGAATTCTTTCCCTTGTTATCTTTCCAAGGGTTTTGCACTCCTTCCGCCAGTGACCATCCTTCCCACACCCGTAACAATTGGTCTTTGTGTTGGGGGGGTTACTCCCTTCCTGGTGCCACTCTTTCCTACCCGGTCCGGGTTTTACCTCATGCACCTTACCCTTGGGTGGGTGTGCATCGGCTCCCCTACCGTTTTTATAGGCCAGAGTGAGCTGCCTAATCACCGTGAGTTCGGTGGTCTGGGGATTTTTTGGGTCGAACCAGGCTTCTGCCTAGGCCCGGACCTGCAGCAAACTGTTCGCCACCAGGCAACGGAGCCAATGGGTCAGGAGGTCCCTGTTCAGGAACACTCGGTCAGGTGTCCCCGGACAGGCCCTCTGGTACACTGGCCACAGCTGGTCCGCAAAAGCCTGCGAGGTTTCCCCTGGGAGCTGGATCGTCTTCTCCACACGGGAGAAAGGACTTCCTTCATTCATCCCCATGGCCTCTAGAACTGTGTCTCTAAGCTCCTTGTACCCACTCTGCCCCCTTTTACACTCGTCAGAGAGGGATTGGACGAAACTACTCTCCAGGGAGAATAACAGCATCTTGGCCTTCTCAGCGTCATCGCAGTCATTGACGCTGGCTGCCTGCTCTACTTCCCTGAAGTGGATTGAGGGGTCTCTGTTTTCGGAGAGGCTCGGGATATGGTTGACCATAGCCCTAGGCTGTTGGGTGTTAAAGGGTAATATGAACTGGTTTTGGAGGGGTCCCTCATCGTCGCCATTGACGGGTGGGCCGAACCTCCGATGCCGTGCTGGGCACATCGGTCCCGGCTCCGACCTCTCTGACGGGGGTTGCTCCACCTCTGCCTCCACCTCTGGCTCCACCCACCCTTGCTGCCAAACCTCACTGAAACTTGACGCTACAGGTGGTGGCCGTGAGATCTCCTCTCTCTCAACTGGGTCGTCCCTAGGCACTACCAGTGATGTTGGAACTGTCCTCCCCTCATTCCCCATAAAATCTACCTGACCTGCATTTGGGCTTATGAGGCATACAATGCCTTTTGCCTTCCGGAGGGCCCGGCTCAGATTTTCTATCCTCTCTTTACAGGGGTCGTGATCTGCCTCATCAAACCCCTGTTCACTCGCTAGCTTTTACGCTGACTTTACCTCCTGTACTTTCTCTTCCTGTTCCCTAATCTGCCTTGCCAAGCGGGCGTTTTTCTCCCGCAACCTTAACTCATTTCCCTTGGCCTCAGTGACTTGGCACTGTAGGTATTCCAACTGGGCCTTGTGTTCTCCCACTAAATACACTCTCTCCTGATTCAAGGCCTGCAAAGCTACTAATAACTTCTCCCCTGCAAGAGCCTTATCCTGGATCTCCAGGGCTGACTCCCTTAACTTGGCTGCCTGTGCTGCAACGAGCCTGTCCAAAAGCTGGACCTGCTTTTTAAAACACCTCAGCCAAACTGCCTTCTCTAAGGACTTTTTGTGTTCCTTTCCCTCTGTCCACTTAGCTGCTGCATCTACCGGACGCCCAGCCTTTAACAGAGTGGTGATCCACTTGGTGATATTCACCTTGCTAAACACCTAATCAGAAATCCTTTCCTCCATCATGGTTTGCTCATCCGAAACATTGTCTACTGTATCGCAACCCTGTTGCCAGTGTCCTGCCGCGGTCGCCATTTCTGTAGGGGGTGGTGTGGTTGGCACGTGCGCCTAGTCATTTATGCCCCTGACTGTTTGTGAGTGGTTCGAATCGCTCCCACGCCCCTGGGTTCTAGACACCAGACTTAGGTACAGGCGGCGATACGGAAAAGACTCAAGTAGACAGGTGGTTTGGATTTAAGAAAACCAAGACTTTATTAAAAATAGAAATTAACACAATCTTATGAGAAGTTACGAGTATAAAATTACAGGCAACTACTAATAACTATACTTATACAGGGAATGGGGAACACACGGCACATCGAGGGAAAACAAACTTCTTAACAATCCCCTTATCCTTATCCCACCCCTTATAACTAACTAGATTAAGCTATGAGGGGCCAGAATTCATGCTCACCAATCCAAAATAAAGCCAACTGTTAACGAGTGTGAGTTTTGCAGTCTGGTCTCTGGTCCTTCTAGGTACCCCATCACCACGTGGTCTTCAGGGGTGCGGTGATGTGCCTGCTACTGCGACACACCTTCTCCCCTCCGCTGCCGTCGTTGTCTCGTCGCGATGGGTTCTCCTCTTCTTCTCCCTCGGGTGGTCGGTGGTGGCACCGCTGTGCCTACAGGGCAGTTGGCAGTTTTAACTGCCTAGATTTTCCCACCCAAGCTTAAGAACACCAGTCTATTCATTGTGGCGCGGCCACCTGTGTTTTCACAGTGTTCAACGAGATGCCTGCCTTCCCAAGCGCCAGTTTATAACTAGGCGCTTGGTTTTCTTATTGATATGTTTTTCGCTGCCCTGCTCTGCCCTTATCGAGTTATTATCGTCTTCTTCGTCTTCACTCGTCTCATCTCGCCGGACTACTATACAAGTCCTGGGCTACCTGCTCGACTCCGTCTCGCCCCTTTCTGCGGCCTGGGTGTCCTGGAAGGCTATGGACTTGGGTCTCGTTCCCCTCCCCTGCTGTTGGTATGGTGTAACTGGTTACTGAAAATCTGCTTCGGGAAGAGAACCCGCCACGAGGCCAGGGCACGAATATGAGTGGCAGCCCAAGAGGCCGGAGACACGAGAGCAGAGCAAGAGCCAAGCAGAGCAGAGAGCGATTGCTACCCGGGGTCTTCAGTTATACTCCTTACGAAAACCCTTATCTGCGCGCCAAATCAGTTTAGTTCATTGTTCCAATCTTGGCGGGCTAGTTTAAATAATTGTCGCAATCTAAACTAACTGTTTTTTAGATGGCCGTTGATCACACCTTATGGCATGATGTCTGAGCTGTATTGTTATTAATGCATTCTAATCAGCCTGTCCAGCCTTGATGGCCTTCTTAAGCTGTTTCCGATTATAGATGCAAGCAACTTGATGGCCTCAAGTATAGGCCTAACTGGTTTTCATCTGCTACGAATTGGCTCAATGCATATTCAAAGTCCTGTCTGCTTTCCAAAATTCAAAGTCCTTCTTCACAGAAACTGCATTATAGGTTTCGATTTCCCCAATAGCTGCTTGTGCCACAAAGTCCAAGCTTTCAAAATCTTGCAGGATTTTGGTCACGAGGTGAGGACGCCATCTTTGGGTCCCTTATTTTTTTTAAATGTCCATGCAGGGTCCCTTTTATTAATAATAACCTTTGGGGAAATGTGGAAATTTTGCAAATCTTATACCAACTGGTCCCCTGGGCAGCAGGCCTTGCTGTTGCATTGTGCAGATGTCAGTCACTACCTGTCGCGAAAGTCAGAGCCGCCTTTAGTACTGCTGCTCAGACATGTTGAGGTAGCTGACCCTGTGTCTGTAGACCCTGTTTGGGGGGTATCTCCAGCGACGACGGGCTTCCAGGCGCTGGCCCCTTCTGGCCTATGCAGCTTCAGGTGGGTGAGCAGCAGCCTGGTGCTCCTGCTGCTGCTGCTGTTGCTGGTGCTGCTGTTGTTCCTGGTTCTGCTGGTGCCGTGGCTGGTGCTTGAGCTCCTCTAATGCCCAGATGGGAAGGAAATAAATGGCTTCCATGCTTCTGGTATATTCCCCTGTTGAGGACGCACTGAGTGAAGGTGGAGATAGGGGTTTCCCAGGAAGTCACAATGGAGATGGGTGTGAGGCACCAACCTTCCACAGGTGTGGTTAAGCCTTCTAAAAGTTGCCCAGACCTGAGACCATGAAGTCCTGCCACCTGCAAATCATGGCTGATCAAATCTCAACTTTAATGGTTGACCTGCAGTTGAACGTCACCAATGCAATAGTGCTTCCGCCAGGTTTCATATTCGTGATTCCCACCAGGCGTGTTTTACGTGGGAAAAGGGTTAAAGTTGCAAGGGCCTGTTAAAATAGGATTATAGAGGCCATTTAGTGGTAATTAAGGGCCTTAAAGACCAGTCCTGCCTGTTGGATGCGGGACGGAGTCGGGACCATCAGACACGCCGGAGTTAACATTGCTCAGAGTCGGGAACCAGGCGGGGCCGCCTGCCATTTTTTACGATTTTAACATCCCGCCCGCCTAAAAGCCCGCCTCACGGCCCAATGCAAATCGAGACCATAGAGCACAAAAGCAAGGAAGTTATGATGAACCTTTATAAAACACTGGTTTGGCCTCAACTGGAGTATTGTGTCCAATTCTGGGCATCGCACTTTTGGAAGGCCTTAGAGAGGGTACAGTAAAGATTTACAAGAATGATTCCAAGGATGAGGGACTTCAGTTACGTGGATAGACTGGAGAAGCTGGGGTTGTTCTCCTTAGAGCAGAGAAGGTTGAGAGGAGATTTGATAGAGGTGTTCAAAATCATGAGGGATCTAGACAGAGTAGATAGAGAGAAGCTGTTCCCATTGGCGGAAGGGTCGAGAACCAGAGGACACCGATTTAAGGTGATTGGCAGAAGAACCAAAGGCGACATGAGGAAAAACCTTTTTACGCAATGAATGGTTAGGATCTGGAATGCACTGCCTGAAAGGGTGGTGGAGGCAGATTCAATTGTGGCTTTCAAAAGGGAATTGGATAAGTACCTGAAGGAAAAGAATGCAGGGCTACGGGGAAAGGGCGGGGGAGTGGGACTAGCTGAGGTGTTCTTGCTGAGAGCCGGCATGGGCTTGATGGGCCAAATGGCCTCCTTCTGTGCTGTAACCATTCTATGACTCTATGATTGTAAGGGTTATTCACCTACTGTTTAGTGCACATGTACACACTGACTGTTAATTCCACGATCAACTCTGGCAATGAGTTAAATGCTCTTGCAAACGGCATAGGTGTTTCTGTGGAGACATCCCCTGAGTCATCGTCAGTGTCCTCATCTAACCTGACTTATGAATGAGCCTCTTCTTCTACCCCTTTCATGATTAAATCTCTTTGGATGACATCGCTGTGCAGAATGCAGTATACACCAATGTTCTTGTAGACTCTAGCAGGGCTATACTGCAAGTCGCCCTCTAATCTTCCCAGGCATCTAAAGCACTGCTTCATGATGCCAATAGTGTGCTCTATTATCACTCTGGTGGAACTAAACTTCTCATTATATCTGTGTTCGGCTTCTGTTCATGATTATTTATGGGCAGGCTATGTGCACAAGGTTCCCTCAATAAGAATGGTATTTCATGCCCAACCTCATTTAAATGCAATTATCATCAAATTGCTAAGTACAATGATTGCCTCACACATTCTGTGCAAGAGCCGTTTATGCTGGCCAAAAGGTTTGCTAGGAAACATATCCCAAGGCACTTCACAGAAGTGTAATCAGACAAAAATGGACGCCAAGCCGAAGAAGAAAATATTAAGGGGTGATCAAAAGCTTGGCCAAAGAGTGAAAGGATTCTCACATTTCATGTCTCCCCCGAAGATTTACTTTTGGTTTAGT
This sequence comes from Somniosus microcephalus, assembly GCF_052327205.1. Classification (NCBI taxonomy): domain Eukaryota; kingdom Metazoa; phylum Chordata; class Chondrichthyes; order Squaliformes; family Somniosidae; genus Somniosus; species Somniosus microcephalus. The sequence goes on from NC_140997.1 coordinate 152,082,336, forward strand.
AAAGAAACCCTGATTGGACTGAGTTTAAAATCCAGGGCTCAACAAGATGGCTGCGGTCAGCCTCATGGCCAAGGCCTGTAAGTTTCAGTTTGGACTCACAAACTTGGATTCCGATGACTGTGAGAAGGAACTTTCCAGAAACTCGAATGCAGACAGACCTTCTGCATTTATGCATGAGAAGCAAACCCAGTGGCATTCGGGCCTCTGATTAAAACCCATCAAGGTTGTTTGCACAAGCAATCAAGAGCAGGCAAGGCCTCTTCAAAATGTAAGGGAACAAACTTAGCTGCATTTCTGACCTTCGTTAGAGAACATCGACACTGTTTACAAAATGATCAACGGGGCATTCGGACTGGAATGGCCCCATCACAAAACCAGTTGGACAAAGGGGAACACTGATGAGACATTTAAAACTGATTAACCGGCCATCCAGGTCGATGGGCCCAGATCGGTACCCTTTGTATGAGTTTTAACACGTCCAGATCAGACAAAAGAAACGAGCTGATCTGGTGGGAGAGAAGGGCCACCGCTATAACTAGTCGCTTGGGAAGCCATCTCTCTCTCTCCAACTCCCGCCTTGGCTCTGGTGCCCTGCCTTACCATCAACCCAGCAAGAGGACCATCCATGAAGAGCCCGTCCAGGGAAGTAGAATACCCGCAGTTACGTTTAAATTACTGGGGTATCTCTGCTTTGGGTGGTGAAAACCTAAGACATCGGCAGGCAACAGGGCATGGAGCAGGTGTTTCAACATCCTAGACTGGTGAGCATCAATTTTCTAGCCCATCACAAGATAACCTAGAAAGGTGTAAAGCGTGGGAGTTAAGTGGAATTGCTAAAGTGTCATTTTAGTCATTTTCCCTCGATGTGTCCGTTTCTCCTCCCCCGTTAAGTGTAATTGTGCTGCATCCATAGTGATTTTCTCTGTATAGTAATTGTTCTCTCTTTTAATAAACATTGGTTTACTTTGCACTGAACCACTGGTCTCGTTTGTCTATATCGCTACTTGTAAATAAGTCCGGTGGTCAGAACCAAAGGGGAAGCGATTTGAACCGCACGGGGCTGTAGCAGCTCAGACACACAACTGACTGACCAGACACAAACCCCAAACCAAAACCCCCTACAGAAATGGCGACCGTGACAGGACCATCGGCGACAGTATGCGATATAACAGACAGTGGTGCAGAGGGAGAAACCGCAATGGAAGAGAGGTTGTACACTTATATGTGTAGAAATGTCAATATCGCCAAGAAATGGGTGGGCGCTATTTTAAAGGCCGAGCATCCCATAGACGCCGCCGCCCGGTGGATGGCAAGTAATCAGCATAAGAGGGCAGTTCAAAAGGCAGTCTGGTTAATGTGTTATAAGAAACAAGTCCTCGTGCTGGACAGTGTTGTAGCAGCACAGGCTGCCAAGCTCAAGAAATTGGCCCTAGAAATGCAGGATAAGGTATTAGCGGAAGAGAAAATGCTAGTGGCACTTCAGGTGTTAAGCCAAGAGAGAGAGCGCAGATGGCAAGGGAACAACAGGCAAAGATAGAGCGCCTGGAGGCCCGGGCCGACGAAGTGCAACGGGAACATCAGGCAAGGGTAGAGCGTCTGGAATACCAGACCGCTGAAATTAAAGCCAGCGCTAGGCGCAAGATGGAGCACTTAGAATACCAAGTCAGAGAGGCGAGGGGCAGCGAGATAAAGCTGCAGGACATGATTTGCGACCTCACCCAAGAATTTAAAGAGCAGGAGGAGAAATTAAGGGAAGTAAAGGCAGCATACAAGCTAGACTGCAACCGGGGGTTTGAGGAGGCAGATCGCAGGCCCTGTAGGGAGGAGTTAGAAAGCTTGGGCATGGCCTTATTGAGGGCAAAGGGCATGGTATGCCTCATCAGCCTGAAGGCGGGCCAGTCGGACTCTACCGGCAACCAAAACAGAACCGTCCCACAGGCAGCACCCAAAACAAAGTTGGCTAGGGAATCAGAGGTCCCACGGCCGCCACCCATAGCTCCGAGCTTTCAGGAGTCCTGGCAGCAAGGGGAGGTGGAGGATGAGGTGGGAGGGGAAGCACAGCAGGCCCTGTTAGATAGGCTGGGACCAGGACCGGTGTACCCCCTCCGACAACGGAGGTACGGCCCGCCCGTTGATGACGAGGATCCAGGGGCCATCCAAAATCAGTTTGTGGTGCTGCGTGGCACCCAACAGCTCAGGGCCATGGTTAGTCACATCCCCAAGCTCACCGAAAATGGAGACCCCTCTCTGCACTTCAGGGAGATAGAACAGGCAGCATGCGTCAATGACTGCAATGACGCAGAGCAAGCTAAGATGCTGCTGTTTTCTCTGGGGAGTGATCTCCTCCAGACCCTATCTGATGAATGTAAGAAGGGGCAGAAAGATTATGAGGATTTGAGGAATGAGATATTGGAGGCCATGGGACTCAATGACGGTAGTCCGTTCGCCCGGGTGGAAAGAACGGTACAGCTCCCAGGGGAGTCCCCGCAGGCGTTCGCAGACAGGCTGTGGCCAGTCTACCAGAGTGCATGCCCAGGAGTGCCAGCACGGACATTACTGAACCAAGTCCAATTGACCCACTGGCTTCGTTGCCTAATGACAAAATGCCTGCCCCGAATCCGAGCCCAGGCTGCGGCCTGGTTTGAGCCCAAAAGCCCCCAGACCACTGAGGAAACGGTGATCCGCCAGCTCACGATAGCAGTTAAAAATATAAGGGGTATCGAGATGCCCCAACACAAGGGGAAAGTCCATGAGGTTAAACCTGGGGGCCAGAATAAGAAAGAGTGGCTCCAGGAGGGGAACCGTCCCTCCCCGACTAAGTTAAACTGTTACGGGTGCGGGAAGGACGGCCACTGGTGAAAGTATTGTAAGAATCCCTGGAAGGAGAATAAGGGGAAGAATTCCATCAACCCCAGCCCAAAAGGCAGAGCCAGGTATCCCTCCCACTGTGATCGAGCCACTCTTGGAGTCAATACGATCTCTCCTCCTGACCAGCCAGGGGAAAATAGCAGCCACCACCGGTGTGGTGGTTCCCTCGGCCCCCTTTGATGCCCACAGTGACTGGAGCCCGCGCAGCCTGTCTACCTGTGTGCTCTCCGGTATGACAGATGGAAGAGACCGCTCGTGCAGATGGAGGTAGAGAAGGTTAAAGGAACTTATCTGCTGGATACGGGAGCATCATGCGCCGTGATACACGCAGCTAACCCCACCACCTCACCTCTGTCTAGCGGGGTCCCATATGTTCTATCGGGGTTCACCGGTAAGGAACAGGCGGGAGCATTCTCCAAGCCGCTCTCAATCCGTCTGGGCACGCTCCGTGCCAAATGGACGTGCATTCTGGCGAAGTGGAAAGCGGAGGGAGGAAAGGGGATCCTAGGAGCTGACTTCATCGTGGGCCACGGGATCCTCGTGGATCTCCGCAATCATTGCCTTTGGGGAGCAAATACGGGTAAAGAGAGAGGTGTAGTTGTCATCCCGAGCAAGGAAGGGAAGGGGACCCTGTGTACTGTGAAGCCGAAAGAATGTTATAACCTCGGGCTCATGGTCGACGGTGTCCCGGGGGAATTTCGGGCATTCGTGCAGGCTAACCTAGCTGCGTTTGCCACGCACCAACATGACTGCGGGAGGGTCACCGGGTTTGAGGTCAGAGTAGACGGGGACCACATGGCCCGGCCCCAGAAGCAATATAACTTCTCCAGAGAAGCAGAGCCCGACATGGAGGCAGCCATGTCCTCTTTAGTACAGCAGGGAGTGTTGAGGCCCATAGCCACCCATGTTAACTCTCCGCTTTGGCCGGTCAGAAAACTGGACAATTCATGGAGAGCCATGGTGGACTATCGGGTGCTCAACGGCAATATCCCCACATGCGCCCCCACAATGGCAGCAGTGGCCGACCTCATCGGGAATATTCCAGCATCCGCGACCACGTTCACGGTGCTGGATATTTCAAATGGGTTTTGGTCCCTCCCATTGAGGAGGGAGGACCAATATAAGTTTGCTTTTACTTTTAAGGGGCAACAGTATATTTGGAACTGCTTGCCACAAGGCTTCCATAACAGCCCCAGCATCTTCCACCAGTGTATGGCGGATACCTTAAAGGAATTTAGTCAGCCCACCCAGTTGCTGCAGTATGTGCATGACCTGCTCTTGTTTACCGACTCAGTCGGGGAGCATGGCCCGCTACTTGCCGAACTGCTAGAGCTGCTACAGAGTAAGGGGTTCAAAGTCAACCCGAAAAAGGCGCAGATCGGCCAGTGGGAAGTTAATTCCTGGGCCTAACCATCCGCGCAAGGGAGAGAGCCATGGACAAGGCTAGGAGGGAAGCGGTCCAAGAGTTGCCAGTTCCCAACACAGTGAGAGGTGTGAAGTCATTCCTAGGGTTAACGGGGTACTGTAGAGACTTCATTGAAGACTATGCAGCCACAGCAGCCCCTTTGCTCCGAGTCCTACACAAAGGAGTGGAGTGGTCTTGGGATGACGGTTGCCAGGCAGCATTTGTCAAGCTCAAGGGAGACTTGCAGACTGCACCAGCCCTAGGAGCCATAGATGGGGGGAGAGAGTTCTTCTTGGAGGTAGCGGCCAGCGGGGATAGTCTCAGTGCTGTGCTGCTCCAGGAGCGGCACGGCAAGCTAAGGCCCGTGGTCTACTCCTCCAGAGTGCTCACTGATGTGGAGAGGAGCTACTCAATTTGCGAATGGCACCTTTTGGCCACGTACTGGGCTGTGAAAAGATCCTTGATCTTCACAGGCACCTCTCCCATCACCTCCTCACACACCACACACCCACCCAGATGCTTCTGGATGGGAGGATTAAAGATGGGACAGTCAGCAGTGCATGCATTGCGCGCTGGACCCTCCTCCTCTCGCAGATGAATCTGAAGGTGAGGGGCCTTTGCGAGCCAAAGCTCGCGGCCAATATGGTATATCCTGGAACAGCCCATCGGTGTTCCATAGAAGGGGTACGGGAGGTGAACGTAGGTTTACAGGCCGGGATACATCCCTCAGGCCGCGAAATCTATGTAGACGGTTCCAGCATGGTATCTGCTGGCGAACGACTCACGGGTTGTGGAGTTTATGACCCAACGGCAAACATTGCCCTGGCGATCAAGCTCCCCAGCACCATGAGCGCCCAACAGGCTGAACTGTCCGCGGTGGTGTACGTGATTACCTACCCCAAAATCTTCCCCACCCGATACACGATTTGCTCTGACAGCATGTTCACTTGCAACTCGTGTATGGAATACCTGGCCATCTGGTCCCGTCGCGGGTATACCTCCGCCGACGGGAGGCCTTTAACAGTAAAGCCCCTGCTGGAGAAAATCCTGGCAGCTGTGGGGGAGGAAGGCGAGGTCTTCAGCCACAAAGTGAAGGCCCATTCCTCCACAGAACCCCACAGCCAGGGTAACCAGCAAGACAACATGCTGGCCAAGGAGGGTGCACATGCAGGCAGTTTCTGGGACCCGTATGAGTCCGGGCCCATGGCGGCAGTTAGAGGCAGGGATGGGACCCAAGGGAGCTTAGGGGTAGTGTTAGCCCCGGACCGTAAAACGGTCCAAGCCCAGGACCCTGTCCTGAAAGTTGTCATTAGTGCAGTAGTGGAGGACAGGAAGGTAGAAGGCCCTTACGGCGCAGCGGACCTCTCCATAAGGGAAGGCATGCTGTTCAAAGAAGAACAGTGGGTAGTACCCCAGCAACACTGGAGGGAGTTCCTTCAACTGGCCCATGAGGGTCTGGGAGCGGGACACCCCGGGCCTGGGACCACCTGGCAACAGGTGGAACAGGCGGGATGATGGCCAGGGCTCCGGGAAGACGTCCGCGAGTTCTGTGCTAGCTGTCTTGTGTGCGCTGTAAACAACCCCGACCCCCACAGAAGGAAGGTGCCCATGGGACACGTTAGGAGGGTAGAGGGACCATGGCAGTCGATCCAGATCGACTGCATCGGGCCCCTGCCCACCGCCCAGGGAGGCTACAAATACTGCCTCGTCCTGGTAGATGTGTTTTCCAAGTGGGTGGAAGCCTTCCCCTGCAAAATGGCCACAGCATTAGGGACTGCAAGGATCTTGGTGCGAGAGGTGTTCTCGCGGTGGTGACTACCCCAGTTTGTGGAGTCCGACCAGGGAAGCCACTTTACTAGCCAGGTCATGCAGAACACCCTTATGCTGCTTGGCATCAAGGGGAAGTGGTACGTAGCACACAATCCACAGTCCTCAGGGATTGTGGAGCGCATGAACAGTACCGTTAAAGAAAAGTTGAGGAAGGAGACAGTGGGCTTGCCCCAAAAATGGGCGGAGGTCCTGCCTCTAGTCCTCATGGGGATCTGGGCCAGCCAGTCCAAGGATACAGGTTATTCCCCGCACGAACTCAGGGTAGGGTTATGAGGACCCCCACCCATGTCCTAGCCCCAGTTCTTACTGAAGGGCAGCTTCGGGAGATAAATCGGGATAAATTCGCCCGAACACTCCTCGAGCACCTGAAACAGATTTATGAACAGGCAGCAAGTAGCATGGGGAAGCAGCATCGGAATAATCGGTTGCTGCTCGAGATAGCAAGAGTCACCAGTGGGAGATTGGGGACCAAGTGATGGTTAGGAACTATGCCCGAGTGGGGAGTTTAGAGCCACTGTACATGGAACCCTATAGCATAGTCGATAAAGCCAGCCCCATGGTTTACGCAGTAAAAATGCCCCGGTGCACAACATGGTTCCATGTGAATCAATGTAAGTTGTATAAGCCAGAGGCAGGGAAACAGGCAGCTGGGATTCAACCCGAGGTTAGAAATCCTCAGCCCGCAGCGGGTACGCACACGCAGGCTGCACACGCAGGCACAGTCACGTGCGTCAAGGGAGAAGTTCCCCAGCACTTTGTCCAGACCACTCCCTCTCTCCTATGGGATTCCGAGGAGAAGGAGCCCGAATCAGATGGCCCCGAGCCTGAACCAGGTTTTGAACCTGGAGGGGAAGACCCTCAGCCGCCGGCAGCCAGTGGCGAGGGATTGCCCATCCCCAGTTCAGGTTTGAGAGGGGAGGGACCCGAGGGAGAAGGCCACCAGCCAGCGAGGATGGTGACCCGAGCCAAGGGTCCGCTCACCAGGGTAGCCCCACCGGTAACAGTCCCTAGAAGGTCTCCTCGGCCACCCCAGCCCAGAAAAGTATGGTCACCGGCTCTTCAGTTCAAAAGGGCGGTCTCACATGTCAGGGAGAAGCCAAAAGACAGAGGTCCCCAGCCAGCAGCCATAAGCTGCGAGGGACCAGAAGTGGAGATCAGTGCAGCCACGCTGCAGGGAGCAGGCTGCAGCAGCCCAAACAAGGATTAGGCTGGCTGCCCGGAGATGGGCGGCGGATGTATATAGTTTAGGTACTATAATTTTAAGTAATGTGTAGAAGGTTAAGTTAGGGTGATTTAAGTTAATTCCATATAAGGAACTGGTAGTCTGTAAGTTTTAAGTTTGGAACCATTCCAGAGTGCTGTCTACATGAGCCGAGGTCGCGGGACCCGATCACACTTCCCCCGAGACACGGAACCTCCAGGGAACCTGGCTAGTGTAATGAGCAGTAACATGTCATTCTAGAATGTTACACTAGGTGGAGCTGTATGTTTTGTAAGGGGCTACCCACAAGGTGGTAGTCAAGATAGATGCCTGTACACTAGTCCACATGGCTGAATAAATGACTAGCTCACGCTAGCTGTTCATAATGAAAACGTCTATTTATTTATGAACATAATATGGTACCAGGATTGGTAATATCTGCTGAATGTTGTGAAACGCGACATGGAGAATTTGAAGCCATTGGAGGGTTTGAAACTCACAGGGAATGTCGACTGCAATTGGCGGACTTTCAAACAACAATTCGAACTCTACATTGCTGCCATCGGGTTCGGTACGATGCCAGACACAAGGAAAATAGCGTTACTGCTCACTGTTGCAGGCCCGCAGGTGATAGAGGTATTTAATACATTTGTATTTGATAAAGAGGAGGACAGAAAGAAAATGGACGATGTGCTAAAGAAGTTTGATACACATTGTTCTCCCAAAAAGAACGAGACCTATGAGAGGTATATGTTCCATTCACGGACACAGCAGCAAAATGAGACTTTTGATAGCTTTGTGACCGATCTGAAACTGAAAGCATAGACATGCAATTTCTCTGAACTGAAATCATCCATGATTCGTGACCAGCTTGTGTTTGGTATTCATGATAAAAAGGTTAGGGAACATTTGTTGAGAGAAACTGAACTAACATTGGAGGATGCTGTGAAAATATGCCATGCCAGTGAGCTAGCTCAGCAGCACACAAAGACGTTCAGTGAAATTAATAATGATGCGACTATAATGAGTGAATGTGCTGCTGTCGGTGCTCTGTCCTACGAGGGGACGAAACATGGGCAGAACAGAAATGCAAAGCAATCGGAGGATGAAATTTTTAATTGGAAATGCTGTGGTTACCAGCACCAGTCCAAACAATGCCCAGCGTTTGGAAAAATGTGCACAAAATGTAATGGAAAGAATCACTTTGCCAAATAATGCTTTTCAAAAATAAAAACAAAGAAAGGGCAACAAGTCAATGTGATTGAGGACACTGATCTAAGTGAGACATTTTTTGTAGGAATGGCGTCATGTGACAATATAGAAAAGGATACAGAAAATGTGCAGCCCTCAGGAATGGACAATGCTGAACATAAAGTTAATGCAGTAAAAGAGGACAAATGGATGATGCTACTGCAGGTAAATGAAGCATTAGTTACATTGAAACTAGAAACTGGGGCAAAAGCAAACTTAATTAATATGAGTGACATTAAAAATATGAAAGAAAAGCCCAAAATACAGAAAAAGTCAGTACTACTGAAGAACTATAATGGACAGAAAATAGATAGCTTAGGTGTATGCAGACTCAAAGTGACAGTCAAAGACAAAGTGCATCATCTCATGTTTTCTGTTGTGGCTGAAGGACTTGATTCACTACTAGGTGACAAAGCTTGTGAGGACTTAGAACTGGTCAAGAGAGTCTACCGTATAAACTGTGCCATAAGCAGACCAGATGACTCATTGGATACTGTAGTGAGTAATTTCCAGGATGTGTTCAATGGATTTGGAGTTCTACCATTCACTTACAAGATCCAGCTACAGGAGGATGCTCAGCCAGTGGTACATGCTCCATGGCGAGTTCCAGCACTCCTGCGTGACCGGCTCAAGAAAGAACGGGGCAGAATGACCACACTAGGAGTCATCAGGAAAGTCGAAGAGCCAACAGACTGGGTTAACTCCATGGTATGTGTAAAGAAAAAGAACAATGATCTAAGAGTATGCATGGATCCAAAGGACTTAAATGCAAACATAAAACCTGAACACTACCAGATTCCCAAGCGAGAAGAAATCACCAGTGAAATTTCAGGTGCCAGATACTTCACAAAGCTCGATGCCTCACAAGGATTTTGGCAACTAAAACTGGATGAAGAGAGCACCAAATACTGTACCTTCAACACACCATTTGGCAGGTATTGTTTCCTCAGAATGCCTTTCGGAATAATATCTGCATCTGAAATCTTTCATAGAGCAATGGAACACATAATTGAAGGTCTGGAAGGAGTTTGGGTCTATGTTGATGACATCATCATCTGGGGCTCCACACTGAAAGAACACAATGAGAGACTGACTAAAGTGCTACAGAGCAGACGCCGGAATGGACTGAAGCTCAACAAAGCCAATTGTCAGTTTGGCGTCCAGGAAGTCACTTTCCCAGGAGATAATCTATCTGGTAAAGGAATAGAGCCAGATATGGAAAAAGTAAATGCCATACTCAACATGCCCCGACCCACTGACAAAAAAGGAGTGCTATGCATCATGGGGATGATAAACTTCATTGGAAAGTTCATTCCTAACTTGTCAGCCAAGACAGCCTGTCGGCGAGACCTGCTACATAAAACAAATGAGTTCGCATGGACAGAAAGACATGAACAAGAGTGGATGAACCTCAAAACAGTGCTGACAACCACACCTGTACTCACCTTCTTTGACCCAACAAAGAGAATCAAAGTGTCAACGGATGAATCAAAAGATGGCCTAGGCGCGGTCTTGCTACAAGCAGAGCGTGAAGATTGGAAGCCTGTTGCCAATGCCTCCAGGTCTATGACTGACTCTGAGTGTCGATACACCCAGATTGAAAAGGAATGTCTAGGCTTGGTAGTTGGAATAGAAAAGTTCCATGGCTACATATATGGATTTCCCACCTTCACTGTTGAGACAGACCACTGCCCACTGGTTGCCATCACAAAAAAAATCTGAATGAGATGTTTCCAAGGATTCAGCGACTCATGATGAAGCTGCAAAGATATGACTTTGAACTGATCTACACACCAGGCAAACACATAGTGTTAGCAGATGCACTATCCCGAGCACCCACAATGAGTCATGTGAGCTCTACTGAGGAAGACGTGGATGTTCATGAGAGTATGGTCACTGCTGCGCAGACACAAAATCAAAGCAAATAGCAGAAGAAACAGTAAAAGACACAGTGTTACAAACAGTAATAGAGAACAGTCATCATGGTTGGCCAAAAGGTTCCTGTCCAAAGTACTATCACATCAGGTCAGAGTTGAGTGTCGCAAGTGGACTATTACTAAAACAGAACAGAATAGTCATTCCACAGGCTCTACATCGAGACATGTTCAAAAGGATTCATGAGGGACACCTCGGAATTGAAAAATGCAAAAGGAGAGCAAGAGACATTGTTTATTGGCCTGGCATAAATAAAGACATTGAGAACAAGATAGGCATATGTGAGACATGTCAGAAACACCAAAACAAACAAGCAAAGGAACCAATGATAGCAGCTGACTTACCAACAGCACCATGGCAAAAGGTTGAACATAAGAACATAAGAAGTAGGAGCAGGAGTAGGCCATACGGCCCCTCGGGACTGCTCCACCATTCAATAGGATCATGGCGGTTCCGAATCTAGACTCACGTCCACTTCCCTGCCCTCTCCCCGTAACCCCTAATTCCCTTATCTGCTAGGAAACTGTCTATCTCCATTTTAAATGTATTTAATGTTGCAGCTTCCACAGCTCTCTGGGGTAGCAAATTCCATAGATTTACTACCCTCTGAGTGAAGAAGTTTCTCCTCATCTCAGTTTTGAAAGGGCAGCCCCTTATTCTTAGATTATGCCCCCTAGTTCTAGTCTCACCCATCAGTGGAAACATCCTCACCGCATCCACCCGATCAAGCCCCCTCACAATCTCATAAGTTTCGATAAGATTGCCTCTCATTCTTCTGAACTCCAATGAGTAGAGTCCCAACCTACTCAACCTTTCCTCATACGTCAACCCCCTCATCCCCGGAATCAACTGAGTGAATCTTCTCTGAACCGCCTCGAGAGCAAGTATATCTTTTCTTAAATATGGAAACCAAAACTGCATGCAGTATTCCAGGTGTGGCCTCACCAATACCCTGTATAACTGCAGCAAGACTTCCCTGTTTTTATACTCCATCCCCCTTGCAATAAAGCCAAGATTCCATTGGCCTTCCTGATCATCTGCTGCACCTGCATACTAACTTTTTGTGTTTCATGCACCAGGACCCCCAGATCCCTTTGTACTGTAGCACTTTGCAGTTTCTCTCCATTTAGATAAGATTGCTCTTTGATTTTTTCTGCCAAAGTGCATAACCTCACACTTCCCAACATTATATTGCATCTGCCAAATCTCTGCCCACTCATTTAGCCTGTCTATGTCCTTTTGCAGGTTTTTTATGTCCTCCTCACTCACTGCTTTCCCTCCCATCTTTGTATCATCGGCAAACTTGGATATGTTGCACTTGGTCCCTTCCTCCAAATCGTTAATATAGATTGTAAAGAGTTGGGGTCCCAGCACTGATCCCTGCGGAAAACCACTAGTTACTAATTGCCAGCCCGGGAATGAACCATTTATCCCAACTCTTTGTTTTCTGTTAGATAGCCAATCTTCCACCCATGCCAGTATATTACCCCCAATTCCGTGATTTCTTATCTTGATCAGTATTCTTTTGTGTGGAACCTTGTCAAATGCCTTTTGGAAGTCCAAATACACGACATCCACTGGTTCCCCTTTATCCACCCTGTATGCTACATCCTCAAAGAATTCAAGCAAATTTGTCAAACATGACTTCCCCTTTATAAAACCATGCTGACTCTGTCCTATTAAATTATGTTTTTCCAAATGCTCTGTTACTGTTTCCTTAATAATGGACTCCAACATTTTGCCAACCACAGATGTTAGGCTAACTGGTCTATAGTTTCCAGCTTTTTGTCTACTTCCCTTCTTAAATAAGTGTGTTACATTAGCAGTTTTCCAATCTATCGAGACCTTTCCTGAGTCCAGGGAGTTCTGGAAAGTAATCACCAATGCATCCACAATCTCTACCGTCACTTCTCGCAAGACCCTAGGATGTAGGCCATCAGGTCTGGGGGATTTATCCACCTTAAGTCCCATTATTTTACTGAGTACCATCTCCTTAGTGATTTTAATCGTCTTTAGCTCCTCCCCCCCATTGCCCCCTGTTTGTCCAGTGTTGGGATATTTTTAGTGTCCTCTACTGTAAACACTGATACAATATATTTGTTCAGCGTCTTTGCGATCTCCATGTTCCCCACCACTAGTTTCCCGGTCCCATCCTCTAAGGGACCAACGTTCACTTTAGCCACCCTTTTTCTTTTTATATAGCTGTAGAAACTCTTGCTATCTGTTTTTATATTTTTTGCTAGTTTACTTTCATAATCTATCTTCCCTTTCTAAATTATTCTTTTAGTTATTGTTTGCTGGCTTTTAAATGCTTCCCAATCTTCTATCCTCCCACTAGATTTGGCTACTTTATATGCCGTTGTTTTCAGTCGGATACCTCTTTCATTTGAATGTTAAAGACTATCTATTCATGATTGACTACTATTCTAACTGTCCTGAGAAGGCACTGCTCTCAAGCTGGTTTTATGAAGGGGAAGTCATGTTTGACAAAATTGCTGGAGTTCTTTGAGGAAGTAACGTACAGGGTGGATAAAGGGGAACCAGTGGACGTAGTGTATTTAGACTTCCAAAAGGCATTTGACAAGGTGCCACACAAAAGATTATTGCTTAAGATAAAAAATCACGGGATTGGGGGTAATATTCTGGCATGGATAGAGGATTGGCTATCTAACAGAAGGCAGAGAGTTGGGATAAATGGTTCATTCTCAGACTGGCAATCAGTAACTAGTGGTGTTCCACAGGGATCAGTGCTGGGTCCCCAACTCTTTACAATCTATATTAACGATTTGGAGGAGGGGACCGAGTGTAACATATCAAAGTTTGCAGATGATACTAAGATGGGAGGGAAAGTAGCGAGTGAGGAGGACATAAAAAACCTGCAAGGGGACATCGACAGGCTAAGTAAGTGGGCAGAGATTTGGCAGATGGAATACAATACTGGAAAGTGTGAGGTTATGCACTTTGGCAGGAAAAATCGTAGAGCAAGTTATTATCTTAATGGCAAGAAACTGGAAAGTACTGAAGTACAAAGGGATCTGGGGGTCCTGGTGCACGAAACTCAAAAGGTTAGTATGCAGGTGCAGCAAGTGATTAAGAAGGCCAATGGAATGTTGGCTTTCATTGCTAGGGGGATAGAATATAAAAATAGGGAGGTATTGTTTCAGTTGTACAAGATATTGGTGAGACCGCACCTGGAATACTGCGTACAGTTTTGGTGTCCATACTTAAGAAAGGACATACTTGCTCTCGAGTCAGTACAAAGAAGATTCACTCGGTTAATCCCGGGGATGAGGGGATGGACATATGAGGAGAGGTTGAGTAGATTGGGACTCTACTCATTGAAGTTCAGAAGAATGAGAGGCGATCTTATTGAAACATATAAGATTGTGAAGGGGTTGGATCGGGTGGATGCGGGGAAGATGTTCCCGATGATGGGTGAAACTAGAACTAGGGGGCATAGTCTTAGAATAAGGGGCTGCTCTTTCAAAACTGAGATGAGGAGGAACTACTTCACTCAGAGAGTGGTAGGTCCATGGAATATGCTGCCCCAAAAAGCTGTAGAAGCTACATCATTACATAAATTTAAAACAGAAATGGACAGTTTCCTAGAAGTAAAGGGAATTAAGGGTTACTGGGAGCGGGCAGGAATTTGGACATGAGTCTAGGTTCGGATCGGTCATGGCCCTGTGGGTAGCGGAGCGGGCCCAGGGGCCGTGTAGCCTGATCCTGCTCCTATTTCGTGTGTCTAATTCTGTTAGATTCAGGAGATGGTTCTGTGATAGTGGATTGGCGGTTAGGATCAGATCAGCCATGATCTTATTGAATGGCGGAGCAGGCTCGAGGGGCCGATTGGCCTACTCCTGCTCCTATTTCTTATGTTCTTATGTTCTAAGCACATCAGCAAGCAGTGTCATAATGCATGTTAAATCCATCTTCGCCAGACATGGAATTCCCAGGATTGCCGTTAGCGACAATGGTCTGTGCTTCAACTGTAAGGAGTGACAACAGTTTGCAGCACATTTAGACTTTCAACACATCACATCCAGTCCTCTGTATGCTCAGTCGAATGGTAAGGCAGAGAAAGGTGTTCAAGTTCTCAAAAAGCTACTGAAGAAAGCAACAGAAAGCAAGTCTGCTCCTTATCTCGCCCTGCTGAGCTACCGAGCCTCCCCTTTAGACTGTGGTTCTTCACCTGCTGAACTCCTAATGGGTCACAAGTTGCACACCACGCTACCCTGCTGTGCAAAAGAAAAGCAGAGTAAGGAACTGAGACAGAGACTTCAACTGTTAAAGCTGAAACAGAAATCACACTATGACAAGTCATCCAAAACTCTGAAACCATTGACAAGGGATGATGTTGTCAGGATTGAGGATCCAGATGCATGGAGCAGGAAAGCTACAGATCTTGAGGAAGTAGGACTAAGGTCATACACTGTTAGAACTGAGGAAGGACAGATTCTCAGGAGGAACCGCCGTTCCCTCCTGAAAACACAAGAAACTATCCAAGAGCAAATCGATGACAATGCCGCAACTGAATCTTGTCACTCACCACCAGAACAATCTAACACAAACACACATACAGGCTCTCATGAAAACACATCAGACTTACCTGTGCTGAGAAGATCCATATGTGACATTAAAAAGCCTGATAGACGTAATCTTTGAGTACAAAGAAAACTATAATAAAAGAAGGAAAAGCTTAGAGTTCATAAAGTAATGCTTTGACAATGTGTTGGCTGTTGTGAAGATGTTTATGTTGTTATGATTGATTGATATTGATTTGGTTTAACCTCTAAGGAAGGGGGATGTAATGATCAGTAACAAGCCATTCTAGAATGGTACACTAGGTGGAGCTGTATGTTTAGTAAGGGGCTACCCACAAGGCGGTAGTCAAGATGGATGCCTGTACACTAGTCCACATGGCTGATTAAATGACTAGCTCAAGCTAGCTGTTCATAATGAAAACGTCTATTTATTTATGAACTTAACAGCTAGATGCTTTTATATCTTTTTCAGAATTTCGAAATGTGCGGAGGCATAATCCTGCTCACCCTGTTCGGGCTGAGCCTCACGAGAAGGGGCGATGTTGAGGACCATCATATCTTCGGATGCTCGGGGAAGAGAGAGCCCCTAGCACACGACGGAAGTGGCCTACGGGAGGTGGATGAAATCACCTCGTATGTCCATGAGGGGAGCTGGCCAGTAGGCTGGGATCCAATTCAACCCAATATTCTAGTGAGACTGTCTTCACGTATGGGGAGGCCTCCCTTCAGTCTCCGAGGATACGAATCGTCACCCCAAGGATTAGCGTCACCGTGGGCAAAAGCATAGTTTTGACGTGTAAATGGAATGTTCCCCTGGATAGATGGTGGTGGCTCAGAAAGTTAAGCAAAGACATGGGGAACCCCAGGGTAGATTGGGAACGGTTAGGGAATAACACTCACAGGACCATTACAGGGAACCAGGGAGCGTTAATTGTGTGCTGGGATAAATGGTGGGAACCAGATCAAGGGATCTATGTCTGTATGTGGGGATCAGAGAAAGTCTGCCCCACAGTCGTTTCCATCATTTTCCGCAGCCAGTGGCAAAATAACGGGAGGGGGATGGACTTGGAGTCTTGCCTGGACGCATGCGCGATCCCGTACTCCCTAATCTCAGTTAATGCCACTGAACTAGTGGCCCGCCCCCGACGGCCCCTGCCCATGCCCCCGACATCACGGACAGTAGCAGAGGGATGCCCCGCCACCACCAAGAGACCAGGAAATGGCCTGGTGCTAGTGCCAACAAACCAGGTGCTGTACCAAGGGGTGCATTACACGGTGGCCTTGGTGATTTTAAACCTCACTGAGGTACACTTACCCGCGTGGTGCCCCGCAGAGACTGCCAAATTGTATCAAGCCCTATTAACAGAGATGTTTCGAAAATTCCGTGAATTTGACTTTTCGGAGGTCGATAAGACCGAATTGTACCAAATTATTAAAAGCCTTTCTCGTAGCACAAAAGCACTTCTAAACTTTGGAACAGAAGAATGTACAGATAGGGGCCGACATTTTAGATATTACAACCCCGCCCTGGTGGGACATTTTTGAGAGTACAGAGGTCCCCTCCTGGATTTGAATGGTGTCCCACATCTTAGTAGTCTGTCAGCTAGGGATCGTCCTCTACCTGGTTTGTGTCCAGTGTTGGAGAAAGGGTCCTGGTTTAGAATTTAAAGCAAAAGGGTTGTGGAAGGACCAGTATGCCCGGGTGGAAGAAGAAGCACCCATGTGAGTTTTGTGTCATATCACTGCCGAGTGATGGCAGATCCGTTTGTTATTTTTAATAAAGCTCGTTCCTTCCGTTCATTATTTTTAATAAATATGGTTTTGGCCTGATGTTGATTTTTTTAAAGGTTGTGTGTTGTAATAAAATTTTATGATGTCCCAAGTAGTGCAGGGGTGTTAGACCCCTCCGTGCTTGGACTATTGTAACAGATAGTAATTGATGCCTGTCGTGCACTGCGGTTTTCTCTAAGTAAGGGGAATGTATGTGTCGGGGGATCGTGGATAGATAAATATAGGGGAAGGTTGTTTGTGGGGGGTCAGAAATTTGCTCACCTTGATTGGACACTTCAAGCAAGTTTCAGTATCCTCGGGTGGACTGAAAAGATTTGCAAATTTCATGTCTCCCCTGAAGATTTACTTTGGTTTAGTAAAGAAACCCTGGTTGGACTGAGTTTAAAATCCAGGGCTCAACAAGCTGGCTGTGGTCACCCTCATGGTCAAGGCCTGTAATTTCAGTTAGGACTCACACACTTGGATTCCGATGAATGTGAGAAGGAACTTTCCAGAAACTCGAATGCAGACAGACCTTCTGTATTTATGCATGAGAAGCAAACCCAGTGACATTTGGGCCGCTGATTAAAACCCATCAAGGTTGTTTGCACAAGCAATCAAGAGCAGGCAACGCCTATTCAGTATGTAATGGGACAAGCTTAGCTGCATTTCAGACCTTCGTTAGAGAGCATCGACACTGTTTACAAAACGATCAACGGGGCATTCGGACTGGAATGGCCCCATCATGAAACCAGTTGGACAAAGGGGAACAGTGATGAGACTTTTAAAACCGATTAACCGGCCATCCAGGTCAATGGGCCCAGATTGGTACCCTTTGTATGAGTTTTAATACGTCCAGATCAGACAAAAGAAATGAGCTGATCTGGCGGGAGATAAGGGCTACCGCGAAGGGTATAACTAATCCCTCAGGAAGCCATCTCTCTCTCTCTCTGCCAGCAAGAGGACCGTCGATGAAGAGCCCGTCCAGGGAAGTAGAATACCCGCAGTTACGTTTAAATTACTGGGGTATCTCTGCTTTGGGCGGTGAAAACCTAAGACATCGGCAGGCAACAGGGCACGGAGCAGGCGTTTCAACATCCTAGACTGGTGAGCAGCAATTTTCTGGCCCATCGCAAGATATCCTAGATAGGTGTAAAGGGTGGGAGTTAAGGGGAATTGCTAAAGTGTCATTTTAGTCATTTTCCCTTGATGTGTCCATTTCTCCTCCCCCATTAAGTGTAATTGTGCTGCATCCATAGTGATTTTCTTTGTATAGTAATTGTTCTCTATTTTAATATGCATTGGTTTTCTTTGCACCGAACCACTGGTCTCGTTTGTCTATATCGTTACTTGTAAATAAGTCTGGTGGTCAGAACCAAAGGGGAAGCGATTCAAACCGCACGGGGCTGGAGCAGCTCAGACACACGACTGACTGACCAGACACAAACCCCAAACCAAAACCCCCTACAAGAGGAGCATTTAAGGAAGGTCTTAAAGGAGGATTGCATCGGCACTTGTTGAATTTCTAGCTCGTACAGCATCTTACCTCCAGGCCAATTACTCAGGTGCAAGAACTCTGATTCTCCCTTTCATCCATTTTACAAAGAGTGAGGGCAGTGTTGCTTCATTTCTCTTCAGTTTAATGTGCCAATCTCTGCATTCTTGGGTCGAATGGCAGTGTTCTCTTGTTTGGTTCTTTCTCAATTTTCATCTATCTACTAAGATTGCGGCAGGTTATTTCTGCCCTTTTAAAATGATGCCAACACAATACTTTCTTTCCTCATTCCTCCTTTCAGTTATCTACTCCACACTAACTTCAATCAGTTCTTCTGGTTGATTGCCAATGCTGCCTGTTATAAAAACTGATTTCAGCCTATTGCTCGAATGCAAACCAATTCTCCTGTTCCATCAGACTGGAACTAGTGCATCTTTGTTCAATGCCTTTCATGTAGCACTAGTGCTTTGATGGCTTTCAGAAGTTAATCTTCATTTTTTTTTAGTTATTATTCTCAAGGTCACCAGTCAATTGTTGCCGTTCCTTGAGTTGTAAATTATTTTTGCTGAAGTTAACAGTAAGAACATGAAACAAGTGAACCAGTGAAAAAATATGCAGAACCATCCCTTCCATATTTGAACAGCAACCTCATTAAAGACCACCTTACCAGAATATTTCTAATTATTTTTTTCTTCAACTTTTGGATGAAAATCGTAGTCACCTGTCTACTGATTGAAGCAGGTCACAGTGTCAACAACAACAACTTGCATTTATATAGTGCCTTTACATAAGAACATAAGAAAATAAGAAATAGGAGCAGGAGTAGGCCAATCGGCCCCTCGAGCCTGCTCCGCCATTCAATAAGATCATGGCTGATCTGATCCTAACCTCAAATCTACTTTCACTCTCCATCCCACCCGAACCCATGTGATCTCCCGGGAGAGGCGAAAAACCAGATAAAAAACCCAATGGACCATTTGGGAGAATAAATCTGGGAAATTCCTCTCCGACCCATCTAGGCGATCGAAACTCATCCAGGAGATCACAGATCACTCTGTCCCTATATTTCCTGCAGTACTTACATTCTGTACTTATTCTTGAAGGACTTCTAGCTGGCAGTCTGTTCCGAAGGTCTCCACTAAACCCTGTGAATAGAACCATCTCCTGCAATCTAACACAGAATTAGAACACAAGAAGTAGGAGCAGGAACAGGCTACATGGCCCCTGGGCCCACTCCACCACCCACAGGGCCATGACCGATCCGAACCTAGCCTCATGTCCGATTTCCTACCCATTCCACGTAACCCCTAATTCCCCTTACTTTTAGGAAACTGTCTATTTCTGTTTTAAATGTATTTAATGATGTAGCTTCCACAGCTCTCTGGGCAGCAAATTCCACAGACCTACCACTCTCTGAGTGAAGAAGTTTCTCCTCATCTCAGTTTTGAAAGAGCAGCCCCTTATTGTAAGATTATGCCCCCTAGTTCTAGTTTCACCGATCATTGGGATCATCCTCACCACATCCACCCGATCAAGCCCCTTCACAACCTTATATGCTTCAATAAGATCGCCTCTCATTCTTCTGAACTCCAATGAGTAGAGTCCCAATCTACTCAACCTCTCCTCATATGTCAACCCCCTCATCCCCGGGATTAACCGAGTGAACCTTCTTTGTACTGCCTCGAGAGCAAGTATGTCTTTTCTTAAGTATGGACACCAAAACTGTATGCAGTATTCCAGGTGTGGTCTCACCAATACCTTGTGCAACTGCAGCAATACCTCCCTGTTTTTATATTCCATCCCCCTAACAATAAAAGCCAACATTCCATTGGCCTTCTTGATCACCTGCTGCACCTGCATACTAACTTTTTGTGTTTCGTGTACCAGGACCCCCAGATCCCTTTGTACTGCAGTACTTTCCAGTTTCTTGCCATTAAGGTAATAACTTGCTCTATGATTTTTCCTGCCAAAGTGTATAACCTCACACTTTCCAGTATTATATTCCATCTGCCAAATCTCTGCCCACTTACTTAGCCTGTCTATATCCCTTTGCAGGTTTTTTATGTCCTTCTCACTCACTACTTTCCCTCCCATCTTTCTATCATCTGCAAACTTTGATATGTTGCACTCGGTCCCTTCCTCCAAATCATTAATATAGATTGTAAAGAGTTGGGGTCCCAGCACTGACCCCTGCGGAACACCACTAGTTACTGGTGGCCAGTCTGAGAATGAACCATTTATCCCAACTCTCTGCTTTCTATTAGATAGCTAATCCTCCAACCATTCCAGAATATTACCCCAATCCCATGATTTTTTATCTTGAGCAATAATCTTTTGTGTGGCACCTTGTCAAATGCCTTTTGGAAGTCTAAATACACTACATCCACTGGTTCCCCTTTATCCACCCTGTATGTTATGTCCTCAAAGAACGCCAGCAAATTTGTCAAACATGACTTCCCCTTCGTAAAACCATGCTGACTTTGTCCTATTAAATTATGTTTATCCAAATGTCCCGTTACTGTCTCCTTAATAATGGACACTAAAATTTTACCAACTACAGATGTTAGGCTAACTGGTCTATAGTTTCCAGCCTTCTGTCTACTACCCTTTTAAAATAAGGGTGTTACATTAGCAGTTTAATGTAGTAAAATGTACCAAGGTGTTTCATAGGAGCATAATCAGACAAAAGAATTGGCACACAGCCAAAGAAGGAGACATCAGGACCAATGACCAAAAGCTTGATCAAGGATGTAGGCTTTAAGGAGTGTCTTAAAGGCGGTGGAGAGGTGGAAAGTGTTAGGGAGGGAATTCCAGAGCTTAGGGCCTCGGCAGCTGAAGACACATCCACCAATTATGGGATGAAAGAAATCAGGGATGCACAAGAGGCCAGAACGGGAGGAACGTAGAGGTCTCAGAGGGTTGTAGGGCTGGAGGACGTTACAGAGTGAGGCCATGGAGGGATTTGAACTCAAGAACCAAACAGGAGTTGGCAGGATGTAAAAGATAGCTCCTGAGAAGCTATCTACACGCTCCCTTGGACACCAGGTGAGCAGGTTTCTGACTCCTCAACAAGGCAACCTAGTAAGGAGTTAGGGGGTGGTAATTAAGGGGAAATTGCTAAGATTGTTTAATCAACATTGTAGCTATTAATCCCTCATTTTTGCCATCTGCCTTCCCCCATTTAAGCAATTTTACTGTATTTACTGTGTTCGTGTGATATAATTTAAAATTTGATTACAGTTTCTTTAGTTTAATAAAGTTTGACTTTCTCACACCCAGACCAGTTGTCCGTTTTAATATATCATTAATTATAAGTTCCTCCAGTCCGAACTGGAAGGTGGGGTGAGCGATTCGAAACTGCTGTTTGAAAATTGGTTTATAGTGTAGCAGCAAAAGTGCTGCCTGACCAGGTGAATTACTGTAAACCAGGTAAAAGGTTGGAATTGGTCAGAGTGTAGGCAAAGGCTGCTGGCCAGGTAAATTACCATAAACCACTTAAAAGATGCCCCCCTACAAAATGACGACCACAGCAGGACTGGAGGCAGTTTTTGATATGATAAGTGGTCTGGATCTGGAGAAAGCACCAGCTATTACTTTTCTTGCTTTCAGTCTGTGGGTAGTCCTGCAGAAGTTAGCGGCAGCGTGAAGGCTGACCTATCATAGTATAGGTGGCTGGATTAAGGAGGGTGAGATGAGGGTGCAGGAGGAGGTGAAAGAGGCCAAGAATCGGGAGTCCCAGCTTGAAAAATGCCAGGCAGAGATAGAGCACCTTGTGCAGGAAGTCACTGAGGCCAGAGATAGCGAGATGAGACTGCGGGAAGAGAATGTCCGCCTTATCTCAGAGGTTACAGAGCAGGAGTTAAGGGTTAGGGAAGGAAAGGCAGCTTACAAGCTGGCCTGTGCCCAAAGGTTTAGTGAAGCAGATCATGGCCCCTGTAGGGCAGAGATAGAAAGCCTTAAGGTGGATTTAAAGGGAGCAAAGGGGATGATTTGCGTGATCGGCCCTAAGGCAGGTCAGCCGGATTTTACCAGCAGCCCAAATCAAACCACCCCACAGGCAACACCCAGGGAAAGGCTGGCTAGGGAATTAGAGGTCCCAAGACAGCAGCCCACAGCTCCAGGTTTTGAGGAGCTCTGGCAGCAAGGAGGGGTGGACAATGGGGTGGTAGGAGAATGCCAGCAGGTCCCGCAAGGCAGGCGGGGACCAGGACCAGTGTACTCCCTCTGACAACGGAGGTACGGTCCGCCCATGAATGATAATGACCTAGGGGCTGTTCAGAATACCTATCTGGTACCCTATGATACTCAACAGCTCAGAGGCATGGTGAAACATATTCCCATGCTCTCTGAAAAGGGAGACCCTTCAATGCACTTCCAACAAGTAGAAGAGAAATCCAGAATGTTGCTTTTCTCTGTGGATAGCAAGCTCTATCAGATCCTTTCAGATGAGGCCAAGAGAGGGCAGAAGGGTTTTGAGGACCTGAAGGAGGAAATACTGGAAGCCATGGGTGCAAACGACGGCAATCCATTCGACCGCGTAGAGAAAACCCTGCAGAAGGAAGGGGAGACCCCACAGGCATTTGCAGACAGGCTGTGGCCAGTCTACAACCGTGCCTGTGCAGGGGGACAAGATAGGGCACAACTGAACCAGCGGCAGCAGACCTAATGGCTTCGTTGCCTGGTGTTCAATTGCCTGCCCCAGATAAAGGTAAAAGCTGATACCTGGTTTGACTCCTGAG
Organism: Somniosus microcephalus; assembly: GCF_052327205.1. Taxonomy (NCBI): domain Eukaryota; kingdom Metazoa; phylum Chordata; class Chondrichthyes; order Squaliformes; family Somniosidae; genus Somniosus; species Somniosus microcephalus. The sequence continues at coordinate 152,105,374 of NC_140997.1, forward strand.
ACCCCTTAGTAACCAAAGAGACTGTAATCTGGCAGCTCATGGTAGCATATAGGAACGGGAGGAATAGTGAGACCCCCCAGCAAAAGGGTAGAGTCCACGAGGATAAACCTCGGGCTCAATATCAGAAAGAGTGACACCAGGAGGGGAGCCGTCCATCCCAGAACAAGGTCACTTGTTACAGGTGTGGGGAGGATGGCCACTGACACAGGGATTGTAAAAGCCTGGGAGAGAGGATAAAGCCAGGACCCCCGCAGCCCCAGCTCAGAGGGTAGAGGCAGGAATTTTCCCCGCCTCAGTCGAGTCGCTACTGGAGGCAATGCGGTCTCTCTTGACCAACCAGGGAAAGGTAGCAGTTATCAGTGGTGCTGCACCCCCCTCGCCCACCTCTGCCTCCCCACAATGACTGGTGGGTAGGCTGGCCAAGGAGAGTGCACGTGCAGGCACTTTCTGGGACCCATATGAGTCCAGGCCAGTGGCAGTGATTACAGGCAGGGATGGGACACAGGGAAAATTGTATAAATTTAAGCAAACAAGTTCAAGTTCACCACCTGTAAAGACAGGCACTGTGGCGTGTTCCCAGGGAAAAGCTGTCCAGCCCACAAATTGGGACACTTCCCCGCCACAGTAGGACCCTAGTTTTGCCCAAAGTTCAATTTTGAAAAAGTTTGGTGGCTCAGAAACAGAGAAACAGCAGCCTGGGATTAGAAATCAGCAGGCTGCTGCCCATCCATTCACAGAAACTACTCGCGCAGGCGCGGTTCCCCAGCCCGTACCCCCAGCAGCTCTTCCTCAGTTTTCCCACGCAGGCGCAGCTGCGCGGCTGAGGGGAGAGGTTCCCCAACACTGGGCTCACGCAGGCGCAGTCGCGAGCTTGGTACCCCCAGCGGATCTTCTTCAGTTTTCCCACGCAGGCGCAGCCATGCGCCTGAGGGAAAAGGTTCCCCAACACTGGGTTCGCGCAGGCGCAGTCGCGGACCCGGAACCCCCAGCAGCTCTTGCTCAGTTTGAGGCTGAGCGCGCAGGCGCAGTCGGCCGTTTAAAGATCCCCGCTTCCCAAACAATACGCGCAGGTGCAACGGCCTGCTTGGAAGACTCATCGGTTCTTCCAACCATTTTTAGAGAAATCGAACGTGCAGGCGCAGTTGCCTGCGGGACCACAGCGGCTCTTCCCCAGCTTTTTCATGCAGGCGCTTCTGCTTGTTTAAAGACAGAGATTTCACAGCCTCTGCCACGGGACTCCGGGGAGGAGATCCACGCAGGGGCAGTGGCCTGTTTAAAGGGACCAGCTCCCCAGCCCGCTTCCAGAGTGGTCCCCCCATGATGTGGTACCCTGGGGAGGCAGGGATAGCAATCCCTCTTGCAGGAGACATAGGGAGGGAGCTGACACCAGGGCTTAGAAATTGAGTGGGCTTAGCGCCCATTTTGCGGCGCTAGAGGGCATTGCGCTGGACTTACAGCCGGTTTTGAAATTGACTAGGGCCCAACATCGGCGTTACACCGGTAGCGCTGCGCCGGCACCGATGATGTCATCGGTGTGCGCAGCGTCCCGGTTGCCGTGGTGACGGGCCCCAGCGCCGAAATTCAGTTGCGGCCACCTCGCCCGTGGCAGCCGCAACTAAGACTCTGGCAACAGAGTCTTACACGACTTTGCGCCGGCGCATAAAGGTGGAGCGGCGGCCGGCCGCTTTCCCGCCGGCCGCCTGCCCGCACCTCCCTCCCCGGACTCCCCCACCCCACCCCCGTGGAACAGATGCTTCTCGGCTGCGAGCCCGGCACTTCCCCGAGGTGCCGGGCTCATTTTTGTGGCGAATTAACCGGCCAGCGGGCGGGTGCAGGCAGCTCCTCCTTAACTGAAGGAGGAGGCCTGCACTTCCCGAGCCTGCCGCACCGCATCGGGCACCGCAGCGCCGGAATAGCGCCGCAATGCGGCGCGTAGCGCCAGTTTTCAGGCGCAAACAGCCTTCAGTAGCGCCGGCAGCCGTTTGGGCGCGGCGCTACTGAATTTTTGGCGCACACAGCGCGACTTAGCACCGGCGCTAAATTTCTGGCGTTAAGCCCCTGCGCAGCGCAAACTCAATTTCTAGGCCCAGGTTTTGGATCGAGAGAGGGAGATTTGTACCAGCAGGCTGCCAGGTATCTTATACAGTGCAGGCTGTTGGCACCAGGGGGAGAAGGTTCCCAGCCAGCTAGGGATGCAACCCAGGCACAGGGTCCATCAGCCAAGGGTTCCCCCACAGAGACGCCCCTCAGAAGGTCTCAGTGGGTCCGTAAGCCCAAGAAAAGATGGTCACCAGAGTACCTGCCACAAAGGGCAATCTCACGAACCAGGGAGAAGCCAAACAACAGAGGTCCCAAACCAGCAGCCGTAAGCTGCGAAGGACCAGAGGCAGGAGGCAGTCCAGCTTCGCTGCAGCCAGCAGTAATCCGCGACAGTGCCAGACATTAGCTTGGCCGCCCGGAGATGGGCGGCATTTGTATTATAGCTTTGTTTTGATTATCATTTTGATTATAGCGTGCTTTTAAGGTTCATATTTTAAGTTTAGAATGTTTCAAATGTTTTGAGTTTAAGTGTAAGTTTAACTTTACATGTGTGCCAAATGTTTTTATTTTGGTCCGAGTTTAAGGGACCCGACCATGTCTCCACCTAAGGCAGCAGGTCAGTGAGACCTGGCTGCATGTCCTTTTAAGTTTTGCAGGAGAGTGGAAGATGAAGCAGCCCTGTTCGCCCAGCCTGAGCTGGATATTGAATGAAGATATGGATACAGAATGTTGGGGATCACCTCGTCACTGGACAAATCCAGAGGGAAACCCTGCAGCGACCTTCGGGAGAAACTGGACAGGGTCCGGAGGAACTTGCCTACTCCTCCTACGCGTAAGAGATGGCCCCAGCTGGGTGGGGCACGGCCCCCAACCCAGCACTATCCTGACCGAAGTTCAGTTGCGGGAGAACTCACTGTTGAGGAGTCATGGTGGGGAAGCGCGGGCGCCTTGTCAGATAGGGATGCATTCCCCGGGAAAGATTGTAAAGGGGAGGGGGAGGCCCAAGAGTTGCATGGGTGCGTTTGGGGGAGGGAGGAACTCACCCGGCGGCCCACGGGTAAAGTTAGTGTAAGTGTGGCTGGGGAGGATGAGTGGGTGGCTGGATCTGGGATCCAAATTTGGGTGTGGGGCCAGGGAGAGCCGCCGCACAGGCACCCATCATTTTCTGCGGCCAGTCGAGGGTAGAGGGGAGGGGGAGGGACTGGGAGTTGCGATCCCATTTTCCCCAGTCTCAGTCTGTTGCTAGGTAAACTTAAACATGAGGGGTACCCCGCCTAGACAAAGGGGCAAGGGAATGGCTCAGGGCTGGTGGAGCAGGCTGGTCTGTAAGTTCATTCTGTCTGTTTTAAAGTTTAAGACAATCAAAGGGGGGTGGAAGGGACATTTACTGCCCGGGTGGGAGGAGCAATACCCATTCGAATTTCATGACCCATCATTGGCACGTGATGGTCGGGGTTTTTTTAAGCATGTTGTTCAAGATTTTTTTGGTTTTTGTGTTACAGCCCCAAGTTGAGCAGAGGCGTAGGATCCGCTCCGTGCTTGGGATCATTTTGCGACAACTCCAAGTTGAGCAGAGGTGTAGGATCCTCTCCGTGCTTGGAAACATTTTGATTACAATGTGTAACTAAATTTTGATGCATTGTTTAATGTAACAAGTGATGCAGGGGTATGAGACCCCTTATTGTAAATTGATGTACCTGTAAGATGCCTACCATACCATGGTTTTTTCTCGAATTTGAGTGGAATAGATGGGACGGGGATCAGTGGTAGGCAGCTGTTAGGTAAATACAGGGGATGGTTGTTTGTGAGGGGGGTCAGAAAATTTTGCTCACTCCTTCGAGTGGATACTTCAAACAAGTTGGGAGTATCAATAGGGGGGAATGTAGGGGTTGGTTAAATTCCCCTCTTTTCCCTGAAGATTGGGAAATATTGGTCCACATCGTGGATGAAGAATTATGTGTTTTGAATTGCCTCTGGGTTGGATCAATGTTTTTAAAGCATACTCAGAGCCACGAAAGACTGCTCTGAGATGGAACGTGTTGTGTCCGTGTGTCAATAGAGACACTGAAGGCAGGAGTTGGTTTCACAGGTGTTTACTGAACAAAGTCTGGAGGTGAACTAACTGATACAACACAATATACAGGCTTATACAGCCCGAGTGGCCATTACCGGCATTACAGTACACAGGGGGCTCTTAAAGGCACATACACTACAATTCCTCTCCTTTTAGCCAACCAGTACATAATATTTTAAGTAATCATTAATTACATGTTACAAGAACAATAATCTACACATTGCTGCAGTTAATCAATTATAAGTCAGTCTCTCTGGAGGATTCCTGACTCGGTCCGGACAACGCCTCGGTGGTGTAGTAGTTTCTGGTGGTGTAGTAAGTTCTTTTGGCAAGGCTGATTCGGCTTGAATGCCAGTGTCGGGTTCATCGGGTTCCAGTATCACCGGATCGGAGGTAGATACTATGGGTATCTCTGCTTCACCATTAGGCGTATAGAGTTGTGGTGTAGGTTGTCCCTTTTCGGATGACTCTATGATCTGGTCAGCATGGCGCCTTATTATGCTTTCTCCAATGTCCACGGTATACATCAGCGGTCCTAGTCGTGTGCAGATAGTTCCAGGCTGCCATTTCTCGGTATGGTAGTCCCGGGCCAAAACTTGTTGACCTATCTGGAAGGTTCTAGTTGGCCTTTCATTCATGCCTTGAAATTGCCGGTTCTCCACGTCCCTTCTGATGTTTGGCTTGATCAAATCCAGCCGGCATCTTAGGCTTCTATTGAAGAACATCATGGCGGGAGTTTGGTTTGTAACCATATGTGTTGCATTCCTGTATGCAAACAAGAAGTTATCCACCTTATGCTGAAGTTTTATGTCTTCATTACCCATGGCCTTTATGGCCTTCTTGAAGGTCTGGACAAACCTTTCAGCCAATCCATTGGAGGCGGGATGGTATGGGGCGGACGTGTAGTGCTTAACCCCATTGTTTTTTTAAGAACTTCCTGAATTCTTCGGACACAAATTGCGGTCCATTATCAGAACAGATCTGTTCAGGCAGCCCATTCCTGGTGAATATGGTCCTTAATACTGTGATGGTTTTTTCCGTGGTGGTGGAGGACATCTTTATTACCTCCGGCAACTTGGAGTGTGCATCAACTGCGATTAAGAACATTGAGTCCATAAATGGATCAGCAAAGTCGATGTGTACCCTTTGCCATGGAGATGAGGGCCACTCCCATGGATGTAGAGGGGCTTGTGGTGGAGCGTTTTGGACCTTCTGGCATCCTAGGCAGCTCTTGGTCATTTCTTCGATGTCTCCATCGATACCTGGCCACCATACAAATGCCCTGGCTGGGTTCTTCATTTTCACTCCACCCAGATGCCCCTCGTGAAGCTCCTTTAGAACTTTATCCTGGAGTTTGGGTGGAATCACCACTCTGGATCCACACATCAAGGTTCCTCGGCACACTGACAGCTGTTCTCTTCTTTGCGAGAATGCTGGCAACAATGGTTCGCCATGTGCTGGCCATCCCTTCACTGTTAAATCGTAGACTCGTGAGAGAGTCGGGTCATTTCTAGTTTCCCTTTCAATGGCAGAATTTGTTACTGGTAGACATTCGACTATGGTAGAGTGGAAAATCTCCACTGGGTCTACGGTAGGTGCCTCTTCTACCATTGGCAATGGTAGGCGCGATAAACTGTCAGCATTCCCATGCTGTTTTGATCCTTTGTATTCTATGTTATATTGGTGTGCCCCTAGAAAAAGGGACCACCTCTGTAGCCTTTGCGCTGTCATAATGGGAACACCCTTTTTAGGGTTGAATATGGAGATGAGGAGTTGATGGTCAGTCAACAAGGTAAATTTTTGTCCATGTAGGTAATGGTTGAATTTCTTCACTCCCCATACCAAGCTGAGTGCTTCCCTGTCGATTTGGGCATAGTTACGCTCAGCTGAGTTCAATGAGCGTGACGCAAAAGCTATCGGCCGTTCCGAGCCATCAGGGAATTTATGCGATAATACCGCTCCTACGCCGTAAGGGGATGCATCACACGCCAGTCTGATTGGCAGTGATGGGTTGTAATGAGCCAAAACTTCTTTGGACGTGATTAAGTCTTTGCATTTATGGAAGGCACGCTTACAGTCTTCGCTCCATTTCCAAATTACTCCTGTTTGTAGCAGTTCATTAAGAGGGTGCAGAAGAGTTGATAAGTTCGGTAAAAATTTATGATAGTAATTTATTAATCCCAGGAACGACCTTAATTGTGAAACATTTTCAGGTGCTGGGGCTTTTATGACCGCTTCAATTTTTTCAGGTGACTTATGCAACCCTTCCTTATTAATTATGTGGCCACAATATGATATTTGATTCTGGAAAAATTTGCACTTGGGGCGATTTGCTCATAGGCCCCGTTCTCTCAGCCTAGTGAGCACCTGCTCCAAATTGGCAAGGTGCTCGTTGTCATTTTCTCCTGTTACAAGGATGTCATCGAGGTAGCATTGAGTCCCCAGAATCCCTTGGAGGGCTTGCTCCATAGCTCTTTGCCAGATAGCTGGAGCGGATGCTACTCCGAAAACCAGTCAATTGTACTGGTACAGGCCTTTGTGTGTATTTATCGTGAGATACTTTTTAGAGGCCTCTTCAACCTCCATCTGTAGATATGCCTGTGCCAAGTCAATTTTGGTGAAACGTTTCCCTCCGGATAGTGAGGCGAAAATATCTTCTATCCTCGGAAGAGGATACTGTACCATGTGAAGGACCGGGTTTACAGTCACCTTGAAGTCTCCACAGATGCAAATTTTTCTCTGTTCTTCAGATTTATCATTGTTCAACGTTTTCTTCATAACCGGGATGATAGGTGTTGCCCACTCGCTCCAATCTATTTTGGATAATACGCCTGCCTTTTCCAAAATCTCCAGCTCTGCCTCGACTGCTGGACGAATTGCATATGGCATCGGTCTTGCCCTAAAAAACTTGGGAATTGCCGCATCTTCCACTTTTATTGAGGCGGTGATGCCTTTCAAGGTTCCTAGTTTCTCTTGAAACACTTCCTTGGCGTTGGCCAAGATGTCTTTTAATCGTTCAGGTATGACGTCATCATCATTTTTTTCCTTACTGGTCACCGTCAGTGCCTGAATGGAGTGCCAGTCTAAACGTATTTTCCTGATCCATTCACGTCCCAACAGCGGTGGACCACCATCTTGTAGAATGTATAAATACAACTTCTGTATTTCCTTGCCGTTGCATACAACAGGCACCCTTATTTTTCCTTTGGGGTATACTTTCTGCCCTGTATATGTTTTCAAGATAATGGATGTGTCTTTTAAAGGTATATGCGGAAGTAGCCGCTCGTAATCCCGTCGATTTATGACAGTCAGAGCTGATCCTGTATCTAGCTCCATTTTAACTGGGGACCCTGCTATCATGAGGGTAACCCAAATGGTCTGGTAATCTTCTTTGGCAATTACATTATGTAATTTGAGACAGCTAAATCTCTTGTTTTCGGAGTCGCTATCGCTCTTCTGGTCTTCAGAGCTACTGTCCGTCATCATTTGTACCCTTCTGTACTCTTCTTTATTGACTTTTCTTTTCCTGTCCGTGGATTTTTTTGTCCAGATCGGCATACCCGTGCAATGTGTCCAATCTTTCCGCATTGCCTGCATGCTTTGTCCTTGAACCAGCAGTCCCTCTGGTCATGGGTGGATCTGCCGCAGCGATAACATCTCTTGAAACCCTGTGTCATTTCATGGGTGCCGAAGTCCTGTGTCTTTTGTTGTATCTCTGCAGCTCCTCTTGCGGCTGCTTCGTATGATACAGCCATACTGAAAGCCTTGTCCAGTGTCAAATCTTTCTCAGAAAGCTGCCTTTTCTGTGTTCCTTCACTTAGGAAACCACAGACGAATTTGTCTCGAAGATAATCTGCTAGTCCTGCCCCGAATTGGCAGTGCTTTGATAGCTTTCTTAATTCGGTGAGGTAATCGGCGTTACTTTCATTCTTGTGTTGATTCCTCTTGAAGAATTTGAATCGTTCCGCTATCAGCAGCAGTGTTGGTTTTAAGTGCTCCTGTAGGGTATCAACAATTTCCTTAAAATTCTTGTCCTTTGGTTTGGCTGGAGTGATTAAGTTTCGTAACAGCCCGTATGTCTTTGCGCCCATTAGATTTAGAAGTACTGACGCTTTTTTTTATCATTTTCTATTCCATTTGCGGTGCAATATACCTCCACTCTTTCCACATATGTGGTCCAATCCTCTATATCATTAGCAAAAGCATCAATATTGCCAGCCTTAGGCATCCTGGAAAAAAAATGGCGCTTCCCGCGCTTTTCTTTCTTTCCTGCAGAAAAGATATGGCGCTTCCTGCGCTTCCCCGCTGCTGTTGCCGATGACAACACTGTTCCCCACGGTTTTTAAAAAACATTTATTTACAGGTGGAGACTCGTTCCCGCCGGACTCTCTCTGCTATGTCTGAACGCCGACCTGCTTGCCGCGCCGGCCGTCTCCCGAGTGCTCCCTCCCCATCTGTTACTGCTTGCCTCCGCCTTCGATGCTTGGCCTCGCTGCAGAGCCAGCCGCTGGGGCCCCAGCCCGACGCCCAGGAAGGATTATTGCAGTACCTGCCACCAGATCGGCTAGCTGGTGAAACCACAGCTTTTTCTTTTTCTTGCTTTTCTTCGACTTTGGACGTCCTTGAGGTGCTGCCGAATTGCAGGTAAGTCCGTTTCCAATTCGTCGCCACTGTTGTGTCCGTGTGTTAATAGAGACACTGAAGGCAGGAGTTGGTTTCACAGGTGTTTACTGAACAAAGTCTGGAGGTGAACTAACTGATACAACACAATATACAGGCTTATATAGCCCGAGTGGCCGTTACCGGCATTACAGTACACAGGGGGCTCTTAAAGGCAAATACACTACAGAACGCATGTGGACAACACCGGAATCGAGGAGTTCTGTGGAAAAATTTGCACACCTGATTGACAGTTCATTTTTATTAATAAAATTGTTCCCTGGAGTGTGGTCAATCACAAAGATTATAAAATGGCTGTCAGAGAAAGCATTGGCCAAGAACAGTGGGATTTGGAAAAGCAGCTTGTACAGCTTGTAGTGTGTCTGTGTGAAGGACCTGTCAATCAAACCAGGGAGGTTCCCTTTGTGGAGAGGCAAGGTTTTTTTACACGAAACTGCAGGATGTTTATTTACTTAAGGGATTAATCCACTTGAGACTAACCGCAGAACAATCGGCTCTGTTTACACAGAAATCCAAACGCATTCAAACTCCCTACACACACAATGAGGCACATTGAAGCTGTGGAAAGGACTTTTGATCAGACAATACGGCAGTTGCATTCCTTTTGTTCCGCCCAGGGAACTCCAGATGTGGGCGGGTACATTCTGGCCCCAGAATGTAGACACAATAAATCACTCCAACCACTTTGAATCAGCCAATCACAGCCTTTCTTTTGTGTATTGGAACTTTTGGGCGCGAGTTTTGCACACAGATCTTTTTCAGCGCCAAACAGGAGTTGGCAGGATGTAAAAGATAGCTCCTGAGAAGCTATCTACACTCCGCCTTGGACACCAGGTGAGCAGGTTTCTGACTCCTCAGCAAGGCAATCTAGTAAGGAGTTAGGGGGTAGTAATTAAGGGGGTATTGCTAAGATTGTTTAATCAACATTGTAGCTATTAATCCCTCATTTTTGTCGTCTGCCTTCACCCATTTAAGCAATTTTACTGTCATTACTGTGTTCATGTGGTATCATTTAAAATTTGATTACAGTTTCTTTAGTTTAATAAAGTTTGACTTTCTCACACCCAGACCAGTTGTCCATTTTAATATATCATTAATTATAAGTTCCTCCAGTCCGAACTGGAAGGTGAGGTGAGCGATTTGAAACCGCTGTTTGAAAATTGGTTTATAGGTAGCAGCAAAAGTGCTGCCTGACCAGGTGAATTACCGTAAACCAGGTAAAAGGTTGGAATTGGTCAGAGTGCAGGCAAAGGCTGCTGGCCAGGTAAATTACCATAAATCCATTAAAAGATGCCCCCCTACACTGTGGTGTACAATCTCTATTAATACAATTTTATGACCAGGTCAAACATATGTGAGCAGTTTAAATAATGACAGATACAAGAGCTGAGGGAATAAACTACAAAATAACCAAAAGCAAATGATTAGTAAAACAATTTAAATATGATTTCAATTACGTGCGCGCATTTGTGCCCAACAATATTTTGCGCTAACAATGGATGATGATAAAGACTGTTACACTGGGGGTAATTTTAACCTAACCTGGGAAACTGAAGGGATCAGGAGAAATGTTGCTTTTACACCCCACCCCATTTTGCTCTCTGTTTACTTCAATGGAGAGTAAACTCAGGCAGGTGTGAAATGGGCGGCCAATCCGACCCTGTCAGATTCTCGCAGGGGTGGGGTGGAGTGGGTTAGGTTAGGTTGACCCCCCATTATGTTTTGTTTCATGTGCAAATAGCAGTAAGTGGGAGTAGATCTGAACATCCCATGATGACTTCAATGGAAATAAAAATTGGGAGCGATGTAAAAGGGGCTGCTGATTCACTATCACCCATTTTACACTACAGTCAAGATCTACAGCTAGTGGATCCTGATACTAGCTAATTTGTCTTCCAGAATCTTCAGCGTGATTGCATTAGAAACTGCACACAGAAAACTGCTGTACTTCCTATCAAAATGATTCATCTGAAACATTGTGATAAAAACCATGCGTGAAATTACTTAAGCAATGGATTCCATCAGTGAGTGTAACAAGTTCATTAATGGACTTCTGAAAATATTGTACTGTGTCCTACAGAGGATGCTGCAGCTCTACACCTGTGTATTTATATGCTCGTGAGAGTACGTGTGTTGTTATTCATGAACGCAAAACATGAGGCAAACAAAAACATGTTTTTATATACTTAAAAAGGAAACATTTACAGGGCTCTGGGGAAAGAGCAGAGGAATGAGACTAATTGGATCGCTCTATCAAAGACCTGGCACAGGCACAATGGGCTGACTGGCCTCCTTCTGTGCTGTATCATTCCATAATTCAATGTCTTTCTATATGTATTTGTCGGTTTCTAAACTCAGTTTATTCCAAAGGATCAAAATGTTCCATGTTAAAAAAAGGTTTTTCTTGCACCTGTTCAATGTAACTTTGGTTTATAAAGGAATAAAAACCTATAAATGTGTACAACCCTAGCATACTAATGCTTAATGTGCTTGTGTGACATTCCTTTGTCCACTGTTCTGATGGAACAATTAATTAATTTAATATTGCAAACAGTAGGGTAGATTTTCCAATCAGCAGGATCAATCCCATTCCTGCGGAATGAGCAGGCAAGGAATGGGAAGCAGGCCATGGAGCCCGCTTCCTGGATCACTGTTTGATTTCTACCACGCATTGTCATCTGGCTCATATTTTAAGGCAGCCTAAAATCCTCTCGCACATTCTGCGTGAGAGCTTTATTATAATATATTCAGGTTGCCCCTCACATGTTTTCCCACCTATTTAGGGTGGGATTGTGCTAAGTATGTGGTTCACTGATCTGCAGTGGTGAAAAGGGAGACTGCGCAGAGGCATGGGATGTTTTAGTGATTTTTGTTCTATTTTCATTTGTTTTAGTATCTTTTTGCTGCTATCTTCTGTTTTTCGCATTTTTATGGCATCAAAAAATGTAGGGGACATTTATATTGAAATAAAACCTAGCATGACTGAAGACTGCTGCTTCCTTGGGCACCAGGTTGGCATAACAAACATTTTCTCCCAGGTCTGCACAAATGCTGCTTGGAATCAGCAGGCTGACTCCGCAATCCTGTACTCCCAATGGGAAGCCATGCTGTCAGGGGTAGGGTTGGAGAATTGGGGCTACAGGTTTGTACCGTTATTTTCATCCTGCACTACCTCTGAGCATAGCTTCCCACTGGGAATGCAGAATCGTGGAATCACCCCCCTGGCCTCTAGCGTGCAAGGCTGGCCTGCGGATGTCTCATTGGGGTAGACAAGTCTTTGGAAATAGGAATTGGAAGATATGTAAAACAGGCAGCTGACTTGCTATCACCCGTTTTACACTGTCGCACAAAGTCAAGCTCTAACCCATCCTGTGATCTTCACTCCTTTCCCTTAGGAAATAATCTTTCCACTGCTTATTGTAAGACTGCTAAGATTGGGGAGTCAGCATGTGGAAGATTATAGATTTGAAGCTCTGTTCCACCACTCTACTGTACACTGCACTATCCTTCGATATGTTGCATCATCGCACTATCTGCTGTGATGAAACCTGCTTCAGAAATGGTCAGTTAAAAATATAGATGAAGAAAGAGATGTGCATGACATTCATAGACTTTGTGAGTGAAGATGAGGTGTAAAAAGTCGTATGGAGTTTGTGAAAGAAGAACTTAATTTTACTGATTGGAGCTATGTCTAAATTACATTGGGTAAAGAGGCTACATGATATTTTACAGAGAGACTGTATGGCATTAGGTAAAGAGTTGCATTTTAGGTGCAGAGGTTGCATAATATTGGGTAGAGAGACTGCATGTTATTCCATACAGTTCCTGCATGACATTGGGTAGAGAGGCTATATGATATTGAGAGCAGTGCGACCTGAGATTGCCTGGGCATGTTTTGTTTTTTAAATAAGTTTATATACAAGAACAAATTAAACAGCATTTTTACTTTAGTTTTTCAACAGAGTTCTTGCTGAGAGAATCTCTCTCTAGAAGCTTCATTGGATCCACAGGCCTTTCAAAATCACTCATCTGACTCCAATAAATTCTTTCAATGTGGAAATGCATCCTCAGAGAGAGATTTCATTATTTTCAATAGAGATCTGTATTAAGTTGAAAAGGAGACTCCATAAGACCAGAGAGTAGAGAGGCAGATGATCAAAGGCAAATGCTACATACTTTTCAAAGGGAAATTTTCAGAAGAGGGTTATTGGATATATATTTTAGATATCCTTGATTAAGTGTGGTTTAAATATCAAAGTTTCTGATGATCATTTCTAGTAGTAGAGCGGATATAAAGAGCAGGAAAATCGGCTGAGAGGAGCGGATATAAAGTGCGGGAGATTCAGCTGAGCGGGCCGGATATAAAGAGCGGGAGAATCTGCTGAGAGGATCGGATATAAAGAGCGGGAGAATCGGCTGAGAGGATCGGATATAAAGAGCGGGAGAATCGGCTGAGAGGACCGGATATAAAGAGCAGTGTAATGATCAGTAACATGTCATTCTAGAATGGTACACTAGGTGGAGCTGTATGTTTAGTACTGGGCTACCCACAAGGCAGTAGTCAAGATGGATGCCTGTACACTAGTCCACATGGCTGAATAAATGACTAGCTCAAGCTAGCTGTTCATAATGAAAACATCTATTTATTTATTAACATAACATGGTAGCAGGATTGGTAATATCTGCTGAATATTGTGAAATGCAACATGGAGAATTTGAAGCCACCGGAGGGTATGAAACTCACGGGGAATGTCGACTGCAGTTGGCGGACTTTCAAACGACAATTCGAACTCTATATTGCTGCCATCGGGTTCGGTACGAAGCCAGACGCAAGGAAAATAGCGTTACTGCTCACAGTGGCAGGCCTGCAGGTGATAGAGGTATTTAATACATTTGTCTTTGATCAAGAGGAGGACAGAGAAAAGATGGACGATGTGCTAAAGAAGTTTGATACACATTGTTCTCCCAAAAAGAACGAGACCTATGAGAAGGACATGTTCCATTCACGGACACAGCAGCAAAATGAGACTTTTGATAGCTTTGTGACTGATCTGAAACTGAAAGCACAGATATGTAATTTCTCTGAACTGAAATCATCCATGATTCGTGAAGAGCTTGTGTTTGGTATTCATGATAAAAAGGTCAGGGAGCGTTTGTTCAGAGAAACCGAACTAACATTGGAGGATGCTGTGAAAATATGCCATGTCAGTGAGCTAGCTCAAAAGCACGCAGACTTTCAGTGAAATTAATAATGATGCGACTGTAATGAGTGACTGTGCTGCTGTCGATGCTGTGTCCTACAAGGGGAAGAAACATGGGCAGAACAGAAATGCAAAGCAATCGGAGGATGGAATTTTTAATTGTAAACACTGCGGTTACCAGCACCAGTCAAGACAATGCCCAGCGTTTGGGAAAATGTGCACAAAATGTAATGGAAAGAATCACTTTGCCAAACAATGCTTTTCAAACGTAAAAACAAAGAAAGGGCAACAAGTCAATGTGATTGAGGACACTGATTTAAGTGAGACATTTTTTGTAGGAATGGTGTCATGTGACAATATCAAAAAGGATACAGAAAATGTGCAGCCCTCAGGATTGGACAATGCTGAACATAAAGTTAATGCAGTAAAAGAGGACAAATGGTTAATGGCACTCCAGGTAAATGGAGCATTAGTTACATTGAAACTAGACACTGGGTCAAAAGCAAACTTAATCAGCATGAGTGATATTAAAAATATGAAAGAAAAGCCCAAAATACAGAAAAAGTCAGTACTACTGAAGAACTATAATGGACAGAAAATAGATAGCTTAGTTGTATGCAGACTCAAAGTGACAGTCAAAGACAAAGTGCATCATCTCATGTTTTATGTTGTGGCTGAAGGACTTGATTCACTACTAGGTGACAAAGCTTGTGAGGACTTAGAACTGGTCAAGAGAGTCTACCGTATAAACTGTGCCATAAGCAGACCAGATGACTCACTGGATTCTGTAGTGAGTAATTTCCAGGATGTGTTCAAAGGATTTGGATTTCTACCATTCATTTATGAGATCCAGCTAAAGGAGGATGCTCAGCCAGTGGTACATGCTCCACGGAGAGTTCCAGCACCCCTTCGTGACCGGCTCAAGAAAGAACTGGACAGAATGACCATGCTAGGAGTCATCAGGAAAGTCGAAGAGCCAACAGACTGGGTTAACTCCATGGTCTGTGTAAAGAAAAAGAACAATCATCTAAGAGTATGCATGGATCCAAAGGACTTAAATGCAAACATAAAACGTGAACACTACCAGATTCCCAAGCGAGAAGAAATCACCAGTGAAATGTCAGGTGCCAGGTACATCACGAAGCTCGATGACTCACAAGGATTTTGGCAACTAAAACTGGATGAAGAAAACACCAAATACTGTACCTTCAACACATCATTTGGCAGGTATTGTTTCCTCAGAATGTGTTTCAGAATAATATCTGCATCTGAAATCTTTCATAGAGTGATGGAACACATAATTGAAGGTCTGGAAGGAGTTCGGGTCTATGTTGATGACATCATCATCTAGGGCTCCACACTGAAAGAACACAATGAGAGACTGACTAAAGTGCTACAGAGCATACGCCGGAATGGACTGAAGCTCAACAAAGCCAAGTGTCAGTTTGGCCTCCAGGAAGTCACTTTCCTAGGAGATAATCTATCTGGTAAAGGAATAGAGTCAGATATGGAAAAAGTAAACGCCATACTCAACATGCCCCGACCCACTGACATAAAAGGAGTGCCACACATCATGGGGATGATAAACTTCATTGGAAAGTTTATTTCTAACTTGTCAGCCAAGACAGCCTATCTGCGAGACCTGCTACATAAAACAAATGAGTTTGCATGGAGAGAAAGACATGAACAAGAGTGGATGAACCTCAAAACAGTGCTGACAACCACAGCTGTACTCACCTTCTTTGACCCAACAAAGAGAATCAAAGTGTCTACGGATGCATCAAAAGATGGCTACAAGCAAAGGGTGAAGATTGAAAGCCTGTTGCCTATGCCTCCAGGTCTATGACTGATTCTGAGTGTCGATACACCCAGATTGAAAAGGAATGTCTAGTCTTGGTAGTTGGACTAGAAAAGTTCCATGGCTACATATATGGACTTCCGACCTTCACAGTTGAGACAGACCACTGCCCACTGGTTGCCATCATAAAAAAAAACCTGAATGAGATGTCTCCAAGGATTCAACGACTCATGATGAAGCTGCAAAGATATGACTTTGAACTGATCTACACACCAGGCAAACACATGGTGTTAGCAGATGCACTATCCCGAGCACCCACAATGAGTCCTGTGAGCTCTACTGAGGAAGACGTGGATGTTCATGTGAGTATGGTCACTGCTGTGCTGCCCGTATCAGACACAAAATCAAAGCAAATAGCAGATGAAACAGTAAAAGATACAGTGTTACAAACAGTAATAGAGAACATTCATCATGGTTGGCCAAAAGGTTCCTGTCCAAAGTACTTTCACATCAGGTCAGAGTTAAGTGTCGCAAGTGGACTATTACTAAAACAGAGCAGAATAGTCATTCCACAGACACAAGACATGCTTAAAATGATTCATGAGGGACACCTCGGATTGAAAAATGCAAAAGGAGAGCAAGAGACACTGTTTATTGGCCTGGCATAAATAAGGACATTGAGAACATGATAGGCATATGTGAGACATGTCAGAAACACCAAAACAAACAAGCAAAGGAACCAATGATAGTAGCTGACTTACCAACAGCACCATGGCAAAAGAATGGTATGGACCTCTTTCATTTGAATGGTAAAGACTATCTAATAGTGATTGACTTCTATTCTAACTATCCTGAGATGGCGCTGCTCTCAAGCACATCAGCAAGCAGTGTCAAAATGCATGTTAAATCCATCTTCGCCAGACATGGAATTCCCAGGATTGCCGTTAACGACAATGGTCCGTGCTTCAACTGTAAGGAGTGGCAACAGTTTGCAGCACATTATGACTTTCAACACATCACATCCAGTCCTCTGTATGCTCAGTCGAATGGTAAGGCAGAGAAAGGTGTTCAAGTTCTCAAACAGCTACTGAAGAAAGCAACGGAAAGCAAATCTGATCCTTATCTCGCCCTGCTGAGCTACCGAGCCTCGCCTTTAGAATGTGGTTCTTCACCAGCTGAACTCCTAATGGGTCGCAAGTTGTGCACCACGCTACCCTGCTGTGCAAAAGAAAAGCAGAGTAAGGAACTGAGACAGAGACTTCATCTGTTAAAGCTGAAACAGAAATCACACTATGACAAGTCATCCAAAACTCTGAAACCATTGACAAGGGATGATGTTGTCAGGATTGAGGATCCAGATGCATGGAGCAGGAAAGCTACAGTTCTTGAGGAAGTAGGACCAAGGTCATACACTGTTAGAACTGAGGAAGGACAGATTCTCAGGAGGAACCGCCGTTCCCTCCTGAAAACACAAGAAACTATCCAAGAGCAAATCGATGACAATGCCGCAACTGAATCTTGTCACTCACCACCAGAACAATCTAACACAAACACACATACAGGCTCTTATGAAAACACATCAGACTTACCTGTGCTGAGAAGATCCACATGTGACATAAAAAAGCCTGATAGACTTATTCTTTGAGTACAAAGAAAACTTTAATAAAAGAGTAAAGCTTTGAAAATGTGTTGACTGTTGTGAAGATGTTTATGTCGTTATGATTGATTGATATTGATTTTGTTTAACCTCTAAGGAAGGGGGATGTAATGATCAGTAACATGTCATTCTACAATGGTGCACTAGTTGGAGCTGTATGTTTAGTAGTGGGCTATCCACAAGGCAGTAGTCAAGATGGATGCCTGTACACTAGTCCACATGGCTGAATAAATGACTAGCTCAAGCTAGCTGTTCATAATGAAAACGTCTATTTATTTATGAACATATCAAGCAGGACAAAGCGGACCTGAGTGGCGGTTAAAAAAACCAAGGAGTGATGTCACAGGACAGCAGGTAGGTGATTGGTGGGTGAGTAGTACAGTTTTATTTAAACTAAGTGCTGGGGAACTATAACAATTACATTATTAAATATTAGCTTAACTAGATAAACTAAATAATTAATATAACAATAAATAATTGTTTGATTAAAAACTTTAACTATTAAATAAGCAAATAAATAAAGTCTAGAGATGGCAGAGACTGTGTGTCGGGACTGTAGTATGTGGGAGTTTGTGGACAGTGAGACCATCCCAGATTCCCACATCTGCAGGAAATGTCTCTGCCTTCAGTCACTCCTGCTCAGAGTCATTGAGCTGGAATGCGGGTTAGACACACTCTGAAACATAAGGGAGGGGGAGGAATTTCTTGATAGTTTTATCCAGAATATAGTCACATCCCAGAGGAAGGCACAGGTTCAGGAAAAGGTGGGTGTGACTGTTAGTGAGTCGGGTAGTGGGGACTTAGGAGAGGTTCAGAAGGAGGTCCTGGCCAACAGATACAATGGCCCAGAAATTCGGGTCGGGGGCTTCCCGCGGGTGCAAGCCCCCAACCTGCACTAACCTTGCGCGCCGGCAGTTGAGCTGTAGGGCCCCGTGGAATTCCGATCTGGGGCCTGGCCCAGCTGCCGGTGCGCAGTGCTTGCGTGTTCCAGGGGCGCAGTTAGTTCGATGCATCCCCTGGGATCATGTGGGCATGGGCAGCCAATCGGAGGAGGGAAAAGCCCATTCATAAGTCTTGACAGGAAGATCTGTCAAGACTTATAAATTCTACGGCCCCAAAATAGCAGTAAACCTTCAAATACATTTTTAAAAAGCATCACACTTTTTAAATAAACTATAAATTACATTAAATAACTATTTTAAACAATAATTTAAATTTTTGAAAAAAATAATTTTATGTTCTAATGGGGCTAAAAATAAACTTACCTTGCTTTAAAGTATTTAAAAATAATAAACCTGTGGAAAAAATGTTTTAATTTTAATTAATTGACCACTTACCTTGTAAAAAGCATGCCTTACGCCTGCTTTTTACTTTCTAAATTCTAAAGACTTACCCTCACGGAGAAACCTGTAAAAAAAACATATGTTCAAAGTGCACGCGCAGACTCCCCCGCGCACGCGTTCGACCTCTGAACCCCTTCGTTCAGAGGAACGGAAGTGCCGGTTTCCCGCGCATGCACAGTGCATGCAGGAAACCGGCACTTCCATTGGGCCCACGCGTGAATATCCCATGCGTACTCACCCGTGGAGACCCGAATTTC